>NC_141694.1:1735111146-1736446979 GCF_964263255.1 Lissotriton vulgaris | reverse complement strand
TGGCCGCCCCGCTCCAGCCTCCCAGCTGCCCCTCCCTCCCACTTGGCCTCTTATGGAGACCGCGCTGCGCAGATGAGCGTGACCTGACCCCAGGTCACTCCCCACGCCGCTCGTCTCCTCAGGGCCACTAGTGCCAACGAGGGTTCGCCACTGGTTCCACTGGTGCGCCCAATGTTCTTTTCTGCATTCCTTTTCCCCCATTGTATTGTTACTGCTCTCCTGTTTACTTCTATCATTGTCTCTGTGGTATTGCTGCTGTTCTCCTGTTTTTTATCATTGTCTTGTGGTTTCTTAGGTACCCCTCATGTGCCCCCCTGCTTGCCGCTTCCCGCCGCTGCTCCCCCGCAGCCCCACCCCTTTTTTCCCTTCTGTACCCTGTGCTCTCGCCCATTGGCCGCCCCTCTCACGCCTTCCAGCTGCCCCTCCCTCCCACTTCGCCTCTTATGGAGGTCGCTCAGCGACCGCGCACAGCGGGCGTTCCGCTGGCGCGCCGAAGGTACGCCAAAGGCAAGCCCATCTGCGCCCGTCCGCACCTGGACTGCGCCCAGTGCTAGATCCCCTGGACCCTGTGCCCCCCGCAATGCCAGACTGCTCTACGACTCCAACACCCTCCACACACTCAACACCGAACGAGACCACCCCTGCTACCGGGCCACCCCGAAACGCACCCAAGGACCCTTCGCCTGCCGGAACTGCAGATTCACCAGCATCCAGCCCACCAAACCACCAACCAGAGAACCCAACCACCTCCGCTGCATCCTCCTCAACACTCGCTCTGCTCGCAAACACGCCATCGAACTTTGGGACCTCCTAGACTCTACCACCCCCGACGTCGCCTTCCTGACGGAGACCTGGCTGAACGCCACCTCAGCACCAGACATCGCCATAGCCATCCCACATGGCTACAAGATCTCTTGCAGAGACCGCACCAACGGAGTGGGTGGGGGAATCGCCATCATCCACAAGGACACCCGCCGAGTCTGGACCAACAGCGACGACACCCTCACCAAAGCCGAGCACATGCACTTCCAGATCCACACCGACCCCAACACCACCCTCAGAGGAACACTTGTCTACAGACCACCCGGACCACGACCACAGTTCAGCGACACCATCGCCGACCTCGTCAGCACCCATGCCCTTGCCTCCACGGACTACATCTTCCCTAGGGACCTGAACTTCCACCTCGACGCCAACAACGACGCCAACTCCACCACCCTGATGGCCAACCTCGCCAACCTCGGACTCAAACAACTCATGACGGCACCCACCCACGCCGCCGGACACACGCTGGAACCCATCTTCTCCACCAGCCCCCATGTCTCCTTCAACCACACCACCGAGCCCCATTGGACCGACCACAGATGCGTCCACTTCACCTTCAGGAAACCCACCACACACCACCGCAGCCAACAGCTGCCACGCCGCTGCTGGGGCAAGACCACCCTCGCCCTGAGACCACCCGTCGACCCCACCAACCCAGACACCGCTGCGACCAACCTCAAACAGTGGATCAACCACTGGACCGACACCCTCGCCCTCTCAAGACCTCCACAACCAACCACAACAACAAGAAAGTCACCTGGTTCACCGAAGACCTCCGGATCGCCAGGCGCATCTGTTGGAAGCTGGAGAAGAAATGGCTCCACAACAGAACACCAGACAGCCACACAGCCCACAAGAACGCCACCCGCAGACACCACCAACTCTTAAGGACCGCCTTCAAGGACCGCTTAGACAACAACGCACACAATACCAAAGAGCTCCTCAGCATTGTGAAAGAACTCTCCAACCCCAGCTCCAACACCAACGACATCCCACCATCACAAGACCTGTGCGACTCCCTGGCCGCCTTCTTTCACTGCAAGATCACCGACATCCACTACAGCTTCAACTCCGACACCCCTGCACCCACCACCGAGTCCACCACCCCTACGACCACCACCTGCAGCAGCCGCCTGACCACCTGGTCCAACGTCAGCGACGAAGACACAATCAAGATCATGAACTCCATCCACTCCGGATCCCCATCTGACCCCTGCCCTCACCACGTCTTCAACAAAGCCAGCACAACTATCTCGCCCCACCTCCGATAAACAATCAACTGTTCCTTCGAGACAGCAACTTTCCCGAAAAGCTGAAAGCACGCCGAGATCAACGCCCTTCTGAAGAAGCCCAAAGCAGACCCCAAGGACCTCAAGAACTTCTCGCCCATCTCCCTGCTCCCGTTCCCGGCAAAAGTGACAGAGAAGATTGTCAACAAACTGCTAACCCGCTACCTCGAAGACAACAACATCCTGGACCCCTCCCAATCTGGCTTTCGCAGCAACCACAGCCCGAGACCGCCCTCATCGCCGCCACTGATGACATCAGGATCCTGATAGACAAAGGAGAAACAGCCGCCCTCATCCTCTTGGACCTATCGGCATCCTTCGACACAGTCTGCCACCGCACCCTATCAGCACGCCTCCATGATGCCGGAATCCAAGAGAAGGCCCTGACCTGAACCACATCCTTCCTCTCCGGCAAAACCCAGAGCGTCCGCCTCCCACCCTTCCGCTCGAAATCCACTGAGATCAACTGCGGCGTCCCACAGGGATCCTCCCTCAGCCCGACGCTGTTCTATATCTATATGGCACCGCTCGCCCACGTCGCTCGACAACATCACCTTAACATCATCTCCTACGCCGACGCGACACCCAGCTGATCATATCCCTCACCGAAGACCCCCACACCACCAAAGCCAACCTCCACAGAGGAATGAAGGCCGTAGCCGACTGGATGAAGGACAGCAGACTGAAGCTGAGCTCAGACAAGACGGAGGTCCTCTTTCTCGGACCCACCCCATCAGCCTGGGAAGACTCTTGGTGCCCACATCGCTAGGCACAGCCCCGGAACCCACAGACCACGCATGCAACCTGGGGGTCATCCTCGACTCCACCCTCTTCATGACCAGGCAAGTCAACGCCGTCTCCGCATCCTGCTTCAACACCCTCCGCATGCTCCGTAGGATCTTCAAATGGATCCCTCCCGACACGAGAAAAACCGTCACCCAGGCACTCATCACCAGCAGACTCGACTACGGGAACGCCCTTTACTCAGGAACAACAACCAAGCCCCTGAGACGACTTCAACGAATCCAGAACGCCTCGGCACGACTGATCTTCGACGACCCCCGACGCAGCCACATCACACCCCACCTGAGAGGCCTGCACTAGCTCTCCGTCAACAAGAGGATCACCTTCAAACGCCTTATCCACGCACACAAGGCCCTACACAACACCGGACCCACATACCTCAACAACCGTATCAGCTTCCACACCCCCACCCAAAGCCTCCGCTCAGCCAACCTCACCCTCGCCACAGTTCCTCGTATCCGGAAAACCACCGCCGGCGGCAGATCCTTCTCCTACCTCGCCGCCAAGACCTGGAACTCTGTCCCCACCAGCCTACGACAGACTCAGGACCTGCTGGCCTTCAGGAGACTCCTCAAGACCTGGCTCTTCGACCAGTAGCGGCACCCTCCCCCCCCCCAGCGCCTTGAGACCCTCACGGGTATGTAGCGCGCTTTATAAATGTAGTGATTGATTGATTGATTGACCATGTTTTGCACAAGCATGTTACCACTGGTTAGCCGGGGAAAAGGCACACTCAGGGCCCGATTCACAAAAAAAATATCAGAGACAAAATCCTAACTTACAACTTTCGGTATTCACAAAGGGCATTTAGGAGTAGTAAAGTTAGGATTCCTAACTTTACTAATCCTAAATGCCCTTTGTGAAAATCGAAAGTCGTAAAGTTAGGTTTTTGTCTCAGATTGCTTTTGTGAATCGGGTCCAGAGTTCTTATGGCTATAAAGACGGGTTCAGCAACGAAAAGCAAAGATCGGGGGGAGACCCTGCAAAAAAGGCCAGGTCCAACAGAAACAATGCAGAGTTTTGGTATCACCACTTAATGTGTGCACTTAAGAATGCACAGAGTGCTTCACTTCCAGCTTCTCATTAGCTTTTAGTTAGCATTTTATCAGGGCACTTTCAGAATACAGCATTACAAAACTTTATTAGCATGTGTTTCAGGATCATTTTCCTGCTAACTACATTTTCCGCAGCATTACCACAGGCATAATTGTAGGAGTGAGAAATGTGGCTTTTACACAATTGCACAAATATTTCGTAAAACTATGGAAAATTACACTTAATTACCTAAAATGCAAATCCGTCAATTAGTTCTATATTATATTGCAAAATACACCTTATAATCAATTTCTGACGCAAGGGTAAAGTTTGCAGTACTAAAATAGCATGTAAAATACAAGTTGCGCAAGCAGCATCCACTCTCATCCTAGCTGTTTGCTTTTTTCCCAGGCACTAGTTTCAGAATTTTGCTTGAACATGGCAGAATTATGCAACGTGGCGTAATGGTGTAATTTGGGGAATTTCACGTAACAAGCATAACTCTAAGGGGCATATTATCAAGGGGGTTTATCTACGCTTTTTTGGCTTTAAAAGCCAAGAAAGCGGAGATAAAATTATCTCCCTATTACCTAGCTGTCGCTAACACCAGTTAGAGACAGCTAGTAGGAGATAGCGACCATCTTGGGCCCCGCTTTGCATGTCAGTGATATTTATCACTAATGACATGCAAAGTGGGCGTGCCAAGATGTTAGCGACTGAAAACAGTTGCTAACATCGCTATCTCCTATTACCAGCGCGAATATCTCCAAAAGCTAACACCTTCCCTGAGCAGTTCTTAGCCATGTTATCCAATGGGAGGTGGATAACATGGCTAAGAGCATTAACTCGGTAATGCATGAATATCGCTGACTTTTCAGCGATATTCATGCATTGCGGCGATTTTTATTGCATTTGCGATAAACCTTGGTAATACCTAGGTTTAATTGCGGTAAAAATCGCAGCAGCTCAGCGGTAAATTTTTGTCTCTAACCAAGCAATAGCGATAATTATCGCTATTGCTTGGTAATATGCCCCTAAATTCCTCAAATTACACAAATTACACAGTCATCATTTACATTTCGCCCCGGCATAATTAATACTTCTGATGCCCCAGGGCACTTTATCTAGTAGGCAGGTCACATTCCTGCTAAGATATCTCAGTGGGTTATGTCAAAACGACAACTATGTGATTGTTGCTTGCAGGGCAAGAGATTGAATCTATGCTCTTTCATTGGCTTGAGATTATTTCAATGAGTGCACTTGTATTAATTGTAATTGATACTATAATTATGCTCATAGGTATGTAGTAAATCTCGCGAATGGCATGGCCTAAACTGAAAACAGACCGCAGCTAGAGAGAGGTTATTTTTCATTGTGTGTTAATTGTAAGCGAATTCCGGGGTGAACTCCTCATTTGGGTGATCAGCTTTGATTTAGCAGGCACAGCTGGAATAGCCACGGAATGAGACATTATTACTGTGGCTATTCTGATTGCCGAAAGAAGATGCCATTTCAGCAATTCTGATCGGCCATTCTTTCAACAAGAATAATTCTCTATATTAGGACCATTTCTGATTTATTATTTTTTCACACAAATTCCGCTCTCCTGACAGGCCTAAAAAAAGTGGATTTTAACCTCTCTGCACACAGCTGCACATGCAGATGTGTCTTTTGTCTCTTGCATACACATCATCTTAACTTTATCTCTGGGAGTAAATAGCTTTTTCAGAGATCCTGAGTCAGTAGATAACTTTCATATCAATGTATGCCTCATGAGACTCACAGTCAGTCTGTGGATTGATGCTCTGTTTTTCTTTTCTGCTACTGGCGTTGTTTCTCTTTGGGAAGGTGAGAGGGCTTTCATGTACCCAGCTGTGACCCGTGTGATGTCTCATACCTTCAACCATCCAGGAAACGTCATCAAAAACCCTCAATAGAAAGCATCACTTAATGTCCATCAAGATTGGAGGGGACAGGGAGGATTCAGCTGCGGTGGGCTGCGGTTCAGACTTTCTTTTTCTCTAGTTCTTTTTCTATTTGCAGATTAAAGGTTTAGTGGTGGTGGTGAACCAAGGACAGATTAGCAAAGCTCTTTCAGGCATCAGTCAGATATGCACCTGGAACAGTCTTGATGTGTGCATACTCACCTTATGCAAGGTTCACAAAAGTGTTGGATACTTGTGTGAGTGTGGCATATGTGCACAGAATGCATGCTCGCTATGCATTCATATCTTATGAGCAGTTAAGTCTTGACTGCATTGATGAGCATGCGTGGCTCTTAAGGATGGACGGAGGACTGACCAATGAAATCCAGTACCATCTTGGTAAGCACCCATAAATTGCATAAACTGTTGAACACTAAAATCATCTTTGCATGCAATTCACAGAGACGGTGACTTTTTTTTCACACACTCAATTTAAGGCAATTCATCAGTTACATTAGTTATCCAGTGCTATATGTCCAACTTGCCTTTAAACTTTGAATTAACCATAACAAGAAATAGTGTAAAAAACACCAAGTTATACATAAAGCAAATGTTTTAGTATTATTGATCCAGATTATATACTGGTCCATCTACTATGCTCCCTTAAAAATAAAAAACCGAATAAATAAATATGCATATAAATGGGTAAATAAATAAGAAAAATGTCTCAAGTCTTACGTAAAACTTATAAGTAACTATTAAACTTAAAGAACTGTTCCCAAATTGGTTTAAAGTAGACCTCTCTTTCTCTTAGCCTATGTGTAATTCCCTCCATTTTAGCTATATTATATATTTTATTGATCAATATCCAAATTCATTTTCTATTGGTCAGTTCTAGTTGTTAGTGTTTGTCTTTTCCCAAAAGAGGTTGCTGTTAGTATCCAAATGTTGGTCTTATATGAAATTTGTCATCTTGGTTCAGATAATTGAAAAACCTCCAAAATCTACCTTTTGACACATTAACACCAGTAATGCTTCCATTATTCAAAAGAATCACATTCCACAGCTTTGCTATAGTTGGATGTGTCATGTGTGATGGAAAATTACATTTCTCCGGATTACACCTCCAACACATGTCATCATTTGACAGTAATATTTATACTTTTCTCATCTCCCCATTTACACCTTAATGAATCAAACATGAGTAACAGTTGTATGACAGAACCCTGCATGCACTTCCCATGCATGCCTTTACACAGCAGTCAGTACACAGACTGCAACTTTGCCACACTTTCCTTCACCATGCAAGTTGTTACAACGACTTGCTTTAGGGGGGCGCTGGACTTTGGAGTAGTATAAATTACTATTCCAGCTCAAGTCAGTGTATCAGTAGGGAAGGTGTTGGACTTAAACTCTAACACCACCCCAACAATGTGTCCCCTAAAGCAAGTTATTGTAACAACTTACGTAGTAAAGGAACCTGTGGTAGCACCGCATTCATGGTAGTGACTGCGGTGTAAAGGCACATCATGGTATTTACTGCGGTGTAAAGGGTAGTTCCCATGAGTAATGCAAGAAGTGTAGGCAATTCAGCCCACTTTTATCAGGATGTGTGTAAGGGTTGAATGTGTGTGAAAATTATTTTGGGCAGGACAAAACAATAGAGGATTATTTTAAAAAACGCAATTCAACATTTTTACCTAAATCTGTACATGTATACAGTCTGCATTGAATACACATTCCAATATATCATCATTTTACTTGGATACTATAGGGACACTATGACAGGTATATCTTAGACCATCTCACAAGGGAAGAATTAGAAGTTACCTGCTGTTCTCAGGGGAGCAGCACCCAAGCTCATGCTGACTTAAATTTCGCATTAGTTAACAACCCTAGTGGTGTAGAGTTTCTGGCTAGAGTGAGATATTATATTTCCCAGTAACATGTTTGAAATATTTGACACTAGTGCAAAAGACCAGGAAATGCATTAAATCATCTTGCTTGACAATGAGCAGTGAGCTGGTCAGTCCTGACAGCCCACTGGAGCTTCTCTCTTTAACTGTGTTGTTTGCCAATTATAGAGCGGGACTTTGATATTAGGGGGCACCAAAAGAGCATCCATTTTTAGAGAGAGGGTGCTCTCCTCTCTCCCCAGTCTCTGAGGGGCTGATAGGGGTGCTGTGTGTTTCTACTCAAGGGCACCGGCCTAATACCTGTACCAGTGCTAGGGAATCCCCCCGGAATCCCTGCTCTAAAAGGACTGTTCCATCCCAATTCACATGGCTATTAGAACAGGTGAACTGTGGAGTCCATCGGCCCAAATGGGTGTGTGTGTGTGTGTGCTGTACAATATGATTGTATCAATTGTGCTTGTTGGATAGTGTCATTCTTCGATATTGAAGGCTGTACAAACTCATAAACTAACAACAGAGAGAGCAAGGGATCGTGTTCACACTGAGTGAACGGAGAGTACTCCTGTTCCCCTGAGTATCAATTAATTAAACAGATGGAGGAGTACCACCATAGAGAATCAGAAAAATTCCTAATGGGGTGTGTAGAAGACAAAAGGAAGGGATTTATCCTTTTGTAAAAAAAACCCTCACTCACCAACCTAGTGGTGACATGCTTCATCATCGGGGCCCACCCTGATGACCTAACGCCACCAGGGTGTGCTACAACACCTGAATTACAGTGGAACAGGTTGTGGGTGTAAAGTGCAAAAAAAGGTGTTAAAAATTGTCCTGGTTTAACTTGGTGGGAAGATACATTTTATTTACAAGCAACTGGACAATGTTAAAAAAAAGTGATGAGATACTGTAAGGGTAGTTATGACCCAGAATATCTATGTATGTGATCTGGTCTACATGTTTCAACCTTAAAGGAATGTGCCAGGTTTTTGTCAGGACCAAGAACAAGGTAGGTGGACGGTCTGCGCCCCCTATAAGGCGCACCCAATCCTATCTCCTTGTGACCATGTAAGCAAAAAATCGCTACTGGTGAAAGCTCTAACCACACTGGGTGAGCGTGGTGAGTAAAAGAAAAAAGACCTGTAGGGAAAAAGAGAACAGACATCCATCAAAGGTGAACATTATTACACCCCTGTAACGTTGAGCAGTGTCGTATCTCCGTGTCAGTATGCTTCATGCCACTCCCATTAGGATGTAGTGTTAACCCGGCTCGTGGATTCAGGGCTCGTTAGCTTGTACTCGTGCCGGTTCAGCGTGATATTATCGTGCTTATTCAGAGGCCCCCTATGGGCATACTGTCTTGCCCACACACGCATACTGATCAATAAGTGTGCAACACATGTGATCCTGTGCATTTTTCAAATGGGTGGTGAAGAAATATGAGTATGTTGCTGGAGATGTGGGCTGCCGTGCCACCAAAGTACTTACCGGGGGAGGGTAAACACCCATTATTCCGCAACTTTCTTTCCGCATACCATACTCCGCATACTTTCATTAGGAAAGTACCATGACTCCGCAATGCCATTATAACGCATGGCATTACATTTTATATGCTTTTACCACGCATACATTCACAACGAAATTCGTTGTAAATGCATGAATGGTAAAAGCATGGTTTTTTTTAATGTTTGGATAAGGTATGTATGGGTATAGGGGTTTATGTTTTGGGGTACTGAGGTATATGTTTTGGGGTGTTTGGGTATCTGAAGGGTTCAGAGATAGTTTTGGGTTATAGGGTACAGGGGCAGTTTTAGGGTTTAGGGATAGGTGTGGTTTTGGGGTAAATTGGTACCGGTAATAAGATCAGGTGGCTTTATAATTTGAGGCAGCTGGTGATGCAACTGGGCCTAAGGGATGTATGGGAGAGCCAAATGCCACCTCCCAAATCAGTGATCAAGAAGATATATTGGGAGTGGGCACAGGCTGAGTCAATATGCAGTGGGGCTGGGGGTCCACTTACCGAGCGGTTTTTAAAGGTTAAATGGATCAGGAAGTTGGAACCTCCTTTCCTCGACCTTATAACCAAGCCTTTAGACAGGGCCCTTTATTTAAAGTTAAGGTACGGGACCCTCCCGGTACATGATTATGCATCGAGGTGGTCTACTGTTGATGGTCCTTCACGCAAATGCCCGGGGTGCGCGGCCCCGAAGGAGACTGTGGCGCACCTACTGTTTGCCTGCCCCGCATATAAAACTGCTAGGAAGATATGGCTGAAACCAGTATGCAAGGAGTTGGGTTTGAGGTGCCATTGAATGGCTTTACGAGTTCTCACCACTGACCCAACTTCAACTGCTATGGTTTGCAGGGTGGCTAAATTTCTGGGCAGCGCTTGGCTGACCCGCATCAGGAGGTTAAAACAGCAAACCCCGCCCTGAACAATAGATCACAACCGCTGGCCCTTGGCCCTATGCAAAGCTGAGTTAGTATAGCCTGTTGTATTCTCAGCACATTGTTAACAATGTATTGTTGAGAAATTTGACCTATAGTAGCATCTGATGTACAGTAATCATGTAATGGTTCCATTTTAATTAGAATATAACTGTGTAGGTTTTAACCATTGTTTTTACCTTTTTTATGGATTGTATGTATAATTGTTGGAAATGCTACTCTTTTATGGTGAATTTTTTTACCGAATAAAGATATTCATTCATTCATTCATTTTATATGCTTTTACCACGCATACATTTACAACGAAATTTGTTGTAAATGCATGAATGGTAAAAGCATGTTTTTTTTTATTGTTTGGATAAGGTAAGTATGGGTATAGGGGTTTATGTTTTGGGGTACTGAGGTATATGTTTTGGGGTGTTTGGGTATTTTAAGTGTTCAGATATAGTTTTGGGTTATGGGGTACAGGGGTAGTTTTAGGGTTTAGGGATAGGTATGGGTTTTGGGGTACAGGGGTATTTTTAGAGTTCAGGGCTAGGTTTGGGTTTTTGGGGTATAGGGGTATTTTTAGGGTTCAGGGGTAGGTTTGGGTTTTGGAGTACAGGGGTATTTTAAGGGTTCAGGGCTAGGTTTGGGTTTTGGGGTACAGGGTTATTTTTAGGGTTCAGGGCTAGGTTTGGGTTTTGGGGTGCAGGGGTATTTTAGGGTTCAGGGGTAGGTTTGGGTTTTGGGGTACAGGGTTATTGTTAGGGTTCAGGGCTACGTTTGGGTTTTGGGGTACTGGGGTATTTTTAGGGTTCAGTGGTAGGTTTGGGTTTTGGGGTACAGTGGTATTTTAAGGGTTCAGGGCTAGGTTTGGGTTTTGGGGTACAGAGATATTTTAGGGTTCAGGGGTAGGTTTGGGTTTTGGGGTACAGTGGTATTTTTAGGGTTCAGGGCTAGGTTTGGGTTTTGGGGTACAGGGGTATTTTTAGGGTTCAGGGGTAGGTTTGGGTTATTAGGTACAGAGGTATTTATATGGTTCAGGGCTAGGTTTGGGTATTGGGTACAGGGGTATTTTTAGGGTTTAGGGATAGGTTTGGGTTTTGGGGTACAGGGTATATTTATAGGGTTAAGATGGGTTAGTGTTTAAGGGTGTTGGGGTATTTTAAGGAGTAAGGGCGGGTTATGATTATGGGGTGCAGGGGTATTGAAAGGGAGCAGGGTGGGATTAGCACGCGAAGGGTGAAGGGTGGAACATACCACACGCCCCCAGCGTTTGTCACGCCCCAGCACACGCCCACAGCACAACTCAGACACGCCCACAAGGGAGTACATTTCTGGCACAGTTCTTTTACCTTTAAAATGTATATGGTGGGCTTCTGCATAGCCTATGTCCTTCTGCTGCAACTGCCCTTTACAACGCTGTATTGGGTGTTGTGATTGGTGCTGTGGTTCCTGAGATTACCCGCCTCAAAGGATTGGGCTCTCTCTTTAATATATTAGTATAGATTCATCTCTGAAGCATGGCTTGACTTACCAAGAGCTGGGTGCTTAGTACCTAAATGTAGGGCATACTAGACATACAGAAATGCGTGTCCCCACAGTGAAAAGTTAAGAAAGATTTCACTGTGTAGAAAATGCTGCATTTTCCATGAACACCCCAAGTCAAGAATTAAATCAATGTTTGCTATCTTAGCATGGGAAAATCCTAGAACAATCAATAAAAGTTAATTTCCAATTAGTTTTAAAAACTGAGGGACATTTTTATGAGCCTCTTGCACCGCCAGAGTATCACTTTTTGTGACTCTCTGGTGGAGCAAACTACAAAATCATATTTATGAGGTCACTCAAAGCCACTTTGTGTGGCTTTGATAGGCCTCGTAGATATGGAATAAGGCAAGACAGCACGAATTGCTGTGTTGCCTTACTCTGCAATAGGGAGGCGTTCCATGGGCATTGCAGTGGGTGCTCCTTCACAACACCCATGGATTTACAAAACAATATAAACCTAGGGATGCACCAAAACCCAGGTGAGGTTCAATGAGGAGAAATTACTTTATTTCTCCTTGTTCATTCATCTTTCCATGTGTGCCACATCCTATAGCACACATAGAAAGTGGAAAAAGCCTCCCAAGACTGTTTTGTTCAGGAAGTTGCCCCTTCCTGCACAAAAACATTCCCGCCGACAACACAGGCACCCTTGCACCATGGTGCTAGGGTGCCTACATTGGAGCTCGGCTGTCGAAATGGCACCAGTGCACCGTATTGGATAAATGGGTACATTCCTGCCCTATCACTTTGACATAGGGCAATTCAGCAAGATGACTTACTTAGCTGCCCTACGCCAAAATGCCATAAATGAGCCCTAAGTCAGCGGTGAAGACAGTTTGTAATAACTTTAGTGGATAAGTAGCTTTATAAAAGTCCTTTGTTCTACCTGAGAGTAAAATGTTTTTAAAATGGTTTGTTTCACATCCCTGCTCTAGAGACTGAACACTTCTCCATGGCTGACTGTTGATGGTCCTCCTACTGTAAGAAAATGGCTTGGCCTCTGGCAGCAGTAGATCAGAAGTTGTGTTAACCCTGGCTACTTAGGAGTATGTAGTCTTCTGGGACATGGACAAGAACAGCTGACAACTTACTATTTATAAGTCACCCCTAAGGTAGGCCCTAATGCCTACAGGGCAGGGTGCATGATATTTAAAAAGTAGGACATGGACATTTTCTGTTTTGCATGTCCTGGCTGTGAAAAACCTCCAAGGCCATTTTGACTATGGTAAGGCTGGCTCAAGTGTGTATAGAAAAGCAAATGCATTATATTATAACCCCTTATAATGCTTGACTTCAGTTTGAAGTAGCTAGAAAAATTATACAAGGACTAATTGTAAAAGTAATTTCAAATCTAACCTAAGGGTCAAGTCAAATGTAGTATTACTGTTTTGAAAGTTACTCTTTAAGGACGTTCTAATTTTCTGCTGAAGCCAAATATGCCTTTTTTCCAGGGTTCACCTGACTGTTGATGACTCCCCTGTAGTGAGATGTGGATTACTCCCAGACAGTGGGCAAAGGGCCTAGATGTGGGAGATGTTTTCCTCCCGGAGCCTGATGGCCTTAGGCTGGGCCAAGCCACTTCCTGAACTTTAAAGGGTATTTATCCTGTCACTAGAAGATGTAGCTCACGCCTAGGCCTGTCTCACCTTTAATCTTTCTTCATTGCCAGCATGTCTCCAAAACCAGTGGAGGGGGGGGGACCTACCTTAGACATGATTTGGATTGAGCACAAGGGAGGGTTTGCCTATTATCATAGCCACACCTTTGGGTGGGCACAGAGAACTCTGCACAGGGGACAAATGGTTCTTTTTTCTCAATTTTTATTTTTCTCCCTCTTGGCAATACAGTTGGTAACTAAATATTAGTACAATTACATTGACATAACAATAGAAAATACCAAAGCATTTTCATCCGCCCAAAATGTGGCCTGGAATGGAGCAGGCTGCATACCAATGACCATAGCATTTTTTAGTTGCATACATTTTTAAAGCACATAGCAGGTGTTTAATTTGACATTTGCTTGATAAAGATAGAGAGAAGTCTGGATGTTGTGTGGATGCAAAGAGATGGACTGTATCTTATAATATGTCTCTGTAAGTCCACTGTGAGTAGTTAAATAGCATAGCCAGCTTTCATAATATTAATCTTGTCCCAAATCTCGTTCCCATTTAGCCTTAGGAAACGCCCATTCCACACCAATATCCCCTAATACCATATTGGATATGCGTATAATTGTGAAGACAAAACACAAGGTTTTATCCCCACTCCTCTGGTTCTACCAGCATTGTGGAATACACAGATCCAAGAGAGCTAAATATCTTCTGGTAGGTCATAACATCCATTGATGTAAGGTTGTTATCAAGTAGGTGTTCTTTTAAAGTTTTAAAGCATGCATTAATTAAGATGTCTCCCCTGGTATGTAATCCTTTTACTCATAACTTGTCTAGGCACCCCTTTTTTCCATCATAAGCAATCTTGGGAAATGGCCAATGACAAAAGTGGTGAGAATAGCATTTCTGTGTTCTTTCATTTGCCAATTTGGACCAAGCCTAGATTGTGAAGTCCATCATATGGATTTCTTTAATAGGGTGACCTTTCAATATCATGGTGCTAAGTGGGTTAGGGACCGCCAGACCAACCTATAAATCGCAAAATGTACCCAAGCTATCAATTATAATTCAAAATTGGTGGTGGGAATTCGCCTGTGTCATGAGGTAAGATCCTTCTCTACACCAATTTCATTATCACAGTAATGCATTACCCATAATTTTCCCCGAGCAGGCCTCAATGTCAAGTGGTGCTGGACACCACGGTATTTTGTCTGCCATTTTAAATAAATTATTAGGTTTGGGTCTGTAGTACAACTGGTCAATGGGAACATCACTGACTTTGACCATTTTACATGCAGGCCCAACTTGCTGCCAAACTTTGCATCTGTTTTTATTATCGCATTAACTTTGGGTTCCATAACTAAAAGGAGCAAGTCATCAGCAAACATCAAGATTGCAATTTTATGGGATGCAAATTTAACACCCCGCGGATGGTGGTATTCTGTAATAATTCAGGCAATTGTTTCAACAGTCAGTGAAAACAAAATGGGTGACAAAGGGCATCCTTGTCTGGTGGCCCCGCATAGAGGTTTTGGGGGAGCCATCCTACCATTGACCTTAACTCCTGCATTGGGCTTGGTGTATAGGAGGGTAATCCATTTGATCATAGCTTTGCCCATACTCATTCTTTCGGGTACACTCATATGGAAGGGCCATTCCACAGAATCACATACCTTAGTGGTATACAAAAATGTGGCCACCGCCCTGGTCTCTGGATCAATTTGTTGCATAGCTGTAAACAGTGGGTAAATTGTCTGCTGTGGAACAGTAGGAGATAAAAAAAACGTTGGTCCAGACAAACTAGCCATGGCAGCAGTGGGTGCCATGTATTGGCCAGAATTTTAGCCCACATTTTGGCGTCGACATTTATGTGTGACAACAGTCTATATGAGTCACATTTCTGTGGTAGTCTAGAAAATAATACCAATCGCCTCTCGCATTGTCAGAGGCAGCACTCTATTTTCAAATGACTCTGTGTACACAGCAAAAAGAAAGGGAGCACGGCAATCCGCATACTCCTTGTAAAATTATGCTGAGCCATTTCGCAAGGACTTTATCACTGCTTTCATTTCCTCAAGAGTCACTGGGGCATAAAGAATTTCATGCTGGTAATTCCCAAGCCAAGCCAGAGTTTCTTGGACTAGATATTCATTAAGGTCCGAAGGCGTCAAATCTAATTTAATGCAATATAAATCTGTGTAAAACAAGTGAATGTATTAAGTATATCTACATACACAGTGCGTAGTTCCTCAGTTTTGCTCTCTATTCAAACAGTATCTGATGCAACACAGGTGGACTACCCCAGCCACAGTACAACCTGGTCTGTCCCTTCTACATAGCGTTCTGCAGCTGCGTAAGTGCCTGGAAACATAACCACCCTTTCTGTAGTGTCATGGAATTCCATCCACAATTCATTTAACCAGCCTTGGTTGGACATATCCAATTGAGGGGATTAATTATATTGCAACAATAGGATCTCCGATTCCATCCAAACTAATTGTTCATAGAGTGATCTAAGAATTCCATGCCCTTCAGATATACACTGCATCTGACCACTTATTTTGAAGTCTCCCATAATGTTGCAAAGGTAGCCATTAAACCCTGATTTTCATCTAAGTAGGCTTGTACTACCTGGTGAATTTTGGTCTTGGAAACAAGGTCTATCAATTCAGTGGGGGGCAGCCACCATGTTCTGTGTAGGTGAGTAGAAATAGGAAGTGTAAGGGACAAAACTGCAGGGGAGTGGTCTGAATGGTTTCCATGGATATGGGAAATGGATATTTCCATTCCCACCACATCTCTGGTCCCAAGCCAGAAGTCAGTCTGTGACAATGTCCCTTGAACAGCTGAATGGAACTGTTAGAACTGGGATTCCTTGTTAGCTGGGGTATGCAGCCAGGCTAGACATGAACCACAAATATAGTCAGGGAAAGCTAGATACACTCTAAAAGATAACCTGTGCTCACCCTATGGTAGCTTGACAAAGAGCAGTCTTATCTAAAGAGGCAATGTTTAAAATATTTGTGCAAAACACACACACACACACACACCCAGTAACACAATTAATACACCACAACAGTACTCCAACAGGGTTAAATATATATATATAGTATTTTTATTAATAAAACACAACCAAAACCAAAAATCATGAATTTTCAATTAACCAAACAAAAAACAGTTCTCAGAAGTGAACAGCGCTTAAAGGTTGCTTTAGTTTGTGCTAGACAAGGGTAAATCCAAAAGTTCAGGCCAACCGTGATGGAACACAGGTCAGATACAATTCCAAACAGGTCCCACATAAGTTTTAACTTCTCAAACTGAGTGAGGTGCTCCGTTTGCGGGGGACACAGTCACAGGGAGCAGGTAGAGCATCACCAGTGATGATCCTGCAGACGCGAAAAGTAAGCCAGACATCGTGGATGACAGTTGGGGCCCTCACAGTCATGGGCGTGGATGCTTTCTGTGCGAAGACACAACAGTGCTGTTGCAGCTCGCGCTGATTCTTTGAGTGAGTGGCACAGTCTCAGTATGAACATACCGTTTGTGGTCGCAAAGAGCCCAAAAGCTTGATTGCAGTGGGCCAGGAGCTGTAAATGATGAAAAGCAGATGCAGAACCCACTTCTGAGACCCATAACTTGGAAGGGGCACCTCAGGCAAGGGTAAGACTCACAGAAGGCAAAGTCTAGCAGCACCAGTAGAATTGTAGGAATTCTTTTGTGTTCCTGATACTTCAGAAAAGGAGGAGGCAGGCCAGCAAGCCCTTGGAGATCACTTGAGGAAAGGCAGAGTCCAACTCTCCTTCCAACAGAGTTAGGGAGCAGCAAGCAGCAGGGCAACAAGCAAAAAAGTAGTCCTTCCAGAAAAGCAGTCCAGTTGACTCCTTTAGGCAGCACAGCAGACCTTCTGACAGCGGTTCAGTTCAAGATCCAGAAGTGTCTTAATTTAGGCGGCCAGAGACTCAGTACTTTTACCCAAATGTACCTTTAATGTAGGGGGTTACTTTAAAGCAGCTCTCTGAAGTGCACAAGGACCCCTTTCAACCCAGCCCTGTCTGCCAGACTATCTGCATGGTAGATCAGTTCTTTCTGTGTGGACAGGACACTACCTATTAAAGTATGTGTCAGCCCCTCCCATTCCGTCCTGCTCAGGAAGACCCATCGGAATGCAGAGGAATGTCCACTTTCTAAAAGTGGCATTTGTAAAGCAGTAATGTTAAATTCACCTTCACCAGTAAGGAGGCTTTATCATTACCATTTCAAAGATATGAAAAAGCTTCTTCTCTCTGATCACGAATTTCAGCTTAAAAGTGTATTAAGTAATTCCCAATGCAAACCTATGAGTGGGATAGGCCTCACGGAAGTGAAAAAAACTAAATAGGGTGTTTCTCACAACCAGGGCATGCAAAACATAAAAGTACGCGTCCTATATTTTACTTACAAAGCAACCTGCCCTTAGGGTTGCTTAGAGCCTACATTATGGGTGACTTATATGGAATAAAAGGGAGTATTACGGCTTGGAAAGTCGTTTTAAATGCCAAGTCAAAGTGGCAGCAAGCTAGCCACACAGGCACTACAGTGGCTGTCCTGAGACAAGTTTGAAAGGCTACTTCTGTGGGTGGCACAATTAAAGCTGCAGAGCCACTAGTAGCATTTGAAGTCCAGGCCCTGCTTATAAAGTATACCACTTTAAAAGGGACTTACCTGTGCCTCAAATATGCCATTCAGGTATACACTAATGTCATCATGTTTAAGGGAGAAGCTCATGCACTTTAGCACTAGCAGTGGTAAAGTGCTCAGAGTCCTAAGGCCAACAAAAAGAATTCAGCAAAAAGAGGAGGAGCTAGGAAAAATGGGGTGATCCTTCAGAGATGGCATTTTCCCACAGAAATGAAAACTCTTTTGAGGAAGGATGTAATGTACAATGGAGATCTAGTAGCTTATATTGATAATGACACCCACTGCACATCACGCGCCTTAGCATGTCTAGTGGTATCATCTCATGTGCTATTTAACCCTGGTCTCCGTAATATTGTAAGGGTCAGCTATATTAAGTGTTTTTGCTAAATCAATGAAAATGGTAGGGTTATCAACATTTGTGATATATAAATTTATTATAGTGACCTGAACAGAACAGAGAAGACCCTACAGCAGTAGAAACCTGCCCTCAGTATCTGTCTCCAGTCCCAAAGGCTTAAATTGTATCCCTTTCTTCACGAGGATAGCTACAACTCTAGAACTAGAGGAGAAAGAAGAAAAGTATTAATGCTATGCCCATCTCTGCCAGAACTGGTTATTATTGTTAGGAGTCAAGCGAGTTTCTTTAAGTAATATATTCCAATGTTATGTTTGTTAATGTATACCACAACTAGTCACACACCGTATGTTCCATGTCTTCAATTTAATAGTCAGATTAATCATAATCCTGCATGCAGATTTATCTGGTAAGTATAATCATGAGTTTCTCAATGTAAGTCAGAATGTGAGTAGAAAAGGCTGTGTTGCCTGAGTGTAATATGAACCTTATAGAACCCACCTTCTTGGCCTATCTCCCATCAAGCACAAACTTCTCAATGAAATCCTGAGAGAAGCCCCAGTTGAAATATAAACATATGCAAAGCAATCAAAACTATAATATCTTAACGATAATCAGTGCTATTCACACAGTGGGGAGGCTAGAGAGGCAGTATTGTATTCAAAAGACCAACAGGCTCGGCTCATCAATATATGTAAAAAAAAAAGGGGGGGGGGGTGGGACATCTAATTTCTGATCTGAGAGGTAGCAAAATATAGATAGGGTAAAAGCTCAAGCTGAGAGTACATTTGATTGTCCAGCACTATAACCCAACGTGGATATAAATATGTGCAGAAGAGTACGTTCGTAGCTCATGCCTATTAGCGATTAGTAGTATACATGGGATTGGGGGACAGACCCACATCCAACTTCAGGTGCTCGTTATGGCGGAGGAGTGTTTTCCCTCCCACTCCCACCAGCAGCCTCAAAACTTGAAAAATAAAACAATAATAAAACAGGGCAATCGTTTTATTTTTCTTCTGAGGGCCAAGTCTTGGGGGCGGGGCCATCGCGATGACAAACATGACGGAGAGTGGTGGGCATTGCTGTCAGTGCGCATATCAGTTTGGCTAGCTGTCTTAGAACAGCCAAACCAACATGTGCACTGAGATGCTTCCAACCTGAGCTCCGTTGCTGGATTGGAGACAGCAGGAGACAGGCACCCAGTCTCTCTGGGAGCACGTATCCAGGCAGCTCAGGCCAATCCCGGCGCTTCTCTCATGCTGCCAGCAGTATAATAGCTACATCTGGACTGGCTGTAGGGGAGTCTGGGAACCTACCTGTGCTGCATTGGAGCCAGAGAGGAGCAGAAGAGTGGTGATGTGGCGGAAGGCAGGTAAGTTTTTTTCCCTATTTGTCGACCACCCCCGCCCCTCTACTTACCTTGACATGGCTGCAGTGATAGCATACACAAGTCTTGATGGAGCAGTAGAACCGATAGTTTATGAGGATATTGGCTCCAGCCTCTGCAGCTAGATCAATGGGGGCCATATTTATTAGGGCCCTCTAGCATGACCGGGAAAGAAAGGTTCTGCCATCTTCGCTTTAGGTAGAGTAGCACTGTGGAATTGTTTGCAGTAAGGTGCACTGGAACTACTAAAAAGAGGTTAGGGTTCCCCTTGGGAACTATTTCTATGTTGGTCAGGGAGTCACCCCTCTCACACACCAGTGCCTGGCACTAATACTGCACCCCGGGGATCCTTTTCAGTATACCTCTGGACCTGTGAAAGAAGAAGGACTGCACCTGCTATTGTGAACCTCAGTCAACTTATCATCGACGAGCCCATTGTCAGACCCATCCTACTGCCTTGCCCCGCAGGATCTAACTTCTCAGAAGTTTTCTAAGTCAGAAGGTAACTCAACTGGGACCAAACTGCGCCTTGTATCTGACCTGCTCTCAACCAGGGTCAGCTTTAAACGTTACTTTTGTTCCTGTCTCGCACAACTAGTTGCCCGCAGTCAGTGCTTGTGCTATTTGGCACTTAAATGTATTTCAAACTTTAAAAATTCATACCTCTGATTGCTCTTATTGAATTTTTTGTGGTTTGTTGTCATTTTGTTCATTAAAATTTTCTCTACTTTTATAAATTGGACTCGGGTTTTTATTGTGTTTTGTTTTCGACTTTTGAACTGCCTTGGTGCGTCAAAATGATTTACACATTTTCTAAAGTTAAACCTTTTACTCTGTGCCACAGATTCCAGGGGTTGAGATCAAGGTTACATTACTGAAACCTTTACTGAACCAAACAAGAATAATGACATTATTCTTTGCATTGGACTACCATCCACTTAAACTAATAATCCACTTTCACACAGGCTTTAACTTGGAGTAAGGCTTTTATTTCTCCAAAAGTCTCTGACTTTACATCTGTACTGTACTGTACAGAACATATCCAAAGTTGGAAAAGTTTTAAAATGTATTTTGTATTTAATTTTTTCTGTAAAGGCTAAACTTCCAGTTTAAAACCTAAAGTAAAAATGATGCAGACACCTTTGCAATATGCTGCAAAGAAGTGTGTGTGGTACTAGGCAGCCTAATTGAGTGCCACCGCTAGGGAGAGAGTAAGATGTGTCATATCTTAGTAGCTATGGCATTTTCATGGTTGCTCCCTCTCAAGCAACACAGTGCAGCAACTTTGCTTGCTATGCCGTGTTTTGTGACATATTTGTAAATCAGCCCCTCAATTGCTTCTGCTGCCTTACCGAGATTATGTTCAGGTGGTGGAGTTCTTGTCAGCATCTTTGTTACTGGCTCCTATAGTTATACCAACACCTTCAGACTTGCTCCTTTGACTTGCCAAACTCTCAAATCCATTCTGCACTCCATTTCTGGTTTTCCTGTTCCTCTCCTTATATATACTGGCTTATTTAGTTTTCCCTTATCCAAGTTCCTGTGCAATCCTCACTTCATTGGTGGTTCCATGATTTCCTGCATCTGGTTGCTTGCTCACACCTGGCTCACTCTCAACCCCTGTGCTTCTTTCTGAGCATTTAATCATGTATTCCCTTTGAGCAAAGTGTGCACTTGGTTCCACCAGTCTTTTCTATTCAGGCCCACTAGTTCTGGTTTTGTCTAGTTGCTCTGAGTACAGACTTGTTCCTTGATTCTTGTTACCTTGGTTTCCCTTTTATTTTCCTGCTCCCTACTTCCAGCTTTGCTTCCTGGTCTTCCCTGTTTTTCTTTCCTTTGCATTGTGGGCTTTCTGGCTCACCTTTTACCAATGGTTCTAGTTCTATCTTCACATGCCTTATTGGTATGCAGATTCTTAGTCTTGGATTTTTGTGCACTATGTTCCAGTCCAATTTCTCTGCAGCTTCCCTTTCTTGGATTTCTGTTTTCCAATTTCCTCAACCTCAATTTAGTACTGTTCCTGTCCTTAGAATCAAGTCCAGATTTTTCCCGAGATCAGGTCCTGTTTTTTAGTGATTCCTGTTTTACTTTCCTTTGTCCTCTCCTGTGGTTGTGTTAACATCTTTTTTTATTATTACTAAGGATGGAAGTGAGATTCTGAGGCTAGGTGCCTCTTGCAGAGTAGCTCACCAAGCAGTCGTCTCCCTTAGGAGCTATTGGGTGTCTTCCTAGAGTCTGTGAGAGTAACTGTTACATGCCTTTTGTGCAATCTTTCCTCTCACAGAAAGATTCATTTCCAAGGAGCATACAAACTATCATTTATTGTTTTTTGCCTATTATGCTTCCTTTTGTATTTTCAACTTCCCTTCTTATAGTTCCATATATATCTTACCTGTATAGTTTGTCTTTACAGGATTTACCCAGTACAGTTACACAGTTCGTACACCAGCCTGTTCCAAAATGTTCCAGCCTGCAAACTATGCATCATCTTTTTTTAAAACCTTCTGGATTTGTTTTGTGTTTTCTAAACTCCTTCTCCATAAATACCATAAGTGTGCAGAGATCAAGGTCTCCTTTGTTTGTTAGTTTAGTTCCAATCCGAAGTGTGTAGATGTAGGCAATACTCCACTGCCAAAGCACAGCAGTAATTCACAGACTGCAAGAAAGACACTTGGCTATCGAGCCCAATCTTTCAGAAAGAGAGGAAGTTTATATGCTGAATATTTCTCCCTGTAGGTAGCTGACCCTTCAATTTTAGATTCTGATTTTGTCTGAAACCTTAAGCCATACCTAATTTCAGCAAGTGAACTACAAGAGGAAACATTAATTGTTACACACTTAGCAGCAGAAAGGAAGAATGGTCATCCCCATAGTGGTAAATAAAAATAACACCATCCCAAGTTTACAGCCCCAGAAAACAGGGCCAAGACAATACATCTATTTGTAGGGGCATGTTTTCAACAGAGTAATTCAACCCAACCTGTTGGATTTGCTGTCACAATGCCCTTGTCAAACACTGTTTATCTCAAAGACCTATTGCCTGACTGTACAGTTCACTTGGGACATATGTCAGTTGGAGTTTTTTGAGTCATCAGGCTTATCAATCTCATATGATCTTAGATTAAGCCAGCATGTATCTAAAGAGAAGATTTCACAGTCTTAAAGAGTTATTCAGTCATGGCTGAGGTACAAATCAAAGATAATTAGTCTCTGCTAATGAAGCTGAACTCCATGCTCTCGAGAGACAGATCATACATCAACTTGCATGCTCAGTATGTTGTACGGTACAAAAGGGGGTGGTAATGGACGGACCATCTAAACCAATCAGACACTCACACCCAGTCAAAAGATCTGAGTTTAATCTATCACCGTTCTTTAGCCCACTCTGCCACCCCAGTTCAGACATGGCTATATGCAAATCAGTCTGACCTTGTGCCTCATGGGAACAGTGCAGCCCGAACTGCCAAGCCATGCCTTCCCTGGACCGGAAACAAGCTTCAGCACTACCAAATGGTTACATCGGATATATTTCCTTTCAGACAAAATGTCAGCTGAATTACACCAGTGGAAGCAAAAAATCTTAAAACAGAAAAAATAACAACTTACCTATCAATTACATATTCAGTTCAAATACTATTCCTTCCCTGCTGCTGACACTGGGCATGCTGTCTTTGAAATAAGCTATGACACAAGCTTTGAGATCACAAAACCATCAAGGCTTCTTAACTGAGAGACCCCAGCATTGTACTATTAGCACAGTCTCCGAAGTAAAGCCTAAACAGAATGTAAGTGAAAAATGAGTGCCCAAGACCATCTCTGAGCCACTTCCAACTTTTCAGGCTGTTATGGGCAAAATCGCTGTTTTCATGCCAGCTGATCAGTCAGAAGATGAGAATTAAGCATGGGCAAATTTTGCGAATTCGCGATCCGCGAATTTGCGGATTTGCGGATTCGCAATCCGCAAAATTCGCAAATTCGTGTGAATTTGCAGATTTTTTTATTTTTGCATGTTTGCGGGTGTTCGCGGGGCGCTTTGCGTATTCGCGGGTGTTCGCGGGGCGCTTTGCGTGTTCGGGTTTTTTTTTTTGCCTGGTTATAATCACTGCCACCCTCTCGTTTTTTATGCCCATCTGCCCTCTGTACCGCTTGTTTCTGTGCCCTTCTGCCCTCTGCCCCACTCATTTTTTGTCCCCTTCTGCCCTCTGTCCCACTTTTGTGCCCTTCTGCCCTCAGCCCCACTTAGAATGGCACCAGCAAGCTGCCAGCGCCATTCTAAAATAGCTATAAATAGCTTTAACAGGAAGCACTAATAGATAAAGTAAAGCAGGTGCTCGAGTTGAAGGTCAAATTAAGTTACACAATCATTAATCACCCCAAGTTTGGGGTGATTAATGATTGTGTAACTGAATTTGAGCAGCACCTGCTTTACTTTATCTATTAGAGCTTCCTGTTGAAGCTGACTTTTGTAACTATTTTAGAATGGCTCTGGCAGCTTGCCGGCGCCATTCTAAAAGAGTTACAAAAGTCAGCTTGAACTTTTGACCCAATCTGTTCCGCTCACGGATTTTGCGGGAAATTCGCGAATCTCGCGGATTGCAAATTTACCGAAAATCCGCAAAATCCGCGAGCGGAACGGATTTTCCGCCCATGCTTAATGAGAATGTGGGCACATTGGTTCATCCAGTCTGGGAGCAGAGAGTTTTGCCTCTGGTCCTTCTGCATGAAGAAGCCTCGATGTTAACAGCAAGTCATTTCAGTACCTGTGCCTCATGCTGATCCAGATAATAGAGACATTCAACCTACTCCTAAACCAGATGGTACTTCCAAAACAAGTTCAACAACCACTCTAGCGTAATCATTCCTGTCAAGAATTCAAGAAATAAAGAACCCAGAGACGGAAACAGTTGCATGTCTCCCTTTGAGAAGGATCTGCTCTCTGCGCATCTTCACATGTCCAGGAGTGTTCTGATGAGGGTACTGTGCTGTTCCCTTTCATGCCCAGGTCCAGCCTATGTGAGAGGGAGAGCAAGCCTTTATCTACCCTCTGAAAATAATATTATTTTCAGTTCCTATATCCCCACTGAGGTTAGTGCCAGCCTGGTTAGGCAGACAAAAGGAAAGGCAACCCTAGGTGTGAGCTTCATCTGCCAGTGACAGGATAGGCATGCTCTGAAGCCCATGAAGGAGGTAAGCACATTCCCTCAGACCACACTGCCAAGAGAGGAGCTCTCTCCACACTCCCACTGCCCTTTGTTCACTATCTGGAAGCAATACAAAGGCAGTAGAGCCTTTCAGGTTTAGGCAGGAAGATGAGAACTTTCTAAATGTGTAATTTCAAAAATAGCAATATACAATACAACTTTACCATTAACCCGTTCGCTGCGGGTGTCAGCCAATGGCCAACGGCCGTCGTGAGCACTACCTCCGTAGTGCTGCACACGTCCGTTGGCCGATGCGGCCCCGCCCGCTCAATGGAACGCTCCGCACTGGCACGGAGCGTTCAAAGCAGCAAACGGGTTAAGTGTTTTTTAAATGTCTATTAACATTAGTATTCAAATCATCTTTATAGCAACTCCCAAAGTAAAATTAAGTACTGTGATATGTTAAAGGGTAACTCAGTGTTGTTTCTGTGAAAGGGTCAACCTTGCCACTGTGAAAAACAACTTTGTAGGTTTTTCACTGCCATGACATGTAAACACTTTAAATATACATGCCATACTTTTTAAATACCTTGCACCCTGCCCTATGGGCATTTAGGGCCTACCTTAGGGGTGATTTATAAGTGATAAAAAGGAGGTTAAGATCTGGCAAAAGGTTTCTTTTACCAGGTCGAAATGCAGAATAAAACTGCTCACAGAGGCTGCATGGGCAGACCTGGAGACATGTTTCACAGTTCTATCTTATTGGGTGGCACAATAAGTGCTGAAGCCCAGTTGGATCATTTAATTTTCAGGCTTAGGCATATGTAGTACCATAAACTAAGGACCTATAAGTAAACTAAATGTGCCAATTAGTTGTATGCCAATTTTACCATGTATAAAATGGAAAGCACAAACACTTTATCACTGGCAGGCAGGGGTACGGTTTGCAGTGTCCTATAACCAACACAACAGGTTCAGTTAAAGAAGGCACACATCTGGAGTGATGCCATGAAAAAGACTGTCAGTTCCAGCAGTCCTACGTTCAGCTTTTTGCCACCTCATCAAAATCATCTGTATTATACTAACAGACCACCCCAACCTGGCCCTCACCAATATATTTGAACCAATTAAAGTTGAGGTGCAATCCCAAGGTACCACTTAATCAGGGGACTCCTTATAATACAACAGCTGGGTGATGTCACGCTACTCAGAGGGCCCTCAACGTTGGGGCCCCTTGATGAATGAATTGCTGGTATAGGTAGGTGATAACTATTTAACTACTTTAACCAGTACTAAAACCTGCTCTGGAGCTTGTTTTCTCAATCAGCAGCCTGACGTGAACCTTTATACTAACAACAAACATAACTGTGTTTGGTGTGTTTTTCCTCCCCTGCGTGCCTTTTTCATTTACTTTTGTTTGTTTCATGCTGTCCTTCCGACTTAGGTACTTTTACTTTTGTAGTGTGTGACTACGAAGGCCACCACCCCTCCTTCTGCCCGAGTCTCTGATATCCCCTAAAGTGTAGGGTAAGGAGTAGGTAGGTGTGCCCTTAACTTTAGTCACTATTAAATGTAGTGGACATGCTCATTGTGCTAGTTATAGAATCCTATAACTGTAAAAAGACAGTGCTGTTTATTTAACACACACTGGACATATTAGAGGAGATTTTCCAATACAGTTAACATTAGCTTATGTTACCCTATCTTGACTAATATGGTTTTTGTGTTTTATTACCCACTCACACTTACGAGATATAAGTTTATCTTTTGCAAGTATTGGGTGATGATTATAAGCATGCAAGGATGCCTGTGGCTAGAGTCATGATATTCACCATACGTATTTTGTTTCAACGTGCCTCAGGTCCTCACTAATAAAGGTGATAAAAAAAGGAACCTGAAGATATTTTTAATTGAACTGGACCCCGCTTTTGTCCTGTAAGTTGTATGCAAGAACTCCCTCCTTTCTTCAATTCTTCGCAGTGGTTGAATCTCCCCTGGTTGTACCATCTTACCAATCCAATCACAACAATCTTTTTCGACAGTTTAGTCATAAAAGCGGAATACAAAAATATTTCATATACCGTCTCACCAGAGAGGGAAGAGGATCCCTTTGATGAAGCATGACACAATATTGTGTGTGAGGCATCCTCTTTCCATTAAGGATGGCCTCCTAGACCTCCTTGAACTACACATGACTTGCAGCATTTAGACATCCACATCTTACCAGAGTTTCCTTGCTTATCTCACTGTTATAGGCAACCTACTTCTTTTGTGTTTGTTGTATCGTATTTGGGGACAGTTGGGTTGCCTTGTCATCCCCGAACTTTCTCTTTAATGGTTTAGGTAATGGAGTAATATCACATATTTTGCATAACAGATGTGATGCGAAGTACCATAAATAAATGTGATTATGGCAGCATAGCGAAAATATCTCCCAGCCTAATATTTAGCCATGTGAGGGTACTCAAGAAGGTTGTTTTGGGCAGGTGGACAAGCTTCATGTAAGCTTTCACTAGCTCAATATGAGATCACCAATTAGTTTCTTGAGAGATTCAATAAGACACTGAATTGCATTATCATGGTTTTAGAAGAGCCCCTCATAGATAAGTAGCACATCTTGTCACCATGCTTATTGTTTACCTATCGGGAGGTTGCTCAGCAGGGAAAGTATGTTATGTCCCTGGAGCTTTTGCTTTGGAACTTTACATGCTTTGGCATTATAAAAGGGCTTAGAAAATTCTTCGATTTGATTCCCCTCTAAGCAAGGAAAATGGTTGCAGTAGCCCTTATAACCTCCCGTATCGACTACTGCAACAGCCTTTATGCAGGGACCAACAGAGAAATTTGCCACAAACTACAAATGGTGCAGCACGCCGCAGCCAGACTGGTGTTAGGATGGAAAAGTAGAACATCAGCCACAGCAGCACTGAACATCCTGCACTGGCTGCCTATTCACAAACGGGTGCTCTTTAAAATTCTCCTGATCACCTACAGAGCCTTTAATGGGAAAGGACCTAGCTACATACAGAGCATGTTCAAACACTACACCCCCTCACGATGTCTCAGATCCCAAACTGCCAACCTCCTCACCATTCCCAAGTTTAGACTCAAAACGAGAGGAGGGAAAGCCCTGGCAATTCTAGACTCCAAAGCTTGGAGCACGCTCTCACCACACCTCAGCTTAATCCCCACTGTATCCATCTTTAGAAAGACCCTTAAAACCTGGATCTACACTCTATCTGAAGTATACCCCTAATCTAAACTGTACCAATCCACCAGACCCCCGGTTTCAGGCTTCAGGTTCTTTTTCTAAAAGCGCAAAGATGCTCCCTGGAGTGTAGCCCGCGCTATATAAGAAACATTACATTACATTTACATTATATATGATCCCTACGTTTTGTGAGAGACTGGTGTGAAAGACCTCCCTAGAAAACCCACAAAAGATGTTGTGGGGTATAAACTGTAGTACATTAAGGAGGCCAACAACAATCTGGAAATGTGACATGAGCTGATCATAGAGTTATTTGATTAGTAGGCGATTCTGGTGGAATGCTTGCCTGAAAATATGGCTGATTGAGGCAGTAGAGCCCCTGGCACCACAGTACAAATGCACTGGGCCCTACATGGTGTGAGAAAAGAGAAGTGTGATAAATTTCTTTGTAGATCTTGAAATATCCCAAAACCCTTTGTTGACCACATGAAACTCCATAGGGTAATGACTGATGGTGGAGAAAAGGAATAAAGTGAGCCTCTCCCTGATCCCCTGTCACATAATGAGAAGTGGCAGGTGGTGCACTCTCTCCTTCTTTAAAATAGAAACAGCAGAAGAACGACTGTTAGTTGCTGAGCCAGTTCACCTTGCTATTTTTGCTAACATTCTATTTCACCACCTGATGTGTGCATTATATAGACACAGGTCGCAGCATGTATGTTAAGAACATGACTTGCAGGTTGTAAGACCAAGTGAGGGTCACTCTGTTTGGGCTGGAAGACTTCAGCACCACCTATCTGGATGACACTGCAGTCTACAACTTAAGCTGAGAAGACCACCTGCCCCATGAAAAAAGTGCTTTAAGCACTGCACTACAGCAGACATGCCTGATTGAGGGCAAGGTTATGTTTCATATCAAGTTGGGAGAGAACACAAGGACACACAAAGCTTCTCCATCCTAGCTCTAATCTAGAATAGCATGCCTTGTGAGCCTCCTAAAACTATGTATATGTGGAATTCACATAATTTGGTATCACATAATTGTATGAAATGTAGGGAAAATAATGCAAAATTACACGTAATTATGCAAAATGTGAATCCATCATTTTTGTGCTATATTTTAGTACAAAAAGACAATTGCTAAGGTATGCAGAAAGCTTTACACAAACAAGAAAATAAGGAGACGATTATTCCAATGATTTGTATATAATAATTGCTTTTATATTTGGTTCTTAAGAAGGAGGACAAGGAAACAATTGAAAAATTAGAACAGCAAAAAGTTCAAAAATTCCAATAACAACTGAGAGTAGACTTGGTGCTCAAATATATACAAGTGGTGGAAGGCGGTGCAAGTGATGGGGTGAGCAGCGTAGACGCCGCAATGTGAACAAGGTGAAATATTATACAGTGGGTGGCTCAGTGTGTGACATAGTTAAGGTGACTTAGAATCACAAATCACAATTTCTGTAGAGCCACACTAAATGTTGCGCCTCAATTAGCGCTGTGGGGTCGACGACGTTTCGGTCCCTGATCAATTAGGACCACCTTCAGGACGGGGTTGTCTCATTTGCAATGCTGTGGGACGAAAGGGAAAGGAGGGAAAAGGTCAAGGGGAGTAGAAGGGAACGGAAACCAGCTCGGGTGTGATGTAGAGCCGGGCCAGCGGACACGTGGTATCGGGCTGGAGGGGGCCAGTGGCGACGGGCAAGTGGAGAGGGTGTTGAAGGACAGGACCGGATGGGAAGTGGGGAAGTGAAGTGAACTGAGGCTGGAGTACAGGCTAAAATAAGATCAGTGAGTGACAAGCCACCGTGAATACCTCAAAATGGTGTCTGGCTGAACAAAATGGTGACATAAATACCCATTGGGCTATAAAATAGCCCAACAAGCCCAATGAGCCCAAAAGGGGCGGCGCAGACGCCTGAGCTGCACCCATTTCCCAAACATCCCGGGGGCAGACCTCTCTTCGCTCGGCTGCCTCCCAAGACCCCCTTGTAGGACAGGCAGATAGCACAGAGTAGGCCTGGAACAAATTTTTATCACACCATTGTAATTCGTGTAATTTGGGGTATTTTGCATAAGGAAATAATAAACGTGTAATGCTTAGAATATGTCATTACCGCACACCATGTAACAAGAATTCTGTTCAGGTATAAATATTTTTCAAGTGTGAGCCGAAGTTCTTTAAGAAGAGTGGTCAAAATTCATTTCAGACTTATTTATTTACCTAAGTGGATATTTTGGGTAATGTTTTGAGCATGAGTCTGCAGTTCTGAACTCAAACAGCAATTCTTGTAATGCAGGCACCGAAAAACCAGCTCAAACATATATATATATTTTTCTCTAAATGCATTTTTCTTATCTTTTTTTGTTTTGTTAAGGAGGAAAGTGCATTAGAGACCTGGAGGCTACTGTACGCACAGCAGCAACTTTCTCTTCCTTTCCTGAAGACTCCTCCCTTTGCTTTGTTCTGCCCATGCTCATTTTGGATTTGGCTTTAGGAGGGAAAGCATCACATTTTGTTTTTGTCAGGAATCTCTGTTCCAAGACAGTTCAATGCAATAATATGGGCCTGCACCCCTATGGTGGCAGGGTGCACAAATGCAGTGTGCTATTATTTCTCCGATGATAGGGAGCGGGAGAACACACTGCAATGGGGAGTGCACGGTGGTACCCCACAACTTTCTTCATTGAGGTCCTTTAATGGGGTGCTAGGATCCTTACATACAGCAGCACCCTCAGGGACATTGGGGGCTCGACGGCAACTTACATTTTAGGAAGGGTTCCCCATGCAAACACCCTCCCAAAATTCATTTAATATGTGGTTTGGGGTCCCAGGACCACCTAATTTACCCACCAGACCTCTGTAGATGGGGACCAGGGAGGCCATTTTCAAAACAGGGAGGGGGGCCCTTTGCATGCCATCCCCAAAAGACTTACATTGATTTGAAAGAAACACACCTGCACTGATCCCCATTCCCTGGCCCATCAGAGGGTGAGGGTATGTTACCTCATTTTTTGGGTATATAGACAAAATATCGAGTTTTAATTATCGACTAGACATAATATTGAGTAAAAAATATCGACTAGACAAAATATCGACTAGACGTAATATAGACTACCAAAATATCGACTAGAAAATTTTAATATAGAATAGAATGGACATAATATCGACTAGACATAATATAGACAACAGAAATATCGAATTTAAGGTAAGTTAATATAAATTTTTAATTTTTGTGTAATATAATTCTGTAGCGGGTTGTGGGTTTATAGGGGAATAGGGTGGGAAGTAATTTATTATAATTAATTAAATATGTTAATTTATTTATTGGTATTTATTTAGAATTAATTGTTAATGAATTATTAATTGGCAATTATTAAAATATAATTGGTAATTATTTTAATTGATTAATTGATAAATATGTTAATTTTAGTAATTTATTTTCTGTAGCGGGTTGTGGGTTTATAGGGGAATAGGGTGGGAAGTAATTTTATTATAATTAATTAAATATGTTAATTTATTTATTGGTAATTATTTAGAATCATTTGTTAATTAATTATTAATGGGCAATTAATTAAAATATAATTGGTAATTCATTTTAATTGATAATTCATAAATATGTTATTTTAGTAATTTATTTTATTACATTATTTTCTGTAGTGGGTTGTGTGCTTATAGGGGAATAGCTTGGGAAGTAATTTAATTCCAAGTAATTACATTTTTTTACTATATTTTTGTGTCTAATTTTTATTTATTTTTATATTGTAAATTAATTTATTGGTAATTTGTAAATAATTAGTATTAGTAGGTAATTTTTATTATTATTTAATTTTTATTTGTAATTTTAATTGATTAAATAATATGTTTTATAAAATTGTAAAATAATTTCATTATTTTATAATTGGTATTAATATTTATGTTATTTATATTTATATATGAAGTATTTACTTTCCCTACTATTGCACTCACTGGAGTGTGAATAGTAATTTTTACCCCTACGCTATCCAACGCTTTCCCTACTATTGCACTCACTGGAGTGGGAATAGTAATTTTTACCCCTACGCTATCCAACGCTTTCAATACTGTTGCACTCTCTGGAGTTGGAATAGTAATTTTTACCCCTACGCTATCCAACGCTTTCCCTAATGTAGCACTCACTGGAGTGGGAATAGTAATTTTTACCCCTACGCTATCCAACGCTTTCCCTACTGTTGCACTCTCTGGAGTTGGAATAGTAATTTTTACCCCTACGCTATCCAGCGCTTTCCCTACTGTTGCACTATCTGGAGTAGGAATAGTCATTTTTACCCCTACGCTATCCAACGCTTTCCCTACTGTTGCACTCACTGGAGTGGGAATAGTAATTTTTACTCCTCCGCTATCCAACGCTTTCCCTACTGTTGCTCTCACTGGAGTGGGAATAGTAATTTTTATTTCTACGCTATCCAACGCTTTCCCTACTGATGCACTCCCTGGAGTTGGAATGGTCATTTTTACCCCTACGCTATCCAACGCTTCCCCTACTGATGCACTCCCTGGAGTTGGAATAGACATTTTTACCCCTACGCTATCCAACGCTTTCCCTACTGTTGCACTCTCTGGAGTTGGAATAGTAATTTTTACCCCTACGCTATCCAACGCTTTCTCTACTGTTGCACTCTCTGGAGTTGGAATAGTCATTTTTACCCCTACGCTATCCAACGGTTTTCCTACTGTTGCACTCTCTGGAGTAGGAATAGTAATTTTTACTCCTACGCTATCCAACGCTTTCCCTACTGTTGCACTCACTGGAGTGGGAATAGTCATGTTTACTCCTACGCTATCCAACGCTTTCCCTACTGTTGCACTCTCTGGAGTGGGAATAGTTATTTCTACCCCTACGCTATCCAATGCTTTCCCTACTGTTGCGCTCTCTGGAGTGGGAATAGTAATTTTTACCCCTACGCTATCCGCTCTTTCCCTACTGTTGCTCTCTCTAGAGTGGTAATAGTAATTTTTACCCCTACCCTATCCAACGCTTTCCCTACTGTTGCACTCGCTGGAGTGTGAATAGTAAATTTAACCCTCTCGCTATCCTACGGAAAAAATATTGTATATGTTTTGTTAATTATATATATATATAATAGGGGAGTTGCGATGGGGGCCTGCTTCTCCCCAAGCTACGCGTGCTTGCACATGGGGCTTTGGGAGGAGCAGGTCCTTGGGGGAACCTATGAGAAAACAGTGGCTAGTAACATCATAGCCTGGTATAGGTTCATAGATGACCTTTTCATTATCTGGAGAGGGTCAGAGGTTGAGGCATCCATGTTCATTTCGGATATTAACAAAAACGATTTGAACTTAAGGTTCACTGGTCAGATCAGTAACACAAAAGTTACCTTTTTGGATGTGGAGGTTAGCATTGCTAACGGAAGAATAGTAACGGATCTGCACCGCAAAGAGACAGCGGGCAATACGGTTTTGCACGCCACCAGCCATCACCCAGCCCACCTGATTCGGAGCATCCCCTACGGGGAGATGCTAAGGATCAGGAGGATATGTAGTACGGTTGAAAACTGTGCCAGAGCCCAGAGTGCAAGCAGGGAAAGATTTGTGGAGAGAGGGTGCTCTAGAGCAATGGTGGAAGGGACCATGAGACGTGCCAACAAACCCTCTGGGCATGATATGATTGCCAATGTTGAACCAACACAGGCACGAGAAGACAAGGAGTCTGGTCAGCCTAGGTTGATAACAGCTTATAGCCGGCAGCACAAACAGATACACAACATAATTCGCAAGAACTGGCAGGTCATCAAGGGGGATCCGGTCATTGGGGGGATCTTAGCTGATAGGCCAGCTGTAACATACAGTTGTGCCAGATCTATGAACGATATGTTGGTGAGCAGTAGTCCTGAAGTGGCTGATGACAACTGGCTTGGGAAGAGTAAGGGCTTTATTAAATGTGCTGTCTGCAAGGCATGTAGGATAGGGAAAAGTCGTACTTCCTATACCACACCTTTCAGTGAAGAGGTGGTGAGCATCAAAAAGAAAATCACCTGCAAATCAGACTTTGTAGTTTACGTGTTGGAATGCGCTTGTGGTCTGCGGTACGTGGGCAGCACGAAACTGCAGGTCCACAAGCGCATTCTTCAACATTTAAGGGCAATTAGCAACAGGGACGAGACTTACCCTGTGGCTAGACATGTGAATTCATGCCACGGGGGCGACATTGGGTGTCTCCAGTACTATGCTATAGATGTGGTTCCGCCCCTTCGAAGAGGGGGCGATAGGGAGGCCCGGCTTAGAATATTGGAGACTCGATACATCTTAGAGCTCAATTCAAAAACTCCTAATGGTCTGAACCAAACTGAAAATTTACATTCGTGTCTGTATTAAATATGAAAATTGTGGGGTCTTTTAATTAGCAAAACATCAGTACTGTAATGGAGCTTAAATGGATTGTATATACATGAAATAATGTCGAACATTAGATGGCTTTTTTAACAAATTTTGATGGTGATGGGTATAGTGTTATTTTAACCACTGGGAATAGTTTTTGTTCACTGAAACAAAGAAAAAGTTAACGCTGTTTAGAGTGCATTAGAAGCTTTCTCTCCGTAAACAGCAGTGTGGACGCAGTGGTGACAGGAGTTGGTATGCCCACTTGGGCTCAATTTTGAGAAATGTTCCTCAACATGAATTCCTCAGCAGTATACTTATGCTTTTTTCCATTTGCGAAATTTGCACAGAATAGAACGAATTTGCACAGAATTAATGAAATGTATTTTTTAGTCATGATTTTAACATGCAATATACAGTGTCATTTTATTCTTTTAATTGATTTTATATTTGAATCAATTCAATTAATGGGAATATGCGTGAGGGTGACATGAGGATAAAGAGTCTACATGTGTTGAAATAGTAATAATTTTCTTTAAATGTTTGATCTCTTACCTGTACATGTTGTATAATAGTACATATGGACCATGACTGATTAATTTATGCACTGGAATTTTACATGTAATGTGTCGTGCATTCGATCCTGGACCAGGCTGAAGTCTGTTTTTTATGTCCACAGGCTGAGGGGTCAGCTGATGACGCACTTGCACTTTAAATTGATTGGTGGAATGCCAGACCATGTCATGTGATCAAGGGGCTGAGGTCCCGAAACGCGTCATGGCGGCGTGTGTTTCTGCACGGGGATGAAAATAAAATAAATATGCAACTTTCCATCTGGGTCCGGTTTTCGTTTTTGTTCTGAAGCTGCATTTGGAGCATTACGGAGTTTGTCTCATATATATATATATATATATATATATATATATATATATATATATATATATATATATATATATATATATATATATATATATATATATGTGTGTGTGTGTGTGTGTGTTTTAAAATTATTATTATTTTTTTAAGTTACATTAATTATTTATTAATTTTAAGTTTATTTCAGTATTTTAAGTATGTTTAAATTAATTATATTTATTATTATATCACTTTTAAATTACTTTTAAGATATTTAAAAAATTCGATATTTTGACTGTCTATATTTTTTCCTATTGATATTTTGGAGTCGATATTTTTGTACTTACCTGTTTGTAGATAGGAAGTCGATATTCTGGCATTCGATATTTTTACCTCGATATTTTTGCAAGTCGATATTTTGACTGTCGATATTATGTCAGTGATCCCATTTATTGCCCCTTGTAGGTATCCCTAATCTGCACCCCATATGTTTTTGTAACTTTTTTCAGGACACAGAAACTGGCCTAACTTGGGTTGAGTTATTTTACTCCAATTTGGCCCTCTGTTATCCCACACTAGGCCTAAGGGGCAGGGTAATGCTACCCTACCCTCAAAAGTCTCTTTTTAACTTTTTCATGAAACAGATACTGGCCCATCCGGGGGGGAGGGGGGCAAAGGCATGGATCGATGGACAACCCCACGCCACACACAGCCGAAGGTTATGTGGGGTTTGGGGTTGGAGTTACGTATGGTAAAAGAAGGTTAAAGTGACGTTATATTTAGTTATGGTAATAATATCATACCTTGCATAAAAACACCTTATAAATTCACTGAAACAAACAGAGGTTAAAGTGACATTAAGGAAGGACGACTGGTAGCATGTCTACTCTCACTCAATAAGAGTTTTAAAAATGCTGCGACTGGGTGGGAGAAGATTTCTGTTTCCCTGCCCGTGCTCTTGTGGGCAGTGAAACAAACAATGCTTGCTCCTGGTGGGAACGAATAAAAATAGCTGCTCTCGCTGGGTGGAAGCAATGCCAGCTCTCACCGCATGCAGAGACCCAGCTAGGCCCACAAGGCTACCCTTTTATTAAGGTGTCTGGCCCTGGGGAGGGAGATTGTTCACCCCTCCACTTTTATAATGCATTCAGCCTTGGCGGATGGGTTCCCCAGGGCCTATAAAGTAGGGTTGGGCGGAACTCGCAGAGTTCCATAAAAAATCTGCTAGATTCCGCAGAGTTTCGCCAATTGACAGAAATGTGCATATCATGCTGCTCATGCTGCACCTTAGCACCAGTAGTCCAAGCAGCACAGAAAAATCAGTGTGACGGGTACCATGCATTGTGCAAGAGTGTGTTCCCATTTGAGTTGATTTTGCTGCCGCCCAAGTGGAAAATCTACTTGAGCGGCAGCATATCTACTCAAGAACCAGCATTCCGACCCCGACCGCCCACGACCACCCTCGTTGTAAAATGATGCCAGGCGTCTTCAAATCACACGCACATTTCTGGAGTTAAGCAGCACTTGGGGGAATTTGGCCATAACATCAAATTGCAAGAGTAACTCGGAGACACCAAATTCCATTAATTCCACAGATGAAGGCTTGTGGAGTGGGGGCTGTAAGCTCTCCTCCCCTTATCAATGGTACTCAGCCTTGGGAGATTTGGTCCCAGGGGCCTGCTAAGGCTCAAGAAGGAGGCATTTTCCCCCACAGTCGTTTAGCTCCCTTGAAAGGAGGCCTAGGGTTTGCCTCTAATCTGCAACCCATGGGATGGTAAAAAGCCTGATAGACACCTGGGTAAACCATGACAAATACCTGAAGAGGTGGGGTGGCCTACCCTGGTGTACAGCTCAAACTCCACCACAAAAGGGCAACACATACATCTGCACCCACCGCAACAGATGGAGGGTTCAACCCTCCCCAGGGGGTTGCAATGCCCAATAGACACCTACGATTTGAATTAGCCACCAAAACAAACAAAAGGATGAAGGTACCCAGCCCTGGCATATGGCTATAGCCCCACCCAAGAAGCTGCTATAGAGTCTTTCTGCCCCTCTTCGTGGCAGGTAGGAGTGTTGTCCTGATTGGTGGTTTGTCAGTAATGGGCCTCCTGATGGGTAGAAAGACCACTAGTCACCAGGGACTTTACACTGAGATGAGAAGAAAGGAATGGGGGCTTCCCGCCCTACCATTGGATCATACCCTCATGCCAAAAGGGGCAAAGCAATCTTTCTGACTTTCCAAGGTTCATCCCGAGGGTATGCCCTGGAGGGGCATTAAGCCTACTAGATAACAGATGTTTCAAAATGACTCCAAAACAAACAAAAGGATGAGGAAAGCCAACCATGGCAATGGGCCATACCACCACCCCAGAAGGGTCAATAGAGTCTTTCTGCTTCCCTGAAGGGCAGAAAGGAGGTTTGATGTAATCAAGCCCACCCCTACCGTTAAAGCCTCAAAAGCCTTTTGTTAGAAATGGGGGGATCTAGTTGGCAGTGGTATGCACCCTGTCAAAGTAGGGACTCTTCCTTCTAGTCAGGGTAAGGGAGTTATACACCCATGATAACCCCTGCTCACCACCTTGGTAGCTCGGCATGATTGCAAGCTACCAAGGCAGTGTTTAAAGCATTTGTACATAAATCACACAGTAACACAGTGAAAACACTACGAATGGACACCACATCTGGTTAGAAAAATAACCAATCTTTATCTAAACAAAACAAGACCAAAAGAACAAACATCCAACATACAGAACTCAAAATATCACTTTTGAAAGTGTTAAGCAATTCAATCCATGGACCTCTATGGATGCGTTGATTTTGGCACATAATACCTTTGATGGGTAAAAATCCAAGATGAAAAGCAGCTGCAAAGGAGGGAAAGATAGCGATGCATCGATTCTTAAGACCAAGAGAATGGAGGAGTCAGTTCTGTTGCACTCAGGAGAGGTGTTGTGTCGATTCTTTACTGTAAGGAGAAGCGATGCATTGATTCCGAAGGAGGCTTCTTCCTGCAGGGCGATGCACTGGAAACTTAGTGCACAGGTACGATGTGTAGAAAATCCGGGTGCGATGAGTTGAAACAGTGGCAAAACAGGTGGTGTGTTGATTCTTTGAGCTGCGGGGAGGTGATGCGTTGATTCCTTCAGCTGCACAGCAGGGCCTGTGTCAGATTTGGGGGGGTCTCCAACGTGGCAGACATAGTGCTCTGAACTCGGGCTGAGGCAGTTCTTTCAGCCGCGAACAGGCGCTGCACCGATTTTTCAGCTGCAGCAATCCGTTGATTTTTCAACCGCATGGCAAGCTTTCGGTAGGAAAAACTGTGCTGAAATCGAATAAGGATTAGCAGAAATATACATTTGTAAAGCTTGAGTTGAGTTTTAGGTAAAAAACAAAGCATCAACCGCTGGCAAATGGTCATACTAGACTAGATCAAAATAAAAGGTTAAAGCCAACCACGATGACGCATGGTCCAGATATAGAGACCATGTTCAACCTGGTGGAAAATGTTCCCTTATGACTTAGTCTCTGAACTGGAAGTCAGAAATCCTCAGTGGAAAAAGGGAACAGGATGTGGCTAAAATGGGTTCCACTAGCCTGGATAGCAGTTGGACGAAGTCCCAGTGAAGCCATAGTCTTTTGGAGGGAAAGCTCTCAGTAGGAGAAATTCAAAATTTGGACCCAAAGAAGGTTCCTAGATGGCCGGACACGTTTGTTGCCTTCACTCGGTGAAGATTTCTGCCCTCAGACTTAGTTCTGATTTCTCCAGTGAGGCAAGGCTGCAAATTGTAACCAAACAGGGCTCCACAAGGCCATACACCTTCTCCGGGACATCCCGCTGAAACAGGTTTGCTGCTGTGGAAAAAGCTTCGAACAAGAGCAAGCTGAATCTTTGGCCCAGTGACAATGCACCATTGTTGGATTGACTTGGCAGGTTTGACCGAGTCTTCTGTTGGTTCTCCAGGCAAAAGTTCGTGAAAAAATGTCTAGCTCTCAGCTTTTAGACTTAGGCAAAAGGAGTACACTCTGCCACATATCTAAGGGCCCCAAGACCTTATGGACACAACTTGGGGGTCAGACCTCAGTCCAGGGAGACCGCTATCAGGATCCAGGGCAGGTTCAGTTGGAACTGGTCAGCTGGGATCTTCAGGGAGGTAAGCGTTGTGCTACTTTTGTGCCCTTGTAGCTTTAACAGGAGGTCAGACAACTGACTTTTAGAGCCCACTCCTTTTTCATGGGTACACGTGGTAGCAGGCCTAGCTCTTGGAGTCTCTCTACACATGTTTAATAGCAGGTGCAGTCCTACTTCTTTGTTCTACAGGTCCAGAGGTGTTATGAAGGGGGTACTGAGGGTGCCACATGTATGCCCAGTTCCAGCATCTGGGTGGAGGAAACTCCTGGGCACTCTTTAACCAATGGGGTGAAAATTCTCAGGAATTCCCCTACCCACTTTTGAATCAATTTCCTGTGTTGTTTACTGTAAACCTTCCCACAGTGCCCCACTCTACCTAAAACTAATATGACAGAACATTTCTTCCTTTATGCAGAGCTGCCTGTGCCCACCCAGAGGTGTGGCTATGATAAGGTTAATGGGTAAACACTCCCTGGTGGTCATTCAAAACTGGTTTGAGGGCAGCCCCTCTCCCACTGGGATTGGTGCCTAACTGGCCAGCAGGAAAATAAATAGGGCAGGACTAGTTGTGAGCTACACCTGCCTATGACAGAGTAGGTATACCTTTTGAAGTTTAATTAAGTTCCTAGATACAGCCCAGATGGCCACCCTGTCAGCGGGAAAAGCATCCCCCCACATTCAAGCCCTGTTAGACCTGGCTTTTCCAGTGGGTTTATCCCCAGACCTTTTGCATTTATTTGGCCTTCTGTTGTTGACACTGTTTTTGTTGGTTTTAGGACTCTGGTCACTTTACCCTAGATGTTCAGTGCTAAAGTGCATATGCTCTCTATGTAAATTGTTGTTATGGATTGGTGTTTCCATAATTGGCTTATTTGATTTAGTACTAAGTCCCTAGTACAGTGCACTGTGTGTGCCCAGACCCGGTAAATAAAATGCTGCCAGTGGGCCTGCAGCACTGATTATGCCACCCACACCAGCAGCTTTGCAAAATGTTCTCAGATTTGCCACTGCAGTGTCTGCGCGCATTCCCTACTGCCATGTCAACCTAGCAAATGCACTCACTTGCCAGGCCCTAACCTTCCATTTCATTCTATGCGAGTCACCCCTAAGGTAGGCCCAAGGTAACCCTGTGGGCAGGGTGCAGTGTATGTGAAAGGTAGGACATATATTGGTGTGTGTTACATGTCCTGATAGTGAAATACAGTTTATTTGGTTTTTCACTATGGAAAAGCTATATGTCCCATAGGATCGAATGGAAGTTTATTTATAACATCGTATACGTATAACTTCCCATTCCCATTCCTTTGGTAGATAGATGGACTTTAGTATGCCTGAGCTCAGAATATAAAAATCCATCTTTTAGTAAAGGTGATTTTTATATTGTATGTTTGAAAATACCACTTTTACAAGGTAGGTATTTTCTTGCTTAGCCATTCTGTGTGACAGGGGCTGGGGATGTGCATTCACTGGAGACAGCCACTGGGGGGTTGAGGTGTGTCCTGCCTTTCGTGGATGAGTCAGGGCTGGGCTGAATAGACCTTGGATGCATTTAGAGTAGTTGAAGGAGATTTCATTCTACCTTAATGAGCCTGGTTTGCCTTACACAATGCTGTCTCCACCTCCTGCCAGGAAGCTGGACCAAGGAGGACAGAACTGGTTTTGATTGAGCACAGAGCCTCTCTGCCGCAAGAGAACAAATAGAAATTGAGTATAAGTATTGGGACCCAGACCCCAGCACTTTAGAATACTTCTGGACTCAAGAGGAACCACTGCCAAGGAGAAAAGCTAGGAACGCTGAAGTAGAAGTACTGCCCCTTTGCTGTGTGCTGTCTCAGGTTGGCCTGCAGTGGCTGTTTCTGCCAAGGAGAGGACAACGACTTTGCTGTTTGCTGTGTATCCTGCTTGAAGAAGATATCCAAGGGCTTGAAGTCAAGCTTGCCTCCTGTTCTGAAGTTTCAGGGACACAACTACTTCACCACCAGCTCCCCTGAACACCCTTGCTGGGAGTTCTGATCTGCCAAGAGGTGCCTGTTCCTGTGTTCGGCCTCTGTGGGTTGTGCCTGCTGCTGGGATCTGATAAGCAAACAAAGAAGCGTGACACATTCCCACACGTTTCTGACGCAACACCGCTGTGCAGGAAGAATTTCCAAGTATGGCCACCATGTTGCTGAAGAAAACCGACGCAGCACCTGCCCACGGCTGGAGAAATAGGCGCACACCGAATCTCATGCACCGATATCCGAAGTTCGAGATCACTGCAATGCAAGCCCTGCTGAGCAAGTGCAAGAACCGATGCATCGGGGAACAGCGAGTGGAGAGATTGACGCAACGCCATTGCTGCCGCTGAATTGAGAACCAACGCCTGGCGAATCCCCACGCAGTGCATCGGTGGACCAAGTCTACAGCAACGCCTGGGCAGCAGTAAGAAACTGATGCATCACCTCCCCGCACAGTAAGAAACTGACACATCACCTCCTCTTCAGTAAGGAACCAACGCATCACCTCCGCTGCGTGGCAGTAAGGAACCAACTTATCACCTCTCCTGGAGCAAGGACCGAAGCATCACCTTCGCTGGGCGTGAGGAACCGACGCATCACCTTCCTTTCAGCTGTTTTTGCTTATCATTTTGACGTATTTAAGGTACGTTGTGTTGAAAGGGTCAAATATACAGCTTGCAATGGACAGAATTGTTTTTACCTTTTAAAGTCACATCTTGATAACTGTATGTTGGATTTTTGTCATTTTGGTCTTGTTTGGTTAAGATAAAGATTACTTATTTTTCCAAACTGGTGTGGTGTCCATTTGTGGTGATTTCCCTGTATTATTGTATGTGTGCACACATGCTTTACACACTGCCTCTGAGGTAAGCCTATCTGCTTGTGCCAAGCTACCAAGGGGATAATCAGGGGTTGTCTAGGGGCGTAACTCCCTTATCCTGACTAGAAGTACCTAGACAAAAGTGCAAACAATTGCCAACAAGAGACCGCATTTCTAACAAGTCTTTTGTCCTCCGTCTGGGAACAATACATATCTCTTATGACACTGCACACTGGCAGAATGGCACATTTGGCGTAGGCAGCAAAATGTCAACTTTCTAAAAACTCAATTTTCAAAATACTAATCTAAATCCAGCTTACCCATTAGGTTGGAATTCAAAATACTATTAAAATTAGCTTTTGAATATTTTTTTTTAGCTAGTCCCAAATTAACAATGCTTAACGCTGCCTTGTGAATAGGCCTCCTTTCACTCTGTGTTTAGCGTGAAAGGGGTGTGCAGTGGGTGTTGAGGTGGGCGTTCCACTGCAACACCCATTGGAGCAAGGAGCTAACGCCAAACTTAAGTCCAGGAAAACCCTTGTCTTAAGTTGGCGATATGAGGAGAAATGCTTTATTTCTCCTTGTTTTTGCATTTTCCATGTGTGCTGCCTTGTACAGAACACATGGAAAATGCAAAATGCCATGGTTTGTTTATGTACAGGAAGGAGGCCCTTCCTGTACATAAACATACCTTTTTTTTAAATGCCGTTTTGTAACTTACATGTGTGCTGCATGAAGTTAGTTTGGCTGCTCCCCGCGCGATGTCGGACGATGCCAGCGGGAGATCATCGCCGGGGGACACCGTGACTAGACGCGGGGACGGACAACCTCCAGATAAGTTGGATCTGATCCTTAAAGAAATTCCGGACTCTAGGACGTCGATGGAGCTGCAGCTGGGTACCCTTACTACTGGCCTGACTCCTCTGCGGGCGGACCATGGCAAGTTGGCGGATAAAGTCAAGGATCAGGGCCTGACCTTAATGGACCTTGCCCCGACGGTGGCAGAACATTCCGCCTCCCTAAAAACAGCTTAACTTGCAAGTCACTACGCTCCTGGATCGGGTGGAAGATGCAGAAGGGTGCAATAGACGCAACAATGTACGTGTTATTCGCCTACCGGAGCGCTGTGAGGGGGTCAAGGCAGCGGAATATATGGAACAATGGTTTAAGGAACATGTCCCCGGATGGTCTTTCCCCATTTTTCTGGGTGGAACCGGCGCACCGAATTCCGACTGGTCAGCCTAAACCGGGAGCGCTGCCTCGTCCCTTGATAGTAAGGGTCCCTAATTACAGGGACTGCAATACTTTACTGCAGAAAGCCCGGGAGAAGTCGCTTATCCAATTTGAGAATCATCAAGTGTCTTTGTATCCGGACTACACACTGTTTGTGCAGAGACAGAGCTCCTCCTATTTCGCAGTGAAGAAAAAGCTTCAAGCCGCGCAACTCAAATATGCCTTGCTGTACCCTGCTCGTTTGAAGGTCATTCACGAGAAGGAGAGGCATTTCTTTGAAAGCCCGGCTGACGTTGAAGAGTGGATGGAGATGTTGAGTATAGGCCCCAGCCAAGCTAGTGCTTCGGAGATTTCTGCGCAGGGCGTGAGAGAGACCTCTGAACGATCTCCCTACGGCTTCCCGAGACTCGGCCGGAATGGGAGGGGGGGGCGCTGGTCCTTCGAAAGCGCAGCAGCGGAAGGACCGAGTGGAGGCGTTGGAGGCGGCCGGAGCATTCCGTGAAGACTGACACAAAATCGCCACTGATTCGGAAGACAGTACCCTGCATTCTGACTCTGACCATAGTGCCATACTGTTCCCTACAATCACACCTAGAATGGCTGATGATCTTATAGATAATTGATGATTGGCATTGAAATGTTTCACTCTGCTCTATTATGCATATATTTACTGCTGGTATCCTTTTCTATGATGTTCTGGACAGAGTGGGTGGTTTGCACCTCTAGGTCGGGACTTCTGGGACTGTTGAAGGCGTCACTCCTGGAACATTTATGGTGGGTTGAAGCTTTTGTATTCCCCCCCCCCCCATCATCCTGTACATGTTTCCGGGCCTCGGGCTGATTTGGGGACTTAGGGACTTCTGCATGCTGTAAGGTCCGATGAGGGCCTAGATCTTCCTCACCACTACCTCTGTACTTCTTACTTTTATTTTCCCCCCGGGATGGGGTACTGTAGAGCCGTCGGGCGCCTTTTGGATGTCTGTATACTGTCCATGCTGGCGGCTGGCCATCTCCCTTGTAGCGTACACACCATTGTTGGTTTTTCGTTCTTCATGTTACACCATAGTTGGGTCAGCGCAGTTCGAGCGCTGTGCCGGGGTTAGTTCAAGTTCTGGGGGATAGGGATTTCTGGTCATGTTTACCCGAACACTCATCACAAGCAATGTTATTACTTCCCCATAGGCGGCATGGCTCGTTCACTTATACCACAAGGGTCTTATAATTTGCTCACCTGGAATGTTAGAGGGCTAGGGTCCATCCAAAAACATCACCTTATCCATGCCTTCCTCCTCAGACACCACACACACATCGCGTTCCTTCAGGAATCGCACCTAACAGATGCTGAAACCCAGAAAATGTGAAAGAAATGGAGAGGATGTCTATACTCGACCAATTACTCTGCCTTTGCTAGGGGGGCTGCTCTGCGGATTCGTCATGGGGTCCCATTCGTTGAGATTGAACGGTGGGTGGATGACCAAGGGAGATATGTCCTAGTGAAAGGAACGTTGGATGGTTCCCTGTTGGTTTTGGGAAGTGTTTATGCCCCGAATTTTGATCAAGACAAGTTTCTGCAGAGATTGGGTGTGTCGCTGTCGGACTGGGATGGAATCCCTTGGATCTTGGGTGGGGACTGGAACGCGATACTGGATATTGGACTGGACAGGTACCACCCCCCGCTTCAGGCCTCCGTCACTAACAGATTGACTGATTAGTTTGCCTTCTGGACTGACGGCTGGTCCCTAGCTGATGCCTGGCGGACAGTCCATTGCTCACATAGAGAATACTACTTTTATTCCCCAATGCATAACTTACACACTAGGATTGACCGTTTCCTGTGTTCTAAGGCTCTTTCTACACACGTGGGTGGGACAGAATATCTGGCTAAAACTTTTTCCGATCATAGGCCCCTGACATTAGCAATATCCTGGGGTAGGGTACCGACTCCGGTACCACCCTGGAATTTGAACCTGAGTCTACTAGAAGACGCCCCTTTCCGTTCTTCGCTGTCCACTGCAATCTCGGACGACTTAAGGGAGAATTGGAATACGGCTACTTCTAATTTGATAGAATGGGATGCCCTAAAAGTTGTGATCAGAGGGGCTGTGATGGGGAAATTAGTGGGAGCTAGGCAGGAAATACACCAGACACTGAGACATGTGGAGGATAGGTTACGATTGCTGGAGAGGGAAATGGCCCTTTATCCTAGGAAGAGAGCAGACTTACAAACGGCTTATATTGATAATGCTTAAACATTGGAAACTCTCAGGGTGATAGATTATAAGGAATATACACGCCGGAAACACACTGAGGCGGACAAACCCAGCACATTACTCGCCCGATTGTTCAGGGACCAACCTGACCCACCTCATATCACTTGCATTCGTAACCAGTTGGGGGAAATGGTTCATAAACAAGTGGACATGAACACTGCATTTCGTTCTTATCTCCAGTCTCTATACGCACCCCCCGAGTCATCTGATATCTACATATGCGAATTACATATTGTTATATTTTCGAGACTTAATAACTGATCACGATCCCATTTTCCTACGTTTGAACAATTATCGGGCTTGGCGATAAACCCTGCAAAGTCAATTGGCTTCTTTTTCCGGGAGGCACCGCAATTCACTCATATACACTTTGGCACCCATTGTATGCCGGTGGCTCCTGACACCGTTAAGTACCTGGGAATACAGGCGTACAGATCGCCTGCTGATCAAATCAATGGGAACATCCAAAGGGCGATAACTAGACTCCGGAGCAGTGTAGGCTTCTGGACCTCGTTACCCCTCTCAGTGATGGGAAGCATTGCCATCTCAAAAATGGTTGTGCTCCCTCGCCTTCTATATTATTTTGTGAACCTACCAGTGAATCTTCCTCAATCTCTCTTTGCCACATTAGATTCCAGTTTGATTACCCTAATCTGGGAGACGGACCTGGAGACGGATTAGCCTCAAGAAGCTCCAGCTGGGCACATCAATGGGCGGGTTGGGAGCCCTGAATTTCCGGGGGTACTTGCAGGTAGGAACTTACATGAGATTGGCTTTACGCCTGAAAAACTTAGCCGTGGCGAACTCCACTCCTTATTGCTACCCAAAGCGAGAATCCGCTTGGATTGCCCCCCACTGTTAAAATGCGCTCTAACTTGTTGGAGAAAGGCCCTCTCTTACACTTTGACGCTTCCACCATATGCTGCAAATATCCCCCTGCTTGGTATCCCCACACCACAGGGTAGACTCACTCAACGTAGGCTCCAGGACTGGATAGACAATGGGGTAGAGGATGTGGGCTCCTTTTTTGGAGATGGCATGTTATTGGATCATGACACATTTGTACGGACCACACGTGCTCCGGCAAGATTATATTTGCTGCATGCCGCAGTAACGCATTTTATTAAGACCACCTGGGCGCCACAACGCACTGAACCTAAACAACACGAACTGGTACACTTGTTATATTATATAGGACTGGGAGGGCATTTGGTCCGATGGCTATTTACATGGCTTAGGACGCATGCAGCGACTTCACTAGTGACCCTGTGGACACGTTGGGCTGAAGATACTGCCACAGACAAAGTGTATAGAGCATGGCAGTCTATAAAGGAATACCCCAAGAGAGTGTCACGCAATGCTAGGTTTAAATTTATCCAAACGATGGTGCTCCATAGAGCTTACCTAACCCCCGAGAGAATACATCTCATGTTCCCGGATTCGGTTCATCAGTGCCCTCGCTGTGGGGAGGATGAGGCTAATTTTATACATATGATATGGGCCTGTTCTAGATTGCGTGTGTCAGAACCCTCGATCCACAAGTCGCTGCAATAACTCATGTGCAGAGTTGTCAAACTAAAACTAAACCAACTGTGGGTTCCTGGTCTGAAAGCGTTAAAAAACGGAACCTTAAGATGGCCGCCGGTTTGGGTCGCGGTCAGCAGTCCAGTGTTTAACAAATCTAGCAGAGTCCAGGTGGGGCGCACGATGACAGAATACTGCGCACTTCACTAACCGCATTTTCGGAAGAAGGAGTGTTTCTGTGGAGCTCGAAGTGTTTGTGAGAAGAACTAAGTCTTGTTAAGAAAACGGAACCTTAGTAAAGTCCCTCGATCCCGTTTCTTAGTTTTCCCGGTAGTGCGTGTAGCCAAAATCCCTAAGGAAGCAATTACTCGAAATATTTACCGGAGCATAGCATCTGACAGGAAAGACTCGAAGACGTCAGCCGTTCCTGGCAGCAGGAGAGAGCGAGTTCCAGAGCGGCTAAATAAATAACCAGAGTTTGTCGGAGCACAACAGATTTGCTAAAAACAAAAGAAAAGACAGAAGACGAAGATAAGTAAGTAAGTAAGTAATACTTTATTGTACAGTTAATAAAAACCATTACAAAAACAATCAGCAGTAAAAAAGAAAAGTATTAAAAATATTTGTAGCAGCATAGATGATGGAGTTATTCAATTTGAGCTATGTTACAAAGTGCAGTTTAAAAAAAGTTAAAAAGAACGGAGTGTCCGTCTGCCGTTAGATGCTTGTGTCCTTCTACAGAGAGGGTTTCTTTTGTCAGTCCTGACCCTCATTTCTATACATAGTTAAGTATTGCAGTGCCTATTCCTTTTTGGAAGAAGACTGGCTGGCATTTGCCCTAAATGTTCGTAACTTTTAGTTATAGTGTGCCAGTGTTTTAATTCAGTTTAAGTCTCTGGGCTGTCTTGATGTTTTGGCACTCACAGTATTGAGGGTGTGCTGTCCTTGTCCGTTTGTTCTTTCTTTGTGTTGATTCTGCTTTCTACAGCTCCGAGGTATTTTACCAGTCGGCAAGCCATTTGCACTTCATCGCCTCTGAAGCAAGCCAGAGTTGCTTGTCTGCACGTCCTGATTCCTTTTTTTATAAATAGGGGTCTCAGTAGGTTACTGCGATCTTGATGCAGCTCTTTGCAGATGGTAATGAGATGTACTATATTTTCCTCATGAGTTCCACACAGGCGACAGTTTGACGGTTTTGGGGGCCGCAGCCAAGGGGCCATGTGGTCAGCTGAGGGTAATACTCCTAATCGTAATTTTAGGAATGTTTCTTTTGTTTTTTTAGTGAAGCTGGTCAGAAGGTATGCCTGTGGTGTGAGTTTATTGTAGGTTTGTACTGTCAGCCAGCCATGTGCTCTCTCCGTTAGAGATGCTTTATCTTGTAGGAGGGATTCTTTCCTAACTGTATTGTTTACGGCTTTTTTAAAACCTGCCAGGCTCCCTTGCAGATCCCATAGTTGGCTTGCCCCCAGCTGTTTAATTGCATCCTCTAGAAATAGTCTTGCTGGGCAGTTGTCTTTGCTTTGTAGATCCTTCCAGAGGAGTGCGTTGAGGGTGTTTGCTTCCCCTCTGCTAATTTTGTGCCAGGTCTTAAGGTATGCTCCCTTGCGAGCAAGCTCTTCCTTAACTTGCCCAAATTCGAGTCGGATCTGCGCCGGAGAAGTGTATCTTGGGAGGCCAAACATCATCCGCATTGCTCTCGTAATTACTCCTTCTAAGGTTCCGGTATCTCTGCCTCTCAATGCTTCGCTACCGTATGTAATGGATGGTATCAGTTTGGCTTGTATCAGTTTTAGGAGTGGGGTGAAGCTTGGGCCGATGATCTTATTTTTCAAGTTCCTTAGGGATACAGCTATCATTAAGCCTCTCTTTTTTATCTCCTCGCATTGCGGTTTGAAGCTCCCCCTATGATCAATAGTCACTCCCAAGTAACGATAGAAGACGAAGATAAGTGACAATTGTGTATTAACGTGTCAAAGACTGATACTATATACTTACCTTGATATATCTGAATAAAAACTAAAAAGAACAGAGAGAGAGATAGGCAACAGGCTGGAGCAGGCAGTGAGAGATATCCTAAGGAAAAGGAAGAAAGAAAACAGATGTTTGAATAAAACAAATAAGAGGACATAAACAAGGAATAAAAAACGAGAGGCAATAAGTAAGTTAGAATCCTTAGACATAACACACATGAAAATATTCTTAGACTAGGAAGGCAAATCAGTTAATAACAATAGTATACTTGTATTTACTGTTCGCAGATGAATCGAGGAAAGCATAGAAAGGCACCTAGGATAGCGGAGCAGGAGGACAGGCAAGTAGTGAGTGAGAGGAGTAGAGTTTGAAAATAAGGGCTAGTAGAGAGTACAGAGAAATTAATAAGAAATGCAATTGTGAATTACAGGAAAATTAAACTAGAGAGAAGCTCAGCCACGTTCAGAGCCTACAAAAGAAATAGAAGAGAGGGCAAGACTCTTGGAAGTAATGGTAGGTGAGAATTAGAATAGAAAATAGGAAAAGGTAGAGGAGAGATAGAAGTAAAAGGTTAACTGTGATTTTTTCCCTCCAGGTTCAAGCCAGTAGCGGTCTGCAGGTCGGACTGATGAGTGGAGCCATCCAAGAGGATCTCTTCTTGTTGTTTAATATTTTATCTAATTTCCCTCTTCCCTCTGGGGTAGTAGATTGGAGTCTCGTAGTATATGAGCTGTGGGCTACTGCCCTTGGGTGGATTTGGGAGCAAGCATCTCTGTTCCCGTGCAGCTACGAAAAGAGTATCCTTTGAAAGTCTGACAGAGTGAAGTGCCTAAATTGCACCTTGCACCCGAACAGAGATGGCAGAGGGAATTGACATACAAGGGTTAGGAGTGATTTTATACACCATACAAAAAGAGTTGAGTGCAGTTAGGGAGGAAAATCAAAATCTAAGATTAGAGATAGTGAACTCCAGAAAGAAAACAGCAGAATTAGCACACAGGTTGAGCCAAACCCTTAGTTCAAGACAGGACACTCAGGATCCTTTGTTAGAAGGCACAAACAAGATGACCAACCAAGTGATCCATTCCTTGTCCCCAGTAATACCCTTGGCAGCTCCAGAGCGATTTAGTGGGGATCCGCAAAAGGAGCAAATATTTATAACGCAGTGTTCTTTACATTTCATGTGCCGCCCTTCGATATTCCCTGACGCACAATCTAAGGTTGCCTTCGCTTTGTCCTACTTGAGTGGGGATGCAGCAGCATGGTCCTTGCCACTCATAACCAGAAATGACCCAATCTTAAGAAATTATGAGGAGTTTAAGGACGAATTTTTACGGATATTCGACAGGAGGAGAATATCTCAAGTCGTAGACAACGAATTGCTTGATTTAAAGCAAGGGAATCGAGATCTGGTATCTTACTTGGCCCAATTCAACAAGCTAGTAGTGGAAACGAATTGGCCAGAGAGCAAGCGAGCCGCAGTGTTTTGCCGTGGCCTGAAAGACGAATTGCAGATGCCTTGGCAGGAATCCCGAACAGACCTACTGAAATATCTGCATTGGTGGACCTTGTACTAGGGATTGACTTTCGGCAGGGGGAAATAAAAGGCGAAAAAAGAAGAGAATTCAGACCGACGGTTCCTAGGTTTGACCGGGTCCGATCAGAGAATAGTCGAAGTAATGTAGGATCATCAGGGGCGGAACCTATGCAAATCGGAACAATACGTGGGCCCCTGTCAAAAGAAGAAAAGGAAAAGAGACGGACAGGTAATTTATGTATGTATTGCGGTGCTGGAGGCCATTGTGTCCGGAATTGCCCAAAGAAACCCAAGACAAATTACAAGCCGAAGGTAAACTAGCACCACCACCGGTTGGAGGAGTTGAACAGGTGGGTGCGATTCTAGAAAAGACTCCAGAAGAACTTCGAGTGGCCAATACTCTTCAGTCAGCTGCTCTTCATCTTAACCTATCAATGGAAGTGAAGTTCAGACACATTGCCCTACCTGGGGTGTCAGTAATGATAGACTCCGGCGCCACAGGAAACTTTTGTGATCTAAAGTTTGCTCAAAAGGTGGGGATACAGGCGATCATGAAGAGTAAAAGTGAACCCGTAAGAGCGGTGGATTGACCCAATTTGTCATCTGGTCCCATAGTGAACCACACTGAAGTAATCCATCTGGGGCTAGATGTAGGTCGGTGGGTAACGGCCGAAAATCGGTATTTTCGGCCGTTACCGAGCGGTATACATGAATTGGCATGTAGGGGCAGTATTTTACAGATTCGGTAACTTTACCGAATCAGTAAAGTTACAGAATCTGTAAAGTACCGAGTCGGTATTTCTACCGATTCGGTAAATTTCACATGTAGGTGGGACTCTTCTGAGTTCCAAAGGACCTACAAAATCGGTATTTTACCACACAATCCTATTGTGTGGTAAAATACCGATTTCAGGTGTGCATGCACATGTGTGCATGCACACCTAGCCATGTGACAGGCAGACCTGCCCTTAGGGCATGTATGCCTGCCACATGGCACCCAAGCCTGTTTTGGGGGTGCCAGGGGGTGTCAAAGTGACACCCCCTGCACCCTTGTGAATTCGGTATTTACCGATTCGGTAAATACCGAATCGGTAATGCCCATTCATTCCTATGGGCTTCAAAGCCCATAGGAATGAATGGGCATTACCGATTCGGTATTTACCGAATCGGTAAATACCGAATTCATCCGATTCGGTATTCCAGCACATCTGGAATACCTACATATCGGACCCATAGATTTACCGAATTTAAATTACCGAATCGGTAAAATTCGGTAATTTAAATTCGGTAAATCTTTTCTACCTACATCTAGGCCCTGGTTTCTGATAGTGGCCATGAAGAAAGAATCCAGTTTAATTTGATAGATGCTCCCCAGTTCCAACTAATCCTTGGGCTACCTTGGCTCACCGAGCATAACCCCACAATCAATTGGAGTAACAGAACTATTAGAATGGATTCAAAATATTGTATGGAAAATTGTTTTGCAAACAAGGAAGGAAGACCAGAAGTTGCAGTCAGCCCATCCCACTCCTTGTGTCAACTAGAAGGGTTGATATATGTGATAAACGTGCAAGAAATTCCTGAAGAATATGCTGATTTCCAAGACGTATTTAACGAAGTGGAAGCTGAACAACTGCCCCCACACCGAGTCTATGACTGCAAGATAGAAATCGAACCTGGCTCCAATCTGCCTTGCAGTCGGGTATATGCACTAACGGAAAAAGAACATCGCCACCTAAAAGAGTATCTGGACAAATATCTTGCCAACTGATTCATTCGACCTTCCCAATCCCCGGTATCGCCGCCCCTATTTTTTGTGCCGAAGAAGGAAGGGGATCTGAGAACCTGTATAGAATATAAAGCAATCAACAGAATCACCAAAAAGAACAGGTATCCATTGCCTCTTATATCGGAGTTGTTAGACCAAGTGAAAGGTGCCAGATATACACCAAACTTGATCTGAGAGGAGCCTACCACTTGGTCAGGATGAGAGAAGGCGACAAATGGAAGCCGGCCTTCAGACCTCGTTTCGGATTATTTGAATATCAGGGCATGCCCTATGGGCTTTGCAACGCACCGGCAGCATTCCAACACTTCATCAACGATGTACTAAAAGAGTATATAGATCAATGTGCTATAGTATACATTGACGACATTCTGATTTATTCTGCAGACAAGGAGAGACACACGGATCAGGTCCGAGGCGTCTTACAAAGATTGAGGGAGAACAGACTGATTGTTAAATTGGAAAAGTGCGACTTTAACGTGACTCAAGTGGAATTCTTGGGTTTTGTTATTTCTCCCACGGGAATACTAATGGACCAGCGGAAAATAGAGGCGGTGATGAATTGGAAGTCCCCAGAAAGTGTTAAGGAGGTCCAAAGCTTCATTGGATTTGCAAACTTTTACCGCAGGTTCATCAGTGAATTCTCCCATAAGATAGTGCCGCTTACTAAATTACTGAGGAAAGGTATTCAATTTGAATGGACCCAAGAAGCAGAAGAGGCCTTCAACTCGTTGAAGCAAGATTTCACTACAGCCCCAATCCTTCAGCATGCGGATCCGAATGAACCCTTCTTCGTAGAAACTGACGCCTCCGACCAAGCAGTAGGTGGAGTTCTATCTCAGCGAAATAAAGTTTCTGGACAATTGTACCCAGTTGCTTATAGGTCACGGAAGCTGTCCCCGGCAGAATGTAACTACACCATCACTGAAAAAGAGATGTTGGCGATTAAAGACGCTTTTAAGGAATGGAGAAATCACCTCATGGGAGCCCAACATCAAGTGACTGTATTTACTGACCATCGAAATTTGAAATTTTTGAAGACTGCCCGAACTTTAACTCCAAGACAGTTGAGATAGTCACTGTATTTCGCCGATTACGATTTTGTAATCACCTTCCGACCAGGTGCACAAAATGGAAAGGCGGACGCCTTGTCCAGAATTGACACGGAAAATCAAAAGACGCCATTGGAAAACCAATCCATCATACCAAAAGAGAAAATCATTGGTGTCACGACCTCGATCAGTTTGGAAACCAGTATTTCGCAAGTGATGACGCCAGATGCTATGCAAGATTGGGCGCTGGAGAAGGAAGGTAGAAAAATGATTCGTCAACTCCCTTATTTTCATGAAAATTTGTATCTCCCCACTAAGGAATTACAGCAACAAGTTATGCAAGAATGCCATGATGCGAAATTAGCAGGACATAAGGGAGAGGCAAAAACCAAGGAACTGATCAAGCGACATTACTGGTGTCCAGAGATGAACAAGGATATTGAGGCTACGTCAAAACTTCCGAGATTTGTGCGCAGGGAAAATCTGAACGGCAGGCCCCAAAAGGATTACTCCAGCCCCTGGCTACACCACCCTATCCTTGGCACACAATCACATTGGATCTCATCACTGATTTACCACTTAGTAAAGGCTATGACACCATATTAGTAGTGGTAGATTCTTTCTCTAAAATGGCACACTTAACAGCATTACAAGGGGTCCCATCTGCTAAACAGTTAACTACACATTTTAGTACAAACATAGTAAAAATACATGGCATTCCTAAAATCATAATCTCCGACAGGGGATCCAAGTTCATCTCTCATTTCTGGAAATCATTTATGGAAAGTTTAGGAACAGAATTAAGATATTCCACCAGTTGCCATCCCGAGACCGATGGTCAAACAGAACGAGTGAACCAGGAATTGGAACAATACTTGAGACTGTTCCTTTTGAAACAGGATGGAGACTGTGAAGATTATTTGAGGACAGCGGAGTTTGCCCACAATAATGCTAAGAATGTGTCCACAGGTTTTTCCCCTTTCTACATGAATTATGGAAGACATCCAAATTCTACCCTCAGGCAGATAGACATATCAGTTAAAGCAGTTAAGGATATAGTGTCCCACCTTGAACAAATTCACCGAGAGGCAATAGAAAGTTTACAGATGGCAAAAGAAAAATATAAGGGTTACGAAGACAAAAAGAGACGTGAGGGCCCTCAGCTAGAGAAAGGAGACAAGGTCTGGTTAAGCACCAAAAACTTGAGATTAAAAGGGAACCGAAAGTTCCAGCCTCGATTTATTGGTCCTTTCCCAGTGGAGAAAAGGATAAATCAGGTATCTCATAGGTTAACCTTACCATCAAAACTGAAGATTCATCCAGTTTTCCATATCTCATTGTTAAAAAAGGCCCCAACCAATTTGCGAAAGACACTGCCCCCAAAGCCCATCCATTTGGAAACAGGAACTGAGTACGAAGTCATGGAAATACTAGATTCAAAGTGCTCAAAAGGGAAATTGTCTTATCTCATAGACTGGAAAGGATATGGTCCTGAAGAACGATCTTGGGAACGAGAGGAGGACATACACGCTCCAAGATTAGTTAAGGCTTTTCATCAACGGTTCCCCACTAAACCAAGAGGGAGAGAATCTACCTTGTTGGGGGGTACTGTCAGAACCCTCGATCCACAAGTCGCTGCAATAACTCATGTGCAGAGTTGTCAAACTAAAACTAACTAAAAAACAAAGGGTGAAACTAAAACTAAACCAACTGTGGGTTCCTGGTCTGAAAGCGTTAAAAAATGGAACCTTAAGATGGCTGCCAGTTTGGGTCGCGGTCAGCAGTCCAGTATTTAACAAATCTAGCAGAGTCCAGGTGGGGCGCGCAATGACAGAAGACTGCGCACTTCACTAACGGCATTTTCGGAAGAAGGAGTGTTTCTGTGGAGCTCGAAGTGTTTGTGAGGAGAACTAAGTATTGTTAAGAAAACGGACCCTTAGTAAAGTCCCTCGATCCCGTTTCTTAGTTTCCCGGTAGTGCGTGTAGCCTAAATCCCTAAGGAAGCAATTACTCGAAATATTTACCGGAGCATAGCGTCTGACAGGAAATACTCGAAGACGTCAGGCGTTCTTGGCAGCAGGAGAGAGCGAGTTCCAGAGCGGCTAAATAAGTAACCAGAATTCGTCAGAGCACAACAGATTTGCTGAAAAGAAAAGAAAAGACAGAAGACGAAGATAAGTGACAATTGTGTATTATAGTTACAGAAACAGTTTAACGTGTCAAAGACTGATACTATATACTTACCTTGATATATCTGAATAAAAACGAAAAAGAACAGAGAGAGAGATAGGCAACAGGCTGGAGCAGGCAGTGAAAGATATCCTAAGGAAAAGGAAGAAAGAAAACAGATGTTTGCCTAAAACAAATAAGAGGACATAAACAAGGAATAAAAAACGAGAGGCAATAAGTAAGTTAGAATCCTTAGACATAATACACATAAAAATATTATTAGACTAGGATGGCAAATCAGTTAATAACAATAGTGTACTTGTATTTACTGTTCGCAGAAGAATTCAGGGAAGCAGAGAAAGGCACCTAGGATAGCGGAGCAGGAGGACAGGCAAGTAGTGAGTGAGAGGAGTAGAGTTTGAAAATAAGGGCTAGTAGAGAGTACAGAGAAATTAATAAGAAATGCAATTGTGAATTACAGGAAAATTAAACTAGAGAGAAGCTCAGCCACGTCCCGAGCCTACAAAAGAAATAGAAGAGAGGGCAAGACTCTTGGAAGTAATGGTAGGTGAGAATTAGAACAGAAAATAGGAAAAGGTAGAGGAGAGGTAGAAGTAAAAGATTAACTGTGATTTTTCCCCTCAGGGTTCAAGCCAGTAGCGGTCTGCAGGTCGGACTGATGAGTGGAGCCATCCAAGAGGATCTCTTCTTGTTGTTTATTATTTTATCCAATTTCCCCCTTCCCTCTGGGGTAGTAGATTGGAGTCTCGTAGTATATGAGCTCTGGGCTACTGCCCTTGGGTGAATTTGGGAGCAAGCATCTCTGTTCCCGTGCAGCTACGAAAAGACTATCCTTTGAAAGTCTGATAGCGTGACTATTGGATTGAGATCTGCCGCACCCTTCACACACTGACACAGATGCCGGCTCCGGTTGAGGCATTATCTTGTTTATTAGGACTGCAACGCCGTTCTGGGAAACAGAAAGTCAGATTAAAATTCATAGATTTGGCATACGTGTTGGCTATTAGGGTCCTAACTATGAGGTGGAAATCCCCTAGACCCCCTACAGTGCCGACTTGGCAGGCTGATCTGTTGCTGTGGGGCCGGGCAGAAGTAACAGCCCTCTGTAGAGAAGAAGAGAGGGAGTTACGTAAACACCCTATATCATTGGAGTGGGAAGCTATGTTGATTGCCCTGGAAACAATGGATCTCTCCCCAACTGTGGTTGCTGGGTCCCAATAAGACATGTTAGCCCTCAGATATCTTGTGGTTTATGATCCTTTTTTAATGTCACACATTAGCTATCTTAGCCTTTGGTGAGCTTGAAATTTAGATGATGCCCGAAGATCCCACGGGCAGTGTATGTTTCGGGGGGACTGACCAGGAATGGGTGGGGGAAGGGGCGGGTGGAGTTAAGGGTAGGGTTAGTTTAGTGGGAGTTGTTTACTGGAAATAATGCACCTCGAAATCCTAGTAATTGGGTTGTACGTAGCACGATCCTGCCATGTTCAGATGGGAGGTGATTACATAAGATTGTTTAGAGGGTACTGTTTCTTACGAATGTACAAATACTGTGATTTTCCTCCTACCTGTCCGATGCGGGATTGGGGGAGATAATGAAAATGACTGTGTATGCTTCTGATTGTATTGTACCTGCTCATGACACGTTACAGTCAATAACAAAGTGTGTTAAAAAAAATGTGTGCTGCATGAAGCAGCAAACCTGTAAGTTACAAACTGGCATTTTAGGTTTGTTTATGTGCAGGAAGGGACACCTTCCTGTACATAACCAAACCTCTCTGCTTGCAGACATCATTGCACTCTGGTGCAAGTGTGCCTGTGTTGGGGCTAAGTTGTGAAACTTAGCGTCCTCACAGGGGGAAAAGCAAGGCTGCACTATGTCTTTGCTTTTCTGAAGTGGCAGAGAGAGGCGTTTAGCCGAGAAGTCTAGCGCCTCTCTCCGCCACTTCCTTGTGAATATCCCGCAAAGTATATAAACTAGGGACTGGTTAGCAGGGTCTAGTGTACAGAGTCCAAAATCCAACAACATCAGTCCAAACAAACAGGGTTGATCACGCAAAAAGAGACATTCTCTTATGGATAATTACTGGACTTCAAAGTTATGTTGTGTAATCCATTCTCTTACATGTTATTCTGAGCATCTAAACCCCTCTGCCTCTCGGAGTAAGCTTTGACTGTTTGACCCCACTATTTTGAGAAAGTAAAGTGCAAGAAGAGAGTACTTGACAACTTCCTTTGGAGTACAGTAGTACTGTTACCCTAGGACACTAATGGAAAACAATGTATTCCACAGGAGAAGGATCGGTAACCTCTTATTGCTACAAGGCCACAAGAAGAACATACATTGATTTTATTTTAGCAGCCAACCCAATTCAGAATCACTTTGCTATGTTTTTTTTGTTTGTTTTTTTATATGGTCTGCATATCCTTTCTTAAAATATCTGTTGCACACACAAGATTATTAATAAGCTAAACATTTTATTCTAAATGTTTAACAATATTTTTTAGTGTATGCCCTGATGCAAAAATATTTCTGTGAAACGTACTATGGCCAAATGTGAATGCTCCATTGTGTATTATACCTGCATCAAAATTGTGCAAAATGGATTTGCCCTAAAAGGGCATAACTTTTGTAATATTGCGCTAGTAGGGGTGGGCATAACTTGCATAATTCAGTGTAGCGTAATCACGTGGAATTACCTGAGAATTCTGTGAGGTTCTGCATAATTATGCGAGAAGAGTTATGCCCTTGCACTGTTTCTTAACGCAAAAAATACCTCTTTTCATCCAAAGTAGGTGCGAGAATGCAGTTTGCGCTAAGAAATAATGCTTAATGCAACAGAACATGAATGGCAAGCATGAGCAGCTACTTGTGCTTGCAAAATGTGCTCTTGCAGTATGTTTTTCCTTCAACGTACTCCCAGAATTTAGAACTATTTTCTTAGCACAAAATGCACTCTCATATCTAAAATCGGTGCAAGAATGCATTTGCGCTAAGAAATAGCTCTAAATTCAGTAGAACGTAAATAGTGAGCAAGACCGGGTATTCACGCTCGCTAAATGTGTTCTTGAAGTATAATGTTTCCCTCCATATTACTCATAATTACGTGAGCAGGCGTAAACATGTAATTATCAGTAATTCCGCAACAAAGAGTAACACTAAATTAATCCGATTACTTTGGCATAATGGAAAATCTGCAAGGCCTACCCTAGTGCCAGGTAGAGATGTATAAGCTAAGGCACAGGGGGCCTTATTTATGAGGCCTTGCGTCAGTTTTGCGCCGCCGGTGCGTCACTTTTTGTGACGCACCAGCCGCGTAAAAAATGCGCCATGTTGCGCCATATTTAAAAAGTGACGCATCTAGGTAGATGCGTCACTTTTTAAACCCCTGCGCCACATTATACCTGCGTCAGGTATAATGTATGCAGAGGGGACGTTCCCCCGCCAAAAGCCTCGTAATAGTGACGCAGTGAAATCTATGAGATTTCACTGCGTCACTTTTAGGACGCTGTTGCGTCAAAATCTTGCGCCTGCCTCACAGCAGGCGTAAGACTGACGCAAGCCTTTTCACATAGGGCTTTCCCCATGTGAAAGGACGCATTGGTGGAGTTGCGTCACTTTTGTGACACACTCCAGCAATGCGTCACTTTTGCGCTTGCAGATACGTCAGAAATACTGACGTATCTGTAAGTCCTTGCGACATGATGCGTCATGCATTAAATATGACGCATCATTGGTGTCGCAAGGAGTGCGCAGTGAAAAGTGACGCATCGCTGTTGTCACGCAGCGATTCGTCACTTTTCATAAATAAGGCCCCGGGAGTTTCCAGCAAGTGGTGTTAAAAAAGAGAGGAGTGTAGGGAATGAGTTGAAATGAAGTGAGCGAATAATTCTGTGGTTTTACTGTCGCCATTCACTTAGAAAAAACATCACTGCACGCCCTTTTCTCTTGGATACAGCCCTCAAGACATCAATATATGCTCCTACTAAATGGATCTATTTTCTTTCCACGGAGCATGTCGTAGGAAATTGTTTAAAGAAAGAATAATGAAATGCTTCTGACACTTTCAGAGATGAATAGTCACACTACCCGAACCACCATTACCGGGAATGGAAGAATTAAATTAGGAAATGACAATCCTCAGCAGCTTCTAATGCTCTTTTGCGTAATGTGTTGCAGCGTACTCCCTCATCTGCAAAATGGTGCCATAAAAATAAAGAGTAGTAGATCATTTATCCTCTGCTCCCCTTTTGTCAGCTTGCATTGTAAAATATCTTACCCCAACACATTTTTGTTTTTGTTTAGGGCATTTTGCATATCAGACGAGAACATGTATTTTCTTCTTTTTGTCTGGATTGTCTTGAAACTTGAAAGAGTGCAATACGCATTAAAATGAAGGTTCAAATTGTTTGGAGAAGAGTAAATCTACTTTACTTATAGAAAGTAAGGGGCTTATTTACAAGCCATGTGCGTCGCTGGAGCGTCACTTTTTGTGACGTTTCGGTGACTCACAGTGCTTCGCCATATCTACAAGGCCATGTAAAACCACCCTGCTTCGCTTTTCACGGCCTTGCAGATATAGCGTGAGGCAACGCAGCGCAAGTCGCTGCGTTGCCTCACACTGTGATAGGGAGGCGTGACAGGGGGTGTGTATGTGTGTGTGTATGTGTGAATGCGTGTGTATGTCAGTGGTGGGGTGGGCATGGTGTTAGGGGGGATAGAAAAAAATCTAACAGAATTACTTGTGGATCGCCAGCCGCTGCCTCTCCTCTGTCTGTGCTGTGTCCTGCTTCCTTGAAGCACCCTGGCTCCCAGACTCCCCTGGCTAATCACAACGCTGCCCTACAGCAGCACTCTGTTTGGTCTGAGGGCCGTGATCGGTGCTCAGAGAGGCACTGAGAGCCTGGGCATGTTCTCCACCCAGGCTGTACATTACAGCAGGTGGAGAACATGCAAAGTGTGCATGATGGTTTGGCTGGCCCAAGATGGCAGATCTAACCGTCATGTGACCTTATGGTGCATCCACCACTCCTCCCCCTGCTGGCGTCATGGGAGCCCAGCCCGCCCCCCTAACATGGCGCTTAAAGGCAGACTAAAAATAAATTGATAATAACGTATTCTGCTCTGCTCTTAGAGCAGTGGGGCAACACTCCTCCACCTTAGCAGAGGATCAGGCCCTTGGTGTATCTATTAGAATATGTAAGTGTGAGTAAAAGTAAAGGTCAAGGGGCATGTGATGTCACATCTCTACCTAGGCATTTTGGTGAATTGACGCCCATGCCATATGCTTCTGGAGTAGCCTTGGAGGTTGCGAGGAACAATTGTGCTTCTGTTCTGAAACTGTTTATGTTTCTGACAATTTACATCCTTCTGGGGGTATTGTGCTTGAAATGGGAAAACGAAAATTTCTATTGATAATGCAGTTTTATTGTTGTTTCACAAAGTTAAACCTCCCTCTGTCAAAAATATAAGTTTACATGTGACAACGCACATTTGGAATCACAGTATTTGCACCGACAAGTGCACATAAATAAGTATTCTACAAGGATTTGCATGACCACGTGCCTGTTGGCTTCAATGGTCTGATTGCTTGATGAAGCTGACCAACAGCAGCAACGCATTCACATTTGGACATATAACTTTTTGTAACATGTCACTGCATGTTAAAGGTTCCTCCCTCTGGAACACTCAGATTTCCTGTTTGCCTCTCACAAGAGTTTGTGAAACACAGGAAATGCCCGACAACTCATCCAATCCAGCAAGCAAATAAACCAGCTTTTATGCAGCCAAATATGAGCATGACACTACAAAAAAACAAATTAAGATTGTGCAAACATGGTCGAGAAGTAGTAACTGGTAAGGTACAATTTCAAAAGAAATCCCTGCACCACATAGATCTATGCCTCCATTCCTTTATGGCAGGGCAATATGGCTTAAGTTAAAGCTGGGGTGTGCTATGCCCCAACTTTTTCTCTTGCAAACTTCCCATGACTCTTGTGAACATTACAATTACAACACGATTTTCACAAAGGCCCAAATCTATGAAAAAGTCATACATTGCAGCTAAAGTTGCTCCACTGCATGAAAGAGAGCATAACAGCGCCTTATCTACTAAGCAATAGCAATGTTTTCAGTGCTTAATTTGAGCCAGTGGTTTCCAGTGCTGGCACTGGCACTTAATTGTCATCACCACCCTTATGACACTCTGCCACATGGTGGAGCTGCTCATCTAATTTCGAGATGAGCAGAGCAATTGTTGTTTATTAATACAATATCGATGAAGAAATTACTACTACCTGCCTCCCCAGCCATTCCTTTAGCTTTGGGGACCTGGAATAATCTGAACTGTCGCACGTGCAGTCGAGAGAGATGATTAGTAGTAGTTTTGGTATCGTCATTGGCAGCGATGATGGGGCAACAGGTGGTGCAATTTGCTGTGGCCTCCTGTTCAGGGTCCTGGCGCTTATTATTGTACAAATTCAGCACTGAATGTTCTCTTCTCTCCCTGCTCAGGCTCACTTCAGTCTGCCATGTACCAACGCACACACCCTTGAGCCATATACATTCTGGAAGGGATTGATTTTATCCTTGAAGCGCACCCTTTCAACTATCCTTTTATACTTTTTCTGCTTTGTATGTGTGCTGTACAATCAATGCAGCCTGCATGCAAAGTATGAAAAACAAGGAGAATGAAAAATGGATGGCAGTAGTCGGGCTGCAACATTGTGCTTAAGCAATAAAACATTTGCACACCGATGGTTAAAACACATTTGACATTGGTAATTTCTTTGGCTCATTATATATTTGAAGGAACAATAAAACGTCCTCAAGAGTTATGCATCATAACATCATTTGGAGAAATGTGTTATTACCAGTTGTGTTCTGAGCGAGATGTTACATTTTATGAAAAGTATCAAAGAAGTAGCGACATACCTTCCAAAAAGTTTGCAAAGTTTTTTATTGCAAAGACTGGGCCGTGGACTGCTTGGTATGCCATTTCGACACCTGTGTTGTTTGATCACCCTGATAGAGCTGCCATTAAATGTATATTCAATTCAAGGCATCATCAGGGCTCTTTCACTAGCAGTGCAGGGCCTGAAGTGCACGGTGATTGCAGACAGATTGCCACTTCCAGTGCCCTAGTGCTGATTGATATTTCTCATGCCTGGGGTGCCCTGCTGCCATCCACCTTCCAGGTGAAAAAGGCCTGCACAAGGGACAGAAAATGGAAATCCCCTGCAGGGGGCCCTGCACCCCCAAAGAAGCAAGAAATGAGATCTTGCCTGACTAAAAGCTGGCCAAGGATCCTAAAAGCAGGAGCAGCGTGGAAAATTGGCAATGAAAATGACCATATTACCTTTCATTGGCCTTATCTTTTGTTGATAACGTGGTTGGCTCAGATAGCCCCCTCTTATATCTATCATGCTTTAGACAATTTCTAAATTTCCATCCTTCTTTCCACCTCGGTGAAATGCTGCTCCCTTTCTATGTGTCCTGTTTCTGCTGCTTTCTTCCAACCACTGAAAAATCTGATATTTCTACAATGAAACTACCCTCATAAGACTGTTATAAAACATGTCAGTGTTATTTCCAATACCTTCTCAATCTAAATCGTTGCTCCATATTGAATTATTCGATTGGCTGTTTTGTAAAAATAAACTTCCTCTCTCACTTTCGATTCACTAATGGGTACCATCCAAGTTCCTTGGCCTATTGAAAAAGGCTAGTGCATCTTCCTCAAATGGTTTCCCTGTTTTTACAGTGCATTTGACCTTTTCCAATTCATCCCTATCCTTTCTCTCCCTTCTGCATTGCTGCTTCCTTTTTTCTCATCACTGCTTCCATTGTTTTACATTTCCCTTACACAAACATCTTCAGCTCCTGCCTCTTCTCTCCCACTCTGTTCACTTTATCCTTCCTTCAATTCAATATTTCATCAGTACTTGTATGGAACAATCTGTGCATTTCGACCCTTCTTCTGAAACTTTTTCAATATGTTCTACTATTTTACTATTCATTTTGCTGTAATTTTAAACTCTTGTCGCAAATAGGGAATGTTGATATTGAACAGGTATGCTGGACACACAACCAGATAAACTTAGGGGCATGTTTAAAAGCCCCTTTTGCCACAGGAACTTCACTTTTTTCGACGTTCCTTAGGTGAAATGGGCTTTGCCTTATTTATAAGGCAGTATCAAGCCACTTAGCGTGGCTTAACTCTGGCTTAACTAGCGTGGCGACCTCTGACCCTGTTTACCAGGCAGGTCGCTCCCCTCACCACCACGCAGCCCCCTGTGTGACTGCTTCCCGCTGCTCTGACCTGACTGCCTGTGACCGAGTGCCAGCGCCTTACTTCTCTTCTGTACCCCGAGTGTGTGCCTGTGCCCGTCTTTTCATTTGTTCCTGTGTCATCTGTTGCCCGGATTTTGCTCCCTTAACATTTTGCCCTGATTGTGATACCTTTTTTTCCTCTGTTTCCCGTGATCGCCGCGTCACCCCCTCGCCACCCGTTTCCTGCCGCCGAGTCCCGGTAGCTCCACCCCATCGCACCCCATTGGCCGCCCCGCTCCCACCTCCCAGCTGCTCCTCCCTCCGTCTTCCACTCATATGGAGGCTGCGCAGCGAACGCGCAGCGGATGCATGCAGCGGGAGCGCCGATTGTGCGCCGAAGGCGCACCAAAGGCAAGCCCGTCTGCGCCCGTCCGCTCCTGGACCCCTGGCCCCCACCGATGCAAGACAACCCGACAGACCTACGACGCCGCCGCCCTCAACGCACTCAATGCCGGCCGGAACCCCGCCTGCTGCCGAGCCGCCCCGAAACGCATCCACGGACCCTTCACCTGCAGAACCTGCAAGTTCACCTGCCTCCGAACCTGCATCGCACCCGTCAAGCCAAACACCAGCAGCAACCTCAAGTGCATCCTGCTCAACACCCGCTCCGTCCACAGACACGCCGTGGAACTCTGGAACCTGCTCGACACAACATCACCAGACGTCGCCTTCCTCACGGAAACCTGGATGAACGCCTCCTCGGCCCCCGACATCGCCATCGCCATCCCGGACGGGTACAAGATCATCAGGAGGGACCGCCTCAACCAGACCGGAGGTGGCATCGCATTCATCCACAAGAACACCATCCGCATCACGACCGATTCCAACGACACCTTCGTCGCCGCCGAGCACCTCCACTTCCAGATTCACACCGACCCAAAGACGACGCTCAGAGGCACCCTCATCTACAGACCCCCGGGACCACGCACACAATTCAGCGAAAACATCACAGACTTCATCAGCCCACACGCCCTCCCCTCTGCCGACTACATCCTCCTAGGGGACCTCAACTTCCACCTGGAGAACAACAAGGACCTAACACCGCCGCCCTGCTGGACAACCTCGCCAACCTCGGACTCAAGCAACTGGTCAACACCCCCACCCACTATGCCGGCCACACGCTTCTCATCCAGCAACCACATCACCATCAGCCACTCCACCGGACTCCACTGGACCGACCACAGCTGCGTCCACTTCAGCTTCTGAAGAACCACAACCCACCACCACCCGCAACAGGTTCCTCACAGAAGCTGGAGCAAGATCACCGCCTACCAGCTCACCACCTCCCTCAGCCAGAACCCACCCACCAGCACAACGGACCTCAACGAAGCAGCCCTCAACTTCACCCAGTGGCTGACCGCCTGCGCTGACGAACTCGCACCACTGACGAACCCTTCCAGCAGACCCAGAAGCAAGAAGGCCTCCTGGTTCACCGACGAACTCAAGGACTCCAAGAAGACCTGCCGCACCCTCGAGAAAGCCTGGCTCCTTGACCAGACCACTGACAACATGACCGCCCTCAAACAAGCCACCCACAAGCACCACCAGCTCATCCGCACCACCAAGAAGAAATCACTGAAGGAACGACTGGACAACAACGCCCACGACAGCAAGGAACTCTTCACCATCGTCAAGGAGTTCTCCATCCCCAGCACCGGCAACAACGACATCACTCCCTCACAAGATCTCTGCGACTCTCTCGCCTCGTTCTTCCACCGCAAGATTGCTAACATCCACAACAGTTTCGGCGCACCACCCACGCACCCAACCATCGAACCAACGCCCCCCACCGCCACCCTCCGCACCTGGACCACGGTGACCACCGAAGACACAGCCCGCACGATGAACACCATCCACTCCGGATCTCCGACTGACCCCTGCCCCAACCACGTCTTCAACAAGGCCAACTCCACCATCGCACCCCAACTCCGAGACGTCATCAACACCTCCTTCGATACCGCCACCTTCCCGGAGAGCTGGAAGCATGCCGAGCTCAGCGCCCTACTGAAGAAACCAACATCGGACCCCACCGACCTCAAAAACTTCCGCCCCATCTTGCTCCTTCCTTTTCCTGCCAAAGTCATTGAGAAGATCGTCAACAGACAGCTTCCCGCCTTCCTCGAGACGAACGGATCCCTCGACCCCTCACAGTCCGGTTTCAGTGCCAACCACAGCACCGAGACCGCCCTCATCGCAGCAACCGACAACATCCGAGCCCTGCTCGACAACGGGGAAACAGCGGCACTCATCCTCCTGGACCTCTCCGCAGCGTTCGACACTGTCTGCCACCGCACCCTAATACAGCGCCTCAGCAACATCGGCATCCAAGAGAAGGCACTGAAGTGGATCGTCTCGTTCCTCGCCGGAAGAACACAGAGAGTCCGCCTCCCCCCGTTTCGATCCGAGGCCACCAAAGTCATCTGCGGCGTTCCGCAAGGATCATCACTCAGCCCCACCCTCTTCAACGTCTACATGAGAGCTCTTGCCGTCATCGCACACCAACACAACCTCAACATCATCTCCTACGCCGACGACACCCAGCTGATCCTCTCCCTCACCAGAGCCCCCGACACCGCCAGAACCAGCCTACACGAAGGGATGAAAGACGTCGCCGAGTGGATGAAGAACAGCCGCCTGAAACTGAACTCAGACAAGACGGAAGTCCTCATCCTGGGACCATCGCCCTCTGCCTGGGACAACTCCTGGTGGCCCCCAGCCCTGGGTACCGCTCCCAAGCCAACAGACCACACACGCAACCTGGGATTCATCCTGGACTCCTCCCTCTCAATGACCAGACAAGTCAACGCCGTCTCCTCATCATGCTTTCACACCCTACGCATGCTTCGCAAGATCTTCCGATGGATCCCAACCGAAACCAGGAAGACGGTCACCCAGGCCCTCATCACCAGCCGATTGGACTTCGGAAACACCCTCTACGCCGGAACCACAGCCAAGCTACAGAAAAGACTCCAACACATCCAGAACGCCTACGCCCGACGCATCCTGGACATCCCCTGACGCAGCCACATCTCCGGCCACCTGAGGGACCTGCACTGGCTCCCCGTCAACAAGAGGATCACGTTCAGGCTCCTCACCCACGCACACAAGTCTCTCCATGACCTGGGCCCCAAGTACCTCAACGACCGCCTGACCTTCTACACGCCCACCCGCCAGCTACGGTCTACTAGCCTCGCCCTCACCGCCGTACCATGCATCCGAAGAGCAACCGCCAGATCCTTCTCCTACCTGGCGGCCAAGACATGGAACTCCCTCCCCATCCACCTTCGGCTGACCCAGGACCACCTCGCCTTCAGGAGACAACTCAAGACCTGGCTGTTCGAGCAGTAGCGGACCCCCTTCCCCAAGCGCCTTGAGACCCTTCCGGGTGAGTCGCGCGCTATACAAATGCTATGATTGATTGATTGATTGATTGCCTTGTAAATAAGGCACCCTTTCAGGGCAACGCCCATTGAGTTTGATGCTGCCCCATATTTACAAGGGTGGGGTAAATATGGGGCAGCACCCAAATTAAGACCAAAAAAATCCTGGTCTTAACATAGCGAAACAAGGAAAAATGCTTTATTTCTCCTTGTTTTTGCTGTTTGTAGGTGCTGCACACATAGAAACTGGAAGGGGAAACAAGGGAACCCTACTCACTAGGAGCCTGGGTATAAAGTATCAGCAAAAAAACAGCGGCTCCGGTGGGCAAATATAAAGATCACTTGTAATAAGTATCTATGCTTAATGGCAATGTGGGTGGTACAGAGGATGTCAAATACAGGAACAACGGTACGATGATTGTAGGTTCTTCAATATATTCACTTGGGTCACACTGTCACTTGATAAACTGTGTATGTAAATGTCTTATATATTTTGTATCAATAAAGTGTATTATCTATGCATGTACAAAACGTTGGAAATACCATAACAAACTGACCAAGATTCTCAGACGTCAAGCGAAACGGGTATTCAACGTTTTCCAGAGTGAATCACTGATCAGCGTTTTCCGATGCACTGATCCGGGGGGCATGCGCAATAGCAAAGGTTTTTCAGGGCTTTAACGAAATGCGGCAAAACACGAACTCCTGAATTTACTGCAGGGGGAGAGCAGCGTTAGTAGAGCAGGTCTCTCGAGCAGTGTTAGTAGAGCACTGGTCTCCCGAGCAGGCGCCGTGGGTAGGCGCCTGCTCGGGCTTGACGTCTGAGAATCGACTAAAGATCCAGTACTCTCGGACCCACTTACCACGCATACTAAGAGACTGCGTACTAATTCCGCGCATGTATTAAAGCTGCCTGTTGAATCTCCGGCACCACTCTCCCCATTAGAAGACCGCCTTACAGAGCCACCGGTCCCACATTCTACAAAATACATTGCTCCGCCGTGGACCCATTGCTGACATTGATAGGAGTCTGCCACACTACATTAGTTTTGTCCTACATTAGAGGAGGAAATTCCTTGGCCCTGAGGAGAATCCCATTGTGACCTATAGGGATTCGAAACGCGTAGGCCTCTGTCTAAGGGTCTGCTCTTGTAAATTCAAGTGTTGAGTTATGCCATATTTGAGTTCAATTTTGAGTACACATTGTTGATTAAATTTGTCCTTTGACAATTGTCATTGTTACTAAACCAGTGGAGTGTACTATTTTTTAGAAACATTTCTTTGTAACTTCTGTTTGATTAAGAGAGCAGTTCCGTTCGTTTTACTTTTTCACACTGGTACATTTGCCATTCCAGATTGTGTTGAGTTTTGTATGAATGCATGTATGTGAGTTGAGTGACTGTGATATGTTTGACTAGTGTAGGTGTGTGTGTAATTTTATTGTGCTGTGTCCAATTCACTTCTATTAAATGTATGTAACTTTTTTGGAATAATTCATGTATTGCATTTTTTCATTAAGATTGAATAAATAGCTATTAAGTAGCAAACTCTGGTTGAAATTAGTTTTTCTTCCCTGGAAGCCATTTAATGTTTTAGAATTTTTATATCAGTTTAGGCATATTTCCTTGTTATGTTGTTCTAAGTGCTCAGCCTTACTGATTAGAGCCAGCTCTTTTTTGGTATTAGGCTTACATGGATGGCATTCTCACTGCCATGTTTGGCCTACAGCTAGCCTTCCAGGGTCTGGCCTCCCTATTGACCATGGCCTCCCACCCACCCCAGCTGCGTGCCATAAATCCCATCCCCATCCCAAATCACTCTTCCCACCCCTAAGCAGAGCAAACACATACCTGTACATGCACCCATTAAGATACACACAAGCAGCACATCCTCACATAAACAGAAACACAGCAAGAAACACAGCCACACACATACACATATACAGACACCACACACCCCACTACCAACATAACCACAAGAATACCCACAGACACCACAACCACCACAACACAGACATCAACACTCACCACCATCAAACCCACAGACACCACATGCACCACAGCAGAAAGAAACATCCACACCCACCACCAGCTCATCCACAGGCACCACACCCACTACAACACAGATATCCACACCCACCACAACACAAACATCCACACCCACCACCAGCACCTCCACAGGTACCACAACCACCAGAACACAGACATTCACACTCACCACCACTACACCCACAGACACTACATCCACCACAACACAGACATCCACACACACCACACCCACAAACCATACCCACCACAGCACAAATACCCACACCCACCACCAGCACATCAACAGGCACCACATCCACACACAGCACCTCCACAGGAGACACATCCACACACATACACGATACACAAACATCCACACTCACCCACATAATAGACACCAAGTAAAAACACAAACATACACCACATACACCAGAACCTCAGGTACCCACCGCAGCATCAACAGACAAATGCACAACAGACACTGCCAATCCAGCTACTTCCCAACCCCAACTCCCTCCTGAACAACCTACCCATTTTCAGAAGGATAATATGATGTTTGCCCTGGCCCTGAAACCTTCCTCATCCCAGACCACCCCTCACATATGTGCGTCCACCCCACCCAAATGTCTTGCCCCCCCATTCCAAATCCCAATCCACTTCTACTAAATCCAAACCCACTCCTCCCAAACCAAAGGAACATTCAGACACGCACAAGCAGCACATTCTCACATTAACACCAACATTGCAAGAAACACACAGACACCACACACCCCACCACCTACAAAACCACAAAAATACCCACAGACACCACAACCCACAGCAACACAGACATCAACACTCACCACCACACCCACAGACACCACACCCACCACAACATAAACATCCACACCGACCACAACACCGACATCCACACCCACCACCACCATACCCACAGACACCACACCCACCACAACAGAAACATCCTGTATGGCCAGTTTCCCTCGGACTTCAAACAATCTCTATGGCCGCCTCAATTTCCTTGCCTGCGTTTGAGGACAGTCCTGTAAAAAATTTGGGGGTGTGGTTTAGCAAGGACCTTCGGTTTATCGACCACGTCAAAAAACTGATGGGGTCTGCTTTGGCACCCTCAAAACATTCAGAAAGATCTTGCCCCTGCTTCCGAGAGTGGCCAAAGAGGCAGTTGCTCGTGCTCTAATCCTCTTGTGGCTAGACTATGCCAATGCTTTGTTCATAGGTCTACCTGGCTACCTGTTGCAAAAACTTCAAACAATACAGAATGCCAAGGCTAGGCTCTTGTACAATGCCGCGAGTAGATCCAGTGCTAGGCAATATCTACGGGATCTGCACTTGCTGCCGGTGGCGCAGCGAGTACAGTTTAAAGCCATCACCCTGGCCCACCGGGCCTTACATGGACATGGTCCTACATATCTTAGGAAGCGCTTTGCCTTCTATGCGCCGAACCGACCTCTGCGATCTGCCTCCTTCCGCCGGATGACTGTCCTGCGCTTCCGCAGAGTCTGTATGGGAGGCCAGTCACTGTCTGTTAAAGCCGCAGCTGCCTGGAATTCGCTCCCTATGGATCTTCAGCTTATTCACGAGTCCCATCGTTTTAAAAAACGCCTGAAAACACATTTGTTTAGTCTGACCAACTAACTGACTCACCCTTCTTGAGTATTAGTGCACGATATAAATCCTCTATATCATATATCATATCATATCATGTCATTATATCATATCCACACCCACCACCAGCTCATCCACAGGCACCACACCTACCTCAACACAGATATACCTCAACACAGATATCCACACCCACCACCACCACCACACCCATAGACACCACACCCACCACAGCACAAACCTCCACACTCACCACCAGCACATTAACAGGCACCACAACCACACACAGCACATCCACAGCAGACACATCCACACACACAATGTACACAAACACCCACACTCACCCACACACCACAATGGTCACCCAATGAAAAACACAAAGAAAAACACACACCACAGAAGCCTGACCCTCAGGCACCCACCGCACCATCAACAGACAAATGCACAACAGACACTGCCAATCCCTCTCCTCCCAACCCCAACTCCTGCCTGAACACCCTACCCATTTTCCGAAGGATAATATGATGTTTGCCCTGGCCCTGAACCCTTCGTCATCCCAGACCACCGAACACAAACGTACGTCTACCCCACCCAAACCTCATACCACCCCTTCGATACCCCAACCCACTTCTCTGAAATCAAAACCTACACCTCCCAAACCCAAGGACCCCCGCACCCCCCAAGTTAGATCATTGAGGTGCCTGCCCCATAGATGGCCCTTCCAGGGGAGGTTTATTTTGACAGTGTTAATAGAAGGCAAGTTATGGGCATGCAAACCAGATTTGGAAATTTCTGGCCTAATGCCTTTGATGGGTTTTTTGGGGGGAGGGGTGAATCTCCTTGAATATATGAAAGAGTCATCTCATACTTATAAAAAAATGTTGTTTTCAGAATACCATTGTCCTGGCCTTATTTTTGGTTTCTCACTAATTGTTTGCTTAAGCTGTTATTTCTGCTCATGTGCATGTCATGCACTTACTCTCATTTGTGATATTGACAAGCACAGGTTGCATATTTTAGATAATTTTTTTAAGTCCATACATTAGTGTAGTACATTTGTGATGGATATGTTAATTTTGGGGCAAGCATTCCTTGTTACTTGACACTTACATCAAATGTATAAGTGTTTCTGTTATTGTGACTGGAAAAATGCATGTGGGTTTATTTTAACGTGATGTGTCAGTAATATGCACATTTGCACTACACAGGGAACCTGACACTTCACAGTTAAATGACATCAAATGTTTGTCATTAATTGCACAGACCAAGGGGATATGTGCCTTCATACATCTCTGACATGTTTATAGTTTAGATGTAAGATTGTTTCTGCTTTCTTGTATACCCACTTGTAGCATTTTGTAGTCCAATTGCTACATTATCATGGATTTGGGTAGGTCCTATTGGATATATTGTTTATGTATATGATATGGTAATTCAGGGAAATATCTTTCATACTCCTGTATGGACAAAATTCTATTTGTGACTGCTGTGACTTTGTGTGTAGGTGTCCATTGCCATGTAGGCAGTTAGTACCAGATAGGCGGGTGTTACTAATTTCTCGAAGTGTGTTTTTAAACATTTGTCTAAGTACAACATTACAGACATATGCATTGCACATCATTGCAGTATTGCTTGCAAGTATTTTTTAAACATTCTCAAGTCCAATTCTAATGTATAGATACATTTCCGAGGATGACAGGTAAAACAGTGACTTACCTTCTGTTCCAGTGACAACTGGGTGGATTTTTTTCCTGGTCCAGGAGCAGCAGCAATGGCAGGGCTTGTACGATCAGATTCATGGTGGCAGGAAATGGGAAAATTAGAAAAAAGTTTAGTTTCATGATTATCAGCCTGATTCATGAAGTGAAATTGCGCCCGCAATCGCTGCGAAAACGCAAATGCGGGCGCAATTTCCGTAATCGGCATTCAACAAGAAAATAGCGAATTCGCAAACACATATTAGCGAATTCGCTAATATAATCGCAGAATCCCTGCCGCAGAGCATTAGCGATTCGGAAATAGCGACACACCACGGAATCTGCGAAAATAATAGCGAATTCGCAAAATAAATCGCTATCGGCATTCAAGAAAATTCGCAATTAGCGAAAAACCCAAAAATCGCTATTTGCACGGCGCAAAATAAGGACAACTCAAAGCAGGTGGTAACCATGAAAGCCATTGAATTTTTTTTTCAAAAAACCGTTGTCCTATCACCAACAGGTACTGGCCTGACCAATCACACATAAGGACCATCAGCAGCAGCAGCATTAGGAGTCCCACAATGCCAGGAATGTACATGGTGGTGAGGCGTCGCAGGCTACAGCGATTAGCACGGAGGAGACGCAGGATCCAGGCCAGGATATTCCGCCAGCGGGTCACCTTGCTGGGCCAAACCAGAGAGCAGATATATGCTAAATACAGGCTGAATGGGGAAATGATAATGCAGCTAATACAGGACCTTGACCCCCTGATGCAGCACCCAACAAACCATACCAATGCGGTGCCTACACATGTGCAGGTATTGTGTAGCCTGCACCTCCTGGCCTCCGGAAGCTTCCAGGGGGTAGTAGCGGCTGCTGGGGGAATATCCCAGCCCACCATGTCACGCTGCCTCAACAGTTTTATTGACGCCATGCTCACCCAGCTACACCGTCACATCAAATTCCCCGCCAGCCAACAGGAATTGGACATGACAAAGCTACAATTCTACAATGTAGCCCATTTTCCACATGTGCTCGGATGTATAGACTGTACCCACGTCGCCATCTGCCCACCAGCTGGCATGGAGTATATGTTCCGCAATAGAAAGTGCTACCACTCCCTCAACATCCAGATGGTCTGCAATGCCAAGACATACATCACTGACATCGTCTCACGGTACCCAGGGAGTACCCATGACTCCTTCATCTTCCGGCACAGCGGACTCCACACACGGCTGGTCAGGGGAGAGTTTGGGGAAGGACACCTACTTGGTAAGTACACTTTGATTGAAATGTCACATTGCAAAGATGTAACAGCGCAGCACAGGCAATCACCATCTGCTCCTCTCATTCAGGTGACAGTGGCTACGCCCTCCGTGAATACCTCCTGACCCCATACCTCAACCCTGCTACACCCCAGCAACGGCGCTACAACATTGCTCACATACGGACAAGGAATTGCATAGAAAGGACATTTGGCCTGCTCAAGAGCAGGTTCCGCATACTGCACAAGACAGGTGGGGCCATGTATTACAGTCCTGCAAAGTGCTGCCGCATAGTTGCTGTCTGCGCAATACTACATAACATTGCAACCAAGCGCCGGATACCTGTTGACATCTCTGGCAGTGAATCTGAGGGGGACAACCGGCCACCTGCACATGCGCGACATGCACAAGGGGAGACCCCAGCAGAAGGGCACAGACGTCGCAACCACATCACAGTGAACAGTTTCTAGTACAACCACTGCCATCACCCCACTAATCAACAATGCATGCAAAATGTAATGATGACACAACGCTAATGTGTGTAGGAAAATAAATGTATTTGTTAAATGCACAAAATGATATATGAGGGTCTGTGCCAAAGTTCAAAATAAAAGTACGTGTTCAATTCACAAAATGAAATATAAGGGTCTGTGCCAAAGTTCAAAATAAAAGTACGTGTTCTATTCACAAAAGTAAATATAAGGGTCTGTGCCAAAGTTCAAAATAAAAGTATGTGTTCAATTCACAAAAGTAAATATAAGGGTCTGTGCCAAATTAGTCCCACAAACAGTATTACGCCATACTGCTGTGCTTGCCAGGCTTGACCTCAGCCTGTGCCAGTGGTGATTACAGTTCTCTAGGTGTGCCTAGAGCGTGTCCCTCCACAACGCCTCTGAGGGCCTTCCTCCTCCGGGGCGTCAGGCAATGGGGGGTCCTGGTGCTGCGGGTGGGTAGTGGGGCCTGTGAGGCTGATTGCGAGCTCAGGCTGGACGCCCCCTCACTCGCATCATCACCCCCCACAACAGATGGAATAGGTGGAGGGTGAAGAGCCACGACAGCCGTGGTGAGGGTCTCCAGCACCCTCGTCATGTCCACACTGCACTGGATGACAGTGTGCTGCTGTGTCAGACAGCGCCGCGCCAATAGGGATGTGGCATTTGCCGACACATAGCTTGCCCTGCTGTAGGTGCCAAGCTGGGTCAACAGTTGGCGGTGGTGCCGGCGTTGGCCACCGTACATTCTATTCATGGCACGGGTGTTGGCCTCCACGGCTGCAGCAATGCGGGCCATTCCATCGCCCACACCGGCCAGGTCGGCCCTCATGCCTTCAATGTGGGTAGCAACACATGCCACGTTGCGGCCAATGTTGTATAGTTGGAGGTGAATTGCCCCCTGCTGCCGTGCCTGGCGCTGGTGTATGTGCAGCATCCGTCTCTCGATGCTGAGCCGCGCCTGTCCATCACCATTGGCCCGCCTGGTAGCAGCTGCGGAGCGCTGGCGTGACCTGCCACGCCTGCCCTGCTGGCCGGATTGTGAGGCTGGGGGCTGAGTGGACAGTGGCGCAGCCCCGGATGTTGAGGCGCCAGCTGCTGGGGGTAGGGCCACCGGTGTTGCAGGTGTGCTCGTCGCAGGGGGTGTGCCTGCTGGTGTGGCTGTAGCAGTCGCTGCAGGGGCCACAGGAGTGACTGACCTGGCTGCAGCTCTGGGAGGAGCAGCGGTGGCAGGGAGCACAATGGGGGCTGCCATGGCAGCGGATGAGGGCGCTGCAGCAGTTGCAGGTGGGACGCTGCTGGTGGTAGTTGCTGGTGGTACAGTTGCAGCGGAAGGGGCTGGTGCCTGGGTAGGTGTTGGCTCCTCCAGGACGCTGTCGTCGATCACCAGCCTGTCACTGTCACTGGTATCGCCACCTGTGGGGGTAAGTGGAGGACCATTAGTTGTATGCAACTGGCAGACGTGCAGTTGCTACATGCATGCTGGGTGACATTCCCTGAATGGCAGTGGCTTTGTGTGCATTGGGACCTGACTGGCTGCATTGTGGTACTACTACATTGTGGCCAGACTACATCCCCCACAATACTTCAGGACAATCCTTGATGTGCAACAATTACATGCCTATGGGATATTGGGGGAGCCTATTTGGTCATGGACATCCATAGGGGGCAGGGTCGCAGTCGCATGCCACTTACCTTGGGTGTCTTGTGTGGGGACGGATGAGTCCAGTGCAGTGAAACCCACACAGGCCTCCCTCTCCAGGGTGTTTTCAACCTGGTTCTCCAGGGCGGTGTTCGGTGGTACCGTCGGACCTCCTCCTCCTGTGCCCGAGGACTCCCCAAGGCGCGCCGCCACCTTCTCCTTGGCACGGCCTCGGAGGTCGTACCACCGCTTTTTAAGTTCTTCCAGGGACCTGGCCGCCACTCCCACCGAGTTTACTGCAGAGGCTATCCCCTGCCAAATGCGCCTCTTCTCCATTTCTGGGACCCTCCTGGAATTGGCACTGAACAGTTGGTCGTGGTTAGCCACAACTCCCTCGATAAGGTGCTCCAGCTCCTGCTCGGAGAATTTGAGCTTTCGCTTTCTCCCAGACGAGCTGCTGGTCCCTGGTGCAGCTTCCTCAGCCATGGTATGGGTTGTGGCTCTGTGGATCACTCTACTAGCCAAGATGTGCAGCAGCTTTTCTATGTGCTCCCTGTCTCTCTGCCTCAATGTGCAAAATGGTGCTGGGAACCGGCAGCTTCCTGGTTGTGATGTCATCACTGGGCTCGAAATGCGACTTCCCGTTTTCCCGATCTTGCGAGTTTGCGATCTCGCAAATAGCGATATCGCTAATAGCGATATCGCTATTTGCGAGATCGCAGTCCAGCCGCAGGTAGGCCGAAATTGCGATTAATCTGCGATTAATCGCAATTTCGATCGGATCGCTATCGGATTTTGCGATCGCGTGCGAATCGCTTTTTTTTATCGCAATTCTTCATGAATTCGGATTTGCGATTTCTGAATAGCGATTCGCTTTTTTTCGCTATTTCAGAATCGCAAATGCCGATTTTCATGAATATGGCGGTATATCCCTCTCACTCTGCCAACTGAGGTTTGGTGGCCTGGCCGCACAGTTAGGTTGACGGGATTGCACATCATGATTGGCTGGAGTCCCACTACCAGCCGTTTTTGCCTAAGGCACCGTTGACGCGGGAATTGATTCATGGTGATGAAGGTGGTTCATCAGCGGTCTTTTGTTTATGAGATCGCTAATATCTAATTCAGGCGGGTGGACCGCCAAGTCGACGGATGGGAAATCCGATGGAAAATCAACGGCAGAAACTGTAAGGTCAAGGTCCAAATCAGGCCCTTAGTTATGCAAGAGCACTGCTTTACGTTCCATTGTTTTCAAACCTTTTCCATCATGCGGCTGGCCTGCTGAAATCCCTTCATTGGCTTCCGATACGGAAACGTATCGAGTGCAAGACGCTGACCATGGCTTTTAAGGCACTCCATGGCACTGGCACAGGCTACCTAAGGAAGCGGTTAGGTTTTCACGTTCCATCTAGAGCACTTCGCTCTGCATCCCTTTCACTGACTACCATCCCGGCAGTCAGGCGTGCTCGCATCGGGGGTCGCTCTTTTGGATACCTTGCACGCAGAGCCTGGAATGCACTGCCACTGTCACTAAGAAAATGCGTGACCCTACTGTCTTTTAGGAAGGAGCTCAAGACGTGGTTGTTTTGTAATTAATCCCCCTCTGCCTTGATGGTTGTGTTGTGCTGGGTCTGATAGCGCCGAGACACTCGGTCCGAGTAGCTGAGCGCTTAATAAAACTCTATATAACATAACATTAATAGATGACATTATCTTATGGATTTGTTAGCAATTTCATTCAAGCCCATTGAAATGATTTTTGCACGCTTTTCTTGATTCAACATGATTATGCTTTTCATTCGTTCTCAAGTCAGATATAATTTATGCATTGGAAGTGTCCATTAGCGCTACACACATTATTGAATGTTGGGTATTATAGACTATTTTTGTACCATGGTATCTGTTTACATTGCCATATATATGAGGGTCCGCTCCTGATAAGCATGGCTGTTAATGTACAATGTTTTTCTTTCTATAAAGGCGCATGCTGTCAGGACTAGAGGTGCTGCTGCTTTCGAGCCAAATGGTTTACATGGGTTTCCTTGTATATTTAGTGTACAATGGCAACGCTTTCCTTGTTCCATTTACATAGTATATGTTCGAAGGGCGGGATGCTTTGTTCAAATGTTCTTAAGCAATCTATAAAGAAAACGGGTATTCCCTTCGTGCTATTGCCATGAAATAATTCTAGCTTGCCAGAAGACCAGTCACTCTGGGTGGCGCACCTACTCACAGGTTATAACTATAAGACAGAGCAAAAGGACAACATTTTAGTTGTGCTTTCAGTTTACTACTGTCATTAATATTAGGTTGACCAACTCCTAATTTGCTTGTGCAAATCTTCAAAGTAACTTTACAGTGTAAAATACAGTGTAAACAGTGTTTCTCCATTTTGTGCATTTTAAATAGGTTTTTCAGGCATTTTATTTGCTGATTTTTGAAGAGCGTAATCAATGTGATTGCTTAGTTTTTAATGCTTTAGGGTTTCGGGTATTTAACATGTCATGGTTTATTGCGTCTTTGTTATATCTTATTTCACTAAAAACTATTTTTTTCTTCATTATTGCATATAAAAGCACTTCCAGATATATAAGTTCAGACTACCAGTTATAAAAAAAAACACTTTAAATAAGTACTTCTCAATGCAGTGCTATAATGTTCTTATAAGTGTCAAAGTTTCTTTGTTAAAGATATACACAATTTTGAATTTTGAAGAGACTTTATCATATTTTCAAAAACTAGCACAGACTTCCATCCTTTGCTGTGTGTGGCTATTCACAAGTGACACATGAAGTAACAGTAGATGTTGTGGCACCCAGGATAATGAGCTGCATGGCTAAATACTTATAAGGTCCCGAAGGCGTGACGTATTGGCTATGCCAATGCTTGTTACTATGGCTACAGGTCAATTGGGTTAAATCAGTAAACTTGTTGTAGCTGAAGTTTGCCACCCATAACCTTATGGTATAGGCAGGCATAATAAACGTTCATGCAGCACGAGGGAAGTACTCTCATGTCATTAGCCAGTTCATTATTAATCACCCAACCTACAGAGGTTATTAATTATCCCACCACCCATGATCAAATGCACCCGCTAGTCACTGTGAGTAGCATTCTGGTAAAATGCTTACTTTCCAAACAAATATGACTTAAATGTATTTCATCAAATGGGGACTCATCTCAGCTGTAACTATATAGAAGTGTAATAGAGAGGGTGGGAACAGACGTATGTGTTTGTTGGGGCTCTTGCTCTGTGATTTTGATGATTTACGGCTTTGGCACCATCGCTCCAATTTGAGTATCTGTACTAAATTTTATATATGACCTTCAAATGAACCTACAGATGTTAATGCCCCATAAGGTGCACAATATTGTTTTTGCACTCTGCTTGTCCTTTCCCTCACTAATCATAAGACATTGAGAGTTGAAGTATCAAATTGATGAATTAGCCACACCTATGGCATTGCCCCAGCATTCAGGAGTGACAACGCTGCTGCGACTCCGTTAGCCGACACAGAGGTAACTGGTGTTTCTCTTGAGGACCAGACAACAATGGGCTGTAGGAGGAGGTGTGCTGTCCAGGAGGTGTGCTGTCCTGGAATACGGAGGAGCCACAGGTCATCATCAGTATGTCTGAAGGTCAAGAGCCAACCCAAGAGGGACCCTTAGTGGAGAAGTCAGCAGGAAAGCTACAGGCTGTATGTAGAGAGTCAGAAGAGGCAGCAGAGAGGCAGGTCTAGCTCCATCGCCAGAAGTGAAATGGGGCAAGGAGGGCAATAAAATGGAGAATGAGAGAGAAATGTATGCATATGTTGAGTCCCAGGTTGAGGAACATGAATCTGCACCCTAACAAACTAGGTTGAGAAACGAATCATCTCCAGTCAGGGCAAGGCAAGGAACCGAGACATCACAGTGCTGGAAGCAAGTAAACATCATAGAAGAATGCCTTGATCCAAAGGGGCTTTGGGGGGCAGCCGAGCACCGCAAGGGCTGCCCCCCCTCCCCCGGCAGATTGGGAGGGGGTGGTGCCAGGCGGCACGGCCATTTTGTGGCCTTGGGCTACTTTGGGACTAGCCCAAAAGTAGCCCAAAGTTTGAAACATAGCCCAAAGTATATTTAAGGGTTCCATGCGTTATCCAATCCACCATTTTAGGTTCTGATGACCTGATAGCTGGGAGCACAGTAGCTGCAGGCTTTTTTGTCCCCGTCCACCCTCCCTGGGCTTAGGGTTTTTCGTGGGAGGCTGTCGGTTTGGATTTTTACAGGCAGGGCCCTTGATGGAACAGGTGCATAGGGGCTTTATGGTTGTAGATTTGTCGCTTGGAACAGGTGCTGGCGGGGTTGTTTGGAAGTTGGCCAAGTTTGACTGGAGTTTTGTAGTTTCTGGTTAAGTTTGTGGAGTATGAGAACAGGAGCAGGGAAAGGTTAAGCAGGTTGGAAGTTTACATTAGAGGTTGTTAGTTACAGTTGCAGGAAGGCACCTAGGAGTGTAGGTCATGGGCCGGTAGGAGTTTTAAATGATATGTTTTAAGATTGTGTAATATGTATTGTTATTGAAAATGATTTATTGTATGTTACAGGGTGAGGGTTTATGATGTGGGGATCATAGGGGTGGGGGAGGAAAGACAAGGGGTCAGGTAATTCGATGTATAGAGAGGTTTTATTTTTTAAGGCGAAGTGCCAGTGTTAATAAAATTGTGATATGCAACTGTTTCAATAAAGCAACCTTTTACACACACAAATGGTTGTCAGTTTGGCTTGCCCCCTTCCCTCCCAAGCCATTCCGCCTAGGTACCCCAGATCTGGAGTAATATCTATCCACCCATCAATCTCACACTTTCAACTCTGAAAATCAGAAAAAGGAAAAGGGAGTGAAGCCCCATCTGCTCCAGGAACATGCCATCAGCTCTTGAGAAGGACCCTGCCAACTTCTCCTCCCTCTGACCCTTCACTACATAATACCCCACCCCAGGAAGCACAGGTTGGCAAAGGGGGCGTTGTGTCAGCTGCACCAGTCATCAACTTCACATGCAGCCCCAGCACAAGTACACAGATGTCATTGGGTGGGCGCCCATCACTGATTTTAGCAAACACACAGAGGGTGATGGAAGGAATGCTTGCGCCAATCCGTGCCTTTACTGTGAAAAAAGTCATGGTTTTCAAACAGAGCGCACGTTCTTGCTCTTAAATGCAACAACTACGTCCAAACTGACTAAAATAGTGCAAATACCTATGCACTTTTGCGCCACTTGCACGTTTTACCACAACGACAGATATCTCTTTCTAGAAGAACATTTTTATCTCTTGTAAATGTCGACACTCAATTGTTACATCTTTCTTGACTGTGGCCAAGCAGCGGAGCCTGAAATATTATATGAATGTTTTTATATTGAAATGATTTTATTTTAATCAAACAAAAAATTGTTCCCTGTTAGTGCCAATGCCCATAAGGCCATTTCACACATTAACAGCTGCACATTATAATGGCCTTAGAAATGTCGATGAATTGCTGATTTTCTTTGTGTTAGCTGTCAGTCAGGCTGGGGCGGACTGCCTCCCTCCAAGTCAGCCATGTTTAGAGGGCCCCATCAGGCAAACAGGGATCTCTGCGCCTTCGGTGGAGTCACTGCCCTGTTGGCCCCGCTGAAGGTAGTGAAGGTCTGCCATCTTTACTGCGCTCCCTCAGCAAAGGTATTGTTTTTCAATTTAAAAAAACTCCCAAACTTGTAAAACAATTTTTAAAAATGCTGCTAAAGCACTGGGCGGTTCCTCAGTGCGGGAGGTAATTCTTTTTTTTTGCTCCCTGTTCGGGACCATCATGCTTTTCCAAAAACAAGAAAACTGTAGAGCAGATAGAGTGCCCTAAATGTAGCAGACATACTGATTGGCATTTATTATTGGTCCAATGGCGGATGGGCTGTGGGTCATAGGTCTCCACCTGAGCCAGCTGCAACTCCGTTGTTAACGAGGGAGGAAGAACCACAAGTTTGGCAGACATATCTCTGACAGCTTTTTGACACATCGGTCAAACTCGAAAGGTCCCCATTAGATGCTGACTTCAAAAAAGGGAAGCCAAGTGTAATCCATAACAGTGGAATAACGAACATTGACTTTATTGTAGATAAGTGAATTAAAGAGGTTAGTGATTAAAAAACAATTAATACTATCTGACTTTAGAACACACTTGGAAAAAGTCACCCATATGAAAAATAAAATACAGGTCAAGCTGAGTGTCAGTTTCAGTGTGCAATTATTGCATAGGTTCATCGTGTGCTAATGCCTAATTCGGCCACACCGACTTAAAAGAATGAACTTGTCTCCTGCAACATCAGCACAACCCACTGCGCTAGATACTGAGCTAGATATGCCATTCAATTTGTTATCTCATCGTTTGTTTTCCTTTTCTGTGCTTCATTGTCTTCTAATATAACATAGAACATTGGAGCAACTAATGATCAGGATTTTAGTTTCTTTCTTGAGATAAATGTGCTGTTTTACAAATATTGTATTGTGCCATGCTCTCAGAAATCTCTTTTATTTGCAAAAAAAATCAAAGTGGACGTTGAGGTGGCTTTAAATTATTCATTGCAAATCCAGTGGCCCAGATTCCCAAAAGAATCACGGATGCAGCGCAGCAGCCAAAAATTCTGTGCTGCGTTGTGTGACATGGAGGGAGCAGGAGAGCGCAATATCTATAGAGATATGGCTCTCTCTTCTCCTCCCCTCTCCCTAGAGCCTGCACTGATTACAGCTGCTGTGCGTGCGCCAGTCACACATCTTAGCCCCATAGTACTAGGGTGCGTGCCTGAGTCTACCATAGGTTTCGTACAGGAGGCGTACCTTTGCAGTACAACATACTATGCTTAGACACACTTTAAAACTTTTTCTGCTTTGTTTGTGTGTGGTATGCATGCAAAGTCGGAAAAGCAAGGAGAAATTAAAGCATTTCTCCTTTGCACACCTGCTATCCAGCAGCGTTGATTTTTGGTGCTAAACCCTGTCTACTACCGTTAGTAGATAGTGGGGCAAATTTAGATTAAAATGGCACAATGCGGTGCCGAAAGCAATTTTGCTGTGCCAAGCTGCATCATTTCCAAAACACCGGGATGTGCCGTATTAACAAGAATACGGAGCATTCTAGTGCTCACCCCTGTGCCGGCTTAAAATAAAATGCCAGGAACCAACGTAGGCATGATTGTGTTTGTGAAGGAAGGGACACTTCCTGCACAAAAAACTATCATTAATGGTGTTTTGGACTTTCTATGTGTGCGTCACAGTAAAGCCTTCTTTTGAAAGGCATTAATTTTTGTCACTGTCTCAGTCGTACAGATCCTTGTAAATCTTGAGCAGTGTCAAAAAACACATGGGTCTTGCTGGGAATGCCCACAGCAACACCCATTGCATGCCCCTTTGGCGCAGAAAACAGAGTTGCAAAGGGCCATATATACATGTGTTAAACCATGCAAAGTGGCTTACCCCGGCCTTGACAATATGGGCTTTTTTAGAGCGCCATCGGAACATCAAAAAAGTGATGCTTCCGTGGTGCCTGGGGCTTGCAAATATGCCACAGGGTTTTGTGTCAAAAAGCATCGGTGGCTGCATGGGAACGTCCATGTAACACCCATGTACCACCCATGTAACGCCCCCTTTTCCATGCAAACCAACACTAATATCAAAGTGAGTTGATTTGTTAATCCCCAAACTGGTTTAGTGTTGCGTGTAGTTAAAAAAGCAACACTGACCCAACGCCACACCTTTATCAGCCAGAGTCTCTGCTTATACCACAATGTTAATGTTTTTGGTAAGTGTGGACCATGAGATCCTTGAAACAAGGGTCTTGAGATCTAACTTCAGAACCCACTACTGTGGGCCCATTTTAGGCTCATTACAGGATGGTTTAAAAGGGTAGGAAGGATGGTGCTGAGATGTTTTAGACCATAATAGAAGTGCAGGGCATAAGTTAGGTCACATCAAGACCCCGGTATGGTTCTGAAGCAATATTGGAAGCAGTGTGGAGCAGTAACCTTGAAATTGTGAATGCTGGTAGTGTCGGGATGCTGATATCGTAGCTCTCTCCAAGCTTTTCCACATGGCAGACCACTCCATTCTGCTCTAATGACTGCAAAGATATAGCATGGCGTGACTTGGAGCAGTGTAATGACTGCATTTCTCGCAAATACTAAATTCATGTCACAATGGGCTTGAATATCGCTCCATTGGCTCTACTTACCAGTGGCAACTCTCTCAAGTCATATATGAATGCACTATGACCCCTTCTTTCAGGTGACCTATGACGTTGTTCACCAAGTCAGTTGTGTGTTCACAACACCCAGCATAATCTAAAAGTACTGTTAGCCGAATGCTGTTTCTTCTGTCTAATCAATTTCCTTTCAGGTGTGGCGCAGCAGCCAGAGCTGCAGACTCCAGAGCGCGGGCTAGTGGTTTGATCCCCGGCACTGGCGGCATTTTAGCTCAGCATCATATGAGTCTGGGCAATAGCTCGCTTAATCTCCCCAACAGCCCTCAGCTCCTAGGTACCCTAGATTAGGGGAGAAAAGTTGCGCTTAACAAATCTGGAAGTAATTAATTAATTAACAAAGGAGGGAACACAAATTATTGGACCTGAACGGATTATCTACTGAAGTGAAAGTTTTTCCTGCTCTGAGTCAGAGGCATCCTGCTGAACGAAAACATACTTTTATCGGATAGTATGATGACTGCCTTCAAATCAAGGTGAGACATTTGGAATTGCGTTTGGACTCCAAGATGTCTTTGATATTGGTAATTTAGTATGCAGACAAATTTACTTTTTCATATGCAGTGACTGAGGTATGTGCTGTTGTGACGTCTGTATAACTTCTGGGGCCTTCCAGTAGCCTTCTTTGCTATCACCACCACCAATTTCATTCTTCTTATTATTATTATTATGATTGTTCTTTGTGCTATTATAGTTTTTATTATAGTTATTATTTTGTTATTATTTTTATTATTTGTAATAGTGATTACTCATAACATTGACTAATAATGTTTAAATTAGGCCATTTTTTTTAACAATCCTTCACAAGGGCTTGTGTATTCTTGTAATACATTTACATGTATAAATTATAGGAATTTTGAAATCTAACAATGAATTTTTATTCAAAAGTATTATATCTCTAAATAATAAACCACAATAGTACCCTTACCCATGAAATATCAATTGAATGAGTTAGTCAATGTTATTAAACTTCCCTGTCAAGGGTCATTAAGACAATCAGTCACAGTGTCATATTGTTAACAATTTGCTGTTTTCTTCAAGCACCATCAGTACATTCTCTGACTTGGGATCCCTACATGTGCATCTAATCCGCATAATATCAATGCTGATCTAATTACTCTAATCTGGCCACTTAGCAACATAGGCTGAGCACATTTATATTAACATTGTGCAGAAATACTTTTCTTAGTATGTAATGTTCACAAACTCGATGTGTCTTGTGCGCCTCCAGCTGGCCAGGATATATATGAAATCTGCAAGCTTATACAAGAAAGGTAACTTTGGTGAGATTGTGTTTGTAAGAAAATCTCCTATTTTAGCTTTTCTTTTGTGTAGGGAAATCATATTTTTCTGTTGGTCTCCAAATATTTGATGAGAGAACATTTTTTATTGTTCTTTCACATGTTTTTCTTTGAAATAAGGACGGTTTGAACAATGGCTTTATCCACTTAAAAAACCCAAACACTCTAGGTTTCTGTTCCTTTTATTGGGCTTGGTGCAGCACGAAGTTGCCCACTCTTTACTCGTCTCACATACCTCCTAATGTATTAAGAGATACATGGAGCCGTGCCAAAATTAGGACCAGGGAAAACCTGCTCTTAACCTAGTGAAATGATAAGAAATGTTTTATTTCTCCTCATTTTAGCTGTTTCTATGTGTGCTGTATTGTGCAGTACACATAATAACAGCAAAACGCCATTGATTGTTTATGATCAGGAAAGTGTTCCTTCCTGCACATAAACAGTCATTAAAAAAATGATGAGTCGCAACTTCTATTTGTACTGCAATTTGCAGCTCACATAGAAGTTACAAAAGACCCTTACTGATTGTTTATGTGCAAGAAGGGACAACTTCTTGCACATAAACCATCTTTCCCTGCAACACAAGCAACCTTGCACAATGGTGCAAGAGTGCCATCGTTGGCGCTAAGTGCCTACATTTACTGCCAGCGCTAAGAGAAAGGCATAGGTGCACATTATTCTTGTGAATATAGTGCATCCCTGCATTTGGAAATTGTCGGAGCGCTGCGTTAGTCTTCTTGGTTCAATGCCATGCTCCAACAGTTTCCTAGTAAGAATGCCCCTTAGTTGTTTTCTACCAATGTAAAACAGATCCCTTGTTTTCCTTTTATAGAGAGGAATCCCAGATGTCCCATTCTCCACCTCCCCACCTACCCAGTGTTTGTCTTATTCCAAAGAGAAAATCCCCCTAAATAGTTCCTCTTTTCGTCGACCAATACCTAGACCAACGTAGCTCTTCTCCTGCGTAGTCCCAAGTACCTCTACCAACACCTTTATCTTCAAACATGTATCTGTGACTTTTGCATAGTACCTCCACAACTGTAGATACACTGGTATCCCTTTACTTGCCTATATGCTATTACTTCTACCATGATGTAATCCTGGTGTTCTCTTCCTGTCACAAACTGGATGCTGAGAAGTTCTGATGAGTCCCATTCTCGAATGCCTAAGGAAAAGGGTAATTCCAAGTAGAAAGGGTGCCACCACATACCGAATAGTATATGTGAAAGGCATCAAATGCTGCCTAATATGGCCCCAGATAGAAAGATAATACCATGAAGGGTTAAACACTAATTGGTAGTTTTGTAGTTTTTATATGAAGATAAAGGTTAACACTGCAGTGATTAGCAGGGCTCCAAACAGACCCTGCCCTCAGGGAGGAGAAAAGAGTCAGGCATAATGTCCAGAAGTAGACTCTAGTAGAAGCTGTAACTGTTAGAAGCAAATTCACAGACAAAAATAGTAGCAAAGGTGGGAAGAGTATAATGAAAACTCAGAGAATAAATTGCAATGCATATTCCACTTGTGATTTATTCCTGGATGTATATGTTTCAAAAAAGAATTGACATCACAGGAAAAGACTATACCTCAGCTTTGACTGGGAACGCTGAGCCTATACACAACTATCTTGAAAATGATTGCTTATAGGGTTGCCCTCACCCCTTTCCTGAAATCCACGGTGCTTGTTTGGAACTGTGGTAGTGCATATTTGAGCTCCATCTTTCTGTGCTGAATTCTGCAGTCTGGCCACCACCCTTTGGGCCTCATTAGGATGACGGGCGGACTTTGCCTGCCCGTCATCCCATCGTAAATCAGGACCGCCCGCCATAAGAGCGGGGGTCTCGGGGTGCCATTAGGATGTGCCCGCCACAGTGTTTAGGACCGCTCGGAGAAAGGTCCAGTCCACACGATCAAAAGCTTTCTCCGCGTCAAGGGATTGTAGGCAATCAGGTATATTCCAACGGTGGGCTTTCCCAACGAGGTGCTCAACCCGACGTACATTGTCTGTCCCCTGTCAGTGGCGAATAAAGCTGACCTGATCAGGGTCGTTCAGGCTGCGCAGTGGGCGGGCGCAGCGGGCGCGCCGATGGCGCGCCGGAGGCCCGCCAGAGGCAAGCCCGTCTGGGCCCGTCCGGGCCAGGCCGGGCACAGGGCCACCCACTATGCCCAATTCTTGTAACCACCGAATTAGTCATTCACGTGACTACCTCCTACAATTCGATACGGCCGCCCCTACCTCTACCCCATCACCCTCGCCGCAGGGTCAATCCCCACAAAAAACCATTCGTCACTCACCTAACCTTGTTAGCCTTGCTCTGCTTAACTGTAGATCCGCTTCCAAACATTCTCTAGAAATTAAATTACTAATCCAAGACGTTAAACTGGACATACTCTTCCTTACTGAAACTTGGTTGACACCTCATTCCGAGGCTGACATTGTTAACATGCTACCCCATGGTTACCTTATACAACACCAAAACAGACTGAAGGGAAAAGGAGGTGGTCTAGCGATTGTTTACCGAAACATCTTCATATGCAGGCTACAAGAGGGAGGAATCGAAGACTGCGAAAGCGTCCACTTTTCCCTCCAAATAACCCCCAACAAATCCCTCTCGGATACCCTCATATACCGACCACCCGGCAATCTAGGAAACTTTGTCGGTTCACTACTAGACTCCACGATCTCCTCCTGCACCTCAACCTCTAATTTCATCCTGCTTGGAGATTTAAATCTCCATTTCGAGGACAGTTCAGACAAAACCGCAGGGGACCTCATTCCTGAACTAAAGGCACTTGACCTACACCTATTAAATTCAGAGGCAACTCATACCAATGGTCACCTTCTAGATCCTCTCTTCACCAACCTGTCAAAAATAGAAATACTACCTTCACTCCCGCTGCCATGGTCTGATCACTCCCTCATTCCATTCACCTGGCAAACTACTCTAAACACTCCCCAAACCTCGTCTTCCAGAGAACAGGACAGAATCTGGTCCAAACTCTCATTTGAGCGTTGGACCCAGGAATTGATACGTTCTGCCCCTCCCGCAGACCCTGATCCCGTAAAAGCAGACGAAAACCTCACTAGATGGCTCACCTCCACTCTTGATGTAGTCGCTCCCAAGAGAAATCTAAAGAAAAAAAGTACGACCTTTAAATCCCCATGGTATTCCCAAGAACTAAGGAACCTAAGAAAAATTTGTAAAATCCAAGAGCGGAAATGGAGGAAAAACTGGGACCCCCCTCATCAAAGATGAATACAAAAAAGCAATGAGGACCTACAAATTAGCCCGAAAAACAGCCCAAGCTTCCTTCTTCGAAGAAAAAATTAAAACTGCATCTAATTCATCCAGGGAGACTTATAAAATAGTCAAAGAGCCACTCAAAATTCCCAATCCTCCTTCTACTCAGCTACCTACAGTCGCTAGATGCAATCAAATAGCAGCCTTCTTTCAGAATAAAATTACAAACATCCTACAAACCCTCCCACCTAAACCTGATAACAAACTCCCCTTCGAATTGGCACCCTCCACAACCGGCCCGACTCTAGACAGTTTTCACCAACTGTCCAACGAAGACTTTTTGAAAACTCTTTCAGGCATGAAAAGTGGTTCACCCAATGACCCAGCCCCCATTTGTATCCTCAAACAAGTCGGACCAACCATCTCATACCTGACAACAAATTTTTTTAATGCTTCTCTTAGCCAAGGAGTGGTCCCCCCTAATTGGCAACATGCAATAGTCAAAGCTCTACAAAAAAACCAGGTCAGGATCCTTCAGACCTTTCCAACCTTCGCCCAATCTCTCTCTTACCAGGCATGAGTAAGATCGCAGAGAAGTTGGTCAACCAGCAACTGTCGGCTTTCCTTGAAACCAACAATCTCCTTCGCCCCTCGCAAACAGGTTTTCGTCCAGGGCAGGGGTCCGAGACCGCTCTCCTGAAAGTAGTCGAGGAAGCCAGATGCATCTTGGATTCAGGGGGATCGGTTTTACTGATCCTCCTGGATCTAAGCGCTGCATTTGACACGGTGGACCATAAGATCCTGATCCAGCGACTACTCAACCTAGGAGTGAGGAACAAGGCGCTCTGTTGGCTCTCATCCTTCCTGAAGGACAGAACCTTCCAGGTCTGTGAAGGGAATATGCGATCGGACCTTTTCCCCCTCCAGTGTGGGGTTCCCCAGGGCTCTTCATTGAGCCCTACACTATTTAACACATACATGTCCCCCCTGGAGGATGTGGTCACTCCCTTTGGGATAAAAGCCGTCACATACGCTGATGACACCCAAATGGTTGTGTCCTTTTCCCTTGAAGGCGAAAAGCTTAAAAACCTCCATGACTGTCTTGAAGGAATCCATGACTGGATGTCCAACTCAAGGCTGAAACTTATTGGCTCCAAAACCGAGCTTATGCTGCTGAGACATCAAATATCACCTCTTCCCTCCGCCATGTGGCCATCATGCTTAGATCCCCTTCCTCAACCCAAGACAGAACTCAAGAGTTTAGGCTTCTGGCTAGAACAAGATCTATCTCTTAAAACACAGGCAAAAAACAGCTGGTACCTGTGTGGGCTTACTTCGTTCCGCCAGGAAGATTCTCCCACTACTCCCCGCACAATCACAAAAAATGCTTATTCAAGGTCTAATATTATCCAGATTAGACTACAGCAACGCCCTCTTCCTGGCAGCCCCAGAAGCCACCATTAATGTTCTTCAGAGAACACAAAATGCCGCTGCAAGGATTCTGACAGGAACCCCTCGAAGAGCATGACCCAAACCAGCCCTAAAGGCACTTCATTGGTTGCAGATCCGAGAAAGGGTCAAATTCAAGGCCCTATGCACCACCCATAGAGCCATGCAAAACCTAGGGCCTCCGATGCTGAAAACCATGCTCTACCCTACAAACCCAACAGGTCCCTACGTTCCTCCCAAAGTAACCTGGCCACTGTCCACAGAGTAAAGAAAGCCCGCACTGGAGGGCGCCGCTTCTCTGTGACAGCTGCAACTCTATGGAACGCCCTGCCAACCCAGCTACGTGCCGAACCTAACCACATGAAATTCCGGCAGCTACTCAAAACTCACCTTTTCCCACAATAAACCTGTCCCTTCCCCCTCTGCCCCCCCCCCCCTCAGCTGTATATGGAATCTCAGTGCTGGGACGCTCCCGGGCAACCATGCGCTATATAAATCCTGCTTTCATTTCATTTCATTTCAAGATGGGGTCTAGGAACTTGGCTAGGATTTTAGTATAGATTTTGCGATCGGTATTAAGAAGTGCAATAGGGCGAAAAGATGAGCAAAGTGTGGGGTCTTTGACTGGTTTAGGAAGTAGGGCTATTTCGGCCAATCCCATAAAGGAAGAGGAACCTATTGTGTCCGTTAAAAAATTTTAAAAGGCAAAGGAGAGGGGGTTGAAGCTGTGGGAGAAAGACACAGTAAAAAGAAAGTGGCAAACTATCCAGACCCGGGGATTTCCCAATAGGGAGATGTTCCAGAGCACCATCAAGTTCACTCTGAGAGAGCGGCTCCTCCAGCAGCTGTGCATGATAAGGATTTTTCGGAGACCAAGGGCAATTATCTAGGACAGTCTGAATCTGCTCTGGGAGGGTTGTCTCCTGAGCGTAAAGAGACAAATAATATGCATGGAAAGCTGTAAGTTTAGCCGCCTCAGTGGTGGCTCGAGTGGCATCAGGGCTCTTAATATTGGCTATGTGGGCTTTGGCCGCTAGCGCTCTTAATCTCCGAGCAAGAACTGTGACCACTTTGTCCCCGCCTTCATAGTAGCGCTGCTTAGGAGCTCTACCTTGTTGGTGCAATGTGCGGAGCTGGCCTCGGAGCATGGCCAAACGATGTTTGTGGATGACCCGTGGCTGGTCCTGGTCGAGCTTCTCAAGCGCCTTGATGTCACGAGACAGAGTGGATTCGAAAAGGCACGACTCCTGCGCCCGGGTTCTTGAAATGGACGTGATGTGCCCGTGAATAGTGGCCTTGAAGGCATCCCAAACCACAGGTAAAGGAGTCTTGGGTATATCATTCTTCTCAAAGCATCCCTGAGTTCGCAAAATCAACGGGATCCTGGAGGATGTGAGAAGGAAGCCGCCAGCGCGGCAGGCGACCAGTATGAGTAGACAGGTCTCTTAAGAGAAGTTCAATATGAGCGTGGTCAGAGATCGAGATGTCCGACATAGAGGCCGAGAGAGTCTCTCTGTCCACAGAGTTTGAGATAAAAAAAGTAAATGACGCGTGAGTAGGAGCGATGGACGTGGGAGTAATACGAGTAATCGCGTATGTCCGGAGAATGATAATGCCAGGCATCTATTAAGCCTAAGTCTGTCAATTGTTTTTTAAGGATGGAGGACATGGCCCCCGCCCCGTGAAATGAGCTATCGTTAGCGTTCCACACCAGGTTAAAATCACCCCCTATGATAAGAGAGGAGTCCGTGCACGACAATCCATCCTGTAGCGTCTCTCGGAGATAAAGGTCTTGGGCCTGATTAGGGGCATTAATATAACAGAGAGTAATGGTCTTGCGACCAATTCTGATTGCCACTTTGAGAAACCTGCCATCAGGGTTGCAAATTACTTTGAGTGCCCAGTGTTGGTTGGGGAGTGGGATTTCCTTGTGTGAACGTCCTTGATTTATATTCTAATCAGTGCAGAGAGTTGTTCTACCTACTGATGATTGGATCCTGCTGATCATTGAAACGGCACAGGAAATCATTATTTTAGAAAAACAGGAAATTGAACAACTAGAGCTAGAATTTAAGAATAATTCAGTCTTGGAAAAAACAAAAAAGAACTTAGAAGAACTCGAGACTCGAGACTGAAGTCGATGGATATAAGGAATATCTCATTAATAAAAAAACAAAAAATTAAGGAAGGAAATCGAAAAATACAATGTAGAAGTGAACTACCCATTCCTGGGGAAAGATTACTATCAACAAAAGAGAGAACAGGGATGGGATAGATCCTATCAACAAAGGCCAATATTCAACAGAGGTGGTAGGAAACGTATCACATTCTCAGAATCATCTGGATCTGGGAGTGATGAGGAAAGAAACATCCGCGAAGAACAGGGCAGTAATTATCAAAATTGTGAATATGGACCATTAAATTCTGTCCTGGGTATGTCTTCCTCTTTCTCATCTTCCTCCTCTTTTTTAGATCAGCGCCCAAGGAGTGGGATAAGAACAAACCAGGGATTTGGGAGAGGTGAGTATGTTAGGCCTCAACCTTCACAGGAATATCTCCAGACAAGGAGCCAGAAATACTGGCGATAACTACTAACAAATTCCCAGTCATCAATTTATCTAATAACATTCTGGGTCTGGTTAAATTAGAAGTGTTAGAAAAGGGTTTCAGTGTTGCCCCCACAGTCAACAAGTTTCTGTTAGAGAAAGATCTTAAATCTTTTTTCCGAAAAATTTGGTTGACACGCATTTTTGAGAATAAGGTACCTAGAGAGGATAACAATATCTCAGGCCTAAAACCCAAATCTACCTTTACCCCTCACATCTCGCAGGTAGATAGAAAGATTGATATATTTGAGCAAGTGGTCGAATCCAAAATACGTGATATTTGTGAACATCGACCACCTTTGACCCACAACATTAGTAAAACCCATAGAGAAGCTATCATGAACATCAAGAAGGATTTTAATATCACGATAAAACCCGATGACAAGGGGGGTGGTGTAGTCATTTTTAACAACCCTATTATGAAAATAGGGTTATGAATCTCCTCAAAGTAGAAGAACATTATAAGAAAATACCACTTAGTAAGTGGTCAGTTCTTAATAAAGAAATGAATCAGCTTCTGCTTTTAGCAAAAACCAATGATTGGATCACTGATAATGAATATAGGTTTTTACGTAATGAAGGTGCCATTATCCCTGCCATATATGGCTTACCCAAAATTCATGAAAACGTCACTAACCTACCCCTTAGACCTATCGTTAGCTGCATAAATTCATCACTTGAACCACTAAGCAAATATGTTGATAGTTTTTTAAGACCGATTGTTCAGACCCAGAAGTCCTACATTAGGGATTCTGCCCATATGATAAGTCTCATTGAAAGTCAGACTTTAATAGTGAAACACAATTGCTTGTAACATTAGATATTGAAGCATTGTATACAAACATACCCTAGGATGCCACTATCAATGTTATCAGAAACATCCTGGGGCCAGCTGAAAGTAGAGGTGCCAATATAGATTTTATTTTAGCTTGTGTAACATTGGTTCTGAAACAAAATATGTTTCTTTTTAATAACGATCTGTACCTCCAATGTAAAGGGACCAGCATGGGGGCCACACATGTCCCCAGCCTGACATGCCTTTATGTTGGGCAATTTGAGGATAGACACATTTTTAATGAATCTGCTCCATTTTTAGAAAATGTTCTCAAATGGAGCAGATTTATAGACAATATTTTATTCATATGGGAGGGTACAACAGACCTTCTGGATGAATTTTTACAATGGCTGAATTTAGGGGATGTATCACAATACAGTAATAGCTGTTAATTTTTTAGATGTAAGCATTAAGGATGTTGGAGGATACATGGCAGTGGACCTTTTCACAAAACCTACTGATAAAAACACACTGTTACATTATTTGAGCCTCCACCCTTAGGCACAAAAAGATAACATCGCGTTTGGGCAGTTCCTTCTTCTTCGAAGGAACTGCTCTACCTTGGATGATTATTATTAACACACTGAAACCATGAAGGGCAAACTAAAAGAGAGAGGCAATCTGAGAAAACGTATCACCCATTCCTTCAAACGTGCCCGGTTTTATGACCGTGATAGCATGATGTGTAATGCAGAGTCTAAAAGAAAAAAAGAAAGAAATGACAAACAGATACTAGTATTTGTTAGTCAGTTTTCCTGTAAGAGTAATACAATTAAGAATATTACCAACTCCAATTGGAGTATCCTTGATGACAATGAATCCATAACTCTTGACAGACCCCTGTTTGCATTTTAGGCGCAACAATAATCTAAGAAAAGAACTAGTTCACACATATCGTGAAGCACCATCAAGGGAACAACCTATCCTTATGGGTCCCCCAGTAGTTGGCAACTACAGATGTAGTAATTGTACGAGGTGCAGTCAGTGTATTGTAGGCAAAGAGATAACGTATAACAAACATACTGTAGTCCCCAAAGATATTAATAATTGTAGGAGTAAAAACATGATTTACTTCCTATTGTATCCCTGTAATATTGGTTATATAGGTGAAACTACACGTGAACTGCGTATTCGCCTATTGGAGCATAATTCTGCTATATAAAACAATAAGGAAAATGCTTCATTGGTAGGTCACTTTATTAAGGCAGGCAATACCTGCACTGACTTTAGGTGGTTCATTGTCGAAAGAATCAAAGGAAACAAGCGATGAGGCGATCTTACCATGAAACGCAAGAATCCAGAGCAATGGTATATCTCAATTTTAGATACTGTCAGGACAGGACTGAACACAAAGGAGGATTGGATGACAATTATATCCTGAATTGACAATATGGTGTTTCTTGAAGAATCTTGTTACAGGCCCCATGTATGTAGGAGAACCCCTTTGTGGATGGGTGGACTTGTATCGGCCAGGTTTTGTTGGCGGACTTCCGGGATTAATGAGCCTGTATATTATAGAGTTTGTTCCAAATATATTGGTGGAACATTGTGGATTGTATAGAATGACCTAGTGAGTAGCCAAGAGCCTAATTCTTCTTCCTGAAAATATAGCAATAACACCTAATATATTACATGGGTCCTGGTTTATTTTATTTTACGTTTAGAAACACAATTCAGTAGATACCTTTTAAAGTCCAATTTTGGGCTTTGTTAGATTATTTATAATGATTGTATATTAATATTTCTATTTATTTCTTATATTTTAAACATTTGGGGGGTGTTATTTTTATGGTCAATGTAGCCCACATTTAAATTAGTTCATATAATTGCCGTTTTAAAATTCACCCAAGTAAGAACTTCAGCCATCCCTCTCATGGACAATGTAGCCGTGTGGGTTCCACTAGAATACATGCAGTTAACTCTGCCCCTTTAAATCCTGTTCAAGTCTGTATTTCTACTTTAAGGAGCACGTTTGCATATGGATCTGGCTGCCTACTGATGACGTCCTAGAGTCGCATCAGGTGTGGATAGTTACCGGGTGTATTTAAACCCGTGTTAAATCTGGCATTCACGAACGTGCATTCGGGAATGACCACACAGAGGACTACTCGTTGACCAAGAGTCCGTTTGCAGATAAGGAGATATAGATTTGGGGCAAGACTCTAGTGCTTATACTCTTAATTTTAAACGTCAACAACCTGTTTGATTTTGCGTATACTTAACCTTAATGCCATAGACTGGTGTTTATACCCTTAATTTCAAATGCCAACATCCAGTGGGATTTTGCATATACATAACCTAACCTTCAATGCTATAAATTGGTGTTCATATCCTTAATTTTAAACGCCAACATCTTGTGTGATTATGCGTATATTTAATCTTAACGCTATAGCCCTGATTCTGATGCGGTTAGGAAGACCTCCTAATGTCATTTGCTCCGTCCAAATTGGATCAGGAGCGTGTCTTCCTGAACCAGGGCCCAATTATGATGCGGTTAGGAACATATGCTCCCATTGAAGTCTATGGGAGTCTATCAAATCGTATCTGGAAGCATCCGGATGCATCATACTCCGTCGGTTGGACTCTCCCGATCCGAGTGGGTCACAAACCATTTCCAAACCGATTCAGTCGCAAAGCTTTCCAACCCGCATCAGAATCAGGCCCTTAATGTTGGTAATCATACCCTTAATTTTAAATGTCAACTAACCGAGTGATTTTGATTGGGTTACCATTATTTTAATTTAATGATTCATATGGGCAGTTACTTAAGGGATCCACTGATATCTTTAGAGATACTGGAACTAACAGGGGTGGGACAAACCCGGGACACCTTATATTGTGAAATAGCAGATTAACGACATGTACGTGACCAATGCCCTTTATGGTTCGGTTGTTATAATTTTTTTATTCATATTATTTTTAGATTGAAGAAATGCAAATTTTACTGGTGACCACTGTAAAGAGTTAACGTTTCCCGGTGCGCCATTTTAAAACCCAAAGATTACCATAAAGATTATTTCTGAGGTGAAGTCCCTTTATGTTTAGTTCAAGGTATGTACACCAGAACTTTTTAGTTATCATATAGTTTGTAGACCATGGGGGCTATAGGTTTGATTTAAACTGATTATGCTAACTTCATATGCATTGGGGTAATAGGCTAGATGAAATAATATACTTCTTTCTCCATTACGACCTTCATGGTTAGACATATTCATATACATTCTATCTAAATGCAGGTCCCATTGAAGGATTCGACTGATGGCCTTGGGGAATTTGGTTATTCTACCACTGATGCCTTACATTTATCTTTAAGTGTGAATAAACACTAGATGGAAACGCAGTCTTTTAAATTGTGCAATATCAAAAAGGGTAGGTTGTATTTAAAAATGCTTCACCTACTGGGTATATGTTATATATAAATAATAATTTTTAAACCCAGGTTATACATTGTCTGTATTATCAATATTTGCAGGACGAAACATTTCCAAATTCAAACTTTGCTGTATCATTATCAATATAACAGTTTGAGTTACACCATGCAAAGGTGGTTGTTAAAATGTATTAAAAAATTTAATTTATGTCTAGAATAGGATACATTAATTGTTTTAATTTTCCCCCCTTTTTTAATATGTATAATACATTCATGATTCTAATCTGGAAATGAGTGGATACATTCTAGTCACTTTCGATTACAACAGACTCCATACAGGATTGCAGTATGAATGTGGTTTCTTTTGGTAGTATCTGCATATCCAGTGAGGATAGGGGTTTGATTGATGGCTGAACCCTTATAACAACTGTTGGACAAATAACTAAAATGTTTTGATTCATTACTATGTAATGTAGAAGGAATTTGTTTAGATTTATTGTTTTTGATCAAAAATATAAATATATGTACTGTAACAGGTTATGGTTATGATTTTTTTAAATTTTACATTTTGTGTTTTTAACTTAGTTGTTAAGAGAGACTTCTTATTAATCGTGTCCTGATGAAGGTGGTTGTATAATCAGTTTGTTACCACTGAAACGCGTTGACGCCATATTTACTGAGGTTATATCCAAGGAACTCGTATGGTCCGACTTAGTTAATGCACAGTGGACCTTTGTGATTGATTCCGGTTGGAATAACCAATTGATGATGTTTTTAATTTTTCACATGCTAGTTGTTTCTCCAAATTTGTGTGTTGATGTATACATATTTGTTGTGTAAAATTTGATACAAGTGTTTTTAATTTTGATCAAGGAGAATTCTTTATGATAAATTGTCTATAGTTATAAAAAACATGTTTTTCTAATTGATTGAGTTATAGATATATATGTCTACACAATTGTTTTTTGGGTTCATGTTAAAGTCTTGTGTGTGGTATCAGTATGAAAATTTAGTGAAAATTTGAATACCTTTGAGTGAGAGGGATAAACTTAACTTCTGATTCGGTCCAGGAGAGTTCATTTTGATAATTGCCACTGCTGAATGCCAGCCCGATACAGGATTGCCACTCCAGCAACTTTCAAAGGGGCAGACGCCCAGAATTGGAGCGAATAGCGAGGGTGCATCCGCCGTAACCAAGTGAGTCTATTGAAGAAAAATAACAACAGGATTCAGCTGCAGGAGATAGCGCCATACCTGACGCCGCTTGTTAGGGGAGTTAAACCCCTTCACATTATGGGATAGGAATTTCAGGCAGTGTGAATTAGTCATGACTTGACTGGTGGCGAGTGAGGCCAGGTGCAAACAGCCGCGGGAGAGACAACATTAGGGAGGGGATGAGGATAAAGAGGGGTGCCACTCTAGCGCATTGAGGCATGATCCCATGCCACAAAGTGCCACCCTCCTGACAGAGAGAGAAAAGAGAAAGGAAGAGAAAATCATAGGAAGAGAATACAAAAAGTCCAAAAACAAAGTGAATCTAACTCGGCCAACTGGGCAGTATGGTCCTGTTCCAGTAAGGGAATAGGCTAGGCTCACTGGCACAAGCCATCCCGGAGGAGTCACTCTCCAAGGAGCAGGTAAGTGGGTGGATCTCCAGGTGAAGGATCATCTTGTGGGGAGTACTCCGAAGACGCTGCCAGGAGGATTGCAGTGCTGGGGAGAGTCCATGGAAGAGCACGCTAGATCGTCTCATCCATCACCTGAGGCCACTGGGTAGAGTAGGAGGAGCTGTAGTGCCACGAGACATGAGGTTGCTGGTTAAGGCGATGTGGGGCGAGAGCTAGCGGTGGGCCGATGTATTGTATGACATCTTGTCGAGAGAAATGAGAATTCCCTTTAGCAGGACTAAATGGAATATGGCGAGAAACAATCAAGACCTAAATGACAAATTCATAAACAAATCAACTATAGTTTTTTTAAAAAAAAGGGAAAATTACAATTTATTATGTATACATACATGAATAAAATACACACTGGGGTATTACATTGAACACCAAAAAGACATGCAATTAAAAAACCAATGACACAAATAAAACACTAATATCATTCAATTATGACCCGCATAATTGGCACTAGGAAAGACAGAAACAGTAAGACATGAGAAATTGTGCAATACTACAAGTACATTCGGACTTCTGGTTGATTACATCGATGTCATGTATAAGACGATCTATATATCTACAGCGATGAGGAAGTCATGAATTATACAAATTTGGAGAGCGTCGACGCGTTTCGGTGGGATTTCTTGATTCTTGCCACCTTTTTCAAGACTATATGTAATGTCTGTCAAAACCAGGGGGTCCTACAATTTCCCCTAATTTGTACTCACAAACGCTGTGCCCAATGCAGAATTTCTATATGTCACAGTTTAACACGGTACACAAGCTCGGGCTTTTCTGCTCAGAATTGCAATCTTTAAAATGATCCAGAGTTTTTCTTATGTTTCTTTAGATTTGTACTTTTGTAACTAAAAAGTGGCTCATTTCGCCTTTAAAAGGGATGTTTGGCACCTTCTCGTAGTTATATCCCTGTATTCAGGTTGTAGATGAAACAAAGAGAAGGCAATGGAGAGGCGTGCTGCCGCACCGGCTCCTTTAGAGCGTTGTTTAAGGCACAGCCCAGCTGGGTCTGCGCTGCCCGAGCACGGAAATAGACCCCTGGGATAGAATTTCTAGGCTCCGAAATGTCTTTAATCCGTGGCGTCCCTGGTGGTGTCTGACAGACACCGCCAGCCATGTTAAAGCTTTTCCGCCGCGGTCGGAAGGTGACCGCAGCGGAAAAGCAGCGGACGGATTTTGAGACCCACCGCCATCCTAATTTGGCGGTGGGTCTTCTCTGCCTCCGCAGCGGTTTTCCCGCATCCTCCGGGCCGGCCGTGGCTTCCGCCAGCCCGGAGGATGCGGGAAAACCGCGATCCTAATCAAGCCCATAGTATGCGTTGTAATGGTATACATATTATTAGTATGCATTGTAATGGTATGCGTTGTAATGGTAGTTTTAATGTATCTCAATATATGCCTTGTAAAAACTGTGATGTGAAAGCATGCGTTGTAATGGTATGCATTGTAATGCCATATTGACCGCTCCTGGTGACCATGAGCATGGAGACACAAGAACAATCCAGGCAGTGAGGACACCGGGCCATGTACTGGGCGTGTTATGCAACAACAAAATGCTGGTCACTGGGTGAAGCACTCCTTTCTCCTCAGGACACATGAAGTTCATGGACTGCTTGACTCAGGCTATGGTACAGATGAACTGCTAGTACATCCATTCCTCCCTACATCGTAGTACCTTATCTTTTCTGCATTGAAGTGCCTTACCCATTTTCTATTTACCTTATTTCTCAGCTTTTCGTCTTTTTTCTGCTTTTTATTTTCATTTCTATTTCTTATGAAGAAAAGGTTTCTTCAGTTGTGGGAATTCCCAAAAGTGGAGCTTCAGCAGCCCATATTTGTGAGGCTGGTGTCCTCCATTTAGATTTTTGACCATGATGAGGTGCAGCCGAATTAGCACACCCTTACAATGGTTTTATGACACTTTTCTCATAATCTAATAATTCATATTTTTGTATCGGAAGTTCAGTTTCTTCAGATGCTTATTTCTACAATGTCGATCCTTTAGCTGTCACAGGGGTGTAGACTGGAAATAAATCGCTGGTATTTGCCGCAGGAATGGTGTAACTTTCTCCACGTGGTTTTGGGGTGCTTTGTACCTGGGACATCAAGCAAGAGAGGATTTTTAATGATTAGAATGTCTTTGCGAACTGAAGTGATCACCCAGTACGGTCTATTTTTGAGCTATGAACTTTAAGAGTTTGATATCGTGAAGAACTATGGGGCATATTACCAAGCAATAGCGATTATCGCTATTGCTTGGTTAGCGGGAAAAATTTACCGCTGAGCTGCGGCGATTTTTACCGCAAATAAACCTTGGTATTACCAAGGTTTATCGCAAATGCGATAAAAATCGCCGCAATGCATGAATATTGCTGAAAAGTCAGCGATATTCATGCATTACCGAGCTAATGCTCTTAGCCATGTTATCCACCTCCCATTGAATAACATGGCTAAGAACTGCTCAGGGCAGGTGTTAGCTTTTGGAGATATTCGCGCTTAGCGCGAATATCTCCAAAAGTTGGTAATAGGAGATAGCGATGTTAGCGACTGTTTCCAGTCGCTAACATCTTGGCACGCCCACTTTGCATGTCATTAGTGATAAATATCACTGACATGCAAAGTAGGGCCCAAGATGGTCGCTATCTCCTACTAGCTGTCGCTAACTGGTGTTAGCGACAGCTAGGTAATAGGGAGATAATTTTATCTCCACTTTCTTGGCTTTTAAAGCCAAAAAAGAGGAGATAAACCCCCTTGATAATATGCCCCTATCTTTTTACTTTTTAACCACATAGACCGCCGTCACGAGCCACTTGCATTAGGCCCATGGTAATCCCGCACCTGTATTACTCATAGTAGGAGTATCAATCATTCAGGTTTGCAATATTACTGGGGAATTAAATGTTATTCCACATAGGCTCCTTTTGCATGTATAATTGCATGTGAAAATCAGCTCAACAGCACTGATTTGCACGCAAAATCTGTATTTTTGACTTTTTTTCTGGGAGCGCCATGGACTTTGTAATATTAGTCAGGGTGGAAACTCCTGGTTCCACTCAGATCGGTGTATAGAGGCCACTGGTATTGAGTGCCATATTGTGAGCAATCCTGAAGACCACCTAAACCAGGAGTGGTTGAAGAGTTTATTAGTGCGATGGGCAACCTCCCTCAAGAGCATTGTCCGGGTGACCCAACGGAGGCAAATGAAAGGCTGTCAAAAACTACTTTACTCTTTTGAAGACCAAGCTGAAAGTTTACCCTATGCGGAGCTTTAGATGATGGTTTGAATGAGCTCCTTAATGACAAGACAAAAACTATAAAGATATGTCAATGTTATGCAAAAATAGAAGAATGTTATTGGTATCATAAAGGTTAGTGCAAAAAGCGACATGTTGTGGTGGAAGCGTCCTCAGTTAAGGATGGGATGGCACAATGGAAGGCGTTCATTTGTAGGCGAGGAGTACTTCGAGCCACGAATAGATGGGATGTGTAAAACATTAAAAAATGATAAACTGACATGTGCCTCATTACCATTTTATTGGGAAAACACCATGCAACGATACAACCTGCGCAAATGCGATACCCCAGAATGTGTGTTCTTCTTTGTTGTGGTATTGGCATTACTTTCTGAGATGAGTAAGTAAGACTGGTTCTAGCACTACTGAACCACATCTTCTGAGCTAGAAGACTTGGACTATATTGTCATTTACATGCATACATTTTGACCACTTTTACCTGGCGAAATATTTGCGTTGAAAAAATGCAGTGTCTCTGTGAAATATGAACACTAACTATAATCCTGGTTGACACACTTAAGTATACAAAAAAGTGAGGAAAGGAATGCTTGAATTAATCTCCGCCACAGGTGATCACTCGGGCTGAATTTCAAGCCATCATTATTTTGCATACCATATCACCTCAGTTTGAACATGGCTATATGCAAATCAGGCTTGACGCTGTTCCAATCGGAACAGTCCTGCCCAAACTGCCAAACCAGGTCATACCTAAACCAGAACACAATCAACCCAGGTCCGGATTCGCTCTAGTTATGAGTTCATCAGCAGGGTACAGCTTGGTTCCAGTGACACAGTGTGCACAAGACCCACGTCTGGTCATACCCGTCCCACTTAGGGCGGGACAGTAAAGTATAAAAAAAGTGACGGATGGAATGCTTCAATTCATCTCAGCCACTGATAATTACTTGGGCCGCATCTCAATCCGTTATTATTTTGCACACCATGTCACCTCAGTTCGAACCCGGCTATATGCAAATCAGTCTTGACCCTGCTCCAATTAGAACAGTCCATCCCGAACTGCCAAGCCCAGTTGAGGCACAAACGTGCATTTGCAACTGCAACAGGATCTTCTTTTCCCAACACAGCTGCTGTAATTCGTGTGTTTGATTTCTCATTCAAAGTTACATATTAACAGATTACACTTAACCTCAATCATTTTCATCTTAATGTGTCCAAAGGTGTTTTAGAAATTATGACTTGTTTAGGTTACCAGACATTCCCAACAAAATATGTTTTCTTTGGTGCTAAACCTAGCGATGAATGCATATTATGTCATTTCTTTTACTATTTATTCCTTCAAACAGCAGTACATTTTTCAGACCATTGATTTTTTTGTATTTTTTGTTTATATAAGTGTGCAATCTAATTAAATAAAAGCAAACATTTGCATATTGAAGTAAATATTAGTCAAGAGATAGCGCTTAAAATGCAACCTTTACCATAATGTTCAATTACAGATATCGATTCATTCATCTAGAAAGATAGTTCTCATAACTAAAGTGCTCCCATCCTTTACATGAGCATCTATCATCATGCAGGACACAGACCTAAACATTTGCCACAGCGTCATCACTGATGAATAATCATGAGGTTTTCACAGTCTAGGCATGTTTGAAGAAAGATGGATATTACGTTTACATTGCTGTTGCCATTTGTAGTGCTATGAGCAATGGTGCCTACAGCAGGCAGACTCTATCAAGGACAGGCTCTAAAAGATAATGCAACTCTTTAAAAAACTGCAAAAAGTATTAATTTCAAAGGAATTAGGAATAGGGGTGTTGATGCCCAAATACATCTAATGTTGTGGAGGTCAGGCTATGGAAAAGGGAGAAATCTTGGTATAATATATTCAGCTAATAACATTAAGAAAAGACTTGAGACGCTCTTCTCAGTTCTGTTATGAATTACCATAATTAAACTAATTATTATAGAAAGCAAAAAATATTAGTTAATCAATCAATTGAATCGGCATAAACCAGGTTCATAATAAATGCAAATAATGCAATGTGCCTTTAAAAGATTAGGGGGCAGATGTATCAAGCCTTTTGCAACTCGCAAAGGCCGAAATTCGCAGAATTCCGGCCTTTGCAAATCGCAAATGGCTTTTTTGCATGTTTTGGAATGTATTAAAAAATCGCAATTTAAGGAATCGCAAAAAATTGCGATTCCTTATTTTGCCATAGCATTTAAGGAATCGCAATATTTGCGATTCCTTAAATGCTATGTATGTAGCAATTTCAATTTGCGAATTTTGGTTAAGAAATCGCAAATTACCACCAACTTGTTGTTGATGGTAATTTGCGAATTCTTTCAAAGAAGCACAATTTGTCATTTGTTAAGGTGGCATGTGACACACACACATGCCCATAGGGCATGTATGTGCACCATATGCACACACATTTACATTTCAGGGGTGCAGCAGGGTGTCTTTGAGACACCCCTGCACGCTTGTAATAATTCTCAAATTGCGATTAGCAAATTGAAAATTCGCAATCTGAGAATTACTTCACAATCATACCCATGGGCCTCCTGGCCCATAGGAATGCATGGGATAATATTCCTTATTTGCGAATTCGCAAAATGCGAATTCGCAAATATAGAATATTAAGGAATCGCTAAAAAATAGCGAATTTGTGCATACATTCCATTTTGCGCATTCTAAATAGCGATTCGCAAAAAATCGCTATTTAGGATTCGCAAAATGGAATCTTGATACATCTGCCCCTAAGTAAGCACAGTACATTTGGCAAATATTCAAATAGCAAGTCCTAAATATGGAAATGAACTCTGAGCATCTAGCCCTCTCCAAGTGCCACACAGACTGACATAAGGTCTGCATCATTCAAAGTCCCAAGCCAAAGCCTCTGGGTAACTGCAGGCAGAAAGCTAAACAGCACTCCAATGAAATCCCATAGGAATCTCAATGTCCCCCAAAAGGTATGTCTTTTGCAATGGCTTAGACATAGAAAGCACACAATTTTCATAGCACAATATTACGGAAATGGTCAGTACTGCTACTTGCACAGCACCAATTATATTATTGTTTGAAAATAACAACTGCTTGCATTGGTTCAAATTGTACATGATTTGTTTCATAAGAAATATTGATATAAAACATGAGAGAGAAACAAAGAATGGCTTTGGTACATTAACGCAGGCTCAGCTGAGTGGCCTTGCAATCAGAGCATACTGTCCAGAGGAACTTAATGAAACATTATTTTGCTACATGCAGGCAGAGACCACAGATTAATTAAATATGTTTTTCTCAAAACAGTATGAGAACATGAATGTGCAGGGCTCGTGCATACAAATAAACAAGCATTATTTTAAATGCTGTAGCCCAGTGCGGTCTAGTCAAGTCAACTAAAGCAAACCTAAAGTAGGCACAGTATTTTAATATGAAAGTATATTTCCACAGAGAAAATATTTTGTCTGTATATTTAGAGAGAATTCTTAATCAATCAATTAATCAAATAGGATTAGTAGAGCGCTGCTTATCACCCCTGAGGGTATCCGGTTGCTGGGGAAGGGGGGTTTGATGCTGCTGCTGAGTTGAATTGGTTGAAGAGTCAGGTCTTTAAGTCCTTTCTGAACTCTTGCAAGGTGGGAGAAGAACGGAGGTGGAGCCCCTTTCAGGATTTGGCCCCCAGGAATGAGAAGGGGCAGCCACCGCTCCTGCTTTTGTGGATGCTGGGGGTGTGGGCAAAGAAAATGGATGAGGAACAAATTATGCAAGTATGTTGGGTGAAGTTCACCCTGTGTTTGAGGTAGGCTAGACCCCTGTTGTGTAGGGCTTTGTAGGCGTGGGTGAGCAATTTGAACTGGCACCATTTGCTGATGCGGAGCCAGTGTAGGGTTTTGAGGTGGGGGAGATGTCGTTCTGCCTTGGAAGGCCGAGGAAGAGCCTTTCTCCTGCATTTCAGAAGGTTTGGAGTCTGTTTAGTAGTACAGGGATGATTTCCACATAGAGGGAGTTGCCGTAGTCCAGGTGGCTGATGATGAGGGCTTTAGTGACGGTGTGCCTGATTTTTAAAGGGAGCGATTTGAAGATTTTTCGAAGTAAACGCAGTGTGAATGTTAGAAATGGGGGTCTCAAGTTAACAAAGGTTTGTACCCTGTCCAAGGAAAGGACCCTTATTCTAATCAGGGTAAGGGAGTCACACATCTAAGATAACCCCTGCTCACCTCCTTGGTAGCTTGGCATTAGAAGTCAGGCGTATCTCAGAAGCAATGTGTAAAGCATTTGTACAAACACACAAAGTAACACAGTGAAAAACACTACAAATGGACACCACACCAGCTTAGAAAAAAAAACAATATTTATTTAAATCAAACAAGACCAAAATGACAAAAATCCTGTGTACATAGGTAATGATATCACTTTTAAAAGATCAGTTCAGTCCTTAGGAGTCAAAATCAAAGATGAGGTGAGGGGAGGTAAGGTGCTGGAAAAGCAAAGCAATGCATTGGTTCGTTACTCCCAGGTGAGGTAATACGTCGGTTCCTTACTGTTAGTTAGTTAGTTAGTTAATGTCATTTATTAAGCGCATGGTTGCACAGAGAACAGTGCGTCCCCGCGCTGACCGCCCTATCTGCATCTCATCCGCTGGAACACAGAAGAGGTATCTGGCCTCCTATACTGAAGTAAGCTTGGGGAAAAGGTAGGTTTTCAGCCTCTGTCTGAACCTGGTTTCAGACAGCTCCATCCTCAAATCGATGGGTAAGTTATTCCAATCATTACTGGCATGGTGTCTAAAGGAACGACCTCCCATCCTCGCTCTATGTATCCGAGGCGCCACTAAAAGCATACTGCCCATCGACCTCAAGGAACGTGAGGGGCGATAGACAGGAAGCAGGTCCTGGAGATATAGAGGTGCTTTTTTGTGAGCTATACGGTGGGTTATACACATAGTTTTAAATTTGATTCGTTCCTTCATTGGGAGCCAGTGGAGGGAGCGTAATGCATGTTTCCCAGAGGCTCTCCTAGGGAGGTTGAGGACCAGCCTAGCAGCTGCGTTCTGGACGCGTTGTAACTGTGCTAGGCCTTTTTTACTAAGTCCGCATAGAAGGGAATTCCCATAGTCTAAGTGGGAGGTGACCAAGGCATGAACCATAGTTTTTCTGGAGCTGGGGGGCAAAAGGTCAAGGACTTTCCTCAGGACCTTCAGGAGTCCATAGCATTTTCCGGCAACCTTCCCAACGTGGTTGGTGTATGCTAGCTTAGAGTCGAGAAGGAAGCCAAGGTTTTTGACTGTGTCTACTGGGGCTGGGACAGAACCCAATTCCGTAGGCCACCAGGCGGAGGTCCAAATGGAAGGGCAGGGGCCTACGATAAGAACTTCCGTCTTATTGCCATTAAGGCGAAGACAGTTCAGTTTCATCCAGCCGTCAAGTGCTACCAAGCAGGCCGAGAAATTCTCAGCATCCACAACTGGATCACGGGATAGATTGATCACCAGTTGTGTGTCGTCTGCATAAGAGACTATTGCAACACCATATGACTCCACCAGCTTGGCAAGGGGTTCCATGTACAGATTAAATAGAGTGGGGCTCAGGATCGAGCCCTGAGGAACCCCTTGCCTGAGACATCTTACACTGGATTTATATGGTGGGCAGTGCACTTGAAATCTCCTGTTGTTAAGGAAGGAGACCAGCCACTCATGAGCAGGACCGGTTATTCCCTTTTCATTAAGGCGGTCCAGTAATACGGGGTGTGATACGGTATCAAACGCCGCACTTAAGTCCAATAGGACTAGTGCAGCCGTGTGACCCTCGTCCGCCTTACTTCGCAGCAGTTCTGTCGATAGGAGTAGGGCAGTCTCTGTCGAGTGTTTAGCTCTAAATCCTGATTGAGACGTGTGAAGGAGCATGTTTTCCTCCACAAAGCTCACCAGCTGTCTATTGACCAATTTTTCCACTACCTTCGCACAGTAGGGAAGGAGGGAGATTGGTCTCAGGTTGTCTAATTGCGTGATGCTTATATGGGCTTTCTTTCTAATTGGGACGACTTGGGCCAGTTTCCAGCTGTCCGGAACTAGACATTCATGGAAAGATAATGAAGCCAGGTTACCTATATGCTTCGCTACCAGCGGAATGTGGTTACGAAGAATTCTCGCTGGTACTGCATCAAGGGGAGAGCCTGAGTGAATATTCGACAGGATATTGATAAGCTCCTCAGTTTGGGGAACCACAAATTTCCTAAGTTCTTCCCTGACCTTCTTTCCGCACTTAGGGTAGGGATTTATAGCTTCAGAGTTAGTCTGAAACGATGCATAGATTTTTTCTACCTTCCCTATAAAGAAGTCTGCGATGTCATTGCATGACTCAGGCGTGGGGGGGGCTTCCCCTGAACTCACTGGAGGGGCTGAGAGTTCCTTTAGAATCATGAACAGTTCTTTAGATGTGTTTTCCGCACAATCTATCCGTTTACTATAGTACTCTCTTTTAGCTTTCCTGATCTGGGAGTGGTAGAGCTTTAGTTCACTCTTATAGGCTTCGCGTAGTGAGGGGACATATTCCACCCTCCATCTACGCTCCACAGTTTTGCACTTGGTTCTAGCGGCACGCAGCTCAGCGGTGAACCAAGGAGCAGATTTCGTGCTCCGAGCCATGGCTTTATGAGTCCAAGGGGCTACATTATCCAGCGCACCTTGCACCCAATCTTCATAAATCTTGTATGCCTCTACCAAATTGTCGCTGAGCTTTGGAGGATTCTCTTCAAGGGCTTGACTGAAAGCGTTGTGGCTGAATTTTCTCCAATCCCTGCGTCTGATGACGGGGGGTTTCTGTACGGGCCCCCTGTTGGGTAGTTTCCTCAATTTAAATGGGATCACAAAGTGATCTGACCACAGAATCTTAGTCGGAGCAGAGACACTTATGTCTTCCCAGTTAGTGAAGATTGGGTCCAGCAAATGTCCTGCTTGATGAGTGGCTCTATTGTCAGCTAAAGCAAACGTAAGGGTTCTCAGTTCATTAATTAAGGAAGCTGCCTCTCTGCAATTGACATCATCCAAGTGCATGTTAAGGTCTCCTACAATCATAAATTTATTATGGCGTAAAGCAGATAGTGTTAGAGCTTCCATGAGGCTTTCAATGAACGCAGTAGCTGCACCCGGAGGACGATAGATAAGGTAGCCCTTAATGGTGCAGTTGGGGCTCACCATAATAGAGAAAAGCCCCGCTTCGCATTTATTGATGGAAGTCGGTTCGAGAGAGACTGTTAAGTCACTATTATGAATAATGGCTATCCCACCCCCTCTTTGATCTCCTCTGTTAATGTGCAGAATGTTGAAGCCGGGAGGAAGGGCCTCTAGGATATCAGGGATGGATTGATCATCCAGCCAAGTCTCTGTCAAGAAGACTAGGTCGGGTTTGTCATCCAGCAGTAGGTCGTAAATGTGCAGGCTATGGCGTTTCATCGATCGGCAATTAAGCAATAAGGCAGATAGTTCGTTACGTTCCTTCTTCGTCGCTTGGTCTTTGAGGAATGTAAGTCCACATCCCACACACTTTAGGGGCCATTTTTCCACCTGCAGCGTGTGTTCACATACTGGCGGCAGCCTCTTATTCAACTGTAGTAGCGCCTGCCCTGTGTAGTTGAGACAGGGGGGGTGATGCGTCGGTTCCTTGCTGTTAGGGAAGGTGATGCATTGATATCTGAATGTGCAGTATTGGTTTCTTAACACAGGGCAGCGTCCATAAAGAACTCGGTGCCCAGGGACGATGCATCGAAAATCCAGACAGCGAGTCGATGCGGTGGAACATGCCCTGTGTCAATTTCACATACATGGAGCAGGTGATGCATCGATTTTCTCAGTCGCACAGCTGGGCTCTCGCCCGAGTCGGAGAGTGCGGTACGGACGTCGGTGATGGGATGCTTGGGCCTTGGGTTGCAGTGATCTTTCAGCTGCAGCGCAGGCCCTGCACTGATTCTTCAGCCGCACGTGGCGATGTGCTGGTTTTTTAAATGCACTGTGGTGCTGCTCTGGAAAAACATGCTCTGAGAGTCGATGCATGGGTTTTCTTGGTTCATAGCAGCCAGGCCACCTCCAAGGACCCAGAACTGGAACTGGCACCACTTGGCAGGTCAGAACTCAGAGGAGTTCAGGGGCTGCAGATGAAGTCTTTGATGGCCCTGAAACCTCTTAACTGGAGGCAAGCATACACAGGCCTATGGAGAACCTAGAAAAGCAGGATGTAGAAAGCAAATGTCCAGTCCTTTCATTTACAGGACAGAAGCAGTAAGCAGTAGGCCATCACACAAAGCAACAGACAAAGTGTTAGGTTCCTCTTACAGCATCCAGCTCTTCTTCTTGGCAGAATGTCCTCTTAGTCCAGAAGTTTTCTGAAGTTATGATGTAACATCTCCAGTACTTATATTAGTTTCTGCCTTTAAAGTAGGCAAACTTCAAAAGAAAGTCTCTGTAGTGCGCAAGACCCAGCCTTTCCCTGATCTGGCTCCAGGCACACTACAGGAGGGTGGAGACAGATTCATGTGAAGAGAAGCACAACCCCTATTCAGGTGTCAGTGCCAACTCCTCCCACCACTCTAGCTCAGGAAGGCCCATCAGCCTGGTGATGGCCCATCAGGAGATGCAAGGCACACCTCAGCTCCCTTTGTATGACTCTCCATAGTGAATGCAGAAACTGCCCAACTGTCACTCTCCCCCAGATGTGGATTCCATAGGAAGGTAGAGGCACAGAATGGTAATGCAAGAAAATGTCCACTTTCTAAAAGTGGCATTTTCAAACATGCACCGTACAAACCAATTTCACTACAAGATGTATTTTCAAATTGTGAGTTCAGAGACCCCAACCTCCAAATCTCAATCTGTTTCCAATTGGAAATCACCCTTGTAAGATGTTACAAGGCAGCTCCAATGATAACCTATGGAAGAGATAATCTTTGCAATAGTGAAAAACTAAATTTGCGGTATTTCACTATCAGGACATGTAAAACACAGCAATACATGCCCTACCTTTCAAATACACTGCACCCACCCATGGGGCTGTCTTGGGCCTACCTTAAGTGTGCCTTACATGTAGTAAAAGGGAAGGGTTGGTCCTGGCAAGTGGGTACACTTTCCAGGTCAACATGGCAGTTTAAAACTTCACACACAGACATTGCAGTGGTAGGTCTGAGACATGTTTGCAAGGCTATTGATGTGGGTGGCACAATCAGTGTTGCAGGCCCACTAATACTAGAAAAAAACGTTCACAAGGAACTCATTTAGAAACAATTGTACATTTTCACAGACTTTTCTGTGTTGATTCAATCCAAACCGTTACAATATTAAGACAGTTCAATTGTAAGAATAAGAAGTATTCGAGCCAGTATATAACAAGGTTCAGCCGAACCAAGTTTTATTAACAGTTCTTTTTTATATTAAATGAGTGTATAGGTGAAAAGTATAGTTGTAGAAAACCCCAGGTGTATAAACAAACCAAAACCAAGAAAAAAACGTAAAGCAAGTGAAATATAGTGACAACAAAACAAGGTGGTTGGTTGGTACAGGACAGAGGAAGCAGTTACAATGTAAAACAATAATGGATACAAAAATTCTATTATTGTATCATCAGCATTAGGAAACAATGTCTGCCTCTGAATTCATATTGATGGTGTTTCGACCCTTAAAGTATCAGAGGGTCTCATCAGGACTTGTGAATGTCTGGGTTTGGCTGTAATGCAAACAGAAAATTATGTTTATTCTCTTGAAATATCCTGGATAGGAGGAGAATCCTTAAGGAGCTGCAATCCCTTTTTTGAAGTACATTGATGGACTCACGAGCCGTGTTCGATCGAGAAGGGCTCAGTCAATGCAGAGTCCCTGATGGAGCCCGAATCGCTCCTGTCCATAACCAAGTTTCGATGGAATGGGATGCACTAGTAGCATTTGAGTTACAGGCCCTGTGCACACCTGGTGCAATTTTGTAGGGACTTACCAGTGATGCTCATCATGGATGAACAGATCACCACTACAATTTACACAGTGAGCACTTGAACTTTAGCCATGGCCAGCCAAGGTAAAGTGCCCAAAGTTCTAAAACAAGCAAAAACAAAATGCAACACACAGTTAAAAACAGGAGGTCAGAAGCAAAAAAACAGGGGAAACACATACCAAAGATCCTGGGTCTAACAGTGAGAAAACAAGAGGATGAGATGTGTTTATCTGCTTCCTCATCAAGAACTTGTTGTTGAGTATTATTTTGAGGGTTCTATCATGTTCTGTGGGTGCAGGGCTGAGCTCCGCTGGCCACAGTAGTCGTCCCACAGGGAGTAGCTGCTCCAGAAGATGAGTATTTCTGTTTTGTCTTTGTTGAGTTTGAGGCATCTACGATTCATCGATCCTGCAACACTGTGCATGCACCTGTGGAAGTTAGATTTGGTGTCAGTCTGGTCTAAGAAGAGTGAGAGGAGGAGCTGGATGTCATCAGCATAGGAGTTTATGTTTATGCCATTGGATCTGACCAGGGTGGCCAGGGGTGCCATGTAAGTGTTGAAAAGGGTCGAGCTTAGAGAGGATCCTTGTGGGACACTGCAGAAGATGGTTTTCGGTCACAAAGTGAAAGGTGGAAGGCGGACGCTTTTGATTAGTCCATAGAGAGATTAAGAGACCATTTGAGCGCTTTCCCTTGGATTTCCATTTGGTGGAGACCGAGCAGGAGGGTGTGGTGGGACACATTGTCAAACACTGTGTAGAAAGAAAGGAGAATAAGGGCACTGGCCTCTCCCTTGTCCAGGAGGGTCCTGAAGTCATCAGTGGATGCAATAAAGGTGGTGTCAGTGCTTTGATTTGAGCAAAATTTTGATTGGGAGGGGTCTAGAAGGTTGTTCTTCTCCAGGTGAGTGGTGAGTTGGAGGCTTATTGCTTTCTCTAGCGCTTTGGCTCGAAAAGGCATTAGTGAGATGGGGAGATAGTTTTCTAGGTCTCTGTTGTCTGCTGTGGGTTTTTTGAGAAGCGGTTTTATTTCTGTGTGTTTCCATCCTTCAGGGAAAGAGGCAGATTTGATAGAGGCATTGATGATCGTGGTGAGCTCTTTGCTGATGATGCTTTATCCTAAGTTGAACATGTAGTAGGGACAAGGATCCTTGTGGGCTCCTCAGTGGTTTGAGCCCACAATGGTGGCAGTTGTATCCACAGAGAGAGGTTCAAATGCATTTAGGGATCTTTCCTGGGGGTCGGGGTTGCTGAAAAGCCTGTTAAGTTCAGTTATCAGGGGTTCGGTTGAATTACTCATAGATGGTGGCTGATTTGGTGTAGAAGAAGTCAGAGAGATTGTTGCAGAGCTCCTGTGAAGGGGTGACAGTGTTTTTGGTGGCTGTGGTATTGGAGAATGATGCAGAATAGTTACTTGCTGTGGCTTGAGCTGGCGTCTAAGTGGAGGGCCAGGGCATTTGTTTTAGCAGTTTTCAGCTGGTGGTGGTAACTGTTGAGGGCTAGTTTGAAGTTGCCACAGTCTGTCTTTGTTTTGCTGGTGTGTCAAATTCTCTCAAGTTGCTTACAGGAATATTTGTGGAATTTCAACTCTGGTGTGAACCAGTTGTGGTGTTTGGAGGATCTGCTGGTTTGGTGGGCTTGAGGGGGTCGAATTTGTCAACACATCTGATGATCCATGCGTCAAAGTTTCCAACTGCCGTCTTGAGGGTGGTGGTGGTGGCGGTGGCAAGGTTATGAGGGAGTTGGTCCAGATGTCTTCTGTTACTTTGCTACTGTAGGGGATATTGGGGTGGCATCTGGTTTGGAGGGGGTGTGTTTGTCAGGGCCAGACTGGGAACCAAAATTGGCACTGGCAAACAGCTTGGCCGGCCCCCTTGGTATGGCCAAGCTCAATTTCAATTCAATTTAAATCTTTATTCAGCACTTAAAAAGACACCATAAAAGTACATAAACAATTACATTTTTATATATATATATAAAACAAGTTTAAAATAAGTAAAAAAATAGGCTAAAATTCATTTCATTTGCAAAGCAGAAGGGGAAATTTCCATAATAGGTCTCTGTTTATGGGGCATTACAGTCGGTTATTTCTCTGGTGTTCCTTAACCTCATTGCCACCCTAATGAAACTTACTGTACAAAACAACGTATGAGCATCTGAGGCTTCCTGGAGAAACTTCAGGGCCGTTTTTGCTTGTCTAAATTTAAATTCTTTCAGGATCCCTACTAAAAATTTACGTCTGGGAACAGAATAAAAGGGACATAGCAAAACAAAGTGAAGAGTATCCTGCGGAGACCTAGCGTCGCAGCCGCAGGTACCCTTCGCCTCCAGTGTTAGAGTGAATCCAGAGGGGACAGCAAGTAAATGATGTAGCACGTTGAGTCTAAACCGAGTCATATAGAATCGGTCTTGAGCGTTATGCATCACAGTAAGGTATGGTTCCATTCCTTGTTTCTTTGACAATAAACAGTAGGATAAAACAGTAGGTTTGCACCTTTCCACATCGGCCCTAGTCATGAGTGTCCATTCTGTAAAAAGTTTTTTTACCATAGTTTTATTCTGGCAATTTAAAGATTCAGGTGCAGTGTAAATGTTTTTGCAACCAATTGCCTCAAGAGAATCCTTTACATACTTCAACCATGGAATGTGGCCCCCTCTGTCACGTTTCAAACAGTCTTTAAGGATTTGTCTGGTGAGGTCCGCTTCTGGATTAGTTCAGATTTTAATCCAGGCGAGGAGGGGTCTAATTTTAATTCGATCTTCAATATAGGGCTCCCCTAATTCCTCATGGATGATATAGGCTGGGGTACTCTGCGGCAATTTCAAAATTCTTTTGAAGAACTTGTTTTCTTCCACCTGGATCTGCTGCAGTTGTTTATCTGTAAAACCCCATACTTCTGCTCCGTAAGCAACCTTGGCACAACATACTGATCTATACAGGTTTAGGATTTGCTCTGGAGACCATCTGCCAAGTCTTCTCCCGTAACCCATGATGGCCCCCGATGACGCCACCAATTTCGCTGCGTGTTTATCCATCAAGGGTTTAAAGTTTAAATGTTCATCGAACAGTACACCTAGGTACGAGAAAGATTTGACCTGGCCAATCTTGCGTGGCCCAATTTTATAGGTGAAGTTCATTTTTTCTCTGCCTCCCGCTGTCATGACATAAGATTTTTCCAGGTTTGCAGATAAATCGAGATTAGCCATGAAGTTGACAAAGCCATCGATCAGCTTCTGGAGCCCCAGCGGTGTTCTGGCTAACAACACTGCGTCGTCCGCGTAAAGTAATACGGGCACAGCTCGATGTCCTATTTGGGGTGAATCCACACACAATTTGAGTAATTCTTTATCTAGGAGATTAATATATATAGAAAACAAAAAAGGCGCCAAAATACAACCCTGCCTCACTCCACTCGTACATAAAAATTGCTCAGTCCTGTTTCCCTCTTGATTGTATCGAACTGTTGCAGAGGTGTTCCAATGTAGGGATTTTAGGAGGTCTACCAGTTTTTGTTCCACTCCTAGGTTTAACAATAGGGTCCATAGTTTTTCTCTGTTTACACAGTCAAAAGCCGCGGAGAGGTCCATGAACCCCATGTATATAGCCCCCTTGCCAGCGATGGTGTATTTGGCTGTCAAGAGGTAGAGGTTCAAGCATTGATCGGTGGTAGATCTGCCCTCCCTGAATCCATATTGTATATCTGTCAGGACCTGGATCTCCTCCGCCCATTCCTGCAGACGATTTAGAATGACACGGCCCAGCACCTTGGCCGTCACATCTATGAGGGATATAGGGCGGTAACATTGTGGGTCATCGCGATTCCCTTTTTTGTAGATTGGGACAATAGTTGCAGTTGACCAAGAACGAGGTAGCCCTGCCACTGCTGCCTCGTTCAGAACCCTCTTGAGTAGTGGAGCCCACAAGTCTATATTGCTCAGGTAAAGGTCAGGGGGTATACCGTCAGGGCCGGGTACTTCGTTTTAGCTCAGCCCTGCTATTGCCATTTCCACTTCTGCCAGGGAAAAGTCTAATCGCGTAGTTGGATTTAACCTTAGTCCTTCATCCTGAGTTAGTTGTCCTGTATAATTATAAAGGCTCTGGAAATGGGTGTACCATTGCTCTGGTAGAATGGTATTTATTATTTTAGGCACTCCAGGATCCTGGAAACATGGTGTATTAATGACTTTCCAAAATCCCGAAATGTCTCCCCTCTCTGCCGCCTGCCTTAGGTCCTCCCACGCTTGTATTTGTAAGCTTTTTTTACGGGATTTCAGGGCCTTTTTGTATTCTGATCTATATTGTACGATTTTGAGGTTGTCCCTAGGGCAAGACTTGAGGCTAAGTTTGAGGTTTTTGTGCGCCTTAATGCAGTCTAGGTCAAACCAACGCGGGTAGGAGCTATTTTACTACCTTTGGAGGTCTTTAATAGATCATCTACATGGCGTGCAATTTCTTCAAATGCACTGACCACCGTTGCTCCCCCCATGCTGGAATCAAGGCATATATTTATAGCGTTTTGCCCTTCTGTTATTAGTCTTCTATAAAATTTGTCTCCATCTACCTTGGCCCACTTGATCCTCCTCCCCTGGTCCACCGCCTTTTCTATGATATCTATTCTGTGTAAAGGTTTCTTAAAGTTAAAGCCTTTTAATGCCAAGACCAGAGGGTTGTGATCGCTAAATATGCTTGTGTCAATGGCCATGCTGCTAATGCTTCTTTTTATTAAAGGTGAAACAATAATGAAGTCAATGTACGAATGGCAGCCTCTACCCTTGAATGTTGAATTGGGGTCTCCGTTGCTGCCTAGCTCTATCAGGTCCATGGTATGGACCAAGTTGTGCCTTTTTGTTAGCTTCTCTAAATCCCATCCCTCTATAGTGTGTGCAAAATGTGGGCCTTTTAGTACAGTGCATCGCGACCAGTCCTTATTCAATGGTCTTAGATTCTCGCAAAGGTGGCAGTTAAAATCCCCCATAAGTATTATACTAGGGGGGTTTGGTGTCTTATATGATAAATTCTGCTTATCTAGACGGGAATCCAGTTCTTTTGTGACAATCCCTTTTCCCATCGTGCCTACCGCGTTGTACCAGTTTAATAAAAGAAGATTGAACCTTTTAAAGCGATACCCTACAGCGTATATATTTCGTGAATCCCAGTTATAATTAAACCAAGTCCCTTGAATAAGGAGGTCTACATATATTATTAATCCTCCAATCGCTCTACCAGATGGTCATTTTTTGGCCGGGACAGAAAAGCATTTATACCCCTCTATGCTATACTGATTGGGATCGACCGCCCAGGTCTCTTGCAGGCATATAATTTGGAAATTGTTTATATACTTCCGCCATTCCTGGGATTCATATTTGGCTGCCAGTCCTGCAATATTCCAAGATATAATTCGGAAGCTATCCTGATTATCCCCCATGGAAGACCCTTTTAGTTCCTTTAATGGATACGCTTCCTTAACTTCCCCTATTGTTATTTTCTTAGTACGGGGTGCGAGTATAATGTCATTGTTCCGCCTAATCCGATCGGAGCTTATCATTTGGTCTAATTGATCTGGCGTTTTTATACCCCCGTGTTGTGTTTTGGGATTCCTTATACTGGCCCTCCTACCATCGCTGTGTCCTAGGGTACTAGGTGGGCGAATTCCTGTCCCTGTAAGCCCTTCCTCCTCTAATCTCTTCATGGGATGTAAAATACTGGGTTCCTCAAGTACGAGTCAGTCCACCTCCTCCAGGGCACTGAACCTGTTCCAGTGCACATGCTGAGATAGGAAAGGGTCATAGGCTAGGGTGCCTTGCCAAGGCGTTTGCCATTGGTGAAATCTGTGCCGGGGTTCTAGCTGCTCAACCCTAATCATAGGTGTCCTATTTGCCTGCATTGGTCTTTGGGGTATATTCGGGTAAAAATATGATAAATGTAAAGGGTGGATTTGTGTGTGAGTTCTACTGGGGGGTGCATTGCATATATAATTCACTGCAGCAATGTCTCCAAAATTGATTGTTATAATGTCCCCTGCTATTGTTTTTATTCCTCTCCCAATCCACTCCCCTCTTCTGACCATAAGTATTTCACCGCAGATATTTGGAGGTAGGGGTCTATTTACCTGTAGCCATTGCGCACATTTATTTTTTAGTTCGAAGTGTGTTTCCTTTTTTCCCTCTTTCAGGGGTAGAACTCCTGTCAATACAACCACGAAAGGCAAGGCTTCCGGTGGGAGGTTAATTGTCTGGAATCGAGCCGATCTTGCTTTTTCAGGTAGATTTTTTGATGGGGGGAGTTTGTAATAGTACTTTCTTTTAAAGTTTGGGCCGTTTTGTCATTTGAGCCTGGGAGGGTTCCTTTACCTTGCTTTAATTGGACCTGTGGGGTGGCACTAGAAGTACTGGAGTTCGGGGGTATAGGGACTTTTTCCCCAATTCGGATGTTAATTTGCATGACTGTCTTTGGTCTGTTTGCAGTAGATTCATTAACTGGTACTGCCTTATCTTTTGGTGTATTGTTAACCATTCCCCCTTCCTGCCCAACTTTGGTTAATGTGCCTTCACGTCCCACTTGTTTAGTGAAACCCACCCCCTTGTTATTTATTAGGGATATTAATCTATCAATTTTTGACATAGGGGGTTTAATCTGGGCAGTGATCGTATCTTCTAGGTCTGCCTTAAGGTCCGCTACAATGTTTGCCACCCAGCAAGGTATTCCTGATGTGGAATTAGTTATAGGTGCCACTAAATTATGGTTTGTTGTATTATTTTGCCCCTTTTTTTTCTTCTGTGCTCGACCTTCTCTGGCTCTTTTTGCCTCTGTATTGCTTGAATTCGCCTTTTCTATAGCACACGCAGTGCTTAGATAAGTCTGGGTATTCACTGTATCCCTATTGGTCTCGTTAGGGGCCTGAGCACACGGGAGCTCAGCGAAGGAGGAGGTAACGCCGAGGCTTGTGTCTGGGTCATCTGTAGCATCTAAACTGACTACTGAGAGATCGTCTGCTACATCTTGTGCATCTTGGGTGATTGTCATCGGTGGTAAGGACATCCTCCTTTCTGTGTTTGCTATTGCAGTGGATACTGCCCCTATTGTCTGTTTTAGCATTATGTCTATCACTGTGAGTGTGGGTACTGTTTGTGGGGTATCCGCCTTCTGTTTAGTACTGGATCTTATGGTGGGCATCCTGGTGATTTTGATTAACTTCCTCATGCTTGAGTACCACTCAGTAACAACGTGGGAGGCTCGGGCTACGATTACTTGTCGGGTTGTATAAATACCTTGTATGATGCAGGAAAATAGTTAGAGGGGTGGCCCAGCCCAACCTCTTCTGGCCTCAGAGGGCCGTAGAGGGCCCGCCCTTTGCCCGGGCTTAGCCCGGCGCTCCCGCGACGCGGGTATGGAGCCTGGAGCTTGCGGGATGTCACTTCCGGTCTTTGGGGCAAGGGCTGCTGGGAAGGATAGTTCGTGAGCCCCCTCGCTTTCCCCTACTCAGCGGCTGCTGATGTAATGAAATGCAGCGGCGAGGGGAGAGCGGAACACCAGCACTAGTCCTCCCACGGACAAGCTGTAGACGCGCTATGAAGAGAAGAAGCATCAGCAGGTAAAGCAGAACAAAAGTGGTGTGTCCCCCGCTCCACCGATATGGAGCCTGGTTTAAATGCGCCGCCTGGCGCGCTGCTGCGGGATGTCACTTCCGGTCTTTGGGGCAAGGGCTGCTGGGAAGGGTAGTTCGTGAGCCCTCTCGCTCTCCCCTACTCGGCGGCTGCTGATGTAATGAAATGCAGCGACGAGGGGAGAGCGGAACACCAGCACTAGTACTCCCACGGACAAGCTGTAGACGCGCTATGAAGAGAAGAAGCGTCAGCAGGTAAAGCAGAACAAAAGTGGTGTGTCCCCCACTCCACCGATATGGAGCCTGGTTTAAATGCGCCGCCTGGCGCGCTGCTGCGGGATGTCACTTCCGGTCTTTGGGGCAAGGGCTGCTGGGAAGGGTAGTTCGTGAGCCCTCTCGCTCTCCCCTACTCGGCGGCTGCTGATGTAATGAAATGCAGCGGCGAGGGGAGAGCGGAACACCAGCACTAGTCCTCCCACGGGCAAGCTGAAGACGCGCTATGAAGAGAAGAAGCGTCAGCAGGTAAAGCAGAACAAAAGTGGTGTGTCCCCCGCTCCACCGATATGGAGCCTGGTTTAAATGCGCCGCCTGGCGCGCTGCTGCGGGATGTCACTTCCGGACTTTGGGGCAAGGGCTGCTGGGAAGGGTAGTTCTTGAGCCCTCTCGCTCTCCCCTACTCGGCGGCTGCTGATGTAATGAAATGCAGCGGCGAGGGGAGAGCGGAACACCATCACTAGTCCTCCCACGGACAAGCTGAGAACGCGCTATGAAGAGAAGAAGCGTCAGCAGGTAAAGCAGAACAAAAGTGGTGTGTCCCTCGCTCCACCGATATGGAGCCTGGTTTAAATGCGCCGCCTGGCGCGCTGCTGCGGGATGTCACTTCCGGTCTTTGGGGCAAGGGCTGCTGGGAAGGGTAGTTCGTGAGCCCTCTCGCTCTCCCCTACTCGGCGGCTGCTGATGTAATGAAATGCAGCGGCGAGGGGAGAGCGGAACACCAGCACTAGTCCTCCCACGGACAAGCTGTAGATGCGCTATGAAGAGAAGAAGCGTCAGCAGGTAAAGCAGAACAAAAGTGGTGTGTCCCCCGCTCCACCGATGTGGAGCCTGGTTTAAATGCGCCGCCTGGCACGCTGCTGTGGGATGTCACTTCCGGTCTTTGGGGCAAGTGCTGCTGGGAAGGGTAGTTCGTGAGCCCTCTCGCTCTCCCCTACTCGGCAGCTGCTGATGTAATGAAATGCAGCGGCGAGGGGAGAGCGGAACACCAGCACTAGTCCTCCCACGGACAAGCTGCAGACGCGCTATGAAGAGAAGAAGCGTCAGCAGGTAAAGCAGAACAAAAGTGGTGTGTCCCCAGCTCCACCGATATGGAGCCTGGTTTAAATGCTCCGCCTGGCGCTCTGCTGCGGGATGTCACTTCCGGTCTTTGGGGCAAGGGCTGCTGGGAAGGGTAGTTCGTGAGCCCTTTCGCTCTACCCTACTCGGCGGCTGCTGATGTAATGAAATGCAGCGGCGAGGGGAGAGTGGAACACCAGCACTAGTCCTCCCACGGACAAGTTGTAGACGCGCTAGGAAGAGAAGAAGCGTCAGCAGGTAAAGGAGAACAAAAGTGGTGTGTCCCCCGCTCCACCGATATGGAGCCTGGTTTAAATGCGCCGCCTGGCGCGCTGCTGCGGGATGTCAATTCCGGTCTTTGGGGCAAGGTCTGCTGGGAAGGGTAGTTCGTGAGCCCTCTCGCTCTCCCCTACTCGGCGGCTGCTGATGTAATGAAATGCAGCGGCGAGGGGAGAGCAGAACACCAGCACTAGTCCTCCCACGGACAAGCTGTAGACGCGCTATGAAGAGAAGAAGCGTCAGCAGGTAAAGCAGAACAAAAGTGGTGTGTCCCTCGCTCTACCGATATGGAGCCTGGTTTAAATGCGCCGCCTGGCGCGCTGCTGCGGGATGTCACTTCCGGTCTTTGGGGCAAGGGCTGCTGGGAAGGGTAGTTCGTGAGCCCTCTCGCTCTCCCCTACTCGGCGGCTGCTGATGTAATGAAATACAGCGGCGAGGGGAGAGCGGAACACCAGCACTAGTCCTCCCACGGACAAGCTGTAGACGTGCTATGAAGAGAAGAAGCCTCAGCAGGTAAAGCAGAACAAAACAGTGTGGCCAAGCTATTTGAAAGGGGCCAGTTCCGGACGATTTTGTTACAAGGAGCTGATATTGCCAGCCCCAGGTAACAAAAACACCTCGTGTAATCACAAAGGAGCTCAGAGGGAAAAAACGGGTACCTACGGGATAGCCCTCCACTCAATCAGATTCAATAACAAAAAATCCCTATATCCTGGATTTTAGTTAGCATCCGTCTAGTCGCCATGAGAACCAAATCTGCTGGACCACTACTATGATTCCAACACCACCCCCTCTCAATTTATGGTTAGGTGTATGTTCTCTAATGTCATACTATCCATACCAAACCGCTGTTTGTAACTGTAAGTAGGAGAATCCGGGAAGAATTCAACTCAACACATCCAATGATGTCTGTCCCACTGAAACAGTCCATCCATCCACACTCAGAACATAAATAGATGAAAAAATGTGTGGCGGAGAGGAAGGCACCTCACGGGCGAGCAACCCTCGGGATCTTGGCAGATGTTACCAATTCTATGCCCCTTTCTCATCATCTGTTGCCATTCCTTTTCCAAGAAAAGAACAGTGTCAAAGAAAACAATGTGCAAACAGAAAGGTGCTAAACAGGAAGCTAAGGAAATTTGCTCCCTGATATGAAGTGGACACACCAATTGTACAACTTTCATTACTAACTCAGGTGTGTACTGGTGAGGTAAAAAGGCTGGTAGCTTACTGTCGCATACCACTACCTGTAACCGACATGTTTCAATGCCCGGTCGACTTTATGGCAAGGAAAGACAGGATTGTCTACCAGTAGTGATGACATTCGATCCTATGGCCACCAAGATTAGGCAGTCTATTAGAAAGCATTGGAATTTATTATCCAGCGAAGACTTTTCTATGCCACCACCCAGGTTTGCTTTCAAACGGTCAGGTAATCTAAAGGACAGGCTTGTCCATACCTGTGACCGGATGCCCCTTAGAAATGAATCTACAACCATTCCCAATGGGCATTACCCCTGTGGGACGTGCTCGGTATGCCCACTAACCAAAAAATGCAGTAGCGTGATTCTGTCGACAGGAAAAGAATGGTTTTTGAACCAATTCAGCAACTGCAATACCACTAATGTGGTTTACAGGTTACTGTGCAACTGCGGTCTCCAGTATATTGGACTGACCACGAGAAAAATAAAGGTCCGCATACAAGAACACCTTAGTACGATTAAGGGAGGAAAAATGACCACTAAACTGGTCCAGCACTGTTACCATGAGAAACATACCTTTACATGGACGGTGCTCGAGACGGTGAAGGGCAACCCCAATAACATTGAGGCTGTGTTACTCACTAAAGAAGCTAGATGGATTTTTAGGGAAAGAAGTGACATACAGGGCCTAAATGAAATTATCGAGTGGAATAGAGTCAAATAGAACCATCTAGATTGATATGTCTATGATGTTGCATACATTACTGTCTGGATTTGGTGCCCTTATTGTTCATCTAAAGTGAACTGTTGTTGGGCTTCTAATTGTATTATCCAACTTTTGGCCCAACAAACACATTTTTGCACTTAATATGCAACTTCCTATGGTCATAGGCCGCCCTATATGTACAACCATATCATTACCATACACTGTACTGGTGATATCAACAGCTTGTAATGCCTAGGTCCTAATTTATTAATGTTTACACAGATGGATGTATACAGAGTTATACACTCATTTTTGAGAATAAAGTTCTGAGAGACTGGGTCTAAACAAAGCTCTGCGCTGCCGTGAATGAGGTCCCATAACAAGGACTGGCTTTGATAACATACAGTTAGGAACCCCATTCCAAGATGGCACCCGCAGAACTCGACTGCACATAAATAAGAAAACGTGAGTTGGGTTGTGCTACGAGTGGCAGAATGAGGGAACCACCCAGAGTTACATGTCTATCCCGAGGAAGAAGCTCTTGGTGGCAGTATTTGCAATGAGCTTTTAAATAATGCGAGTACGGTTCCAAAATCAGGTCAGGCTCTGGTAATCATATAGTTACAAAACTCCAGTCTAAGATGGCGCCCGCAGGAAAAGGCTGCCGGCGTTGATTCCTCCCGTTTGCGCGTCCTTCCGATCACGTGATCGGACGCACGTAGGAATCGGCACCGGTCGGGTAACTTTAAAAACCAGGGACGCGAGTTGTTTGGTGTTCCTGGGATGAGATACGATCCTGGTTCCGATCTGTACGGTGAGGAGCAGGGGGTGGTAGAATTTATCCGTGCCCACGTTATTTTGACACATTCCGATTGAGGTACAACAATAATGTGTAATGTATGTTTCTCTATTTCTTTCTCGTTTAGGTGCAGATGTGTTCTGATTGGGTACTTTATTTTCTTCTTTGGATTATTTTGGAGGTGAATTGTTATTGCAACTTCTGCTGCGTAGATATCAGAAAGAAGAAACATAATTTGTTTAGGACAGCATTATTGTCTTTTAAATCTAAAAATTATACAAGTTATTAAAATATTTTTATTGTCATTTTGATAGCTTTACTTACTTTCTTGTAGCTGCTGCCATTATTGTCAGGTAGAATGACAGGTTTCGTTCTTGTATGCTGTTGCAGGTACATTGATAACTTGCCATTTCCTGTATTTCTAATATTTTACTAATTGATAGATTGTTTTTACCTACAATTATTGTAAATGTTATTGGTTATCTGGTTCTTCTATTGTATTGTTTTCATTGGTGTTTTCCTTAAATGGGAAATGCCAATATAGGTGCAATATGACAAAGTACTTTTTGTATGGGTAAGACTTATTTTTTAATAAACATATTACAATAGTTTTTTGTGTTTAAAGTAAGAAATGTATCTATTGTTTAGTATTTAATCACTCTTAAAGGGGTTAACTTGTTAGGAAGCTAATATTGTGGTTGTCCTTATTTCATCTTTTAATATAGTGATAGTTAAAAACATAACTATTTTGTTTTTAATATTTTGGTTATTTATGTAGACAGCATTGGAACTAGATACACATTGGTCAATATTTTTGAGATTTTATTATTGTATGGAAATATTTTTGTGGTCAACATTCTTAGTACAACCATTTACTTCAGCTGAGATTTTTTTATCGAATGAAAAATGCAAGGATAAGGAAGTTTCAGGTATGAGGTGAGGTTCTGTGAATTCTGAACCTGGGTCATAAAGGTTGTGGTTCTGTTACGATTTTGGTAACAGCGAACCGTAAACAGTGAGTTCAGCAAGTATGAGTGTTTTCATCATGTTACACCAATGGATTCACTGTGTATTTGAAGATTTCGTTCTGAACCATGGGTTCCATTTTGTGCATGGCAGCCATTTTGTAGTTGCCCTCACATAGGCTGATGACTTTAGCTGACTGCTGGATGACCTGAGTAAACTGACCCTGTTGCCTGAAGCTGACCTTGTTAGAACAGTTTCTTGCCGAGTAGCTGATCAAGATTAAGGATCAGAGCACAGGAGATTGTAAAGTTTGGTATGCACATACACACCCCTTATCCTACCTCTCATCTGTTTCTATTCCCTCTTTTTATGACCTGTTTACGATATGGGTTGTGGTGTTCTATTATGGGTTTGTCCAGCATTGTGTAAGTAGCTGTGCCGTGTTCTTTATTGATATTAGTAAAACCCCTGAGAATGAAGATTTTTTTCAAATTCCTCAAATGGCGCAGCCAACGCGGGCTCATCGGAGAAGTGACTTTCTGTGGGAGTGATCTTGTCAGGAGACTGAAATCTACTGAGGAGGACAGAACAGGATTCTACTAAGAAGGTACTCTGTGCACAGGGGTTATGGAGATTCTTTGATTCTGCAGCCCAGTATATTTCTGATCTTCCTGATTTTGATCCTCCACATGATGTCACTCCTGACTGAGAACCTTTTTTGGCGTGAGTATTATAAAAAGACCGTTAGGTGATGTAGAACTTGACAGTTAGAATTTGGATAACGTTTTGATTAGTAAAAGTAAGAGTTAAGTATAAGTGGGTCGCTCCCAGTCCTTTGTTCTTTGGTTCTGTGGTTCTTTGCTTAGTTTGTTTGGTCCTTAGTTTTATTTGAAGATTGCAATTTTCAAAAACCGAGGGTCTTGTATATTTACGAGTGTATCGATAGATATAGCCCCTTGAAGTTTGAAGCTAGATTAGTGAGCTATAAGATAGATGCCTGATCTTAGCAAATTTGAAGTTTTGCGTTGGCCAACTTTGTATACGTTTGGATTAGCCGGCTTCTCCTAAAGGGAATATCTAAATAGGTTAGATTTAAAAACATATTTCTTCCTTGGTGATTTTGTATCCCCAGGGAATTAAAATATGACATAATACAAAACAAGGATCCTTTGTTCTGCGCAGTTTTATGAACGAAGATATGCAGAACGATTTTGTTTGGTGTTCTGCTAGCCAAAGCTAGTGAATTGAGTGCATTTTCACTTCTTGGACATACATCAGTCTGTTGGGCGGTTTTTGCAGTCTTTTGGAACACTATTGAGAAACGTTTCTTGTAAATATGACTTACAACTAGTATTTGCAAATGGTTATTGATTTGTGGGTCAAATATGTGTTTAAATGTCTATGTGGTTTTCCCATTAGTGCAACTTCTGTAAGTGAATAGCGATGGCGCTATTCACGAAATGCATGGCGCGCCGTATTGTGTGTCCTGAGTGTTTGACCCCTTTCTGTTTATGTCTGAAATGAGCTCAGATGTGTGTTTGTGTTTCTTTTTGATGTTTTCAGTCTATTAAGCAAAATGTCTAAATGCTTAAAAACTCAAATGTAAATCCACATTCACTAGGAATAAAAAAGCCCCCAAAAACGAAATTGGGTGTTTTGCGAAAAATAAATAAACTTACAGCATTTTTCTTAGATACATTGTATTGGATATTAACAGGCAAATACATCATCTGAATACATTGGACCTTGCTGTATTGCACACGCATTTTGAAACTTGAAATGTTTTAGTTTTAGTTTTAAATAGACAGCCACCGTGCTTATGTTACAAAACATTGAGAGACAAGCTAAATAAAAAGGTATATTTATTCAACAAGGACTTTGCCCTTAGTTGCACGGGTGAATCTTTGCATTTCAGAATGTTGTTTTCAAAAGGTTCCAAAACTAAGGTTCATTATTTTTTATTACAGGAATGTATTGCAATTGAGGGTTTCCTCTCCTTTAAGCATTTCTGTAAGCATATTCTTGGGTCTGTTGCTAATTAAAATTTGTCCTTTTAAAGTGGCGCAAACATTTTGTCATGTTATAAGTTAGGCTTCTGTGCTTAGGCTTATAAATGAATGCATCTAAAATGATAGGCAAGGGATGCAGCTCGCTTTTATATGTGGAATTATCAAAAATGATTGGGTTTATTAAAAATAATTAATACATTTTGAAAAAATAATTATTAAAAATAAGTGCTACAAAATTTGTTTTTTACTATTCATGAAGCTTAATGCTCATACTGTGACCTCCTAGCATTATAATTTAATTTAAGTTGTGTTACACTGCATATTGAGAACATTAGCATATGGAATTTCACTTAGCGCAGGCGTACACAACTCATTTTTATAAGGATTTACATGGGATATGTCTAATGTCTAATATCTGCAATTTGTAGAGAACATTTTGAGGATGATTAATATGTAAAACAATTATAGGATATTTATTTTTAAGTGCCCCTAACATCAAAGTCGAATTTGGGTAAAATAGACCATTTAAAACAGCATTCTTGCCATTTATAATAGCTTTAAAGTGCTTTAGGCTTCAGTAAATGCATACATGTAAATATAATACAAATTTGCAGGTTGTCCCCATTTTTGGGTTTTCCTTTTAAATACCACAGTGAGATCCATTTAAGGTAGATGAAATGAGTACCACTGCAACAAGCATTTGTTCTAAAAACTGGTATGTGTGTTATTAAGGTTTTGTAAAGTCACGCTGAGATGCTATCTTTAGTTTTCCTGTAAAAAATGAAAGGAGGCTCTCATGTTGACATGTGTGACCTTTTAAATTAGGGCCTTGTCTCTGTGGAATGCAGAATTACCTTGCTAAACAGGCCTCTAAAAGGCGGGGTTTCTGGTTTCTCCATAAGAATATCAATACAATTAAAGAACCTAATTCCAAAGAGAAAATATAAAACAAGGTTTCTTTGAAAGTCTCAACATCATGTTAAATGCTCTGCAGAACTGATACATTTGTATCTCTGCTCTAAAAAATAATGTCTGCTAGTTGCTTTTATTTGACAGAAAATGAAGGACTGCATTAAGTCTTAGACAGAAAATAGGACGAAGTCTTTTATTGAAATTTTGAAGGCTACATGCCTAAGTGAGAATGAATTGTGGCGCAAAGATAACATGGAGTGTCAGTGAAAGAATTTTACTTTTGGAAAGTTAAAATGGCTTAATGTTGCAAGCTGACTAACAAGATGGTAACAGTTAAGTAATGGAAATGTATTTTTGTGTCTGTTAATGTGTATCATGTTTTGTCTTCTGATTACAAGTTATAAAGGATATTTGTTTGTTATGAGAAATGTCTCTCTTTTGTGTGTTGTGTATCTCTTTTTCCTTTTGCTCCTGCTCACAGATCATTCATGAATTGTTCTGGGTGATTTTAAGGCTGACAAGACACGTGAGTTTGGTTGAAAAGAAATGTTTGTGCATTATACATATTCTTGCATTTTATCCTTTTATGAATTGTTCCTGCTGGTCCTGTGTGTCAGAAGTGACACACAAGTAAGTTGCATTTGACAGCCAAATCTCCACTACCTGGTGATCTGCTGTCAAAAAGGAGGATGAGGATTTTAAACCTGACAAATTAAGAAGGCCCGAATGGCCCGAATATTGGGGTTTGGGACATGGTATTGTGCGTCACCGCTCATTTACATATGTTATTGTTTTGTCTATGCTTTTTGTGCTTGATGCTTGATATACAGCAAGTATATCTGATGGCTTGACATGTGCATTATGCATGTTTTTGTTTTATGTTGCTGCTTTTTGATACTATTACAAGTTTACCTGTGTTGTGAAGGGATATACATGACGATGTGTATCGCTACACTACAGTTGGGTTGATTTGCTAAATTTCACAAATATGATATTTTCATTTTTGTGAACACGACACAGACAACACTTCACCAGTGTATGTCAAATTTGGCTATAAATAGTATTCAAGAAAAATAAGAGCGATATACAGGATCAAAATGTGTCACTTGCTCCCTCTTCCCTTAAAGGAACAGGCAGCCCTAAATGTATGTATCCTGATTGGACGTAAGGATAAAATTATATATCTGTGACTCTTGTACATGGTGACCTAATTTCTATATTACATTACTTAGTTTTGTTCTGCTTCCTAAGTAGTGTATTGCTTTGTACCATAAAGGAAACCAGGTTTCATTTTTTTCCCTGAAGAAGGAACTGGAACATTAGCTGAGGTTACCGTATATGGTGTAGCGGCCGGATCACTGAAATAATATCGACCTCAAAAATATCGAGTTGCCAAAATATCGTTGACAAAATATCGATGGACAAAATATCGACTGGCTATCTTTAAACAGGTAAGTACAAAAATATCGACTCTAAAATATCGAGTTACTAAAATATAGACTGTAAAAAATATCGTTTTTTTTAAATGTCTTTAAATTAAGTTAATACTAATGTAGTAATAAATATATTTATTATAAACTTACTTAAAATTATTAAAATAATGTTATATTAATAAATATTTATTTTAAATTAAAAATAAATATAAAAAAATAATACATATATATTTATAATATTTTTTATATTAAATAAACATATATAATAATTTTACTGTAGCATAGCAAAATAGTTAACAATTATTGTAACAACTGTAGTGAATTCTACAATAGCTAAAGCGTTGGATAGCGTAGGGGTAAAATTTACTATTCCCACTCCAGTGGGTGCAACAATAGGGAAAGCGTTGGATAGCGCAGGGGTAAAATGTACTATTCCCACTCCAGTGGGTGCAACAGTAGGGAAAGCGTTGGATAGCGTAGGGGTTACAATTACTATTCCCACTCCAGAGGGTGCTACAGTAGGGAAAGCGTTGGATAGCGTAAGTGTTAAAATGACTATTCCCACTCCAGTGGGTGCAATAGTAGGGAAAGTGTTGGATAGCGTAGGGGTTACAATTACTATTCCCACTCCAGAGGGTGCTATAGTAGGGAAAGGTTGGATAGCGTAGGGGTTAAAATTACTATTCCCACTCCAGTGGGTGCTACAGTAGGGAAAGCGTTGGATAGCGTAGGGGTTAAAATTACTATTCCCACTGCAGTGGGTGCTACAGTAGGGAAAGCGTTGGATAGCGTAGGGGTTAAAATTACTATTCCCACTCCAGTGGGTGCTACAGTAGGGAAAGCGTTGGATAGCGTAGGGGTTAAAATTACTATTTCCACTCCAGTGAGTACAACAGTATAAATAGGCAAAAGTTAATAATTAATTATAATTTATAGAAAAATTAGTACCAACTAAATTTATTTTCCTATACCAATTACGTTTATTTACCAATTAATTTGTTTTATGGACAATAATTAATTAATTAAACAATTTAATTAATTAACTTAATTAATTAATTATTTATTGATTTACTTCCCACCCTGTTCCCCTATAAACCCACAACCCAGTACTGAAACTAATTTACTATAAATTAATTATTTATCAATTAAACAATTATTATGAATTAGCAATTATTTTTTATTTAATTACCTATTAATAATTATTTTACAATTAATTATAATTTACATAATTAATTAATTATATTTAAATTACTACCCACCCTATTCCCCTATAAACCCACTACCCGCTACTGATACTAATTTACTATAAATTAATTATTTATCAATTAATCAATTAATATTAATTACCTATTATTTTTTATTTAATTACCAATTATTAATTATTTGTCAATTATTATTAATAATTACATAATTATTTAATTCTATTTAAATTACTTCCCACCCTATTCCCCTATAAACCCACTACCCGCTACAGATTTATATTACACAATTATTAAAAAGTAGTCAAAACTTACCTTATTTTCCTTTTTCTTTTGTCTATATTCTATATAGTCGATATTATGTATAGTCTATATTTTCGATTCGATATTTTGGCTATTAATATCGATATAACTCGATATTTTTGTAGTCGATATTATGTCTGGTCGATATTTTGTGTAGTCGATATTTTTTACTCGATATTATGTCCTGTCTATATTTTTGATTCGATATTATGTCTGTTTACCGTAGCGGCCAGCCGTGGAGTTACATTTTTAAACTATTGTGATTTTTTTGTGTATCACTCACACTCTTGGTATTGTGTCACATGCTTGACTATCACCCAAGTAATTTCTTGTTCTTCCTATACATTTTTCTTTTGTCACTACTCCCCTGACCAATGTCAAATCATGCCTAGTTATTGGGGATTTTAGCTGTGACCTAGTCCCATTTCTCGTTTCCATATTTCTTTCACTAGTTAGCTTTTTATTATTATTGATGTATTGTTCAGGTTCACACTTCCAGATTGTACTAATGTATCAGAGACCCCCATATTATGTATAATTCCCTTTTATATGACCAGACTGTTTTTTAAAGAATTTTCTTTAGACTTAATCATGTCGCTATCTACCCTTAGATGATGGAGGATATACTCTCACACGGAAACCCAACTGAAAAGCCTAGAGGCACTGTTTTGTCTACTGCCTTTTTATTTGTATTGCTTTTTTGAAAATGACAGTGTATTCTAGACCAAAATTGTCCTATGGCGTGTGGCCATTCCTTTGAAGTTCGCAGGCCACCTGTTTGCAGTCCCCTTGTTATACAATGAACTGTTTAAAGCATCGCACTTGCTCCATCAGACGGCATCGGACATCACAGAACCAGAATTTCAGTGCAAAAGAGCGCCTGCCATGTACTGGTAACCTCTGACAGTGTACAGTCCCTTGAGCCCCTTAATTTCAGTGCAAAAGAGCACCTGTCATGTGCTGGTAACCTCTGACAGTGTGCCGTCCATTGAGCCCCTTGGCCTGAGTTTTGGCCACCCCCCCCCCTTTTTCCTTTGCTCCAATGGAAGTGCAGTGCACCAGCGGATCCAAGATTGGCAAAAGGTACTACATTCTGGTGCCCATGAAAGAGCAGCCTGAGCGTCCTCTGACACTGAATGATGAGTGTTGGAGCCTGAGAATGGTCTCGGGTCTGCACGAGATGATCTGTGCCCTTGATCAATGGAGAGCACACTACCTGTAGTGCCTGCCGCAAAGGAGAGATACTGGTGCACTGCCTTGAGACATTGAGACTTTCGAATGATCTATGAGTGTTTGCCAGGAGCAGGGCACTCCAACGGATCATGAAAGGCTTGAATGAAGAGGCCCATGCGGAAGAAAACAACAAAAGAAGATTTGATGGACAATAGAAGCCTGCCAGAGAGGCTTTTTTTTAACGGACTCTGGGCATAGTTGGTTTAACAAGAGGTTTCCGTGTGATTGTATAGACTAGGTGTTAGGAGACTGATACTTATTGTTTGGCTGGAATTGTTTTAAAGTAGTATTCTGTTAAGTAAAAGCAGAATAAAGTCCATTCTCTGTGGAAGAGTATCCCCTTTTTACCTCAGAACATTAATGAGGGTCACCACTGTTTCACCTGAACATACAAAAATTACTGAAATGCATAGGAGCCCTAGAAATGTTGCTAGATAGTTTTGGGATTTGCTTTCTGCTTGGGGTTGTGAAAGATTATAGTTTCGTTTGTAATAGTGGTCACTTCTTTCCTCTGTTGTCTATATGTTCTTAATAACGTGTTTTTTAGTGGTTTTTTTTTAAACATGACGTTGTCTTTTATGGGTGGGATTGTTTTTTTCTACTCAATTGACTTCTGTACCCACCTCCCAACCTGTGTCTCTTCCTAATATTACTCATTTGCATTCTTTCCATATTTTACCTGAACATGAACTGGTTAGGAGATCAGAGTTTACTAATAATTCCTTTGTACAGCTTCTGCATCAACAACAGTTAGTAGTGAACATAACTAATTGTTGGGTGTGCGGTCTTATGCCACATACTACAGATAGAGGTATTCCCTATTTGGTCCTGCCATATGAGGCCTTTGTGCTACTACGTGTGTAAGGAGACGTGTCCCGAGAGAGTTACTAAGTAATAGGATTATGCTCCAGCAACATCTTGATGATCTGATGAATATAGACCTGGATTCAGATTAAAGCAAGTTTAGTTTATTGCCTATGTAAGGGCAAAAGGTGGGTCTGAGGTTCCGTGAATTCTGAACCTGGGTCATAAAGGTCGTGGTTCTGTTACGATTTTGGTAACAGCGAACCGTAAACAGTGAGTTCAGCAAGTATGAGTGTTTTCATCATGTTACACTGATGGATTCACTGTGTATTTGAAGATTTCGTTCTGAACCATGGGTTCCATTTTGTGCATGGCAGCCATTTTGTAGTTGCCCTCACATAGGCTGATGACTTTAGCTGACTGCTGGATGACCTGAGTGAACTGACCCTGTTGCCTGAAGCTGACCTTGTTAGAGTAGTTTCTTGCCCAGTAGCTCATCAAGATTAAGGATCAGAGCACAGGAGATTGTAAAGTTTGGTATGCACATACACAACTCTTATCTTACCTCTCATCTGTTACTGTTCCCTCTTTTTATGACCTGTTTACGATATGGGTTGTGGTGTTCTATTATGGGTTTGTCCAGCATTGTGTAAGAAGGAATGTTGTTGTTTTTTTTGCATGCTTGCAAAAGCTAGGACTGCCCCTTACTTTTGTGCTGAGTCATGTAACCCAAAACATATATAAGGCCTCTGTTCTCTGTATTCCTCAGACTGCCTCATTCAATTGCTAAGGCAGCTGGGTGACTTAGCCTCACTTAATTAAGTTTAATAAAGATGTCTTTTTCATATTTCAGCTTCTGTGCCAAGTTCTTTATTGATATAAGTAAGAGCCCTGAGAATGAAGATTTTCCATTTCCTCAGAGGGGCATTGCAGATACCTCCTCTTTTAGACAATATCTTCACATATACAGCTTAATTGTCTCCACAAATAACTGTGAATGGTAGTTGCTGAAAGTCTTTTATTTACTAGTCTCTGTAGGAGACTAACCCCTAGTTACCTCTCTAATTATTTCAAAGATTGTTCAGGTAATTTTCTGGCCCCTTCAACTCTGCTGTAATAATAAAGACACTTATAGTACAAAGCTTTATTTCGATATAATGATATCTTAAAAGCACATAGCATTAAAAATACAATTCATGATGTTAATAAAAATACTTAATAAATAGTTAAAAGGACAAGTTAAAACAGTATTAAACCATTTACATCTTTGAATTAAAAGGAAAACAAGTGATTGTATAAGGAAAAGTTCATCACACAGCTTTAAATCTGATCACCCACGCCCAGGTAAGAAATTTGGCTACCCCACACGCCAGTACTGTATTAGGATTGGATTGTAAAATTCTTAGTGCTGGGGCATAGTCTCTGGTCCCAAGTAGGCGACAGACTGGATCTGAAAGAGACACGTTAGTGATAGATTCCTTACCTTAGAATATCCCCAGGCGTCAGACTGGATCCGGAAACTTTTGCGTAGCAGTACCCTTGCGCGTCGGTAGGCGTCGTCTGCGGCTCCGCGTCGTCGTCGGCGTCGTGGGCGCCATGATGACATCGTCAGAGTACTTAGACGCCGCCTCCGCGTGCTGACGTCAGTTCTTCTTTTTTCCGCGCCAGCCAGCGCAGATCTGGAAAAAGCCGTAACCCAGTCAATTTTTGACTAACTTTTTGGTGATCATTTTTGATCCTTTCCGAAGTCTTGCGACTCCGACGGTGCCGTAGGGATGCCCGGCTTCAAGCATTGTGACAATTGCGACCGCACCATGTCGGTCACGGATCCTCACCGCCTGTGCCTGACGTGTTTGGGCGTCGACCATGACGACGAGGCCTGCCCCGACTGTCGGGCCCTTTCGAGGAAAGCCAGGCGGGAGCGGTCCCGCAGGCAGCTCGAACTCCGGCAGTCGGCCCGCGCCACGTGAGGTCCCGGTCCCGGTCCTACGGGAGGTCGAGGGACAGGTCGCGGGGACGGAGCCGTCACAGCTCCGGGAGTCGGCACCACTCCTCCGGGTCCAAGTCGTCAGGTAAGAAACACAAGAAGTCGAAGAGGCATCATCGCTCTTCTGACTCCCCCCGACGCTCGCGCGATGCGGCCGGGGGTTTGGGTGACACCGCCCACGCACTGTTGCAAACATGGCCGCTTGTCTCTCACCACGCTCTATGCTTGTAACTGCTGCTTTAGCCTATCTGTCTTTTCGCACTAAACTTTAATACTATAGATGTTATAAAGTAAGGGTTGTGTAAAATTTTATCACGGTATACAGTGTGATCATTTTATGTGTGATTTCAATTTGTTCTCGCTTACTTTTCATGTATCGCGTCTCTGGGGGCTGGGACATACATAACCGACGCCATGTTGAGGCTCCTCTGAGTATTGCCATGTGACCTGGGAGAAACTCTACTGCGCAGAAGCTGAAACAAGCCAGCTGGCTCCTGAAGCCCGATGCGCCTGAGAACCCAGCACAAGACGATGAAATTCCACCTTGAACCTCAGAGACATTGTTGCTATACTCTGTACACTCGTATTTTCTACTGTATTCCTATGGATGGGAACGTGAACCCAAGGGGCGGATGAGCAAATTTCAATATTAAATGATGGGAACGTTGAATTCTAGGAGGTGACAGTGACCGAATCACCTCTCCTGACCAATCATAATGTAGAAAACTGTCACTGGCAACATTAGTGGGTGGTCTAAGGGTCCCAAAATCGTATAATTGCCCTAGTGTAGCTTAGGAAAAATTGTCCGACTTGTCCGAGTAGCAGACCTGTCACTGACCCTACGAACTCTATAGGTGCTCAATCGAGAGTGCTGCGGAGCACTCTGTCCATACTTTCCACAAACTCCTAGGGGTGGAAATAGTCTTAAGTGCTGGCGAAGCACTTTGCTGGGGAAATTCGAAAAGCCAATCGGGGTTACTGGCGGATTACTTGCAGAGAGGGGTAACGCAGGCGTTACATCCGAAGCTGTGGGTGTTGGTCGTACCTTGGTGAGCCCAGTCCTGACCCAAACCTGAGGGGTATCCTGTCCTGACTGCCCGTGAGCTGTACCTGCTTGCATTCTGGCATTCCTTTTCTGAGGGTCCTTGTCCCCGTCCTCCCAAACTGACCCGTGGCCAGGGTTAGTCTTCATTCCTAATTAGGTAACTATTACTTTGTGGGTTTGCGTCTTTCTCTCACTTACTCTCCTTTTCCTTAATAAAGCACTCTTGCCTGTAATATTGCCCTATCACCTTGAAAACAAATTATATGCAATTGTTTATTAGAATTGTTCCCCTTCTCTCCCCACCTGTAGGAGATTATCAAACTGTCTTATTTTATTAGTGTGTTCCCGTTTTTTCCCTTACCCTTAGCATGGTTGCAGTGAACTTAGTAAGAATAGCATGAGTAGCTTAGACTAAATATACATTTTAGGTCCCTCGCTTAAGTTTAAACTTGTGTTGAATAGCGTGTTTCCCTAAATGCTCATATCCCATAGTGTTCACATATACTCAAATGGTTCTTGCTCTAATTCATAGCTATATTTTGGTTGTGATCTTAATGCTTGATGTGTTATTTTGTATTTTGCTTATCTTGGCATATTCACTTTGAAATCTTTAGATAAACTTTTAAACACATCAGGTGTCTGTGGTTATTTTACAGATTGCAGTGTGGACAATGTATTCGGGTTTATGAAGTATATTCGTTCCTAGGAAACCTGTCACCTGTCCACTGCTAGCTCCTGATCCGTTGGGAGTAATGTGTCTGTGGTAAGTCAGGTACATGAATAGTAAGTGGTGTAAGAGTCACCCCCTGAATTACTCATAGTGGCGTGCAAGAAATCACCCGGTTCACTCAAACTTAGTCTTGGTCTCTCGCGTCGGGGCCCAGTGCGCGGGGAAAATTGGTAAACTTGTGACCCGGGTGACCTGCGCGCTCTATCAATGTTTCCTGTCCTCCCACCCCACCCCCGAGAGTCTGGTCATCCAAGACCGCATTCCCGACGGCCCCGCCGGACAGGGAATCCAAGAGGTATGAGAATTATGGAAAGAAGATATTCTCCTCCCTTAGTTTGGGACTGCGGTCTTCCAACACCGCATGCCTCTTGAGCCGCTACACCCACTCTCTGGGGGAGACGGTGGCGGAAGTGCTGCCAGAGTGCCCGTTGGAGGTACGGGCCAAACTCGGCCAAGCCCTTGTGGAGGGCCGAGATGCAGCCAAGTATTCAATCAGGTGTGGGCTGGATACTACCGACTCGCTAGGCAGAGCGATGGCTACAACAGTGGCGGTGAGATCCGCCAATTTTTCGGCAGATGTCCAGAACACTCTGATGGACATGCCATTTGATGGCCGTCGCCTCTTTGGCGACAAGGCAGACAACGCGCTTGAGCGCTTTAAGGACTCCAGGGCTAAGACCAAGTCCTTGGGCCTCTCGGCCCCGCGCCAGCAAACGGGTGCCTTTCACTCCTTTCGTGGCCAGGGAAGGGGCGTCCCCACACGTGCCGCCAGGCACTCGCCGCAGACTGTCATCCAGCGCGGCGGCGGCCGTGGAAAACGCCGCGGAGGCGATCGGGGAACCAGGCAGAGTCAGTCCACACCTGCCCCCGCAGCATCCACCTCTGAACCCTCCTAGTCCGTGCTTTTCGGCCAATGTGAAACCAGTGGGAGGCAGGGTTCGCCATCACCACTCTCACGGGCGCACTGTCACTTCGGACAGGTGGGTGCTGCAGATCGTCCGGAGGGGCTACTCCCTCCCCTTTGAGACGACTCCTCAAGTCATGCCACCGCAACACCACCGCGTATCGGGGGATCACTTGCGGCTCCTGCAGGAGGAAGTTTCGGCCCTCATGGCCAAGGGGGCCATCGAGCGCGTTCCTGGGCCGGAAGTAGGACGTGGTTGCTACTCCCACTACTTTCTGGTACCCAAGAAGGGCAAAGGGGACCTACGCCCTATCTTGGATCTGAGGAACGTCAACGGCTTCCTCCGGAAGGAGAAGTTCAAAATGCTGACTCTGGCTCAGGTCTTAGCTGCCCTAGACCCAGGAGACTGGATGGTAGCGTTGGACTTGCAGGACGCGTATTTCCACATCCCCGTCCTGCCAGCCCACCGGCGTTACCTGCGGTTCACGGTAGGCCACGAGCACTTTCAGTTTACCGTGCTTCCCTTCGGCCTTACCAGCGCCCCACGGGTGTTCACGAAGCTGATGGTGGTGGTCGCAGCTCATCTGCGCAGGTTGGGGGTCTCAGTCTTCCCCTACCTCCACGACTGGTTGTGGAAGGCGGGCTCGCCCCAGACAGTCGTCAGCCACCTGCAGACTACGGCGGATCTCCTGCACCAGCTGGGATTTTCCATCAATGTGCCGAAGTTATGTTATGTTATGTTATATTTATTTTTGTATAGTGCACGGCTACTCAAAAAGAGTGTCCCGGCGCTTAAAATAAGGAGACCTACAGTCACACCTGTGTCCCTCTCAGACGCTCCTTTTCATCGGAGCGGTTCTCGACTCGGCGCAGTTTCGGGTTTACCCGCCCGAACAGCGAGTTCGGGATATACACGCCCTGATTCCAATCTTCCGGCCTTTATCCCGGGTTTCGGTCAGGTTGACGTTGCGGCTTCTGGGGCTGATGACCTCCTGCATCCTTCTGGTGCATCACGCTCGGTGGCGGATGCGGGCTCTGCAGTGGGACCTGAAGTTTCAGTGGGCCCAGCATCAGGGCAACCTGTCCGACCATGTCCTGATCTCGGAGGGCACTGCGAGACAGCTGCAGTGGTGGCTCACGGACCGCGATTGGGTCAGCGGCAGATCCCTCTCCCTTCCCCAACCGGAGCACGTAGTTGTGACGGACGCGTCCCTCCAGGGCTGGGGAGGCCACATGGGAGAGGCGGAGATCAGAGGCCTCTGGTCTCCGGCGGAGTCCCGGCTCCATATCAACCTTTTGGAGCTACGGGCGATTCGTCTAGCACTGAAGGCATTCCTCCCGTCTGTCCGAGGGAGTGTAGTGCAGGTGTTCACGGACAACACCACCGCCATGTGGTACTGCAACAAACAGGGCGGGGTGGGGTCATGGACCCTATGCCAGGAGGCTCTGTGCCTCTGGCAATGGCTGGAACATCAGGGCGTGTCTCTGACGGTTCAACACCTGGCAGGTTCTCTGAACGCCAGGGCGGACGAACTCAGCCGCCGGTGCATGATGGATCACAAATGGCGTCTGAACTCGGACGTGGCGCAAGGTCTCTTTCAGCAGTGGGGAGAGCCTTGGTTAGATCTATTCGCCACCGAAGAGAACGTGCAATGTCATCAGTTCTGCGCGTTGGAATTTCCAAGGCGGCACTCGCTCGGAGACGCTTTTCATCGCGAGTGGAGTTGCGGTCTGTTGTACGCCTTTCCGCCTATACCACTTCTGCCCAGAGTGCTGAAGAAGATCAAGCGCGACCGGGCACAAGTCATCCTTGTGGCTCCGGACTGGGCACGAAGGTACTGGTATCCAGAGCTACTCAGTATGTCAGTTGATCCCCTGGTTCGTCTGCCTCTTCAGGAGGGCCTTCTGTCGCAGCAGCAGGGGACGGTCCTCCACCCGAACCTGTCCAGTCTCCACCTCCATGCTTGGAGATTGAGCGGCGACAGTTGAGGCGATTTGACTTGCCTCCTGAAGTTTGCAACATCATTCTGGCAGCCAGGCGTCCCTCCACAAAGTCGGTATACGCCTGCAGGTGGAACAGATTTGTGGCATGGTGCACAGCAAAGGCTGTGGACCCCCTTAATGCCCCTCTTTCTGAGGTTCTCCCCTTTCTTCTCTCTCTTGCCCAGCAGGGCTCTGCTCTGGGCACTGTCAAGGGCTATCTCTCAGCTCTTTCAGCCTTTCTGAGGCTGCCTGATCAACCTTCTTTGTTCAAGTCCCCTATCGTTAATCGATTCCTGAAGGGCATCACTCATACGTTTCCTCCTGTTCCCTTCGTGATGCCTCAGTGGGACTTGAACCTGGTTCTTACGTTTCTGATGTGCGCTCCCTTTGAGCCACTTCACAACTGTCCTCTTCGCCTTCTTTCTTTGAAGACTTCCTTCCTGGTAGCCATCACCTCTGCCAGGAGAGTGAGTGAGCTCCAGGCTCTGTCTTGTAAGCCTCCTTTCCTTTCAGTCCATCCGGACAAGGTTGTGTTACGAACAAGGCCCTCCTTCCTACCCAAGGTAGTCACGGCCTTCCACATTGGGCAATCCATCACCTTGCCCACCTTCTTTCCGCCTCCGCACCCCTTGAGAGAGGAAGAGAGGCTCCACCGTCTGGACCCAAAACGTGCGCTCTCATTTTATTTGAACCGCACACAACAGTTCTGGGTGGATGACCAACTCTTTGTTGGATACGCAGGCGCTTAGAAAGGGAAAGCGGTGCACAAACGGACCATCTCCCGGTGGATCATCTTGTGCATCCAGGCGTGTTACTCCTTGGCTAAGAAGGAACCCCCTGTTGGGCTGAGGGCTCATTCTACTCGAGCCACAGCCACTACAACTGCCTTGGGCCGAGGTGTGCCCTTGCAGGACTTTTGCCAGGGGGCTACGTGGGCCTCGCTGCACACGTTTGCACGACATTATTGCCTGGACAGTCAAGTCCGGAGGGATGGCTACTTTGGCCGTTCCGTCCTCCAGGACTTTCTGGTGTGATCATTGGTTCGCAGACCCACCACCACGGGGTTGGTATTGCTGGGGTATCTATTCTAAGGTAAGGAATCTATCACTAACGTGTCTCTTTCAGATGCACAAGTTACTACTTGTGTAACGATATATCTGTAAGAGACATTAGTTAGTGATAGATTCCTTACCGACCCACCCATCCTCCCCGTTCTGCGAACCGATATCTAGGGTTAAGGTCATCCCCTTTCAGGGCCCTAGTTTCATGGCACCAGTGTTGGTTTTTGGCATAGCTCTGCGTTTCTGGCGCGGAAAAGCTGTGTCTAAGAACTGACGTCAGCACGCAGAGGCGGCGTCTAAGTACTCCGACGACGTCATCACGGCGCCCACGACGCCGACGACGGACGTGGAGCTGCAGACGACGCCTACCGACGCGCAAGGGTACTGCTACGCAAAAGTTTCCGGATCCAGTCTGACGCCTGGGGATATTCTAAGGTAAGGAATCTATCACTAACTAATGTCTCTTACAGATATATCGTTACACAAGTAGTAACTTGTGCTTTTAGCTATTTGGATCTAGGCTTATTATAGGCGATGCAGACAAAAAAACATGTGGGATGGTTTCCAGTTAAGTGCTGCAGTGCGGGCAGGTGGCAGGCGTCTGATAGGGCGGCTTCCATTTCGAGGTATGTTCACGGACTGGTAAGGTTCCCATTCTAAACTGTACATATAAAGCCCTGTCTTTGGGTTTTCTGATAAAGTCCATGTGGGGTGCAAGCATGGGTACAGTTTTATACAGTTGAAACTCATCGGTGAGTCTGCCCAAGTTATCCGCTCTAGATTCTTGGGCATCAACCCACCGCCAGTAAGCCCGCTTGACTTCCAATTTGGATAATGAGGCACCGGACTCCCACGCTACCCATAGGCCAATGGCCGTCAGAAGTTCCTTTATTTTAGAGAGCCAGACTATTTTGTGCGACCCCTGCAAGCTCATAACTTCTTTGAGGCCGTCTGCGTAGCTCTCTAGCTCTGGTGTACGCCACAGGCTGGCCCAAAAAAGAAGCGGATGCAGAATTATAAGATCTTTAATAGATCTGCGTCCGAGATCGTATTGAACGGGCTTGCTAGGGGAGCTCCTGGGGATGGACAGTAGCTCCTTATAGAATTTTTTTTTCCGACATTACAAGGGGGTAAACATTATTAAAGCCCCAGAGCTCTGCCCCGTACAATGCACTACCCACTGCTTTTGCAGAATAAATCTCTAAGGCAGGAGCTATGGGTCTTGATACAGAGGATCTGTGCTCCCTGCTTATGGCGCCCACGACCCGTTTATGGTTTAAAACCATTTTATCAATGTGGGAGTTCCACTTGAGTTGGTCGGATATCCTAATCCCAAGATAATCGAACAGTTTAACCCGCTCTAGTGGCTCTTCATTAAGAGTGAGTGTACGATTGGCTTTTCTACTGGGATTAAAATAAAGGAGCTTTGTTTTAAAAGTGTTAATAACCAAGCCCCTTAGATTACAGAAAACACAAAACCGATCCAGCAATTTTTGAAGCCCCATGGGCGTTTTAGATACTACTAACGTATCGTCGGCAAAGAGCATGGCGGGACTTTCACTCCAGCCAAACTGGGGGCATCAGCATCAAAGTCAGATAAAAAGGAAACCACCCCATTAACAAATAAGGAAAAGAGGGTCGGCGCCAGAACGCATCCTTGGTGGACACCTCTGTTCACCGGGATTTTTTCAGTTATCTGCTCCTTCGTGCCCCACCGAATGCGTGCGTAAGTTCCATCATGCATGTGGGCCAACAAGGGCCGGATGGGCAGATGGAACCCCATATCGTGAAGAACCGCCCACAGGCGCCCTCGGGGGACCAGATCGAACGCGGTCTTCAGATCGATGAAGGCCAAGTACAGACCACCCTTACTAATCGAAACTGTCTTCCAATGAAGTAGTAACAACCTGAACGCCTGGTCTACAGTACTTGTACAGGCCCTGAAACCCGCCTGGAAGGGAGAGATGATATTGTTCTCCTCCGCCCAGGAGAGGATCCTTTCAAGGAGGACTCTGCCAACCACCTTCTGACCAGCGTCGATCAAGCTGATTGGACGATAGTTGGCAGAGTCACCCCTTGGCCCCTTCTTATATATAGGGATCACTTCAGCTCCCTTCCATGGGTTTGGGACCGGAGACCCAAGGAGGAGGGCATTGGTCAGAAAGGAGAAGAATTTAGCCACTTATAGGCTTCTATGTTGCTTTTATTAGGTTTTCCGAGTAAGTTATCATTCTGCTTATCCAGCTCCAAAAAGGATATCTGCCATCTTACAGTAGTGAATCAAAACTGTGCTGGGATTGAGTGCAGATCCTCCACATAGAATCTTGAAGAAAGTCAGGCTTTTTCCCAAGCTAAGGTCTCCATGACAGAAGGCATCACATACGTCTTAAGACATTTATTGTAGAGATGCACGCTATCCTATGTTTTAGTAGTGGAATACGTTTCAAAGAGTTCTATAATTAATGGTGTTAGAACAGTGTAGGAAAATGTTGTCTGTGGGGTTTTTAAACTTTTCTTAAGCATGGTACATGACTGACCCCTTTACCTCTGAAAGGCACAATACACATAATTAAGGCATGGCCAAACCATGGCTGCAGAGTTCTGTGCAACGTTCTTTAAAGGTCAGCAGCCAGTGAATTGTATGAATCTTTTCATGAGTGAGAGAAACTGAGCATTGCCTAAGATTGACAGCTTCCATATGATTTTTAAAATAGAAGTGATTGGCCTAGAGGTTAAACTCACCAACTACCATATGAATGAATACTGGTTAAATTCTGATATGGAGAGGACTGAGTCAAGTAAATCTTCCTCACATACTATAATAGGAACTGGGGGTCTATCAATACAAGTGAGAGTCTATGTCTGATTAGGGGGTCAGAAAGATCATCCCTAACACAGCATGAAAGGGGTCACAGGTAGCTTCCCCAACAAAGATATCTGTAACTTCCTGTTTGAAATGAAGACCACACCCTCATCTTTCTTGGACTGTCTGTTCACTGAGATAATAGAGAAGTTATATGGAAGCACAGAGTATAGTGTGATGTCTCAGAGTTCACAGATGCAAGTTTCAGGAATAGCTAGTTGTCACCCTTGAGAAACATTCTGGTTTATGGCTATTGGCCACAACACATAGAGTGTTTATTAATACCAATCTCATATAAATTTCCTGGCCCTGTGAGCTCCTGCCCTCCCTACCACATATAGAAACTTGCCCAAATGCCCCCATAGATACAGTAGATCCAGAGGACTTAGATATTATTTGTTCAGGTGCATGGCACTTCACTTTGCACCAAATAATATCAGAATTGATAGCATGGAAATTTACAAACGGTTTTACCCTTAACTTACGACAGAGAATTCTAACTCCTCATCAACTTCATCTATCAGCCGACAGATCTTTGCCACCGAGTTAGAATGGAGGGCAAATTAAAAATCCTTAACTTACAACAGTTTAAAGTTCAGTCAATGATAAGAGGGTTGGAAAGTTTTAACAGTTTTATTTTTCATTTAGGAGTTAGCAATAGTTTTAGGTCTTTTATTCAAATTAGTCAGATATATCCAGTTACAAAAATATCAGGAAAAATTGGCTAGGAGCAGCATAGAAAATAACAGTGTGTTCCATAAAGGAAATAGTACCTATCTTAATCTAAAAGGACCTACCTTAACATGAAACCTATAAAGAATTTATTTTGGAACAGAGCAAATATTGGGAGCTTCAGCAAACAGTTGCGAAAAAGGGAGAACTCCTCATAAAGAGTAGTTCTAAAAAACTCAGCCGGGTACCCCATAGCTGCAGTAGGAACTGTATATCAATGTAAAGGAAATTAATCACAGCAGTAGCAATGATTTAGCATAAAGAAGTAAGTCTACTCACAAAAGGTAAAGAAACATGGAAATATCACCGCTAGCAGTAGCTCACAGCATTTCAGGCAGGCACAATGAAGTGCCAAGGAGTATGACAGAGTAGGAGGGCATAGAAACCATGCATCGATCAATCAAATATTGGACTTAATAGAATTGCATATCATTGCCTCTCTAAATAGGAACGCACATTATATAAAAGCATAAATGTATGATGCAAGAACAGGAGCCTAAGTCATCTTGAACCAGTGAAGAAGGATCTTCTGATGGTCCTTTGGCTCTCCTCTCTGTTTTCACAGAAAGCATGTGAGTTGATATAAGGTTATCTGAAGATTGATAAAGCTTTACACAGTAGATACATCCGGTGAAAATTCTCACGAGAACCCCCTAATAAGCCTTTTCTATTAGTTGTTCATCGTCCCACTATATATAGAATAGTCTAATAAATGAAACATTTTCTATTCGCAATGTCGTAGTTAGATCATGAGAAATATTTTTCTACAACAAGCTTTAATTCTACTAAACAATTATTTACTATTAATACATAGCAGGTGACTTGTTTTAATATAATAAAATCATATGGTGTGAGAAAAAATAGAAATACATTTTCTTAAGGTAGCACATGTTCTGACAATGACACGTATTACTGTTAAACCCCGGAATAAGTCCGTAGTTCTAAAAGGCATTTTTATTAAAGGGAATTAGAAGGTGTGAGAAGAGAAAAAAATACATCAGAACTAGTCATGTAAGCATGATGAAAAGAAACATAATGGCAGTATGCAATGTCATGTCTCACTTCTGTGCCTATAGTGACCAAAATAGTACTGGCTATATGGATTTTATTAAATCACATATTGAAAACTTGAACCAAGAACAACAAAAATGATAAAAACAAACAAAGGCCACATAACCCCAATCCCTTCTGCACTCACATTTACACAGAAATAATATATTTTCATATGCAGCATATTCTCCATGCAGAGGAGGAAGATGATTATGATGATCTTGATGAAGCAATCTTATAAACCATGTTGAGGCGGGGAGAACCAGGATGGCGGATTGACGACGCCACCGAGTGCTAGCAGCTAAGGAAGCTCCCGGCCCTCACTGCCGCATTACTATGTGAGAGGCGCTTTTCTTTTGCGCTGCGAGAAGACGGGTGGAGAAGAGGAAACGACCAAACAATACCGCATTGAGCTCCCAAATAAGTCAGCCGCGGATGCTTTGATTGCTTGGGAACTGGTGCAGGCGGCGCTCACCGGCGTTTCAGCTGCTGAGTGCTTGCTCGCGTTCTGGCTGGTCGGCCCGCTGGGCAGGTCTTACCTGGTTCTCTGCTCCACTGGGCTACGAGTCTTGGCGGCTACAGCGGCCGAATGCCTCGGCAGAAATGAGAATGGCTCCAAAAATCAATACTCGGACCACTCGAGCAGGGAAAGGTGCCTGCGTGGAAACGCCTACACAGAAACTTGTGACCACGGAGAAGACTGTGATTATTACCGCTGATAAGACCGCGGTCAAGATTGCTTTTCAAGCGGGTAAGCAACTCATTTGTGCCCCGCTCTTTACAATGGTGGATTCTCAAGTGGAAACTAATGAAGGTAACATTGTTTCTAGTAAAGGACATCTGGGTAACAATGTGTACAGGGAAGCTAATTCTGCATTGATTGAGGCTGCAGGGGTAACCAGCGAGAAACCCAAAGCTTTTTCTACTTCAGGCGAATTACCTTCTGATGTAGCTATCGGAGACATCTCGCTCTCTCCAGCTAAGCAACTTCCTTTAGAGGTACCAAGCGCTAAACTAGATCTGAAAGCGGATAAAATGGCTGGATGAATAGATAATGAAATCAATATAACCTCTGAGGATGGAACTGAAGTTGATGCAGATTTAGTAGTGGACTTGAATCCAGCGCCAGTGTTAGTTCCTGCTAGATTGGACACAGAGGAAATATATTGTGAAACGGCTGATAATATAATGGCAGATAGATTTGAAAATTAGGGCTTGGTGATAAACGATGCAGAGGAGAACTTGAGCGCCAATTACGAGGAGGATGAGGATGATCTAGATCATACTGGCCCGGGAATCTCAAAATCTAATAAGCGCAGGAAATTGAAAGGAAAAGTTAAAGCCAAAACTAAACTTAAAAAAGCCATTGGTAAACTTGGAGTCTCTCCTGTCACTTCACGTGCTAAACCTATCCAGGATGAAAGCCCCTTGCGTAAATGGATCCAAGCGAAGAGAGGGGTCAAAAACATGGCCCTGCGCTTATCCGGGGCCAGCTCACTCGAGGATACCAATTTGAGAGAGGGAGTAAGTGTCCTACCAGCAACAGATAATATGACCTCCCCCATTCTTGGACAGACTGGTTTAAAACTGACTAATTTGGACCAAGCAGGTGTCCCTGCTAGCATTACAGAAGCCACTACTTTAAATGCTACTTTAAAGGCGACGGTGATGGGTGTACCTGCTATAGATATAGTGGAGGCTCCAATTTTAACTCTTTTGTACCAGGCTCTAACGAATCTGTCACTGATGACGAACTGCCCGGACCGTCGGACAGAGGCCAAAATCCCTCCTCATTTGAATTAATTTTAAAAACCCTTATGGCTCATAGACAAGAAGGGCAACAACATTTCCTCCAATTGAGAGAAGACAATAATAAACTACAAAATTCCTTGATCGAACTATCTAGCAAACTTGGAGGGGTTGCTCAAGACATTGAGGAGCTTAGGCAGAGAGTTGTCGAGGTAGAGGAAGTTTCCTTGCGAACTGAAATGGCATCCAGTCAGCACGCAGAAAGGATAACTAGTCTGGAAAACAAGCTAGAGGATAAGGAAAATCGCGCAAGAAGGCAGAACCTCCGACTTTTTGGGGTCCCAGAGGGCTCAAAAGGCTCCGACCCTAGAGCTTTTGTTGTAAAATTATTCCAAAAGGCTTTTATTGACCTATCAGATTGGGACTGGAACTCACAACTACAGAGGGTACACAGATTGCCTCTTGTTCAGAGAAACAAAGGAAGCAAGTTTCCACGCTCTCTTTTGATACATTTTGGAAATTTTCTTATGTGACAGGCAGTGTCTTTAAAAGCCAGACCTAATACTCCTGTCACGGTAGAGAACGTAACTTTTTTTGTTCTCTCTGATTTGAGCAAGAATACTATGGAGAAGCGATGGAAGCTTCGCCAATTAATGGATTCTTTTAAATCCAGTGGCTGCGAGATATTCTTGCAAGAGCCTGCCCGTCTTAGGGTGATCAAAGGTGGCCAGGTGTACTTTTACACAGATATCAAAGAAGCTGAAATAGCCCTTTCCAAGTTTAAATCATGAAAGTTCATTGGTTTTTGATGTAGTTTCCTTTTTTTTTTTTGGGCATTCGGGGCCTTTTCATTATACTTGGTTTTTTTTCCTTTCCCTCTTTTTTTCTATAGGAAACAAATAACACTGTTTTGGTTTCTTAAAATAATCTATCTAATTACTGTAACTTGCCATAAAAATATTTTCTTTTTTTCTCCGTCTTACTCCTCTTCCTATTGGACAAGAATATGGTTTTTGGTGGGGGCGGCTGGTCAGAGCTTTCTGGCTGTCACTCTGTTATACTGTCTTTCCAACGACAGTGGGGTATAGAGTGGTGTTCTCCCCGAATAATGTGAAGGGTGGGGGGATAGAGAGTTGGTTCTTGGGTGGTGGGTTAAAAAAAGAAGAAAAAGTCGCTGCAAGAGGTAGAATTATTAAAAGAAAACTGAACTTAAATGTTACGTTATGGAATTGTATAATGCAGAGGAAGATACTTTATTGTTTATTTAGAAATGTATTCTTTTAGATGCCTAAGTTGGAACGTAGCTGGTCTTAATAGTAAGATTTAACGCAGATTGGTCCAGGAAGAGCTTAATATGTACAAACCTCATTTGGCCTTGCTATCAGAAACACATATTGGCGTTAAAGATAAGAAACTGTTAGGACAAATTGGATATGAACTTGTTGTTTGTTAAACTTTAGGTGCTTCTATACGCGGGGTTGCAACAATGAAACAGAAACACTTAAATATTGCAATTACTCGAACTTTGGCTGACACTGGGGCAGATTGGCTATTGCCCAGTTCGAACTGGAGCAATCTAAATATGTATTCTGCGTTGTGTATGGTCCTAATATAGATGAACCAACTATGTATGACCGGCTAACTATGGAACTATTAGATTGGGAGGGGGAGCTACTGATCATGGGAGATTTTAATTGTGTTATGAACTATGACCAAGATACCACTCAGCGTGGCGTCTTACAACGAATGTGCACAGTTAGAGCTGCTGTATTAGAACTAAGCCGGCTACATAATTTGAAAGATGTCTGGCGTACTGTACATCCTAACATAGCTGGCTACACCTACTATTCAGCGCCACATAAACTGTGCTCTCGAATTGATATTGTTTGGACAACTGATAGAATTTTGGATAACTGTACAATAGAACTCTGCCCAAGAGTGACATCTGACCATAACCCCATTCTGTTAGAATTTAATATCTCAACCAAAAAAAAAGGGGTTAGACAATTTACTTTTCCGAGATATCTATTTTCCGATGAGACTTTTATTGCTTTGCTTAAAAAACACATTACGGAATTTATCAAGATCAACCTGAATTCTGCAGTAGTAATATCAGTCTGGGATGCTTGCAAGGCGAGCATTAGGGGTTTTGAACAACAATATGTTTTTCAGAAAAATGCAGAGAGAATGAAAGAGATTAAATCCTTGACTTTCAATATATTATCTCTGGAAAATCAGCTTGCACAGGCACTGCAGCAAGGGGAATTTAATGCCAATCAGATAAGAACTGATCTGGTTAATCTGAAGTCAGCTACTAAAAAGACGATAAGGGGGAGATATAGCTAGAAACTTCATCAATATCATCTTATGCAATATGAAAGCGGTAACAGAATTGGGAAACTATTAGCTTACAAAGTAGCTGATAAGAAAGCTAAAACTAAAATCAAAGGTATTAAAGATGCAAAGACTGCGTGTTACAATCTGCCAGAGGAGATATTAGAGCAGTTTGTTAAATACTATAGCAGATTATATACACCGGAAAATTGCCCCCGAATGATCATATATTATCCTACCTTAATAAACACTTGACTAATCAAGGCAACGGAGAGAGACTTAGTCATCTTGAGGATAATATCACTGCTACCGAGATTAAATCAGCGATTGCTTCCCTTCCATCAGGGAAGGCTGCGGGGGAAGATCTACTTCCCATTGAACTATATAAAATATGTTTGCAGGAGCTACTCCCTTTGTTTAGTTTAGTTATTGATTCTATTGGCGTAACAGGAAAAGCCCCTGCTTCATGGAATACAGCCAAAATCATATTTTTTCTGAAAAAACAAAAGCCAGCTGACGATTGTGGGTCATACAGGCCTATGTCATTAATTAATGCTGATGCTAAGGCCTTTGCAAAAATACTAGCCACTAGGTTAGCCCCCTGTATGCCAGAGCTGGTTAACATCCAACAACATGGGTTTGTTATGGGGAGAGATACTACTGCCCATGTTAACATGGCCATTAAAGCATTTGATGTTGCTTCCACTGATCTCACCCCACTCGGCATGGTATTGCTTGATGCTGAAAAAGCATTTGACCGAGTGGGGTGGGATTATTTGTGGGCAGTACTTAGGGCATTCGGCTTTCAGAACCACTATCTTGGCTGGATTCGATCCCTGTATGACCAACCTACTGCCATAATATGCTATGGAGACATGAGCTCATCTAGATTCCAAATAGCCAGAGGCACTCGGCAGGGGTGTCCTTTATCACCCCTGCTGTTTGCTCTATCTTTGGAACCATTTTTAAATGCAATGACGTCACAGGCAAACATCATTCCCTTTCAGTTTGGTGGAAACTATGTAAAAATAACCGCATATGCGGATGATATAGCCATTTTTACAACTGATGTTGCTAAAGCTATACCAGAGATTACTAGGGAAGCAGAAAAATTCGGAGAGGTTTCAGGCTATAAACTAAATCTAAATAAAACACAGGTTATAGGTAATTATAAACCACTGGACATCGTTCATGGTATATGCAACAATGCTGTTTATCTTGGAGTGAAAATTTCAGCTAATATTGGGGAACTCATTGCTCTTACTTACAACTCACTCCTAAAAGAAGTATCTCTCTCCTTAAAAAAATGGCTTAAGATTCCACTGAGTTTAGTAGATCGAATTAACTTAATTAAAATGAAAACAGTTCCCAAATTTCTTTACTTATTTAGATGTATACCTCTCCGGCTCAATAGTTCTTTTTTTAAAAACTTGATGGGATATGTAGCAGCTACATATGGGGCTACAGGAAAGTTCCCGGATTTTAAATTATATTTTTTTGCCACTTTTTTTGCTCGCCTTAGAAGTTTGCTTACTAATAGGCATCCACAATTTTTCTTCTATCAATTTATGTTAGGCCCTGATAGTAATCAATTTCTGTCAAGAGTCCACGACCCAAATTTCTACAAACGGGTTAAATTTAAGACTACTAGGGAAATTACAGCCATCTGGAATATGATCATGAACTATGGTAAAATCTATTTTTTTCATTCAGAATTGCCGCTATGGGATAATCCGGGGCTTCCTGGAATTTTCTCAGATGGTGCAGGGATTTCTTGGTCCAGGTGTGGGGTTAATAAGCTAGGTGATCTTTTCGGGCCCAAGGGACTACTTGACTTTGCTTCACTTAAAAACCTTTACAAATTAGAAGACAGGATGTACTTTAAATACATGCAAATATGGGACTTTTTTGTGCGGAAAATGAAAATTAAAGAAGTTGGCCACTCTGACATTATAAATTGTTTGCATTTAAATAAAACTAAAGCACTTATTAGCGAGGGGTATAGATGCTTCAGCAAGGTAAAAATGGATGATTGTTGCACACTTGCTGCTAAATGGACTACTAGGATGGGTATGAATATAACATCAAACCAAATATCTGCCTCCTTCTGTTAAATTAATCAGGTAGTCCAGTCTTCTAACTTAAGACTTCAACATTATAGAACGGTATGTCAACTGTATTATACCCCTCAAAGAATCTCAGGCTGGTCAACTAATAATGATCTTAGTGACAGTACGAAATGTCCTAAATGCGAGTTATTCGCTGCCGATTTGGCGCATATGTTTGTCTCCTGTCCCGCCCTATGTGAATTTTGGAGAGGAATAGAAGATATACTTATCCAGAAACAAATAATTGTTTTACCATTTTCCTTACAGGTGATTTTACTTGATATACAGGATTTAAATAGCCCACAAAAAGATTTTATTTCTATACTAATTGCCCGTGCACGTTTGGTTATAGCCAGGCCAGGGCTTGGATATCTCTGAAGCCTCCACATGTTATGGAATGGTGGACTTTAGTTAATGAAATACACACAATTGAAATATCATTAGCAAAAACGAGGGGCTCTTTGAGAAAAAGAGAGAGAATTTGGGGAACTTTTTTTTATATCATTATCTGAATGTATTATTGACATCTTTTCTATTTATAAATTGATTCCTCTGCATTTATTACTTATTAGGAACGATACTTTATGATGTGAACACGATATGAATTGTTTTGTGTTATTATTGTATTACTCTTGCAATGACAATTAAAAATCTTTAAAAAGAAGCAATCTTATAAACCACAGCTGCGAATCAAAGGCTGCTTTAGCACTAACAGACACAGCCTACCAGTAGGGGAAAAAGCTTGAAGAACAACTATGTTTTCAGTTTTTTCCTGAAGAGACTAAAGCTGGAAATACTGCTGATATGGGCTGGTAGGGAGTTCTAGTGTTTATCAGGCAAATAAGAAATAAGCGTCCTTCCAGTCTGCTTCATCTGATCTGCAGAATAACCAGCTTTTTCGAAGATGAGGCACAGCGGGTGAGAGGGATGGTGAGGTAAAAAGTTATGTCTAAGGTAGATTGGACCAGAATTATTGACTACTCCATGAGGGATGCAGAGAGATTTGAAGCTAGATGCTTCAAATCTCTCTGATCCATCAAGGTAGGAGAAAACTGAGCATGGGGGAAGATTCAAAAAGAATTGAGCTGCCGAGTTCTGAGCAGTCTGAAGCGGTGTAAGAGATAGAGAGATGCCGCTCAGTAAAAAGAATTCCTGTAATCAAGGTGGGAAGAGATGAGAGCTTGAACCACTGTCCTCTGAGAGACTGTATGAGGAAGCGAAAACACTTTCAGTAGTATACTCAGAGTTTTGAAACAAATGGAAGCCATGTGACTTATTTGGGTGCCAAAAGATGATTTTGTGTCAAAAAAGCTACCAGGCTTTTAGCAGAACTGACCAGAATAGAAGAAGGTCCTAAATCTGAAGACCACTAAAGTGGGGACTGAAGGGTCCACTGCTATCCAAATAGAAAACCTCAGTTTTGTCACCACTGATCTTAATACAGTTTTGTTTCAGCTATTTGATGACAGAATCCATGCCGACACATATATTGTCTTGCTTTTGAGAGATGTTTCGAGAAACGGACACCTTACCATTAGCCGGCCAGCAGATGCCCGCTTTCAGTGCTTCCCCTAAAGAAGGTATGAAAAAAGCTCCTATAGCAGAAACAATGGCTTCAGTCTTTTGGCAGGGAAACCTGGATGTAGGATGTGTGACTTCTAATAGCGCAGGAAGTGAAGCTTGGGAGGATTCTGGAACTTCATTAGCTTGAAAGGGACCTGGGTGAGGCTTGCTCTTTCATAGTTAACTGAAAAGGGAGATTGGGGAAGTGAAATCTTTTGTTTCCTGTACTCTCTGTAGCCAGCTTGGTCCAAGAATCTGTTGGTGTAGTTAAGAAGGAGGGAGCAGTTCATTTCCCGAAACACACCCCGGGCTAGAACCACAGTAGCCTCCAAGGTCAGAAAGGTGCTTCTGACTTGGATTTGCCTCAGAATAGTGAACTGTGGATTATTTTGCAGTCAGGAAAATGGGATGTGCTGCAAATGTGGAAAGAGTTGCCTCCGGGGTGGGAAGAGCTGCCCCTGGGAACTTGTTTGTCATTAGTTAGGGAGTGTCTAGGAATAACCCTTGCCGACCAACTTGCTATTAAATCCTACAAAAGTGGCACCTAACCCACAGCTCTTTGGAATACTCTATGGACTAATGGATGAACAGAAGAAGAAGACTGGACTTGCTGTTTGAGACCACTTTGGAGATGTAAAGAGCTGAACCAGCTCGTACTTGTATACAGGATTGAGAAAAGGATGCCTAGTCATGTGGGTGACATCATGTGTTACTACATGGGCACAACAAGCTTCAAGAGGCATCTTATCTAAAGTGCCCAGTAAACCAGTAGCAACTTGACATGGACTGGGCCTGGCTGGTGGCCTCTGTTGGGGTGTATGCTAACGCCTAATTGTTGTACCTGAGATCTTGGGGGCATTAGAAGTAACCAAGAAGAGCTGCTCCAGAAAGTCTGAAAAGTTGGGACGTAAAAAATGTTTGGACTTCCAAGACCTCCGGAGCAGCTGCAAGACCTCAGGGAAAAGGTTCCAATATCAAGCGGACTTTGAAGGATACAGTGAGGATTTTGAAGCCCATATAAAAGACTATGGGCCTGATTTAGAGTTTGGTGGTGGGTTATTCTGGAGCAAGTGTGACAGATATCCTGTCTGGATGAATACACGTGCCATAAGGTGTAATGTACATTTAATAAGGCAGACAGAATAATTGCTATGTCTGTGATGGAGTAGCCCACCTGCCAAACTCTAAATTAGGCCCTAAGTTTGATCGCAGCAATTTTGAAGGGACAAAAATATCAAAAGTATCTGCCAGATGTGAGCACTTTGGCGGCGGCGAAATTTGAATTTCTCCTGCTCTGAGTTTTTTCCTCCCAAACCAACGGCAAACGGGCTTTGTCCATGAGCTATCTGTTTTCAGTGCACTTTGTTGCCTGCAGCCTGCAACCATATCCCACTGGTGGATTTTTTCAGCTTCTGGTTCAGAGAATTAGTCAGAAGGTAAAATCTTTGCCCAGAATGATCTTCTTGGTGTATCTGACCCACACGCCATCGGGGGCGACCTGGAATTGCATCTATGTCCCGGCCAACCTCAGTGACTTGATTGGTGATTTACCTTTTCTTGGTGCTTTTTGCCTTAAATCTTTTTTTAAATACATGTGTCTGCTTTGACTTATATGCATTTTGCTTAATAAAATTGCCTCTATTTTTATAAATTGGTTGTAGGATTTTTATTGTGCTGTGTTTTGACTTCATAACTGTTTCGTTACTTCTAAATACATTAAACATGTCCTTAAGTAAATTTAGTCTGCCCTGTGCCATGGCTATTGGTGGTTCACATAGAGAGAATAGGCGTGAGGCATTTACGTCACACAGGTCCTTCTGAACAGCCGGTTTATCTACGCGGTAGATACAGGGTTGTATGTCCGAATAGCATATATAGAACATCTGTCTGCAATGTAATAAATCACCTAAACAGGCCCGGCTCCAGGAATTTTTACTTGGGTTGGCCAAGGGTGCATCAGGGTGGGCCCCTGCGGCCCCGATTTGTCTCTTATATGTCTAGCCTGGCCTGCTTCCGGGCCCTCCTTTATCTCTTCTTAGTCTTACAAGGCCCAGTAAAATGCACACTTTTCCAAATCTTTCTAAATGTTATCATTCTCAATTTTTTTTTCCATGTAATGTTCCTTTGATGGAAAGAGAAGGTTTCTGAGGTGGGAGTATCAGGCAAGTGACACTACTCAGGCTCCCTCTGTGCGAGCCTTCAGGGAGAATGCGTCTTCGTTACTACCTCCACCTGACCCCTGACTCTGCAGCGCACTCCCTTACAGGCTTGATTATCCACCTTTCTACCACCCCTCTCCAGTGCACCTTATGTCATAGCTCACCTTAGGCCCAAGCCCCATATCAGTCACCATCCATATCCACTTTCATTGTTCCCGGGAAAAAAATTGTAAAATCACCATCAAATTTTAAACATTGAATATAACAGTAAATGTAATTAGCATGTACTTAAAAGTATGTTCCACAGTTGGCCTAATGACCTGACTGTTAATTAAATAACCAAAAACTGCAAGGCCATAACAGGGCCGGCTTTAGCGCTGGTGTGAAAGTCTTTTTTGGCACCCCACCGATGACCTCTTTATCCATAGATACCATTACTACCACCCACTAACAGTGCCCTTCAACTCTCCATAGCTCCCCCCACCCCATGACCTCCTCCTCCGATTCCCTCTTTGCCACCCTCCAACAATGCCCCTCACCGCTCCATAGCCCCTCCCCCTATCGACCTCCTCCTCGGATTCCCTCACTGCCACCCGACACCAGTTCCCCTCATCTGTCTGTAGCCCCTCCCCCTATTGACCACCTCCTCGGATTCCCTAACTGCCACCCTACACCAGTTCCCCTCATTGCTCCATAGCCCCTCCCCCTATATTCCTCCTCCTCGGATTCCCTCAATCCTACCCTCCACCAGTGCCCCTCATCTCCCTGTAGTTCCCCCCTCCACCCCATGACTCCTGCTCGGATTCCGCCTTTGCCAACCTCCAAGAATGGCCCTCATTTCTCCATAGCCCCTCCCCCTATTGTCCTCCTCCTCGGATCCCCTGAATACTACCCTCCACGGTGGCCCTCATCTCTCTGTAGCTCCCCCCTCCACCCTATGACCTCCTCCTTGGATGTCCTCTTTTCTTCCCTCCAACAATGACCCTCATCGCTCCATAACCCCTCCCCCTATTGCCTTCCTTCTCAGATTCCCTCAATACTACCCTCCACCAGTGCCCCTCATCTCTCTATAGCTCCCTCCTCCACTCCATGACTTCCTCCTTGGACTCCCTCACTTCCACCCTCCACCAGTGCCATTCATCGCTCCGTAGCCCCTCCCCAATGACCTCCTCCTCAGATTCCCTCACTACCACCCTCATCCCTCTGTAGCTCCCCCTCATAAACTCCTCCTCGGATTCCCTCACTGCCACCCTCCACCAGTTCCCCTCATCGCTCCATAGCCACTCCCCCTATTTTCCTCCTCCTCGGATTCCATCAATACTACCCTCTACCAGTGCCCCTCATCTCTCTGTAGCTCCCCCCTCCACCCCATGACCTCCTCCTCAGATTCCCCCTTTGACACCCTCCAACAGTGCTCCTCATCTCTCCATAGCCCCTCTCTCATATGCATTTCATTTGTTGCATAACGCTACTCATATCAGTGTAGGGTGTGGCAGTACTTTACATCATTCACACATTATACAGAGACAATAAATCAGTCTACATGGAACGTCACATAAATTAATGAGGATTACAAGGTGTAGAAATCACGTCATCTGTACTGGTGGGCAATATATTTTAAGAGGGTTTGGTCTGGAGAAGCACAAGCATAGGATTTAAAGAGTACTCCAGAGGTTGCAGGTTGGCTTTACTAATAAAAATGTATATCTGCCCGCATAAACTCATTTTAGCAGCTTTAGCATAATGTAAGACTGGGGAATTCTAACTTTATCACAACACACAAAAAAGCAAAGTTTGAATGCAGCTCTTTGATGACAGTTCAGAGGTCACTGTCCTATTTTAGGATTGTAACTTCTGAACTGCAAGTGACACATGGACCTCTGTGACAAAGGCAGTAACCCACCGAGCTATCCACAAAAATAGCCATCTATTACGATTTTTTCCCTCCTGAGGCGGAAGCCGGGAGGTCTCTTTCTTTCCTTGCACCTTTTACATTGTGTGTTCGACTTTTTAACGTTGTGCTTGTTGTGCTCTGCGCTTGATTAATAAGCGTCAGAGCTTAGAGACTTCCTAGAGCGCTTTGGCGCTTTGCTGTTCCTTCCCCCCTCCTCGACCTTCAGACCGCCCTCGGCCGAGCATTGACGCCGAGGGCTGGGATCTGACTTCGGCGGCCATATTGGGTGTAGGACAGGCCGTTCACGCACTCTAGCAGCGCTATAAAAAGTACGCACTTTCCCTCCGCACAGCGGACGCGTTCAGCGGACGCGCCGGACCTGCGCCGGAGTCGCGCCAGAGTCCTGCCCGTCTGCGCCCGTCAGCGTCCCAGAGGCGTACGGTGTGACAGACTGGCTCTCTTCCCACATATACCTGCCCGAGCGCTAATATGAGACGCTACTCGTCCCTGGAGCTTCGCTCATTCCAAAAACCTTCTTGTGCCTGTCATGCGGTATTCCCTGGTCGCTATAAGGGCAAGCGCAAATGTCCGGGTTGTAGTTGGTACCTCGCCAGTGTCCCGCCTCCTATATCCAGTAGGGAGGTGGGGAACGTTAAGCATCTTTGCCTACTTCTTAACACCAGATCCGTCCACAGACATGCCCAGGAAATCTTTGATCTCCTGTCTACCGAAAAACCTGCATGCCTGATGTTGACTGAGACATGGCTAGGTGAGTCATCACACCCCGACATTGTTACTGCGATTCCCACTGAATATAACATCTTCAGGCAAGACAGAGCAATTGGAAGAGGGGGGGGTGGCCCTCGTGGTACAAAAAGCCTTTGCGTGTTCTATCATCCACACAGAGGCCATCACGGGCGCCGAATCCCTTGCTTTCTCCATATCCCTGTCATCCCAACAATCTCTAAAGGGGCTCGTAGTCTATAGGCCTCCAGGCCCGGCAGGATCCTTCTTTGAATAACTTCAGTTATTACTTTCACCGCTGACCCTAAGAGCGGAGCACTGTGTGTTGGCCGGAGATTTTAATTTCCATATGGAAGATAGCTCTGACATGGATACTTCCAAATTGATGGATATCACGGCCCCTTTGGGCCTGGTCCCCTATCTTTCTGGACCGACCCACGATAAAGGCCACACTCTAGATCAGGTCTTCTCCACATCCCCGGTCGAGGTGACAGCAGTGTTGCCGGTTTTATGGTCCGACCATCGACTAGCCTACTTTTATATACTAGGCACAAAGAAACCAGCAACCACTGCCCTAAGGCATCAGGGAACTGCTTCAAGGGCGTATCATCGGGTGACCCCGGAGATGTTTGCCCAGGCCCTACAGGACCATCCCGTCTCCTCTACCGGTGATCTGGATAAGGATCTTGAAACCCTGCAGACTTGGTTTGTAGATAGGTTGAACGATCTAGCCCCTGTCATTCCCCCTCGGACCACCTTGAAACGGGTCTCGGCCCTGTGGTTCACCGATGTGCTGGCGCCCTCCGTAGGCAATGTAAAGTTGCCGAAAGGGCGTGGCGGTCTCAGTACAACGCTGAGGCAAGGCTTACCTATAGATCCATGATCAAAGCCTACCATCGGGAAGTTCTCCAGGAAAAAAAAAATGCTATTTTGCTAGGAGAATTAAGGATGCGGCCAACTCCTGTAAGGAGATTTTCTCGATCGTTAGGGAATTTACGACCTTGCGCCCTAACTCAGCTCAGGTTGCCCCCTCTGAGACATGGGCTGCTTTTTTCACCACTAAAATCAGGTTGATACAGGACTCCTTCCCCACTAGGCCGGTGGAGAGTTCTTTGAGCGTCCTGAAGGGGCCAGTCCATTCCATCTCATCAGGCCCAGTCCTGGCGGATTTCCCATCACTCTCGATACCTTCGTCGCTGACACTCATGACGAATCTCAAATCTGGCTCGCCCCTTGATCCCTGCCCGGCCAAATTCCTAGCTAAAATGGCAACTATTATCAATCCTCTGGCCAATCCACTTTTGAACCTCTCTCTGAGCCAGGGGGTAATTCAGCAGACATGGAAGCAGGCCATGGTCATCCCTCTTCTTAAGAAACCGAGCCTTGCCCCAGAAGCCCCCGCCAATTACAGTCCCATTTCGCTGCTTCCGGCATTAGCTAAGATCCTTGAGAAGCATGTACATGGCGTGCTCTCCAATTTTTGGGAGTCACACGAGTTATTGCATGCCTCTCAATCTGGCTTCCGCCCCAATTTAAGCACCGAGACGGCGCTATTGGAGGTATCGGAGGCCTTCAAGGAGGCGCTGGATTCAGGAGGCAGGGCGATGCTGGTCATGCTTGACCTGTCGGCGGCCTTTGACACCGTCCCCCACGAGGGTCTCCTCGCAAGACTCTATGAAATCGGTCTGAGGGAGACGGTGTTCAGTTGGTTTCGTTCATTCTTAGCCGACCGCCGACAAACGGTCTGGGCCTCCCCTTGCTCCGCCGAGATGTCGCCACTGGGAGTCGGAGTTCCCCAGGGCTCCGTGTTGAGCCCGACTCTATTTAACATCTTTATGACCCCATTGGCAACACTGGTGGAGTCTTTCGGGGCCCAGATCGTATCCTATGCCGATGACACCCAGCTTCTCTTTACATGCCGGAAGGGAGAGGATTTCGATGGAGAGAGTATCCGTGAGTGCCTTGGGGCTGTTTTTAAATGGTTCCAGCTAAACAGCCTCAAGTGCAACTCAGATAAATCGGAGATACTCTACTTCAGATGTCCATCTGATCCGGATTGGCATGGGTGGTGGCCCGCTGACATGTTCCCCCCAGCTCATTTGTCTTAGTCAGCCAAGAACTTGGGAATTAAAATCGACAATGGGCTGACGCTTAAATCCCAGGTTCTGGCTCTTACAGGAACATGCTTCGGCATCCTCAGGATGCTCCGGAAGTTCTTCCCTTTACTCTCTGAGGAACATAGGAGGACGACGGTCCAGGCCTTAATCGGATCTAGACTGGATTATTCGAACATCCTATATCTTGGCCTGCCGGAGTACCTTCTACAAGGCCTGCAGGTGGCCCAGAATGCGGCTGCACGAGCCATTTTTGGCCTCCACAGGAGGGCCAGTGCCTCTAGCCTATTACAATCGCTACATTGGCTACCTATCCGAAAACGGATAGTTTTCAAGGCCATGACATTGGCCCATAAGGCTTTGCATGCCTCGGGAGCTCAATATCTGCAAAGGAGGCTGGCCTTTTACCATCCCGCACGATCCTTGAGATCGGAGTCCCTCTTCCTGGCTGTGGTGCCCCGTATAAAAAAAGCCCGTATAGGAGGACGTTCGTTCAGGCTGCTAGCCCCGCAGCTGTGGAACTCCCTACCTTTGACTTTACGCTCTATATCTAATCTCCTCGCGTTCAGGAAGGGCCTAAAGACAAGGCTCTTTGCCGGTTAGGGATTTCCTGCTCTGTTTTTGTATTCTGCCATCCTCCTATTCCATGTTGTTATGTTTGTCTGTTTCTCTTCTAGGTCATAGAATACAAAGCACCGGGACACTCCTTTGGAGTAGCCGTGCACTATAAAAGACCTATTTAACATAACATAACATAACAAAAAATACAATTCATCTGCATTTAAAAACTACCAACAGACTAATGACTGCTCTCCAGCAGGATCCTAAATCACCAGGTATCTGAACATTTTTTATTGTTGTACATCAGTGGCAGATTAACTGCGAGGGCCTGGGCTCATCTTGGGGTGGGCCAGGCTCATCTTTGGGTGGGCCAGGCCCAGCCGGCCCACCCTCTAGAACCGGGCCTGCTCTTAAATACCATCTTTAAAATTACGGCCCCCTTGGGGCAGCTTTTCTGCTATTAATTTGCAATCGGACAATTCTTTTGTGGACGTTTTTTACGTAAGAACTTATTGTGCACCTGAGAACCTGGATTGCTCGCGACAGGTGCGTGTACTGTGCCGCACGAGCACGCGGGGATTGTTGGATCAGACCCCAGATCTTTACTAAATGGAGGCGATGGGGGGCGGGGGGAGGGGGGTTCAATTAGCCTTTACAAACAATGGGCTTCCGGTGAGAGACTGTGCTTTACGACGTGTACTGAAGCAATTTTGGCCCATACGGTGGTTAAAATGCAATTAATTCTGGCCAAACCTCCCACGCCTCTGTGTGCGGAACTGCACATAAATGTTATGAAGTTGTCGTCACTCCCCTGCACCCTCGCCTGCAGCCGGGATCGTGCGATGTCCGCTGTGAGTGAACGGACCGTGTGGTCCTCGGGGCAGAGAGAGCCCGTGGCGGCCTCCGGCCTGTGTCTCTGCTCTTCCTGGGTGAGATCTGTCCCGCCTGCTCGGCCTGCTGCCTGCTTCTGCCCCGTGCTTGCACACATCAATCCCGCACGGCAGTGCCTGCTCCACGCTGCAAGCGCAGCAGCTGAGCCTTTTCCTTTTCTCAATGAACCCGTTTGCTAGCGCCTCCCCTCGCCTCCCTCTAAATTACACCTTAGTGCTTCCTTGAGAATCCATTGGCCTGGGAGTCCCTCGGGGCTGACGACGTGTTGTGGCTGGTGATGGCGAGAAGTTGCGGGGAAGTGGGGGGGGGGGGGGGGGGGGGTTCAGGCGAGGCAGCGGTGATGCTCTTGCCCCCTAAGCGTCTTCAAAAAGAGGCACTTGAACTTACCCCTGAAGCATCACCAACTCCTGTTGCAAGGATGCCAGGGAGCGCGAGCTGAGAGCACGGAGCTGGACTCTGGTGTCGGCGCTTCCAAGTGTAGAGACAGGAATGCACTTCCGTGACCCCATTTAATTGCCTTCGCACCCCCTCTCTTGCCTGCCTTCCTGACACGCGCACGCAGCGGAAGCTCTGCCCTCCGGCTGCACCTCTGCCGGGACAGAGACATTCAAACCCGCGTTTGTAAACAGAGACTGGTGTGTACGCGCGCGCTTCGAGCCTTTGAATCTGGAACTGAGCTGAGTAATTGAATAAGTTGAAAAAAGCCGAAAAGAATCTGGGCAAACCCACAGCAAGATTTACGGCAGAAGGATCAACTGCCCCCAATAAACTCTCCCATACAAAGAAATGTACTTGTATACAGCAGAGCTCCTGCGTGGTTAATTCGTGGATATAAGGCGCTGAATGTGATCCGAATCACAGAGTGCATTCATCGGACGAGGATGTGGCTAATGTGAGTTGACAACGGTGCCAGGGGTGATTTCCCGCTCTTTCTTACAGCACTCGTTTCCTCAGCTACCTCCAGCTCCTGCGAAGCTAATCGGCGGATAGAAGGCGCTGTAAGTGTCATCTCGATCAAGGTGCACCGTGCGTGCAAGCTAGGAGAAGCTCTTTTTAAAGGGAGGTGGCAGAAGCAGCGCACCGTTGTCTCCCGAGTCCCGCACCCGTCGCCTCAGCCTCCTCTCCCCCTGCTAGGATGAAGGCTCGCAGAATCCAACAGCTCCTACAGAGTTAATCTGAGGATATAAGGCGCTGTAAGTGATCTCGAATCGTGCGTGCAAGCTTCGAGGCGGTGTGTTTAAGGGGAGGTGGCAGCAGCGCCGCTCTGCCTCCTGCACCCGTCTCCGCAGCATACCTCCTCTTCACGTGCTAGGATGAGGGAGCGTGGACTCCTCCAGCTCCTGCATTGTTAATTTGAGGACATAAGGCGCTGTATCTGATCTCACTCAAGGTGCGTGCCACGCTTCGAGAGGCTGTGTTTAAAGCGAGGTGGCAGCGCGCCGCCCCTGCCTCCTGCACCCGTCGCCCAGCCACTTTCAGACCCTCGTCCGGTGCCAGGATGAGGGCACGCAGCCTCCTCCAGCTGTACTGCGCCGCGGCCGTCCTGGCACAGGCTGCCCTGCGCGGGCTCCCCGCCCCTCGGCAGCGGGATCCCGGAGCCACCCGGCTCAAGAGGAAGAACCTGTCCCTCGACCTCATCCTGTCGGCCACCCTGCGCACGGCGCTGCGGGACCTGCTGGGGGTGCACCCCGCGGAGGGCCAGGGGCGCTGGGAGGTCACCTGTGCCCTGACTCTGGAGTGCGGGGCCCTGGTGGCGGCAGTGGAGCAAGGGCTCCAGCCTGAGAGCGAGGAGTCAGGGCGCTTTGAGGAGAAGGACCGGCAAGGGCTGCCGGAGGAGAGGCACCCTGAGAGGAGGGCACTCAGGGCCAGGCGTGGGGTCTCCCCAGAGGTCGGGGGTCTCTGGAGCCCGGGGGTGCCTGAAGGTCAAAACCTGGCCGGAGAGCAGGTCCAAGGAAGGTCACGGGGCCCCGGGAATGACCTGTACACGCAGGCACTGGACTCAGGCACATCCTTCCAAGAGGAACCCCTCGTAGGGGCACTCAACGCGGACTCAGGGGCAGGAAACGCTCTGGCCGGGGGGCCAATCTCAGAAGATGTGGGGCAAGAGTCGACAAAGTTACCGAACTCCGACAGTGCAGCAGCGGCGCTATTGGAGGAAATCAGCAGGGACACTACAGAAGGGGCGCCCACAGAGGAACTTAACTCGAACACTGCAGGTGAGGCGCTATCCAAGGCGCTGGACTGGGACATCAGGGGAGAGGCGCTATCCAAAGAACGGTGCACGGATGCCTCCGGGGAGGGACTTTCCAAGTCACCGGAGTTACACACGGCAAAAGAGGCGCTTCGCATGGAGCTAAACTCAGAAAAACAAAGAGAGACATTAACCAAGGCACTGAATGGAAATACTTCGGCAGAGGCGCTATACATGGAGTTAAACTCGGACACTTCAGGAGAGGCGCTAACTGAGAAAGTGGCCTCAGAAAAGGAAATTGGGTCACCGGAGAAACTAAAGGGCCGAGAAACAGTGAGAGAAGCAGAAGCTCTGTCCATGGTGCTGAAAGCAGCGACGGAAGAAGCGGTGTCTGAGGCAAGGAAGGCTGCGACGGAAGGGGCTCTGTCCAGCGTCCTGAACTCACACACGGCAGAAGAAGCAGCGCCGACCAAGGTCTCAAACACTGGGGAAGAAGAACAGGTGCCCAGAAAGCTAAATTCAGGCCCTGGAGATGCCAGAACAGCTGCCCACAAAGACTCAACACCTGCTTACCCCAGGGCCCCCGGCAGGTCCCGGCGCTGGAGCCAAGCACTGCACATCAGACAACAGGAGTTTCGAAAGTTAGCTGAGTCGGTTCAGTCCCAGCACCGACCTCTGTCCGCGGTGCTGAGGGAGGGCTCGGTGGGGACCCTACGCAGGTCCAAGCAGCTCGTGCTGCCGCTGGGGCAGGCGCAGATACAGAAGGGCTGCAGCTCCGGCCGGACACAGGGTGAGGGCCCCCGGGGACAGCAGGCCCAGGGCGCCGCCGGAGGGGCCCTGCACATGAACCTGACAGAGCTCTTCGACTGGTGGCTGCGCACAGGCACCGGGAGGCTGCGGGTGCGCCTGATGCCGGAGAGGACCGTGGCTGCCCCGGAGAAGGAGGAGCGCCTGGCCGAGGCCATCAGAGACTCGCACCCGCGGCTGGAGGTGCACCTCTCCAGGAAGGGTAAGGCGCACGCAAGTGCACTCTCAGCCGGAAATGAAGCTCCAAATAATGTGCATGCATTCTGCTCAAAACCACGCCCACGTGCCTCCACGTGCTTTCTCCCAACCGCGGGCCTCATTTAAGTGATATTGCGCTTACTGGAACGTGCTCACAAAGTTCCTGTCACTGTCAGACGCTGCTGTGTCAAACATAGTGTCTAACGTTCGACATTCCGAACTAAATCGACTACTCTTGCAGTAATAATTTATTCACGACCACAAATTTCACCCTGTCTTTTACTACAGCTTTTTTTGTATATATGTTACTGTTTTTATTGTAAAGCGCTGCATTTCGCCGCGCTCTAGCCTCAGAACGCTGCGAAGGATGATTAGGCTAGGACACATACGAACTTGGTGGGTGTGGTGTGATGCTGCATGTGCGACAGTAACACCTGCCAATGTGCAGCGGTGCCCTCACACGCCTGGCATGTGGAAGGCGTGCGACCGGTCCTGACCGACAGATTTCGAAGCTATAAACCGGCCCTGCGTGGTTTCCCTCATGCTTTCTATGATATAAGATTTTCCCACCTAAACTAACAGGCAAGCAGCGCCAAGATAAGTCCTGGCTCCCCCGTTGTCAAGCACGAGCCACCCCACAGGAGGCCCCGCCCTTCTGCTCCACTGTGCCTAAAACTGCAGGCCATGGTACTGTGCGCCACTGCCGCCCTGTCAGAGAGCCCCTCAGGGACCCACCCTTGTTATTTACAAGTGTGCGGCGCACGTGGCAGCCTTAGCTCCGCGTACATTCCCGTGGTCGTATCAATTGCACATTTCTTCATTTAGCTTCCTTCTGGTTAGGCCTGGCGTTAGCCAAGACCCCTTCGTCTCACACACACATGCACACTCACCTACGCACACGCACATACATGTGGATAACATGTTTACGTATAGGGTCTTTCAGCCAATCCGCTCAGTCAATAGTTGTGCTCCGGTGTCTTCTTCTTTGTTCCTGTGCCCGCTAAAGCATACACTACAGAGCCAAGGGTCAGCCCGTGTCAGTCATTGGTCACTTCACCGTAAATGGTGGTATTCCGCTGTTTCACACGCAGGACATCCACACAATGTAGTGCGCATGAGTGGCTGGTAATAGTTTGGCAAACTGTGGATTTGGAGACGAAATGTTTGACTTTTAGTCATGTTTGAATATTTTAATTTTCAGAGGGACGAAGACTCCAAAGCTACTTCAGGAATAAAGGTTTGCAAAAGTCGTGACAAACAGAACAAGCTCTGACATTTTCTAAATGTGTCTTTATAAGCGACCATTGGCGACTTAAACATATTGTAGTAAGATATATGACTACAATAAAGAAAACTGTGAATGCAAAATCATCGAAGGGGTAGGAGTTGTGATCTCACACACCCTCTGACTTCTGACGACATCACTGCACTGATCCCCTGTCCCATTCTTATCTCCTCAAGAGCTTCTGAATAGCTGACCAAATACTTGTGCGAAATGTTAGTAATATTCTTACCTAGTAAACTTTAGAAATGCAGGAAGCACTCTAAAGTGACACATCGCTCAAACTGTCTCATAAATAATTGTCTTCTTTCTTACTAATACATGTTATAAAGCTGTTTTTAAAGCACACACACACACCTTTGAGGTTTTCATGGCGCTACAGGAGAAAGAGGCGACTGCATAGCCTTGCCCCTTAATCAAACACAGACGGTATCAGGTAATTTTATGGTGTTTTCGAAAACTACTCGGATCTGGAGTAAGTCTGAGCTCGGGGGGCAAGAAGTTAAAAAGGGCAGGAGCAAGAACCGAGGATTTATTGAGCCAAATTGTCTTTTAAAGTTTTATTTTTCAATAGACATTGGTCAGTCGATCAAAGAGACCTCAGGAGGGGGAGGGCACTAACTTATAACAAGAGGTGAATTGCTGTAAGTGACAATGCAGAGTGTCCTAAAGAATACTTCCCCCTGAATGAGGACTAGTGACGTTTCTCTGACATCAGTGTGGCGTGGCTTCACTTGGGAGCCCAGCCACTAGTCTGCCAGTGCTCTTATAAATGACCTGTATTCAGGAAAGATCAGGTTAAACTACAGTAGGTTTCTTGCACCGCCCCCTGAATGACTGACACTTTCCCTACACCCCCTCCAAGGTTTAACCGAGAAGGTTCCCACCAATCAGTTTTGTTAGTTCATTTAGCCCACCAGCTGACTGCATGATAGTTTCCCATTGGAGGGGAGACTCCCTTTTTCCTGCCAATATTTCTGCCTAAGAAATTCCAGCATCCCGTCCCACCCCACCCGCTTCAGGGATGGTACGCTCCATTCATTTTGCTTCAGAGATGTATTCTTTTAAAATCCAGTTGGTTCATGTACATCTGTGTCTGTTTCTTTCTGTCACACATGTCTGTAAAATAGTCATGTATTTGAGCATCCAGAAGATGAGACCCCCATAGAGAGCCAGACACATTACAGGTATTCTGAGCTCTCTGTGCTACTCCAGCCACACACCAGACAACCTCACAGTGCATAAGGCATGCCACTCTCAGAGGCCCTATTATATGCATTGCACCAGTATTTGAGCAATTTTGCACAGTTGACCGTGCAATTTTGCACAGCGCTTGCATTGACTGACCAGTCCGTGGCAGTCGCTGTTGCACTCATCTGTTGGTCTGTGCCAAGGCTGGTTCCAAATTCCATGACTATCAAGATAAACTTTCCCAGACACCAATGCAATGTTTGGAATCAGAAAGGTGAAGCTAGAAACTTACTTCATGGTGGCAACTTAAATGCAAAGAGAGCGGAAGGTGGGGTGATTACATGTATGTGTGCAAGCCAGGGATGCCATTGCAGTAATAAAAAACATGCAGCACGTTACCATGTGAATCTTATGGAGTCCACAGACACCAGATCACAGTCCATACTTCTCTTAATCAGATATTGTAATCCAGATTTTTAGTCTGAGTTGCTCTATTCAGCTGAAGTCGGACTCCAGCTCCCAGAATGCATTGAGTTATTATTAAATGAAAACCCAGGTTGGAAACATGGTGTCCCAGATATCCTGGAGCAAATAGATAAACTTACATTCAGAAGAACCATGTTTTCCAATTTATGAACCCCAAAAGTAAGGGTGTGCGAAAAAAGCGTAATTTGCGTTTGCATAATAGCACAACATTTTTGGAATAGTAATGCAGAATTTCGCATAGGTATTTAAATTCCAAGGCTGTCATTTGGCACACTATTTTAGCCTTAAGGGCACCCTTGTGTTAATTCTGGACAAAAGGATGCATTTCATTCGGGAAAAATTGCAAAAAAACCAAAGGTGCTGCAAACAGCAGTCGCATTGTGGTCATTTGCTTTGTTTGTGCATGCAACATCTTTTGCCACACACGGTATCTAATTATGCAACGTGGCATGATAGCATGATTTTGGGAATTTCATGTAACAAGTTTAATATGAAATGACTGAAATTACATGAGTTTATGAGGCCTACACAAAGGCCCTGGCCATGACTCCAGGATGGTGAAAGAAGATGACAAGGCTGAGGGGCTGCCATTGTATTCCCCTCTGTGTGAGCTGCAGAAGAGAATACAATAGCAGCGGCTTCATCTCCTTTCCCACAATCCCCAAAGCAATAACTCTATGCACCAGGGCCTGGCACTGGGTGCTCACCTCAGGGGGGCGCTGACCTCAGGGGGGGCGCTGTGCTTAGCAATAGCATACGATTTAAAACACATACTGAGAGTTCCTCGAGCATCCAGCATTCGGGCAGCAATAAAAATGTCAAGATAACTCTTGCAATTAATGTTCCTGTTAGAGAGAGAGATCAGAGTTCTGTCTAGTAGCATAGTGTAGCGCAGAGGGTTAATATGCCTGCTGCAAAGAACACGTACCATGCCGATCACAGATCAGTATTTTATGTGGATCGCTGAGTGGATTACTGCTTTTGTCACAGAGATCCTTATGTTACTGCAGTTCATAAGATACAACCCTAATATAGAACAGTGACTGTTAAGAACTGTCATCAAAGAGCTGTATGCGAACTGCATAAAATAGTTAGGGCACTATGTTTTTTTCTCTAGTCTTTTATGATCTATGCCTAATATTGCTATAAAGGGTCTGTTTGCAAAGATATATTCATTCTTATTGGTAAAGCCAGCCTTTTCCAGCGCTTTAAAACAAATTAAATGTATGCGAGAGAAGGGATTAAGCGCCATATGTATGAACACATTTTCCCATAGACACAGAATGGGTAAAACCCTTTGATACATCTGGCCCATAGAGAGATGAGGGGCACTTTTGCCTTCTTGTAGTCAGGGAATCCAAGGAGGAGGTTATGGGGGGCAGGGGGTGCCAGAACTGGTTGTCACACCGGGCACCACCAGCGCCAAAGCCGGCCCTGCTGTGCACTTACTAGAAAAGGGAACACAGAGAGAAATGCAACCAGCTGAATCAACTTCTTGCAGTATGGCCCCAGTCCATGTGAGCTGGAACCCTTTGCTGCAGGGAAAGGACAGATTTGAACTAGTCCTCCTGGGTCCAATTGAGAGCGCTGTGTACATCTTTGTGAAGTCTGACATTTCCAGACTCTGCCAAAAGCACTGGCAGAAGTAAAAATTCACCTAGCCAAAAGAGCTCTGCCTTCTGCGTTCAGCCGTCACTTCCAGAAAGAACCAACAAGCGCGCACAGTCTCTAATATTGTGAGTAACTCAGAAACTTCTCAGGTACATTAGTTCAACCCCTACATCAGAGTTGTTCAAGCAAAAGATACAAAAAACGTCTAAATAGGCCACATTTTCCTGAAATACATGTGTAGGTGATGTTCCCTTGCGAACTCAAAATCCTACCCCACCTCTCTAAACAACATGCGCTCGAAATAATTTAGTGCAAAGGAGGATACAGAACATGCTGACTGCATTTTCTCTGCATTGCCTATTGCACAAGGTTATGCTATTTAAAAAAAATAATGATGGATTTGCACAGATGTATATGTATTGAATGTCTCTGAATGAAATGGCTCGCAATAGCCATTCATGATTAAACGTATTAAAGAAAACGCCAGAGTGATGTGTAAGGGAAACAATGCAGGGTTGAATGCAAAATACGTTGGGGCAGATTTATGTTGCCTGACGCATCTCTGCAAATCAGCAGAGATGCGTCAGGAAAGATACTGCACGCAAGTTTATCCTTGCGTCACCCATGATGCGCCGCATTTACAGTGTGGCGCACCATGGCGCAGGAATAAACAGATGCGTGTCGCATCGAGGGCATAAAGTTGGTGCAGTGCTGAAGTTGTGTTGCGTGCAGCACGTAACTCCAGCACTATTCCAACTTTCCCTATCTCTAACATGGTGCGCCAAGCCTTACGCCTGCTCCAAGCAGGCGCAGGGTTTTGACTCACCAGCGTTGGTAAAGTGACTCAGTGGAATCTTGTAGATTTCACTGAGGTCACTTTTCAGGGGCGTTCCCACGATGGAACGCCCCCCCCCCTGCGTGGAAATGCCCACATGAAACCTGACGCAGGTTTCATGTGGCGCATTGCCGTACACCGTGACGCATCTCCATAGATGCGTCACGATGTAAGTATGTCGCAACGTGGCGCAGGGTTTACTCCGCCGCTGCGTCACAGAAGTGCAACGGCGGTGCAAAAGTGCCTCAAGTCCGACATAAATCTGCCCCTGTAAGCTTTGGGACTGATTTAGAGTTTGGCCAATGGGCGACTCCTTCACAAAAGTGTCAGCTATCCTGTTCACCTTATTGCAAGTGCCTGAGCATGAAAGCGATCGTAATAATGCAGATGGACTATCCGTGATGTTTGTGACACAGCAACCCATCCGCCAAATTCTAAGCTAGGCCCTTAATTCTGAAACATATAGAGGGGTTCCCAAGGAAATCTCTTCTCTGCTAAAACAATACTCTTCGGCTGAAACCAACAGCACCCCACAAAAGTTCCAAAAGTCTATGGAATGATTTTTTTGTTCACAAAAGATGCTTAAGCACACTGAAAACAGCACATCTGAAATGGCATCACTGGGCACGACTTATAGTTACTTTAGTTATAACTCCAACTGGTGAATTTCAGTGTTATTCGAGTTTAAAATATGACATTTAAACTGACATTTTCACATAACTATAATTTCTCTTCAACCTTTGTTTTATTACTGTGAATTTCTTAACTTTTTGTTTTTTGGATTTTGAGGACTTTTATCCAACAAGGAGGATTTTTTCGGTATAAGAGACCACGCTGTTGTCGTTGGCTCTCTAGTTAACTGGTGCCTAAACGACTGCAACTCACTCCACAATGACGTGCCATCCTACTAAATGAACAGACCCCGAAAAGCCCTGGGACAAGTCTCCTATATGGCCTGAGCAAAACCAAAACACATCATTACACCACTGGAGAAATCTCTACTGGCTGCTTGCAAAAGACAGGATCCCTTTCAAAATCTCTGTCTCAGCTTCAGATGCCTTGATGGCTGTGCTCCCACTTACAAAACAGAATACTGAGGGGCAGATTTACACGCCCCTTGCGCCTCATTTACGCCGCCGTTATGTCACTTTTGTGACGCAGCGGCAGCGCAAATCCTGCTCCATGGTGCGGGGTACTTACAACGTGACGCATCTGGGAGATGCGTCATGTTGTAATGCCCTGCGCCACATGTAGGCGTTCCTGTGCAGGGGGGGTGTTCCGGCGCAGGAACGCCTCTTAAAAGTGGCTGCCTGAAATCTACAAGATTTCACTCAGTCACTTTTAGGCCCCTGCTGCGGCAAAACCCTGCACCTGCCTGAAGCAGGCTTAAGGATTGATGTAGCATTAACTAGATAGGGCCCCCAGAGCATTGCTGGAGCTGTGTCGCGCTTGCGACGCAACTCCAGCAATGCGTCACTTTTACGGCACAGATGCGTGACGCATCTGTGCTGTTTTTGACCTATGGTGCGCCGCATTGTAAATGCGGCGCATCCATGATGGCGGAGCTGTGGCGCACAATTACTGGCGCATCCCTGCTGATATGCAGGGATGCACCAATTATTGTAAATATTCTCCAAAATGCCTTGCAAGACTGCTACAGTCTAATAAGCTCAACCAACTCTACACTCTCAAATCAACCTGCTAACCCAGAGGAGACAGGAACATCTCGGCGCCCAGACCCTGCTTCTGGAAAAGCCTTCTCTTATGCTTGTGGAACCCAGAAACATCCTCACCTTCATGAAATACCTTAAAATCCACGCACCTTTTGTATTGTTGCTACCCTCCCATGCGTCTCCACCCCTAACGTCACATCAAGATGCAAATCAGTTATGCAGCAAAACAAACCTGTAGAAATAAATAAAATAAATACATCCCGAGAAAGTAAAGAATGTAGTTTCTTTTGCTACTTCTATTTCATGAAGGGAGTCAATGGTGAAGAGAGGTAGTGTCCTGAAGGTAGCACCATTCCACGGGTTACATTTCTTTGACAGATTGCTTCCCCAGGATGAAGGCAGGCTTTAATGTTTGTTTCTTCTCAGTGTCATAGTAGTTTGGTGTTGATATTATGCGTTTCTAATTGTACTTTTCAATGTTGTCATTTTCTGGGAGCTACTATTACTATATTGTATACTAGTACATTATTATAGTATAGCACTATATATTATATGTATTATGCTTGTATATTATTTTATATTAGTGAGGGATACTCTTCTTCAGACTCTCACAATAACTTAAATGTATTCTTGTATCTGCAAGAGCAGGTGGGGATGACAACTTACACAACTTCGATGCCGCTGTTCTTCGGGTTAGTGCACACACTGAAGAGAGCACAGGATGGGGACAGAGTGACCATAAAACCAAGGGGCATATTTACAAGGGAATAATGCCATCAGAATGTCATTTTCTGCGATGTTTCCGTGGCGCTATGGTCTGCCCCACCTTTTGTGGCCTAACACCGCTTTCCAAACATTGTCCCCTTTCATGCTGCTATCTGTGTGAAAGGGGCGTGCAGTGGGTGTTGCTGTTGGCGATCCACCGCAACACCCATTACTTTTTGACACTCCCCTAGATTTACAAGGAGGTGTAAATCTGAGGCAGCGCCTACAACTACCGCCATGCAATAGCAGGTATTAGAATGATGCAAACGGGGAGAAATACTTTTATTTCTTCTCGTTTTTGCTTACAGCACACATAGAAAGAGAAAACTCCCTTTAAAGATTGTTTATGTGCAGGAAGGTGTCCCTTACTGCACATAAACAATCATTAAATAATGGCGATTTGCTGCTTCTAGGTGTCCTGCAGAATTCTGCAGCACACATAGATGTAGCAAAGCACTAGTATTGACTGTTTGTGTACAGTAAGGGACACCTTCCTGCTCATAAACAATCACTCCCTGCAAAGCAGGCACCCTTGCACTGTGGTTCAAGGGTGCCTGCACTGGCCATAGGCAGCTAGTTTTAGCGTCAGTGCTAGAGAAAACACAGGGGTGCGCTGTAGTGTGGAAAATACGTTTTGGAAATGGAGCGTGGCGCTGCCAATTTTTTCGCAGCTCTACGCTTCAACACTTTCTTGTACATATGCCCCCAAGTTCGGTGTCCCTGTGTGAAGAGCCGTCTGGCCCATGAGTAAGCCAGGAAGGCCAATGAGCGAATGTATGATTATTCCACGCTAACAAGTACCACGCATGGCATTACCACGCGAATTTTACTTCGCAAGTGGCTTTACCACGCTGCTTTTTAGAACGTAGGATTTTACTTCGAGAAAAAAAAACGTTACGAAACATCTAACGTCCCGTCATTGAAATCTACATAATGATAGTGATAGGCTAAATAAAATATGTCTAACTGCATAACCCAATACATCGATTTTTAAAACAACAAATTACCTTTGCTTTTTAAATTCATTTTCTTTAATGTGCGCGTAAAAATATATATATTTTTTTAATATAGATTATATTCTTACCTGCACGCCTTTCACCATCAGCCCTTACTTCCATCCACCACGGAAACAAGCGTCAAAACACGTCTACCAAAATTAAAAAAGGACTTCTATTATGACGTCTTTTGGGAGGCTCTTTCCTTTAACGTCAGAGGCACTGAATTCCTTTTTTTTAATGTTATTAACCCGCTCGTTTTTTTTGGGGGGGGGGGGAGACCCCCCAGCGTCCCCATGCCACGCAGAACGTACACGTTGGTCGACTGGAAGGATTTTTTTGGGGGGGGGGGGGGAACCCTCCAGCCCCCCCAAGCCCACGCAGATCGTACACGCTGGACGACTGGAAATACCACTTGCGTGGTAAAGACGGTCGTGGAAGGCATACGCGTGGAAAAGACGTTTACGTGGTAAGTGCCTCGTAGTAAACGTCACGCGTAGTATTGCCTTCGTTGTAAATGATGTTTCTCCCCATGAGCGTGTGCCGGGTCTCAGTCTGCACCCACTCTTGTAAGGGCCATCAGCGACCCTTGTTAAAGGCCAGAGTTCCCTTTGTGGCCGCAGAGACACAGGCAGCATGGCACCTGCTGCACAGCCAGTTGGTTGTGAAGTACACATTTGCATGTCTGAGCCCAGTGGTGCAGTGAGAAGGGGGACCCCACCTGGGGGGCATGTGGAGCACCCGTCTGTCTCATCCCTCAGTCGGTAAACACGAGGCCATTCCTGAAAGTTCACATGTTCCTTTCGAATTAGAAAAAATATTTTAAAAATATAACACATTTATAGAGATGTTACAATTACAAACCCAATCTTTTTAAATGCTACTTATCTATACATTTGATTGTCATTTTTCCAAGCAATGTTAGTTATTCTTTGTGTTTGTTAGAGAGCCTTGGAAAAATAGTTGAAATCGTTGAATTGCATTAGATTTCATTAAGAATTAATAAAGGACGTTTAAATACTTATTTCTTATTATTATGCATTTTTTCTAATCGCGCTCACCTCTTCCGGTTCTTCCACAGCAGAGTTTCCAGGCGATGAGACCCTTAGATTTAGGGCTGTGATTAATGGCCAGCTGTTCCAGTCCTGTTGACTCCGCCATGTTTTATTGCCCTATTAATTTCCTGGGTTAGAGCTTGCCTCAACTGAATCAGTGTGTCTAGCCTCAGTAATACATGTGCACGCCCTTCATACATTCATTAGCATTCAAGGTAAGTATTTCCTTTGAACAAAATAGTCACAACGAGCATTGGTAAAGGCAATAAGTATCTCCCATGAAACCAAATGGCTTTGCCAAAGTTTTTTTTAGTTTTTACCCAACAGGCCACCGTGCATGTGCACTGAGGCGTGGCTGGCACTTTTGAAAGGGGCACTTCTGCTAAAAAGAATGTCACTAAAAAATGATAAAATATGGCTGTTGTGTGCACGTATGTATACTGATGCTCTTTCGGCCGCCTATTTTTTTTTTTACTTTACTGATGTGTACCACGTGCTACTGCTGGGCACTGACTTAGTCGATAAAAAACAATATGAAATATTGTAGTGGTTGGGGGGGGGGCGGGGTTGAGTAGGTGGGGTGTGGAGTTAATGGGTGGATTGGTAAACACGAGGGACTTGTTAGGACTGTTGCTGCCAGGCACTCGTATAAAGAAGTTAAGAAGACTAAATAAATCAAAAGAAAGATGGGGAAGGGAGAAGAGAGTTCAGAAAGTGATGCACTCACAAATAGTAGTAACAGAGAAATAAAAAATGTTGCCTCGTGTCAGCAGTGTAAGAATAAAAGTTAAATAATGAGAAATATGGCTAAGAAGAAATACTGCAGGGGCAGGGTGAGCCCAATGTAAGGGAATAAAGCCATTGAATAAGGTACAAGAAATTGAGACACACAAAAAACCCATCCAATCATGAGCAAGGGGCTGGGCCATAGCCCATTGTATACATTGTATTGTAGAACATGTATCATGCAAGAGATAGCTAAAATTTCTGTAGGTCTAGACCTAAAAAGTGACATTATAAACCACATGTTAAAAGGTCCTATTCCATGGTTTTGGTGACAAGATTGGCATGTTCTTACGCATCAGTGGTGGGCAGTCTGTTGAAAGGAGCTTTATTTCTCTTTGCAACGTTATAAATGTACAACGGCAAGACGTTCACTGCAAATGCATATGCACAAGGCTGAGAGAGGGGGTTGGTCACAGGTTATGATCTGCAGACCAACATGTCTGACATGTTTGCATGCCATTGATGTGACATCATCTACTTTGATCTCCTCGGTATTGATTAACCCTGGCATAGCATAGCTGATAACACTGTGTCTTGTCTGTACTGTGAAAAAATTGCAAAATAATTGCAAATAGCATCATGCACAGTACCAGTTATGATAAAACAAGTATCTCTATCTTTATATGCTAAGATGCATATAGTACTTTCACAAAAATGAAACTGAAAAATTAGCAAGCAGTGAGAGAGGTGTTGATTTTGGGATCCTCCCTAACCTAGGGGGAGTACCAAACAGACGCCTTGAAAACAACAAGCATTTGCAATTCAATAGGTCTCGCATTAACAAAGTTTGAGCTACTGTTATTGTAAAAGACACATTTTTCATTCATGTGTTGGTTTTGAAAATAGTGAAATTAGTAGCTTTGTCATTTACAATGCCAATAGTTATAACTTTCGCAAATGTGACACCCATAGCATTTGTAATGCAATATGTGTTGTATTTACGTGACTTAGATGTATTGATATTACAACTAACAATGGCTTTTAATTTTTTTAAATAATTAATATTTAAATAAAAGTTCTTGTAATTCATAATGGCAATAGCTTAAAGTTTTGTAAATAACTTTTGTGAAGATTATGGTCAGTGTATTTTATTGTGACGAAAATTCAAGAACAGAAGTGAAATATTAACATCTTTTTGTGACATTTGTAATAAAGCTTAAAACATTGAGAGAACATATTTGAACCAGTTGTTGTTGAATGGTTGCACAGATTGATGCTGTGGTGGCGCTGAGTGATGTTGTGGTGGCGAGAGTGATGCTTTGGCGTTCAGTGATGCTGTGGTCGTGCTGAGTGATGCTGTGGTGATGCGATAGATAGATAGATAGATAGATAGATAGATAGATAGATAGATAGATAGATAGATAGATAGATAGATAGATAGAGTGATGGCGATCAATAGATAAGAGTGAGAGCGATAGATAGAGTGATGGCGATCAATAGATAAGAGTGAGAGCGATAGATAGAGTGAGGGCGATAGATAGATAGAGTGAGGGCGATAGATAGCTAGAGGGAGGGAGGGCGATAGATAGATAGAGGGAGGGCGATAGATAGAGTGAGGGAGATAGATAGAGTGAGGGAGATAGATAGATAGATAGATATATAGATAGATAGATAGATAGATAGATAGATAGATAGATAGATAGATAGATAGATAGATAGATAGATAGATAGAGTGATGGCGATAGGTAAAGTGAGTGTGATAGATAGACAGATAGAGTGAGGGCGATAGATAGATTGAGTGAGGGCTATAGACATATAGATAGATAGATAGAGTGAGGACAATAGACATATAGATAGAGTGAGGGCGATAGATAGATATAGTGATAGCGATAGACATATAGATAGATAGAGTGAGTGCGATAGATAGAGTGCGATAGATAGAGTGAGGGCGATAGATAGATAGATTAATAGAGTGAGGGCGATAGATAGATTAATAGAGTGAGGGGCGATAGATAGATAGATTGATAGAGTGAGGGGCGATAGATAGATAGATAGATAGATAGATAGATAGATAGATAGATAGATAGATAGATAGATAGATAGATAGAGTGAGTGAGTGAGGGCGATAGATAGATAAATAGAGTAAGGGCGATAGATAGATAGAGTGAGGGTGATAGATAGATAGATTGATAGAGTGAGGGGTGATAGATGGAGTGAGGGCGATAGATAGATAGAAAGATAGATAGATAGATAGATAGATAGATAGATAGATAGATAGATAGATAGATAGATAGATAGATAGATAGATAGATAGATAGATAGATAGATAGATAGAGTTAGGGCAATAGAGAGATAGATTGATAGAGTGAGGGGCGATAAATAGAGTGAGGGCGATAGAGAGAGGGCGATAGATAGATAGATAGATGGAGGGCGATAGATAGAGTGAGGGGCAATAGAAAGATAGACAGAGTGAGGGCAATAGATAGAGTGAGGGGCGATAGATAGATAGATAGATAGATAGATAGATAGATAGATAGATAGATAGATAGATAGATAGATAGATAGATAGATAGATAGATAGATAGATAGATAGATAGATAGAGTGAGGGTGTTTTGTTTAGCTATGCTATGTTTTGTTGTGTTATGCTATGTTTTGTTATGCTATGTGTTGTGTTTTGTTTTGCTATGTTTTGTTATGTTTTGTTATGTTATGCTATGTTTTGTTATGCTATGTTTTGTTTTGCTATCATATGCTTTGTTTTGTTATGCTATGCTATGTTTAGTTTTGCTATCCTGCGCTTTGCTTTGTTATGCTATGCTGTTTTGTTGTGTTTTGTCATGCTATGCTATGTTTTGTTGTATGTTGCTATGATATGCTTTGTTATGCTATGCTATGTTTTGTTATGCTATGCTATGTTTTATTGTGTTTTATTATGCTATGCTTTGTTTTGCTATGCTATGTTTTGTTATGCTATGCTATGCTATGTTTTGTTATGCTATGCTAAGCTTTGTTTTGTTATGCTATGCTATGTTGTGTTTTGTTATGCTATGCTATGTTTTGCTATGCTTTGTTATGCTATGTTTTGTTATGTATGCTATGTTTTGTTGTGTTTTGTTATGCTGTGCTATGTTTTGTTGTGTTTTGCTGTTTTGTTATGCTATGTTTTTTATGCTATGCTTTGTTTTGTTATGTTATGCCATGTTTTGTTATGTTATGCTATGTTTTGTTCTGCTATGTTTTGTTGTGTTTTGTTATGCTATGCTATGTTTTCTTATACTATGCTATGTTTTGTTTTGCTATGCTTTGTTATGTTATGCTATGCTTTGTTTTCTTATGCTATGTTTTGTTATGCTATGCTATGTTTTGTTGTGTTTTGTTATGCTATGCTATGCTTTGTTGTGTTTTGCTATGCTATGTTTTGTTTTGCTATCCTATGCTTTGTTTTGTTATGCTATGCTATGTTTTGCTATCCTATGCTTTTTTTGTTATGCTATGCTATGCTATGCTGTGTTTTGTTATGCTATGCTATGTTTTGTTATGCTATGCTGGTGAGGGTGAGTGAGGGTGTGTGAGGGTGAGGGGGTGTGAGGGTGAGGGGGTGTGAGGGTGAGAGGGTTGTGAGGGTGAGGGGGTGTGAGGGTGAGGGTGTGAGGGTGAGTTAGGGTGTGTGAGGGTGAGGGGAGGGTGTGAGGGTGTGAGGATGAGGGGATGTGGGGGTGAGGGAATGTGAGGGGGTGAGGGTGTGTGAGGGTGAGAGGGTGTGAGGGGGTGTGAGGGTGAGGGGGGTGATGGTGTGTGAGGGTGAGGGGTGTGAGGGTGAGGGTGTGTGTGAGGGTGAGGGTGTGAGGGTGTGTGAGGGTGTTTGAGGGTGAGGGGGCGTGAGGGTGGGTGAGAGGGTGAGTGAGGATGAGGGTGTGTGTGAGGGTGAGGGGGTGTGAGGGGGTGTGAGGGTGAGGGTGTGAGGGAGGGTATGGGGATATGAGGGTGAGGGGATGTGAGGGTGAGGGGGTGTGAGGGTGAAGGGGTGTGGGAGGTGTGAGCATGTTGGTGTGTGAGGGTGTGTGAGGGTGAGGGTGAGTGAGGGTAAGAGGGTTGTGAGGGTGTAATGGCTGGATTTTCTGTTTAGATGGGATCAGCCCCCAGGGGCCCCTGTGACCCAGCCAAAACGTACTCACCTTCCCCCCTCAGATCGTATTCACAATGAGTAGATATACAGGTAAATATACAGATTGCATCTAAGGATGGGGAATGACAATATATATATGTATGTATGGATTTTTCTACAATATCTTATTCACATCAGTTGGTCTCGCGGCCACCCCGACCCAGACCGTTCTACCCTAGGGCAGATCTGACACACAATCCGGTGTGTCTACACACGGGCCTGCAGAACCCAATGCTCCCTTTTCCAAACTGTTCGCAATCCTGCGAAACTACACGTTAGTTCGACCTCCTAACGCTCTCACTTACTCAAGCCACAATCCAGTGGGTATTAACCCAGTGCTGTCACTAACGCCGCATATCAACGACGACCACATTCCTATGAACCATTATTTGGGGTATTATCTCAGTGGTCTACTTGGAATAGAACTACAATAATAACTTTGAATAGGGTTCCAGATTGTATAGTGTACTCCCTGCTCTTGACATCGAAGGTCCACCCACTCCCTCCTTATTCAATCACCATTTACCTGATCGGGATTTCTCATCCGTTCACCCAAACAGTTCCTGACTAGAAGTGCGGTTTACCAAGATTGAACATAAGCACCAGGTACACGATAATTCTATATGAATTAGGGTATTTATTAACAATAAACACAAATCACATTACTATGCGGCATAACTTTTGCAAGAAAAAGGTAAAGATTAGAATGCACATCCTACATAGGTTAGACAGGTATCACCTGGTTAGTGGGAAGTCTGGACTCGGCAGTCATCTAGGTTCCCTTCTCGTCTCTGTATCCTGGCTCGCCTTGCAGTCACCCTCAGCCGTCACAAGTACACGTCTGCACCGCTAGGCTCAACCTCGTCTGCTTCCCCTCAGGACACCGGAACCTTGCTGATTACTAGCTACCGTCTCTCTCTCTCTCTGTATCAGTGCGCTCCGTGCTACTTCTCGTTCAGTCTTTCTCAGAGAGTTTCGGTCTTAAATCTTTCTCCGACTTCAAAGATGGCGACTTGTCCACCATGAAAATGAATAATGGCAGAGATGCTAACGGCTAGATGCCGCCTACGGACTAACTGACAAACTGACTAACACCTTCGCTAATATCAAAGCCCGTTCCTTCATGGAAATTCACGGCCAGTAACCTGCCGCCCACCAAATTCTTGTACCTCCCCGTACCAAGGACACTTTCCCAGCCGGCCGGCCTGAAGTTGTGTCTTCGGAGTGGAGAAAAATACATTCCTTCGATAAGGGTCAGCCTGAACCGGTTCTCTCCAAGCGAACAACAGCTTGAAACTAAAACATTACACTTGACCTAGAAGGCCTTCTCGAGCTACCGGGCAGAAAGCAAAATGGAGTCTGTCTCGTTTAAGGCCTACGGAGCCCATAATATGCATAGCTCCATGAAAAACAGCTCAGCATGTTAGCAAATGAGCGAATCATGACTAATACTTATATATCTATCCCCTAACTTAAATTCATAAGCCTTACTCTAAGGAAAATAATACGAAAATACCCTTATATATGTAAGACAGGGTCCCTGTCTATCGGCCTAATCCCTATGCTATGGGGGTGATAGGCTGGAGTCACTCTCCATCATTCTCCTTCTCCAAAGAGCTAGCAAAAAGACAGCCATAACATTACACCCCTTGACTCCAGTCTATTAACCACAAACTAAATGGAGCTAACGTCAGTAGACGAATAATATGAAACAAAATTAACTGATCTACGACCCTTACTAAGTCTAAAAAATTGTAGCAGGGAAGGGATACACTGAATAAAGCAACAAATAGCAATGAGGATACAGATAGCAACAATAACCCCCCCTAAAATTTGTCGTATTAAATGCATGTCAGGGAGCCAATTAAAAAGCCAGTCAAAGAAACCCTGATCTATATGTTCTCTAATTTCTGCAGTCAAGGTTAATGTGGGATTGGATAGCTTTAGAATGGTCAGACAAATTAAAACAGCATAGACCTTCAAAATCAGAACATTCATGTCCATGTTTCAACAATAAGTAATCGATAGCCGCACGATTCTGCAAAATAGCTCTACGTTCACCTTGGGAAAACAGTAGACGTTTGGTTAATCGATTTGACCATCCAGCAGGCCATTTTGCCGATTGTTTTGGCATTATAAACGGCCAATGCTGGCACACCAATAATAGAAAAAGCTAAACCAAGATATTCTGATTTGGAAAAAAGAATGACATTGAATCACAGTCTTCATGTAATGAATGGCTAGTGGCTACTACTAAACGTTTACAGGTCATATTATTCTTAACTGAAAGCCTCTATCGGCAGCCCACCTGCTAGTGGCTTTCTCTCCAAAATGTCCTGCTTTCTGATGGGCCCACTTCGCCAATCCCGCCAAATCAGAATCTTGCATGTCAACCACTGCCTCAGAAATTTTAGACTGTTCATCTGCAATATTATGAAAAAATTTGTCAAGGGCCACGTGAAAGATTGTTACAGTACTCTGCGGGAGCAATTCCCAAATTTCTTGCCAGAGCTCTTTGCCCCACAGCTCCTTGGAATGCAATTCCCAATTATGAGAATGCCATGTAGGTAACCACACCGCTAGTCCATTTGCAGTGGACCAGGAATCAGTGAAAATATGACATGTACCTGGTAGTTCCTGTTTCAAAACTTGGTAAACTGCATAGAGTTCAGCATATTGGCTACTTTTACCATCTCCAGTTGTGCTCAGCAATTTCTGTGTAATCGGGTTATATGAAACAGCTTTCCAATGTCTTTTGTCACCAATGAATTTCGCAGAACCATCCGTAAACCACACATGTTTTCTATCCTCCGCGGACAGATCATCAAATGATTTACCCCACTTCACTGGAGACTCCTGCACTACGGGAACCGAACACTCACTTTTAGCCTCATTGGAGGGCGCCTGCGCCACTCGCTCATGTAAAACCGCCACACCTTTCGGACCCACACGTGCCCTGTTCTGAATGTACCATTTCCATTTAATCACACTGGCCTCCTGAGCATGTCCAATTCGATGGGACTTTGGTGAACTCAAAACCCACTGCATAATGGGAATTTCAGGCCTCAAAACTACAGCATGGCCTAAGGTCAATTGCTCGGTATCCACCAGAGCCCAATAACAAGCGAGCAACTGTTTTTCAAAAGGTGAGTAACGCTCACCAGCCTCGGGTAACTTTTTGGTCCAAAAACCTAATGGCACTTTTTGTCTGCCCTGCTTTTGCCACAAACTCCAATTGGCATACAGGCCTTCCACGGACACATTCAAATCCACATCACCTTCACTCACGGGCCACAAATCCAAAGCATACTGAATAGCTTCTTTAGCCAAATTAAAAGCAGTCTGTTGAGGTTCACCCCATTCAAACGCATTCTTTTTACGAGTGACTCGATACAGTGGAGCTAAGATTTGACTCAAATGGGGAATATGCTGACGCCAAAATCCAAATAATCCAATAAAGCATTGAGCTTCTTTCCTGTTTCTGGGAACAGCAAAATCAAGAATTTTTTGTTTAACCTGTGGAATCACTTCTCTGTGACCCTCATGCCAATTAATTCCTAAAAATTTTACAGCTTGGGATGGAGTTTGTAATTTGTCAGGATTAATTTCCCAGCCTTTCGCTCGCAAACAGTCAATGATCTGATCTAAATGGGACTGTACCTGGTCTTGCGTTTCACCTTGAATCAAAATGTCGTCAATATAATGACAAATCTGAACTTGTGGATTCGTGGGTACTTCAGACAAATGCTCCGCCACCAGCCGGTGACAGATCGTAGGACTATGTACATAGCCTTGAGGAAGACTCCGGAACGTCATTTGACGTCCATTCCATGTAAAACTGAACTGTTCCTGACATTCGGGGGCAATCGGTATTGAAAAGAACGCATTAGCAATATCAATGGAAGCATACCATGTACCTGGATGCTTTTGAATTCTCTGAATCAGTGTGACAATGTCAGGCACTGCAACAGCCAATTTAGGTGTATGTTTATTCAATTCTCGATAATCAACAGTCATGCGCCAAGAATTGTCACTTTTGCGCACGGGCCAAACGGGATTATTCCAAGCAGATGTGACCGGAGTAATGACTCCCGCGTCAACCAAATCCTGAATCGTAGCGGTAATTTCTTCATGACCACCTGGAATGCGATATTGTTTTTGAGAAATCACTTTCGTTGCTAAAGGGATCTTAATAGGTGGCATGCGTAAACGGCCAACCCGTACGGGTCTGGTCGAAATGTACTGTCGTGTACCAAATTGATAGTATCCATCATCCAGATGCAAAGTCATACCTTTCAAAATGTCAATTCCAATAATGTATTCCAAAAGTGGCACAACCAACACAGAGTATTCTCTACGAGGAATTCTACCAATTTTAATTTCGAGTGCAGTTTGAACCGCGGGTGTCTCTTTACCACCCAGACCGGTAATTGTAAAAGACTGTCCATTAAATTTTCTCGACTTACCATGAATTAAAGTGGCCTCCGCCCCAGTATCAACCAACGCTCGGGCCCTTTGGATATTACGATGTTTCCAAAAAATCTCAATATCTACATAGGGTCTGTAATCTCTGTGGGCCCACTTGCGTACCGGAGCTTGACCTATTTCCTAGTCATTTTTCCTGCGTTCCGTCAACCAAGACAAATCAGGGTAAATGTTCTCGGTTTTCTTTGGTATTAGAATGTCTTGTTCATATCCGTCTCCAGTACGAAACGGATTAGTATCAGGTTCAAAAAGTTGTGAGTTACGGTCAGGGAGTCTGTTACGATCCTCCCTCTTTCTTGTGTCAGGGGAGTAACTCCTTGCATCTCGTCGTCTGCTAGAAACACGATCATCTCTACCCCTTTCACGATCATCCTCTCTCCCCCTCCCATCATTACGACGAGGGGATCCATCACGTTCATAGCGCCGATCATCACGGCGATCAGAATTCACACGTCGTCTCTCATCACCACTGTCATCCGAACCACGATCATACTCATTCTTTCGCACGCGACGGGCACCCTCCTTTCGATCCAAACCACGCTTACGAAACATATCCCATAAGCGATTATTAGGCTCGCCATCAATGTCTTCCCTTTTGACACCATCAGCAATGAGAGCAAGAAACATGTCACGTCTAGAGAACTTATAGTCCCCACCAGTACGACCCTCAGGTCGGGATTGTCTTTCAGGTTTAAACCATTCACCCAGCTCACCAAGCTGACGAACAGACTCAAGCACAACAGACAAAGGATTGCCAGTTTGGTTAATCAATAGTGTCATCATAACCTGCTTGTAAGCAACAGGAGAAGAACGGATAATGCGATTACGCACAGAAGATGTTAAAAGACCATCCAATAACTTGTCAGCAGTACTAAGGAAGATACACGTTTTCATGACTTCCTCTTTTAAACGTTGCGACGCATCGCGCAGAGTATACCACGGTTTCTCATCAGTGGGCCAATCAGATTCAGTTGGATATTTATGATTACAGCCATCAGACGCAAGCTGGAGCAAAGAAATTTGACCAGCACCATTGTAATTCCGAAAATGATCCTGAATCGTAGAATCAGAACTCAAAGAGCAAAATCGTAAGCAATCAACAGCATCGAGCATAATACCGGCAGCGCCAAGCTCATAAAGGCGTACCATCCAGGTAAGCAAGGCCTCACCAGGCCGTTGTCGAAATCGTTGCAAAATGTCACTAACCTCCTGCTGAGTAAAGTCTTCAATACAATCAAGAGCTATACCCCCCGGATTACCAGGGGCCTGTTGTAATTTTCGCCGAAAAATCGGGTGAGCCGAAACTGCAGGAAGAGCTTCCGAGGAAGCCCGCATCTTAGATTTAACAGCACAATCAGGGCAAGCTACGTCATCCACACGGGAAGAACGAGCACGGTCACCATCGGGAGTTGAATCAATACATGAAGCAGATTTACAATCACGTCCGGAGCGAGAAGACTCGCGCTTGTCACCCTCCTCTGCTGAGGAGTCAGAAGTATGAGAATCCCAGATATTACCGTCCCACTCATCGGGGTTCCAATCCATTCCAGCTTTCGCCACAACCATACGCACTTTGCGGGAAGACACACGTCCACGACGATGTTTATATTTGTATCGTGCAATACGGACCGCAGCTCTTTCGGCAATGGTCTGATATGTTTCAAGTTTGTCGACAAGCAATTTATTTTGACAACGCAACAAAGTGTGCGCATTTTGCAACTCAACACACTGTCCTTCCATGTCTTTAAACTGTTTCTGTAGCTGAACTAACCTCTCATGCAATATCCTGTATGCATTAAGAACAATCCAACCTCTGCGTCCTAAAATAGGAAGCTCATCACCCTTCACTACTGGCGCTTTCTGCAAGCACGACACAACATCGGCAGGCTCCGCCTGCTCCAAGCATGAAGACCAATTTTCACTCAAACCAGTAGAATCGGCCCACTCACGGGCCAAAGCCTCGTAAGGAGTACATTCCCACCCGGGAATCTGAATCGGTAACTTGAAAACCGACGATGATTTTTTCGCAAACATAATGACACAACAAAAAAAACAAAAAAAAAAAAAATTATATACACAATTATAAACAAAATTTTATACGTACAAGCCGAGCGCAAACCAACAAGATTAAAACAATACAATGCACACAGGCTTCGTAAACAGTTCGTGACGCCAGATGTAATGGCTGGATTTTCTGTTTAGATGGGATCAGCCCCCAGGGGCCCCTGTGACCCAGCCAAAACGTACTCACCTTCCCCCCTCAGATCGTATTCACAATGAGTAGCTATACAGGTAAATATACAGATTGCATCTAAGGATGGGGAATGACAATATATATATGTATGTACGGATTTTTCTACAATATCTTATTCACATCAGTTGGTCTCGCGGCCACCCCGACCCAGACCGTTCTACCCTAGGGCAGATCTGACACACAATCCGGTGTGTCTACACACGGGCCTGCAGAACCCAATGCTCCCTTTTCCAAACTGTTCGCAATCCTGCGAAACTACACGTTAGTTCGACCTCCTAACGCTCTCACTTACTCAAGCCACAATCCAGTGGGTATTAACACTGGTCTCCCACCCAGTGCTGTCACTAACGCCGCATATCAACGACGACCACATTCCTATGAACCATTATTTGGGGTATTATCTCAGTGGTCTACTTGGAATAGAACTACAATAATAACTTTGAATAGGGTTCCAGATTGTATAGTGTACTCCCTGCTCTTGACATCGAAGGTCCACCCACTCCCTCCTTATTCAATCACCATTTACCTGATCGGGATTTCTCATCCGTTCACCCAAACAGTTCCTGACTAGAAGTGCGGTTTACCAAGATTGAACATAAGCACCAGGTACACGATAATTCTATATGAATTAGGGTATTTATTAACAATAAACACAAATCACATTACTATGCGGCATAACTTTTGCAAGAAAAAGGTAAAGATTAGAGTGCACATCCTACATAGGTTAGACAGGTATCACCTGGTTAGTGGGAAGTCTGGACTCGGCAGTCATCTAGGTTCCCTTCTCGTCTCTGTATCCTGGCTCGCCTTGCAGTCACCCTCAGCCGTCACAAGTACACGTCTGCACCGCTAGGCTCAACCTCGTCTGCTTCCCCTCAGGACACCGAAACCTTGCTGATTACTAGCTACCGTCTCTCTCTCTCTCTCTGTATCAGTGCGCTCCGTGCTACTTCTCGTTCAGTCTTTCTCAGAGAGTTTCGGTCTTAAATCTTTCTCCGACTTCAAAGATGGCGACTTGTCCACCATGAAAATGAATAATGGCAGAGATGCTAACGGCTAGATGCCGCCTACGGACTAACTGACAAACTGACTAACACCTTCGCTAATATCAAAGCCCGTTCCTTCATGGAAATTCACGGCCAGTAACCTGCCGCCCACCAAATTCTTGTACCTCCCCATACCAAGGACACTTTCCCAGCCGGCCGGCCTGAAGTTGTGTCTTCGGAGTGGAGAAAAATACATTCCTTCGATAAGGGTCAGCCTGAACCGGTTCTCTCCAAGCGAACAACAGCTTGAAACTAAAACATTACACTTGACCTAGAAGGCCTTCTCGAGCTACCGGGCAGAAAGCAAAATGGAGTCTGTCTCGTTTAAGGCCTACGGAGCCCATAATATGCATAGCTCCATGAAAAACAGCTCAGCATGTTAGCAAATGAGCGAATCATGACTAATACTTATATATCTATCCCCTAACTTAAATTCATAAGCCTTACTCTAAGGAAAATAATACAAAAATACCCTTATATATGTAAGACAGGGTCCCTGTCTATCGGCCTAATCCCTATGCTATGGGGGTGATAGGCTGGAGTCACTCTCCATCATTCTCCTTCTCCAAAGAGCTAGCAAAAAGACAGCCATAACAGAGGGTGAGGGGGTGAGGGTGTGAGTGTGAGTGAGGGTCTGTGAGGGTGAGGGGGTGAGGGTGTGTGAGGGTGTAAGGGTGTAGGGTGTGAGGGTGGGTGAGGGTGGGTGAGGATGAGGGTATGAGGGGGAGTGAGGGTGTGTGAGGGTGTGTGAGGGTGAGAGGGTGTGGGGTGTGTGAGGGTGAGGAGGTGTGAGGGTGAGGGTGTGTGAGGGTCCGAAGTAAATGGTGGCAGGGCAGACATCATAAGACAGAGAGAAACACAAATGTTAAGATAACAGTGCTCAAAGGGGTTGTGAGAAGGTGGAAATGGGATTAATGGAGAAAGGATGAAAAGTTAAGTAGGAAAGAGGCCAGAAAGGAGACACAAAGGAGTGGAGATTGCAGCACGGGGAAGCAGCTTAGAGTGCAGCACTGCGCAGCAGATTACAATGGAACACTGCACACGTGGCAGTAGATTTGAGTGCAGCAGTGCATACTGGGCAGCAGCTTAGATTGGAACACTGGACACAGGGCAGCAGCTTATAGTGCAGCGCCGCACACGGGGCAGCAGCTAAGAGTGGAGCGCCGCATACAGGGCAACAGCTTAGAGTGCAGCACCGCACACGGGCATCAGCTTAGTGAGCAGCTCCTCACACAAGGCAGCAGCTTGGAGTGCAGCACCGCGCATGGGGCTACAGCTTAGAGTGGAGTGCAGTGCACAGGAATTGCTTGAGGACCTTGGCAGGGAGAGAGCCACAGTAGCCTCACATGCTGCTCTCTAGGATCGGCCTCATTGATGCACTTCTCTTTATGAGAGCCGTGGCATGCCCGAAAGCTGCTGGGTGACACCACTCCAACTGCGCTGACAGAAGCACTCAAGTGCGTAGGTTCAAAGGAACGCATGTTAAAGCTGAGGAGAAGGGAGGGGGAGTGAGAGCAAAGGAGCCATTAGAACAAGCTCTGGCATTGCGCGGAGGGGGGCGGGGGAGAGAATTCCTTTGAAGTGTAAATAAACCAGCATGAGTGCGGAGAGAGGCTGCTCACAGGCTGACATTTGGTGTGCGATGTGCACGCGCTCCCACACATGCACTGTAGAGAATCCGCTCGGAAAAGCATTTGGGTGCATTTCTGAAAGTCCCTTTACATAAGTCTCGCAGACAACGCATGCGCGTTGTCTAAAACGAGACCTAAAAAGCACATCAACAATTTGGTGGTGGTCTCATCCTCTTAGGACCACTCCAAGCACAGTTATTGGCAAAAAAACATTCCCAACCAAAGGCCCTGCAAAGCATTATGGGATGAGATTAGCAGTGGGCAGTGAATATTATATAGTATCCAATATCAAAATATTTCTACAAAGAGCTGCAGTTCAACTGGTGGTTACTAGATGTCCCTCACGAGTCGAATGCAAATGCTTGATGAAAGGATTTCAAAGGTTTTGCATTTGACTCGTGAGGGACATCTAGTAATGACTAGTGGAACTGCAGCTTGATGTAAGAATAATTTCAATGCTTTGCATTTCTATCCATGATAATTTGTTCAAACAATCTGTAGTGTCCCTTATGTAAAAACCCCACTGTTGTACAAATTTCTGCAAAAAATAATCGATATATTGTCCTAGGGGATCAAAGATTGACCCACACCCAGAGACAATGGGTCTGAAGGGGGGTTGGTTAAATGCTTATGAACTTTGGCAATCATGTATAGTTTTGGACATCTGGGGTATTTTGTACTTAGATATGCTTGTGTTTGGTCATCAATCCAATCATTATCTTTTGCCGTCTGCAGTATATTTTTAAGCATTGTTTGGAGATTAGTGATGGGGTCCGATGGTAACAATAGATAAGTGTTAGTGTCTGCCACATGTTCATTCACCTTACGTTCATAAAAATATGAGTCCATCACCACCAAAGCTCCACCTTTGTCTGCTGGCCGATAGTCAGTTCCGGGTTTTTGCCAAGTTGTTAATTATGTTCTGTTCCATTTTGGATAAATTACTGTGTCCTGCTTTTCGATAATCCAATGTTTGGAGATCTTTTTTTATCATTATCTCGAATGTATCCAACATTTTATGTGATACTGGAGCTTGAAACGTGGTTTTTGGTTTGAATTTTCGTTCATGTGTGTCACTATTCGTCTCCAAAGGTTCTATTACGTTGGTGAAATAGTGTCTCAGCCTTAGGGTTCGCATGAATTTGAAAAAAGCTCCTTCTGTTTCTAGTTCATTTGTTTTGGTGGTTGGTACAAATGATAATCCTTTGTTTAATGTTCTTATTTGTTGTTTTGAAAGAGTTGTAGAAGAGATGTTGATTATCAAACTACTGTCCTTCCACTCCGTAACGCCTTTCCTGCCACTTCCTCGCCTTGTCTTGCGCTTGATAATGGTGTTTCTGATCGTTGCGTTGGCGGGCGCCCTTGATTTTGATCCTGGGACAAAAAAGCAACATTTGTACTTGTTGTAGCTTGATCAGTGGTTTCAGTAATTATCTCTGTTCCTTCTTGATTAAGCCGAACAGGTCCTCGTCGTATAGAGGTATCTTTTTCTGCCACTAGGCTTTCTTCGGACGAGTGGGTTGTTGCTGTTGTTTTTTTGGGAATAAACTGACGTCGGGCATAAATGTCGGCCCACGTATAAACTTCATTCAGTTTATAATCAATTGTGTCCCGTTTGTATTTACGTAGTTTACCCTCTTGCAACTCTTTCTCATATTTTTCAAGTTTTATGTTGATGCCTTCTAAACTAATTTTCCAAGTATCAATTTCCATCCTTGCTTCTAATTCGGTTTTTAGGCTGAAAATGTCTTCATCCAATTCTTTAATTGTTTTGGCTAGTTCCTCAATGATCAGTAAAATAAGGTCCAAGGAACACTTATTCAATATGCTGTACCATTTGTCCATAAATTTAGAATTGAGATTGAAGCGGAACAACATTGGCTTGATTGATAACCGTAGGCCCCGTGGAATGCGCTTAGCTCTATGGTATTGAATAAGCGTTGAGGCATGCATTCTCTGGTTTAGTTGTCGTCAAGTTAAGTACTCCAGTTGTTTAAGCTGCTGGCTTACTGACCCCCCATGGGCATCCATGTTTCTAATTTCTTTAATCATTGAATATAGTTGATCAGCTTGTTCGTTTGTATAGGCCATAGTGCTGGCTCGATTACGCAGACCCAGTCCGTCGTCTATTGTTGATAAACACAAACATTGCGTGTTTAAAAACGCGAATGCGGGAGTGCAGATTACACATCGGCGTTGGTCGGGACAGGATGGAGTTTACTTTATGAGAGAATACTTCAAGATTACAAGGTATGAACCGAATTTCTACGCGTTTAGGCGGCGTTGTAATGTTTAGAGTGAGCAGCATTTTTGACACACTTTACTTTCGGTATCTTTTTCAGGACAGCGAGACGACTCACATTACACAGGTACGCGAAGAGTTCAAAACCACAAATACAGTTACGAAATCATGCTTTTTAAAATCGCGCACGTGGTTCTAAAAGACACATATCTTATTCTTTGCAGTGTCTTAAAAAATTTGACATTCGAATAAGGTAGGCAAACTATACGTTTTTGCGACAATGTAGACATACTCAGTTTGAGACTTGTCATGAAGTGTGACAGTTATAATGGTGCTCTTTAAAATTGTATTTACAGATAATTTTTGCCATTCGTGCTATATAAGAGGCTATCAATCACCAATAGTGCTACAGAAACAGGTATGAAGAGTTAACAACAGTACACACAAGCCCCCATTTTGCATAATAGACACAGACATTCACAGTATTTCTTTTATTGTTTATTTTTTAGATTCGCCCCTGATGAAGGCACTCTGTAAGTGCCGAAATGCATTGGGCTTTATAATTACCTTGTGATCTAAAATGCAAACTTGCTATATCAGCAGAAGAATGAATACAAGTGAATTTTATTTTGACTTTAAATGTTTCAGTTCATGAAAGAATTTAATTTCGATATCGCAAAACAGTTGACAACAGAATGAACAGTGAATAAAATGAATACTAAGACAATGAAACAAGGTGTATATTGAATGAATCAATAGATCAAAGTGAGGTGTGGAAGCATCATATGAACAGTGCATGATTAGATGGGCCAACAAACCCACAATAACTACCATTAAAACCAAGGAGTGACTAACCTTATTAATCATTGCACCAGTGGATTAATACAGATACATTGAGTACTACGGAGTGCTCCACACAAACCCAAATAATCGGGCTCCTGTATTTGACATCTGCATCCTAGGGAATTAACCCATCATATATTATTGTTTCTTAGAGTAAAACTATACTGCATCCAAGAGGTATGTACTAGTCACACTGCATCACATCTTAACCTACCACTGTACTGCATCCAAGAGACACACTCTAGCCACACTGCACTGCATCTCAACCTAACACTGTACTGCATCCAAGAGACACACTCTAGCCACACTGCACTGCATCTTAACCTAACACTGTACTGCATCCAAGAGACACACTCTGGCCACACAGCACTGCATCTTAACCTTCCACTGTACTACACCCAAGAGACCACCCTGATCACACTGCACTTCATCCCAATCTTACACTGTACTGCAGCCAAGAGACATGTATTAGCCACACTGGACTGCATCTTAACCTACCTCTGTAATGCATCAAAGAGACACACTCAGGCTACACAGCACTGTATCTTAACCTAACACTGTACTGGATCCAAGAGACAAACTCTAACTGCACTGCAAAGCATTTGAACCTATCACTGTACTGTATCCAAGAGACACACTCTGGCCACACTGTACCGTATCTTAACCTAACACTGTACTGCATCGGAGAGACACATTATAGCCACTCTGCACTGAATCTTAACCTAATACTGTATTGCAACAAAGAGCCACACTCTAGCCACTCTGTATCTTAACGTAACACTGTACTGCATCCAAGAGACACACTTTAGCTGCAGTGCATCTTAGCCTAGCACTGTGCAGCATCCAAGAGACACACTGCACTACATTTTAACCTACCACTGTGCTGCAACAAAGAGACACACGATAGCCGCCCTGCACTGCATCTTAGCCTACCACTGTACAGCATTAAAGAGACACACTCTAGCCGCACTACACTGCATCTTAAGGTACCACTATACTGCATCCAAGAGATAGACTCCAGCCACACTGCATTTTAAGCTACCACTCTGCTGCATCCAAGAGACACACTCTAGCCGTACTGCACTGTATCTTAAGTTAATACTGTGCTGCATCTAATAAACACACTCTAGCCACACTGCATCTTAAGCTGCAACTGTGCTGCATCAAAGAGACACACTATAGCCGCACTTCACTGCATCTTAAGGTACCACTGTACTGCATTCAAGAAACACACTCTAGCCACACTTCACTGCATCTTTAGCTACCACTGTGCTGCATCCAGGAGACACACTCTAGCCACCCTGCACTGCATTTTAGCCTACTACTATTCCGCATCCAAGAGACATGTACTAGCCGCACTGCATCTTAACTTACCACTGTACTCAATCCAAAGGATAAAACCTAGCCATACTGCACTGCATCTTAACCTACCACTGTACTGCATTCAAGAGACACACTCTACCCACACTGCACTTCATCTCCACCTAACACTGTACTGCAACAAAGAGACACACTTTAGCCGCACTTCACTGCATCTTTAGCTACCTCTGTGCTGCATCTAGGAGACACACTCCAGCCATCCAGCATTCCATCTTAGGCTACCACTATGCCTCATCCAAGAGACATGTACTAGACGCACTGCATCTTAACTTACTACTGTACTCCATCCAAGGGATACAACCTAGCCCTACTGCACTGCATCTTAACCTACCACTGTACTGCATTCAAGAGACACACTCTAGCCACACTGCACTGCATCTCAACCTAACACTGTACTAAAAACAAAGAGACACACTCTAGTCACACTGCATCTTAACCTAACACTGTACTCCATCCAAGAGATTCAACCTAGCCATACTGCACTGCATTTTATCCTACCACTGTGCTGCAACAAAGAGACGCACTGTAGCCGGCCTGCCCTGCATCTTACCCTACCACTGTACTGCATCCAAGAGACACACTCGAGCTGCACTGAATCTTTAGCTACCACTGTAGCTACCACTGTGCTACAACAAAGAGACACACTCTAGCCGCCCTGCACTGCATCTTAGCCTGCCACTGTACTGCATCCAATAGACACACTCTAGCTGCACTGCATTTTAACCTACCACTGTGCTTCAACGAAGAGACACACTCTAGCCACCCTGCACTGCATCTTAGCCTACCACTGTACTGCATCAAAGAGACACACTCTAGCCGCACTACACTGCATCTTAAGGTACCACTGTGCTGCATCCAAGAGACACACTCCAGCCACACTGCATTTTAAGCTACCACTGTGCTGCATCCAAAAGATACACTCTAGCCACACTGCACTGTATCCTAAGCTAATACTGTGCTGCATCTAATAAACACACTCAAGCCACACTGCATCTTAAGCTGCAACTGTGCTGCATCCAAGAGACACACTCTAGCTGCACTTATCTGCATCTTAAGGTACCACTGTACTGCATCCAAGAAACACACTGTAGCCACACTTCACTGCATCTTTAGCTACCACTGTGCTGCATCCAGGAGACACACTCTAGCCAACCTGCACTGCATCTTAGCCTACCACTATGCCGCATCCAAGAGACATGTACTAGCTGCACTGCATCTTAACTTACCACTGTACTCCATCCAAGGGATACAACCTAGCCATACACTCTAGCCGCACTTCACTGCATCTTAAGGTATCACTGCACTGCATTCAAGAGACACTCTCTAGCCACACTGTACTGCATCTCAACCTAACACTGTACTGCAACAAAGAGACACACTCTAGCCACACTGCATCTTAACCTAACACTGTACTTCATCCAAGATATACAACTTAGCCATATTGCACTGCATTTTAACCTACCACTGTGCTGCAACAAAGAGACACGCTGTAGCCGGCCTGCACTGCATCTTAGCCTACCACTGTACTGCATCCAAGAGACACACTCTAACCACCGTTCACTGCATCTTAAGCTAACACTGTGCTGCATCCAAGAGACACACTCTAGCCGCATTGCACTGCATCTTAAGCTAACACTGTGCGGCACCCAAGAGACACACTCTAACCACCTGTTATGTTATGTTATGTTATGTTATTAAAATTTCTATAGCGCACAGCTGCCCCAGCAAAGGGGCGTCCTGGCGCTTTGACAGATGCTGTAACATAACACACAAAAGAAATTAGCTAGAAACTGGAAAGAGGAAAGTTTTAATCGCCTGCCTGAAGGCGAACATATCCTCAAGAGCTCGAATGTGAACTGGGAGCGAGTTCCATAGGCCTGCCGCTAGAACCCTGAAAGAACGGCCACCCATCCTGCTCAACCTAAAGCGTGGACAGACAGCCAGATGAAGCCCCTCAGATCTTAGAGATCTCGACGGCACATAGGGCGTGAGTAGAGTGACAAGTGCCGGTGGCGAAGAAGTTTTCAAAATTTTGAAGGCCAGACACAGCGCCTTGAACATGATTCGCTGTCTGACCTTTCACTACATCTTAACGTATCACTGGGCTGCATCTAAGGGACACACTCTAGTCGCACTGCATCTTAAGCTACCACTATGCTGAATCCAAGAGACCCACTCCAGCCGCATTGCACTGCATCTTTAGCTACCACTGTGCTGCATCCAATAGACCCACTCTAGCCGCATTGCACTACATCTTAAGCTAACACTGTGCGGCACCCAAGAGACACACTCTAACCACCTTTCACTGCATCTTAACGTATCACTGGGCTGCATCTAAGGTACACACTCTAGTCGCCCTGCATCTTAAGCTACCACTATGCTGCATCCAAGAGACACACTCTAGCCGTGCTGCACTGCATTTTTTTTTAGCTACCACTGTGCTGCATCCAGCCGCATTGCACTGAATCTTAAGCTACCACTGTGCTGCATCCAAGTGACCCACTCTATCCGCATTATTGCACTGCATCTTAAGCTAAAACTGTGCTGCATCCAAGAGACACACTCTAGCTGCACTTCACTACATCTTAACCCAACACTGTACTGCATCCAAGAGACACACTCTAGCCACACTGCACTGCATCTTAACCTAACACTGTACTGCATCCAAGAGACACACTCTGGCCACACCGCACTGCATCTTAACCTTCCACTGTACTACACCCAAGAGACCACCCTGATCACACTGCACTTCATCCCAATCCTACACTGCACTGCAGCCAAGAGACATGTATTAGCCACACTGGACTGCATCTTAACCTACCTCTGTAATGCATCAAAGAGACACACTCAGGCTACACAGCACTGCATCTTAACCTAACACTGTACTGGATCCAAGAGACAAACTCTAACTGCACTGCAAAGCATTTGAACCTATCACTGTACTGTATCCAAGAGACACACTCTGGCCACACTGTACCGTATCTTAACCTAACACTGTAATGCATCGGAGAGACACACTATAGCCACTCTGCACTGAATCTTAACCTAATACTGTATTGCAACAAAGAGCCACACTCTAGCCACTCTGTATCTTAACGTAACACTGTACTGCATCCAAGAGACACACTTTAGCTGCAGTGCATCTTAACCTAGCACTGTACAGCATCCAAGAGACACACTGCACTACATTTTAACCTACCACTGTGCTGCAACAAAGAGACTCACGCTAGCCGCCCTGTACTGCATCTTAGCCTACCACTGTACAGCATTAAAGAGACACACTCTAGCCGCACTACACTGCATTTTAAGGTACCACTATACTGCATCCAAGAGATAGACTCCAGCCACACTGCATTTTAAGCTACCACTCTGCTGCATCCAAGAGACACACTCTAGCCGTACTGCACTGTATCTTAAGATAATACTGTGCTGCATCTAATAAACACACTCTAGCCACACTGCATCTTAAGCTGCAACTGTGCTGCATCAAAGAGACACACTATAGCCGCACTTCACTGCATCTTAAGGTACCACTGTACTGCATTCAAGAAACACACTCTAGCCACACTTCACTGCATCTTTAGCTACCACTGTGCTGCATCCAGGAGACGCACTCTAGCCACCCTGCACTGCATTTTAGCCTACTACTATTCCGCATCCAAGAGACATGTACTAGCCGCACTGCATCTTAACTTACCACTGTACTCAATCCAAGGGATACAACCTAGCCATACTGCACTGCATCTTAACCTACCACTGTACTGCATTCAAGAGACACACTCTAGCCACACTGCACTTCATCTCCACCTAACACTGTACTGCAACAAAGAGACACACTTTAGCCGCACTTCACTGCATCTTTAGCTACCTCTGTGCTGCATCTAGGAGACACACTCCAGCCATCCAGCATTGCATCTTAGGCTACCACTATGCCGCATCCAAGAGACATGTACTAGACGCACTGCATCTTAACTTACTACTGTACTCCATCCAAGGGATACAACCTAGCCCTACTGCACTGCATCTTAACCTACCACTGTACTGCATTCAAGAGACACACTCTAGCCACACTGCACTGCATCTCAACCTAACACTGTACTAAAAAGAGACACACTCTAGTCACACTGCATCTTAACCTACCACTGTACTCCATCCAAGAGATTCAACCTAGCCATACTGCACTGCATTTTATCCTACCACTGTGCTGCAACAAAGAGACGCACTGTAGCCGGCCTGCCCTGCATCTAGGCATGAGCGAATTTTGCGGATCTCGCGTTCGCGAATTTTGCGGATTTGCGGATTCGCAATCCGCAAAATCCGCGAATTCCCGCGAATTTGCGGATTTTTTTTTTTTTGTGTGTTCGCCCGTGTTTCTGCCAGTTCGCGAGGGTTTTTACAATTTCGCAATTTGCGAACTTACCTGTCGGGTCGCAAGTTTTGCGAACTTGTTGTTTCTACGTGTCCAGCCTGTTTGGGACACTCTTCTTCATCACTGCCACTCTCTGTCACCACTGCCACTCTCTGACTACTCATGCCACCCTCTGGCCCACCCATGCCACCCTCTGTTTCATCACCACACCCTCTGGTTGTCCAGTGTACATTATTTTCGGCAAAGCAAAGCACACCTTCCCTGCCTCAAGTGACCTGAATTAATTTGGGGCTGATTAATGTGTCACAGAATATTTTTTTAGCTGGCACCTGCTTCCTTAGTGCGCCCTGATTAGTGATCTTTTGCACTTGCTAAGTGCTTTCATTGTTGCAAAATTAGTTACAACACCTGCCCTGCCCCAACTGACAATAATGAATTAGGGGCTGATTAATGGATTTTAACTTCCAGCCTGGCTCCTGCTTGTCTCCCTTAGCTGTAATTCAGGACCTTTGTGGCATATGTGTAACTATTCTGAGGTTCAGAGCAGGGTCACATAATAGTTTCAACTGGCAACTGAACTCTGGAGGGGCCCCTCAGGAAGCACTACAGGAAATGGCTACTAATGATGAGCCTGAACTTTTGAACCTGGTAAGTAGTTACTTTCAGTTTTGCTAAGATCGTATTTCTGCAATTTTGCACTTATTCGCGGGGCGCGAACTCACGCGAACAGTGCGAGCAGTGCGAGCAAAATCCGCTGCTCGCGGATTTGCGGATTTTGCGGGAGATTCGCAAATTTCGCGGATTGCGGATTTCCCGAAAATCCGCAAAATCCGCGAGCGGAACGGATTTTCCGCCCATGCCTACCTGCATCTTAGCCTACCACTGTACTGCATCCAAGAGACACACTCGAGCTGCACTGAATCTTTAGCTACCACTGTAGCTACCACTGTGCTACAACAAAGAGACACACTCTAGCCGCCCTGCACTGCATCGTAGCCTGCCACTGTACTGCATCCAAGAGACACACTCTAGCTGCACTGCATTTTAACCTACCACTGTGCTTCAACGAAGAGACACACCCTAGCTGCCCTGCACTGCATCTTAGCCTACCACTGTACTGCATCAAAGAGACACACTCTAGCCGCACTACACTGCATCTTAAGGTACCACTGTGCTGCATCCAAGAGACACACTCCAGCCACACTGCATTTTAAGCTACCACTGTGCTGCATCCAAAAGATACACTCTAGCCACACTGCACTGTATCCTAAGCTAATACTGTGCTGCATCTAATAAACACACTCAAGCCACACTGCATCTTAAGCTGCAACTGTGCTGCATCCAAGAGACACACTCTAGCTGCACTTATCTGCATCTTAAGGTACCACTGTACTGCATCCAAGAAACACACTGTAGCCACACTTCACTGCATCTTTAGCTACCACTGTGCTGCATCCAGGAGACACTCTCTAGCCAACCTGCACTGCATCTTAGCCTACCACTATGCCGCATCCAAGAGACATGTACTAGCCACACTGCATCTTAACCTACCACTGTACTCCATCCAAGGGATACAACCTAGCCATACACTCTAGCCGCACTTCACTGCATCTTAAGGTATCACTGTACTGCATTCAAGAGACACTCTCTAGCCACACTGTACTGCATCTCAACCTAACACTGTACTGCAACAAAGATACACACTCTAGCCACACTGCATCTTAACCTAACACTGTACTCCATCCAAGATATACAACCTAGCCATATTGCACTGCATTTTAACCTACCACTGTGCTGCAACAAAGAGACACGCTGTAGCCGGCCTGCACTGCATCTTAGCCTACCACTGTACTGCATCCAAGAGACACACTCTAACCACCGTTCACTGCATCTTAAGCTAACACTGTGCTGCATCCAAGAGACACACTCTAGCCGCATTGCACTGCATCTTAGCTAACACTGTGCGGCACCCAAGAGACACACTCTAACCACCTTTCACTACATCTTAACGTATCACTGGGCTGCATCTAAGGGACACACTCTAGTCGCACTGCATCTTAAGCTACCATTATGCTGCATCCAAGAGACCCACTCCAGCCGCATTGCACTGCATCTTTAGCTACCACTGTGCTGCATCCAATAGACCCACTCTAGCCGCATTGCACTACATCTTAAGCTAACACTGTGCGGCACCCAAGAGACACACTCTAACCACCTTTCATTGCATCTTAACGTATCACTGGGCTGCATCTAAGGTACACACTCTAGCGGCACTGCATCTTAAGCTACCACTATGCTGCATCCAAGAGACACACTCTAGCCGTGCTGCAGTGCATTTTTAGCTACCACTGTGCTGCATCCAGCCGCATTGCACTGCATCTTAAGCTACCACTGTGCTGCATCCAAGAGACACACTCTAGCTGCACTTCACTACATCTTAACCAGTGCTTTAAATGGGCCGGTACTCACCGGTACTGAGTACTGGCACTTTTCAATTTTCTTCCCTTGAGTACCGGAACTTTTCAATACAGAAAGGAGAGTACCGGTACTCACAGGAGCTTAGCAGCAAGCATTTCTTAGCTATTCCCAGACTGTCAGTGAATCACAGAGCACCTTATTGGCTGGCTGTGCGTGTGATCAGGCAGCAGAGCTTGCGCTGCAATCAGCAGAGAGCAGCATCTTCACTTCCTTGACTGAATGAACAATATGTGCGCATTAACCGTGGTTTACATCGCCATTTTACACACAACCACCCATTCTCATTGCACGATTATGTTTAGATTAGTTTTGTTGTGCCGGCTGATGCAGGCGCGCAACGCTTATCAGGATCAAAGGGCTTCAGCCCACCCCCAACGAACACCAACCCCCCAACCCCCGTCGTGTGAGACAGCTTCCTGGGCAGACACTCAGCTGGTCCAGAGTGTAATCTTTACAGGTCTTTAATGGACCATTTACTTGCTAACGAGGGCTTATCTCACCCCTTCTTAGAGCCTCTGCGTCTCCCACTCTGCATCTTGCTGGAAGAATCACCCCACCCCCCACCCGATGTTTTTAGTAGCCCCCCCCCTCACCCCGAAATTTGGCTCTAGTTGCACATCTGGGCTGATATATGCACAATCGGTCTGCCCCTCCTGGTCTGTTACGATGTGGATTGGAGCAAGCCGATTGTGTGCCCGGGCGCACTTTAGCAGACACAGGTGTTCCGGCTGGGGCTCCGACCAACATTAATCTTCATTGAGCTTTATCTCGCCCGTCACGATGTACAGAGGGGAAAGAGGTGGGCCTGCGCTTCTCCAGACTGCTTGGATTAGAGAGAGAAAAGGTAAGAGAGGTAGAGAGATTGAGTGATGCAGAAAGAGGACAGAGGGATTGGTAAAGACCGGGAAAAGAGACGAAAAGCTCTAGAAAGACAAGAGAAGAGAATGAAGTAAGGCAACTGAGTAAAGGAGGAGAGACACATAGGAGAGAAAGAGACTGGGCAAGGGAGAGTAAGACAGACAAGGCAGGGAGAGAAAGGAGAAATGTGGATAGACGAATATAAGGAAGGAAAAAACGGGTGCATGACATGAGGGACAGAAAGTAGAAACTCGCATGTGAAAGGTTTAGGAATGTGAGATAGACAAAAGTCAAGAGGTGAGAATACATGTATGGGCATGGAAAATAAGTTTCATGGGTAGGAGGAGGAGAGACATCAGGAAGAAAGAAAGGGGAAAATGCTTGTGGACACCATGTAGCAACGCATCACCAAGGGAATCTCGAAAGGCTCTTTTTGATCTTTGCTTGGTTATCTGGCAACTCTAACATAACCGTTAAATGGCTCAGTGTTTGAATAAGAGTCCTACAAGAATTCCATAGGGGTGTAAGCAATCTATTCTAATGTATACACCTCATACACTTTGCAGCTTCCATTTAAATGCTGACCTACAAACAAATATAAAGGATATAGACGTAATTAAAAAATCAGCTTCAAATGTAAAACATCGTTTTTTCTTTTAAAGAGTGTTATTCTCATCAATGTCTGTGTCACAGCTTCAAACCTTTAAAACAGCTGACTCTGTACTAAGATTCTCTGAATGGCACATTGCCCTGTGCCTTCAGTATGCACATGCCTTCCTGTCGGGATGTGCCTCTATCCCCATGCTCTTGACTATGCATAACTGAGTAAGTGAGTAGGTCTTCGACTTGAGGGCACAGCCAAATCTGTAATCAAGGAAAGATACATATATTGTACATCCTCCAACAGTTGAGAACCCCAGAGTCTGACAGGGCCTGTTTTGCGTGCCCCAGTTGGGCAAATCACTTTACCTCAGTCAGAATCTTATTGAAGAGTGAACTCAAAACCTTCTCCAACCCACCACCTGATATGTAATGCTTCTTTCTCTTTTCTGAACTATCACTCCTTATACAAACTTGCAGTGAGGCAACTTCTCTTTTGCTCTCAAAATTTGTCAATCTCCTAAATAGAAAGGGAATAATGGTTTACTATTGCGCATGTTTCTTTCACAAATTCCCCACAGTATCCATAATTGTGCATAATGTGACAATCCAAAAGCTTTCATGAGCCATGAGTGCAGAGTCACATTGTACACAGGAAATTTGAAAGTTACCGTTAAAATTACCCTTTTGTGCAAGCAGAGCCACAAAGAATGCTCTACAGAAGGCAGAACAGTTGCTGATTTACTGTGCACAGTTGCACAAAAGAAAATCCTAAATGTTTGTCTCCCAACCACGCCCTTAGCCACGCCCCCATCCCCACCCCTTCCGTTAAAGCTGGTGAGTACCTGCACTTATTTTTTTCCATTTAAAGCACTGATCTTAACCCAACACTGTACTGCAACAAAGAGACACACTCTAGCCACACTGCATCTTAACCTAACACTGTACTCGATCCAAGAGATACAACCTAGCCACATCGCACTGCATTTTAACCTACCACTGTGCTGCAACAAAGAGACGCACTGTAGATGGCCTGCACTGCATCTTAGCCTACCACTGTACTGCATCCAAGAGACACACTCTAACCACCGTTCATTGCTTCTTAAGCTAACACTGTGCTGCATCCAAGAGACACACTCTACCTGCACTGCATCTTTAGCTACCACTGTGCTGCATCCAAGAGACACACTCTACCTGCACTGCATCTTTAGCTACCACTGTGCTGCATCCAAGAGACACACTCTACCTGCACTGCATCTTTAGCTACCACTGTGCTGCATCCAATAGACACACTCTAACCACCGTTCATTGCTTCTTAAGCTAACACTGTGCTGCATCCAAGAGACACACTCTACCTGCACTGCATCTTTAGCTACCACTGTGCTGCATCCAAGAGACACACTCTACCTGCACTGCATCTTTAGCTACCACTGTGCTGCATCCAATAGACCCACTCTAGCCGCACTTCACTACATCTTAACCTAACACTGTACTGCAACAAAGAGACACACTCTAGCCACACTGCATCTTAACCTAACACTGTACTCGATCCAAGAGATACAACCTAGCCACATTGCACTGCATTTTAACCTACCACTGTGCTGCAACAAAGAGACGCACTGTAGATGGCCTGCGCTGCACCTTAACCTAACACTGTACTGCATCCAAGAGACACTCTCTAGCCACACTGCACTGCACCTTAACCTAACACTGTACTACACCCAAGAGACACTCTCTAGCCACACTGCGTTGCACCCTAACCTAACACTGTACTGCATCCACGAGACACTCTCTAGCCATACTGCACTACATGCTAAAGGTGCTTAGCCTTTACCTTGGAATGCATATTAAGGGCTCAAAGCTGCAAAATGTCACTGCACTGTGGGGTATCAACAACGCTGCATTGAGTCCTGCGAACAACAATTGACCACAATAAATTGTACCCTCAGGAAATCTTCCCTCCATATTGCATAGTACCCTAGAGGCATTAAAAATCACATTGGTCTGTATCCTCAGTCTGTCACCCCAGTTCACCCAAGAGACCTAATACAGCACATCACACTGCATACACACTTCCTTGCCTATAAGAAGGCTAGCAAAGAGGAAGCTTTCTCACTGTCCCTTACTGTTTCTCAGTCTCTGGCCCAGAGGCTGAACTTTCCTTCCTCCTCAGAAAGAGCTATAGTCCTTTCAGCAACTTTCACAAGATGTTGAGACACAATCAGAACTCTTTCCTGACCTGTGTCAGTCTCTTGAGCTGGAGCAGCTTGGACCACGGTGTGAAAGATAGGGTGACATTACGCTAATGTTTTTTCAATGCATGCAAACATTTTGATAGCAATACCTATGTTCTAAATTGGTTTTATATTGTAGAACACATTAGCTAAAATGCTTATATGTTTTGAATGACAGCAAGACACTTGACAATCCCTTTTCCAGCAAGGTATTACCTTTACAACATTCACTCAGGCCTATTCTAAACTGATACATATTTTCTAATAACCATGGCATGTTGTCAAAAGTTGGTAGTTGTCACTGATTTGTGAGTTGCAAATAGTGGTTGTACATTGGGTGGTAGGTATCTGGTATTCTGTACTCAATGCAAGAGGGGTGTTGAACAGCCTTGGCGCTCACATTTGCATCACAGAGCAATAGGGCATGTTTAAGCTATGGAATCAGAGACAGCCTGAACTGTTTCTTTAAAGAGGACACACTGAGAAGCCCACCTTGGCTTTAGCAATTCCCTATTTTACTTCTAAGAATACTCGAGTTGAATGTCACATAAAGATTAATGAGCCATCTAATGATTAAACGCTTTACCTTAGAAGACAAATGCCTGGATTAACTCAATTTAATTAAATACCTAGAAACAAAGGCACATATAGAGCAACAATTGAGTAGTGGAAGGACCTAATTGGATACACTGGCCAGTACATCAACATAGTATGTTAATAGATTAATGTAATTTCCTTCTCTTAAATTACAATATAGTGCTAATGTTGAAAGGAAATCGATATTGTCAATCAAGATGTGTTCTGGGGCTAAGAAACTGGAAGAGGTATTTGTGGCAGGTCTAGAACCTTCCACTACACACCTGTTAGCAAAAGACCATAACTATACAGACTGAGGGCATATTTGTGAGCCACCTGTGCTGCTGAAGCATCACTGTTTGTGACGCTCTGTCGGTGCAAATCACAAACTCATATCTAAGAGGCCACCCATAGCCACCGTGCGTGGATTTGAGGGGCCTCATTGATATGAAGTAAAGCAAGGCAGCCCAAATCACTGCAGTGCACTACTCTGTGCTGGGGAGGCATTCCATGGGTGTTGTGGTGGGGTTTCCCACGCAACACTCATGAATTTTGACAATTCCCTAAATTTATGAGTCCATATAAAGCTGGGGAAGCAGCAAATCCTTACACCTCCCAAGGTGAGGGGTAACGAGGAGAAATGTATTTCTCCCTGTTTTTCCTCTTTCTGTGTGAGCTGCATTTTGCATTGGCGCTAGGCTGCTGAAACGTCACCAGCGCAGGGGGAAAGGACAGGAATGCACCATATTACAAAAATATGATGCATTCCTGCACTTTCACTTTGACATAGGGCAGCACAACAACCTTACTTGCTGCACTGACCTACATCAAATCCCTGTAAATGAGGGCCAACATTTCTTTTAGAAATGACCTGTCACACTGCAGCCTTTTCACATGTCTCTATTTTTCCTTCCTTTGCACATTCTGAAAGATTAGTGCCTGACAGTTTATTGTCATTAGTTATATTTTTCTCAAATGTACACCGATCTATCCTGGTAAAAATATAGGTTCCAAATCCTAAAGGTAAGATTGTATATGTACATTTAGTCATGTGCAGAACTATTCCTGCACCCAGGTTTAAATCTACACTTTTCTGCAACTCATCATCTCTGAGTAGATATAGACTTCAGAGTCTCTACCCCCTGAAATGAGGGGATAGAGACACGTAAGACTGAATTTAAGTGTAAAATTACTGTTAATAACTTTCCCCTGTTTATGGAGACCTCCATCATTGGAAATTAGATTTTCCGATAGGAATATTTAATAAAAAGCATCATTAACAAAATTATAAAATGTAGGTAATGTAAAACAAAAATGTTAAATATGTTTAAACAAATAATATGAATTTAGGACTACTTAAAATATATGACAATTAATTCGATATATCCAATTGAAAATTAAATTAAATACACAGAATTATTTTTTTCAATATTATTTTCTGAACAATTCTTGGAGATTGTAGTAATATTTCTATTTTGATTTAATTTGTAACATACTTCATTATATGTTATGTTTTCAATTTTACTAATTTCCAAACTCTGTGAAACTGAGTTAAATTTGTCATTTAGTGTATATTATTTGAAAGTGTATTATTACATGTGACATTAATTATGCTTAAGTACTTTTTTACTTAAACAAGTATGTATGTAATAGCCTTCTTCTATTGATTTCAATGTGAGTGTGTTGCAGTGCCATTCATTGACCATGTGTGGTGCTTGACTTACTACCAACCTGAGCTGGAGTACATTTACGCCTGTTTTGTCACTATTAGGGTTGTAGTAGGAATAGAAGTGTATTTTGTGAATAACAAAATGTCTGATTCTTATGTGGGTGTGTTGTATCTTCACGTCCCTTACTAAACCACACCTAATTTTTCCTTAACCTTCCCCCTTTTCCCATCAATTCTTTCTTGTCCTTACCACATTCAATATTAGGTCATATACTTTTGTGTGTGAAGACCTCTACAAACAAACAACTGGGTTGTAGCTCTCCATATAGAAAAGATAGGAGAGGTAGAGGGGGGAGCTCTAGATGTGAGTTTGTGAACTGCCTTTTGTAGCACTTGAATTAATATTTCTGGAATACTTCTTTATGTTATGTTATGCTATGTTAATATTTTGGTAAAGCGCAACAGCTGCCCCAGCAAAGAGGCGTCCCGGCGCTAAGGAACCACAAGAAGCTCTACAGAGGAAGAAGAAGAAGAACAGACAGGAGAACTAAAGAGGAAGAGGGGGAACAAGTGGGTTTTGATGGGTTTCCGGAAGGCAGACAGATTGTCCATGGAGCGAATGTGCAGTGGTAAGGCGTTCCAGAGTTTTGCTCCCAAAACCCTAAAGGAGCGACCGCCAGTACGGCAAAGCTTTGTATGGGGTACAATCAGTAGGTGCTGGCCTAGTGAGCGCAGGTTGCTCTGTGGCACATACGGAGTTAGGAGTGGGCGTAGAAGTTCTGGGCATCCGGTTTTAAGGATTTTATATGTCATGATGAGGGTTTTAAACTGGATTCGAGATTCGATGGGTAGCCAATGCAGTTTTCGGATAGTAGCTCTGGCCGAACATCTGCGGGGGAGACCGACCAAGGCTCTTGCCGCAGTGTTCTGTACGCGTTGCAGTCGCGCTATCTCCGCTTTGTTGGCGCCCAGGAGTAGAACATTGGCGTAATCCAAGCGGGAGAGAATTGTGGCTTGGACAATTAGTTGACGGACCTTGGAGTCGAAGAATCCGAGTATTGGGTTGAGGCTCCTCAACAGGCCCACACAGGTGGCTGCCACGTTTTTTGTGTGGGTCTGGAAACTAAGCGAGGAGTCCATCCAGACACCTAGGTTTTTGACCAGGGATTTAGGTGGTGGGATGGTGCCTAATGACGAGGGCCACCAGTGCTCATTCCAGAAGCTGGTATTCCTTCCGAGGAGCAGCACCTCCGTCTTGCCTGCATTAAGCTGCAGGCAGTTGTCCGTCATCCACTGGGCTACTGCAGCCAGACCATCCCTAAATCTTGAGGCCGAGGTAGAAGGACCTTCAGTGAGAGTGATGACCAGCTGTGTGTCATCTGCGTATGACACCAGCGTAAGGTCCCACTACTTAGCCACTGCGGCGAGTGACTGCACATATAGATTGAAAAGGGATGGGCTAAGTGCAGAGCCCTGAGGGACTCCCTGTCTGATGGAGTGGGGTTGGGAAAGGAACGGGGGAGCTGACACCCGGAAGGATCTGTCTTTCAAGAAGGAGCGGAACCATTCCAAGGCATGACCTGAGATTCCTACTGTGGCCAGACGATTTAACAGAATGTCATGAGAAACCGTGTCAAAGGCTGCGCTGAGGTCTAGTAGATTCAGCGCAGCACTCTGACCAGCATCGAGTATCGTCCGGAGGTGTTCAGACATGGCCAGGAGGGCAGACTCCGTGCTGTGGCCCGGCCTGAACCCGTTTTGGGATGGGTCCAAGATGTTGTTAATATCCATATGTTGGGACAGGGCGTAGTTTACATGGGCCTCTGCAAGTTTGGACAACCATGGGAGCAGCGAGATAGGTCTAAAGTTCTCCGGTTTGGAGGGGTCTAGAGTCGGCTTCTTAATAATGGGGGAGACCCAAGCTTGTTTCTAAACGGTCTGGACACTGGCCGAAGAAAAGTAGAGATTCAGAATAGAGGCCAGGGAAGGCAGAAAGAATTCTAAAGATTCAATGAATTGGGCCGGCCTCATCGGGTCTGTTGGAGATCCAGATTTTACTTTCCTGCAGATTTTAGTTAGGTCCTCAAGCGAGATTTCTGGTATAAGCATCATGGAGGTGCCATTACTGATGGAGTTGGTGGAGTTAGGTGGGTCACAGGAGTGCTGTGGGAATGATTTGTAGATTTTTTGTACTTTTTCTACAAAGAACGTGGCAAGGTCCTCACATTGTTGCGCGGAGGTGATACTGGAGGAAGGGGATCTGCTACTCTGCAGTTCTTCTACCAGTTTAAAAATAACTTTAGCAGGGTTTGGACTGGAGTTGATTTCTTCTGCATAGAAGGAGGCTCGCGCGGAGCAAATATCCTTATGGTAGAGTTTTTGTTTGGATAGATAGACAGCTTTGTCTCTATCATTACTTTCCCGTCTCCAGACTCGTTCGGCTTTCTTGCAGTCCTTCCGCATGGATTTCAAGGCGTCGTTATACCATGGGTTGGAGGGAGAGCTGCGCCCCTTAGTCCATTTGAGTGGGATGAGGGCATCTAGTCCACTAGTAATCCAATCATGGAAGACAGCATATGTCGTGTTGATATCCATATGTGCTTCATGATGGAATTCTCCTAGAGTGGAGTGCAGGTCGCTGGTTATAAGTTTATGCCAAGGTCTCTTTAGGCGGCGAGTAGGCTCAGCCTTGTTAAACTTTTCTCTAACCAGTATAGTAATTTTAATTAGATAATGGTCTGTCCATCCCAAAGGTTTGGGTGCCTCTGTCCTAGTCTCCGGGATGTTAGTAAAGACAGGGTCTAGTATATGCCCGGCCGAGTGAGTAGCGGCCTGAATTAAAGGGTATAGTTGTAAGGCTGAAAGGTCGGCCAGGAGGTTTCTAATGGTAGAGTCTTGAGTTAGGTCGAAATGAAGATTGAGGTCTCCTAGTATGGTGAAATTGGCCGAACCCACTACTAAGGAGTTTGCCACTTCAAGGAGAGCTTCGGTGAATTTGGAAGCAGACCCGGGGGGTCGATAGATGTAGAGGCCGGATAGGGAAAAATGGGGGCCCGACGTGATCTTGAATCGAGCACTTTCACAGCCCGAGATATTTTCCTTAATAAAGGAGCAGATAAATTCCTTTCTATGGATAATTGCGATTCTGCCGCCTCTGGCGTCTCTATTTAGCGTTTTCATTAAGTAGCTCTCAGGTAGCGTGAGGTTAGGAAGACTAGTCATGTCATCACGAAGCCAGGTTTCACATAGAAAGAGAATGTCAGGGTTTCTTCAAGTAGAAGAGTATTTATTTCTAAGTGGTGTTTTACGGGAGACCTAACATTCAGTTGGAGGACGATAAGAGGGGTTTCTTTAGGCGTGCCTAAATTGTGCATGGAAAGGCGGGACTGAGTGTAGTAAAATGGCAGGACTTACATTGAAGGCATGTCTGTCCGAGGTGGCCTGATATCTCCTCACAGCTCTGTCCGGGGTTCAGGGCGGCAAGGAATTCTCTATCATAGTGGAGGAGTTCTCGTGGAGCTTGGCCAGGGGGACAGGCGAGAGGCGATGTCTTGGCGATGACGGGCGTAGACGGGCTTGCCTTAGGCGCGCCTTTGGCACGCAAACGGCGCGCCCGCTGCGCCCGTCCGCTGCGCGTCCGGGAGGTGCACATGGATATGTGGGGGGCGAGAGTGGGATGGGCGTGTCCGCAAAGGGGGCGTGGCCTCGCGGCTCGCCGGTACTCCAAAATGCCCTTTGTGAATTGGACCCATAGCCTGCTTGCCTCTTTATTGAATTTTTTAGTCAGTATAACAGAAAATGCATAGATCCCAGAATGTGATACAAGAACAATGCTTTTGCATTATCTGTGCTTCTGTTGCAGTCTCCCTGAAATAAAGCAAACATATATCAGAACGCATGAACTGATGAGAGTAGAAAGCAAGTCGACATGTTACCTTGTACATAACATGAAAAAATAAATGTATACATCTGAATGACTGTGCCTTCACCGGGATTCCTTAAATCACAATTTATTGATGACCTTGATATAATTGTAGATGATAATCCCTCAGATGAAATGATAACTGGTGCAATAGCTGAACGTGCTTTGGGGAAGTTTACTTAGTTCTTTTATTTACATGCAAACATTGCTCCTTGAAAATACACATTCATGCATAGGAAGATATTTCTACATTTATATAGGGCTTGACAGTTTGTATATTGTATATCTAAATGGAATGGTAGAAGTAATGTCCAGAGGCTATGCTACCCTCAAATGGCTATAGTTTCAGTTTGAACTGTCATAACTTGGAGGTGGGCAATACACCTATGTCCCACAAAAATAAACATAATTAAATGTACATAGGTTAGGCCTGCGCACCGCACAAGAGGCGAAACGTATTGGCTGGTCCATCAATCTTAAGGACATGCTCAAAAAATGTCAATAGTCCACAGTATAAATGCATCATTGGCAAGGGATTTAGTATATCTCCCAGGGTTGTTTAAAACTGTCTAACCTGATTGTGTATACTGTATATCTGCTATTATCTGAAGGCTGAATTTCAGTAGAATGATGGTAGTGACTACAGCTATGAGTTTTGCTCAACTCTCCAGTCTAGGCTATAGAGATTTCAGCAAAATCCATAGAAAATGTAGCGTACTTGAGAATCACTTTACCAGTTTCAATGCTGGTTACTGGAGTGTATTGCTGATACTCAATGTTTTACATGTATTTCATTTGGCAAAATGTCTGCAAGTTGCCCACAAGCAGTAATACCTATTACTTACTTTTTGGCAGTTTTTAGTGCTTTAATACTTTTACAACAATTGTAACCTTAATTTCAATGTGAGCATCTGAATTATACTGAGAATTTGTGACTCGAAGACCAGTTTTTAAGTAATGGAAATTCTTTATCAATCAACAAAACAATGTAACCCCAGTTTCATGCTTTCCTATTAAAGCCTATTTTAGATCAGCCGGGTAATGAACTATCTGCCTACAAAGAAGCAGACATCTCACCATCCTACATCGTCATTGGTGAAATGGCTGCCTCAGGTTCCCTCCAGAAAGAAGATCCTTACATATTTGAGACAGTTAATTTGATATAGCAAATTCAAAATGCAACTTGATTTCCACAGTTTTCGTGACAGAGGTTCTGCTACATTAGCAGATGGAGATACTGACAGTTAAACTTAAAATGAGCCCAGAGAGCACATAATATTTTCTTTTTTAATATTGTCTATTATGTGGCACATTGACCCTCATTTTCCCAGATAAAGGCTTTGATGGAATCCCTCAGAGATTCCTGCGATAACACTTAAGGCAAGTTCATTAGAAAGAACGATTATAGTACACCGTTTGTCTCTTAGTCAAATGCTAGTGGATTACTAATATAACTTCAAAATTCATACATCTTTTGTACTGTAAAGAAATAGAAATATTTGAGTTCATACTGGAAAATAAAAAAAAAGGATTAGGAAGACATGCTCAGAGTAAAGATGTTTCCATGATAAACATGTATTAGGGAAATAGAAGAATGGATGAAGCAGCACAAAAAGAGACAGTGATATGAAAAAAGGAATGAATGAGCACAAAGAGGTATGTTAGAGCACTGCATGAGTTGAGAAGCTGAACAATAGTAAGGATTGATGCCAGCAAGAAAATGCTATGAGAACTAGGGCTTGGTATACTTGTAAAAGTAAAGGTTTGATGACTAGCCAATGCAAATGATGCAGTTATTAATTAAGGAGTCCCCAATGACAAGCAACACAGAACCAAGCAGAGTGCAGCAGAGGTCATTGATGATGCCACTGGGCACTCCAAAATGAATAAGCAGATGTTCATTTCTGGATGGGAAACAATTTATAATTTCTCACTCTGCACTTGTCATCCAGAGTGCCGCTAACCCCTGCACACTCTCTTTTCGTGGTTTTTGCATCACTCAAATATCAACCAGTAGGTACAATGACCCTGATCTCTCACAATTTTCCCACTTTCACACCAGTTGTGGCCTCCCTGTTAACACCACATGTGGCCGAAGTATGAGGAGAACTCAGCACTCTACACAACACTGCTCCATGTCCAGCTCACTCTCAGCATCAGAAGAGGGACCTAGGATCTCTCCAAACATCACAGACACGGGGCACAACATCCTTGGACCTCTAAGAGCATGATGGATAGTTGTTGCCGACCTGCGTTTGCTATATCACTGCTGAGAAATTCCTCCCATGGCCATCGATTCATAAAAATACCAGGGCGTGAAGGTGATGTTATGCACCATTTGACCACTAGGCTGTACCTTTGAATGTCCTAACATTCGCAGTTGGGAAAGTAGTGGTAGGTCAAGGAGTGATAATTAGAGAACACAAACTAGGTCTTGGAGTTTTTTTATACTTCTGTTTCATGCCAAGTGGCGAGAGGATGGCAGCGGCTACTACCCAGTGTCCACCTATGCTTAATTTACCAGTAAAGTACTCCGATGGTCACTATTACACATTTATATTTATGAAGGGTATTTCTTTATTGTAATAGAGGGATTGTCAAGGAGGGAAAGCAAAAGCCACTAGTTTGAAATGTGATAAAGACTAAAAATGGGTAAATTTTTGAAGTGGGTCTCATAATTTAGATGGTTTCCATGTTGCTCACCAGAGCGCTCATTATTTTGAAAAGTGATTCTTAATCGGCATAGATCATACGAAACCAACATCCTACAATCAGATTATTCTTCAACTCTAGTGTTCCATATTATACTGTGTGTCCTTTATGTCTGTTACTTCTAAAACCATGCAAATAGAAATTTGCTTGACTGAGCGCCTTTTTATATAGGCATGTGAGGAAGTGCACTTTGTCATTGTGCAGAATCTAGTACAGAACAATCCTAATGAAAATCGACATTCAATACTGTTTTTTAAGTTGATATATTGCTCAATTGCAATCAGCTAGGCAGCAAAATAATGAGAAATGCAACATGTGCAAGTCCAGGTCCATAAACTATAAGTACTTCAATCTGCAGAGTGGAAAAAAAGTCAATGCTTGGCTAATGGGCACCATCACAGAAAAGCTTTGTAATTGCTGTTTATAGCTATTTAAATATGCTGTACTGTTTTTGAAATTGATATGGACTTGCGCCAATCTACATTCAATAATAGACCTCTAAAATGGTGGTTCTGTTTTTTTCAAATCCCCATCCTACAATACTTCAGAAACTAGAGAATACTGTGCTGCGATAGCCTTGCACCAGTACATGCAACCCCTTTTCTTCCATCACATACATCTACAACCCATGTCCCAATCAAGCATCAGGTTACTTCAGTACATTAGGAGAGCATGGATCATGTTGCAAAAGTAAATATACTGTCTAAGGTATTCTTTCTGTATGAAGTGTGGATTGTACATTGGTCTACACAAAGATACCCTGGACCTTTAAAATCTAGATTGCCAGTTGCTTCCTGAGTAAGGTTAGTTCTAATCCAGTGGCAGCTGTATATATTTTAGCAGTTTCTAATCCAGGGTGCACACAGTCCAAAACATACTACTTACTACATCAGCATGTGGCGGGCAAGCAATCAGGAAGTATTCCTTTTGGGGTAGGTTGGGTCGCCCATTCTTGAATGCAGGCTGTCTAGTGCCTCTGTCCATTTTTCTTTTTAAAGCTTTATGAAGTTCATTTTGATCTTTATTGTATTATACCCTCGATTCTGTTCCTGAGGCTCTGATCAGGAAGCCAGACAACTAGCCCTTGGAGTCACTCTGGAAGTCCTTGTTTAAGCAAAAGTGGAGGTCTCAAGCAGCAGGGCACGTTCAGGCAGCAAAGCAGTCATATTGGAACAACAGGGCAGTAGTATGAGGTACTCAGCAGGCCACAAGCAGCCTCTCAGTCCCCGGACAGTCGTTCCATAGGTCCAGAAGTGAACTGAAGTCTGGGCCTGAGGGTCCTATTTTTATATCTGGCACCAGTTGAAGTTAAAGAAACTTCTAAAGTTTTCCTCCCACAGAAGTATTCAGCCTACCTGCCCTGGTCCGAGGATGCCTGGAGTCACAGTAGCCTAGTGTGAAGTTCTTTGTGTGTTTGCTGAAGTGCAACTGGGGCTGTGCACAGCTCCATCCCCCTTCCTGTCAGAGTGGCCCATCCCCCCACCACCCATTCCCTTATTGTGTGGCTGTCTGGGAGGAATACATAAAGGCCAAATGCCACCAATACCTAGTCTCGTAATCCAGGAACAGTCTGGAGGCACCAAATGATGCAGAGGAAAACTTACTAACTTTTTAAAAGTGCAATTTCCAGAATTGTGATTTAAAATCTAACTTTACTATTAAAGATGATTTTACATTACAATTCTTTAGGCACCAAACATGACTTTTCTACCTGTCCCCAAACAAAAGTAAATGTAATAATGTAACCCAATGTCCTATCATCGACATAGGCCTCAAAATAATGAAAAATGCATTTTGGTGTTTTTCACTATTAGGACATGTAAAACAAAAAACGATATGTCCAACTTTTAAAATACATTGCACACTGCCCTATGATCTGTTTAGGGCCTACCCTAGGCGTGACGTATATGTATTAAAGAGGGGGTTTTATGCTAGGCAAAGGATCTATTTTGCCATGTCAAATTGGCAGTTTAAACTGCACTACAGGCTGCACATGGTAGGTATGAAACATATTTGAAAGGTTACTTAAGTGGGTGGAACAATAAGTACTGCAGGCCCTCTAATAGCATTTAATTTACCGGCACTAGGTATATGGTATATCACTTTATTAGGGACCTATAAGTAAATGAAATATGCCAGCCAGGTGTGGGGCAGTTTTACCATGTAGTCAGCTCATGCACATTAGCACTGGTTAGCAGTGGTAAAGTCACACAGAAACCAAATGCCAAACAAAGCGAATTCTGAAAAATAGGAGGGGTCAAGCTAAAATGTTTGGGGATGACCGTGCAGAGAGGGCCAAGTCCAATAATACTGACATAATATATCTTAAAATTATGGCATACTGGTATACCTTTTCTCTGTGTTCAGCAAGGTAGCCAGATAAATGATGGCTGAATCTGTCAACTAGCACATTTTGCTCACCAGCTAGCCAATTGTTCAGACGTCCTGCATGCTTTTATTTTACTGTGAAAGATAACTACTCTTACCTGATTTAAATTATTAGCACAAATAGCTCGCTAGCTTTCACCCTCCTAGACGCAGCTACCCTGAACAAATCTCTGATTTCACAAAAATAGACAAGCCTTAGACACTAATTTAGTGGGGTGCTGGGCATCTCAAAAAACGTGAAGGACTGTCCTCACACACAACCAGGTGTCATGATTCATCATTGGCAGTCCTCGCTCTCTAGAAACTGCATTTGGTAGAGAGCGGGCTTACGCCTGGAGACAGGAAGGCACTTCTAAAAACTAAGTGGGGGCCCATGATAAAGTGTAGGTTTAAAAATCAATGTAAACACCAAAATACATTTATTACTTGATATTAAAAATCAATGTGTGGTTGGGGAGCTAGTACCCCATCACCACCAGTGTCCTCAACCTGTTTCTGCCATATTGGCCCAAATGGTCAGTGGCATTCATCAGGACAAAGTAACTAGAGCTCCTATCTAACCTCTTCTCCTTGGAGTCTTATAACTCCTTGGCCACCATTTCCGGCTTGGTTGCATTGTTGGTGTATATGTCCATCTGTGACAGAGATCTAAATATGCCTGTTAGCATTTGGCAATATTTAATCCTTTTGCACTATTGCCGTGAGGAACATCTGCCTGACAACTAAAGGACTCTAATGATAGGTAAGATAACACTTTCCTTGTACTCAAGGTGATTTAAATTACTTTTAAATTAATTTGTATTTCTCTATGTTATACATACTTAATACTTTAGTATTGTTCTATAAGTAGGTCTGAATCTGGATTTAAGAGCAAGTTCCTATAGAAAATACCCTTCGAGTACTTTTTTGAGGTGAGAATTTCACAATAACCTGTGCTTCTTTATATTTTCCCTGTGTATATCAGTTATTAATTATAACAATAATTTAATATTCATTAAGGTACAGTTATATTAAGTCTTGTGCCTTTTCACCTGTCCTTTTTTAACGACATGCAACTTTGGGACTATTTTTTCACCTTTGATTAGAAAAATATTATGAATGTGCCATATGCATATCATTTGGTATCTCTTTCTATTTTGAATATCTGTATCATATTGAGGATGTATCAGAAGAGTATTAATGTATGTAGCTTGGACATTTGTCCTTATTGTACACTTTGGTGTCCAATACTTTGATGCATCTTTGATCCACACATTTGGTATGTCATTATGAATATCGATCTGAGGTTATGGAAGTGTTTTGAAAACAAATATCTATGGATATCCTGCAAAAACTAATATGTAGGTTCCAGCTATTTGAGGTATATTCCCTTTTGCTCTTTTGAAAACTATATATGTAATGGTCTCCTACATAAGTTTAATATTTTGGTTCCTACTATTTGCAGTATTTTCTCCTTTTCGTTTTTTAGTCTCATATATTCTATAGTACCATTTTGTATGTTCTCGGCATACAATTTTGTGTATTTTATCTAATGTTTGTATATAGGTAGGTACAATATCATGAGGTTATTTTTAGACTCTGCTCTTTTTTATCCTAATGATCTTTAAATATGGATAACATTAGCAACTGAGTAGTTAGCTTTTTAGGGACCTATTAGTTTGTGAGGAAACTTTAATATTACTCCTAATCCAGAGATTCCAAAGTCCATAGCTCTGACCCTATTTCTGAAGTAAAGCTGAGCTTGAGCTTAACATATATTATGACAATGCATCAGTACCTTTGACCTTTGCCATACTGGGTGATGTAATTATCCTGGATTAAGTGATATGCTTTTTCTCATATTCTCACTCTATATGTCTCTGCAGAGATTTACTCGTGGTCTCCAAATTAATAATTAATGCCTAGATGCCACTCCGATATCGGATACTTAACTGACCAGATCACCATAAATATTGATGCTTCAATGTTTCAAACAATTAACATCCTTGGGCACTGGTTTTTTAATTTAGTTTCACTAATCGACTGATCTTTGGGTTTAAATTTGAATCAGCATTCTGTTGATTAGCTCAAGCAATTGTGTCAATAAACAGTTGAAATTCAGTAGCCAGCTGATAAAAGGAGCAGAGGAATTTGAAATTGGCTATTTGCAGATGCAGCCCAACAGTGCAATATCTTGGGAGAATCCTATAGTCCTAAATCTATGTTAACAAATCAAAACACTCAAATATCAGCTCTGAAGCACAAGAACGTATATTACATATTCAAAATCTTTACTTGCTGAATCATAGGAACATTGGAAGAATTTTAATGTGTAACTAAACACTAAACATAAACCTAAAACATTGTTGAAATACATGGTGAATCTAAGAAGAGCTATTAGTGGACCAAAATATACATTTACACTGAAACTTATTTTGTACTAGAAAATGCTGAGGTCCAAGCCACTAATGGTCAGTCAATGTTAACTTCCTTTTCACCAATCACATTTGAAGAGCTTTCTGGTATTGTTGCAAAATACCGAACATCAAAGCCTGTGGCAGGACAACACATTGAAATACCATTATGAAAATATCAAATCATCAAATATGCAAACAATTAGGTTTTCATGCAATTTAATTTGTGATGTGCCCCACATAAGTTCTACACATATAGATGTACTTAAACAGGATATTGATACATATTTTGTTTTCATTCAAGTTTAACTTCTCAGCAAAAGGGTTTTTTCCACATTAACCTCACAAATATTGTGCTTTACCCGACGGGCACCCTCAGTGGGGGCTCTTTGGCGGAGAGCTTTCATCCTTACACTACACTACACTTCCACACCTTAGGGCCCCACACACGCACTCACCAAATAGCAAGGATAAAAAATCTCCGCCAAAGAGCCCCCACTGAGGGTGCCCGTCGGGTATTGCACCGCCGACCCGATGAGGAGCATGCCCAATGATGAAGCATGAAACTTAGCGGGCTGGGTGTGTGAGGGCACTTTATCCGAAAGGAGGAATTCCCCATCCTCCCTTCTGGACATACCAATCTGTAGGTGTTCGCCTTCTAGTCACTATTATAATTTTGTAGGAACTGAATACCAATTCTTGTTGTTCTTGACTAGGAAAACAAGCCACCAAAAGGTAATCCCAGTATTGTAATCCCAGATGTTAATTTTTACATGAAATATTAACTACAATGAAACGTATGAAATAAAGCTGTGTAGAATGAAACTACGAAGTGATAAAGTAAAAACATGATGAATAGCTAAAACAAATAATCACTGATTTGGAGATGGCTAGTAATTGAATGAAACTTCCCTAACTATTTGAAGATTTACGATAATAGGAAAAACCACCAGTTGAATTTCATCAACCCTGCTATCTCTATTTTGAAATTTCACAGATAGGTTCCCTTTTGAATTTAGTACTTCCCCCACAAATCAGTGGTATTTCCAATCCACTGCCATTTGCACCCAATCTTGGAAATTGCACCAGCATATCAAGGAAACGAGGACTGTAGAATTGAGTCTAACAGCTAGTGATGCATTGGTGGTCTTAATTAAAGTGTTCCATCCATATTCTCTAAAGAGGTCTAGGGACTGCACATGAGCAAGAGCAATGAGATATTATTTGCAAATATAAATGAGAGCTAAATGTTCACTTATTTAAGAAACGTCATGTATGGTGAAAACCACTCCTGTATTCTCTATTTGTAACTAGTAACTGCCCTTCTCAATTGAGGGGTTTAGCAATTGTGGCTTTCTATAACATTAAGTGCCCATGTATTCTACATAAGAGCCAAATATACAAGCCCCCTACATGGCTTTGAGGTTTCCTCCTCTTAAGAACCTATCCACTCTCCTTCCAGCAGTTGGGACTGATGCTGTGCACCTTCCCCGAACTCCAGACACCCTCAAAAGTCTGAGCTACAATTGCATCAAAACTCATTCATGAAAAGTCATGAATACTGAAATGACTTTGCTATCATTCAAGGTTTCCATGCTTTTTGTGATTTACAAAAAAGGCTTGTTTGTTAAGTATACCCATATCATGCAGTTACCTGATTGTGCCAAATTGAGTACTCCGGCCTTCTGATGCTTTACCACAAGGATGCCCAGTATAGTCCAATATAGCCAGAACACACCAGATTTGCAGAGGACATGCTGATTCTGAAATTTAGTTCCAATTAGATTCACTACATGTAGATTTATCTTATGTGGGTATCCTAAAAAGCTGCACTTGTGCTATGTAGAATGGCACTAGTATACCAGTGTACTAGAGATAGCTAGAAGCACTAATGTTCTGCAGAAGGATATATTGCAAAGGTGCCTTAACATTCCCAATAATTGCAGTTTATAATTTCCATAAATTAGTGTATATGTATCCTAAAAAGGAAACAACGGAGGTCCATTAATCCAGTTGATTGTTTGCAAAGATCTACTCTTAATAGTTACTTTTTCCATATTTTTGTTTTCTTGTTGATTTTTTATTTGTCAGAATACATATTATCTTCATGATGTTGGGTATAGTTGTGTATGTGCTTCTGGGAAGTCAACTTTCTGTTGCTTCTTAGTTTCTTTTTAAATATAGCTAAACAGACTTCCTAAGTCTATGTTAGAAGCTCTCTTGCTTATTATACCACAAAGCAGTGAAATCCTTGCCATTTCTGCTACTGTAAAGCACTACAGCTCCAGTTTGACCTGACAGCCCTTCAAACACTGCAAATTGCTTTTTTTCTGCTCTGGGAAAGGCATCTTTTTCTATCCCTTCCAATCATTAGATGTAAAGCGTGCAACCCTTAAACGGTCTGAAATCAGATAAAACCAAGAAACCAAAGTGCACTTTGGACACAGCTGGAGTTCACCCTGAGGTCCTGGATTGTAGATGGTTTTTGCTGAATTCCATACTGCTAAGTGATAGCCATTGATTTACTGTGATTTTCCTGTGTGTATAAACAGTTCTGGATACCCAGCTCCCATCTTCTTATGTTCTAAAAATATCTGATTCACTGAAATCTTCCTTTTAGTTTTATTAAGCAAGTGGGACTCGTATTTACTATGCAGCTCCCCTGGGGCCTCATTTATGAAAGCCTTGCGCCACCGGTGCGTCACTTTTTCCCATGTTAAAAGTGACGCACCGGCGGCGCAAGGCCTTCATAAGTAAGGCCCTTGATACCTGCATCGACATCGTTTCTTGGTGCAGATTTCCCCCATAATGTACCACACAGTAAAGCATCCATGCTTTTCAGTATATCACTGCAGACATACTATGAACGCCCACTCATACAATAAGGCCTACACCAGGCCAGCATTAATCCCTGAAGGGTTGTTATATCTAAGGTTTTATATTATGCATCTTCCCTGGTTTCCTGCCTCAGCTGCTCAGCCAGTGTGAATGTGTTGGGTAGAAGTTTGGTGTGAATGGTGATATCATTGGAATGTTAGGATTGCTTTGTGGTGAAGTGTCAGTCGGACCCTGGGCTGAGCAGCAGGGAGGCTGCTCCTGGTGGGGCCTTGTCTACATCTTTACTGGAAAACCTACTTAACATCTAAGAACAATAAACGTATTCATCTGTAACCTAACCACGTCTACTGTAACTCCTTTTCTACGATGCAACATAAATTGGCGACGAGTTGGATCAAAAACTACACGTGAGAACCTACTTCAAGCTATTTGAAGGAACCTTCATTCAAGATTCTATTTTTAAAAGAAGCTAGTTATGGATTTGACACCCTCCGGGCCCACCAGTGTCCAGATTCTCCGGACAGCCCATTGACAGGGCATATGCTTCCTGCTTCTGGTCACATCCACTTCAAATCAAGAGGCAAACCTTCAGACTTTTTTTTTTCTCCCAAGGTGTGGACATGGCATCTACTAAGAGTGGCACTACACCAAACAACCCACTGACTGGGCATGAATTGAACTGATGTAGAGTGAGCCAACTGCTTCATCATGCAGCTACCATGTTGTGCCTCATCATGCAGCTACCATGTTGTGGTGTACAGTGACTTCTGAGAGTTGCTGCGCGATATTGGTGCCTTGTGTTTTGCTACTTTATATTGATTTTATTTTGAGGCAAGCGGTAAACCATGACATGCAGCAGTATACAGGTGGGCATGATTTTTACATTGTGAACTGAGTACAGCTTTGATACAATGTCCTTTGATGCAATATTCAGTGGGAATTTGTTTGCTACCGTCACGCATGGATATTGCAAGCACACAGTCTACTCAGTTTATACGTGAGTCTATTTTCGTCTGCCGTTTTGTTTAAAATCTAGAGCAGTTGGGAGTCTGGTCTTTTGCAGCATGTGCAGCCTTTTCAAAATCAGCCATGAGTCAAGCTTTTCACACGCAATCTTACCTTTTGCTTCGAGTCAAGTGGAGCCTTTTTTCTTACATCATCGTCGCTATGCTGCTGGTAAACAGTTGTGGGATGCTTGTGAGCTATAACGTGGCTTGATTGGTAGCTGCGTACCCCTAAACCTGGGGTGACATCCTCTGGTCACTGCCTTTGTCCCTCTTAATAGGGTTAATAATTGTCTTTGCAATTAAAATTCATTTGTTTTTCATCAAAAGACACTGTTGATATCTTCAGTGTGAATTTTTATTTCATCATACCATATTCTTAATCCTTTCCCATATTCTTAATTATTCCAATGCATTTCGGCTTAAACATGAAGTCTTCATCAGGGAATAGATCTAAAACAAAACAAAATACAGCCTTTAATACACGGGGTAAAGCTAGATATTAAACAAAAAAATTGAGAAGTTTATCCTTTCCAAGTGCTCCATGCACTAATGTAATTGTAGTATTATCCTATATCCATACTACGCTGGTGTTCAATATCTGTTAGTAGTAAGTGGTGTCGTATTGATAGTAACCGAAACAAAAGCGTGCTGTCTTTCGGGTACATACATACCAAATTAATCGTGAAAAAGTGGTGACTCGTTCGCCCGTGAAGTAGTGCAAAATAAACCAAACATTCTGCCTGTCGGGTATCATAACATAAGAGTAATAATTGTGTGTGAGAAAAGTTTAATGAACAAACATTCATGAAATTCATTATCGCGTTTCTCCCAATTATAGGAACGCACTTACTTTCCTGATGTATAACTATGGCTCCACCTTTATCTGCTTTTTGACTGTTGATGTTTGGATTATTGGCTATTGATTTCAGAAAACCCCATTCTTTTTGTGTTAAATTAGCTCTCCCTGTGTTTTTGGTGTAATTGAGTTTAGACAAATCTGAACTTTTCAAATGTGTCAATTGTTTTGTGGCTGATTGGTGCCATATAGGTGCTTCGTGGTGCTAGTCCCCTTAATTGATCGTCTCCATCTTGTGCTATATCTGGAGGTACTTTGTCAAAAAAATGTCTGAGTTTTATTTTTCTCAACAATTTAAACAAGCTGATTTCCAGTTCAAGTTTAGACGTTTTGGTTGTTGATACATAAGATAAGCCTTTTTGTAGGATAGTGAGCTCTGTTTGGTATAGAAACACATCTGAAATTTTGATTACCAGGTTCTTAGGATCTAATTCATCTTGGTTTTGTCCCTTTTTGTTCCTGCCGTCGTGCTCCTGGTGTTTGGCGTTCCTTTTTCCTTTGCCCCTTCTGGGTCTGCCCTTTCTAGGGGGCCTACTTCTAAAAAAGGATCCTCACTCTCCTGTGGTATTTCAGGTGCCTGAGGTTGTGCAGAGGTCTGTGGCTGTTCTGTATGTGGTTTTTCCACTCTTGGTCTATGTAGACCTTCTCTGGGTTTGTATGTGGTCTCAATCTCCGACGATGAGGTGTCAGTTTGTTGTTTATCTGGTCTTGTCTGGCGTCGGCAGGCGTATACCTCTGCCCAAGTATATACTTCTCCCAGTTTATAATCTACAGTATCTCTACGAAATTTTCTATTTTACGTTCATTTACTTCCTGGGAGTGCCTTGTCAGTTGTGCATTAATATCTTCCAATACTTTGGACCAGGCTTCGGTTGACATGGAGTTGGTAAGTTCTGTTGTTACTGTGACTATTTCATTTGGCAGCTCATCCAATACGCTTGATAGTTCTTCAATGATTAGGAGGATTAAGTCCAGCGAACATTTATTATGGATTGCGTACCATCTCTCTTTAAAGCGCTGGGCGTTCTTGCATAAGGATGGTTTCAAGGCGATCCTCAAACCTCGCGGAATCCGCTGTTCGCGGTGATATTTAATTAATGTAGTTGCATGGAGTCTTTGGTTTATCTCCCTCTTCGATAAGTATATCAATTGCCTTATATTTTGTTCCTTATTACGGTGTGAGGTGGGTTCTATTGTATCCTCGTGTATTAGGGCATACATTTTTTAGGCTTCCTCATTGGAGAAAACTAGGGTTTCTGCCCTCTGGTGTGTGATGCTTGTTATTTCCTCGTATAACATTCTGTTTCCAAAATTAAATGGTGTGCTTCGTGGATGGGTCGGAATTTGTTTGAATAAATCGAATGAAGTTCCACTCGTACAGCCTTTAAGGTTTGACGCTTTTTTGAAAGTTGTAGCGTGCTCCAGAGTGTGTATTCCATCATACACTTAAAGTAACATTTGTAGCTGCGTAGCCCTAAACCTGGGGTGACGTCCTCTGGTCATTGCCTTTGTCCCTCTTAATAAGGTTAATAATTTCCTTTGCAATTAAAATTCATTTGTTTTTCATCAAAAGACACTGTTGATATCTTCAGTGGGAATTTTTATTTCATCATTCCATAGTTTTAATCCTTTCCCATATTCTTAATTATTCCAATGCGTTTCGGCTTGAACATGAAGCCTTCATCAGGGAATAGATCTAAAACAAAACAAAATAAAGCCTTTAATACACGAGGTAAAGCTAGATATGAAACAAAAAATTGGAGAAGTTTATCTATTCCTAGTGCTCCATGCACTAATTTAATTGTAGTATTATCCTATATCCATACTACGCTGGTGTTCAATATCTGTTAGTAGTAAGTGGTGTCGTTTTGATAGCAACCGAAACAAACGCGTGCTGTCTTTCCGGTACATATATACCAAATTAATCGTGAAAAAGTTGTGTTGCGTTCGCCCTTGAAGTAGCGCAAAATAAACCAAACGTGCTGCCTGTCGGGTGTCATAACATAAGAGTAATAACTGTGTGTGGGAAAATTTTACCGAACAAACATTCGTGAAATTCAATATCGCGTTTCTCCCAATTATAGGAACGCACTTACTTTCATGATGTATCGACTTCTTTGTTAGCAGGTCCTCGCAGTTGTGTAAATGTGTCTCACCGGTACTCGCTTGTCTACAAGTGGACCGGATATATGTGTTGGGATCGGAAGCAGTGTTAGGGGGTTGTGTGCAGTAGAAATAGACAATGGACTATCGTATGGACACCATCTTGAAGGTATATCCTCGCAATAAACTAAGTGGGCCAAAATTAAAACTGAATCCAAAAACTTTTAAACCGAAGTCATGCACAGACACGAGTAGTGATCAGTATAATCCCTGGTGGTCAATCGTTGTGTTGAACTTACAAAATCATATGTTTAAAAGAATAATTGCTATAATAGTAACCACTTTCACAGTACAAGTAGACAATATATTGTCTTTCACAGTAAAAATAAACAATATACCCATTCCTGATTAGGAGATAGAAACCTGTGTCATGAGTCTCTATAAATAGCAACTAAATTCAACCCTATCATTCATTCCGAATGGTTTTAATGTCTCTAGGATGTAGATCCAAAAATTCTCTCTTCTTAATAGTTGTTGGTTATTGTCCATCCCTTCTATGCTGGGGATAACTTCCAAAATTACAAACCAAAGTTGGCTAAGGTTGTGAGCCATTTCCGTGAAGTGACATGCCACACTTGATTTTACTGACTTGTTCCTGATGTTGGATTTATGTTCATTTATTCTTGTTTTTACTTTTCTTGCTGTTTTTCCCACGTATCCATGGCCGCAAGGGCATTTTAAAAGATAGATAACATTCTTAGTGTCACATGTTGCTGATACTTTTAGGTTGATACTGTGGCCCTTTCTAGGATGTGTAATGGTTGTTCCTCTTAGTATGTTATTGCAATTATTGCAATTATAGCATGGGACTGTTCCGTTATGCATTACTGTAGCGTGCGTTGTACTTGATTTAAGGATTTCTCCCAGATTCTTTGCTCTTTGGTAGGCGAAGATTGCCATTTCTGATTTTTTTTTGTTAAATTCAGTTTCTTGTGTTAATATTGGCCAATGTCTTTTGATAATGTTTTGAAATGTTCTACTCTTCGTTGAGTATTTGGATACTGCTACTATTCTGGTTTTTGTTTTTTTTCGTGCTTTTTTGAAGTAATTGTTCTCTGGTTTTTAAGGCACATCTTTGTTTGGCTGCTGTCAATATTTCATTGGTGTACCCCCTTTCTTTAAATCTTGACTGCTCAATTAGTTTTTCTGCTGTCGTTGTTGAGACTATTCGTTTAACTCGCAGCATCTGCGAAAATGGAAGATGATTTTTGAGACTTTCCTGATGAAAGCTATGGTAATGCAATAAATTGTTTCGATCGGTTGGTTTCCGAAAAAGATCTGTTTTGAATCCCATGTCGGTTTTACTAATTTCCACATCTCGAAAGTTTATGGTTGTTTCTTGTATTTCGCATGTAAATTGAATGCGATCATCTGCTTTGTTTAGATCCTCAATGGCCTTTGTTAATGTTAGCTTTGGCCCGTTCCATACTAGGAATACATCATCGATGTATCTAAGGATCATTTTGCATTTGTCTTCCATGGCTCTTTTGTTAATATATGTTCTTCTTCATATTGGGACATGAATACATTTGCATATGCCGGAGCTGCTGAATTTCCCATAGATGTTCCAGTTAGTTATTGAAAAAACTGCTATTTCCACTTAAAATAGCTGTTATACAGTGTAAATTCGCGGCTTGAGCCATCCGGTGGAACGTCACTGGCATGCCGCCATCATGCAGTTGTAATCATTAAGATACTCTGGACTTACGAACTACATTGTAGGGCCCAACCTGCTTCAATCATCTGCCAAACACGTGTGAATTCCAATAAAGCTAATGTTGGAGTATTTTGTGAGTACTTTCTGGGAAGCTGCAACATGTTGGGCCTACATCGTTTTCTGCTTTGAGTTTGACATTTCCCTATTGTGATGCCATGTTGGACATCCATTGTTTTCTATCTGTTTGCTGTTAATAAGAATACTAATTTCCCACTTCGACGCCCGTGGAGCCATATGTGTGTGTGGTATTTCGGCGGACATTATTTTACTGTCTACATCCTCACCGCCTTTACAGTAGAGACACTTCTTAGTTTTCATTGTTGCTTCACCTTTTATTGCTGAACTTCAAGTTATACTGGCACTTAAGCATTGTGATTTGCTGTCTCGTTTTTGGCTCACAAAACTACTGCATTTTTACTATTATGCATTTTTTTTTCTTCTCTTACATGCATTTTCTTTCCATCTCTATTTCTTACCATTCACTTATACTATTTATCGGTTCTCTATTGATACAATGTGCTGATGTTCATTTGTATAGTGTAGTACTGCCATTATATTTCTGATATTCCTGCTTTAACTTAATTCATGATAGTGTGTTTTTACTACATTGACATTTACATTTGACAGTACTGTTAACATGCATCTTTCCTGAATTGCAGGTTTTTCGTTTTTCTCTCTCTTTGGTTGTCAGTGACTATCTTTTTTTCCTTTTCTTGATCTATTTTCTGTGCTTTTTTTTGCTCTTGTATACTACTGGTTGAATGTGCATTTCTCTTCATATTCTTTCCTGTGTGGTCTCATTTTGAGGTGTGTCTGTACCATTTATCTTCTGTGGGGTGCGGTCCACCTAGACTACTCTCTTCTTTGCGTTTCCTGTTTGGAGATTTCCCTTACTTCTGTGGGGCGTAGATCTCCATTACTTTATAGTTTGGTGTATGTCACCCTTTGCACGCTTTCTGGTTGGGTGTCAGTCACCTGTTGCTTGCTTTCTGTTTGGGTGTCATGCCACCCGTTACTTGCTTTGTTGTTGGGTGTCAGTCACCTGTTGCTTGCTTTCTGTTTGGGTGTAAGCCCCCCTTTGCTTGCTTTCTCACCCACTTGCTTTTTCTCTGGCTCAGTTGTTTTCTCCATGGTTTTTCACTTTTGGAGTTCTGTCTGCGTTTTTCTTCTTTTGCTGTGGTCAGTGCTTCACATTTTTCTGCGCCAGTCTGGCCAGTCGGTGTGGTTTTGGTGGTAACTTGGAGCACTCTTTTCTTGTTAGTTTTAGGAGAATTTTTCTCTTATTTAGGTATGTCTCTCTCTCCTCTTCTGGGGTGTTTTTGCACATTATCCTTCTTTTTGAAATGATCTAGTTTCATTTTTGCTCTGCTAAGGAAGGAGATGTGTGTCTGATCTTTTATTGTTTTCATTTTCTCTTTGCATCTTGCTGCATTTTTATGCATAGTTGCAACTTAAGTGCCTTGTGTAGTTCATGAAATGGTGGTTGCATTTTTGCATTTGTGATTTCTTCTTATGCAAGTTTTTGGGTAACTTTAATTTTGCTGCTCATATTCTAGTATTCTGCGTTTTGTATGTACTGTTGTTTTCAACTTGTATTTTGCTATATTTTCTCTTGCAAGTTTCTTTTGTATCATTGTGATCTTTTTTCCTATATATTTGCTATGTTTTTGTGCATTATATAAAGGGGGAAGGTGTGTTATATCTAAGGTTTTATATTATGCATCTTCCTCGTTTCTCTGCCTCTGCTGCTCAGCCATTGTGAATGTGTTGGGTAGAATGTTGGTGTGAATGGTGATGTCATTGGAATGTTAGGATTGCTGTGTGGTAGCGTGTCAGTTGGATCCTGGGCTTAGCAGCAGGGAGGCTGCTTCTGGTGGGGCCTTATCTACATCTTTACTGGAAAACCTACTTAACATCTAAGAACAATAAACGTATTCATCTGTAACCTAACCCCGTCTACTGGAACTCCTTACCTATGGCATAACAAAGGTCCCTTTATTAGACAGGCTACCTTTGCACAGATACTGGGCTGGAAAGTAGACGCTCTCCTTTAGCCTACACACAAATGCAAACGAATGTGTGCACATGATCACATACAACCAACCCAGAGCCTCCTACTCCAGCAGCGCAACAACAGACAATGTTGTAAACACTGGTTGTTAGTACTCCCAATACACGTAAACAAAGCTTAGGGTTAGTAATACTCAGTTTGTGAGACTCATGGGAAAATTAAAAAATTGGTCAGTCAAAAAAATCCAAACTCTGGAAGGTTATATGACTCAGAACCATTTTCCTACATTATGTTTCGGCCAAATGCTTGATAGGGCCCAGGGTCTGTTAATGTAACAGCTGATAAATACTGGCATGGTGTGGTATTTGTTTATTTAGTTTAGTTCAATTTAGCACAGTTTATTTTTTCTTATCTATTTGATGAGATTTGACTTACTGTCTGAAAATCTAAAGGAGATTTGTTGTTTTTGTTTAAAACTTATTCTACCTGTACAGTGTGCACTAGTAAAATAATTGTCTATCACTTTAAGAAATACCCACTTGGTCTAGAAAACTGAGAAGAGATCAATGTGCAGATTTAATAAAAGTACTTATTTCTGCCTCTACAAACACCAATCGATTTCTGGATCATTATAAGCAGACAGACAATGTCTCTAAGTGACTCACTCTGTTAAACGTAAATGCCTCTGTGTAATAAGTGCTAATTGATATCTGGAATACATTGCTGTACACACTGTAGTGCAGACTGGGGAGTTTGTAGCACTAATTGTTAACCTGATCATAAAAAAAGGATCATTATTGTATAAGTAAGTTGGTGGGAAAATGCCCAGGACTTTGAGCATAAGTTTATTGAACTGCCCCATTGCTAAGCAGTAATTGATAATCCTGTTCGACCCGTATCCCATGCCTTTTTTGCCAAGATACACAGGATTGCAAGAAAGTGAGATATCAATTTGGGTGGATGTTAGTCCACCACAAGCAGTAAGTCTATAAACTTGTCTGGTTAAAAGCACTGTTTTAATCCTTCAGACCTTGCTTAACCCCTGGTAGCCATGGAACAGAGCAGACAGGCTTAACTCAGCAAAAGAGTGTAAAGTATATAGCAATACCAAAACAATTAAAAAGTCAAATGCAACACAATAAAAGTTCCACAAACAGTTTCGAAAGCTCAAGAAAATGTAATTCGAAAAATATCATGAGAATGATTAAAACGAAATCATCGAAACCATAAATAATTTTTCGAGGTTTTGGGGTTAAAAAGCACCAAGGTTTGGCTGATCACGCGGCACCTGAGGGTGGCTAAACCTAGTATAAAGGTCTAGACAAAGAAGTCACGTTCTGACTTAGGGGGATATTCTCCAGGACGGGCGATAACTATTGTAAACGTCAGTTATCGTCAGTTTTGTTTTCGCCGCCTAACTCTGAAAACTATCGCCATGTTAGCGGCGTATTAACAAGCAGTCGCTACATGGCGATAGTACAGGGAATAGCGGTGAAAACTCACGATGACATCAGCGCAATGGCGATAGTGAATCCTGAGTTAGACGGCAATACGTGGCGATTGGTCCATTAGCGGCAGAAAAGTGCCTTCCTCCCTTCCGGCGATAAGTCCTTGATAAGCTGCACTGGAATTGCAATAAGAAAAAAAAGCCTGATTGCAGAAGAGAGCGCGGAGTATTTGCTACACTGACCCTTGTGCAGATGTGACCACGAGTACACCCACAACAGACCTGCGGGTTTACTTCTGTGAACTGTATACTTGCCAGGTCGTTGCATTGAATGAAACGCATTGCACACAGCATCTCCTGCTGTATTCACAGACGCCAATGCACTTTTCAATGACGCGTACAGCTTGGTTACTCATTTTACAGTGCCACTGTATTAGTGACCTGACTCCAGCCGAAGAATCTTCCCAGCTAATACATTTTCACCGGAGAGGATTGTTCCTAACTTTTAAATAATAAAACAGACACTGATATATGGTCAACATAGGAAGAGAGTTGCCAGTGTCAGGAGGGACAACAACTTCCACGCAAGGTCATGAAACGCAACACACTAATAAACAAACGCCTTTTAACACACCACATACCTGAAGAGTGTTGAGCAGGACTTGTAAACCACTACCCCCTTCTCCTGCCATGACAGCCCAAGCCCTTTTACCCAGTCCTGGGCGGAAGAGGCAAGCCACAGACACAATGTGGGTATGGAGGCGGACTGCCAAGCGGCCTAGTCCTCCCTGAGCTGCTGAAGACACAGACACCCCTCCCTCCTGCCAGTGCGCATGCCACTGCAGAAGTCACGGAGTGCAACTCTAGCCCTTGGCCGGGAAATGAATGCCTGTCTCTCGCTGCGCGCTGATGAGATGCGTATCCTCTGGTCAAGAACCTCCAGTGATCAGCAGGCTGCGTGGGCCAAACCACCCCGGGGGAGGGTGGGGAGAAGAACGGAGGAGAGAAGCCTGGGACAGAAGATCCAAGAGAAAAGAGCGGGCTGCTGATGACAAGTTTTGGGATTCAAGTTAGACAGTGGCAGGGAAGCCCTGACAGGCGCTGCAATGTGTTTATCAGCTCCGCAGGAGACTGCAGTGAGCACTCTTTTCCATTGCCCTCTTCTAAAATGCAGCCAGACACCTAACACTGCATGATTAGTGACTGCCAAATCGGGGGAATGGGTATGGATTGCTGTCAAAGGCAGCAGGCGGTGCACCTGCGCCACCTCCTGAATCTGACACGTTGCGACCCTTTGTTCTTACCCACGCTCTGCCAAGTGGCCCAATCCAGCTGCGAATTATTGACAAGCACTGCAAGGAACACCACACGTTCAGGGAGCCATAGAGGCGCTGCAGTGGAGGGTTATGTGGCCTTAGATAGAGGGGCAAGTTCGTGTGTAAGCACCCCAAAATCACAGCCACACAGAGAGAGACTGTGTGAGTTGCCCTATAATAGTATCTGAGATGCAGCAGTCAGTTAAGTCATCCATTCATAAACCTGCAAGTCGAGGGTTCGGAATTGATTGTAACTGCAATTTTATTTCTATAGTGCATACTACCCCTGACTAGGCGTCAAAGTGCTTTTCTGCAAGTGGCATGCTTTTCCAGAACTCAAAAAGGACAAGTGGTATATTAGAAAATGTTGTACTATTCCTAATAACACCTTAGGCCAAACATAAGGAGCACAAGACACCTGGCTTGCCTCTCATGGTTTGCTCATTTCATCTCATCATGGCAGAAGTCTATAGCCCCTTCAGTGCTCATGACAAAGCCAGCTTGTCATGGGCGTTACCTGGGCTGCGCGCATGACGAGCTGGCTTTGTCATGTAACACAGGTTTTTTTAATTTTCAGCACACAGCGGGAAAAGCTGCAGCACTCATGCAGCTAAGTACATTTTTAGGAACTCACTTCAAATAGCTGCCTCAATGCACTGATACGATCTATTCTACTAAAGTGACACACTCCCACAATCCATCTCTTATGTTTTTTTTTTGTGTTGAAATTTTTTATAAAATTTTTTAGAGGAAAATACAGAAATACATACATATGTAAATAGATAATAAAAGAAAATATTGATAAATGAATCATAATACAGGTATGAAAAAAATATGATTATACATAGGATATAATGGACGTGGAGAAGTAAGAATAACAACTATTCAGGAAATTAAAAAAAAATAAAAATAGTAGAAAAGAAGAGAGTTTGAAGAAAAACATTAGCCTGATCTTGCAAGTTATAAATTACACGTTCATAAGAGGCTGTTTGTACCATAGCCACCAGCCATTCTTCCTGAGAAGGAGATAAAGAGAACTTCCAATGACGCAATAAACAGATTTTGGCCGTAGCCAAAGCAGTATGAAGAAGACGAGTCTGTGGTTTAGATAATGTCGGGAGACCTCGAAAATCATGTAAGATAATATTTGCAGGAGTAAAAGGTAATGGTAATGACATAGTAGATGCCAAAGTCTTTCTTATAAAAAGCCAAAATGATCTAGTACGGGAGCATTCACAAATGATGTGTGTTATATCACATCCAGAAGCAGAAAATCTCCAGCACAAAGAGTGCGTTATCAATTTAGCATGATGAAGTTTATATGGAGACCAGTGCCATTCATGGATGATTTTGAAAATGCAGAATTTGAGACGAGCCTCTCGGACACCCTTATGTAAACCTTCCAGGATTTGATCCCATTGAGCAATGGAATATGTAACTGATAAGCGAGATTGCCATTTTAATTGAAGAACTTTCGAAAGAGGTTGCGAAAAAAGAGGATGCAGGAAAGTTTTATACAGACCAGAAGTCACACCTTTAAGATTACCCCACAAATGTAAGTAAGACAGAATAGGAGACGTGTCCAGCAATTCAGGTGGAGAACCTAAATGTTTTGTGATGGCCTGTTGAAGTTGGGTATATTGACGGGAGTGTGTGGATGACAATTGGAATTCGTCACTGATTTGAGAGAAAGATTTAAAGTTGTTGTCATGGAACAATTGTTCCAAAGAGTGAACACCAGCCTCCTGCTACAGAGGCCATGATAGCATGCGACCATGAACACGAATAGCCGAGTTGGACCATAGAGGAGCTTTAACGTGAAGCCGCGGATTAGATTTTAGTAAACGATGACCTCTTTGCCAAGATTTATACATAGCAGATAAGATAGGATTTTTGGGGTCAGAAGAACTGGAACCCTTACCATATAAAAGGGACAAGCCAAGACTAGAAGATAATAAGTGACGTTCGAGTGGGACCCATTGAGGTATGTCTTTAGATTTGGGCAGGAAGAAGGAAAGTTGTGAAAGATGGAGGGCGAGTGAGTAGTGCTCAATAGAGGGAAGACCCAAGCCGCCGTACAATTGGTGAGATTTTAATTTGACCAAGGTAAGACGCGGTTTAGCTGTACCCCATATAAAAAGTTTAACTTTGGAGTCAATGGACCGAAGAATAGTCAAGGGAATGTTTAGAGGAAGCATTCCTAGAACATAAAGAAATCGCGGTAGGGTGACCATCTTAACCGCCTGAACCCGTCCCCAAAGAGAGAGGCCTAGCATCTCTTATGTTTACATAATGTTTGTTGCATGATGTACAAGTGAGACATTTTCTTGGCTCGGCTCGTGCACAGGCTCTTGCAGCTAAGCCATACCTTTGGCTAGACTGCGGCCCATCTCTACTAATGTGCTAGCTCACCCACCCCTAATGGCAAAAACTGCATGCCCTCACCTCAGAAACACAGCTGACAGCTTAGAGTGTGACTGGAGTAGCATGCATCTTCATTCCCATGAAAAGTAGGCTAGATATGCATGTCAGCATTGTGTTTGACTCAGGGGAGGGAGCCTGGCTGCCGAATTCCTGTTCCTGGAATCAGACGCAGGTGAGCAGGAGCTACAAAGACATGGGGCCCTGCTTTGAGGTAAGACTTCCCTCATTACAATATCTGTGACACCCGCTCACGCACACATCCCCTCGTCCATGCACCATCCAGTATTCTTTGCGGTGTTTACCACCTCACAGCTGTCCAGCCCGCCCGCACTCTCAATGGCGGCCGCTGTTCGCCCATGCACAGCGGACGTACCACTTGTGTGCCAAAGGCACATACGTAGTTACGGCGCATGCCATGACATTGCATTCCATTCCAATGCATACTAATACTAGGTACATTGCAACAGTAGGGTAGGTGTTGCATAGCAGAGACATAAATATCACTAATCACACTTCAGTGAATGAAACCCTAAACTTACCTTTGCACCCCAAACCCAACCGTTCACCCTGGATTTTCTTTTTGAGCCCCCAAAACCACACCCAAACATTTAATCTGCCCCAAAACACACCCCAATTTTCATAATATACCCCCAAATACCCCCAATTTTCATAATATACCCCAAAAACACACCCCAATTTTCATAATTTACCCCATTACTCACCCCAAATTTCATATTTGACCACAAAACACACACCAGTTTCCTGATCCGACATCCATAAGCCATACCCCCCAAAAATATTAAATTGCCCCATTAATGACCTTGCAATGCGTTGTAATCTAATGCGATGTAAAGACACCTGCGTTGTCGAAGTTGCGTTGTTAATGATGTACTGCCTGCGTTGTACTGGATGTCTCCCATGCCAAAGGCAAGCCCGTCTCCGTCCGTCTGTCTCTGGAATGCGCTCTGCACCAAGCACTCTTCCTCTCAGACACTCCACCGCTATGACGCCATCAACCCTGGATGCCACAACGCCTACCAGGACCAACCTTTGTTCTGGCCCGGACATCACCATCGCCATCACTTACGGAAACAAAATCACTTGCAAGGATCACCTCGACCTTCACGGAGGAGGCATTGCCTCACCTACAGAAGCACACTCCGACTGACCATGTACTCTAATGATCCAACGATGACCATAGAACACCTCAACTTCCAGATCCGGACCAACCCAAAACCCTTCTCTGTGGCACGCTCATCCGCAGGCCCCACGGGTCATGGACCCCCATTCTCTGATACCATTGTAGACCTCATTGCACACCAGGCTCTCCCATCCTGCAACAACATCCTACTCGGCGGACTCAAGTTCCACCTGGACAATCCCAGGGACCAGAACAACCCCCCCTCCTGGGGAAGCTCAACGACATCAGAGTCAAGTAGCTATTCACAGCAGCAAGCAATATAGCAGGAAACACGGTTGAGCATGTCTTCTCCTCCAGCTGGACCTTCAACTACAGCCACACCACCGGACTCTCCTAGACCAACCATCATTGTATACATTACATCTACACCATGCCCACCGTACACCACCGCCATCATCGCACACATCGCAGAGGGGCAGAGGAAGTAGACAGAGAATGAAAGAGGGAAAGCAGTAGTGGAGGGTGAGAGAGAGCATGAAAGAGGGGAGGGTGAAGGGGGCACAAACCGGTAAATGGGTAAAAACCTTGTCCAAGGTCCGGTAAGCTGTGATCCTAAGGGACGTGGTATCATTCCCACATCTCCGCTGCATGAGGCTCCCTTTACGCAGTTGACTCTCTCAGGGGGTCTCTGAGACTCCAAGGCCTACCTACTGTATCCTTCCCCAACATGGGAAGAGGGAGTGCTTAGTCAAAGGGTAACAAGGGACAGGGGGCCAGGAGCTGGGTCGGACCTGGCAGATCAACAGAGGGGGAACAAACGGCAAAAGAAAATCGCATTAATTACAGAAAGATAACACATTCAATACCAGGGTAAATTAGCGATCCAGAAAAAGACAGGATCCATGAAAGGCAAGTGTCAGGGAGGACAAAGGGAGGGAGTCAGCGAGTTGAAGAGTCCCACAAGGAAGAGATACGGATAGCAGAAAAGGAAATGTATACGTTGTAGAGTCAGATTATTCAAAATTTCCTAGGCAACAAGTGACCTGAAAATGTTCAGGTTAGATAAGGAACTGAGGATAGAGTAGAAGCCTCAATGCACTGACCACAACAATTTACTTGTTAAAAAAAAATATATACATATATTTATTCAAAATTACAGCATGTACCTCAAACACAGTACAACAAAATTTTAAAACAAATCAGGAGTTGGTCACATTAACATAAATGTCGCTACTTAAGTATTTAAAAACATAAAGCTTATGCACAATATCATGAAAAACACAATACAGATTCATATTTGTTAAATACTGTTCATATGGTTAAAACACAATTATTAATATCTATACAGTCCATTTAATGTCGTCATCAGTCTCTACACGCGTTTCGGCGAATAACCGCCTTCTTCAGGATAATAGCTTGTTTGTTCGGTCTAGAATATGTTGATGCCTTTCATTTGGTGTAAATGTATGGCTGGAATGTGCAGAATATCTGAGAATACTATTATTAGTTGGCCTAAAGCAATCAGATGGACATATACAGATGAGGTAGCGAACAAATCCCCAATCGTTGTAAGTTTAAAATGAAGTGCTTCAGCTTACGTTGATGGTCTGCGAACACATATCTATTAGTATCTGGAGGGACGCTGAGCAGTCCACACTCAGAGCAGATCTTATTGTGTTGTTTCTCAGGTCTTTGTGTATTTATCGCGTTAAATATGAGCGGTAGAAAGCGTCCTTTCCTTTACTTTGCGGAATGAAGTAAAAGTATATATAGCTTCTGGATGACGTCAGTTGTATACGATAGACAGCGTTCTTTTTTTAAAAACCATAAGAGGTGAGCCAAGGATAAATGTCGCCTCTGTCTCGATAGATAAATTCGGTGATGGCGAACCGGCAACCACGGGTTGGATGAAAATTGATATGCGTGGTAACCGTGTGCCGTGTTCTTATATATCACTATAAGAACACGGCGCACGGTTACCACACACATCAATTTTCATTCAACCCGTGGTTGCCGGTTCGCCATCACCGAATTTATCTATCGAGACAGAGTTGACATTTATCCTTGGCTCACCTCTTATGGTTTTTAAAAAAAGAACGCTATCTATCGTATACAACTGACGTCATCCAGAAGCTATATATACTTTTACTTCATTCCATGGTAACCGTGCGCCATGTTCTTATATATCACTATAAGAACATGGCGCACGGGTGCCTAGGGGGGGGAGAAAGAGATAAGGCTGTCCAGCCGAGGATCAATGTCCGAGGGTCGGCAGGATGAAGTCCAATGGACCGAGGAAGAGGACAAGAAACAACAAAATGGTGGCTCCATTCGCGATCTGCCATTTTGCGCCGTCAGTTCCCAGACACATCACTGGAACGTCACTCTAAGGCATCTCCAACTATGTGGTGAAAGGGCAAAGAAAGCAGTCACATGTGTGGAATCAATGCGGAAGAGCAAACTCCAAGGAGGCAATCTGTGTCTATAAATCCTCAGAGGGAAAGCAGTTCAGGCAGGCTGATTTATACAAAACACCTCAGAGGGTAGTCAGATCCTGCAGGCCGTTTCATACAAGGCCATATGGGAAATTTTCACCATCAACAATGCGGAAATGGGGTAACAAAGCAGGCCATGAGTGTAATATATAGGAAGAACACACTCCAAATTGGCCGCCAATGGTGGGAAGGAACACACCCCTCCCTCTCTTTCCATGCCCAGCAGTACACATCAAGCCCATTTCTGTTTCCATGGCTGACAGTACCTAGTGCTTATGGAGGGCCGCCCTTCTTAAGCTCCCATGGGAGGAGGCCAAAATGGAGGCCAAAATGGATGCCAAACCTCCACCAAAGCAGGGTTATGTGTCCGTTTCTGTCTAGTCTGCAGCGTCTCATTGGTCACCTCCACCGGGCCCGGCTCAGTCTGCGGATCACCCATTCAGGTGCGGTCAGGCCTTTTTCTGGCTGGGTTCCCGTGTCACCTGTCCAACTACTGTTGTGTTCATGGTGGCGAACGGAGCACTGGGTCCCCAGGACAACTTTTTGCTCATTACGGGGGAACCAACGATGAGTACACCTGGTTGACTGGGCTCAGGAGAAGGAGCGAGCCTGCTCGCCGGCCGAGGCCCAACCTGCCACCACTCTGTGGGGGGGGGGGGGAAGCTGGGTCAAGCTCCCTGCAGTATCCGGATTGCAGGTATACTCTACTGGTAGCAGGCCCCCAATCTACATCAAGGCAGGGCCCCAGATTAATGACGTGGCAGTTTCAAGGCCCCCCAAGCAGTCCAGAGGCTCACTCCAGGCACGATCTGCCGAGGCCCCCATGTGCCGCACAGTCTCTGCCGCCACCTCCGGTTTCAAGCTAATAAGCAGATACTCCATCGGGCGAAATGTAGGATTGGCGGGTGTCTGGCAGCAGGCCACACGCTGAGCGCTTAAGGGTTGATCGCTACTGGGCCTCGCCCTCACACTTACAGGCCCCCCAAGATGTCCTGCAGGCCGAGTATGTTACTGGCTATCTGTGGTTGATCAGCAGTTATGCCCGTGACAGGCTGCTGCTCCAATGCCGATGCGGGGCCTCTCTTGCTTCTTTCTCGCTTCCCTCCGGGCCAGCGACAGGGGTCGCACCCACTCTCGGTAGGGCCGCCTTCTTAAGAACTAGCGGCAGGCCCAGGATTCTCTTGTGGTTCCTGCAAGGGGAGAGGGGGAGGGTTGTCCCGCCGATCACGGGCTGAGTGCACTGGAATCTGGTTGCGGCTAGCTAGTGGAGGCACCAGCCGCCCCGGGAAGCAGCGGGCAACCACCCTTCCACAACCAGCGCCCGCTCCTCACCTCTTCATCTGTGGCCGGTGATTATTGCTGTATCAGGAAGCCGTTTCATTTGTGGCTATGGGCTCCTTCTGTCTTCCCAGCATATTTATGTTTATAGGAAATACAGAAGTAAGCCTTTGGAGTATGCATGTAGCAGCTGCCACCTCATTAACAAATGTATTCACCACTGTAAGTTCCCGAGGGGTTTAATGCTGACTTTTGTCGAAGACACCACTGCTTCGGTGGAGTGCTGGCAGCCATGTCGGGTCAGGCAAGTCAGGCGGAACACCAGTGTGCTGCTGCTGCGTTGAGGGAATTAGCTCCGCCGGGGGGAGTTGCTCTGAGAGCCCCCTCAAGAAATCACTGCTATCAGTCGGGTGCTGGCCGGCATGCCAGGGTCAGCAAAGGTGAAGTCCCCCGTGTACTGCCGTTTCCTAGGCTGCAAGGGAGACACAAGGCTCTTCTCTCCTCACCGCTCTGCTGCTTCGTGGAGGTAAGAAGCTCCCCTGGTGAGAGGTGATATGAGAGCCCCCTCCCGCCATCATTGCTTCGGTGAAGTGCCGACTGCCATGACAGGGTCAGGCAAGACGGGCAAATCCTCGGTGTGCTGCCGTTATGGCACAGGGCTCATTTATCCTTAGTGAGATAGGCATGGTGGCAGGCGAGAGGAGCATCAGGATGCCTGTGATCGTCTCAGCCATTGGAACAAGACTGTCATCGATGGGTGTTTCATAGAGCGTCCTCACCAAAAGCGAAGCGCTCGACCCAGGAGGGGAGCGGCAATGCAGTTGAGGCGAGGGCTCATCAGGGGTCGAGAATAACGATCTAGCAGGTGGGCAAACATCGAACCTGGAGGTCCGGTGGCCAGTAGATAGGGATGCCAGTAGGCAGAGGGGTGGATGGTAGGGTTAGCAGAGGACATCAAGCGGTATGATAATCCTCGAACCTCGGAGCTCTTGCAAACTTGGAAGCCTAACAACTGCAGAAATGCGCAACTTTAGCACAGACAGATACATCAGGATTCCAGACGTATCCGTCATTACTTGCGTCATAGAGCGCTGTCGAGTGAATACAGAAAATCCGTGGTGTCGCAAGAAGGGGGTAGTGAAAAGTGTTGCAATGCTGTCTTGTTGCAGCGCTGCAACACTTTTAGTGAGTGAGGCCCAGGAATGCGCACTCTTATTGATGGTGCACAGTCCTGCCCTGTAATTTTGTAGCAGGGCAGCGCAGCAACATTGCTTGCAGGAAAACCTGCTGAAATGAGGCCCCAGTTGTTATCTCCATTGGAATACCAGATATTTTCTGGTCTTAAAAAACTGCCTCTAGTTGCAGTGGGAGCCATTTTTTGGGGTCCTCTGGACTTAAGGAATCCCCTTGTGGATATGGAGATGTTGGCTTAACAGCAGATTTTGCATGGGACACCTCCCTTGCATATCATTAGCGATAATTATCGCTAACTGAATTCTCAATCTTTTCAATTGACTTTTTATGCCAAAAAGCTGTCGCTAGCGTCTGTTAGCGACAGCTTGAGAATAGGGCGATACAAAAAAAAGTGTTGCTAATGCGGCGATATCACCTTGAGAATATGCCCCGTAGTATTTTTTCCGGAAGTTGAAGCAGGGCAAGGTTGAACGATGTATCCGACAAAGCCCTCTCAAAGTAGGGTACCTGTTAGCTTAGGTCTTGCTGATCCCGTTGGTTCTGGCAGGAATAGATCTGAGCAGGGAATTTCAAATTTCCCAACTGCCTATTTCATCTCATCGGCCAGAATCTATTGGTGTCTTTTCTCTGCCAAGGGTACTACGCTGCTTTTTAGAGCTCCAAAAACACCACGGGGCAAACCTGGAAGATATATCAAAGGATGTCCTCTCAACAACTGAATACCTTAGCCTGAGGTCTAGCTGAAGGCTGAAGGTCTGGAAGCTGAAAATGTTTCTTAGTCCCAGCCTTTTCCTTCTTTGTGAAGTAACTCCTGTTGCCACTTCTAAGACTTCCAAGACATCATGAACAGGATTTAGGGTCCAGGACTCACTTCAGCAGAGGGAACAGCTAGGGTCCAATTGTATCAAGCCAGCTGGTCACTCCAAGAAATAGTACAGTCAAGTTTGACATCCTGGCAAAGGAGTTTATGGCAGTCTTGGGTTGTTAACCAATGGGTTTTGCCACACCAGACATGAAAAGTCCGGAGTTACAAGCCTCTCTTATCAGGATACTGGGTCCCTCAAGGTGGCATCCCTCATCATTGAGACCTGCTCCTTATTTGATGCTGGGGGTTCAATAACGGACAGGAATTTACTTTCAGAGCTCTTTATGAAGATCTTTTATCCCATAGTTCAAAACACTAATATAGCTTTGTGAACTCCCTCATCTGAGGATTCTCCTTCCTGTTTTAATAGATAGTGATGGATGATTGAGCATAAATGAAAAGAACTGGGTAAAAATACCTATGTAAGTGTGTAACAAAAAGTATTTATTTGTGGTCAACTTCCCAGGTAATATTGAAAACATAAGTGGATGCACTAGATAGAATCATCCTTAGAATCTGGTTAGGTCAACATGTTTCCTGCCTCTAAGGCCCCATAAAGTCCCCGGAATTCATCAGGACCAGGAGTGAAAAACAGCTTTCATCAGATTACTTTTACTTTGGAATTATTAGGTGCAGAAGGCACTTCACATATACTATTGTGAATATACACAGATGAATGACTCACATGAGTAAACAGTTCATGGATAATGCCTGCTTAATAAACAGAAAAAGAAATTAACAGTCAGTTGTATCACTGATATAGACAGACATACATGAATGATATATCATGTGTAAGTGGGTTGTCTGCATTTCTTAACTGAAAGGCATGGATGCTTTACCTTATGGTAAATTATGGGCGAACTCTGCACCAAACTATATGTTTGCGGCATGTAGCAGGAGAGCTGGATATGTGACCGTACCACACTCAAACAAAATTCTGGTGTCACTGCACAGCAATACTCCCTGATCATGCAACCGCATCTGTGAGAAGTTTTCAATGATGTTCATTCAACACTCTAATATTATGCACCAGCATCTTGGAGGAGTGACATTATCAAAACATTCCAAAGTCATGGATCAGTCTCTGTGAAGAGTAATTTAGAATCTCACCCTAGCTAAAATGAAAAGATGTCTTGAACATCATCTCAAACATAAATAGAACATCTAGGGTCAGATGTATCAAATGATTTTAGCCATTTTGTGTCATATGTAGGTGGCCAAATACAGGTCGGTACCGACCGGTATTTGTAGTTTCAGATGTAGGGGGCCAGAAAATTACCGATTCTGTATATTTACCGAATCGGTAAATTTACCGAATCTGTAAATTACCGAATCGGTAAATGTACAGAATCGGTAATATGGGATGTAGGTGGCACTGGAAACAATGCCACAGGCCCTTAGGAATTCGTTATTTACCATGAAATACAATGGCATGGTAAATAACGAATTTCTGTGTACATGCATGCAGGGCATGTATGTGTGCCACATGGCACACAAGCCAGAATCAGGAGTGCAACAGGGTGTCAAAGTGACACCCTGTCCCCCTTGACAATTCAGAAAATTTACCAAATCGGTATTTACCGATTCGGCAATTGCCATTGATTCCTATGGGCCTTGAGGCCCATAGGAATCAATGGCAACCCTGTTGCACTCCTGATTCTGGCTTGTGTGCCTCAAGGCCCATAGGAATCAATGGCAATTGCCGAATCGGTAAATACCGATTCGGTAATTACCGATTCATAACGATTCGGTAATTGATACCGAATAATTACCTACATGGCATTTACCGATTTGTAAATACCGAATCGGTAAAATTCGGTATTTACGATTCGGTAAATGCCATTTACCTACATATGGCCCTTTGTGTCTATGGGAAAAAGTGTTCATACATCAGCCCCTACTGTGAATCTCTTAGTAACCTTGGATTTAGAGATTCTCTACTTGAGTATCCCCCAGGATGTGATATGAGTTCCAATTTATTAAAACTACTGACTGGGAATACTCAAAACTGTTGAGCTTTTAATGGATTGCTCCACAGTGGCCCTTAAAAAACTTTGATGACCGGCACATCTGCCCCAAGCCTAGCATGACTGTACATGCATGATTTAGAAGACAAATATATTTATTTGAACACCAATCCCTACCTCCCCCATAACTTCTTGAAGGAGATACATAGATGGCATTCTAGTTATCTGGAATAGGAACATGAAGAGAATTCACCGACTGGATCAACACAGAGAACTGATTCCTTAATTTCACCTCAACATATTCAATGGGAAAAACTCTCTTTCCTGGACTTGAAAATAAAGATTAGTGATGGTCAGATTCTCACAACTCTGTAATGGGGCTACATCTCGCCCCAGACAATCGCACTGCTAAATGTGCCCATTGCATGATTGTATGTTATTTCGTCCAATATTCATCCTTGTTATTCCATAATCTTATCTGTTTCTCATATTTTTACTCCAACTTAAATGCGAGTGCGCACGCTCAGTGTATATGCCATTTTCGATTTTTTACTGCTCCAACCATGTCTCTCCGGACCTTCAGTGTGAACAGGACAAACGCATAAATTCATTTCAGACAGCGTTTATTTAAAAGAATGTACCCAATGCATTTCGGGCTCAACGCCCTTCTTCGGGGGTCACTGTGAACAAATAACAAATGATCACAATCACTAATGATGTTCTTCATTTAAGTATAACATTACCAGTTTAACTCACTTATAAATATGTCGCACGATGTCAATAAACAATTTTTACCACTATAAAAATTTGTGCAATTACTGGATGCGTTAAAAATACCTGCATGACTGTCAGCCTAATTAATACATTCCTCCTTAGTATGTGTCTTTATATACATAATTATGTAAAAATGTTTTAGAACTAAAGGACCAATCCCTCACCCTGTCCTGTACGTGCGAGTTTCTAAAGCAACTTCCCTATGTATCTGCAGTCTTCAAAATGTTGCTTTAATTCACATTCTAATCCTTCCATCTGCCCATAAAGCTACTAGTTTCCTCCCCGAGCAGCAAGCAGCGCGAGCGCCGCCGCGACCCTTAACCTTTATATCTGTTCCTTCCTTCGTGCTCGGAAACATGCTTATATCTTTCTCAATCCCTCTTCCCTCTGTACACACCCCTCCCCGTCCGGTCGTTCAAACAATGATCCTGACCCTTGCACTGCATCCTACTCCACACGTACCTGCCATCTGATAAAAACAATCCTTCCTTCTGCCATTGTGATTCCAATCAAGCTCCCCCCGTCCTCGTTCCCCTATTTAACCCCTGGTGCTAACCAATTAGGCTCCATATGTTAATTCTCCCGCCCTCGCTGCAAGGTATATATTCTTCATAACTACATCTCCCATCATCCAGTTCAAGGTCAGCCTAAATCACCGGCGCCTTATCCAATGATATAACCAAGTGTCAATCAATAATACATCGCGCCCTGCGAGCACATCATGAGTGTAAAACCATTCAGTTCATTTTCATTAAAACGTGAACACTTTAAGGACCTCCAACGTTGTCATTGATGAACCACTCTGTTGTTTTCAAGCGTGCTGGCTCGTACTTTGTGCAACAGTTCATTATTTTTCATTTTTCTTAATCTTTGGGTGCTATCCAGGTGTAGGGCATATGTGTCGAACTTCACTGTAAAGGGGGTCCGGAAGCACACCATAGGTGTGCTTCCGGACCCCCTTTACAGTCAGATTCTCACAACCTCATATCACAAACCTACAGATTGGAAAAACCTTTGAAATTTGACAGCTACCACCCAAAGCCCCAGTGAGAAAACCTACCATACCACCAGTATCTGAGACTAGGGAGAAAATATATTGATAAACATGATTATGACTCATAAGCCACAGATCTATCACTGAATCTGGGGGCTTAAAAATACCCAAACAAAACAATGAAAACGATATTATGATGGAATATCATATACAAGACAATAAAGCACATGGTGAAATATATTGGTTCTAGATTAGTAAATCAGTTAGGTATAGCTGCATTCTTTCATCATACCTGTTCAATTTGTATGTAGAATACATATTCAATTGTGCAGGTCTGGGAGGTGAGTGAAGGTGTTAAACTGGTGAAATAATCATCAACAACCTTCAGTATGATTACAATAGCCAAAAGTCAAGGAAATCTGAACCCTCATATTAAAAACCGAATAGCAGAGTGTGAGAATGGAAAAAACAACTAAAAGGCACAAACAACCAAAGTGTTGATAGCTGGTGCAGCAACCGACTTAAATATTGATATTAAACACATAGTAATTGTGGGTAGCTTCTGTCTTCTGTCTTCTGGGATCAGCTATCAATAATAAAGATTGTAGCATTTAAGACAAATACTTCTAGTTAGCACTGGGCAGCCTTATGATGAAAGGCTTGGAAAGAATTTCCAAATTCAGTGATGTATATACAGGAACAAAGGTTGGAATTGTACTAGTGATAGTATTCCGCACGGCACTGTTTGGACGTGAAAGTGAGACCATAAAAATCGGAAGTTAATGATGGATTGTATCTGTGGTGTTGAAAAAGTCTTCTAGAATACCATGGACAACAAACACATGCATTCGTGAACAAATCAATGCAGAACCTTCACTCAAAGCACAGAAGCCTAGATTCATGATCTTAACCTTCGGACATATAATTGAAAGACCGAATTCCCTGTAAAAAACTGTGAGTTATGATAGGTCAAAGAATAAGGAAGAAGAGGACCGCCAGCAGCAAGGTATATAAACCCAAATGACAACAGAAATGGATGTGCCATCAAGAAGCCTAAAGAACTGTTAGAAATTGACCTCTTTGCAGGGTTACTGCAAACATGTTTACTGTCTCCTCCTCTTTTTGTTGGCTTTAGGACTTAGCACTTTCCCACTGCTAACCAGTGCTAAAGTGCATGTGCTTCTCCCCTAGAACATGGTGACATTAGTGTATACCTGATCGGCATATTTAGTTTACCTGTAAGCCCCTTGTAAAGTGGTATACCATTTAACCAGGGCCTGTATTCTAAATGCTAGCCTTTCAAACTTGTCTCAGGCCTTCCATTTCAAGACATGTGTGCAGTTTACTGCCACTTTGACTGGACATTTAAAACCACTTGCCAGGCCATAAACTCCCATTTTATTACACCCAATTCACCACTAAGGTAGTCCCTTGGTAGCTCTAAGGGCAGGGTGCTGTGTAAGTAAAAGGTAGGACATGTACTTTTAAGTTTTACATGTCCTGGTTTGTTTTTCACTACTATGAAGCCTACTTCTCTCATAGGCTAGCGTCCGGAATTCCTTAAAACATTGTTAAAAGTGGATTTCACCTTACTATTTTACAAATTGTACTTTTTAAAAGTGGACATTTCTCTGCTCTAAACTTTGCTCTGTGTGCCTGCAGCCTATCTCCAACACACGTCTGGGTGACAGCTACACTTTGTGCATTCCTTCTAGACAGCCACACACACAGGAAGGTAAAGCTCATCTGCATTCTGAGCACTCATCAGCATTCATCTGCATTCTTGTGAGACTTTCTAGGCAGGGGGGAATGGGAGGGGCTGACACACTTCAATAGGTAGTGTCCTGTCCACACATAAAAAACTGATTCACCCCCACAGATAGCCTGGCATCCAGGGCTGGGTTGAAAGGGATTCGAATTTACTTCAGAAAACAGTGGCAGCTGGCATGGCTCGTGGGTGGCTGGGTGGGTGCGGGGGATCATGGGGAGGGGGTCACCAGCCGGGTAAAGCATCTCTGCTCTTGCTCTCCTTGTGCACATTGAGGAACAGGAAGTAGGCCCCACTGACCAATCACAATGCTGCATTGCAACGTTGTGATTGGTAAGCACCCAGGCTCCCCTGACCAATAACAACACTGCAATGTAGCGTTGTGATTGGGTTTGAGTCTCCTGATTCGACGCTCAACCAGGAAATGGGGGCCTGGGCATGTTTAGTTTACCTGTAAGCCCCTTGTAAAGTGGTATACCATTTAACCAGGGCCTGTATTCTAAATGCTAGCCTTTCAAACTTGTCTCAGGCCTTCCATTTCAAGACATGTGTGCAGTTTACTGCCACTTTGACTGGACATTTAAAACCACTTGCCAGGCCATAAACTCCCATTTTATTACACCCAATTCACCACTAAGGTAGTCCCTTGGTAGCTCTAAGGGCAGGGTGCTGTGTAAGTAAAAGGTAGGACATGTACTTTTAAGTTTTACATGTCCTGGTTTGTTTTTCACTACTATGAAGCCTACTTCTCTCATAGGCTAGCGTCCGGAATTCCTTAAAACATTGTTAAAAGTGGATTTCACCTTACTATTTTACAAATTGTACTTTTTAAAAGTGGACATTTCTCTGCTCTAAACTTTGCTCTGTGTGCCTGCAGCCTATCTCCAACACACGTCTGGGTGACAGCTACACTTTGTGCATTCCTTCTAGACAGCCACACACACAGGAAGGTAAAGCTCATCTGCATTCTGAGCACTCATCAGCATTCATCTGCATTCTTGTGAGACTTTCTAGGCAGGGGGGAATGGGAGGGGCTGACACACTTCAATAGGTAGTGTCCTGTCCACACATAAAAAACTGATTCACCCCCACAGATAGCCTGGCATCCAGGGCTGGGTTGAAAGGGATTCAAATTTACTTCAGAAAACAGTGGCAGCTGGCATGGCTCGTGGGTGGCTGGGTGGGTGCGGGGGATCATGGGGAGGGGGTCACCAGCCGGGTAAAGCATCTCTGCTCTTGCTCTCCTTGTGCACATTGAGGAACAGGAAGTAGGCCCCACTGACCAATCACAATGCTGCATTGCAACGTTGTGATTGGTAAGCACCCAGGCTCCCCTGACCAATAACAACACTGCAATGTAGCGTTGTGATTGGGTTTGAGTCTCCTGATTCGACGCTCAACCAGGAAATGGGGGCCTGGGCATGTTCTCCATGCAGGCTGCAATACAGAGCGGGGAAAGTGCGCATGACTGGTTTGGGCGGCCGACCAAATAGTTATTGCGCACTTAGGATAGGGCAAACCACTCCTTCCCTGCATCAAGAGCAGAGCAGCCCCGCCCACCCACCTGCATGCAAAGAAGCAGGAACCAGCATAAAATGATAATAACGCAAAGTTATTATCATTTTATGTTTCTGTTTTGCACTGCTTAAAAGCAGTGGGGCGACGCTTCTACGCCATAGTGGAGGTGCCGCCACTATCAGAGAGTTACTTTGATATCACCCCCTACATCAAAGGCACTTTTCGGTATAAGAACTGGGGCTCTGACCCTACCAAATCAGTACACTACTGGACCTTGGAAGAACTTTGCTGGAGTAAAGACTACTGTGCCGTAAGGATTGGCACTCTGCCTTGGCTGACTGTCCTGAGGAACTGCTTCTCTGCTTTCCTGATTCACCTTGCTGCCTGCTGAGGACAAGGACTGGAACCATCTCCCTTGATACCACTGGTGCTGCTGGGTTCTACCATCTGTGATTCCTACCTTTGCCTGAGGTGGTCCTGGGCCTCAGAAGTGGGTTCTGCAGTTGTTTTGCTTCAAAACCGATGCATCGTCACCATGAGCTGTTGAAACTGATGCATTGACCTTTCATGCTGACGCAGAGGCTGTTCGACAGCGGTATCACAGCCTTTGCGGGCCAACAATGACACTTTGTGCTGCTCGATGATGACACAGTGCATTCATCTCTACCATGCCCGAAGACGACACAGGAATCTACTGAATGAATCGGAACTGATGCATCATGCTCTCGATGTTAAAGCTTGCTCCATTCCAAGTACCTTTTCAGCGGGACATTTGTGAGTCTCGTTGCCAGTCTGCCCTCCATCGTGGTTGTACCGGACTTTGGACTTGCACTGGTCCCTTGTGACCTCAAGCAACCTTTTGACTTTTAAGCGATATTTTTGGATTTATTCATAAAAAATTAATATCTCAACTTCTAATGATTGGATTTTTGTTGTTTAGGTCTTGGTTTACTCAAATAAATATTCTATATTTTTCTAATCCTGTGAGGAGTCTTTCTGTGGTATATTAATTGTGTGTATGAGTGTATGTGTTGCACAAATACTTTACATATTGCCTCTTAAGTAAAGCTTGCCTGCTCTCTGCCAAGCTACCAGAGGGTGAGCACAGGGGTTAAGTTAAAGTGGGTATCTAGCTACCCCGACAAGGATTGTGGTCCATACTTGGACAGAGTGCAAACTTCTGCCAACTAAAGACCCAATTACTAACAAGAACTAAATAGAATGTCCTTGTTAATCAAGATAAGTCATAGGATGTACTTCTGCTTATGGTTCTAGTGGATTTTTTTTTACATTGGTGCTTTGAGACCTAGGGTTCAATCATAGCTTCTGCATCTAACTGGAAAGATGATATGTGTGAGAATGTGCACTTTAAGAGCAAAAATCCAATATTTATTGGATTTTGTGACCCTTAGCTTTTGATCTCTGATGGAGTGTGAGGCCTGCTGAACAGCCATCAGCCCTCCAAGCTCTGAGTGATGACATACTCTTCACACTTCATGCATCAACAGCTGCTGCTGGCCTTATTTGACAGTAGTTGAGAGCCCGCAGTGGATGGCAAAAAGTGCATAATATTTAATACGTGTCTTCCTTTAGATATGCTTATTGTCTGTGCAGTAAATGCACAACTATGGAGTGTTGGTGATGATTTATTTTAAATATTCACAAACCAGAACTGTCTCTGTGGTGTATTATTTTTAATATTCACAAACCAGAACTGTCTCTGTGGTATTGTAGACTGCAGCAAAGTAAGCTGTGAGTTTCCAGCTGTGTGTTCAATAAGGCAAATCAATCCCCAATGTCATAACTTTTCAATAGTGGACATGGGTGATTTAACTTTCATTTCCTATGTTTTAGGTTTATACGAAACAAACAAATCTTCAAAAGTTATTCACTTTTTGACTTATGGAAGATGAATTATTTGATTCATTTTTACAAAGGGATGATGGATTCAGTGTAAGGGCTTTTGTAGACTAGGAAAAGCCATTTTCCTGACGCAAAACATCTGATTTAGCAAATAGCAAGAGTTGCGGCCACAAAAAAGGGCTTTGTACGTTGGAGGGCTCATTTATGGGATTTTGGTGTGGGACAGAGCATCAAGGCACCCTGTTGCATTGCCCTGCGCCCAAGCAAAAGGGCAGGTATGCACCATATTAAAGCAAAATGGTGCATTCCTGTCCTTTCTCCCTGCACTGGTGCCGTTTTGGCATCCTAGCGCCAATGTAGGCACCCTTGCACCATGGTGTAAGGGTGCTTCTGTTGCATGCAGGGTGCTTTTGGTGCAGGAAGGGGCACCCTACTGCACAACAACCATCCTAAGAGGCATTTTTCCTCTCTCTATGTGTGCTGCAGAATGCAACACATAGAATGAGAAGAAAAATCGAGGCGAAATAAACATATTTCTCCTCGTCACACCTCACCTCGGGAGGCGTACTGATTTGGCACTTCCCTTTATTTGCATCACTTTGTAAATCAGGTTCAGCGCCAAATTCCGTGGGTGTTGCTTGTGAAAACGTACTGCACCGCCCATGGAGCCTTCCGGGTGCAAAGTAAGGCAACGCAATTCTTTGCACAGTGTCACCTTACTCATGATTTATGAGGCCACTTAAAGCCAAGCAGGGTGGCTTTATATTTGAGTTGCTTTTAAGATCGAAATGAGAGCCCTGCGTCAGGCATGTACCACCTTACATGGTCTAAAATTGACTCAGGGCCCGGTGGACGAGGATAGATTGAAGGACACCAGAATTCCGCAACACGTGAGCAGAGCCACGTGACAGGTCCCACCGGGCACTGTTGAAGCCTGGGGACCACAAAGAGTGGGTAGATCCAGGCAGCTAGACGAAGACTCAGGGTAATATTGCTATCCTTGGACACAGTTTTCCTTTCTTTTCTTTTTTCTTTGTTCACACACAGTTTTTGTAGATAGCTTACTATATAGGTCCTGAAGAATCGCAGGTTAATAGTGCCAATAGCGAGAAACATGTTGACCAATACTGAATAACAAGAGCACACAGACCCGCGCACAGGCTCATGGTTGTGCCTTGTTTCACTTCATTTAATTAGGACAGGAGACCACCATAATAAAATGTGCCTATTTCAGGTACTCCCAGCCCTATTTTAACCACCACTCAGCATCTACACTCCCTAGACCACACACCCGCACTCATCACACGGCAGTTGGATAGAAGATCTCCGACAAAGAGCTCCTTTTTAGGGAGCCCATTGAGGATTGCACCGCCGCCCCAACGAGGAGCCGCCCGGATGATGAAGCATGACACCTGAAAGGGTGTGTGAGGGCATTATGATCCATCAAAAGGATCCCCACTACTACCCTACACAGGGAGAGTGAGATCCCACCATCACACTTCGATTCAACAACTACTCCACTAAAGAGGAACAACATAGAACCCCAATTGTACACTCTCATAAATAAGACCCTGGGTCTATTATCCCTTAGTTAGTAGAGTCTCTCAGATCTCACTGCCTTCAAAATGTACCAATAGATGCTTTAGCGGTCAGACCGGGAGGAGGGCAGGGGCGGTTTGCAGGGGTGATGGACTGGTCTCTTTTCAGCCATTTGGTTTGGGACCCTTATGGCTGTAGAGTGTTGAATCTAGCTGTGCGGCACGCGCTGAGATCACAGAGAGGCGTGCAGCACGATTTAGTTTTACTTCACCTTTAAAGAAACAAAAAGTTATGCAAAATGGGTCTGATTTATTTGATAGTCTGGAAAAAATTGAGAATGCCATCCATCACAAAATAGCATTTTTCGCACTCAGGGCTCTTCTTGAAGCCGATTTGCTGAGAAAACAAATTACAAAGCTCTCTGCATTATTTTGATATATGTGACCTTTCTTCTTACTAGGTTCAAACCACCTTTTTAACTTGGAGCCATAAATGTCTCGCAGCTCGGTGTTGGAATAGAAACACTTCAGGACATATTGCTGCTAAGCCATTAAACGGAAAAGACGTTTCTGTAGACCAAAACTCATTTATGGTAGATTGTGATTTATAGCCCCTCAATGCATGCCTCTATATATGTTAAGTACACATCAAGGAGTTTTTGGACATTGGCGTTACATCAGAGATTCAGGCTTTGACGTCATATGGGACAAGGAACAGTTTAGAGTGTGCTTCAGAGACATAAAACTCACAGTAATTAATATTTGCACAAGGCACGCAAAAATGATTTGTGTTTTGATTCTCTTTCCATTCGTTTGACAAGGAAAGTTTTGACTGTGTACACTAATTCATAAAGAGGTTTAGTGTAATTTAAAGAGCAGAGATGACGGGGTCATTCACAACGCTGGCGCACGCGAAATTGACCTACTCTGTGACAAAGTTGCATATTGCTTTTTCAACTTTTTCAATCTTGAAATGTTTGTAGTGTTGATGATTTAATAATCACGAACCCATGTGCGAGGAGGAAGGGACAGCATCGGGTGCATTACATGCACCGCACCGGCGCAGTTTTATCCCAGAACGTCTCGATTGCTAGAGATTGCAAAGAAATTTCCACCAATTTCAAGACCGACCGGAGCAGAATTTTGGGGCATATTAGCAAGGGCCTTATCGCCGCTTTAGCGGGAATTTTTCTCGCTAAAGCGGCGATAATTTTATCGCCCTATTACCTAGCTGTCGCTAACACCAGTTAGCGACAGCTAGTAGGAGATAGCGAGCATCTTGGGGCCCACATTGCATGTCAGCGATAATTATCGCTAATGACATGCAAAGTGGGCGTGCCACGACGTTAGCGACTGGAAACAGTCGCTAACATCGCTATCTCCTATTACCAACTTTTGGAGATATTCGCGCTAAGCGTGAATATCTCCAAAAGCTAACACCTGCCCCTGAGCAGTTCTTAGCCATGTTATCCAATGGTAGGTGGATAACATGGCTAAGAGCATTAGCTCGGTAATGCATGAATATTGCTGACTTTTCAGCGACATTCATGCATTGGGGCCGATTTATATCGCTTAGGAGATAAACCTTGATAATAGCAAGGTTTTTAAGCGATAAAAATCGTCGAAGCGCGGCGATAAAATTATTGCTGCTAATCCTCCTTAGCGATTATTATCGCTATTTCTTGGTAATATGCCCCTCAGTTTTTACAAAGGTCAGTGCGTGCAACTGTCAGTCTTGTATGTTTTGTGGTGCAATAATTTGCAGTGTTAAATTGCATCTGGAGTACGTGTAATTTAGAAAAGAAGCAGGGAAAATTGGAAAATTGGACATTCAGTGGTAGAATCCATATCAACTGGTTCATGCTGGTCATTACCTAGAAGTGCGGTGGATGATTTGAACTGGCCCCCTTCAGCTTGGCAATACAATCTTCCTATTGAGCAGGGGTCTTCAATCAGTGGGGTGCGCCCCCCTGGAGGGCTGTGGATGTGTTGGGGGGGAGGGGGGCAATTACATGTAAATGAAGATAGAGTAGAAGTGTGAAAGGTGAGTTTCTAGGCTGTCTTCATTTACATGCAGGAGTTAAAGGCCATAAAAAAGTGTGAGGACGGTACTACTGATTGGCATGGGGCAGGGTCAGTGAGTGTGAAGTTCGGGTCAAAGACCTGGCTTAATAGAAGAAACAACTCTGCGGTTTATTGTATTTTTTCACCTTCCGGTAAATGCATGTAAAAACATGCACACGCCTATGCATAATAAACTAATCAAAGGGAAATATTGTCTTTTACCTTATGAAACCTCAGTTGGCTAATCTGATCGCTGCAGACGTCTTCCTGTGCGACCAGAGAGTCACAGAAATAAATCCTGATTGGTACAGTGAGGAATAGTGACTTGTTTATAGTGCTACAAGGTCCCAGCCTGTGACAAAAAACACTGTGAATATCTTTTTTTAAGTGTATTACACTGTATACAACAGGCAGCTATAAAATACTGTTTAAGGGTGTACTCCTTTTAAAGGACACATATATATGGGGAACATCACTTACAACGCATTTATTACAACGCACTACCATTACAACGCAACCATTACAACGCAAACCATTACAACGCATTGCGCTGGGGGGCGCTCTAGGATAGGGAATATATTTAATTTACTATCCAACACCTTCCCTACTATCCACGGGGACTGGAGTTGGAATAGTAAATTAAATAAATCACTATCCAGCGCTTAAAAGCACTATGCGTTGTAGTGGTATGCGATGTAAAAACCGCGTTGTAACAGCAGGCGTTGTAATAGCCTGCGTTGTAGTGACACCAATCCATATATATTACCTCTCAAAAGGAATAATTATTTGTAACTATGAAGCTGAGTGACTATTATTTAAAAGCTACACTGGCTCGAAAGCAGCCTTTACATATGGTGATTAACCATTGCACACATTTACATTTCCTTCAGATAGTGGGAACCTTGGTCAGAAGGCATGTTTTTTCTTTAGTTCTCTGCTATCTGTTTCACAGCACAGGATCCCCCCCTCTGTGATGGGCACTGGACCCCAGTTATAGCAATCTTCATATGAAAAAGAACATGGGGTGCATTTTCCTTGCTAGCATTAGGGTCCTGGTCACCACCATTGTTGCACACGTAACAGGGCCAGGCAACAGGAGAGGGAGAGTTAAATGTGCTTTTTTGTAATTTCTTTTACACAAAGTGGCAGAAAGCCTGGTTTGGGCATCTCACTAGAAGTAATGGCCCTGTTGAGTGGGCAGAGTAGACAGCATGCTTCGCAGACCATTAAGTATCATTAGTGCTGCAGTTGCATTAGAGGCTCAGGGCATACTTGCTGTGCCAGTGTTTCTTTGAGCCATGGACCAATGGCCCAAGGGAGGGGAAAAAATCAAGCAGAGGAGACACCTTGATTTCAGCATCAGAGAGATTAGAGAAATAGAGATGGAAGAGAGAGGCACGCTGAGAGATGGATGGGAGAGGGGTGATGAGATATGGGAGGGAGAGGGACGCTGAGAGATGGAAAGGAGAGGGAAGATGAGAGATGGAAGGGAGAGGGAAGATGAGAGATGGAAGGGAGAGGGAAGATGAGAGATGGAAGGGAGAGGGATGATGAGAGATGGGAGGGAGAGGGATGGTGTGAGATGGAAGCCCATGATGTTAACAAACAGCAGAGGCGGCTGCAAGGCAGTTCCTATCATTAGTGAACCATGTACAGTGAATCTTTTGCCCGGAGGCCCCCTGCATCTCAGTTATAAAGGTTTTACAATAAAAAGTGTACATGTGTGCTCATTTTCCTTGCTAGCATTAGTGCAAGTGGCACACCTGGCCTACAAAAAGCACATCCTCAGCTATTTCCTTGGCACTTCTGCTTATCTAAACAAAATAAACTGGTAAGAGCATCTCCATTGCTGTCAGTTCCAGGTTTGTGTTCCACTGTGAAGTCCATCCCTGTAGGAAAATTGACCATCGCACCAGTTTAGGATTCTCCCCTCTCATCTGCATGAGCCACCTGAAATGTTAGTGGTCAGTTTGTACCCTGCCTTAGGTCCCAAGCAGGTAGGGTTTCAGCTTCTTTAGTGACCAAGCCACTACAGAGGCATCTCTCTCAAGGAGATTCCTATGCTGCTCATTAGGCAATAGTTACTTTCTGATAAAGACGATAGGTTGATCCTGACCATCATCATTTATCTGTGACATTACTGCTACAGTACCATGTCCCGAAGTGTCTGTTTGGACAACAAACTCCTTTCAGAAGTCAGGTACGTTAAGTATCCTTTCCAGGGTGTCAGAGTCATTCTGAGATTGCTCTGTCCATATGACCATCTTAGGCCATTTTTTAGATTTCATCTTTGTAATGAGGGGCACAATTGTGCTATATTCCTTGACAAACCTTCTATAGCACCCTTTCATACCTGTTTGACCAGATGCTGCTTGATGAGAGGCTTCCAAACCATGATAGTCTGGACTTTGGCATGAAGAGGCTAAATATATCTCGCACTTTCGGCCTTCCTATTATGTCCTGCCTGGTGGAGGGCCTAAAGCACTCCTTTAAGGTGGGTTGGGAGGTCCTTCCAGGTGGAGCCAAAGACAGCAATATCCTTCAGATGTACTCCGCAGACTACTGTACTGCCCAGTTGGCCAACACCTGATAGGTGGCAGGGCATTCTTCAAGCCAAAGGGTATTACCTTGAATTTGAAGTGGCCTACAGTAGTTAGGAATGTGGATTTTTCCTTGCCCTCCTCCTTGCGCCCTCACTCAGGGTGATCTACCAGCATCCAGACGTCAATTAAAAAATATTGACATAGTTGGCAGTCCCTAACCGATCAATGAGCTCATCAGCTCTGCGGGTGGGGTATGCATCAGTCTTGGTGATGGTATTGAGTCCCCTGTTGTCAGCACAGAATCTCAATTCTGGAGTCTTCCTTTTGGTGGGGTTGTTTTGGGCATCAGCATCACTGGGTCAGACCAGTGATGACTGGAGTGTTCAATCACTCCCATGCAGAATATCTTGCATACTCCTCCCTTTATGCTGGCCCATTTCTTACCTGATTGCCTGTAAATTTAGTTTCCCACAGTTAAGCTGTCACCAGTGTCAATTTCATGGACACACCACTAGGACAGTACAGGTGTCAGGGAGAACAGTTCAGCAAACTGGTCCAACAACTGGAGGCAGTCGCTCTGCTGCCGCTCTTTCAGTCTAAGGGAGCGAACTACCCTCTTAACTGAACCATCTTGTGTTTTAAGGGACAGATCTGGGAGCGGTTCACATTCCTCTTCTCCAAAGGCTTGATGTAGGGCTTGCCTCCTGTTAAGAAGTCTCAAGAACACAAATATTTTACCTGCAGCATCCCTGAACTCCACTGCTGGGAGTTCTGACCTGCCTTGTGGTGTCAACTCCAGTTCTGGGCCCTTGGAAATTGTTCTGCTGCTCCTGTTGCTGAAAATCCACGCATCACCCTTGCAGCACCCTTTTTTTCAGCCGCAACCTGCTGTGCAGTTGAACAACATGCGCATTGCCATGGTGCCACTGAAAATATTGATGCAGCACCTGTCAGTGGCTGAAGAAACCACTGCAGTCCTTGGCCCGAGCACCGAGTCTCCGAAGTGTGAAACTCCCACTCCGACTCCGACGCAGACCGTGCTGTGTGCCTGGAAAAATCAATGCATCCCCTGTTTGTGGCCGCAGATTTTGACGCAGCGCCTGGATCATTACTGCATCAAACCCCAGTGCCTGGATTTTCTCACGCATTGCAGCTGTGCACCAAATCTGCACTTTCTGTAAGAAACTGATGCATCACCTCCCCTCGCAGTAAAAATGGATGCATCATCTCCTCTCCAGTAAGGAACCAACGCATCATTGTCCCTCCGTGGTATGTATGTATGTATGTATAACACACTTGTAAAGCGCTTGCTGTCACCCAACGGGCATCCTGGCGCTGAGATCTAACAGGTCCTGAAGCACAATAATGAGAAGGATCAGAGAGGAATTATCCTAGCCTGGGGAATAAATGAGTTTTTAAAAGTTTTTTAAAAGAAAGGAGGTCTCCCACACATCTAAGCGATAGTGGCAAGTCATTCCACAATTTGGATGCCGTGAAACCAAAAGAGCGGCCACCCATTCGCTTTCTCTGGAATTTGGGAACAACCACCAAATAGGCGGAGGCAGACCGGAGAGCTCTAGCGGGGATGTACCATGTGAACATCTCCCGCAGGGGCAACGGCCCAGAATCATGTAGGGCCCGGAAGACCAAACAGAGCGCCTTAAATTCAATCCGTTGAAGGATAGGAAGCCAGTGTAAATCTCTGAGAGCTGCGGAGGAGGAATCAAAGCGGCGTCGGGAGAGTGCTAACTTAGCCGCAAAGTTCTGCACTCTTTGCAACTTACCTATCGCCGTGGCAGGTGCCCCCAGAAGTAGTGCATTGTAGTAATCCAGTCTGCTAAGGATAATGCTGCGCACTACTTCTGGTCTGGCATTAACAGGGAGCAAAGGAAGAATCTTCCTGAGAGAGCGCAAAAGGCCCATGCAGGTGGATACTGTTTTATCAATGAAACCGTCCAGTTGAAGACTTGGTTCCATTGTCACACCTAGATTCCGAACCGAGGTTGCTACTGCCGCCGTGCCCTGAAAGGAGGAAGGCCAAAAGTCCTGTGGCAAAGATCGAGGGACCCGGTCCACTGAGCAGTGTAACACCTCTGTCTTAGTGCTGTTAAATTGCAGCGAGTTGTTGCTCAGCCATGTTGCCGTGGTGACCATGCAATGGTGAAAGGTCTCCAAAGACACCGCATTCTCCCCTTCAAAGGAGAAAATGAGCTGGGTGTCATCAGCGTAGTTGGTGACTGAGATGCCAAATGTTTTTATTAACTTGATCAGGGGGCGGAGGTAAAGATTAAAGAGGATGGGGCTGATGGCCGAGCCCTGGGGTACTCCCTGACCAACCCTCTTAACGATGGATTTATAGGGGGGGAGGGCAACCACCTGGTGTCTATTGGCCAGGTATGAAACCAGCCAATCCCGGGCGGTGCCCGTCACCCCCACCTCCTCCAATCTCCTGATCAGGATGGCGTGGCTGACCGTATCGAACCCTGCCGACATGTCGAGCAGCACTAGAAAGGCTGCTCGTCCATGGTCGGCACGCGAACGAAGGTCGCTCAAGACAGTCACCAATGCTGTTTCGGTTCCATGCGCTGGTCTAAAACCAAACTGCGCCGCGTCCAGACACTGGTTACCTTCCAAAAAACTGGACAGGTGTCTTGTGACCAGTTTTTCCAAGATCTTGATCGGAAAGGGAAGTAACGATACAGGTCTGTAATTGGCGGGACAGAGGGGATCCAGTGAATCTTTCTTCAGTAAAGGAGAAACCACTGCTAGTTTCCAGCTTTCCGGGACCTGGGCCGAGCTCAGAGATTGGCAACAAATTGCGTGGAGAGGAGAGTATAACTCTTCTCGAAAAGCTTTCCAGATTTTGTGTGGTACTAAGGAGCCAACACATCACCTACCCTGCGTGACAGTAAAGAACCAATGCATCATCTCCCCTGGAGCAAGGAACCAATGCATCACCTCCCTACGAGTAAGGAACCAATGCATCACCTTCCCTGTGCTTTTTTCGTCCTGTAATTTTGACACATCAAAGCTACTTTGTGCTAAAAGGGACACATCCATAGTTTCCTAGGACAGAATGTTTTTACCTTTTAAAAGTCCTATTCTGATATCTGTATGTTGGATTTTTGTAGTTTTGATCTTGTTTTGATTAGATAAATATTTGAGTTTTTTCTAAACTGGGGTCGAGTTTTTCTATGGTGTTTTCACTGTTTTACTGTATGCGTGCACACATGCTTTACACATTGCGTCTGTAGTGTAGCCTGACTGATCTTTTACAAGCTACCATAGAGGGTGAGCACAGACAAACCTAGGTGTGTACTTTACTCATCTCATCCTGACTAGAAAGAAGGGTCCCTACTTGGACATGGTGTATACCACTGCCAACTAAAGACCCCAATTTCTAACACAGGCCTAAACCTTAGTTTTTGATTCTTATGAGTCATCCCTAAGGTATCCCCTCACCACCCCCAGTGTAGGATGCATAGTATTTCAAATGTAGGACATATGGGGTTAGGTTTTACATGTCCTTGCAGTGAAATGCTCCTCAAGTCGTTTTTCACTATTGTAAGGCCTATCTATACCATAGACTAACACTGGGTTGCCTTATTGCATATCATAAGTGCTAATGTCAGATTGAGAGCAGATAGAGAAATGCTGTTTACTCTCAAATGAATTGTAATTTAACATCATATTTAATGGTAAAGCTGAATTTTAAATTACTATTCTGAAAATACCACTTTTATAAAGTTGCCATTTTTCTGCCCAAACGAACTGTGCTTTTCTGCCAATGTCCCGTGGCACATAACTGTGAATGGCTCTGCTACTGTAGCTGGTGTTCTGCTTCTGGACATTGAGACAATTGAGTCCTAGGTTTGAGTCGAGTGGGTCTTTTGAAAGGATGACTGGGGAGGAGCTGGTACCCAGCCCGGATTACATTTCAAAGGGCTTTGCCTGAAGCACACACAAGGGAATCTGACATCAGGCCTGATCTTGCCTTTGTGTCAAGAACCCAGAGTCTTCGCAGGAGCAAATGCCACTGTTTCCCAACGCCCGACCTCCGGTGACGCCGGGCTTCTGACAGAGCAACATCAACAACAGAGGGGAAAGGGGAATTGGAAGAGAAAAGAAGAGACACTCCAACTGCTGTCACCCTCTGGGTCTTCTGAGGTTTCTGACTGCTATTCGTTGTCCTCTACCTTGGAGGGTTCCTAATGCAGAGAAGGAGAAAACCTTAAACAACTCAAACTCAGACTAACATGTTACTGTTATTATACTGACTCTAGTTACTATACCAGTGATTATTTGGAGCTTAGCCTCTCTTCATTATTAATGAATTTGGACTCTACTGAATTAGAAGAGCTTCTGACTATCTGCAATATAGAGAAGACAACTTTAGCAATAATTACTGTAGCCTTTCTTCTCTTAACATGTGACTAGCTGGGACTATTACCTTCTAATTCTGAAGAGACTCGTAGAGTAATAATCTTCCTAAATTGAATATGAGTTCAGTCTCTTTCTAGCAATGTCCTGGAACAACTTGCAGAACTGAGCTTATTCTGATGTCCTTCAAACTTGCGCGCAAAAGAAACAAGGAAGGATAGAAAGGGAAGGAAAGGGTAAGGAAAAGCGCAATAGGAAGGACAGGGTCTCAAAGATTTTAAGACGATGAATAGTTGGCAAGTTCAGCACGGACTCCAATGGAAAGTTCTTACTTGTATAGTGGCGTCGCTGGGGAGCTTTCCAAGTCACTAGTATCCTTACTGCACGGACTCGTAGCTTCTGCTTCAAACGCTTGATTCTGCTCAAACGGGTGGTAGCTACAAGTAGTCAGTAATACTCAGGAACTAATTTCTACTACTACTTGAAGACTACTCGAAGACTTGGACTCTGTGACTGGAATTGAATTTCTGGAATCTAAGCCGTAACAACTCTCTCTCTCACTTTGGCGTAGTTTTAACCTCTAACTGAAAACCTAAGATAACCGTACTCTCGCGCACACTGAAAGGCGGAGAAATGGTTCAGAACGTGTTGTCTCAAACGGAATCAAATTGAAGTGCGCAGTGGAATCGAGAAAGACTAGACTGTGCAAGTAGTACAAAATGGCGCTGAATTCCTTACCAATACAGCAGCCATCTTGTAACGGTCAATTGTCATTATATGTCATACCAAGTATTGATCATTTGCGGTTTGATTACCACTCTGGCTCTTCTTTTAAGGACACAAGATGAAGGCTTGTTCCAAATGGTAGCAATCATGCGGTTCCTGACACTTTGTCACCCTATACAGTTTGGAGCCAGGACCCAAGGAAGGGGTAGAGCTGACAAGAAAATTTTTTGTGGGTGGGTCAGGGAATTCCCCCATACATAGGCTGGACCCTTTTGTAAAAGTGAAACCATCAGAACCTCCCATCAGATCACTTCTAAACATGTGGATCATTCAGAAGAAGGACTGACCTGCTGCTAGAAAGACTGCCCTGCTCTTGGAAAAGATAGCCTTGCTGTCTGAAGAAAGAAAATTGGACCTTGCTTGCCTTGATCCCAGGCGGCCCAGAATTACTATGTTGGCTGACCACCTGTGTGAGCTACAGGGATACAACAAGCTTCCAGGAACCTCCCTGAAACTGCTTAGCTGACGTAAACCAACTGGACCTGCCAGGACCTGCCTCATCCCTGCAACTGTCCTCTGCTGGAGTGCTGATCCCCAAAAGGTGCCCACCAGGTCCTAGATCCTTGGCTGGCACCAGTAGGAACTTCTCAGGGAAAAGGTTAAAATCCCAAAGTTTGTTATCGTTGCGAGTGGAAAGTGACCTCTCCACTCATTGATGCACATGACAAACGCCAACGCGAAGCTCCAGTGGGAGCTGCTCTTTGTGTCAACAGTGACCGTCCACACTGACTGGCAACACGAGACCTGCACTTCGCGATGATGATCAACCAATGCGATGCTCCAGCGACAACTGGCTCTTAGCAGGACAGCAATGACTGACAGTGATGCTCGATCTGGTCTTCGCACTGAAAGCCTCTTCTTCACGGGCTCCTCCAATGCAAAAGCAAGTTAACTGTTCTCAACAGACTTGAGAAGGTAACTCTTCAGTGGGACTAACCTGGTCCCTGTACCTGTCCTTTAATCCACCATGGTAGGCCTGAATGTGTGACAATTCCCCAGTCTAGAGCGACCACATAATCATGAGTGTAATTTTTCTGCTTCTTGGTGCTATTTTAAATAAGAATATTTAAAAGTTCAATACTCTTGTTCTACAGATTGGATTTTTGTCGTTCTGGTATAATTTTATTTAATAACATTTTTCAAAATTGGTTTGAGATTTTTCTTGTGCTGTATTTTTACTTAATTTCTTTTTGTGTACTGCATAAATACTTTACATTTTGCCTGTAAATTAAGCCTGACTACTTTTGTGGCAAGCTACCAAAGGGTTAAGCACAGGTTAATGAGTAGCTTTCATGGTTCACCCTCACAAGGATTGTGGTTGTTGCCTGAGTGAGGCTTCCACCCACTTCAACCATTGTTTGGTCGGCACTTGACTAGCCTCCCAGTTCATATTAGCCTTCTTTGTGTACTCACCCTTTCTTGAACTCAGAACATCCTTAGACCCGACTCAGAATTAAAAGACCTATGACAGAGTGCCCATAGAGAAGCTCAAAGGGAAAGCCCACTCCCTTCTGTGCCTGCCTCATTGTAGGCAAATAAAAGGCATGACAGCAAGATGTCCCTCTTCCATCGGAGTTTGAAGTTAACCTCATTATCAGGTATTTCAGGGTCTTGTTGAACCTTTCCACAGTCCCATTGGTTTAGGAAAAATAAGGTGTGGTGTACTTTTAAGTCATCCCACGCTTATTCCACAGAGCCTTCAGGTACCATGATATAAAGTTTGTCTTCCTGTCTAAGATTATTTCTTTAGGGTATCTCTCATGGGTAAATCTACTGAGCGGGCCCCTTGCTACCATGAGCACAGTCACTGTCCACTGAGGCTGTGTTAGGGCCTAGGAGCCCAACAACGTCAATTCCCACCCTTTGAAAAGGCATTCCTACCACTCAGTTCTGGGTTGAGGGGAGCCTTAGGCTGTCATCCTGTCTTGCCTTAGACAGGTGTTGCAGTAGCAACAGAATTCCGTCACCTTTTCTAAGATGTGAAGCAAGTAAAAGTAGTTGACTAGCCTGTCCCAAGTTTTGGACTACCCCAGGTGCCCAGCCAAGGGGATGCCATGAAATAACTCCAAGATGAATGCCTTGTAAACCAGAGGAACTATAAGTCGCCAGGCTGCCCTAGATTTGGACCCCTAGCCTCAATGTATAGGGCATCCTCTTCTCAATAGATCCTGTGGATTCCACTGGTATTCCCCTGTTCTTTGGCTCAGTCTTATACTGAAGCCTTTTAAGTACATATTTACAAAGGGACATCGCCACCAGAGCATCACTTTTAGCGTTGTTTTGATGGCAATATCCCCTTCTCCTTATTTACAAGGCAGCGTTAAGCCACTTAACGTGGCTTAATGCTCCATTGTAAACAAGGCCTCTTTTCAGGCTTCACTTAGCATGAAAGGGGTGTACAATAAGTGCTGCAGTGGGTGTTCCGCTATAACACCCAATGCTTTTTGAAGCTGCACCATATTTACAAGGATGGGGCAACGTCAAAGACTAAGACCCAGGAATACCTGGTTTTAGGATGGCGCTATTAGAAGAAAATATTAGTTTCTCGTATTTAGGGCCTCATTAGGATGGCGGACGGACCTGCGTCTGTCCACCACCCCGAGGTGGAGGGACCGTCCGCAGGGGCAGCGGCAGTCCCTCCGTGCAAATTAGGATGTGACCGCCACCCTGGCGGTCACATCCCGTATCTGTAACCTTGCGGCGGGTGCTGCTTGAAGCAGCGCCCGTCGCAAGGTTAAAATTGCATGCTTTCCATATGCATGCACAAAGCGGCAGGCACCGCGCGGTGCCTGCCGCTTTGTGCATGCATATGCAGCAGGGTACCATAGGTACCCCCCCATGTGCACCCCCCACCCCACAACACCCTGGGGGCCCTCAACGGGCCTCCAGAAGCATTGGTCCACATGCTTTTCCACGGCGGAGAATCCGCAGCGGAAAAGCATGTTCCTCCGGGCTGGCGGTGGCTTCTGCCGGCCCGGAGGATGCGGATTCACCGCCATCCTAATCGACCCCTTAGTTCTTTCTGGCTCCCTGGACTTCCCTGACAGGCTGTCTGGGTCCTTGTGGCCATGTGTGCCGACTCTGGCAGACCCACCATTTCAGTGTGTCTGCTCCTTTTTACCTCTGCCCAAGGAGAGGTTGCTAGGTCATTTCCCCAAAACAGCTCCACCAGTATGTCAGGGTTCACAGCTACCATCCTAAGGCCAGTATTCTCTCCCCAATCAAAGGCAACTATTGCTAGAGCATGGCAGGAGGCCAATTGCAAGTGGGGTGGGGATTTATTTGACTCCGATGGTCTCATGAATTTCGGTAAACTACAGATATGCTACCCAGTTCCGAACTCGGCGAGATGGCAATATCTGGCAGTAGCCCATTGGGACACCCGACAGTGGATCCAACCACATGCTGGCTTTTGAGAAGAGGCTCATCACGCGGAGCTCAGAGAAGAAACTGTTGTCTGACAGTTATGCGTTCTAGATGCAGCCTGTACACCCCTTGTCTTCCCCTGCCAGGGCTAGAAGGGAAAAAAGTGCGAGCTCCCCTTTTCTGATAAAGAGTGGAGTGACATCCTACACCGAGCACAAACATAAGCCCTCAACACTACCAGTAAAGAAAATGCTCCTCAAATTAGCTCACAATTGGTATCTCATACCAGCAAGAGTGGCTAAGTGGGACTCCAGGGAGGATGGGTTGTGCTGGGAACAGTGCGAACAACGGGGTATGCTCACGCACCTCTTATGGCAGTGCCCCAAGATAGGAACATATTGGACAGAAGACTTAGATGCTATTAGCATAATGTTCAACACAGACATACCTAAATTCCCTGGTTTCATATTGTGGGGTCTTCCTAACCCCCTCACTTACCCACTGAAATCACCCGGAGGCAAAGTTATCACTCTTACATTGGGGCGGCAAAACAACTTCTGATGGCCAAGTTGGGGACAGACTGGATACCTTTGCACCAGGTTGCATAAAGTATGGGAAATCTTAGGAATGGAGAAATTGACAGCAGCAGCTACATCCCAGTTTGAGAAGATGTGGCAACCGTGCATATGGTATTTAGCAGATGAGTTTTGTGAGCTGACACCTGTAGGTCCTACGCCTAACAGCTACGAACCCACCGCACACACCTAGGCGGCAACCACCCACTAGTAATGCCAGCGCTCCAGGAGAGTGGATTCCACCCCCTTCTCCTCTCCTCCTCTTTTCACTCCCCCTTTATTTTTAATTTATTTTTATTAGTGTTGTTATTACATTTTAGTATTTTGTTTCAATTCATTGTCACAGTATGGAACCTCACCTCATTGTTAGCATTGACTGCAAGAAATCGGGATATTAGTTGAGGGGTAGGTACCCGCCTAAAGTAAAAACCATAATTCTTGATAAGGTGAGTCACTGAAGTAACTCAATTTACCTAAGCTTAACCCCCTGGTAGCTATGGCATGGAGCAGACAGGCTTAACTTAGAGGTAATGAGTAAAGGTTTTATGCAGTACAAAAAGCCAAAACACAACACAATTAAACTCTCAAACCAATTTAGAAAAATACAGTAAACGTTAAGTTTAAATATCAAAATAGAGGAAAAAGCATTAAGCACTAACGATGGTCATCTGATTGAGCTTGACTGGTAACTAGTTAAGGTCAACCGCTATGAAGTGTGGTCCAGATACAGAAACCAAGTTCAACCCAATCAAAAGTTTTACTTTCGGACTTGAAATGGAAGTCAAAAATTCTCAGTGGGGAAAGGCAACAGGCTGTGGCAGATGAGGGCTCCATGTCATTAGGTAACTGCTGGATGAGATCTTTGTGAAGCTATTGACATTTATTGGGAAAGCTCAGAGCAGGAGAAATTAGAATTTTGTGCCAGAGAAGGTCCCTTGTTGGCTGGAAAACATTTGATACCTTCACCCTGTGAAAAGTTGTACCTTAAGGCTTAATCACTTTTGGAACTCAGATTCTTCTAACGGGGGAAGAGTTGTACCTTAAGACTTAATCACTTTTTGGAACTTTGATTTTTCCAGCAGAGCAAGGCTGCAGGCTATAGCCAAAAAGAGCTATATACCTTCTCCATGAGGTCTAGCTAAATCAGATTCACTTCTGCTGAAAAGCTCAAAGCTGAATCTTTAGCCCAGTGGCAACACATCTTCGTCGGATGGGCCTGACAGGTTTATCCCAGACTTCCAGAGGTCTTCAAAGCTGAAACGTTTTTAAGTCCCACGTTTTAGGAAAAGTTAGGAGGAGTAAACCTTAACATCAGCCAAGGGTCCAAGACCTCTTGGGAATAGAGCATGGGGGTCAAGACTCACTCCAACAGACGCCAGCAGCAGGGTTCAGGGCAGGTCCAGTTGGAACTGATCATCTGGGCAGTTGCAGGAAAGGTCTCCTCTAGCTTGTTATGTCCCTGTAGCTTTAACAGAAGGTCAACCTTATGACCCTTGTAATTCACTTCTTTTTCCTGGGTTCTAGGCTGTTCTTACGTCACAGACAGCAGGTTCTTTTCTTCAACAGGTCCAGAAAATATTCTGAGGAGAGTACCTTTTATGCAACATTTTTACCTGGCACTTGCCTGTGGGTGGGGGTGGCACCTGGCCCCTCCCTAACCAATAGGATAAAAGTTACCAGGGTGTGGTATACTGCTGTTGTGTCCTCGTGCTGCACCCAGCACGAGAGCACATTTCTTATGTGTCTAATAAATGGTGTTCCATGTTCTAGTCGCTCCGTTCTGTTCCAGTACTCTTGAGAACGAAAGTCAGTTGCCTGGAGTTGTGCGGTAGCGTTTACCTGTGGGTGTCTCTTTTCAATTACAATAAAGAAGACTTCAAACTACAGCACCCTTCTGCGAATCTTCTTTACTACATTTGGCGACGAGGATGGGGGGATTATAAAGAAGCTTTGTCTCGCCTAGCAAGGCATTATGGTGAAGAACCAAATGAGATGCTTGAAAGACATAATTTCTTTAAAAGAAAACAACGTGAAGACGAATCTATTGAAGAATATATTGCACAATTAAGAATTTTGGCATCGACATGTGAGTTTGAATCAAATCCTGACATCTATATCCGGGATCAATTTGTTTTTTCTTGCTATTCAAAGAAAATTCAACAACGCTTATTGAGTTGTAAAAAACCAACGCTTCAGGAAACCATTGACATTGCACAGAGTATTGAGAGGTCTATAACAACATCTGATACTCTTCAAAAGGACCAACCTCGTATTCCTTTTCAATCTACCTCGCATGACAATTCTAATTCTGTTAGTGTTGTAAATGTTAACAAGTCTTTTAAACAAATGCCCAGGAAGCCTAACCCCTTTTGTTACAGGTGTGGTTCAAAGTCTCATCTTGGTCACAGCCCTACTTGTCCTGCACTTGGCAAAAGATGTGTTTTATGCAAAAAAATAGGACATTTTCAGGGTTTATGTAGATCTGTTAAAAAACCCTTCAAACCTTCTGTTAACAACATCGAATGTTCTGAAATTGATGATTGCATAGATGAATTCCAAGACATGGTGGTTTCTATTCAATGCAATTATATTCACACTCCAAAATTAGTTAAAGGTCCATTCTGCACTGCACTTTTTGGTGACATAGAAATTTTAGTAATGGCAGATTCTGGATCTCCAATAACTATTTTGTCAGATGTAGTATTTCATGAGAAATGGAACAACTCCATTTCTTTAATTAAATCTGACGTCAGCCCTAAGGCGTTCGGTGAATTTGACATTGTCATGCTTGGGTATTTCAACTACAGATTAGAGTGCTTGGGCAGGTCTATTATTACAAAGATTTATGTTGCTATCAAAGGTCGCAATATAGTTGGGTGGCAAGATCTTCCCAAAATGGGTCTTTATTTGATGCCTGGTTCTGATAACCTGATAAGAGTAGGTGATCCTCCTCAGGATTATTCTCCTGCTCCATCTTTTGTGTCTGAATGTCTCGTTGTCAATGATCACGAGTCTGATAGTAAACAAATTTTGGATACATTTCCAAAAGTGTTTTCCAATCAACCAGGTACTGTAAAAGGTTTTCAACATGAGATCAAATTGAAAGCATGTGCTCAAACCATAGTTCATAAAGTTCGTCCAGTCCCTATTAGCGCAAGGGATGAACTTAAATCTGTTCTCACTTCATTAAAAAATAATGGTACTGTTGCATCCTCAGACTCATCTGAATGGGTTTCGCCCATCGTTATTGTACGAAAAAAAATGGCGAGGTCAAGTTACGTGCCGACTTACGCACATTAAACAAAAATATTTTGGTCGACTGCCATCCCCTCCCCAAAATTCAAGATCTTCTTGCCAATTTGGGTGGTGCAAAATATTTTTCTTTAATTGATTTGCGTTCAGCATACCATCAAGTTCCCCTCACCAAGTCCTCCCAAGATCTTACTACATTTGTTACCCCATTTGGAGTTTACAAATACTTAAAACTTCCTTTTGGCCTGGCTTCTGCCGCCAGTGTATTTCAAAAGATAATGGATCATCTTTTTCAGTCCATGTCTGGTGTGCAGGCCTATCAGGATGACATTTTGGTTTTTTCTCCTGATTGGGAATCTCATTTATCACATCTGACTTCTGTTTTGAGTAAGCTCAACGACTCGGGCATGACGGTCAGAGCTGCTAAATGTAAATTTGGTTCTCAATCTTTAGAATACTTAGGTCGTACTTTGACTTCTGAAGGTATAAAACCCAAGTCCTCTCTTATTGAAGCTATTACTCATGCCTCTCCTCCAAAGGACAAAGATGCCCTTCGCTCCTTTCTTGGTTTGGCGGAGTATTATGCCCGTCTTGTAAAAGGCTATGCCCTAATTGTAGAACCACTTTGTTCCCTGTTACGCAAAGGTTCCAAATTTGAGTGGTCGGAAGAGGTTGATGCATCTTTTGTTCGGATCAAGAACATGATTATTGAAGCACCTGCTTTGCATCCTTTTCAAGATTCTGCCAGATGTTTTTTAATGGTTGATGCTAGCTTGACTGGTTTAGGTGCTGTGTTAGGACAGTGGGTTTCAGGTAGAGAACACACAATTGCTTTTTCTTCCAGGAAACTTAAAGATTCTGAAACACACTATAGCACTATTGAGCGAGAGTCATTAGCTTGTGTATGGGCCATTAAAAAATTCAAAAACTATATATGGGGACGTGAATTTGATTTATTCACTGACCATAAGCCTCTCACTCAGCTTCCCAATGGAGATGGTCTTGGGAGAGCCTCTTCAAGACTTGTCAGGCTTTTGTCAAAATTGCATGAGTTTCACTTTTGCATTAAACATATATCTGGAGGTAAAAATTTTCGAGCTGACTGTTTATCTTGCATGGCACTTAACGATTCATCTGATTTTGAGGAAATTGGTGATATTGAGTGTGTAGTCGCTACTCTTGATGCTACAAAATTGTGTCCGTGGATTACGGAAGAGTCTTGGTCTAAAGCATATGATAAAGATCATAACTTAAAATTAGTAGCACAATACATTTCCAAAGGTTGGCCAGAGAATAGGAAACTTTCGAATGAATTAAAAGCGTTTGCCATGATCTCTTCTGAACTGTCCTTGGTTAACAATTTGATTATGAGACATGATGTTTTTGTTCCTCCTTCAGATATCAGGATTGATATTATTAAATTTGCACATCAAGGTCATCTAGGTATTACAAAAACATCTCAACTTATCAAATCTCATTACTGGTGGCCTTCCATTGAGTCTTAAGTTAAGTTTTTTGTAGATTCTTGCAATGAATGTTTACTTTCAGATAAGAAATGGAAACTCATGAATACCCCTCTCCATCCTGTTCCTTTTCCAGATAAACCATGGGAAAAGGTCGGTTTAGATTTTTCTGGTCCATTTGAAGTACTTTCTCATGAAATGAAATATGTCATTTTATTGATTGACTATCACTCGAAGTGGGTGTATCACATGTTTTGCGACTCACCAACTTCTACCAATGCTATAAAATTTTTGAAAAATGTGTTTATGATTGAAGGTTGCCCATCTGCTGTAGTTACAGATAATGGTTCCCCTCTTACCTCCGAGAAATTTACTTCATTTTTGATTGAACATGATGTTGTTCATTTTAAGGTGGCTCTTTACTCACCCACTTCCAATGGTTTGGTAGAGCGTGCTAATAGACTACTCAAAGATGCTCTTCAGACAGCTGTTTCCTCTCACTGTGATGTTAAAGATTTTCTTGACGATAAGTTTTGGTCATATAATATCTCTCCTCATAGTACCACAGGAGTATCCCCTTTTTCTTTGTTGAGGAATAGGAATGTTCATACTAAGTTGTGTCCCAAGTGGTTATTCCAAAAGAATGTCAAAGCTAATCTTGACGACAGGATGTCAGAAAGTAATAAGCTTCATGATGGTGATTTGTCTAATAGAATCTTACAAAAGCAGAATGTCATGAGAAACAAACATGATTTTGGAAAATGTTCCAGTTCAGTTGCTTTAAAAATTGGCGATTGGGTTCTCATTAAAAACCCAAAAAGAGTTTCCAAAGGGCTTTCCAAGTTCTCCACTCCAGTTCAAGTAAAATCGGTCAGTAAATCGTCCACCTTACTTGGTAGTAGAGGATGGTGGAATAAAAGAGCTTTAGTTCACTTAACCAATTCTCAAGCACGCTCTTTGCTTAATTTGACAAAAGAACAATTTGATCAATGTGAGTGGTCTTTTTGGTTGGATGTACCTATTTCTGATAATTCCTCCACTTTGTGTTCTTTTTCCGATCAGACAGATTCTCAAACAGTTTCTTCTCCTTCCTCCATTTCTTCTGAAGTTTGTGGGGAAGTTCTTCATCAAACTTCAGAATCATCTGTTCGATGCAGAAAGTTACCTGTCAGATTTAATGATTATGTTTTGGGTTGAAATGTGTTTATTGGTTTTGTATAATTGCTTCTGTTTTTATTTTTGAATGTTTCAATTTCAAAATATTGTAAAGAGGGAGAAGTTGTGGTATACTGCTGTTGTGTCCTCGTGCTGCACCCAGCACGAGGGCACATTTCTTATGTGTCTATTATATGGTGTTCTATGTTCTAGTCGCTCCGTTCTGTTCCAGTACTCTTGACAACGAAAGTCAGTTGCCTGGAGTCCTGGAGTTGAGCGGTAGCGTTTACCTGTGGGTGTCTCTTTTCAATTACAATAAAGAAGACTTCAAACTACAGCACCCTTCTGCGAATCTTCTTTACTACACAGGGGTAACCATGTCGACTTTTGCAGCACTTCCTGCGTGCTCTACTGCAAAAACATCATAGTGCCACTCTCTACCTAAATCTGGTAAAACCCTATTATCCTTATACGAAGACTATGTGCCCATCCCTAAGGTGTAACCAGGAAAATAAGCAACCCCTCCTCTGTAGTCACTCTAAACCAGTTTTGAGAGCAGCTATTTTCCCACTGGCATTGGTGCCTTTCTGACTGGTGGAGTATGCAGGGGTGCTGCTCAGGTGTTAGTTAACATGTTTTTGTGACTGGCTAGGCCACCTTGAAGTTTATATAGTTCAAGGGATGATCATCATGCAACAGGAACAGAACTCCTCCCCAAACCCAAGACCTTAGTCAGAGCTCTGGGAGCAAGTTCACACCTCATAAAGGGGGGGTATTCTGCTCCTGCGTGACATCTGTAGTTCATGCAAATTGGCCTTCTGAGTCTTTAGGCAGGGGAAAGTTAACTTTCCAAAATACATATTCTAAAGCTGACTTCACCAATGAATTGGCTTGCAATAATTATTTTAAAAAGTTAAACAATATATTCATAGCCCGTGGATGCCCACAGAAACACTCCAAAATATGGAAGAGGTGGGCCATGTACTGGAACATACCCCTCGAGACACTAAATCCAGTAGAAGGTCTGCCAATTCCCGAGATCACCAAAAGTTAGTGTATACAGAGAGTCAATCACAACACTATGGGCCTGATGTAGGGAATCCTGATTTATCGATTCTAAAATACCGAATTTTACCGATTCGGTATTTTAGAATCGGTAAATGGGATGTAGGTATTCATTCGGTAAGTATTACCGAATCGGTAAGATTCGGTAAATACCGAATCGGTATTTACCGATTCGGTAATTCCCATTCATTCCTATGGGCCTGGAGGCCTATAGGAATGAATGGGAATTACTGTATCGGTAAATACCAATTCGGTAAAAGGGGGAACACATTGAAGGGTGGCAGGGTGTCACTTTGACACCCTGTTGCACCCCTACATTGTGTATGGGCGCACATATGGCACACATACATGCCCTAAGGGCAAGTATGTCTGCCACATGGCACTGTAATAATTTGCAAAAAATTGCTTCTTTTGGGGTTTTCGATATTTACCACCAACATATAGTTGGTGGTAAATAACGAATCCTAAAATGGGAAAGGCACTCATTTGAGTGCTCCCTACATTAAGGATTCTGTAATTTACCGAATCGGTATTTAGGAATTCAGTAATTTACAGATTCCTTAAATTACTGATTCAGTAAATTACTGAATCCTTAAATTAGGCCCTTACAACTGAAAAGCCTAATACCGGTCAGTAACCGCCGAAGTTCGGTAATTTCGGCCCTTACCGACCGGTAATAGGCTTCCTAGATCTGGCCCTTGGGGCCAGATGTAAGTAAATACCATTTACCGATTCTAAAATACCGAATTTTACCGATTCGGTATTTTAGAATGGGTAAATGGTATGTAGGTATTCATTCGGTAATTTTTACCGAATCGGTAAAATTCGGTAAATACCGATTCTGTATTTACCGATTCGGTATTCCCCATTCATTCCTATGGGCCTGGAGGCACATAGGAATGAATGGGAATTAACGAATCAGTAAATACCGAATCGGTAAGAGGGGGAAGACCTAAAAGGGTGGCAGAGTGTCACATTGACACCCTGTTGCACCCCTGAATAGTACATGGGTGCACATGTGGCACACATGCATGCCCTAAGGGCATGTATGTCTGCCACATGGCACTGTTAAAAAAGCACAACATTGCTTTTTTAATGGTTTTCGGTATTTACCACCAACTTGTATTTGGTGGTAAATAACGAATCCTGACAAGTGAACAGCGCTTGAGTGCTTCCTACATTAAGGAAAAACACAAAGAATCCACCGTGTAACTTGAGTTTCTAGTGACTATACCGATATTTACTTAACATTTTAAACATTTATGTAAAGTAGTATGTAGTAAACATTAAATCATGAAAACATGATATGAATCAGTCTGACAATATTGCGATAGTATTAGTTACCACCACCACAAGCAAACTAAATATTGTGCCAAGCACAGAACAAGAACAGAACAGTATAGATTCAATCTTCTTTTGAGGCAACTGACAGTTCAAAGTTTTGTAAACGACAGGGTGCGAAAAACATTGTGCTGCTTTTATATAAGTGTTCCAATTCCTAGATACGGATTAGGTAATTGACTCTGTGAGAGGATAGACTCCAACTGAATATTCCTGTTACCATTCGATTTAAAAAATGCCTTCAAATGCAGTCTCCCGCGGCAAAGTGACAACAGGTTTCAACCTTGGCTTGCTTTGCAGGTCTACTCAGGACATGGACTTGTGGCATCAATGTGAAGTCTGCATGGCATAACAGAAATGCACCATCATCATTATGTGGTGTTTAAGGAATCAGCACCTGTCTGTCCTTTAAAGCATTATTACCCTAAACCGTGACCAAGGTAGGGTAGACACCACCATTGCTATGTATGAAATGGCTGACACTGTCACTTGGAAGACAGTAGGCATTTAAGGACCAGCAGTAACTAAAAACATTCTAACAGCTGTAGCAGATTGTACTCCACCCAGGTTATCTCAAATAGTTAGGGTGCAGCACACATTCTCACAGCTTACTGATTTGGCATGGCCAGCTTCATGATGAAACTGGCCCATGTTGAGGATGACCTCTATTAGAGTCAAAGCAGAAAAGGAGCCATGCCAATCTTTATGGACCTCCTAGCTACCCTAAATTACTGTGACATTAGTGAATATCAGACACTTATTGACATTGTACACATCATCTATCAACCAGGGCTTTTACGGATGGGTTTGAGCCAAAGGGGTTATATGAACTGATTCATTTTGAAAGGAAAGAACAAAGAAGGAAACTTGTCAAGTATCTGTATACTGATGAAGAAACTGATTTTCAAGACTGATGTAAAGAAGTAGCCATTGAAAGAAGGATTATACTACAACAAAACAATTTTATATTTTGTAATATGCTACCGCAAGTAAATCTCCTGCCCACCCACTGATGATGAAGAACATTGATATCAATGTGCAATAGTATTACTTCCAAATGGCTGACTGCTATCTCCATCCCTAATACTGAATAGTGTTGCACTGGAGAGATTATTAAAGGGTTTTGAGTTATTGGAAGGAAGTGAGATGGCTGTCTGTCTGCATCTCACCTGTGGAGAAGCCGTGGCACATGTGCCTCACTTCCAGCATGGTAACATGGATCACAGTTAGTTGGTACATTTTGCTTGTGGTGTGTGTTTTAGATAAGTTGCCCTAGCAAATCTAGCACACTTTTCCAACTGATGGAGGTCCTATTGTTATATGCATTGTTTAAGTCTCCAGAGAGAGACTTATAATAAATGTCATCCCCTTAGGGCTGACTAAAAAAATGAATAAATGAAATTCATTTATGAAGCTCACGTGGGCCTTCAAGGGATGCACTGGAGCTACTGCGGAGTGGCGTGCCTCTCATCAACAAATAAGCAGGCCATTCACTTTCTGCAAAACAAAAGGTGATCAGTTATAGTGTGATATTTCTGGGCAAGTGAGTTCCAATATTTGACTGAAAGTGCAGAAAAGAACCTTCAACCCACTTTAAACCTTCTACTGCTTGGAACCTGGAGATATTTGACTGAGGCATGAAGCAGTGACATGAATAGGATATAACCAACAAGAAGTCTTGGAAGATAAGAAGGGCCAGTGACCATAACAGAGATGCAAAACACGGTAAACACAGTTCTGAACCAACCAATATAAGCCAGTTGTGTTGTCCCAATTGTCCTGCAATGGAGGAGCATGGAAGGAGACATAGAACTCTTCAGCATTGTTAAAGAGTTCTCCAACCCCAGCGCCTGCAACAACGACATCACACCCTCACAAGAACTCTGCGACTCCCACGCCTTGTTCTTCCACCTCAAAATCGCCAACATACACAACAGCTTCGGCGCACAGACCACGCACCCTACTACCGCACCAGCGCCCTCCACCACCACCCTCTGCACCTGGACCCCAGTCAGCACCGAAGACACCGCCCGCATGATGAACACCATCCACTCCGGCTCCCCAATCGACCCCTGCCCACACCACATCTTCAACAAAGCCGACTCCATCATCGCACCCCAACTCGGGACATCATCAACAGCTCCTTCGCTTCCGCCACCTTCCCAGAGAGCTGGAAACATGCCGAGCTCAGCGCACTCCTGAAAAACCCACCGCGGACCCCACAGACCTCAAGAACTTTCGCCCCATCTCGCTCCTCCCATTTCCTGCCAAAGTCATCGAGAAGACAGTCAACAAGCAACTCTCCGCCTTCCTCGAAACTCACGGATCCCTTGACCTCTCACAGTCAGGCTTCCGAGCAAACCACAGCACCGAGACCGCCCTCATCGCAGCCACCAACGACATCAGGTCCCTGCTCAACAACGGGGAAACAGCTGCCCTCATCCTCTTGGACCTCTCAGCAGCCTTCGACACCGTATGCTACCACACCCTGATACAGCGCCTCAGCAACACTGGCATCCAAGGTATGGCCCTGGAGTGGATCATCTTGTTCCTCTCCAGTAGAACCTAGAGAGTCCGCCTCCCCCCCTTCAGCTCCATGGCAACAAAAGTCATCTGCGGCGTCCCTCAAGGATCCTTACTCAGCCCCACCCTCTTCAACATCTACATGATCCCTCTCGCAGCCATCGCACGCCAACACAACCTGAACATCATCTCCTATGCCAACGACACCCAGCTGATCCTCTCCCTCACCAACGACCCCGACACCGCCAGAGCCAGCCTCCAGGAAGGAATGAAAGACGTTGCGGAATGGATGAAGCTCAGCCGTCTGAAACTGAACTCAGACAAGACGGAAGTCCTCGTCCTGGGACCAGCCCCCTCGGCCTGGGATGACTCCTAGTGGCCCTCGGCGCTGGGCACTGCCCTCAGGCCCACGGACCATGCACGCTACTTGGGCATCATCTTGGACTCATCCCTCACGATGACCAACCAAGTCAACGCCGTCTCATCAGCCTGCTTCAACACCCTACGCATGCTTCGAAAGATCTTCCAATGGCTCCCCACCGAAACCAGGAAGGCGGTCTCCCAGGCCCTCGTCACTAGCCGACTGGATTACGGGAACACCCTCTACGTTGAAACCACAGCCAAACTCCAGAAAAGACTCCAGCGCATACAGAAGGCATCAGCACGACTCATCCTTGGCATCCCTCGACACAGCCACATCTCGGCCCATCTGAAAGACCTGCACTGGCTCCCCGTCAGCAAGAGAATCACGTTCAGACTCCTCACCCACGCACCCAAGGCTCTCCACGACATGGGCCCCAAATACCTCAACAGCCGCCTCACATTCTACACACCCACCCGCCAGCTCGGATCCGCCAGCCTCGCCCTCGCCACCATCCCACGAATACGCAAATCCACCGCCGGAGGAAGATCCTTCTCCTACCTGGCGGCCAAAACATGGAACTCCCTCCTCACCCACCTATGACTGACCCAGGACCACCTCTCCTTCAGGAAACAACTCAAGACCTGGCTGTTCGAACAGTAGCGTCTCCCCCCCACCCCCCCGCAACGCCTTGAGACCCTTGCGGGTGAGTAGTGCGCTATACAAATGCCCATGATTGATTGATTGATTGATAGAAGAGGAAGAGGGCAGCATTCTTCACCAGTGCAGTAAGGCAGGCACTCTTCCATATTGATCACCTGAATGGTCGTGTTTTGGGAGTGCATAATCAGTAGACAGATAACCTTGCAAGGAAAGAATAAAAGATCCTTCTATGAAACCTCAGTAACATTGCTCACAGAGGATTAAGAGTTGTTAAAATATGCCCAGATTTCTTGCATGAAAAGAATCACAGAAACTGTCAGGCATATTTATATTTTTCTGACTTCAGTTAATCTTTCATCACAAGTGTTCACACATAAAAGGGAACTTTTATTTTTTGAAGCTTTATTTTAAGGCAGGTTAAGTGCAGAATAAATTAAACAAAATAATTTCTGATGTTAGTATAACTGTGACAAGATCATAAGCAAAAATGTATAAAAATCTGCACCATATTATATAGAGTATGTTTTAAAAATGCCTACATGCTTAGGCAGATTTATGAGGCCCTTGCGCCACGTTTACGCCGCTGTTGCGTCATGCAAGGCGGCGTAAATGTGGCGCATCCCTACGAACGATTTACAACGTGACGCATCTAGGCAGATGCGTCACGTTGTAAAGCCCTGCGCCGCTTGTGGGCGTTCCGGCACAGGGTGGGCGTTCCGGGGCAGGTGCGCCTCGCAAAAGTGGCTGAGTGAAATCTATGAGATTTCACTCAGTCACTTTTAAGCCAATGCTGCATCAAAAGCCTGCGCCTGCTTGAAGCAGGCGTAGGTCTTGACGCAGCATTGTTAAAATTGGGCACCCTCGAGCCTTGCTGGAGCTGCGTCGCACTTGCGACGCAACTCCAGCAATGCGCCACATTTCCGGCACAGATGCGTCACGGATCTGTGCCGTTTTTGCACCACGGTGCGCCGCATTATAAATGCGGCGCACCATGGCTGGCGGAGCTGTGGCGAACTGTGGCGCATGTTAACTGGCGCATCCCTGGGGATGCGCCAGTTAACATAAATCTGCCCCAGAGTCTCTGAGTATCAAAAGTATTGCCAAAATGGGGGGTGGGGGGCGGGGGTGGTCACTGTTTCAATATAATCAACACAGATACATTTGTGTACTACATTTATGACTATCCTGTCTGCAGGCCTGTCTGTAAGACAAGGTTGAATTATGTCTGCATGAGAAGAAAGGTTAGTGAGCAAGCATCCCAGACAGCCTGGGCTATCTCAGCTCAGAGCCACTCTGTTCTACTGCCCGAAATGTCATCAAAGTACAGTTCTTTCTCTGGGAGAGGGCTATTACATACTTTCTAAGCCAATTATTTTGAGAAAAATAAACCTTGTGATCATGATGAAAGTGAAAGAAATAATGTGAGGACTTCCTTATACGTGTGAAATCCTAAAGCTATTCTGCGTTCTCCTAGGCACAATCTATTCAAATAATACATGAGTATAAACAAAAGCATACTATCAAATTGCATTATAATGTAATGCACTCTATTGCACAAACATGAAAATAAATGCATAAGCAATTGAGAACTTATATAGACTAAGCACATGAGCAAATATAAGCTATGGGCCACATGCATCAAGCTGTTTAGGAATCGCAAACGGTGCGATTCGGTAAAATCGGCCGTTTGCGATTCCTAAATACCTTTTTAGTATGCATCAAGCATTTTTGGAAAAATCGCTATTTTTAGCGATTTCCAAAAATGCGATTGCTCTTAAGGAATCGCAAATTTGCGATTCCTTAAAAGCAATGCATGATTAATTTTAAAATAGCGAATTCGCATTTAGGGGGGGGCAAATTACCACGAGGGTGAACCTCGTGGTAATTTGCGAAAAAGGTTAAAAATGCTCAAATTAGCATTTTAAACACTGTCATGTTACAGACATACATGTCCTTAGGACATGTGTGTGTGAAACATCCATTTAAAAATACATTTCAGGGGTGCAAATTACCACGAGGGTGAACCTCGTGGTAATTTGCGAAAAAGGTTTAAAATGCTCAAATTAGCATTTTAAACACTGTCATGTTACAGACACACATGTCCTTGGGACATGTGTGTGTGAAACATCCATTTAAAAATACATTTCAGGGGTGCACCCATGGAATGCATTAACATTTTGCGAATTCCAATTTGCGAATTCGCAATTCCCATTGATGCATAATATTTGCGATTCGGTAAAAAATGTGATTTTTACTGATTCGCAAATATTATGCACTTGCAATAATGCATCCCATTTTGCGATTCCTTATTTGCGATTCGGTAAAAATCGCAAATTAGGAATCGCAAAATCGGATATTGATGCATGTGGGCCTGTGTGCCTTAAAAGACATCCAAACATTTTCAAACATTCACCAACAGTCACAGAACTGGGTAAAATCCATCGTTTTTTTAGCTCACCATGCCACCCCATTTGGATCTAGCCATATGCAAAACAGCCTTGACACCTGCTCCCAATGGGGACAGTCTAGCCCAAACTGCCAGCCCAGGTCCTCTCTGAACCAGAAATAAGCATCTTGGAACCGGTTTCAGGGTATCACCCCTCATCAGCCAGGCTAGCTTGAGTCCAGTGGCACAGTGAGCACTGGGCCCATGTCTTGGCATACTCTTCCCACTTAAGGCGACTATAGCAGCACAGAAGGATTATGGACAGAATACTGAACATTGTCACATAGTCACCCTCAGTCACAGATTTGGGTTAAATCCATTGTTCTTTTGCTCACCATGCCACCCCAGTTTGGATCCAGCCTAATACAAATCAGTCTTGACTCTATTCCCCATAGGAACAGCCCATCCTGAACTGCCAGGCCAGGTCCTCTCTGGACCGGAAAAAGGCATCCTGGTACAGGTTTGGAGGTATCATCCCTAATCAGCCAGGCAAGCTTGAATCCAGTGGCACAGTGAGTACGGTACACATGTCTGAGCATACTCTTCCCACTTAGGGTGACTAAAGCAACACAGAAAGATGATGGACGGAATGCTGAACATTGTAAAACATTCACCCCCTGTCACAGATCTGGGTTCAATCCATCGTTTTTTGCTCACCCTGCCAGCCAAGTTTGGACTCTGTCATAAGCAAATCAGTCTTGACCCTGTTCCCCATGAGAACAGTCAAGCCCTAACTGCCAAGTCAGGCTCTTCCTGTACCAGAAACAAGCATCCTTAGACCAGATTCAGGGTAAAAACCCTCCTCAGCTAGATAGCTTGAATCCAGTGGCGCAGTAAGCATGGGACCCATGTATGTGCATACCATTCCCACTTAGGGCGACTATGACAACACAACAAGATGAAGAATGGAATGCCGTACATTGTTAAACATTCAACCTCAGTCACAGATATCAGGTAAATCCAAAGTGTTTTTTGCAGTTCTGGCTGGACTGTTCCTATTCTTATGGGGAGCAGGGTCAAGACTGATTTGCATATGTTTCTGCCCAAACTGGAATTGTTCTTTATTACTTTATAACCCTGAGTGGGACGGGTATGCAAAGACCGGAGACCCCTGCTGGCCATGTCACTGGAGTCAAGCTAGGCTGGATGGTGAGGAGTGATCCCCAAACACAGTCCCAGGATGTTTGTTTCCGGTCCAGGTAGGACCTGGCCTGGCAGTTCGGAGTGGACTGTTTCCATGGGGAGCAGGGCCAAGGCTGATTTGCATACGGCTGGGTCCAAATTGGAATGGCATGGTGAGCAAACAAACTATGAATTTAAGTCAAGATCTCTGTACTGGAGGTGAATGTTAGACATTGTTCTTCAGCATTCTGTTCATCAGTTTTTGCATTAGAAGAATTACAAGCCAAACTTTATGGCTGAGTCTCATGTAAATGCCCAAGCCAGTAGGCTAATTTTACTGAGAATTAAAAGGTATTGTTAAAGGCAGTAGGTCACCCTTGTGTATTGCTAAGAAATGTCAAAGCCTGTAGTCCTAACTTTCTGATTCTAAAAAGCTCATGCCCATGCTAGTAGCGGTTTTAGTGGGTATTGCTGTTGCTCCATCTAAAGGACTGGAGGTACATAATTAGCCACATAGTATCTCGTACTTAATGAAATCAGACATAGTTCATGGGGCTAGGCTTTTTCAGTTATAACTTTTTAGGGTGGGAATTAGCACGTGGCTGATTGTTATGAGGCCCCCTACGAGGATTTCTAAACTGTTAATACTACTATTCCTTTTGTGGTGTGTGTGTATTACATAGTGATATATTTCAGTACTTTTCTTAAATACGAGTCTAATTGTTGTGCATAGTACTGCTACACTTCGCTATCCTGGGAGTAAAGTGCTAAAGGCGGATGTATGTCGTTACAACGCATACTTTTACAACACATACCTTTACAACGCATTTTTTACACCGCAACATCCATTACAACACATTCCATTACAACGCATGCCATTACAACAAATTCTTTGAAACTACCTTTACAACGCATTCCACTGCAACGCATACTACATTTACAACGCATACCATTACAACGCATACTATTACATTGCATGTATGGTAAGTATTGGATAGTGCAGGGGTAAAAATTACTATTCTAGCTCCAGGGGGTGCAGCAGTAGGGTAAGTGTTTGATAGTGTAGGGGTAAAAATTACTATTCTAACTCCAGGGGGTGCAACAGTAGGGTAAGTATTGGATAGTGTAGGGGTAAAAATTACTATTCTAACTCCAGGGGGTGCAACAGTAGGGTAAGTTTTGGATAGTGTAGGTATGCGTTGTAATGGTATGCGTTGTAATGACTGCATTGTAATGACATGCGTTGTAGTGGTATGCGTTGTAGTGACATGAGTTGTAATGGCTGCGTTGTAATGGTATGCGTTGTAATGGATGTTGCATTGTAAACGTTTTGTTGTAAAGGTAGTGCGTTTTAAAAGTTGCGTTGTAAGTGTTGTTTCCCGCTAAAGGCAGTACTTTTGGCCCCGATAACATGTGATTGTTCTGATTTGCTTCTCAAAGTAATGGTTAATACATTGCATTGTATGTATGTATCTGTGGGTTTCTGAATATATGATGTTGTTTGAGCCTCTGTATGTTGGTTTGAAACAATATGATGATATCTTTACATTACTTTATTCCCTTGTGATTTCTGCACCTGTATCAACTCCATGAATGTGTATCAAATAGCCAATACTCAGAATACTCTGGTACGTCTCCTCTGGCGCAGTGCTAGGAGAGTGACTGGTACTCCATTTGTGGCCTGGCACTCCTTGTAGTGATCTGCAGTGAGTCAATATACATCTCTCTTTGGGTCACTTCATCTCTTATTGAAGACTTCTGTGTCTCTTGGCACTGCTGTTAGTGCTTTCATTTGATCCCTTGTGACATGCTATATGCTGTCCTTTGTGCTGGTGGACTGTCCAATCGGCATACATTACTCATAATCATCCACTCACTCATTAGTCAGTATTTCACAATTTCTCTTGCAAATGTCCTGCAGGCTGAAGGTGCTGTTCTTCCATTGAAATGAAGGGGATTACAGTGTCCTGTGCCCGCAATTCAGACAGCAAAATAGTACCATTCCTGGTTTCTTCATCACAAAACTCACCTGGTGCTCGAATAGTGCAGGTGTTTCCCAATGTTCGTCAGCTTGTGATGTTCATACATATTATACCACATACACACAGCCGTACTGTGCATGTGCAACCAGAGGCGGCTTAAGTGCTGGTGGCGCCTGATGTGACAATGCTGGTTTGAGCCCCCCCCATCTGTGGTAGAGGAGGTGACCTCCTCCACCAAGGATTCCCTCACTGCCACCTTTTAACAGTGCCCTTCAAGTCTCCATAATCACTCTCTTTCAGATGCATTTAATTAGCTATACTACGTCACTCATACCAATGCACTTTGGATCACACACACATTACACAGAGACAATCAATCATACGTGTGTAAATCAGTGTATAGGAAATGTTGCATTACATGGGGGTCTACAAGGTGAAGGAGTGACATGCCATCCATTTTGGTAGACAGTATAGTTGAAAAGTGCTTGGTCCAGAGAAGCATAAACTCAGAATTGAAAACAGCACATGATAGTGGGGTTTCTCTTTAATAAAAAGAATCGATTTCTACCCAAATGAACTCTTTTTGCAACATTAATCTATGCTGTAATCTATACTTTGCAGTGTGCATGCAGTTCTTTGATGGTAATTATTATTTCACTGTTCTATATTAGGATTTTAATTCATTTATAAACTGCAAGTAACAAAAGGATGTCTCTTGAAAAAGCAGTAACCCACTAACCTATTTACATGATATGCTCTTTGTGATCTGCCGGATACATGTCCTTTGCAGCAGGCATATTAACCCTCTCTGCTATTTTATGATCAGTCAAAACCACAACTAGACTAAAATCCAATCTCTCTCAGGAAGAAAATTAACCACTGGAGTTATCGTGACATTTTTATAGTTGTCTGGAAATTGCTGGAGGTGCTTTTAAAACCAAAATAAACTTGCAAACATGGCGCCCCCTGATATCAGCACTGATACCGGTCGCACCGCCCTAGAGCGGGCCCTTGTCATATTCATGCATGATTACAGGAGACAAATCTGCAGGGATCAGCTGGGCCCTCCTTATGTAACTGGTGCACTGTCCCTGCTTTCACTATTGCACACCTTTAACCCTTTAAGTGCTGATGACGGAAACGCTCCGTCATCAGCTGCGGTGGCGCTGTGCTGATGACGGAGCGGTTCCGTCATGGCCCTGCCGCTGCTCATGCGCGGCGCGAATTCCGCGCCTGCGCTGAGCGTTCTATTGAGTGGGCGGGGCCATGACGGAACCGCTCTGTCATAAGCACAGCGCAACCGACGCTGGTGACGGAGCGGTTCCGTCACCAGCACGGCCCCGCCGCGCGGCCGCCCCGCCACCTTAGCACTGCGGCGGAATAGCTACCGCAGTGAAGGGGTTAAACAAGTACACCAGGCACACTAGGGAGATTGCAGCCTCTTACAATCAATTGTCTGTCCCAGGCTTGCCTGCTCTGGGGCAGTGCATTAGTGAAAGACGGAGCATGCGCTTGAAGCAGCTGTTTTGTCTATCACTGTGCAATTTCCACTTTTAAGGGGGGCATAGATCCCTCTGCAGATGTAAGGAGTGAGTGACTGTTGAGGGACACTTTTTTTCTCCACAAGAGGGGCACCATCAGGGGACACACTGATTGTGCCTTGCCTTTTTGTGAACATCCTGATGGCATTTGTGACTCTGCACCCGCTCTGATAATAAGGCACGGGTGCAGGGGCAAAGTGTCTCCCTCATGTGCCTGTGGTCACTCCCCCATGCAAATGAGGGACGGCTGCCTTGAGTTAGCGCCAGCGGTATATGTGCACCAGTGCTATCTGTATTACAGACGCGCCACACCTTGTCTGCAGCCCCTTGTGTAATATACACTGTCCCTAGGGCACAGGGAATGGACCCGCACGCTCGCAGTCCTCAAGGCAGCCTCTGGGGGGCAGTAAAGGCTAAAATTGCACGAATGCACACTCGGACCTTCCCATAGTAACAGCAGATCTGCCTAGCATTAATAACATGAATTAATCCAAAACATTCCGAATTGTATGTACCTGCTAGAAAGTTCAGAAAGTGCAGATCTGTAATCACACGTGCTCAATTAAAACAGCGAAATAATCCCCTGGATAATTAAATAATCGGAAACTGCTGCCAGTACAAAGTTCTTTTCCATCTCCAGGCCTCTAATTAATGGAGACATCTACATTACTGCGGGACAATTTTGTGTTATTAGCAGGACTCACAAGATTATGAGAGGACATTATGAGAGGTTATTGCATCCCCATGGATGGTTAATTGCTGCAGTCTTCGTCACCTCTGGAGAGAACCAACTGGATCTTATTCTATGACCCTACTACAGCTGTGACTCAAAGACGTCTATTGTGCTCATCTCACACTGACCTGACTCACCTTCAAAATATGCTAATCAAGCAAAAAAAAATTTTTTATGTTTTGCAAACCATGACATTTAGAATTAATTAAAAATGCTTATATTATAAATATAAGTGCAATTCAACGTTCTAATAAAAAGTAGGTTTTTGAAAGGTATTTAGTATTGCTATACTGTTTTCACTGCCCTCCTTACATGGTCCATTAAGTTCAGAATGAAAACACATTACTATTAATGGAAACTTTTCATTTATTCACATTAATATTGGGGGGAGATCACCTGCCACTTAGTTTTGAATTCAATTGAGGATTTTCAAATGGAACTGGCATCTATATTAGGAATGAAACAAAAGTGATAAGAGAGACATGTGATTTAAATCGTTTAGGCATGGCAAGAGATGTATAAAGTGTGCCTGCGCAATCATAGAGGCTTGAATGCTGGCCGTTAAACCATTTGTAATGAGGAAATCAGGGTTGTGCTTTTATTTTTCACAATGTTTATTTGGCTGGGTTGTACCTGATCGTTTTCAGACAGTCACAAGCCTGATTGTAATCCCACGTGTCGGAAAAACAGTGTTAGAAATACACTCTACTTGTCTGTTACCTTTGTCTTTTTGTTGGTTTTTGGAGAATGTACGAGAGGGAAGTCCCCCTGGCAGCACATCATTAGAATTGCCAAAATCATTCTATCTGCGTTTGTAAAACTCCACCTAAACCCTGGCCATGCAGGCTCCAAAGGTACAAAGAAGCATCTCCTCAAAGTGTCTCTGTCCCATCATTTTGTAGGCTGAGCCAAGTTTAGAACCATTAGCTTAGAAGAAATAACTACTTATAATAGCATGTAATACCTTAAACGTCTACTTAAAGTTCAGAAAAGTCTTTATTGAAACAAATAAAATAAAAGTTTACAAAATAAGTCAATGAAGATGACAAATAAGATCATACAGCAAAATAGGTAGTAGTAATAATACAAAATAGAGAAAACCAAAAATTGAGCATGACTTTAAGCATAATTGGCAACTGGTAACTTATAGAACAATGAAGGACATAATAAATATACAATATAAATAGAAAATGTAAAATAAGAGAAGTACATTTAATAAGTTAGAGGAAGTTATGGAGGTTTAGGAACTTCTTGTTGCAATGGAGATAGAGACAGAGAACACCTAGCACTCATATAAAAAAATAATGTAACTGGACTCCACAATTCTCTTCTTTTTGTAGCTAGAATCAAGGGATAAACAAAAGTCGTATCTAATCTATGGTTATAGCAGACAGCGTACCACCAAGCCTGGTATGATATTTTAGTAAAATCTTTCCAATTTTTGGTAATTTGTTGGAAGGCTACTGCTAATAGTAAGTCAATTATCCTGACCCTGAAAGTACAATGATCCCAAATAGGAGAAGCACTCCCCAGGAAAATGTGAGAGATAGAAAAGGAGTGAGTGGAAGAAAAAATCTTGTTTATTTGAGACCACACCTGCACCCAAAAACTATGAACAAGGGGGCATTTGAAAAGCATATGAAATAGGTAAATTGATACTTGTATAGCGCACTACTCACCCGCAAGGGTCTCAAGGCACTTGTACAAATACCGCTGTGGAACCCATCCTGGCTTTCCCTGTGAGGCGTCCACTCCTGGGCACCCCCAAGGTGGAGGCCAGGCATCCTTAGGGTTGTGGGGGCCGTTGTGGAGATTAAGCAAGCTATTGCCCAGAGTTGCAGAGTGGGACTCCATGATTGGAATAGGCACCAAGGCGAGAACTATCAGGTCCGTGGAATTTTGAGCCCAAGACACGCCGAGGTGGGAATTGAACCCTGGTCCCGGGCTAGAGCTCTGCATCAGAGTCTGCCGCTCTAATCATTGAGCCACACTTCTCCACTTCTCCATAGGTCTGCGCGTGGTGAGGAGTAGGACCAACATATGTCAGTTGTGTCTGGATAACGTTTGCTAAGAGTGAGTGGTGGTAGTAATAGACGGTTATAAAGGAAAAATAGTGTCAGAGTTGTGTTAGCAGCCCTGGAAGATTTGCGGATCTTCAACCATAACTTGTCCCATAATTCAATGGACCAAGAAACCTCTAGATCCTCTTCCCAAGCTTCCTCTGTCTTGGTTTTGATGCGAGGGGAGGGTAAAGTTTGAAGGAGTGCATACATTTTTGAAGCTTTGGAATGTTTAAGTAAAGATCTTAGTGAAGGTATATCGGAGGGCTCCTGACAAGATGGAGGAGGAGAAGCAAGATAAGCAGCATAAGCAGTTTGAAGTGCAAGTAATATCAACAAGTATTTAGTCAGAAAAGTGGAAGGTAAATGAAAAGAAGAGGCAGCTAAAGAAAATGATATAATTTGGTTATGATGAAATAATTGGTGAACCCAAATAAGGCCACGTGATCTCGAGGATTTCCAAAAATCGGTTTATTGTTAATTAAAATAGATGTGTTATGCCAAATAGGCTGATCAAAAAAGGATGTCATGGGAAGGCTAGGGAGTATTTTGGAAGTAAGTTTAAGAATGGGAGTGGATAAGGATTGTGGTTTATGAGAAAACATAAGATATTCCTTGAAAGAAAAAGGAGATATAAAAGAGTGTTCTAAGGCCAACCAGAGGGGAGATGATGAGGTGGAATCCAAAATCCAATTTGATGTTTGATTTAATAAAAAAGATTTATGGTACAAGGAAAAATTTGGAAAATTCACCCCGCCCTCTTTTTTAGGAAGCATCAATTTGGATAAAGACATACAAGACTTTTTATGTGCCCACAAAAAGAGAGACAAAATGGAATTAATGTTCTTAAAGTGTTTCAAGGAAATAGAAAATGGTATATTAGAAAATGTAAATAGGACAATAGGCGAGAGCATCATCTTAATTGTATCTAATCTCCCCCACCATGACAGATACAAAGGATGCCATTTGGTAGTGATATTAGTCAGTTTTTGTATACAGTCTTCTATACATCGAGTAACTGTACCGAGAGGGAAGATGTAAAATGAAGACCTAAATATTTATTAGAGTTGGGACTCCAAGTAAAACCCGAATCAGAAAAGACATTTTTCAAAGTAAATTTAGTAAGCTGTAAAATTTTGCATTTATCTTTATTTAATTTGTAGCCAGAGACTTGTGCAAAAGAGTTAACTTCATCTAAAAATGCAGAAAGGTATGTAGTAGGTTGGGATAGGAATAATAACACATCATCGGCGTATGCTGCCATCTTAATGTTAGATTGTTGGAAATTGAAACCATGTATTTCATCATTTTGACGAATCCTCAATAAAAAAGGTTCTAGAGCAAGATTGAACAAAAAAGGTGAAAGTGGGCACCCCTGTCTAACCCCTCTATTGAGGGAAAAATAAGAAGATAAACAGCCATTTGCCGAAATCGCCGCTCTAGGGTGAGAATACAAGAGCAAAATCAGGGTGGAGATTTTTGGGCCAAAACCGAACCACTTCAGTGTATTAAAAAGATATGACCACTCAACCCTATCAAAAGCTTTCTCAGCATCCAAAGCTATGGCTGCAAGGGAGTGAGAAGAATGCGAGGTCTTAGAGAGAATGTCAAAAAACAGTCTAGTATTATCCGCCAACAATCTGTCTTTAACGAATCCGGACTGTTCTTTTCCTAAAAGATTAGGTAAATATGATTCTAAACGCAAGGCTAACGCTTTCGAAAAAAATTGTAATCAATGTTAACTAAAGAAATAGGACGATAGTTTTTGCAATGTGTATCTTTGCTTTGTTTCGGAAATAATGCAAATTAGAGCGTCAGAAAATGTACCAGAAGCAGAACCAGATTGAAAAAAAGTAGAAAGGAGGATATGCAGTTTGGGGATAAGTAATTTTGAGAAGTGAGAAAAGAATTCAACAGTAAAACCATCAGGACCCGGGGCTTTCCCATGTTTAAGAGCATTGAGTGCTTGAAGGAGTTCTTTTTGCGTAAGATCCGTTTCCAATGGGGAAAAGATCTGGAGGAGTATCGAAAGGTGAGGTAATCTTGGACATAAATTGGGAAATGGATTGCTCAGAAGAAACTGATTCAGAGGAATATAATGTTTTATAAAAATGGAGAAATTCTTGTAGGATTTCATCACTTTTATGCTTTAGTGAAGTCAATATTAACTTTATTTTGTTTTACCTTCAGATAATTGGCTAATAATTTCCCAGCCTTATTCTGGCCACCATAGAATTTGCGCTAGTTTTTAATAGAAAATTGGAAGCGTTAAATGTGGAATCTTTATTGAATTGGAGTTTAGCAGCAATGAGTTCAGTTAAGCAATCTTTGGATCTGGTAGTGTAGTATGAGTGCTCTAATCGTTTAATTTTAGAGAAAAGTTCATTATTAATTTGTTGAGTTTTCTTCCGCTTGCGAGAGACATAACTGATGATGAAGTCTCTAGCCGATGCTTTAAAAGCATCCCACACTACAGGTAATTGTATATCATCAGTTTGATTGAATAAAAAGTATTCATGAAAAAAAGATGTAAGGGAAGAGACACATTCTGAAAGAAGAAGTAGGGAGTTACTAAAACGCAATTTCTTAATCGAAGTAGGTTTTTGTAATATATCCAAATTGATAGAGACTGGTGCGTGATCAGAAATTAAGATGGAACCAATATCGGAAGCAATAAGGGACTGGGAAAGGTGATGTGAAATGAAAAAATAATCTAATCGGGATTGAGTTTGATGAGGGGGTGAAAAAAAAGAGTATTCTCGCAATGTGCGATTGCAAAGTCTCCATGCATCAATAAGTTTATATTGAGTAATAAGTTGTGTAAAATATTTATGTGATTTGTGAGGGATGTAAGCGCTAGACGAGTGTCTATCCAGAAATGGGTCAAAAACCTCATTACAATCACCTGCAAGAATAAAGTTGTCAACATAATGTTGTGTAATGTGTGGTGCTAAGGAGGTCCAAAATGAGGCATCACCAATCGCTGGAGCATAAACATTTAAAATGGAGATGGGGACATTATCTAATGTAAAATTCACTAGCACCCATCTACATGAATTATCTGTACAATTCTTTATGAGCTTGACGGGAAGGGATTTTCGAAATAAAATCAGGACTCCATTACGTTTACCATCACCTGGGGAAAAATAGACCTCACCCACCCAATTCCTCTTCAGTTTAGCAGATTCCTCAGCTGATAGGTGGGATTCTTGTATGCAGGCAATATCTGCATTTAGCTTGGCAAGGTGAGTTAATACTCTCTGTCTTTTAATTGGAGAGTGCAAACCTCTAACATTCCAAGATATTATTTTTATAGGCATATAAAGAAGTTAGAAAAACATTTCAAAAACCAGTCGAGGTACACATTTGAAGAATAAAAACTATTAAGGCATATAAATACTGTAGGAAGATACATCAAAGATCAAATAATATATTTCCATGAAGAACAAAGGATAAAACGAGTTAAAAGCCAGTTATATGACAAAAAGAAAAACTGAGAAGAAAAAAAAAGAAGAGCAAAGGAAAAAAGAAAGAAAATATGAAAAGAAGTGATAAGAATAGAATAATAGAAACGAATAGGGCTTGAGATGAATGAGAATATAGTAAGGAAGAAAAAGAAGAAATTGGAAAGAGAAAATGCAAATAAAAACAGAAAAGAATAACATGTGTTGAAGTAGAATAAAGAAGAGCTTGTTTACAGAACAGTAGGAACATAAGAAGGAGAAGGAGAGAAATGTGAGAACAAAATAGAGTAATGAAAAGAATGATCAACTTACATAATGTTGGAAACATACATCGGGGTAGGAGGATGGAGGCTACATAGAACAATGGTGGGTCCTAAGCTCCAGAGGGAAGGCGGGGAAGGAAGACGACCGCAACGGACTCCAAGGACAAGAAGATGGGATATAACATGTAGGAAGAAAAGCTGTGTTAAGGGAAAAAGGGACAAAGCTTATCAATAATGGTTACAAAAATGATTAAAGTAGACAACTTGAGAAAAAGTCTAGAAATAACAATCATAGAGAACAATAGAAAGCATACCAGAAACACAATAATACAAGACCAGCATCTAAAGATAATTAATTGCAAATAAAAGCACATCATAAACGCAGTAATGCAGGAACAGCAACTAAAGGTAGCTATTTAGAGCTTGATGAAGCAGCAGTATCCATTGTAACCATACTGTGAGAGTGAAGAAAACTCCTTAACTTTAAAGGATCATCATAAGTAGTAATTTTGTTATTGAAAGTCACTTTGAAAAGGCAAGGGTGAAAGAGCCCATATCTCGCTCCTAAAGAACAAAGCTGTGGTCGAAGGGAAAGAAACTCTTTACGTTGGTCTGCAATGGATTTGGCATAATCCTGCGAGAAGAAAAGTGTATTACCGGACCATGTGATTCGAGGCATGGCTCTGGCTGCTGACAAAACTGTAAGAAGGTCTGTGTATTTGAGAAAGTAAATGATAACACCTCTCGGTCTTTTGACAATAGAAGTAGATAGCACATCAGGAGGAGGACCTAAGCGGTGAGCTCTTTGTATGTTGAAGTTGGTGCTATCAGGTAACTAAAGAATTTTTGGTAAGAAATTTTTGAAAAAAGCAAGGGCGTCAGAGCCTTCTGAACCTTCGGCAAGGCCGTAAATGCGTAGATTGTTTCTCCTATTCCTGTTTTCCAAATGTTCAATTTGCTTATGAAGGGCAGAAACTTGTGCACGAAGCAGATCAACTTTGGAAGCCGAAGAATTAAGAGCAACAACATTTTGTTCCAAAATAGTGACACGTTCATCAACAATTGACCACTTGTCAGATAACATCTGAAGAGTAGTTTTAGTTTCCTCAATGAAGGGGCGCAAGGCCCTAATCTCCTCTAATATAATGTCCATTGTCACTGACGTAGGTTGTTTGGGAGGAGAAGGCGGATCCTTTTTCAGTCTTTTAATGGAACCTTTAATAGAGCCAGACGTTGGTTGAGCTAGAGATGAGGAGGAACTCTTAGAAGAAGTGTCAATAGAATCATCCATCTCGAGACACTGGTATCTAGAACTGGTATGAAGGAGAAATTTACGTGGAGCAGGAGAGGGCTTACGAAGATCCTTAGACAATCTTCCCATGAAGAAAAAACGTAATTGCGAAAATCTAGGTGAATTCCCATAGAAGCCCAGGTTACCAGCAGAACCTGGGCTTCTATGGGAATTCACAAGGGTATAATATCAAGCCCTTTATCGCTGTTTTAGCTGCAGTGTCCTGCCGATAAAAGGGGCGATAATGTATCGCCCTTTCTTAATAATAAGGCCCTCAATTCCTGGTAGACTTAGGGTAAGTATTCACAAAACCTCTGGGAAGAGGGGTGCTCTCCCTGCAGCCCACAAACATGCATAAAAGAACATTGGTAGTGCCCATGTCCTTCCTGTGGCATCGCAAGAGTAAATAGGTAGATTGTAGCCCTTTGCAAGGGCTTAGGGTGTGTTCCTAAGGCCCAGCCGATCATGCCTTGTGCATATTAAATTAGCGGTGTTGCACTGCTTGTCTTTTTCACCAGCGGCTTCACACCGCCATTCTTTTTGTTACTGTTGTCCTAGTCCCACTCAGATGCAATATAGACCCCCCTTTAACTATAAATCAAAACAGTTACTTCTTTATACATACACAAATTAATCAGCCACTCTATACATCATAATCTCCTTTTGCTAAACTTTAAGACACTTTCCTTGTTCCATTACAACACCATGGGGATCATTTCATAATAGGGCATGTACAACTTGTAACATGTATTTACAACAAGATGCCTTACTGGCACAAAACTTTAAGCAAAGAAACTGTTGACACAAAACTTTAAGCAACAAGACTTTAAACAAGAAAATATCTAGATCCTATTCCATAGTAGTTTTCGCATAAATCCATGTCATACATACAATTCAAAGATGGCATAAAAACGTATTCAACATAGAATACCACCTATTTCAGTGATTCAAGTCACATTTCCTTTAAAAAAAAAAAAAAACATCAGTGGTCCCTTTCAGGTTTGGTGTGTAATTTCTTCTGATCCCTACTTGGTTTTTTGCAAGTCCTACCATCAGGGGATCATCCAATACTTTGACATACTCTTCTTAACTTTGTAAAAACTCCAATGTGTTTCAACCCTACTTATGGGGTCCTTAAATTAAACTGAAGGTCTTCCTCAGGGCTGTAGAAAGTTGTAGGACACTATAAATGGGGAATAAAAGGAACACACCCCAGTGAATGTAACTCAGATCACCTATATGCATGTTTTTTACCTTTGAGGGCTGCAGAGGGAGCTCCAATGCCCAGCAGCCCCTGTTGGCTCCCCATACCTTCTCTGAGCTGGGTACAGAAACCAAGAACACTCTTCTCTCCTCCAGCTGTAGGGGGGAGCAAGCAGCTCTCTTTCGACTCATACATGCAGGCAGGAACAAGTCTGTTCTCCCCTGTGCATGCTGGCTTCAGGCAATGTGCTGGCATGCCCTATCCCCACAGACACGGTTCAGGGTGTGGAAAATGTGCTGAGTACTTGTTACCTCGTGTAGGTATGGGTCCCCCTGAAAATCCTACTTTCCGTCTCGCCCTGGTTTTCGGGTCCCTGGGACAGTAATCCTTCTCTGGGATGGTTCACCATAGAACCACTCTACCCATTATAAATGAAGGAAAATAGTATGAACAGTATGAGTTGACCTCCCTGGGGCTCTTGGCTTTTCCCACAGGAATTTCAGCAAACGATGGCAGAGCGCTATGGTCTTGTTTACCTAACTATTCCCCCAGGGGCCAAGCTTCACTGTCGATGTTCTCTGGCTGTATAGGGCATATTTGCCCAATTTTGGTGGAACGCTGTAGCCTGTAGGAGAATTTTCTTCAGGGCTCCTGGCCTCTAAATTGAGTTTTCTTGTGGAGCTGGATTTCTAGGCCTCCTTTCGCCAGATCTGTGCTCTCCTGGGCTCCTGATGTTTTGTCCAGTTCGGTGGCATCTTGCCCAGCTAGCAAGCAGAACACCTTCTGTGTAACACTCCAAAGGTCCTACTGCCTCCTGGCTACTTGAAGGGTACCTGAGTGTCAGCTGAGGGAAGAGCCAGACCACAGATGTCTCAGGAGTTCCAATCCCCCAACTGTTCGTCAGTGGATTAGGGGGCTAGCACCACTTGCCCTCGAGAGACATATTCCTGGGGGCTAACTAGAGTTAAAGTCAGTCAGCCCATCCTTGCAGTGGTTCTGTGGCTTCTCCTTTCAGCTGGACATGTTTTCACCATCATCACTCTCAGATACAATACGTTCTCAAAAGACCCTCCCTGTGAAGGGTTTTTTATTTGGGGATAGAAAGTTGTAGAAGCCAGGTACCCCTGGTCACTACTGGGGTATGACATCATCACTCCACACCTGCACAGCATTCTGGGACATTTTAAAATGGCATCTTCAAGTGGACTATAGAAAGACCTCCCCGGAATACCTCAGCTCCGCCCCCCAACTGACATAGCTGCCACATCCTTCCCCCAAAACTTTAAAGTGGGGCACCTCCTGGAGTTTGGCTCCAGAGGTCTGGCCTTCCGCTTTTGTATTAGTAGGCTTGGGCGTCTGATGCCCAGGAGCAGTGTGAGGAGTTAACGAGCAAATGGAGATTTCCTCCCAACCCCTTATTTCCTAGGAACTGTTAATGGCTCTAATATGTGGGAAGGCCTTTGCAACTTCTACTGGCCAACAGAGTAAATAACTTGTTCCATTAGGTGGGACAAAGGCCTGGAATCTGATTATGGCTAAGCCAGGAAAAGATGAACATTTTCAAAGTGTCATCAGGAGTTTAGATAGGATGAAAGTGACTGTAGATCTACCCTTGTGATGCATGTTTACCCTAAGAGTGATATTGCCCTGGAGCCTTTAGTGGAGCGAAACTGTACGTTGGTTCAAATTTCGCCTATGATGTTTATGTCCCTTCACATTATAAGGCCCACCCCAGGACAGCACAGTCCTTGAAAGGTGCCTTCTGTGAAAAGCTAGCTGTGTGCACGAACCAGGCTGTACAAGACGGTAGTCTCACACATGTAGCCTGCACACATGTTTAAATGTGTGTGTTCCAGCCAGCCCAGAGCCTCTAACCCTAGCTGTGCAGCAGCAGCCTTATCATAAAAGGCAACCTGCACTCTAAATTTATTTCCATAGAATTTACCACGAGTAACATTCAGGTAGCAAGGCTCCCACAGAGTAAAAGTCAAAGTAAAAAAAAGAGGTAGTCCAAAAGTGAAAAATTCAGGGAATTAAATGGGCAGAACTCATTTACTACAGCACTCAAAGGCAAACATTCTACCAACAAGTATTCCCGCACTTCTAGCAATAAAAACAAATCCACACAGATTTGTGAGTCTATCAACCGGAAAGTAATTGGCCTGACCCATGACAATGGGAAGTCAATGTGGCCTTCATTTGGGGGCTAGCTGTAGCAGTTGGAATCTGATTATGCTGATGCCCTGGGAGCTCTACCAATTCCAGTCATTTCTGGAAAACAGAGTTCCAAGGGTATCCAGCGAACAGTGGATTGTGCGGATGCCACTAAACTTTCGGTTTCCTGCAAACATTGGTTAGCACACAATTGCCTCATAATTTCCATTGGAGATGTCTGCAGTAGTGGGCGTAGGGTCAAACTGCATCAGGGATGTGCTACAAACCCTAGGCACTAAAGAAAACTAGAGACCTCAGGGAATTGCTGAAAGTGTGGCTTTCATAGATTCCTCCAGTTTTCATTTCCTCGAATTGTCTACAAATGCCAAACTACATCTAAAATCGCACATGTGGGATACCGCCTTTTATCAGAGAATATGTAAGATGAGGATCTTAGCACATTTTATTTTATGTTATACAGATTTGTAGAGTGCATTTTTACCAGGAAGGTATCCTTGTGCTGAGCAGGTGTAGGACTAGGCACACCTAGGGCCTAGTAGGACTACTTGAAATGCTAGGTTTTCAACTTCTTGTGAAATTCAAGTAGTGAGAAGGAGGCTCTCATATGTAGGGGAAGGTTGTTTCACGCTTTAGTATCAATGTAGGACCACCGGATCTGGTTTTCTGTATGTGGGATTTATGCAAGAAGGAGTCTGGAAGAGCAGAGGTGTTTGTAAGGTTTGTGAATGCAGATGCAATTGTTGAGGTATGCTGGGCCAGTGTTATGTAGTGCCTTGAAAGTGAGGGTGAGGAGGAGTTTGTGAATAAGGAGCCAGTGGAACTTCTTCAGGTGTGGTGTGATGTGAGTGCGGAGTAGGAGGTTGAAAGTGATTCTGGCCACCAAGTTCTGAATGGGCTGCGGCCTTCTGGTGAGTTTTTCTTGATCCCCTGCATACAAGGTGTTCCATCAGTCCGGCTAGCTTGTGACCCGGGTGTGCATGATGATTTTCCAGCTGCTGAATGGGAGCTATTTGAAAATCTTCCTCAGCATTTTAGGGTATTGAGGAATGAGGCGGGGACACCGTTGACTTGGGTGGTATTTGTTGTTGATGATGATCCCAAGGCTCTTGGCGTGGGTGGTGGGGAGGGTGTTTGTCTTAGCTCTGTTGGCCTCTAGGTGGAGTCCCATGGTGATGTGCTGTTCCTGGAAATCTAAATGTCAGTCTTTTTGGTGTCTAGATTTAGACAGTTGGTCTTCATCTAGTTGGCAGTTTTAGACATGCAAGCATTGAACCTGATCCGGGTACTGGTGTCTTGTCTGTGAAGGAGAGAATGAGTTGTGTGTCATCAGTGTAGGAGAGGACGTTGAGTTCACAGTTACATTTGCACTGCATTTCGATGTTCCCTACGTACATGTGGGAAATAGGTACTTTTCCCAATATTTGATATTTGCATAGTACTATGGGTAACAAGAGTTTGTGGGATCCCCATAAATTACACCCTCTTACATTCTCCTCAATCTCTATTTTTATTAAAAAGATTTAAGGATTGGAGGTTTTAATATGTTCTGTATAAATGCAATGCAAAATTGTAGAAATAACACTAATCAAATCTGTAAGGACCAACTATATAATAATATTTTGCAACAACTGGATGCACATTTGGTCTACAATGCAAAATGGGCAGTCATATGTGACTTATTTAGGCAGGGTGATGGGAGAGAAACAAGGAAAATACTGGACCATAGGGTAAAGGTTATGTATGTTTCCAATTTGTAGTAATAAACCTTTCAACAAAGTGAGTGGGCCTCAGCTACCCTAGGGTAAAGGATGGAAGATGAAGCCCCTGATCTGCTTGCCAAAGGGAGGTGAAATGCCTATGAGGGAAGGGAGCTGAAAGAGCCAAGCCAAATGCAAGGAAGACTGGTTCATCACTCCATTCCTACTTTTTTCCACTTGACAGAATATTGTTTATGAACCCCATGTGGCTTTTCAGGTCACCCAAGATGGGACAGATGAAGGGTATACCTCTAACTACTCCCCTTTTCTAATAATGCCCCTCCCAAAAGTAATCCTGCTCTGCAGTTGCAGCTAAACTCAGTGTCGGCTGGTGACCCCTGGAAGTAGTGGGGTGTAATTATTGACACAGGTTCACCGCATTGTTTTCAACATTTGGCTTGGGTTCTCTCACACAGACAAGAGCCCACACACATACTGTTTCTCACCCACAAACATACTTGCACACACTCACATTTTCACAATCGCCTACATTCACCCACAACTAGTGGTGTACAGGGACCCTGATATGAACTCCTGGGGTACAGGTGTTCTGCTTTAATAGTGCAGCATTTGCATCAGTATGTCCGTGCCCTAGAGCAACTGCACCTGTTGCACCATTGATAGAGACACGCCAACTCATTCCTCCTCCCTTATCACAATCTTCCACTCATTCAAAATCATTCACACAGCTTTACTCACTCCCTATTTTTTCCCTTATTCATACTCACTCTCACACACTTGGATTCTCACTCGATTCATTCTCATTGACACTTTCAAACACATTTAACGTACACATACTTTCACACAAACTCATTCTCTCTCAATCTCTCACAAACACACCCTCACTCATACATACACAGAGAAGCAACACAGATTTTTTTTAAACATCCATTTCTTCCTTTTAGGATAGCTCAGAGGCTCCAGGGTAGCAGAAGAGCAGGAATCAGGTAATGGACTTAGGAACCAGCAAGCACATCTTCCTAGCGAGGAGCCAGACTGAGAAGCATGGCCAGATTTCAGAGGAAGACCTACCTCTAGTTCTCTCCCAGCTTCTTGATAGGACTGCAGTAACTGTGGTAAGACACCAGGTACTTAATAAATGGTGTAATCAAGCAAAACCGCCAGGTACCCCTACTCAGGCCCCTGGCACCACCAGAGCAGTATCCTCACAAAGAAAGGGTGAGCACTTTTGTTGCTATGTATGGTGTGGCAGTGGACGGATGAGGAATATTGGACTTCATATCAACTGCTGAAATTACTTCACTACAATACAAGTATTGGTTCCATTGTGCTAGCTTTGAAGATTAATTTTGAGCAAATGTCTAACAAAGGAGGGAGGGACAGGGAAAGTGGATTCGGTCTCCCTTGACAATTTACATAAACATAATGGAATCCACTCGGGTAGTGGTAGTGGTCCCTACAATGGTGGGGAGCACAAAGTGTTATTTTGAATACCCCTCACACACCAACAGGCCCCTTGGTGTCATGCTTCATCATTGGGGTCTTCGCACCCCTCTACGGGATGCGGTGTGCTACGACTCACGACTACGTAGGAGCACTTGAAGTGTACTATGTGTTGGTGTGTGTAGGGAAAATAAGTGTGAGTGGTGAGGTGGTGAAATGTGATGGTTAAAAGATACCTGGCTCGTAGGATGGAAAATAAAATTTATTAAGCCCTCGGCTGGTATCGTTAAAAAGGGTGCAGAGTGAGGTTGTTACTGTGTATTAAGGTACATCAACCTCAGAAAGTGCGTCAACATGTTTCGGAGTGTAAAAACTCCTTCTTCAGGACGAGGATATGCACAACTCTCCTCACCTTACTCAAATGTGGTGTAGATGTAAAAGTGAACTCTATAAAAATTTAAAATAAACTATACCAAATTACCGATACTAAAGAAACCTACCGCAGATCCCTCAATACTTAGCAATTACAGACCTATCTCTCTCCTACCTTATTTAGGAAAGATCCTGGAGACCTTTGTCACTCGCTGTTTGAGCTCTTTTATAGAGCAATCTTCCTTCTTAGACCCCCAACAAGCAGGATTTAGACCCCTCCACTCCACCGAGGCGGTCATCGTAGCTGTTATGGACACCCTTAGGAAAGGTGCGGATAAAAACACCCCTCAAGCCCTTGTCCTATTAGACCTCTCGGCAGCTTTCGACACGGTCGATCACACTCTTTTGATCGACCGTGTCCACAACGCTGGCATTCAGGGCGTGGCCCTTGATTGGCTCAAATCTTTTCTCCATCAACGCTCTCAGTCTGTCCACTTATCCTCCTTCTCCGCTTCTTACACTTCCCTTCCTTGCGGAGTCCCTCAGGGCTCAGCACTTTCTCCTCTCCTTTTTAATTTGTACCTCCAACCTTTATTAGCTTCCCTCCGCAACTCCCCGGTCAAAATATTTAATTACGCCGATGATCTTCAGTTAATCTTCCCCATAGACTCCCTCCCTTCTTCCCGCACTAATTTTCAGACCACCATGATGACCATCGCGGAGTGGATGCACCACAGCCACTTAAAGCTGAACCCCACAAAAACTGAGCTCGTCCTGGTAGGAGGCCCCAATCATCCCTGGAACCCTTCGTTCTGGCCAACTTCCTTGGGGCTAGCACCCTCTCCTGTGAGCTCTGTTAAAAGCCTGGGGGTGATTATTTCTGAGGACCTGTCAATGCGACCCCAGATCAACGCGGTCACTTCTGCCTGTTTCTTCCATCTCAGGCGGATCCGCAAGATCAGCAGGTATTTCAGTAAAGAAGCCCTGACCCAAGTGGTCATTGCCCTTATCACCTCCAGGCTCGATTACGCCAACACTCTCTATGCAGGGATTCCAGCTTGCCACCTTCAACGGCTGCAGCTGGTGCAGAATCAGGCCGCTCGCCTGATCTATCACCAGCCTAAGCACCAACATGTCACTCCCCTCCTTCGTAGCCTACACTGGCTCCCGGTATCCAAACGTTGCACCTTTAAACTGGCATGTACCACCTTTAAAGCCCTTTCTGATGCAGCGCCCGTTTTCATTTCCTCGGCTCTGACCCGTCACATCCCTACGAGAGCCCTTCGCTCAGCCTCATCAAACCTCCTTGTGGTGCCTAGATTTAAAAGGAAAAAGCACGGTGGTCTGAGCTTCTCCGTCCTGGCCCCCTCCACTTGGAACTCCCTTCCCCTTTCCCTTCGTCTCTGTCCAAAGCTAGACTGTTTTCGCAGACTTTTAAAAACTCTGCTCTTCCAAGCTGCATTTGACTAAACCTCCTGCTTTCGGTCCCCCATTTGTCTATCAGCGCCAAGAAACCAATGGTGATAGAGCGCGTTACAAATGTTTTTAACAATAACAATTTAACAATATAGGTGTAATGTTCCTAATAGTGTTTCAAATATATTAGTCTGTTGCGCCCAATTGGCGTTCATAGAACAAGACCTGTAAAGAGACAAAGCAAAATAAATCATACCATCACAATAGGACGTAGCTTTTGACCAGGGAAAAATGACCTGTTCAAGACAAAGGGTAGTATAGGACCAGTTGAGGTCTAGAACCCTGAAAAGAAAAAGGACAAGGACACACACGAAGACAAAGACACACACATTTAAATGAATGAGTCATATTCTTCTCCTTAGTGGTTGGATTTCAGGAGGAAGATGATTGGTTTTAACAATGCTTACTTATATACTAAGGCTAGATGGCCTCATGAGCCTTTGCGCGGTATTGGAGGTTGTGTTCCGGCTCAATGCGGCAACCTAAAGGATATCAGAAAGCTCAATTCAGGTTTTTGTTGGTACTACTCACGAGTAATGTAGACATCATTCCCTTGTTCTCTAAGCACCAAACTCACGGCTTCAGCAGGACCCGGTAGGCTGCCTTCCCCTCAACGCGGCTCCGACGTAATGCCGTGTGAAAGAGACTTGCCCCCTTATATACTACAAATTATGAGTTCAATTACTGCTTAATTCAAAACGGATCATGCCCAAAAAAGGACTGTATCCCTGGATTGATTTGCCGGTTCTGCGCGGATGTCTTGGGCATTCCCCTTCCTGTGCGCATGTGCGTGGGATTAGTGAACATAACGTAGACACTATCCTGAATGTGTAGCGCCTGCGTGATGGTGCGCGATGCAGCTGCGCATGTGTAATGGAAAGAAACCCTGGATTGTTGCTCACAATCAGACGGAGGTTGTATAGATGCTAACTCCGAAGGTGTAACCCTGTAAAAGAGTGTAAGACCTGATTTTGGTCTATTAAACCGCCTTAAACAGTACCATACAGGTATTGGGAATTTTTACTCAGAGTGTGAGCTGACTCAACTGACATTACGCTGGAATTTGCAGTGTGGCAAGCTCCTACTTTGTTGATATTTTATGTAGGGGCAAATAATCACAAACAGTAGCATGTCAATTGTTTGTGGGTTAAGAAAGCGATGTAATTATGGGGGTGAGTCAGGGTTAGCTAGTGCCTAAAATAGGGGTTCTTAGTTGGAAATAAGCCTAGTGAGTCTATAAGTCATTGCAACTGGCCCCATGGGATGGAGTCATTAAGTCCGGTGGTATCCGTGCCAAGACGGAAGACCCACCTCTGCTCCTTCTCGAATAGTCCAACATCTGTGGGTAGCTGTTTGATGACAGTCCAGTGCAGTTCATTGACACAATGTTGGGCCTTCAAAAAATGTGCTGCCATTTTTGTGGTTGATTTTCTGTACCTCACGTTGCTCTTATGTTCATTTATTCTGGTCTTCACTGCTCGGGTGGTCATGCCCACGTTCTCCATGTTGCATGGGCACGTAATGAGGTAGACAACATTCTTGCTATTACAGTTGGTGAACACTCGTTGTTCCCACCTTGTGCCATTCTTAAAAGTTAGGGTCTGACTTTTCTTTGTTAAGTGGCAACTGTTGCAGTTTCCGCATGGGTGGTGTCCATGCAACCCTTGTAACTGTGGTTGTTGAATAACTGGGGTTTGGGGTCTCGTATGTACAAGGATATCTTTGAGATTCTTTCCTCTCCTGTGGGAAAAAAGAGGTTTCTCCAAATCTAGTGTACCACTCGTTAGTATGCGCCAGTGTCTGTTCACCAGTTTGGTGACCTGGTTAGAGAGTGAGCTGTAAGTAGTCACACATACAGGTCTGTCCACTGTGTTGTCTTTTGGAGCTCTGTCTTCCAGGAGCGCCTCTCGGTTATTGTTACGTGCCCTTTTCATTGCATTGTTTATCACCCTGTCTGGGTATTGTCTTTGTTTAAGTTTTCTGCTTAGGTCTTGGGCTTGGGACTTGTACCTTGCTATGTCGCTGCAGTTGCGGCGTAGACGAAGGAACTGTCCGTATGGCAGGTTCTCTCTTAAGTGACAAGGATGGAAACTGTCAAACCGGAGGAGACAGTTCCTTGCTGTTGGTTTGAAGTGAGTTTCTGTCCTTAAGAAACCTGACTCATGATAGATGTTTAAGTCAAGGAACACCATCGACTCTCTGGACACGGAATGGGTAAATTTAAGGAAGGCGTTCTGTGTGTTAAGCCAAGTCATGAAATCCATGATTGATTGGCCGTCACCTACCCAGATGACTAAGACGTCGTCTATGTAACGTCGCCAGGTTCGGATTTTGCCTCTGAATGGATTGTTGGGATGGAGGATCTTGGTGGACTCCAGGTGGTGCACATACAATCCCGCCAGTCTCGGCGCGAAAGTACTCCCCAGGCTGGTTCCATGTTGTTGCAAGTACAGGGTGCCTTCATATTCAAAAAAGTTTTTTGTCAGTGCTGTTTAAATGCACTCCATCACCACCCCTGTGGGGTTTGGTATTTCCATGGGTTGGAATGTAGAACCTCCTCGATGATCGGGAGGGTTTCATCATGGGGAAGGCCGGTGTAGAGGCTCTCTACGTCCAGGCTTAATAGCATCTGTGAGTCCTGGTCAAATGGGTAGTCTTGCAGTAATTGTAGTACTGCTTTTGTGTCTCTCAAATACGTGTCTGTCGCCTGTACCAATGGCCTCAAAAAGGCGTCTGCGAACTTGGACAGCGGCTCTAGTATTGATGATATGCCTGACACTGAATTGAATTAGGCAGTAATTGAACTCATAATTTGTAGTATATAAGGGGGCAAGTCTCTATCACACGGCATTACGTCGGAGCCGCGTTGAGGGGAAGGCAGCCTACCGGGTTCTGCTGAAACCATGAGTTTGGTGCTTAGAGAACAAGGGAATGATGTCTACATTACTCGTGAGTAGTCCCAACAAAAACCTGTACACATAGTACACTTCAAGTGTTCCTACGTAGTCGTGAGTCGTAGCACGCCGCTTCCCGAAGACCCCAATGATGAAGCATGACACCAAGGGGCCTGTTGGTGTGTGAGGGGTATTCAAAACAACACTGTGTGCTCCTCACCATTGTAGGGACCACTACCACTACCTGAGTGGATTCCATTTTGTTTATGTTGTTTAATTTTGAGCACCATGGTCTGAAACCTTGTAATTATGTGATTTTGTAAAGCGCTCTGATATCCTTCGGGATCAAGTTTGCGCTATATATAACTTTATAAATAAAATAAATAAATATAATGAATGTTGTGCTTTAAGCAACACTCTATAGCTGGATGGTTGCTTGTACCCCTTAGCCCCCTCCTCCTCCTGTCAACAGGAGCCTGGTGGAGAGACCAAGAGGGTGGAACTGAGCACTGCAGAGTTCATGCAAACATAAAAGTTGAGTTTGCATGAACACTGCTAAATTAAATTATTACAAGTGTAATGATAAGTTAATTTAGCAGTGGCTCCTTGGGCACACACTCCCTGAAGCTTCTGCAAAGGGGCCTCAACTGGTTAAACTGTAATTCCTCAGCTGGAATTCCATCAGGTGAGGGTGTGTGCCTCTCCTGAAATTTGCCATCTTGATTATGTCAGTAAAGTAAGGTGGCAAAAATACCCTTTTGCCTAGTACCCTTTGCCCTGCATGTGTTGAGCTTCCGCTAGATGGCAGAAACACGGTGGGTCTGTGAAATTATGTTCTGTGTTGGACGACTGATTACTGGGGTAAGAAGGATGATGGGGCAGGGGCAGAAGCAGTGACTGGGCAGGCGAGTGAACAGGGCAGGAGTGGTGACCGGGCCAGAGTATTGCATTATGTTTTTTGTTACATGTGATGTTCTGTGAAATGGTTTGCGGGTTTTAAGTTTCTGTTAAAGGATTGGCAGATTGGTTCTAATGTGTGTCCGTCCAATGTATATGATTTTGATTTACCTACATTACCAGTTAATTTTTAATGAATATTATAAAAAAGTAAACAGTGGCCACCTTAAGCTTGGTGACTGCAACAACATTGCAAAGACATAGAAGAAATCCTCCCCAATATGCATCAGAAATTTCCAAAGCGGGAGGTCCACCTGTGTTCTGCGCCCAACTCCACCCCAGTTTAGATGAATAGTGCAAAATAAAGTGGAATTTCCCTCAATATCCCCCCACCTGGGGTATAGTAAAGGATGTGTTTTATTGTGGGATTTGGGAAATTGGTGACTTCACCTGGGAGGTGCTCACATCAGTTCATTCTTCTGAGTTGCCCAGTGGGCTATCACTAACCATTGGGGCTGGTCAGAATTCCCCATCGGACTCCATTGGTAGGGTGGAGAAAGCATCCAGTCATTTGTGCCATTGAGGGAGTTGACTACTATGCCAGGTTGCCACTCCCCCATTTCATTCTTCCTTTGTGTTTACTTTAAAAAAAAAATCATAATAATTATTTGTGTTTATTGGCATTTTAAAACAAAGCTACAAATAATGTAAACACAATCCAGTTGCTCTTCGACACATAATTATCTCGGCATAGAACCATCACGTTAATTTCAAGTATTCTTGCAAACATATTTGCTCCACCGCTTTATACCTGTAAAGGAGAAAGTACATCCTATCATATAAGGGATTAACAACTGACACCTTTCAAGAAATCATTGCAGAAATATTCCCTGCAGCATCTTACAGGGTTCACATTTGATTTATCATAATGACAGACATCTACATAGTGCTCCCCAATAGACGTATACCACTCCATCCCGACCCTCCCAAGTCCACCATACGTCGTTGTATCTCCAGTTGCCTCCTGGTGTTCTCTGGCCCACACAACAAAAGGTTCCCAAATGTCCTTGGGCCTAGAAGTGGAAGGCATCAATTCTTAAAAGGTGGTCAGTTGTAAGTGGCCAAATGTTACGTCCCTAATCCAATCATTTTTAGAGGGAACCCTCTTACGTCCCCAGTGTATGGCAATCCAGCGTTCAGCAAATAAAAGTAAAAGGGCATGCAGCTTTCGGACCTTGACAGGTGTGTCCTTGAGATAGCCCAACAATCCCTTTACAGGGTCAGGATCGCCGATCAGAGCAGTTATTTGGTGTATCGCAGTAAACACGTTAGACCAGTATGTTGCCAGCCTTGGGCAGCTCCAGGGTATGTGTAAAAAATTAGCGGGAGCAGTACCCATGCGATGCAAACTGGGGGTGCCCTATAAAATCTGTGCAAGAACTTGAAGTGTTTGAGACGAAGTTTATAGTTAGGGGACAGTGCCGTGAGTTGGCTACAGCTATAAGTCCACTGGTTCTAGAAAGTTGAGGCTGAAGTTCTACATTTCATGCCTGGCGCGCCCTTGGCTGTGTCAAGGGGGCCTACGTTTGCATGTGGTTATATATCCGGGTAATGAGTATGCGGGGTGAATCCGATTTAAGCAAGTACTCCAACGCATTCAGCGTGAACGGGGCGTCAGCGAAAGTAGCATGTATAGACCGACATGCAGCTCTAAGTTTGTAGGGTACAAATAATTCAGAAAAAGACACAGGCTGGCCATCCACAGTGGTCGGGGTGGCCGAAATGCCCCCGCTAGATAGAGGTTCGCAAAAGTACATAGGCACATTTTTTGTGCTAGGTCTTTACTGATATCCTCACCTGTGGTGAACAGCATAGGGTTATGTGCTAGGGGTATGGACGTAAAGAATAGGACGACCAGCTCTTTTTCTCAACTCATTGTCTCCACAGCCACATTAGGTTGAAAAGGGTTCCTCAGGGCTGCAACCCAAACAAAGTATAATAATGCCAATAAATTAATAAATTTAAGAACCGTAGGGTATCAGCATTTAAGGCATATCTGGCGTTTCTAGGGAAACATCCCAAACCTTAAGGGTGCTCAATAGTAGAACTGAATAAAGTCAATAAAGGTTTATCACCAAGTTAAAGCTAGAGGCGCCATAGTATAGTGTAATCAAAGTAAGTTCTGAGTATTAACCTACATCATATTAGATAGGTTTGAAGGTACATAGGTAGATGATAGTGGGTTAGTAGTAATAAGGGCGAGCATGCTGTGGGGTTTCATACCTATATTGCTCCACGAAATAAAATACTGCGAATCCAGTCCTATTTCTGTCAGGTTAGAATCTGTATAAAATAATAGGGCTATTAATGTAAACTTGGTCACTATGAAATATTCGCAGTTTTAAAAGCAACTAAGTGTTAGTATTCGTCTCAAATGCTCTTACCTATTGCTTCTATATGTTTGTATATCTCTAAAGTCTACCCAGTTCAAATTGTCAGGTGTCCGTGTTCGTCACCTGCAAGTTAAAAGTCCGAATTAGCGAGTATCCTGATTGAGTTGTAAGTGCATCATTAACACTAATAAAGGTTGCGCTTAATCATATAATGTACCGGAGTAATCTCACCTCTCGTACAACATTGTGTACTTCGGAGCGCGTTTCTCTCTCTGTTCTGGCGTCCTAGTGTAGCGCCATCTTGCTTATTCTTATTTAAACTCTCTGAGGTTAACGGCCGCCATTAAAGTAAAACTCGATCTGCGTATAGCGATAAAATCGCTATTCTTATGTGTATTAAGAGTGTAATGTCTTAAATTTAAAACGGATTGCGTCTATATAATTTACTTCGTAATTATCAAGAGTAAAATAATTATTAAAAAATATATCCGTAAACTATTTCTAAATTTGCAAAGTATGTTGTTAATAGTTAGTATTTATTGTCAATTACATCAAAAGTTAGTAAAAGAGTTATTTAACTGTCGAAATTCATAAATGATATCGTGGAGCTCTGTCAGGGTATTACTGGAATATCGACGCCATCTTAGAGTAGTCTTAGGACGATATGTCTGCAAGTAGTAATATGCTAGTTCTTAGCATAGTTACCCGATGTTTTATTCCAAATGTTAAGATAAAATTGTGTTATGCTGTAATGTATTCAAATAGCATATTTTACAATAAGACGGCCGAGTTCCCGAATATATTTTGTGAAGGAGCATAGGGATTTGAACCCACCAGCATCCCACTTGAGGTATTAGTGGCCGAATACAGAGCAAGGATATAGGATAGTTAGAGAGGTTATGAGTATGTTTCAGAATTAATATCTACATGTAAAGTGAAGCATGTGAGTTACATTATATTCTCAATCTCAGTAACAGGTAGTATCACATGACAAGTGTAAGTCGCCAAGGATCATATTACAATTTCTGACAATGGGAAAATACAGTTTCAATAACCTTAAGGCTATAGCAGATTCGGTCATCTCATTAGTCAAATTATACCATCTGATACATAATAATGCATAATTACATTTCTTGACATTCCGAAATACATTAAAGATTTTATGTCACAAAAACATATTATTCATTTCCAAGGAAGAATTCATATTCGTGATCAACATTTAAACCCATTTCTACAGCTTTCAGTTTTATCAACCAGGTTACTTCTTTCCTCCTTAGTGCTAGTATTCTGTTTCCTCCTCTAGGGTCAGATTCTATATGGTCTATTCCATGATAGGTGAAACTATGTTTCGCACTATCTAAATGGTTTCTGATTAGATGAGCTGAAGTTGGGTACCGGGTATCCCCTTGTTTAATGGCTCTAAAGTGTTCTGACATCCTATCTCTGAGCCTTCTTTTGGTACTCCCAACATATATCTTTCCACAACTGCATGCAATAACATACACAACAAAGGTTGTGTCACAATTGATAAATTGTTCTATATTAATCTCACCCGTATCATTGTAGTTGAAACTTACTACTTTTTTCTTTGCCCATCTACATGGAGGGCATCTACCACACTTATAGAACCCTTTGAATTTTGATAGCCAGTCTTTGTTGACAGATTTCTTGGGATAGCTAGGACTAAGTATATTGGCAAGTGTTAATCCTTTCTTATATGTTATAGAAGGATTACGGGTAATATAAGGTTTGATATCTTGATCTAGCAACAATAAGGGCCAGTGTTTCTTTAGAATTTTGTACAGTTTGGTGCTTTCAGTACTGAAGTGTGTAATTAATCGCACTTTGGCCTCAGTATCAGGGGTTATTTTGTCAGATTTAACCTTTAACAGGTCTGCTCGTTTTGCTTTCTTAACTCTTGATAATGCTGTATTTATAGTTTGTGTATCGTAACCTCTTCTCTCAAACCGTACTGTCATATCTTTGAGATTCATGTGAAAGTCCCTATCTTGGGAGCAGTTCCGTCTAGCTCTTATCATTTCACCATATGGTATGCTATTCAGTTGACTTTTAGGGTGACAGCTCTTGGCGTGAAGTATTGCATTACAGCTGGTTGGTTTTCTATACATTCTACTCTTAAGACGACCTTCCTCTACAAATAGCTCAATGTCTAAAAATGTGATCTTATTATAATCATATAGAGTTGTAAATTGCAAATTGTAGGGATTATCGTTTAAATAGTCAACTGATACTCTCCATATTAGGAGGCAATCGTCGATGAATCGGCCCCAGTAATGTATATACTGGATCCATTCTCCGTTACTGGGACCCCAGATTCGCTCCGCCTCATACCATCCCATGAAGAGATTGGCTAAAGACGGAGCAAATCTGGCTCCCATCGCTGTACCAAGTCGTTGACGGTACCATACACCATCAAAAAGAAAGACATTATTTTTCAATACCAACGCTGTCATTTTCAGCAACATCTGCGAGTGATCATACAATTCTGCTGATCTTCTGCTTAAAAAGAAATCAAGTGCTTTCATTCCCTGATCATGATCTATGTTAGAATAGAGAGATACCACATCTAATGTAACTAGTAGCATCCCTTCTTCCCACAGCATATCATTAAGTAGATTCAACACAAACTTGGTGTCTTCTACAAAAGAGGGCAAGTTATATACAAATTCTCTCAAGAATTTATCTATATATTCTGAGAGATGTTCTGTAGGTCCACAAATGCCAGAGACAATCGGCCTACCTGGCGGTCTGTCTCGGCATTTGTGGACTTTAGGTAGTGTATAAAGACATGGTGATTTCGGGTAAATTACTTGAAGGTATAGGTATTCGTCTCGGTCTAATAAGGATAAGTCATACCAGTCCTTAACCTGAACATTGATAGTCTCAATAAGATTCTTCATGGGGTTTGTCTCAAGTTTAGTGTAATAACGTGTGTCATTAAGCTGTGTAAGGACATCTTTTTTATAGTCTATGGTATTTTGTATTACAAGGTTACCACCTTTATCTGCTCTTTGTATTGTAATGTCCTTATTATTCATTAATTCTTTCAGAGCTTTTCTTTCTCCAGGTGATAGGTTATCTTGTTTTTGGTTAAGGAATCTAGGTTGCTGTCGATCTATTTCTTTATCAATATCAGTATTCACTGCCTTAAAGAATACATCTATTGTATTATCGTGTGCTAGTCTGGGGGTCCATTTAGAGCGTAACTTCAGTTGAGCAACTTAAAGGTTTTTTTGACTATTTAAACGATAATCCCTACAATTTGCAATTTACAACTCTATATGATTATAATAAGATCACATTTTTAGACATTGAGCTATTTGTAGAGGAAGGTCGTCTTAAGAGTAGAATGTATAGAAAACCAACCAGCTGTAATGCAATACTTCACGCCAAGAGCTGTCACCCTAAAAGTCAACTGAATAGCATACCATATGGTGAAATGATAAGAGCTAGACGGAACTGCTCCCAAGATAGGGACTTTCACATGAATCTCAAAGATATGACAGTACGGTTTGAGAGAAGAGGTTACGATACACAAACTATAAATACAGCATTATCAAGAGTTAAGAAAGCAAAACGAGCAGACCTGTTAAAGGTTAAATCTGACAAAATAACCCCTGATACTGAGGCCAAAGTGCGATTAATTATACACTTCAGTACTGAAAGCACCAAACTGTACAAAATTCTAAAGAAACACTGGCCCTTATTGTTGCTAGATCAAGATATCACACCTTATATTACCCGTAATCCTTCTATAACATATAAGAAAGGATTAACACTTGCCAATATACTTAGTCCTAGCTATCCCAAGAAATCTGTCAACAAAGACTGGCTATCAAAATTCAAAGGGTTCTATAAGTGTGGTAGATCCCCTCCATGTAGATGGGCAAAGAAAAAAGTAGTAAGTTTCAACTACAATGATACGGGTGAGATTAATATAGAACAATTTATCAATTGTGACACAACCTTTGTTGTGTATGTTATTGCATGCAGTTGTGGAAAGATATATGTTGGGAGTACCAAAAGAAGGCTCAGAGATAGGATGTCAGAACACTTTAGAGCCATTAAACAAGGGGATACCCGGTACCCAACTTCGGCTCATCTAATAAGAAACCATTTAGATAGTGCGAAACATAGTTTCAACTATCATGGAATAGACCATATAGAATCTGACCCTAGAGGAGGAAACAGAATACTAGCACTAAGGAGGAAAGAAGTAACCTGGTTGATAAAACTGAAAGCTGTAGAAATGGGTTTAAATGTTGATCACGAATATGAATTCTTCCTTGGAAATGAATAATATGTTTTTGTAACATAAAATCTTTAATGTATTTCGGAATGTCAAGAAATGTAATTATGCATTATTATGTATCAGATTGTATAATTTGACTAATGAGATGACCGAATCTGCTATAGCCTTAAGGTTATTGAAACTGTATTTTCCCATTGTCAGAAATTGTAATATGATCCTTGGCGACTTACACTTGTCATGTGATACTACCTGTTACTGAGATTGAGAATATAATGTAATTCACATGTTTCACTTTACATGTAGATATTAATTCTGAAACATACTCATAACCTCTCTAACTATCCTATATCCTTGCTCTGTATTCGGCCACTAATACCTCAAGTGGGATGCTGGTGAGTTCAAATCCCTATGCTCCTTCACAAAATATATTCGGGAACTCGGCCGTCTTATTGTAAAATATGCTATTTGAATACATTACAGCATAACACAATTTTATCTTAACATTTGGAATAAAACATCGGGTAACTATGCTAAGAACTAGCATATTACTACTTGCAGACATATCGTCCTAAGACTACTCTAAGATGGCGTCGATATTCCAGTAATACCCTGACAGAGGTCCACGATATCATATATGAATTTCGACAGTTAAATAACTCTTTTACTAACTTTTGATGTAATTGACAATAAATACTAACTATTAACAACATACTTTGCAAATTTAGAAATAGTTTACGGATATATTTTTTAATAATTATTTTACTCTTGATAATTACGAAGTAAATTATATAGACGCAATCCGTTTTAAATTTAAGACATTACACTCTTAATACACATAAAAATAGCGATTTTATCGCTATACGCAGATCGAGTTTTACTTTAATGGCGGCCGTTAACCTCAGAAAGTTTAAATAAGAATAAGCAAGATGGCGCTACACTAGGACGCCAGAACAGAGAGAGAAACGCGCTCCGAAGTACACAATGTTGTACGAGAGGTGAGATTACTCCGGTACATTATATGATTAAGCGCAACCTTTATTAGTGTTAATGATACACTTACAACTCAATCAGGATACTCGCTAATTCGGACTTTTAACTTGCAGGTGACGAACACGGACACCTGACAATTTGAACTGGGTAGACTTTAGAGATATACAAACATATAGAAGCAATAGGTAAGAGCATTTGAGACGAATACTAACACTTAGTTGCTTTTAAAACTGCGAATATTTCATAGTGACCAAGTTTACATTAATAGCCCTATTATTTTATACAGATTCTAACCTGACAGAAATAGGACTGGATTTGCAGTATTTTATTTCGTGGAGCAATATAGGTATGAAACCCCACAGCATGCTCGCCCTTATTACTACTAACCCACTATCATCTACCTATGTACCTTCAAACCTATCTAATATGATGTAGGTTAATACTCAGAACTTACTTTGATTACACTATACTATGGTGCCTCTAGCTTTAACTTGGTGATAAGCCTTTATTGACTTTATTCAGTTCTACTATTGAGCACCCTTAAGGTTTGGGATGTTTCCCTAGAAACGCCAGATATGCCTTAAATGCTGATACCCTACGGTTCTTAAATTTATTAATTTATTGGCATTATTATACTTTGTTTGGGTTGCAGCCCTGAGGAAGTCTTTAGGTCTCAAAAGACCAGACGAAACACGTGTTGGCTGCATGACTGCGTGGCTACGTATAGTATGAAGAATGCTTAATACTGAAGGATGTATCCAATGAAGATAACAATTGGAAAGATTCAAGATTAAAATCATTGTAAGACAACAGAATACTGATTATTTGTTTGGACTGTTGAGTGCTCGATAAAATAATTTGGTTTTGTTTGAGCTACTGTTAGCTCATCTATAGGTCATGGTAACCGACCAACTTTTGTCTGGAGCACCAAACATACTGTGTACACTGTATATTCCTTTACCCGCAGTGCGCTCTTGCTGTAATAGTTACCAAATTGCTTGCATTAGGTTGAAAAGGGGTTGGGGGTATCCAGTGGTGTACAAATCAAGCATGTGCACTCCATGTGTACAATTGCATGTCGGTAGCTCCCAATCCACCCTGTCGCAGAGAGAGTGTCAATAGATCCCATGAGATTCTTGCCTGCCCTCCCGCCCAGACCAAAGAGATAAACAGGGACAAAAGAGATTTAAAAAAGGCCTGTGTGAGAGGGAGAGGAATGTTAACAAAGAGATAAAGGAATTTAGGCATAACCACCATCTTGTCCAATGCTATCTTCCTGGCTAGAGAAGCGTAAGCTTAGCCCCCGCAATAACTTTCTCTTTCAGGCAGGTTATTGCGCGCCCATAGTTCATATCCCATATGTCTTGCGTTTTTCTACCGAGCCATATACCCAAATACTTCACAGGTTCGTCTGCCCACTGAAGAGGAAACTCAGAGGGAGCCTGGGTGGTGGCATCTGTTAAAGGAAAAATAACTGATTTGGCCCAGTCAATTTAGATGCCAGATAGGTGCCGAATCTAATAAATTCCCACAATAGCAGATCGAGGTTCGACGTCAGGTCTGTCACGTATATGGTGAGGTCATCAGCATACAGTGAAATTAAGAGACTAAGGGCGCTAAACCCGATTCCCTTGGCTGTGTGATGTTGGTGGATGCGGGCTGCAAGCAGCTCCATCGCTATTGCGAATAGTAGAGGGGATAGTGGGAATTTTTGTCTCGTACCTCGCGAGATACCAAATGGTGATGATAGGAGTCTGTTCACCCTGATTCGTGCCATCAGTTGAGTATATAGCAGGCAAATAAGATTAATAAACAGCGGAATGAATTCCATTGGACTCAAGTTGGTGAATAGGTATTGCCACTCCAGAGTGTCAAACGCTTTTGTCTAGGAATACAGCTGCCGCCTACCCCTCGGGTGTAAATAATGCAGTACTGAGAATAGAGTTCTCAGATTATGAGAAGTCGACCTCCCGGGGATAAACCTCGGTTGATCTGGGCGAGTGATCAGCTGGAGTATAGGCTGCAGCCAATTTGCAATCAGCTTTGCCAAAATCTTCACATCTACATTTATTAATGATAATGGTCTATAAGAGTCTAATTCATTGTTTGACTTTCCAGGCTTGAACAGGGTGATTAATATCGCCTCACGCATTGATAGTGGTAGGACGCCTGACTCTCGAGCCTCCTCGTACATCTCAAATAAATGCGGCGCCAACTCTTCAACATAAAGCGGCGGTTAGACCGTCCGATCCAGGGGCCTTGTTCAGCGGTAAACTCTTGATGATTCGAGCGTCATCTTCCGACGTAAAGGGGAAATTTAGATACTCTCTATGCCTTGGACCCAGCCAGAGCAGCTCCAGGGAATCGAAGAATTGCAACAGGTCCTCTGGGCTAGATCTCTCCGTAGTGGTGCATAGTTCCAAGTAAAAAAGGGAGGACTTGTCTTGGATATCTCTCTGGCCTCTAATTATTGACTGGTGTGCACCTTTCAGTTCCATTTTGTAAGCTGAGGACCTCTGGCGTGAATCATCACTGCCAGTATTCTCCCCGGCCTATCCTCTTCCCCTTATCTCCTAGCCTGGGCATGTTTACCCAAAAATGTAACTTCCCGGTAAACCTGTTATTCAAATTCAAGCAGTTTCTCTTTCAGTGAGGCCAATATCGAAGGATCATCAGAGGAATAAAACTGTGATTCTAATTCCTTAATCTGATTTTCCAGAGACGCAAGCGTCCCTCAAATGGCTTTCTACACCCCAGTTTGTCGGGCAATGCAGTTACCTCTTATGACTGTTTTAAAAGGAAGCCACAGTATCAACTGATCCACTGCTAAGGGTAAAGTAGTCAGTTATGTCTCCCCTAATTTCTTCCTTAAATGCCTTGTCTAGGAGGGCATTTTGCGGTAGCCGCCATGTAAAGAACCGTGGAACAGTTCTAGGCGCAAAAGACTTGGCGCATGATCTGATAGAGACCACAGAAGATGTAGGGCCTCCCTGGACCATGTAGGCACATCGCGGGACACTAACCAGAAGTCTAGTTGCGACCATGCTTTATGATACTCCGGAATACACGGCCTCTCCTTAACAGTTGGGTGAGCACTTCTCCAGATGTCTACAAGGTCCCTGTCAGAGAGTATGGCCTTCAATGCAGCACTAGCTGATGGGTGCAGTATTCTAGATACCCCTTTCCTATCCAGCTCGTCATCTAGGATGGCATTGAAGTCACCGCCCCATATAATGGTGTCACAATTCGTCGCCCGTACCTTGGCCCATATATCTTGGAAAAACCCAGGGGAGCCAACATTGGGGCCATATACCGCAACCAACACAACTGGAATCCCACCCAGAGTGCCCAATATTATGACATATCTACCCTCTGGGTCAGGTGCAGGTCACCTTCCTTCCCATCAGGGCCCCGTCTGATCAGCACAGCTACCCCTCTTGAGTATTTCAAGTAAATGGAAGAGTAAAATGAGCCCCATCTACTGTGTCGCAGTCTAGGGGAAGAAGGAACACTGAGATGTGTCTCCTGTAACATGCATATGTCAATGTGGTGTTTAAGCAAATAGGTGTGGACCAGCCTGGATTTTCTGCCTTCATTTAATCCTCGGATGTTCCAGGTTAGAAAATTTAAACTGATCATAGGACGTCTATCGCAATACAGTGGAAAGGGACAGTAGGAGCAGAACATAATAGCATAGATGGTCGCACTAGGCATCGAGAATTGAAAGCGAAAAGCAATGATCTGGCAAACAACAAAACATTACACCCCCCACCACTCCACCCACTCAAATTCCCCAAACAGGTTGTAGAATACCCACCCCATACATTGTAAATAATACAGCAACAAGTGGGAGCTCTCCCATGGGGGCGCAGTACCGCCAGCGCACTACCCCGACTACTCAGGGTTGACAAGAAAACTGTGGAGAGCCATACCTATCTCACATACAGTGTAAGGAAACCCAGCACATCGGAGCCAGCAGAACGGAAACATGACAGTTTGCATAGTTCAAAAACATCAAGATTCTCATAGGTTCTGACCCATCTCAGTCCACTATATAAGCAGCCAAATTTGAGCCAACGATAATGTGAGTGAGGTCCCACCTCTGTAGCAAAAAAAAGACAGGGCACACAAAACTATAAAGAGAAACCCCCCCCTCCAACCCAGCCAGGTAAGCACAGACCCACTTCATCACAAGACGTAACGACCCTAACCAAGAAAATATCTGGACCGTAGTCTTCATCAGTCATTGTCACTCATTCGATCCTCAGCTGAGTCCGTAGCCTTGGAGGTTTGCTTGGATTTATTCCCACCTATAGGTTTAGCAAACTTGGGGGCAGATTTGGCATCCGTGAAAAAAATGTGTAGACCAATTGTGAGTGCCCTTTAACTTTGTGGGATACAAAAGTGAGTAGGGAACCTGGGCCTGCATCAGGATACGTTTAGCAGGGAGACACTCCCGCAGAGCCGCCCGTAGTGCTGGTGTAAAATCTGGATAAAATGAGATACTGTTACTTTTATGCGTCTCTTTACCCCGGGCTAGGTGTAGGATAACGTCTCGGTCTTGATAGTTCAGAATCCTCGCCAAGATGGGCCTGGGAGTAGCGCCGACCGGAGGCTTGGGGCCCAAGGCGTGGTATTTCCGATCCTCTGCGAAGACCGAGGAGAAGTTTGAGTCAAAGAGTTCATCAAGCAGATCCGCCACGTTTTTGTTCATTTTGTCGATAACTGCCATCTCTGGTATGCCCCTAATTCGAAGGTTGTTACGGCGGGACCATGCTTCCAAATCCTCGCTTTTGGCGTGAACAATGCCTAACACCTTGTCCATATGTAATAGTTGTTCCTTAGTTTCAACTTGGAACTCATGATAGTCCGAGGCCTGGTTTTCAAGCACATCAAGCCTGGTTTTGTGCGACCCCACCTGCGTTTTAACAGCATCTAATTGGGAAGTTAGCGCATCCAACTTGTTGTCTATGTTGCGAAGACTGGACTTCATTTCAAGCATCACGGTGCGCAAATCCTCACCTTGGTCCTCTGTCTGCGATTCTGACGGCCTGTACCCACCAGCCTCTGGATCTTGCTCCATAAGTTTTGTGGTCCTTCTCTTGGCGAAAGTCAGCTTCGGCTGTTTTGCGTCTTCTTTACCCATTAATTAATTATGTTAATTGTGTATTTTTTTCATTTTTTTATGCAGGTTGTGGGGTTATAGTGGGAAATGGTGGGAAGTAATTTATTTGTAATTAATTAATAATTTGTTGTTAATTGATGTTAATTAATTAATTGATAATGAATTAAGTTAATTGTTAATTAAATGTTTTAGGTGCATGTGTATGCCTTATAGGGGTAAAGGGTGGGAAGTTGATAATTTTAATGAATTTATTTTTTGGTTTCCAATAAATAATATTTTTTAATTGATAAATATGTTAATTGTGCAGTCATTGTTTGTTTTTAATTTTAGACATGGGTTGATGGTTTTGTAGGAGTATGGGGTGGAAAGTAAATTTGTTTACACAATTAATAATTATTTTGTAATTAATTTTAAATATGAATTTGATAATACATTATGTTAATTGTGTAAATAATGGTCTGTTAATTGTTATCAGTGTGTTGTGTGTTTTATGGGGGTATATTGTGGGAAATACTTTAATTAAAATTCATTAATAATTAATATTTAATAATGATCATTTCTTTGTTGTTGATAAATATTGATAATAATAGTGTATATAATCTTTTTTTTTGTGTTATGTTTTAGGTGCAGGTTGTGAATTTTGTGGGAGTATAGGGTGGGAAGTAACTAAATTATATTTATGTAATAAATATTTTTTTGTTAATTTATAATTTCGAAATAAAAATGTTTATTTGAATGAAAATTATTATTTTCTTTATTTTTAATAAAAATTGCTGGTATTTTTTATATGTATTTAACATTGTATTATGTTTTTAATTTTTCAGATTTTTTATATTAAATATACATGTATTTTTTATTCAACATATTTTTTAAATGATTTTTACTTTGTTCAAAATATGTAGTTTGTTTTTAATGTTGCACTTACTGAAATTGGAATAGTAAATATTACCCTGCTGCAATCCAACACTTTCCCTACTGTTGTAGTGACTGGAGTGGGAATAGTAAATTATACCCCTCAGCTAACCAACACTTTCCCTACTGTTGTACTGACAAGAGTGGGAATAATAAGTGTTATCCCTCTGCTATCCAACACTTTCCCTACTGTTGTACTTATTGGAGTGGGAATAATACGTTTTATCCCTCCGCTATCTAACACTTTCCCTACTGTTGCACTTATTGGAGTGGGAATAGTAAATCTTACCCCTCTGCAATCCAACACTCTCCCTACTGTTGTTGTGACTGGTGTGGGAACAGTACATTTTACCCCTCCGCAATCCAACACTTTCCCTACTTGTTATACTAACTGGAGTGGGAATAGTAAATGTTACCCCTCGGCAGTCCAACACTTTCCCTACTGTTGTATTGACCGGAGTGGGAAAAGAAAATGTTACCCCTCTGCTATCCAATACTTTCACTTCTGTTGTAGTCACTGGATTAGTACAATTTACCCCACTGCAATCCAGCACTTTCCCTACTGTTGTACTGACTGGAGGGGAAAAGAAAATTTTACTCCTCCACTGTCCTACACTTTTCCTACTGTTGCAATGACTGAAGCAGGAATAGTAAATGTTACCCCTCCACTATGCAATACTTTCCCCATTATTTTACTGACTGAAGTGGGAATAGTAAATATCACCCCTCCGCTATCCCTTATTTTGGTCAACTAGTTTCTTGCCTTTCCCCAAGGCAATTCATCAGGACCCAGAAAGGAGAAATGATGTTCCCACTGTACACATCAATAATCAAAAATAAAAAAATGTTCATACAGTACCAAATATCAAAAAGAATTAGAAAGCGACCATCATTGGGTCACCATGAGTCCATCCGGGAGATTAAGGAGGGACGCCAATAGTCAAGGTTCAGTCAAGGCCACTCCCTCTCCGTGCACCTGACCGCTCTCTCCCGTGGCTCCGATGTTAGTAAGAAACTAGTCAACCAAAATAAGGGAAACAACAGGTATTAGTGCCTAAGGTTTTCCCACACATCCCCAGATTTTAACATGCCATTTTAGTGGTAGGAAATACATTTGTTTTTTAAACCCACTAATCTGGTATTTTTAACCATTTCGTCACCTTAGCAGTAAAAATTCAATCCCTTTTTTAAATTCATCATCCAGTGGTTAGGTATTTTTACAAAACCTGTGCTCCCACATATTCGTAGGTAGTAGCACGCCCTTGTCCGTAGAGGACAAAGATGGGCCCAATGATGAAGCATGCCACCCAAGGGAAACACGAGTGGGTGAGGGTTTTATGAAAAGAAAACATTATTTCCTTTTCCATTTCTACATTCCTTCAAACATACAAAGCTTTTTCCTGTGTTGAGGGTACCTCTTTTGATTGCTCACCTTGACAATAGCCTGTTAGTGAACATTGCAGGCACAGTTTTTCCATATTGGGTTTTAAAGAACAGGTTGACAAGTACTATCTTGTGATCAAGCCTCAGGGTGCACACTTCTTCTAGTTTTGTATAGTATTGTTAATAAGAAACCCAGCCTAGTGCTGAAAGCAAAGCGCCATTCACTTCAAGGTAATTTCGTACATGGACTAAGCAAGCTGTTCTGGTGTTTCGATGTATGCATTATCTAGCTTTTATCATTAGAGAGGGTTGCATTTAGTTCATCTGTAGGTTTCTGCCACCAAGCTGGGTTTTCTACATACTTGCCCTTAACAAACAGAAGATCTGTGTGCAAGATTATGGGAGCCGGGGTTTCAAGGTATTGCTCAGACTATTCTATTTATGGGGGATACATGCTAAACTACAGATGTGTCGAAGAACTTTCTTAATTACTACCTGTGCAAGCCTAAGGGTTCACTTTTGTTTTTTGCTTCATTTGAAAAAACTCTGTGCCCTAGTGAATTTGTGATGTAAGCGTTATTGTATTGTATTGTCTTTGCATTTACATAGCACTTTAGAATCACTTGTGGTACCCAAAGTTTGTTGAAGGTGGACAAGTAAGTAACTACTCTATTTGTCATTTTCACTTTCTTCAATTTATATTTCTCAACAGCTCACCAATCTAAAACATAAAAAAAGTTATTATTAAACACATATTAATGATTAATCACATAGGCGAAACCAATTGCATTTACCAATGCTTGTTTATTAAAATGGCAGCTTGGACCCAGAAAGGATTTCCCAGACAGTTGTCTGTTTCCTGATCTTGATAACTTGCAGCAAGGGTGTTTTGGAAGAAAGGCAGTGTTGGAAAGGGGTCAGGAGTTCCAGGTGTGAGTGTAGGGATAGAAACCGTAGGCTATTAACCAGTATAGTAAGGGAGGACTAATGTGCACATTGTATTTATTCTTTAATATATTTTCAATTTTCAGCAAGAATTATTATTTTTGAAATTTTACCACCAAAATGTGTTCCATGTAAAAAGACAAAAAACGTTTTTGTGATATCTGCACGAACACAGTAAATACTGATTTAAAAATAAATTGCACTTTTAATATCATTTTGGCACGTAAGGTCCTTGCTTCATATAGTCATTGTCTCGAACTAGCAAACTGTAATTTTTATTCTAATTCTCATTTTTTTCACTATTGAAGGACCACTACTCTCTGTTAAACAATGAACATTCCTGAAATGCATTTCCAAGCTTTCTTTTATATCACCTCTGTTCCATCTCACATCTCTCGAGCCTTCTCGAGAGAATACGTATATTAAATGCTTGAATTTTATTATTCTATTATATATTTTAATTAGCCATTACAGGGAGTTATAGCACAATGCCTTACAATGACAGCATGCTTGCCTCATTAACTTCTTGTAACCTTTTTTTAATGCACAACCCCAGAGAGACCCATCAGTGTAAAATGTATTTTCCCATAACGACACTATTTTTTTACTTCATTTTTCTTATACTTCTACTAACTAGCATCACTTTTATGGTGGCTCCTACTCCTTTGGGATGCAGCACGTGCTTACTTTACGTGGTGGATTGCACATTTATGTGTGCTCTACTCGTACACTCAAAAGGACCTCAAATTAACCTTTTATGTAAAGTATTGGAGCATCACATTAGTGGTCACGCTTGCAGTAACTACATATTATGCGTTCACCTGAATGTACATTACATTTATATGTGTATGAATTACTCCCATATGACACTTGTTTGGTTGACATAGGCATACATTTAAAAGCCGAGAAATCAGTTTCCTGTTTTATTTGTAACCACATTCTTTCAGTATTCGGTCCAGTATACTTGATTTAACATATACATTTTGATTTTCCATTTTCTCTAGCACTCGCGTACCAGAAAAAAAAGCTAGTGCACATTACATATAACAATCAAATATTTACAAACGTTAAGTACTTCGGGGCGTCTCAATAAGAGAAAATATAAAAAAGCTAAAACTGATTGAATGATAGACAAGGATACACAGGAAGGAGTGAAAACATTAATCATTTATTTGAAATGAAATCAGAATATTTGTATTTCTAAACAATTTACTGAGCCAGGAGACTTTGTTGTGTCCAGAGTAGAGGCGGTAGAAAGGCCCTTAAATTGGTTGTGGCACCAGTAAAGGTTTGTTTTCATGCCAAAAATAGTTTTTAGTTGTGGGATTTCCAGCTTAAGATTGTTTTCGTCTTAAATCCCTTCGGCCCTCCAAAGATGGTGAGAAGTGTTGCTAGAGAGAAAAGGTAACTAGTTGTATCAATAAGGTTCGAAACTGTATCGATAAGTAGCAGTAAGTTATCAATGAGAACCCAATGAGGAAGCAGCAAGCTATCTCTAAGGACCCAAATAGCAAAAAAGTAACACTAAGGACCTGATTCCGATCTCGTCCGGAAAGCCCTCCATAAGGCCTATATCCGGAGGGCTTTCTGGACGAAACGTGCTCCATGAGTCCGAGCGAGCGAGTATGGTGCATCCATAAGCATACGGACTCAATTCGCTTGGACTTCCATTAAAGTCTATGGGAACCTGCTTACATAAGCATACCCAGGCTCCCATTGCAAAAAAGGGGTAGGTGGGGAAAAGTGTACACCCTGTGGTAGACACCCATGGTGACCGCCACACTGTGCATGCTTGGATGATGAGGGACCCAGGGCCCCCTCATGACAGATTCAGAGGGCCCCAGGTGAAGGGGGGGCTTCCACACATCCAAAAGACATTTCGTCTCGCTGAGACCGAGGTGAAGTGGCTGACCGAATCGTGCATCATACTCACTCGGTCGGAATCCGGCTCCATTGTGCGGCACGATTCGTCTACGAACGAGTCGTATGCGCATTATCGCATTTGGAAATGATTCGCTCAGCGCATACGACTTGGTCGCTCAGACCTATGTACGATTCGGTCGTAAACAAGGGCCACAAATCTGATCCGGTAACACCAAATCCAATGTGGAGGCCTTCCAAACAACATAAGAATTGGGCTCTAAATAGAATATAATCTGCCAATAAAGTACCAATAAGGGTATTGATAATTTACTTATAAGTCCCTATTAAAGTAGTGTACCATACACCCAGAGCTGGAAAATTAAATGGTACTAGATGCCTGCAGCACCTGTTGCACCACCCAATTACGTACCCCCTTAAAACATGCCTCAGGTCTGCCATCGCAACCTGTGTGCAGTTATGAACTGCCAGTTTGACCTGGAAAAGTATACCTTTTGCCAGACCTAAATCTCCCTTTTTAATACATGTAAGACACCCCAAGGGTCGGCCCTATACACCTCCAGGGCAGGGTGTATTGTATTTAAAAAGTTGGACATGTACTTTTAAATTTACATGTAGTGAAAAACTCACAAATTCGTTCTTCACTTCAGAGAGGTCTATCTCTTCAATATGATAACATTGGGTTAGCATATTACCTTTGTGACTTCATACATCCAGGGCCGACTGGCGGTAGTGGGCACCGGTTGTTTCCCCAGTGGGCCGTTAGGGTGGGGCCCGATTTTGGGGCCCTGGGGGCCATTTTTGTTACAGGGCTGTTTTTGCAAAATCGCCATGTAACAAAATCGTCCGAAACCGGCCCTGGCAAACAGCTCGGCAGCTCCCAGGGGGCCGGCCGAGCTCTTTGCCAGGGCCCAGTTTTGGTTCCCAGTCCTGCCCTGCATACATCATGGAGCTAGGGCGGGGAGGCAGTAAATTTCAGACACACATGTGGGGGGAAGCCTCCAGAAGCATTTCCAACATCAAAGCTGGCACCAGGTATACATTTGAGACCTATACACACACAAAGAAAAAGGGAAAGGGGGGATTTTTATGGGACTAGTCTGTCCCTGGGTGCTGCTTCTTTTCAGTTTTGGAAAAACGAAGTGGGCTTGGATACTGTCCTCACACAGTGGATAGTGCCATGCTTCATCATAGGGCCACATCTACATCAAGACGCAGACCAACGTCAGTTGATGGAGCGAAAAAAATATTTTCTCAAAAATAATTGAGGGGATTAAATCACACCCTCAATCCCAACTGGGATCCTCCGAACAAAAGGACTTTATTAGACACTTCTTCTGGCAGGGTTAAAAACAGTATATTGGGGGTGTACTGGGTATTTAGTATCTATATCCCCCTTACATATAGGGGGATATTATCAAGCCGATTGCCACTGCATTAGCGGCACTTACCTGCTGCTAACACAGCAATATCATTCTCACAGTATTAGCTAGCTGCAGGTAACGGGCCTTAGTGCAAGTTTTTGGGCAATATTGGCCCATTTTTTTCTCACCAAGCATGTCAGCGATATTTATCGCTAATGACATGCAAAGTAGGCTTACCCGTGCAAAAAGGCACCAAAACACCACTAATCCATATTATCAAGGGGCTCCTTGAAATCCTGAAGAGCCGAATAACTGGCTCTGACTGCCTTTAGAGCCAGTTTATTAAGACCGGAAAATAGCTGGTCTTAAAAATGGGGATAAAACTGGGCCCATATCCCTGCAGGTTTTGGCGCTGGCCAGCGTTGCAAGCAATGTTGCAGCACTGCTCTGCGACAAAACTAAAGTGCAGGAATGCGCACAATCAATAAGATTGTACACATTCCTATGTCATAGTCATGAAAAGTGTTGCTGCGCTGCGACAAGACAGCGTTGCAACACTTCTCAATAAGTCCTTCTTAAGACAGCATGGATGCGCTGTAATCACTGGACAGCGCTCCATGATGCAATTAAGGACAGATATGTCTGGAATCCTGACGTATCTACCTGCGCTAAAGTCACGCATTGCTGCAGTTGTGTCACAACCATGACACAACTCCAGCAATGCATGGGGACAGCCTATTCCTGTTGCACTGCCTCACCCTAACGCCTGCCATTAGGCAGGCGGAAGGTACTGACGCAGTGCTGTTCATGAGGGGTGCCCGAATGTTGGCGCTGTTGGAAATCCATCGGTGGTGGTTGCGCACTGCGGTGTCATCGTTTGGAAGCATTGGTGGAGTGTTGGTGCGGAGGGAGTGGACGAGATGTTCTTCGGAGGCCTTGATCCAGCTGCGAGGGGGTGCGATAATGGCAGTGGCGTCCGTTGGGCAAGGTGAAGACGTGATGTTAGCATTGATGGTCGGTCCAGGAGAGTCCGATGTTGTGGCTACAGTTGAAGTTCTCGCTGGCGGAGGTGACTTGCTCCACCATGTGTCCTGCTCTATAGCTTGTTGCAGTGACTTGCTGCTTGCGTCTGTAGTGGACCTTCACCTGGTCACTGGGGTTGTCCAGGTATAACTTGAGTTCACAGAGTAGGATGCTGAGGGTGGATGGGGTGCAATGAGGTCTACAATGGTATTGGAGAATGGGGACCATGGCCCGGGGTGCCTGCACATGAGGGTGCCGCAGAGGATGTTCTTGGGCCTGGTCCGGATCTTGGAGTCGACGTAGTCCATGGTCACCCTTAAATCATCAGAGTGCATGGTCGGTCGGCTTCTGTAGGGGATGGCAATGTCTTCTCCCTGACGGTCGGGGTGCCCCTTGTGGGTGATACTGCAGTCGTCAGTGATGGCGATGTCCGGTCTGGAACAGAGGTTGGTCCTGGCAGGCGAGGTGGTGTCCAGGGCGAGGATGCTGCCGGAGGTCGTATCAGTGGAGTGTCCAAAAGGAATGCTCCTTGGTGCTGAGCGCTTTCCAGGGGCAGACAGACGCAAACAGTGTAGCCTATGGTTGCCTTTGGCACGGGAGACGACCATTACAACGCAGGCAGTACATCGTTAACAATGCAACTCTGACAACGCTAGTGCCTTAACATCACATTAGAATACAACGCATTGTGAGGTCAGTAATGAGGTAATTTAACGTTTTTTGGGTGGGTATGGGTTTCGGATGTATAAATTTAAAAGTACGTTTTGGGGTAAATAATAAAAAATGGGGTGTGTTTTGGGGTATAATATGGAAATTGGGTGTGTTTTGGGGGCTAAGAAAGGAATTTCTGGATTCACGGTTGGGTGTGGGGTGCAAAGGTTAGTTTTGTGTTGCACTCACTGAGGTGGGAATAGTGATATTTATGTCTCCGCTATGCAACACCTACTCTACTGTTGCAATATGCCTATTATTAGTATGCTTTGGAAATAAATGCGATGTTATGGCATTTGTCGAAAATACGTATGTGCCTTCGGCACACTAGTGGTACGCCCGCTGTGCATGGGCACACAGCGGACAAAATAGAGAAGTGCTGAGGGGGGGATGTTCTACATGCAGGCTGTAATGCAGCCTGCATTGCTAACAGGGAAGTGAGCATGACTGTTTTGGGTGGCCTGAGTGGGCCGAACAAACAGTCATTGCGCACTTGAGTGGGCATGTCGTTCCGCCCATGCCCTGATCCGTGTTTGGAGCACTACCACCCACCCTCCCACCCCATGAGGATACATAGCATGATTACAACAGTTAGTTATCATCGTGTGATGATTGTTCCTCTTCTGCACTGCTTGAGGCAGTGGGGCAACGCTCTTCCACCATAGAGGAAGAGACGCTTTGGGGGGGCATCATCTACGTGTGATAGGTCTGAGTGACTTTCTCCACGGCTCTTCTGCGCTGCGCGTCCGACCTTCTCCTTACCTGGTACAATCCACTGGACTATCTCCGAATCTGTGACTCAGCCAGCAGGAGCATCAGCCAGGTGTGATTTCACTAGGCTGGATACAGCAGTCGCAGGCTAGACCGCTGGTGGGCCTCAAGATGTAATTGATGCAGCAGAGTCCCCTTAGGCGTGACGTTGCCTTACCCTCCACAGTGTACGGCCAGCCCAACATCGTTCGGCCTTTGATGCAGGGAGATGGGAAACACCGTTGTTAATCCACTCTGTGCACCCGTTGTAGTGTTGGATCGTAGTATGCAATGCGTACCTCACTACATTGATGCACATGGGCGTCTCTTCCATTACAGCTCCAAAGGTGGGAAGGCGGTCTTCTCACACAGGTCAGCAACGTGTCTCCATGCATCCTGCCTCTTCCACTAGGTATGGCTATTGTTGCGCATCAATGTTTACCGCCACGGATCATCGACTCCACAGCTACTCCACATCCCACTCCAGGCCAAAGACACAGGTCCAGCGAGGGATCCAGGAACCAGATGAAGGTCCAGCGAGGGATCCAGGCACCAGACGCAGGTGTAGCGAGGGATCCAGGAACCAGACGCAGGTCCAGCGAGGGATCCAGGAACCAGACATAGGTCCAGGGAGGGATCCAGGAAGCAGGCGCTGGTCCAGCGAGGGATCCAGGATCTCATCCTGGTCAACCGGATGTTAGGTGGCTTGCGGGGATTGTTGATGTGTGTTACACTATGCCCTGGCTGCTCAAATCTGCATTTTTCCTTTTTTGTGTGCATCTTTTGTATTGGAGGTGGACAGATAGGCTAAGTCCAAATTGCGGGTTAGTGTGCCTTTTTCTATCGCTAAGGGCTTATCGCTGGATTTCTCCCGCTATCGCTGGTTTCATTAATACCATCACACTAATGTTAGTGGCGGTTTTCACCACTGATCCCTGAAGCTAACGCCTGTTAGCAAAACATTGCTAATACGTTGCTAACAGAGCGATAACTTGCAGGGATCGACGGCAATAGGAAAACTAGTGCTAACCTAGATTAGTAATAGGTATCACATTTTCTTGGGAATATGCCCTATAGTGTTGTTAGACTATCAACATGTTTAGGCCTTCCATGTGCCCTTCTCGGGTTTCTTGGCCTTCTTCAGGATTAGGATCCCTTAGCCTTCTTGGGCACCTTGTCACCCTCCCCTAAGTACCTTAATTTTCAGGTATTGGAATGGGAATATTTTTCTTTTGGTCTTCCCTCTTTATCTTGGGTTCATCCTGAGTTTCATTGCATCAGTCTGAAACCGGGGTAGTAATGGGAATGTCTCCCTTAGTCACACTTTCGTCATGGTAGATGCATTGCAATTCAGCCATCCGCTATCCTCTGTAGATAGATCTATCTCACTACCCCGGTTTCAGACTGATGCAATGAAACTCAGGATTCTTAGGGTTCGGGGATAAATAGTTTAGGGTAATGAGGAGCTCCTAAGGGTCATGGATTGCTGATGTTTAAGGGCGTTGAGGGTTTAGGGTTTGTAGATTGGTGGAGTTTGGATGTGCTGAGGTGATTTAAGGGGTATAGAATGGGTGGCATTTAGACATAGAAAGGGGTTTTTAGGGTTCAGGATTCGGTAGAGTTAGGGTTAGTGAGTGATTTTATGGTTCATAGATTGTGGATTTTTGGGTGAAAAGAATCAGAGGTGAGTGTAGTTTAGGTGTGGTGAGGGGTTTTAGGGGGCAGGGACTGATGGTGTTTAGGGGTTGGGATGGGTCAACAAATTAAAAGCATCCAAAATAATTGTTGGACAATGTAAAAGATATAAATATAAAATAATGTCCACTGAAGGAAAGCACCAAAATAAATATCTTCATCAAAACTGTTTCCGAAAGTAAGACCAGCGACAATTACATTTACATTTACATTTAAAAAATAAAATTCAAAAGCCAATTTCCACCAAAACGACATTCTCTGAATTGGTTTCTAGGAAAAGGTAAAATGTCATTCATTCTGAAAATTTCAATTAAATAGTATTTAGATGAAATGATTTCCCAGTAATGATATTCCATGAAATTGTTTTTCTATGAAATCACATACAACCACATATTTTCAATGGATGGACTAACAAATTACAGTTGTTCAGAGTGGGTCCAAAATTATCTGCTCCTTTGCTCGATGTATGCCTCCCCAAGGGTACAATGGCTTAAGCAACTGTTGCAAAATATTGGGCTGCCATGGACCTGATAAACACTGAGGGGTTTATTTACAAAGCCCCCTGCGCCGCCCGTATCTCACTTTTTTCCATGTTGAAAGTGACGCGCCGGTGGCGCACAGGGCTTGTAAATAAGCCCCTGATTGTTCAAGGTCTGTGATGTTTGCTGTTTTAAGTTTCTTACTTTCTGCCTAGAACACCAGGCAGAACTTTATCCTTGCCTACCAAGATGTTGTTAATTTCAATGCATGTGTATGGCATTTAACCCCTTCGCTGCGGCGGCTATTCCGCCGCAGCGCTAAGGGGGAGGCGGGGCCACGTGGCGGTCCCGTGCTCGTGACGGAACCGCTCCGTCACAGCCCGCGGGTGAGCTGTGCTTGTGACAGAACGGTTCCATCACGGCCCGCCCGCTCTTCAGAATGTCAGCGCAGGCGCGGAATTCGCGCCACGCAGGCGCGGTGAGCGGGCCGTGACGGAACCGTTCCGTCACCAGCACAGCCCACCCGAGGCTCGTGACGGAACCGTTCCGTCACGAGCATGGGAGGGGTTAAAGTATTGGGTTTACTGTTCTTAAATTTCATGGGCTTTGATAAAAAAGAAACTTGAATTTATATTACCCACTGATAATTTCCAAAAAAGCAGAGCCAGATCTGGGTTAGCATATGTTCCCATACAGTAGGGGTGTGACCTACAGACAGGGCTAGTCTGTACCTTTGTGAAATACCACCATTGATTTTCATATGGCTGATATCTGCTTGCCATGGCACAGTGAGCACAAAACGATGGACTGGACTGTGTCCCACTCTGTGGCTTCGAATAATTTAGGTATTTCCATTTACCACTTTTTTGTGTTTTTTGATATATCTTATATTTAACCTGTTTCCCATAAAGCCTTATTTAGATTTCCATTTAACTTCAACAAATTGCATGCTACCATTAATCATATTCCATACATTTTGTATCTACGAACCTTAACTTGTAATGCTCATATAGTGATGAAATATTTAATTTCGATGTTCACATTCACATAAACTATCCATAAACAATACAAGCTTTTATCCATCTATCCCTGGCTTTGATTGCTTCCTGATGGTTTTACAGCAAGGTGAAGCTTTGGGACAATGAATATTTCCTAATTCGCCGTGAATGTGGTTCAATTTTACAATCAGAGCGCAAAATGTCATTTTATATTATTTGTAAATGAATCACGTTTTCTAGAGGGCTTTTTCAGCTCACACCATCAGACTGTTAATGTCTTTTTTTTATTCAAGGTAAGTGATAATATGGGGTCTTCATAGGACAATAAAAATGGAAAATGTATTTTCAAAGTACAGGGACTGATAAGGTGCACGGCACAGGACGGACGCCGCATAATAAATACTGTGCTGGTCCAGGCAGCGTCAACACTATATGAATCACACCGAGAAGTGCTGCTCCTGTGTAGCCAATGATTCATTCTGTGACTAGCCCTGGGCTTGTAAATCAGGTTTCTGGTCCAGCGCACAGATTGATGTGATGAGAAATGTTTAAAACGCTGAATGTAGAGCTCATCATGAATAAAAGATGCTCGAGTCAAGGCAGGGCATCTTTATTGGGCATTTGCTACATTGTGCGTGATTGGATGTGCATGGATAACTAGGCGGTATCAATAAAGATTATTGGAGCACAGGTGATCGTCCAGTGGCGGCTGCCAGCGATGGAGAGTGGTGAGCGGGCAAAACAGTAAACTAGATGAACTTCATGCCGACCTGCTTACATTATCTTTTTGAAGTTAAATTGTTTAACTTTCAAACGGTGATGTAATGCATGTCTGCGATTTAGGGATACATACAGGCATAAAATATATTTTGACAAAAGTAAATAAAAGTCACTTACCTCCGTCCTCGCTCTAGTGTTCTCTCCTCCAGCCAGCCCCAGCTAAGTCCCCTAACCAATCCCCGCGCTGCTCTCATGCTGAATGAGAGCAGCGCCAGGATGGATGGAGCAGGCTCTCTCAGCTCTCCTAAGAGGCCATTGCTCTGTCTCAACCCAGCCTCAGCTAAGTCCCCTAACCAATCCCCGCGATGCTCTCATGCTGAATGAGAGCAGCGCCAGGATGGATGGAGCAGGCTCTCTCAGCTCTCCTAAGAGGCCATTCCTTGGTCTCAACCCACCTGTCAAAGACAGCTGGGTTGAAAGGTTTAAAGTGCACATGTCTGGCTGGTCATCACAAGACAGCGACCAAAATGACATGCGCACTTTAAAGTGCCCAGGCAATCACTCCTCTCTGCTGCTTTCAGTCAGCAGCAGCAGCCCTGCCCTCATCCTGAGATTCGACTCGGCATTGGGGTTTGCAGAGCCAATGAAACATTAAATCGTAATAACGTTTGCTACCATTTACATTTTCACGGGGGGCATTTTAACTAGTGGGGCGATGCACTCTCCCTTTAATCCACACAATGTTGATTGATAGGTGGTTCTATTTGAATAATAAAAAAAATTCACTCTCATTCTTTCAAAGATAAGTAAAGTAAAAAAGTGTATGTGGCACTGTATGATGTAAAGCGCTGTGTGTTACAAGAGCATTGCAAGCTACTGGGGCATTCTCTAACCAAACAGAGCAGGTAGACTGAAAACTGCATTACCTTATAAGGTCATGGAACTCAGAGGTGATGTGCAATATCTTTTCTTGGTGTTTAGGGACTTACTAGACATGCTCACAAGTTCACCCTCCACATAGCGCCAAGTATTAATGATAGCTCATTACAGAATAACTAGAGGAGTTGGGGGATATTTGTTGGGGGATTACTGATGTGGCAACAGCCTGCATCACTCCATTCTAGTTCAACTGTTGTGTACTATAACATTGTGCTATTACACTGCTGGCACAGAAATGGAAAGCATCAACTAGAAGGTGAGCCATTAACTGGTCGTAATCTGTACAGTTGTCTGAGGGAGAGGTCACCAGTGTGTCTTCCTAGGGATGGACAATGTGAAAACAGGTCCCTGCGGTCAGCCATCGGCTGGCATTTTGAGTAAAAGACTTAGGGGTCCATTATGATGTAGGGCAGATTACCACTGCCTGCATGTTAATAGCTGAATCTCAAGCTCATGACCTCTTACCTCTCATTGGTGCATTATGCAATGTTTGGGTTATCAAGCAACAGCTATCATACTCTGAATTTGAGTTTTAGATTAATATATTTGATTGAGTATGTATTTAGCCCTGGTTTATAAGCCACCGTGGTTTAGAACATTAAGGACCTGATTAGAATGGCGGGCGGGCTTTCGCCCCCCCGCTACTCTAGCGGTGCTGTGACTGGCCGCCAGTGGTGCGGCGGTCCTGCACCGGAAATTAGGATGCCACTGCCACCGTGGCGGTGGCATCTCCAGTCCCAGCATTGTGGCATGCAGTGGTCACAGCACCGCCCGCCACAATGCTGGGAATGCACTGTGTGCATTGTCATGCACAAGGTGACAGGCACACCTTCCATCAGAGGAAACGGGTGGAGGTAACAGACTGGGACACTATCCTTCTCCAGAGAGATCCAAAATCATGTGACAAACCACTCTGATGTGAGGCATACTCTTTTCCTTGATCCCCATCATGATCATCAGAATGCACATTGTAGATGTATCTTTTAAGCTCCAATTGATTCATCATTAAAATTGATTGCAGGGCTCTCGTCTAACTTGCTGTGTTACTAACGGTAACGTTAAGCAACAATGTACATTGGTTGAACTTATTTAATTGTTTGATATGTTAATTGGTTCACTCAACAGCCTAACAATAATATGTTGCTATAGAAGTACTCTGTATTCTGTATGAACTACAATTTGTTATACTTGAAAATAATAGAAGAAATTAATAGATGGGCGAGTATATTATTTGCAGACCTTGGCCACAAGGAGCTCTAGTCTGCAACTTGAGGAAATGACCAAGAAATCCAGAATGCAGGTATTTGTGAATGTATTCTGTATGTAAGGGCAACATGTAGCAAATGTTACCCACAGATGCTATTAGCTGAAATCCATGTCTAATGGCTCACTCTATAAAAAGTGAATGTATTTTTTCCCAAATGCTGATATTTAGTAGACATGCATGGTAAATGGCAATTCATTGTGCTTCTGGTCTGTGTTTGGTGTAATGATCCATGAAGTGTGGAGGATGGGCATTTTCTAATCTGTGTCTCATTGCCAGAAGTATGTAACTTGAACCATGAACAATGAAAGTCAACGTTTTTATGTGTTTAGCTGTTTTGTTCTGAAACTGGTGTTCAGTTCAGCAAAACTGGCATTTGCCATATAATGGATAGGCCTTATTGCAGCAGTCTGTCTCTGATGAACCAGTCTGTAAAATGAACTTCAAGCCATTTGCAAATACAGAATGGAAGAGCTTGTAGTATGTATTTGCTGGGCCTGTCTGAGAAACAGAACCTAGGGTTGCACTCAGCTGTGATCTCTGTTTAGCTGAAGTATCTAAAAAGGCATCATGGAGGAGCAGAACAGAGTTATTGTTTTTTTGGCAGGTAGTCATTTTTTAACACAGTCCATATCTGTATTTATAAATAAGAAGGCACAGTTTGGGTTTGTAGCCAGAGCTTACAGGAGCAAAGCATGTTTTCGGGAAAGATCTAAAAAATATGTCATTCGACTGTTAGTGTTCAGCAAAGTAAAATTGGGTTACAAATACTCACCATGGATTCCCGGTGATAAAACTTGTCCTCCATCCCTTTCACCCACTCATCATTTGTGAGGGCCATTTTCACTTGGAACTCCAGCGGTGATCTGGAGGGAACTTATTGCACTGGGTCGAGGGATCTGCCTGTTGCCCCCCTATAAACAGTGTCTCTTAGGAAAACTTTCTGGGGTTGGCTAGAGCCCCTATGGAGAGGGACCTGAGCTGAACCTTTGGTAGCTATGGCACTGAGCAGACAGGCTTACCCTCGAGAAAATGTGTAAAGCATTTAGAAGTAACAAATTAAATGAAAAGGTCAAAAACTTAACTCAATAAAATAAATCCCACTCCAATTTAAAAAATAGAGCAAAACAACGAAAATCCTAAGAGGGGAACCAGGCATATGAATTCTAAATTAAGGAAAAATAGCGCCAAAAAGCACTAAGCACCAATTATAGTTAATGGTCGCGGTAGACCAGGTGTAGGTGCAATTGTAGGCCAAACATGGAGTGCGGGTCAGATACACCAACCAAGTACTTCCCAGTTGGAGATTTTACCTTGCACTTAGACTTTGATTTGAAGTCGAAATCCTCCGGCAGGACAATGTTGCAGACTGTACCAGATAGCATTGGACGAGGTTTCCAGAAGCCATTGGTTTTGGCAGAAAAAGCTTAAAGAAGGAACATTCTAAATTTTAACTCATGGAAGCCTTTTCCATGGGCTGGATATTTTTGCCACCTTCGCCCAGTCAAGATGTGTACATTTGGCCTGCTCATAATCCTCCAGTGGGGCAAGGTTGCAGGCTTTATTCGATGATGAATTCCACAAGGATGGATACCTTCTATCAGATGGCTTCCAAAAATGTATTTGCTTCAGCTGAATAGTTGCGATCAGGAGGAACCTGGTTCTTCCGCCCGGAGAAGTTGCAGCTCGGGCAGATTGGCTTGAGGGGTTTGTTCCAGTCCTTGAGAGTTCTGGAAGTCTAAAGATTTTCTAAGTTTCAACTTTTAAGAGTTGTTAGGAGAAGTTTAGTTAGACACAACCAAGAAAACCAAGACCTCAGGAACAGTACTCAGGTGCCAGGACTCATGCCAAAAGAGGCCACCAGCAGAGTCCAGTCCACATCCAGTTGCTAATTAGGCTTAGGCGGTGAACTCCGCTCTATTTGCGGAGTTTGCAGAGTTGTCTGCACTACGCACTCCGTGGAGATCGCGGAGTGCAAAAAACCCCACTCTGTTTGGTGCACAGGAGTTTTTTCCTCGCTTGCCAATGGTAAGTTGACCAGTGCGAGCTGCCGCGCGGGTAGAATTTCTACTTGAGCAGCAGGAAGATCAGAGCAAGCGGCATTTCGGAGCTCCGCTGAGTTTTTTTGTCACTTTGCGGATCTCCGCAAACTCCACCCAGGCCTATTGGGTACTTCAGTGAAAAAGCCTCTAATAACCTGTTCACACCCTGTAGCCACACAGGAGATCAGCCAACTGACTCTTGGAGTCCACTTTTTTTGTCCTGGGCACAAGGGGGAGCCGGTCCAAACCTCCAGGTCTTCTCACAGGTCTTAAACAGCACGTGCAGTCCTTCTATTCTTCCACATGTCAGGAGAGTATTCAGAAGAGGGTAGCTTAGGATGAACAAATTTGGCTGGCACAGCTAGTCTAGTGAGTAGGGATAACTCCAGACTTCTCATTAACTATTAGGGTGAAGATTCCCAGAGGAAACCCTACTCACTTTTGCAGCAGTTCCTGTTTGCTATACTGTAAGCAATTCCACAATACAACTACTCTCAAACTTCAAAATGGGGTAACCAGGCCTTCCTCCCTTGTGCAGAGCCTGTGTATCATCCAGAGGTGTAGCCAAGAAAATGAGAATTCCCCTCCTCTGAAGTTCATCGAAACCTGTTCTTAGGGTAAAACCCCTCTCACTGGGTTTTAGTGCCACCCTGGCTGTTGGAACAAAGGGCTGCATTATTCAGATCTCATCTTAAATTTACTTGTGAAAGAGCAGGCCCCTTTACAAGTTAATGAAGTACCCGGTCTTCCTGCAAGGCTAAGAAAAATACCTCCCCACAACCTGGCCGATGTTCCTGCTCTAGAAGCAGTTTTCACATCTCATTTAGGTAAGCACTGGCTGGACATCTGCTAGAGAGCTAATGCAAATTAGCCTAACTTTCTAAAAGTAAATTTTTCTCAATATGTGTTGAAAAGCCAACTCCATCAGTGAATTGGAGTTTTAAAAACAATAAAATGTTGAACTATTTTTTCAGCAGAAATATTAGTTTAATCTGTATTCTACATTTCCTTATAGGATAGCCAAAGCCTTCCACAGGGAAAATTGATTTAGGGGCCTTATCACTGTAGGGACATGATAACAATACATGTCTACTTCTCCTGCCTTTACATTACAGGCACCCTAGCTTGTGGGCTAAAAGGCCTACCTATGGGTGGCATTAATATTCAAAAGAGAGGGTTTTCCCTGCCAAAAATCTATCTTATCTGATACCCAGTGCTCTTAAATTAAAGGAGCCTATCCATTTTCTGTTTCATACATGATAGTACTGCCTCTGTCTAGCATATTAGTAACACTATGAGAGTAATATCCCCCTTGTTGCTAGGTCCCGAAATGTTGCATCACCAAACTCCAAACCCAATACTTCCAGCACTAGAGACATCGGACCCAGGCTTGCAGCCAAAGGTGCAAGGACTGCTGGTATCTACTGTGCCCACCTTGTTCTTGCCCACATCCTGCAATATTGGGGAGCAGAAAAACTCCCCCCCCCAGCTAAAGTAAAACCTGCTCTGCTTTCCTATAGCTCCACACCCTTGCACCAAAATGACCCCTGCTCACTCTGCACATACATCTAGCTGGTGGTAAATGTGTATTGATGTGGGTGCATTATACCTATATGGGCAAAAAATAAGCAGATTTAGCCACTGTGTCCCCAGGTCCGCATTCATTTCCCACTCAAGAAAAATAACTTGTCATTTCTGGATGCTGGTGTTGAATACTGACCGAAATAGGAGATTTTGATCCTCTAGTATTCCGCAACTTGCAATGACACCAAAAATTGGCAAAATTAAATTGACGGGAGATAGACCAAGACCTGTCAACTCTGACTCATCTGCTATACACAAACATATAGACATAAAAGTCAGTCAGACTATTTAATTCTGGACAATATTTGAATAAATCTATACCTAAGTGGGCCTTAAGCAAAAGTCCATATAAGCACATATTCTCTTTATTTTATACTTATTTTACCAATTATTATGGTAACACTCTTACTCCCTAAATTAACATCAAGGATGTTACCATTATTAACCCTTGATGATTGTCACATATCTGTGCGGCAGCCAAGGTTCGATTACCTGACTTGCAGTTTAGCTCTCAGCAATCAAATCTCTCATTAACTTTAGAACTTTAGAAGAACCAGCAAAGTGATGACATTTGTTAATAATCATGTGAGCTGATATTCACGACAAGATTATACAGGACGGGGTGATTCCTAAACTTAGTTGGAGCTATCTTTTAAACACAAAATTAATGTGAAAAGCATTTTTGAAAATTTTCACCGGGTCTGTTTTATAAACTAAGGTCTTTTTTATGCTTATCATGTTGTTTGTGGTGTTTAACTTTGATCTCCTGGTATCAGTTAGGCCTTGGCATAATTTTGATTACGCTGAGTAATCAGAGTATTTTTGGTAATTCTGCGCTACACTTTGATTCCAAATTACCAATAATTGTGTGATTACTCGTGCTCGTGTAATTAAGACTAATTCAGTGGAAATGCTCAATGCCCATAGTAAATTTGGGAAAATGCTACCCCAGGAGCACATGTTCTGTTGCATTTAGCACTATCTTTTAGCACAAAATGCATCTTCATGTCTATTTTGGATGTAAGGGGCATTTTGGAAAAATAAAAATAGTGCTAAATGCAGAATTACTCTTCTTGTGTAATTCAGGAGTAATCTCTTGGAACTCTTAGGTAACTCCACATGATTATGCTACACAGAATTACGCAAGTTATGGCCACCCATAGTATCAGTGTTCTGACTTGAGGGTTCATTTGAGAGTTTCTGATTGGTGCCCCTAAATGACTGCTACTTTACAGTGGTAATAAATTCACTGCATCTATGGTTTTTGCTGGTTGGCATGTTATTTAAAAGTGTGTGTTTATTTTTTATGTGCTGTAGACATTTTCCTCTGAGGGGAACAGGGAACACACTATTACGCGGTGTAAATTAAGTAATTGATGAGAGGAACAAAGAGCACTGCTTCTCAAGTATGTAGTAGGCTGCTGCGATCAAGAGTGTGAGCTTTTTGTAACCTGCAAAACTAATGATATTCTTTATGCGATTTGCAAATTTTTAGACAGTTTCATTAAAACTCATAAGAAAATGTACCAATTATATATTGATTTCTATTTTGTTTGTAATTTTCTTTTGATCTTTTTATAGCTGATATGAACCTAACTATATTGCTGTTTTTACATTTTGAAAATTAAGGGGGTCATTAGGATGGCGGACGGACAGGGACCGTCCGCCATAAGGGCTGAGGTCCGGTGCCTCGCATTTTTAACATTGCGCCGGGCGGTGCAGAAAACACCGTCCGCCGCAATGCCAAAAATGAATGTTGTGCGTTTCAAAGCACAACATGACAGGCACCGCATGGTGCCTACCATGCTGTACTTTAAAACGCAGGGGGTTACCATAGGTACCCCCATGTGCACCCCCCAAACCTCTTCACCATGGGGGCCCACAACGGGCCCCCAAAGCAAAGACTGTATGCCATTTCATGGCGGCATTGCAGCCACGAAAAGGCATTCCCGAAGCACATCCTAATATGGCGGGCGGTGTCTGATAGACACCGCCACCATATTAGACCTGTTCCGCCACGGTCGCAAGGCAACCGCGGTGGAAAAGCGGCGGACAGTCTTCCCGTCTGCCGCGGACCCCCCAGCCATCGTAATGTGGCGGGGGGTCATTTCTGTGAGGATGGCAGACGGATTGCCCTCGCCGGGCTGGCGGTAGCTACCGCCAGCCCGGCGGGAGCAATCCGTCCGCCATCCTAATCGACCCCTAACTATCTAGGTTTTATTTTAAATCATGTTTCATCAATTCATAGTTTGTGTCTGTAAGAAACTGGGATATTAGTTGAGAGTGCTGGAAGCCCCACTGTAATATGTGGTAATGTATTTTATGTCAATTTTACTTTAAGTAATGTTCAATTAGAATGTTTAATGTTGTAGTATTTCTACTAGTAGTATGTTTGTGAATGCATCTTTTGAGAGCCTGCTGTGGAGCTGCAAGCAGGAGGTTGTGGGTCCTGTTCTTCAAATAAACTTATGTTTATAATTGGATAACTTAGTTTGGATTTCTGCATTATACCATACTACATTTTATGGCGACGATTCAAATCTGGACCCATGACAATCGTGTTGTTTGTGTGAATAAGAAAAGAAAACTGAAAAACAAAGTAGAAGCTGTATATCAACTGGCGGAGCGTAACATACTTTAAAAGAACACTCTGGTAACGTACTAACCACTTTGGCTGCTATTGCGAACATAGTATTACTTTTCAGGCTTAACTTTGTTTATGTTCGAATGCTTGAACGTTTATTAACGCATCTTGTGAATTGGATTCGTGCGCTAATTTAATAGACCTTGAGCGATTGGGGAAACACTATTTGAGTATTTTTTAGCCTTTCTGACAGCGCACGTTAAGGAGACTGTTTTGTTTACTTTGGAAACAGGCACATGTTACTGAGCGCGTCTTTTAAAGATTGACTGCTCGCTTACCTGACAAGACGCGATCTGGATTCCCTGAGCTGACCTCTGCTGGGTGCACGCGTCTACGCTTTTAGCACGATATAGCCTGGACGTCATAACGCTCACCAACACGAGTGAAATAACTTCTATTTTCTTTGGAAAGGCACCTGATCACGCCTTACAACGCTTTTGCTTCAACTTTTACTTTCATGAAAATCACATTAAGCACATTTGGAAGAATTTATTTACTTATATATATGCAATTAACGTCTTGCAATTAACAGACGCCCACTTGGGGGCGGCTACACTCACCAAATAAAAATGGCAGTTTCCCCCATGAAAGCGAGTTGCTGTTTCCTCTTTGCTGCCCCAGATGAAGAGGTCCTTACCTTGAAACGTGTTGGGCAACTGTAATAAACAGTTGAATAAGGAAGCAGGCGCATGATACATGGAACGCTGTTGTGTGCCTTCCCGCTGCGCAAGGGCACATTGGATAAAATTGACTGCACGGCGGTCCGGCCGTGGGGAAGTGCACCATCACCAGGTGGGAGAAAACGAGTCAACCACTTGGATGAGGCTGCCACTTTGAACTTTTCATCACTGGATCTGCACAGCGGTCATATGCTAATTAGCCTGCCAGTCTTTTCCGCGACCTATTAAGGAATAATACTAATGAATTACAAAGGGTAACCTGCACTTACTTTTAGTTCTCAAATGACTCTCGCCTTCAGGACTCAATGTCCCAGCATGCAATTAACGTCTTGCAATTAACAGACGCCCACTTGGGGGCGGCTACACTCACCAAATAAAAATGGCAGTTTCCACCATGAAAGCGAGTTGCTGTTTCCTCTTTGCTGCCCCAGATGAAGAGGTCCTTATCCTGAAACGCGTTGGGCAACTATAATAAACAGTGGAATAAGGAAGCAGGCGCATGATACATGGAACGCTGTTGTGTGCCTTCCCGTTGCGCAAGGGCACATTGGATAAAAAAAATATATATTTTTTTAACATTACCTCATTTTAATTGTGTTTTATGATATAAGAAAAAAGTCTTTTCAACCAATTGTAACATTTTAGAGGAAATACCCGTACTGAAGAACATTTTTCTTGTCAAATTACATTTTGTGTCATGGCTTCTAGCAGTGGCAACAATGCTATGCATTCACCTACATTTCTTGAGATATACCGCAAACCCATGAAACCATGGCATAAATGGTTTAGAGTTTTTGAGAACTATCTTGAGGCTATAGATGCTGCTAAATACTCAGCATCACGTAAAATGGAATTGTTATTTAACCATTTAGGCAGCGCTGGCCAAGAAATCTTTGATAATTTACCTGTAGTTCCTGCACCATCTGGAAATGATTCATGGGATGTCTTCAAGGATCCTTGGCACAGATTGGGAAACAGTGGGCCTCATTTATGAAAAGTGAAGCATCGCTGCGTGAAAACAGCGATGCGTCACTTTTCACTGCGCACTCCTTGCGACACCAATGACGCGTCATATTTAATGTATGACGCATCATGTCGCAAGGACTTACAGATACGTCAGTATTTCTGACGCATCTGTAAGCGCAAAAGTGACGCATTGCTGGAGTGTGTCACAAAAGTGACGCAACTCCAGCATTGCGTCCTTTCACATGGGGAAAGCCCCATGTGAAAGGGCTTGCGCCAGTCTTATGCCTGCTGTGAGGCAGGCGCAAGATTTTGACGCAACAGCATCCTAAAAGTGACGCAGTGAAATCTCATAGATTTCACTGCGTCACTATTACGAGGCTTTTTGCGGGGGAACGCCCCCTCTGCATACATTATACCTGCCGCAGGTATAATGTGGCGCAGGGGTTTAAAAAGTGACGCATCTACCTAGATGCGTCACTTTTTAAATATGGCGCAACAAGGCGCATTTTGTATGCCGCTGGTGCGTCACAAAAAGTGACGCACCGGCGGCGCAAAACTGACGCAAGGCCTCATAAATAAGGGCCAGTATGTGGATGAACCATCAGTAATGATTTAAAGACATAAATTCTTCAAACGTAAACAATCATCTGAGGAATCTATTGAAGACTATTTAGCAGTATTACGTGTTCTAGCATCAAAATGTGCTTTTGGCAATTATCTGGATACTGCTCTACGTGATCAGTTGGTCTTCAATTGTTCTAACAAGAAAATTCAGGAACGCATTTTGACTTGTAAGAATCAATCTCTTGATGAAGTCATGGATATAGCCAGGAGTATAGAACGTTCTATTTTTTCTTCAAAAATGTTGACTGAATCTTCCATCAGCATGTTTGCAGACACTAAAGTGGCTGTAGTTGAGATGACATCTAGTAGTAATGATACTAATGTACATTTTGTTTCACAGAAGAATGTAGCTAAAAAAATAGTGATAAGAGAGTGGGTGGAACTTGTTATAGACGTGCTTCTAAGTTTCATTTGGGCAATTAAGTTAAATTCCCTGAAGTATTTTCAAACAAACGTTGCTGTTATTAAGAATTTTGAACATACTATTAAATTGAAAATCAATGCTGTTCCTGTTATACAAAAGGTTAGACCAGTTCCTCTTTCAGCCACGGAAGATCTCAAAAGATTACTAGATGACATGTGTTCTCAGGGCATTATTAAGCAAGTAGAGCCCTAAAAATGGATTTTGGCAGCTGTTGTCGCACGCAAAAGTTCTGGGGATATACGCTTGGGTGCTGACCTGAGAGCCCTCAATAGAAACATCCTTGTAGACTGCCATCCCCTCCCAAGAATTCATGAAATGTTGGCCAGATTAGGAGAAAGTAAGTAATTTTCAACTATTGATTTACGCTCTGCGTATCATCAAATTCCGTTATCTGAAAATTCCCAGCATCTCACTACATTTGTAACACATTTTGGTGTATATATGTACAAGCGTATACCTTTTGGGTTGGCCTCCGCAGCCAGTGTTTTTCGACGTTTAATGGATCAAATATTAGTGGATCAGAAAGGTATTCAAGCCTTTCAGGGTGACATTTTAGTTCACACAGAGAGTATGGATCAACATATTACATTGTTAGGGGAGGTTTTGAGCAAATTAGGTACACATGGAATGACAGTCAACATTGACAAATGTACATTTTTTTCACAAGAAGTTAATTATTTAGGACATAATATCTCAGCAGAAGGTATAAAACCTAAGGTTTCCTTGTTAAAAGGAATTAATGAAGCAGCTGTTCCCAATGACAAAAATTCACTTAGAGCCTTTTTAGGCTTATATGAGAATACTATGCACGGTTTGTTCAGGGATATGCTGTTGTTGTCCAAACTTTAAGGAATCTCTTGAAGAAAAATTACAAATTTGTTTGATCCGATGAATGTCAACAAGTATTTGAATCTGTAAATAAATTGATTACTACAGCTCCAACCATTAAACCGTTTACGCATGGAGCAAAATGTATTAATTACTGTAGATGCTAGTGCGAAAGGTTTGGGTGCAGTTCTTAGTCAAATGGTTGGAGGTCAGGAGTGCACTATCGCTTTTGCTTCAGGCACATTAAATGTTGCTGAAAAGAACTATAGCACAATAGAGCGTGAAGCACTGGCGTGCTCTTGGGCATCCGAGAAATTCAAAATGTATATTTGGGGAACAAAATTTGAAATGCATACTGATCACAAACCTTTATTATATATGTTGGGAAATAGTTGTTCAAATAAGGCTTCTGCAAGACTGATAAGATTATTGCAAGGTTACAGGAATTCAGTTTTGAGATAAAGTACATTCCAGGAGAAAAAAACATAGGGGCGGACTGTTTATCACTTTTACCGGTTGTAGATGACTGTGTTTATGATGGCGAGAAAACCTAATTGGGAAGATGTGGAGTTTGTATTCACAGTTAGTGACATTAATGAACTATTTAAGATATCAGAAAAAGAATGGTTGGAGAGTTGTGACAAAGATGACTGCACGGTTCAGGTAAAGAAATTTCTCATAGATGGTTGGCCAGGTAATAGGTGTATGGGTAAACAACCTTTACAACGCAACTTTTACCACTCAGTGCCTTTACAACGTGATATTTACAACGCAAACCATTACAACGCATTGCGCTGGGGGCGCTCTAGGATAGGGAATACGTTTAATTTACTATCCAACACCTTCCCTAGTGTCCACGGGGACTGGTGTTGGAATAGTAAATTAAACTTTTCACTATCCAGCACCCCAAAGCGCTATGCGTTGTAATGGATTGCGATGTAAAAACCGCGTTGTAAAGGCATGCATGGTAAAAGCATGCGTTGTAATGTCATACATTCTGTGTATGTCCATGGATTTAAAATGTTTTGCTTAGGTTGCATCGGAATTATCTCTAGTTAATAATATCTTGCTAATACAAGATTTATTTGTTCCTCCCGTCACTCTCAGATCTAAAATTATTTCATTAGCACATGAGGGACATTTAGGGATTTCAGCTACGGTGAAGAAAATCAAACAAATTTATTGGTGGCCAGGTATTGAAGGTCAAGTTAAAAGATATGTGGAAACGTGTGCTGAATGTTTATGCTCTGATAAACATTGGAGAACTTCAACAGCTCCTTTATGTCCCGCATTGGAATAATCTCTAGTTAATAATATCATGCTTAGACAAGATTTATCTGTCCCTCCCGTCATTCTCAGGTCTAAAATTATTTCATTAGCACATGAGGGACATTTAGGGATTTCAGCTACGGTGAAGAAAATCAAACAAATTTATTGGTGGCCAGGTATTGACGGTCAAGTTAAAAGATATGTGGAAACGTGTGCTGAATGTTTATGCTCTGATAAACATTGGAGAACTTCAACAGCTCCTTTATGTCCCGCATTGGAATAATCTCTAGTTAATAATATCATGCTTAGACAAGATTTATCTGTCCCTCCCGTCATTCTCAGGTCTAAAATTATTTCATTAGCACATGAGGGACATTTAGGGATTTCAGCTACGGTGAAGAAAATCAAACAAATTTATTGGTGGCCAGGTATTGACGGTCAAGATAAAAGATATGTGGAAACGTGTGCTGAATGTTTATGCTCTGATAAACATTGGAGAACTTCAACAGCTCCTTTATGTCCCATTAGTTGGCCAAATAATGCTTGGGAAAAAAATGGTCTTGACTTTACTGGTCCATTTAATGTTTTTGGAGGTGACAAAAGATTTCTTATAGTTGCCATTGACTACTATTCAAAGTGGTTACATTTTTCTTTTGTACGTAGTGCGGATTCCTCTTCAGTAGTTCAATTTTTGAAACATCTGGTTGGTATTGAAGGTAGAGTCAAGGAAGTTGTTATCGATAATTTTATTTCTGATGAGGTTACTAGTTTGCTTGACAAACATGATGTTAAGCACATTAGGGTACCATTAAATAGTCCAGCTTCTAACGGTCTTGTGGAAAGAGTCAATTGGTTAATTAAGGAGGGTGTTCAAGCAGCAGTTGCTAACAATCTAGATGTTGTGGAATATTTACATTTTAAAGTTTGGAACTACAATATTACCCCACAGAGTACCACAGATGTTGCTCCATTTGTTTTGCTGAGAGGAAGAAAACCAATTCTTGCTATTAGTCCAACATGGTCATTAGACAAAGTCGAGCGTTATCATAATATTGACTTACATGGTGTGCGAGAACATGTCAAAGAAAACAGAATAGTTATGAACGGAATGGCTATAGAAGAATGCATATATAAAAGAAGGAACATTGAACATTGGAGATTGAGTTTTAATTTAAAAAAACAATAAAGTTAGTAAAGGACAGTCCACATTCTCCAAACCTGTAAGGGTGTTAGAAATTAACAAAACAGCTGTTTTATTACAGGACAGAGGATGGTGGAATAGTAATGCTTTAGTTAAGGTAACTGGGGAACAAGCTAAGGCTTCCCTCCCCCTCGCACAGCGGGGGGAAACCACCCCGCAGCGAAGGGGTTAAGGAAAGGGGGTGTGTAATATGTGGTAATGTATTTTATACAGGGTTATATCAAACAAAGAGCAGACAAACAGTAAGGATTGCATGCAGAGTGCCACAAGAAGAACCCTCAGGCACCAACAAGACAGTCGGTTGCCATTTGTTTTCATTGGGTCCTTTTCAGAAAGAAGTGATTGAAAAACTAAAAGAAGTATGGACTACTCCCCGAGAAGAGTTAGTTTTATTAAGGGGTAGCTCTAGCTTCGTTAAAAATCTTAGTGAGAAAAATCGGACAGGATCGTGGTTATCTAGTTTGAACCACCCAGTCCTAAACAAACAACAATATAGGTCGACATGTTTCTGCTAATACGAGCCCAAACTCGGCTCAGTGTTCATCAGGAACATACCTAAATACTTCAAGAGGGTGAGCCACGCTAAGGCTTCACTGCCGCTTGAGGTAAACAAAATGTCTAAAAAAGATTACGACCTTATGTGTAATCAGGACACTGGGACTTCCAAGTGTTTCTCCTCCTATATGTGAGGGATATAAGTATGCATGTTGTTTCTGCAGTGCTACATGGGCTCGCGGCTGAGGGAACTCTTCACGCTGGGGGACCTTGCTCCCGGCGACTCCCCGCATATAAACCTGCTTATTGCCAGGTCCACGGCCCATGTAGCACTGCAGAAACAACGTGCATACTTATATCCCTCACATATAGGAGGAGAAACAATTGGAAGTCCCAGTGTCCTGATTACACATAAGGTCGTAATCTTTTTTAGACATTTTGTTTACCTCAAGTGGCATTGAAGCCTTAGCGTGCCTCACCCTCTTGAAGTATTTACGTATGGTCCTGATGAACGCTGAGCCGAGTTTTGGCTCGTATTAGCAGAAACATGTCGACCTATATTGTTGTTTGTTTAGGACTGGGTGGTTCAAACTAACATAACCACGATCCTGTCCGATTTTTCTCACTAAGATTTTTAACGAAGCTAGAGCTACTTCCTTAATAAAACTAACTCTTCTCGCGGAGGAGTCCATACTTCTTTTATTTTTCAATCACTTCTTTCTGAAAAGGACCCAATGAAGACAAATGGCAACCAACTGTCTTGTTGGTGCCTGAGGGTTCTTCTTGTGGCACTCTGCATGCAATCCTTACTGTTTGTCTGCTCTTTGTTTGATATAACTCTTTTACCTGGTGGCAGTTATTGACTATCCCTTTACTTTATTAGTCACTCTTTTGTTGATTTGCAAATTATTACTCATATGGGGTACAAGAGTGGTCTTACGAGCCCTTTCTCTCCTGTTGATGATATATGTAATGTATTTTATGTCAATTTTACTTTAAGGAATGTTCAATTAGAATGTTTAATGTTGTAGTATTCCCACTAGTAGAATATTTGGGAATGCATCTTTTGAAAACCTGCTGTGGAGCTATAAGCAGGAGGTCATGGGTCCTGTTCTTCAAATAAACGTATGTTTATAATTGGATAACCTCGTTTATGCGATTTCTGCATTATACCATACTACACCCACTCAAATAATAAACACAATGCTTGTCAGGGTAAACCACAAAACTCACAAAATAAATCTGTGCTTAACCCTCTGGTTGCTCGGCACAAAAGCAGTCAGGCTTAGCTTAGAGGCAAAGTGTAAAGTATTTATGCAGCACTCAGACAGTAATAATGTAAAAACACAAGAAAAATCTCAGCCAAATTTGGTGAAATAGAGTGGCACAAAAGCAACAGAAATGTAATCAGAACTGGGAAAATGAATTGTTTAAGTTTTAGCTGAAAATAGAGCCAGAAAGCACAAAGTGGCACTCAAAGTTATCTGGTCATGCTAAACCAGGGAAATGTCACAAGTTGAGGCCGACCACAGTGGATCACAGATCTAATACAGGGACTTGGTTAGCCCTGCTGAAGAGTTTCCTTCTTTCGTCTGGTGTGAAGGGCGGCATTCGCTGTGCTTTGGGCCTGCAATAAGGAGGCGTTTGGCGCAGGGAGCAGGTCGGGTGTCATGGACGGTTGTTGCTGTAGCTGAAAGAATCAGTCTTTGCTGGAAATTTGCGTTGACGTTTGACATGGGCTGTCAATATTGACATGAAGAGCTGGTCTCACTGGAGCTTCACGTTGGCGTGGACAGTTGCTGTCAGCACGAAGACCAGTTTCCACTGCAGCTTCACTTTGGCGGTCATCGCAGGTGGTTGAATCTCAACACGAAGAGGTCATAGTGTGGTCACGAGGAGGCAAACCTCTGTATCTTCACCTTTTCTTAAGAAGGAGTACCATCCCAGCGAAGGTCCAGGACTTGGGGGTGCACCCGTTGGGCATCAGGACCAACTCCATAGGAGGCCAGCAGTAGGGCTCAGACAGGCCCAGGAAGGTTCACTTGTTGTTGGTTAGCTGGGAAGTTGCAAGGACACCTCTGAAAGCTTGTTGTGTCCCTGTAACTCAAACAGGAGAAGAACCAACCGATCCTTGGAGTCACTTCTCAGCAGCTTGAGTTCTAGGCAAGCAAATCCTCTTTTCCTTCTTCAGACTGCAGGGCAGTCTGACTTCTGAATCCTCCACAGGTCCAGAAGTGTTCTGATTAGAGTTTCTGTAGTTCTCAATTTTATTCCCAGTGTCTGTCTGTGGGTGGGGGATGCCTCCTTTGTCTAACCTTACCCCGTTTCTGGGTGTAACTCCAAACTGTTTAGGGAAATAAAGCAGGTACAGGTGTGAGTTGCATTTGTCTGTGTAAGGGCAGGCAGCACTTAGAAGTCATCAATTGGATAAACAAGCCCTGAGACTACTCCTTTGAAGCCCAGGAAGGCTGAGTAAACACCCTCAGGGCATCCTGCTCAGGAGAGCAACACCCTGGCCCATTTTGCTCCAATATTTAGAAGGACTATACAAAACATCACAGTCACTCCTAAGGTAGCACCCAGGGCCTCCCTGAGGAGTGAATTATAAATATTAAAAAAAAGAAGGTTTAGTCCTGGGAAAATGGCAGTTTAAAACTGCCCTACAAACTGCAGTGGCAGGCCCGAGGGCTTGAGGCAGGTTTAAAAAATATTTTAGTGGGTGGCACAATGAGTGCTGCAAGCCCTAGTAGCAGTTAATTTACAGAATCTGAGTACATGTAGTATCATTTACTAGGTACTTATAAGTAAATGTAATGTCCCACTTAGGTGTCAGACACTTTTATAATCTCTAGGGAGAAAGCACAAGCACTTTACCACTGGTTAGCTGGGGCAAAATTAGGCAAGTCCTAATGCCAACAAAAATGAGCTCCGGGTGTGAAGTAAGCATGGGCGAATTTTGCGAATCTCGCGTTCGCGAATTTTGCGGATTTGCGAACTCGCAATCCGCAAAATCCGCGAATTCTCGCGAATTTGCGGATTTTTTTTTTTTGTGTTTGCGCGGGTTTCTGCCAGTTCGCGAGGGTTTTGTACACTTTCGCAAATTGCGAACTTACCTGTCGGGTCGCAAGTTTCGCGAACTTGTTGTTTCTACGTGTCCAGCCTGTTTGGGACACTCTTCTTCATCACTGCCACTCTCTGTCACCACTGCCACTCTCTGACTACTCATGCCACCCTCTGGCCCACCCATGCCACCCTCTGTTTCATCACAGCACCCTCTGGTTGTCCAGTCAGTGTACATTATTGTGGCAACGCAAGCACACCTTCCCTGCCTCAAGTGACCTGAATTAATTTGGGGCTGATTAATGTGTCACAGAATATTTTTTTAGCTGGCACCTGCTTCCTTAGTGCTTCCTGATTAGTGATCTTTCGCACTTGCTAAGTGCTTTCATTGTTGCAAAATTAGTTACAACACCTGCCCTGCCCCAACTGACAATAATGAATTAGGGACTGATTAATGGATTTGAACTTCCAGCCTGGCTCCTGCTTGTCTCCCTTAGCTGTAATTCAGGACCTTTGTGGCATATGTGTAACTATTCTGAGGTTCAGAGCAGGGTCACATAATAGTTGCAACTGGCAACTGAACTCTGGAGGGGCCCCTCAGGAAGCACTACAGGAAATGGCTACTAATGATGAGCCTGAACTTTTGAACCTGGTAAGTAGTTTCAGTTTTGCTAAGATCGTATTTCTGCAATTTTGCACTTATTCGCGGGGCGCGAAGTTGTACTGGGAAGCCGCGAACTCACGCGAACAGTGCGAGCAGTGCGAGCAAAATCCGCTGCTCGCGGATTTGCGGATTTTGCGGGAGATTCGCGAATCTCGCGGATTGCGAATTTACCGAAAATCCGCAAAATCCGCGAGCGAAACAGATTTTCCGCCCATGCTTAGTGTGAAGGCTTAAAGTCTGGGGACTACCACTCCAGGGATGTCAGCTCTTACTGTATCATAATACAAAGCATCAATAGAAGAAACAGAGAAAGCCTGTGCTTAAACCACACATTTGTGTGTGGTGCATTTCCAAATAGCAAATATGAAGCTTATGTAGATGACTAAACCATTTTAGCATTGTTAAAATGTGTTCTATTGATCGGCCTTTGAAGGATGGTAGTCTGAGTTGACACATTTGAGTACATTTTCTAATAGTTTCAGAGAGCTCTCTATAGTCATCATTTGTCACATGTGTCATATATTAGCTATCGTACCTATATTTTGGTGTCTACTACTTGAGGGGGGTGGTTTAGATGTGTGTTTTCATGGACACATGCTTCAAAACTTCTTTGACATGTCAAAATATATATCGTGAAACCTGGCAGTCATTTAGTTTTAGTGACTGTTAAAGAATGAGGTTTATAAAATATATGTTTTATCCCATATTCTACAAGGCACAATCCTCGGATGCTCTAGCAAGCATTGCACTTAATGAGTTCTTAAGCTAGCTTGTGTGTCTGGTTATTTGTAGAAACAATGAATTTTATATATCATCTGGTGGCTTATAAAACTTATTACATTAGTTTTTAACGTTATGCTGTAAATGTAACATATGAGTTTTTTATTATTTTCATTGACTTTAATGTAGTTTTATAGATTTCCAATGCTTGTGCTTTCAGGAGTGGATGTTTATGGATACCAGTCTCTGCCTTTGGGCATTTATTGGCAGGTATTGTCTGTACTGTACTAATAAAAAAGAAGGCAAAATCAATTAATTTGCCATTTCAGATCTTTATTCTTTATGTGCATGTGAGAGAAGCTAAAGGATAGAGGTGGGTGAAGTGAATTAGAGACTTTAGGACTTTCACTAATAAAGGAGAATTTTCTCTACTTCAGCTGTGGTAAAGTTTTACTTTACCTGGCCCATTCTTTGAAACTTGATTTCCAGTCCAAGATGGACAGGACTTCAGGCTGCAATGAACTTTTTTTTAGCACACTGTCAGTCATTGCTGCCCTATTCCTGGTTGGCAGCTGGGAAACACAATAGCTGCCACCTGACAGCTGCAAATTCCCATAGTTTGCATACGAGATCCGGTTCAATGGACCAGCAGCAATTCATACCTAGGACAGGAAGGGGTAAGACACAACTACTGCCAGGCTAAGTTTTGTGAAAACAGCCTTAGCTGTCATATCAAAACCTGAACATTCGGTCACAACACATGAAGAGTTATCAGCTAGCAAGAAGCTTAAGACCAGCAACTCTATGGGTCCAAGTCATTATCTGGTGAATTTCAGGATTTTGTTTCTGGTGAGACTTGGATCCTAAACTGCTAGAATGCGATGGATGCTTAGTATAGAACGCTTATTCCCAATGATGACAGCAATCTCTTTGATGCAGCAAACTATATACCTACCTTTCTATTTAACATTCATTGCAAAATACTGGCAAATTCTCTTTCAATTGTTTGGGAACCTCTCTTCCTGAACTGATAAATAGTAACTACATTGATTTTGTTAAAAGTTGATTGGTGTCCTCCAATGTGACACTGCCAAAATGTGATTTTGCTGAGCCATCTAGGAAGTTGTGTTTTGTTGCAGTCTTAGATTCCAAAAGGACTCTGATCATTAAGTATGGGATTTCCATTCAATATTCTAAAACAGTAGGAGATTTACAGTAGGTTTATTTCCCTTGTTAGGTTCCTGACTGTATGTCCCAAAGCCTGCTTTTATAATAGCAACACATCAACATCTTACACTGGATTTTAATAAGGAAACAGGAATGTCATCTGTCTCCAATGTTGTTAATACTTTTTGTGCTTGAACTTTAAACAGAGTTAGGGATTTTGCGATCAGCTCAATTATAATAATGAAGACCTAACAAATCAACTCTGCTTAAACTATTGGCAAATATTGATGGAGCTATTCTACATTCTATATTAACTTCAATGACAAAGTTTCAGTTAGCAGCAGGGAAGTTTGGATAGCGCACTCTTATATACGGTCCCCTAAAGACAGTGGCAGATTAATCTTCCCAAAATGTACAGATTTTCATCTTTAGGCAGAATAAATGCTTGCTTAAGTATATAATGTCAAGAGACAACCTGAACATGTCTCTTGTTGGAAATATAGCTACTGTTGGACGTGACATCCTTGGCATATTTTCCCCCTAATAATTTTCCTTCAAATCTCCTGTTTTTGCTGACCATAGGTCTCTGCACACTTTACTCCTTCTAACAGTGTTAAAGTGCATGTGCTCTCTCCCAAAAACATGGGGGCATATTACCAACGAGTAGCGATATTTATTGCTAATGAGGCTTTGCAACGATTTTTTTATCACTAAGCATCGCCGGAAATTATCGCTGAGATAACTTGCTATTAGCAACGTTTATCTCAGAAGTGATAAAAATTCTCACGCTAACTGCCAAATGAGAGATTATCGCTGGAAAACCAACGATAATCTCTCGAAGTTTGGCGTTAGCTTGATGATAGGGGCTCACAAATTTAGCCATGATATCCACCTTCCATAGGATATCATGGCTAAGACAGGAAAATATCAGGTGTAAAAAAAGCAGCGCTAACCGCAGTTAGCGCTGCTTTTTTTTATCACTAACAGGGTTAGCGATATCCTTGATAATAGGAGAAATGTCGCTTAACAACATTACTCCTATTATTTTTCTCTGGAACGCCCCCTTTGCATCTCATTAGCGATGTAAGGGGAAGCGTTTAGAAAAAGGGTGCTAACATGCAAATTTGCGTGTTAGCACCCTGTTGCTGATAGGGAGATAATTTTATCTCCCCTTTCTTGGCTTTTAAAGCCAAAAAAGCTGAGATAAATCCCTTGATAATATGCCCCATGGTAACATTGGCTTCTATCCAATTGGCCCATTTTGTTTACCTGTAAGTTTCAAGTAAAGTGGAACTACGTGCTCCCAAGGTCTGTAAATTAAAGGCTACTAGTGGGTCTGCAACATTCATTGTGCGACCCACTTAACACATGTCTCATTGCAGTCTGTGTGGGCAGTTAAAACTGCCATTTTGTCCAGGCCATATAAGCCTTTTGCCAGGCCTAAACCTCCCTTTTTAAAATATAGAAGTCACTCCTAGGGAAGGCCCTAAATAGCCACTAGGGCAGGGAGCATATGTACTTTAAAATGTTACATGTCCTTGCAGTGAAAAACTCTTAAATTGTTTTTTCACTTCTATGAGGCCACCTCTCCCATAGGATAACATTGGGTTTAATCATTACATTGAATAAGTGATAAGTTTCAACTGAGAGAATGTAGGAATGCTGTGTTTGTTGTCTGAAGAAATGCAATGTAAAACACTCTGTAATGGTAAAGTTAGATTTTAAGTTATAATTCTGAAAAAGTCACTTTTAAAAAGTTGCATTCTCTTTTTCTAGCCATTTATTGCCTTCAGTCTGTATCCTAGGGCACATGAATAGGTGTAGCTGGCAGTTGGCCTTTGTGGATTGCTCCCAGACAGTGAGACAAATGAGAAACAGTTGTAGGCAGGATGGGCCATCTTTGACTTGTTGAAGGTGAGCAGCTGTCATCTACCGGATATATGATGTTACAACGCGTACTTTTAGCACGCATACCATTACAACGGATTTATTACAACGCAAGTCATTTTACAACGCATACCTTTACAACGCAAAACACTACAACGCACATACTATTACAACGCATACCATTACAACGTAAGTATAGGTAAGTATATAATAATAAAAAATTATTTTAAAATATAATGTAAATATTTATTAATGTATTATTTAATTTAATTATTTGTTATTTATTTAATAAATAAAATTATTAATTAAAATAATTTTAATTTTATTATTTGTAAAAATAGGTTAAAAATACCCCTGTACCCCAAACCCAAACTCAACTCTAAAACCTAAAAATACCCCAGTACCCCAAAACCCAAACCCAGCCCTCAAACCTAAAAATACCCCTGTACCCCAAAACCCAAACCCAGCCCTAAAACCTAAAAATACCCCTGTACCCCAAAACCCAAACCCAGCCCTAAAACCTAAAAATACCCCTGTACCCCAAAACCCAAACCCAGCCCTAAAACCTAAAAATACCCCTGTACCCCAAAACCCAAACCCAACCCTAAAACCTAAAAATACCCCTGTACCCCAAAACCCAAACCCAACCCTAAAACCTAAAAATACCCCTGTACCCCAAAACCCAAACCCAACCCTAAAACCTAAAAATACCCCTGTACCCCAAAACCCAAAACCAACCCTAAAACCTAAAATACCCCTGTACCCCAAAACCCAAACCCAGCCCTAAAACCTAAAAATACCCCTCTACCCCAAAACCCAAACCCACCCCTAAAACCTAAAAATACCCCTGTACCCCAAAACCCAAACCCAACCCTAAAACCTAAAAATACCCCTGTACCCCAAAACCCAAACCCAACCCTAAAACCAAAAAAATACCCCTGTACCCCAAAACCCAAACCCAACCCTAAAACCTAAAAATACCCCTGTACCCCAAAACCCAAACCCAACCCTAAAACCTAAAAATACCCCTGTACCCCAAAACCCAACCCTAAAACCTAAAAATACCCCTGTACCCCAAAACCCAAACCTAAAACCTAAAAATACCCCTGTACCCCAAAACCCAAACCCAACCCTAAAACCTAAAAATACCTCTGTACCCCAAAACCCAAACCCAGCCCTAAAACCTAAAAATACCCCTGTACCCCAAAACACAAAGTTTATAAAAAAAGATAAACTTACCAATAATTAAACTTACGATGTAATGGTATGCGTTGTAATAGTATGTGCGTTATAGTGTAATGCGATGTAATGGTATGCGTTGTAAAATGACATGCGTTGTAATAGTATCCGTTGTAATGGTATGCGTTGTAAAAAATCAGTGGTAACAGTTACATACCTCATCTACCACACTTGTGCATCACAAAGCAGTACCTGAATGCACTCTCAAAGCGTTTGACACTAGTCTTTTGTGCCCCCAGACAAGCTGAGGCCAGGGAAGCGAGACACGGATTTTCAAACATCCTTGGGATGGCATCCTCCAGAACCTTTTCCTACTTCAAAGTGGGTATCAGGTATAAATAGGGGACCCTCAGATCCAACAAATCAGTACATCTATGAACCAGTGGAAGACTCAGAAGGACTACTGTGCTGCTCTGCAAGAAGGACTGATACACTGCTGCCCTACTGCTTGAGTGAGAAGGAATGGACCTGCATTTTGAACTTAGGACCACCAAAGTGACTCCAAAGGTTAGTTGGCTGCCCTCCTGATCAGAGCTTCAGGGAGAGGAAAGCCTCCAACTACCTTTAACCCAGCACCTGAACTCTGTCTTTTGTGAGTATTGCCCTCCCCCCTCCCAAGTGGTCTCACCCCAGTCCTGGACCTTTGGAAGTGGACCTGAAGGTGCTCTGACAGCCCAGCTGTGGTCTTGTTGGGAGAACCAACTCAGCGCAATACATCGCCTTGCAGCCTTAATTTGGAACTGTTGTAACAAGACACATCCGGATAGAGGACCGCTCAACTCCTCAGAACTGTCTTAACATGACGGATCGATGCAGGACCTCCAATCACAGCCCACAGCTCCTTGGAACTGCCGCTGTGGAGTGCATCCTCACGCAGGACCTCACAGCCACCACTAAACGATGCATCCTCGATGTGGAACTTTGCAATGCTCCACAACCTGGATTTAAGGTACTTTGTTCAGTGGGCCCAACTTGGTCCTTGCCCATGCTCCATTATGGTCGGCCTGAACTTGTGACTTTGTCCTGGTCCAGCATGACCAGATAGCCACAGTTGGCGCTTTGTGTTTCTAAGCACTCTTTTCACTGAAATCTTTAAAACTGCATATCTCTGGTTCTACTGATTGACATTTCTTTGTTTTGGTCTCAAATAACTTATTATATCTTGTTCTATTTTTCTAAATTGCTGTGGGATTTAACTTGCTTGGTGCTTTTACTTCATTAATGTTTGAAGTGCTGCATACAAAATTGCTTGTGCCAAGCTATCAGATGGTTAAGAACAGGTTAATATGGGGTTTACTTGTGTTTCACCCTGACATGACCTGGGGTTGCTGCTTGAGTAACCTTTCACCCCCCTCAACCAGTAATCCAATTTTCTTACAGCTACTATACCGATACTGTTGCATGCATTCATCACTGTGAGCTGGGTGACAATCCCAAGGGTTTTTGATGTGCTAGGAAAATCTTAAATATATATATATGTTTGGCTTATTAAAACAAATCAAGCTGGGTTCCAACATTGTATAATGGCAGAATTGTTGCTCTCAGGTACTTAAATAATGGACTATTCTTTTACAAGAAGTGGCTGGACAACATCTGTGAATTGCAGGTTAGAGAGTTTGAATTTTTGATTTATGAAAATATAAATATGATTGTGATAAAGGAAACAGGTGGAAAAATAGACCTTGCAGATGGTGTGAGTTTTAGTACATGCGGAATACCAATTTTTATGGTAGGTGAATTACACCTCGTTGCAAGGAACCACATCAGCAGCAAGACATCCAGAGGTCACGAGGCCTGCGAAGAGGAAATTTGCATCAGACTTGATGATGCTGAGTTGAAGTCACTGGGTATCATTATAGTTTAGCTTCATTAACGATGCAAACATAATTCAGTCTACATAATTTATTTGAGTATAATATATGTAAGCCAATTTGAACATAGCAAGCTGCCTACCATGTACCAAATGGAACAGGACATGCTACACACATCTTGACTGCCTGTTCATAGCTCCTTTAGGGAAGCCGATTTGGCCTAATAGATTGTTCACAAGTGTCCTACTACATGAATCTATGTATTTGAGCTTTTGGCTTTACATATATATTGGGAAGCAGTGCAAAGACCTCAAGCTTGTTAATCTTCTCAGTTCAAAGAAGGCTCTTTGTTGTAATGTAAGTAAATGCTTGAGGTATTGTGCAACGGTAGGCAGTCGTTGAGAGAAGAATGATGAAAAAGCCAAATCCAGATAAAAAAGGTGAAACCTACTCCATAGGAATGTCATTCATGACAGATGAGTGTCCTGGCCAGTTCGAAAGCCAACAACAACTGAACCCAGAGTGCATTACAACACTAGCACCTCCAGGCACATTCCAGATCTGGACACAGCAGTTGAAGGCACAGTTACAGTATGTAATGTGTGGTACTACATTACCCCCTTCCCTCTTGAAACCAAAAATTAGTACAATAAAATACTCTAAGACAAAACATAATGTAATAATTTGGCACGCAATGAAACTTCATGGGTGCTGCATATTTTAAACTTTGGTTTTACATTGTTTTGACCTGCCAAAGTTGCAGAACTTGTCTCAACAACTGAAAGCTGATGATCAGTCATGATGGAACCATCCTGTGACACTGAAGAACTGAAAACCCCAGAAGAATTACTGTCATTAGCGGATACCATAGGCTTATTCATGGGCCCACTTGCCGTGTCATTAGACAACATAGAATCTGTGGTATCCATCACCTACACCAGTGAAAGTGCAACTGAAAATCGATGCTTCTGTGTTAAAAATAGGAACAAGGTTACTTTTGTTGCATCAACAGCTTCCATACAATAACACAGTACCTTTACTTACTTTTACAATTTTTTCCAGAATGGTAAATCCAGACTCTCCCTTTTTCACCTTAAAAGATTTCCTAATCAAAACCCAGATACCAACTGTGAGTCCAGGTTGTTCATATTTTTCCTCCAATCAAAATCCTATTTCTGTTTACATTGTTTTTTAAGACTTCTTTCACTCATCTTGCTAACGCTTTCCTCGATTTTCTTATCAGGTTTACAAGTGGTATTTAGCCAATTTGGTACAAGTTTAGGTTTTGGACCCCTTCCTCTTAACAATTTAAATGGTGATACTCCTGTAGTAGAATGTGGATAGGTTAGATAGGCCCAGTCCTTCACCTTAAGAAAATTACTCCCTTCAATTCCTACTGTCAACACAGTTTGTACTCCTTCCTTTAAAAATAGGTTTGCTCTTCCAACACGACCATTGGTAAAAAGTTCATCTTTGAAGATGTTTAATATCATAAGATCTCAAAGGGTCAGATGCATCAAGGCAAAAAACGGTTGGAAACGGTCAGATTCGCAGAATCCACCCCTTTGCGAACGGTATTTTTGCATTTGGGATGCATCATCCCAAATTAAAAAATCGCGATGTAAGTAATTGCAAAAATTGCGATTACTTAAATTGTGATTGCATTTAAGGAATCTCAAAATTGCGATTCCTTAAATGCAATGCATTAAGCAAATTTAAATAGCGATTTCACTATTAGGGGTCGCAAATTACTGTCAAATGAAACTGGAAAGTAATTTGCGAATACTTTGAAAAATGCACTAAAGTGCATTTATCAAAGTTACAACATGTGGTCACATGGCAATTTCAGGGGTGCAACATGGTGTCCTTTTGGCACTCTTCCCCCCTTGCAATTGCATGCGCAATTTGCGAGTAGCTATTTGGCACTCGCAAATTGTGCATGCAATTTCAATTGATTCCTATGGGCCTCTAGGCTCATAGGACTGAATGGGTATCAGTTCCCTAATTGCGACTCGCAATTAAGGAATTTTTAGGAATCACAATTTGTTTTGCGATTCCTACATGCATAGGGAATTGCGATTCTTTAATTGCGATTCTTTAAAAATCACAATTAAAGAATCGCAATTGCCTATTTTGATGCATGTGCACCAAAAAGTGGCTAATTCCATTGGAGTCAAAATGAGTACCATTATCTTTGACAATTTTGTTTCGAGACCCTTCTACAAAAAAAGAAAAATTCTCCATAAAATTAATCAAATTTTTTGTGTGAGGGAAATCAACAAATGCAAAATAGATCAATTTTGGAAAACAGTCTATCAAATACTTTTTTCAGAAGGAAGAAGTTGGAAAGGTCATGTAAAATCTATCAATTCTTTATTCGCAGACCATTAGGTAGCGGACCAAGATGAAGATAGATGCTTTATAAACTTTTTTTCCAAAGCTTGGAAGAAAAAACCTATTGTGGACAATCATTAATGATGCCTCCAACCTGATTGTCCATCAAAGGACATCAATAAAACTGTCTAAATATTTTGGAAGTCGCTGAAATACCAAAGTGATCGCATGAGCAGAGCAGTCTTAATGATATATTTAAATACATCTACTGGTGGTATAAACAATTCCTTAGATAGACCTCATTCTCACATGTTAATTCAGAAGATACTTGACTAAAACTTTTCGGATCCCAAGAAAGTCTTGCCGAGTGAGGCCGACCTTCTCTGATATCATTCGGCAAAACAGGATCAACAGATGTGGCAGACATCAATAAAGTTTCTGAAATAGAACCATTAGTTACACAAGTAGCGTCACCGCAGTCACAACGCATTTGTTATCATCATTATCAAGTTGTTCATTCCTAGACAAAGGTATTTGTGACAGACAATCAGCAAGAACATTTTTACCACCTTACATATACTAAGCATGCATATCCTATTCTTGTATCTTTGTGTATACATCAATTGGGGGGCCCAGTACGTAGGTTTTAAATGTATGTATAGCCCACACATAAGCAATAGTACTACATTTAGTTTCTGCATCCTTCAGTGTTCTAGAGGAAACGCAACTGTGAACTTTTTACCTCCAATCAATTGGCTTAAAATGACTCCAATGCCTTTCAAATGACATCAACTGTTATAAAAATATTCCCTCAGGGACATACAGACTTAAAGCAGGTGCATTCACCACAAGATGTTTAATCTCATCAAAATCATTACCTACTTCTAATGCCCATCTAACTTTGTTCCTTTCCTAAGTAAAGATCTTAGAGGTTGCACATCCAAACCATATCCAGGGCTGAAGCAAGTGTATTACTCGCAAAGCCCTATAAACACATGTAGAGAATCATTACCCATAATTGGTGGTGCTTTTTGTACAGCTTTTGAGATTGCAGAATGTTTGCATACCCTTTTCATAAATGGTGTGATCTAGATAGTCTACTTGGTGTACAAGGAGTTTACATTTATCCATCTTAACGGCAATCCCTCTTTCTTTTAAAATAAGTAATTCTTTTAAAATATGTAAAAATGTATCTTTCTCACGCTCTTTCATGAAATTCAGTATCTTGGAAGGCATGAACATTGTCTAACTCACCAAATTGGATGTCCATCATTTGCCGAAACTCACTGGCGGCAAATGCCAGGCCAAATGACAGCTGGCTGCCAATGTAATGCCATTCTCAAAAACCTAGAAGTACCAAGGCGTGACAAAGGTAGTGAGAACTTGAGAATATTTGCCTAAAGCCACCTGGTGATGAGCAAAGTGTTGATCAAAGTTTTAAAGCTACAAATCAGAGGTAAAAACATTAATATCAGCTAATATGGGACTATTTTCTTCTCTCCCTGATCTGAAGCACTATAGGCTGCTCTGTAGTAACACACACACCTTTGTGGCAGAGCGCAAGGGTGTGTGCTTTGGGTAAGCAATCATTTGGAAAGAGATGCTTCCAGTACAAAAACCATCCTTTAATGCTTTGTTCAATGTGTATGTGTGCTGAGTAGGAAATAGAGGAGAAATTAAAACATTCCTCCTTGTTATGTCTGCCTCAAGGAGGCGTGAGAGTTTGGCACAATCTCCTATTTACCTATGTTTGTAGGTAGGGCTTTGCGTTAAAACCCATTGGTGATTGTATGGTAGCAACCATGTACCACCTATAGAACACCCCCTAGACGTACAGTAACACAAAGCAGCTCATAGAGCAATTTAGTGTTACTTTAGGAAACTATCCAATGCAAATCCTGATTCGCATTGGTTAGTAAATACTAGCATAACACTTTTGGTCAAGTTTGTTCCGCAAAAGTAATGAAAACCTTGCGCAAAGCTATAGTAAATCTGGGCCCTGATATATGTAATTGTATTTTCCATCCATAGATTACTGTATGCAATAATGTGTGTTAATAGGTCATATCCCATTTCTTCTCCTTTTTAAAATCATTTTATTGATTTCATTGTTGTGTTTAGCTGTGAATAATTTATATTCTGTGGGCTGCAACTTATGTTGAAACAATATTTTTCTCATTAAATGAAAAGAAATGATAGATAAATTAAAGTCTCTTGTTGTAATTTGTATCTGTTATTTGCTTTATGATCAGTTTCATTTCTACACCTCAATAAAATATTACATTCCCAAAAGAAAAAGATTAATATTTGTACTGACAAACTAATGAATAAGGTGGTGGTTGATACAAATCCAAATCAAATAAAAAAAAATCATTCTGCTTTATTTAAAAATGTATTCCTAACTGTACCACTTCTCTGCCAAGTTTAATGTGATTCAGGTGAAATAGAACTTTAATTAAAATTCTTCTCATTATTCTCATTCTTCGTCAGGATGTGCTCTATTCCAGAAAGGTAATGTAGGGAAGAAGAGCCAATCCACGTGAGATTTTTAGACTAACTCCTGACTATGTAAATGATCCTTATTTAAATTCATTGTATATAATATGCAGATGACATTGGGATGTATATGTATATATATATATATATATATATATATATATATATATATATATATATATATATATATATATATATATATATATATATATATATATATATATATATATATATATATATATCCAGCTCGAGTCCCTGCGAGTTTTCGTGGAAGTCTGGTGGAAACCGTGAGCTGGATATATATATATATATATATATATATATATATATATATATATATATATATATATATATATATATATATATATATATATATATATATATATATATATATATATATATATATATATATATATATATATATATATATATAATACCTACTGGCGATAGCCAGTAGGTATATATAGTTAGGATTTTTTTCCTATGGGACTCTTGAAAATTCTATGTCTAATAACTTTGGCGTTTGTGGACGGAATCGGCTGAAATGTTCTGGAAAATGGCACATTTAGTTTCTGAGCAGCCCTTGAAATTTTGGGGGGGTTTCGTCAAGGGGGGGCCGAGAAAAAAGGGGGGTCTCAAAACGCGTTTCTCCCATGTTAATTTACATAGGGCGTTTGGCCTCACTTTTAGCTCGAACGGCTGAATGGATTTGCACGAAACTTGGCAAAATTGTAGGGACTGTTAGCCCGATGTGCCTTTGCTGGGTCTCAATATATGTGCTCCAGTGGATTTTGAGAAATTAATGTTTTAAAAAATTTATATATCTGTGACAGCGTCCTGGATAGCGCACCAGTTCGCGTACTTTTCGCGTAACGGAGCTTTGCGAAGCGAAGCTGATTGGCTCTCCGGTGTCTGTCAACATTCTAAACAGTCCGTAGCGGCCGCCATTTTGTCTCTCGGTAGGATCGAGAGACAAGAGGAGGCCAAAACGAAGGGGGAAATGAAGGAAAGGGGGCAAGGTAGACCCCTTCTGACCCCCTAGGATTGATGAGGGGGATATTAAAGTGCCCCGCGGGGCAAAAAAAAAAAAAAAAAATTGCGATTTTTCACCGTAGAGGCGCGTCCCGGTACGCGAACTGGGCAGCTAACTGGGCAGCTAACCGGCAGCGTAACGGGAGTCTGAGGAGAAGCTGATTGGCTGTCAACATTGTAAACAGTCCGGAGCGGCCGCCATCTTGTCTCTCGGTAGGATCGAGAGACAAGAGGTGGTGAAAAACGAAGGGGGAAATGACGGAAAGGGGGCAAGGTAGACCCCTCCTGACCCCCTAGGATTAATGAGGGGGATATTAAAGTGCCCCGCGGGGCAAAAGAAAAAAAAATTGCAATTTTTCGCGGTAGAGGCGCTTCCCGGTACGCCAACCGGGCAGCTAACCGGCAGCGTAACGGGAGTCCGACATCTTGTGTTTTTGGAGCGTCCGGTTTGCGTACCGGGTAGCGTTCCGGTAAGCGTAACAAGGGGAAAACCAAGAGAAACAGTAAAATAAAATTTAAAGGAATAGATTTTCACCAAACTTGGCAAAATTGTAGGGACTGTTTGTTTGATGTGCCTTTGCAAGGCCTCAAGATATGTGCACGTGTGGATTTTGTCTAATTAAGGTAAAAAAAAATATATATATCTGTAAGCGTGCTCTGGCGCGCTTATGTTACGGGTTTTGTTTGCGCTGCAGAGACGATACGTCACGTTTATGCGACGTGTCATGAGGCGTCTCACGTGGCTACGTGATACGTCACGTAATAAAGAATATATTTTACAGCTATAGATATTAGCTTTTAAAAAACCAATGAAATTCACTGAAAAAACCATAGGTTATAGACCATATATAGTTAGGAATTACCATTTACAAAACCTTGAAAATTCACTGAAAAAACCATAGATTATAGACCATATATAGTTAGGGATTAGCATTTACAAAACCTTATTTTACTCGCATAAAACCATTGAAATTCGCATATATAGTTAGTTGCGCTAACTATATATCGCGCACCCGCAATCCACTGCTGATGATGTCACATATTACATCATTCATAACATGGTCAGTGACATCACTGATGACATCACTGATGACATCTCAAATGACATCACTGATTACATCACTGATGACAACATCCAGTGACTGTATGTTTCTGTAAAGTTAAAATATGTCTTATATATTGAAGAATGAGTGGATGTATAAGTGTCTGGATGAAGGATTTAGTAGGTGCATTACTGACTGTATGAGAGAGTGATTAGATGTGTCTCACTGAGTGCATGGGTTAGTGACTAAACTGTCTTAATTTGTGCATCATTATGTCTGTTGTTCTGTAAACTGCTGCATGTGTTGATCAGTAGCTATATGAGTAACTATATGGGTTATTGATTGGTTGCCCAAGTATTTGTATGGGAGACTGAGTGTGTGTGTGGGTGGCTGGGAGGTGTATGACTTTGTGCATAGATGTGTGAGCAGTTGATTCACTAAATGTATGGGTTCAAACGTGCATGTGGAAACAGCTGTATGGGCGGTTAACTGTGTGCATGAGTGTATTGGTGAGTGAATGGATATCTCAGTGCTACCATGTCAAAGTAAGTACATATGTAAAACACAGTACATGTGAGAGTTGACATATATAAATAACTGTGCGTAAGAGCCAGTGAATGTGTGAGTGGCTGTGTGGATCATTGTGAACTTGTATCAGGGATTGTATAAGAGAGTAAATATGTGTTAGTATATGTTTGAATAAGTAAGGTGTGTATAACTGTATAGTTGAGGAAATGGAGGTGTGATTGATTCTTTGCATGACTGACTAGGTGTGTGAGTAACTTCATGGATGAGTGACAGTCTGTGAGTGTCTGTTTACACTGAGTGTATCTAAGGTTATATCAGAGTCTGAAGAGGTTCATCGTATAATCACATGAATGATGTCATCAGTGATGTGATCAGTAATGTCAAATGAGATGTCATCAGTGATGTCATCAGTGATGTCATTTAAGATGTCATCATTGATGTCATCAGTGATGTCATTTCAGATGTCATCAGTGATGTCATCAGTGATGTCATTTGAGATGTCATCAGTGATGTCATCAGTGATGTCACTGACCATGTCATGAATGATGTAATATGTGACATCATCAGCAGTGGATTGCGGGTGCGCGATATATAGTTAGCGCAACTAACTATATATGCGAATTTCAATGGTTTTATGCGAGTAAAATAAGGTTTTGTAAATGCTAATCCCTACCTATATATGGTCTATAACCTATGGGTTTTTTCAGTGAATATATATATATATATATATATATATATATATATATATATATATATATATATATATATATATATATATATATATATATATATATATATATATATATATATATATATATACACACACATGTGTACTTATAAAGTGTGCTAGTACCCGGGAGGGTATGGTGCCACAGTGCAGCTGTAGGATGTTAGCCTTGGGAGTGGGGAGGAGGGTTCTACCAGGAGTCAGGTCTTCAGCTTCTTGAGGAATTCAAGAAAAGAAGAGGAGGCTCTGATGTGTATGTAGTGGGAAGACGTTCCACACTTTAGGAGCAATGTATGAGAAGGCTCGACCTCTGGTCCAGCATCTGTGTATGGGTGACGTGTTTGTGAGCAGGGCTCCGATTGAGTGGAGGTGCCTGGAAGGTTAATGCAAGTGTATGTTCAGGTAGACTGAACCTGAGTTGTGTAGTGCTTTTAATGTGAAGATGAGGAACTTGAAATGTACATCCTTGTTTATCGAATGCCATTGGAGCTCCCTTAGGTGTGGCTGTTAGGCCTGGCACCTTGATGTGGGTTGCTTTTCCATTTTCTGCTGACCCCCTTACTCTGACTAGACACAAGGGTCTCTATTTGTCACAGGTACCTACCTATGCCAACTAGAGACCCCCAAATCTAACAGTGGCGTGAGTGTGCTCTGCCTGGGAGGTTGCATATGAGTCCGGAGGCTGCGTTTTGGATGGTTTGCACTCTTTTCATGAGATATCTGGTGATTCTGATGTAAAGAGAATTCCCATTGTCCCACCTGCTCTTCTTGTTATTTTTTGTTGCCACTTTTAGATCTTCCTCCACATCCTCAGCGTGTGGAAACAGGACGTGGGACAATAGTGACCTGGACAGTCATGTTCCACTTGCCATTGATGGGGGTCATAAGGTTTCTGGTGTGTGAGCTGGGGGTAGGAGTGGGTCTGACGTCTGCTGACGACCGGACGGAGTCTCATAGGGAGTCATCCTTTCTAAAGATCACCACTACTCTCTGGTTGGTGTTACGTTTGAGACAACTTGACTTCATCTAGATGGCCAGTCCACACATGCAGGCGATTAATCTGTTCTTTGTGTTTCAACATTTTTTCAAGAAGAGGCACAGAATAAGGTACGTGTTGTCATCAGTGGTAATAATCTTGATGCTGGTAGTAGACGAGGTATTAACTGAGGTGCCGTTGATGAATTTTTCCAGGACCATGGCTGCGTAAGGTGAGGGGAAGATTGGCCAGTAGTTTATGAACTTGGCGGGTTCTGCTAAGGGCTTCTATTGAGAGATGACTTTTGGCAGTCTTCCAGGAATGTGGCTGTGCCAATGGAGGCACTGAGGATGAGCGCTAGAGCTTTGCTGAGGGGGGTGAGTCCTTTGTTGAAGTCGTGGTGGGAGCAAGAGTTGGATGGTGCCCCAGAGGAGTTGGACTTCATAGAAGTTATAGACTTGTCTGTGTTGATCGTGTACCACATGATCAAGGCCCATTCTGTGCTTGAGACTGGAAGACTATCTGCTAAGTTGATGGGGTCAAGATTTAAGTTGAAGTTGTCATATATGTCAGCCATTTTCTTGCTGAAGAAGTCAGAGAGATCTTTGCATAGGCCTTGGGGTTGTGTGTTATTGCTGGTTGTGGTTGCAGGCATAGTGAAATCTCTGATGGTGGAGAAGATTATTTTGCTGTGGTGGGTTCTGGCATTGATTCATCTGCTAGGGCCTTGCGCTTGGTGATCCAGAGTTTCTGGAGATAGTGTTTCAAGACAATGGAAAATTGTAGAACTATATAGTAGAAGAATAACAAATATATATATATATAGGGAGGGGAAAGGTCCCTGAAACGCGTCGGGCAATTGAATGAAGTGTGAAGTGGGAGAGCGTGCTAATGAGAAGCCCGGAGGGCGGAGGACTGTTGTGTGCCTTTCAAATGCAGCAAGCAATTTGTTGATCAATTTCTCCACACGGCAGCTTGGCCGTGGAAAGAACACCATCTTCTGCAGGTTTGACAGATTATCGGCAGAATGAGGCTTGTGCACCCAAACTGTTTGGATGTGTGTCAGCACAGAACTCCTTTGGAGGAACACAACACAGCCTACTGAAGGGTTTTAATATTGCTTAAAGTCACAGACTTCTCGACCTTACTGAAAGGTGAAAAACTCAATGTGCACCATAAAGACTTCAAGTCCCAGATAACATGGTTGGCAGTAGCACTTAGCATACGCCCACAGGGGGCTTGTCTAAATAAATGAAGTCGCAAATAGTATGGCGCAGTTTCGAGAATTCTGTCAGCAGCCCATGAGGAAGGGGAAAGGTCCCTGAAACGCGTCGGGCAATTGAATGAAGTGTGAAGTGGGAGAACGTGCTAATGAGAAGCCCGGAGGGCGGAGGACTGTTGTGTGCCTTTCAAATGCAGCAAGCAATTTGTTGATCAATATATATATATATATATATATATATATATATATATATATATATATATATATATATATATATATATATATATATATTTGAATATTTAATACTCTTCTACAATTCAGTTCTATTTTTTTCAATCCCCTGTATGCTCAGCAGTATCTGTCTCACATCACAGACCTACTTTCCTGCTCTATGACATATGAATGCAATCCCTGACTGCATTAGGAAAGGTCACCTAACAATAAAAGCAGGTCTGCTGATGACACGCTGTGCTCTCTTCACCAGCCTGTCTAATACCTATCTGCGTCTCCTGCAATTGCTGCTTTTATCTTACTGCCAATTCAGTATAAAGAGAAATGCCTTGAGAGATTTGAGATCGCTGGCCTTGCAAGTGTCAGAGAACTGTGCAGTGATTTTCTAAGAGACGAGCAAAGAAAAAAAAAGCACTTAATGGCAGGATGGGACATAGAATGAAAGAAGACCAAATGTAAAAAAACTGGCAAATAGAAAATGGAACGGATTATGGTTTACTTCAATGTTTCTTTTGAATACGTTTAGCATTGGATTTATGTGGGTGTGAATCCAATCTTTATTAGCTAACTTGTGAAACCATAATTGGTATGTTTGACTTATTAATAAAGTCCCCAGTAAAGTGCACTATGTGTGCCAGGGCTGGTAATGCAAATGCTACTAGTGGGCTGCATCACAAATTGTGCCACCCATACCAGTAGCCTTAAAAAGAGAACTCAGGCCTTCCACTTCAGTGCCTGCACACAACTTGTTAAACTGCCATGTTGTCCTTACAAGGGTACCCACTTGCCAGCCCTTCCCCTTCCCTTTTTATAGACATCAGACACCCCTATGGTAGGTCCAGGGTGCCCCACTGGGCAGGGTGCAGTGTATGTGAAAGGTAGGACATGTACTGAGGTGGGTAACATGTCCTGACAGCGAAATAATCTCCATTTTGTTTTTCGCTGTTGAAAGGCCATCTTGCCCATAGGACAGAATGGTGAGGCTGTGTAATATGCTTCCAGCCTATCTTCCCATAGGTTTAAGATGGAGAGGTGACGTTTAGTATGCCTGAACTCACAATTTAATAACATCTTTTTGTGAAGGTGGTTTTGCATTGTGTGTTTAGAAACCACACTTTTAGAAGTGGATGTTTTTTTGTGTTCTAACATTTCTGTGTGTCTATGCCTGGTTGTGGATTGACTGGATTTAAATGTGATAGGCTGACCTGCATAAGGAGTGTAGGGGGAAGGAGTAGCCCCTGGAGGTGAAGAGGCCTGGGCTGCCGCCATAAAAAACAATCTCCGTCTCCTGCTGAGTGATTGAGGATCCAGACCCCCAGTAATCGAAGGAAGAAAGTGTCACTGGCAGGGAGACACCCAGAACTGGTTTGGACTGGGGTCAGTGCCCCCCTGAACACAACGACTTCAAAGACATCTAGGGGTATATCTATGAGAGCTGTAGCCCCTGAACATTAGAATTAGATTGATCAAGATTGAAAAGGATTGGACATACTTTGTGGTCAAGAGGAACTTCTGCCAAGGAAGAAGCAGCTAAAGAGACTGAAGGAAAGGACTGACCCTTGCTGTGTGTTCAGGGACTGTCCTGCAGTTTTCTGCTTTAACGAAGGAGAAGCTAAAGGGGACTTTGCTGTGTGCTGTGTTCCCCTGCTTTAAAGGACTTTGCTGTGTGCTTTGTCCTGAAGTAACGTATCCCAAGGGCCCGAGGAGAGCTGGCCCCCTGTTGGAGAAACTCAGGAACACAAAAGTTTCCAGGAGTGTTTCAGCGACGATGTGTGCGTGTGCCTTTTTGTAGCCTGATACCCTCGTAAGAATTGCCCTGTGATCGTGGGCACCAGGAATCCAAGTGAGTCTCAGCGATGCTGCTTGCATGTGCTTTGTGCAGCCTGAGACCTTCGTGAGGATAGTCCTGTGATCGTGTGCACCCGGAATCCAAGTGAGTCCCAGCGACGCTGTGTGCGTGTGCTTTGTGCAGCCTGAGACCTTCGTGAGGATTGCCCCATGATCGTGTGCACTCAGGACTCAAGTGTGTCTCAGCGATGCTGTGTGTGTCTGCTTTTTGCAGCCTGAGACCCTCGTAAAAATTGTCCTGTGATCGTGGGCACCAGGAGTCCTAATGAGTCTCCGTACGCTGTGTGCGTGTGCTTTGTGCATCTTGAGACCTTTGTGAGGATCGCCCTGTGATCGTGTGCACCCAGAACTCACAGAAGTCTCAGCAACGCTGGGTGCGTGTGCTTTGTGCAGCCTGAGACCTTCGTGAGGATTGCCTCGTGATCGTGTGCACCCAGGACTCAAGTGCGTCGCAGCGATGCTGTGTGTGTCTGCTTTTTGCAGCCTGAGACCCTCGTAAGAATTGTCCTGTGATCGTGGGCACCAGGAGTCCTAATGAGTCTCAGTGACGTTGTGTGCGTGTGCTTTGTGCAGCCTGAGACCTTCGTGAGGATTGCCCTGTGACCGTGCACCCCCAGAGCTCAAGTGAGTCCCAGCGACACTGTGTGCGTGTGCCCTGTTGCAGTCTGAGATCTTCGTCATTGCCATCGGCCCGGACCGGCATCCCCAGAGAAGCGGTGCCACCGGTCCGAGCCTGCCTTTTGCCAAAGAGGGACCTCAAACCATCTCTGTCGTCGGAGGGCCCAAGTTCCACTTCCCAATCAACAAAGTCTCATTGGAGGCCCTGTTGCAAGTAGAGGAGAGTGAGGTCACACCCCCAAGGCAATGCTCAGCGAGCGTGCGTGTGTCACCGCCTGGGGCGGGGTGCGGGCTCGGAGAGAAACGTTCTTGGCCTTTCCCACTCTCTCAGCACAAGTCTCCGCTCAAGCTCATATCCGGGCCGTACTTGCCAAGGAGTGGCAGTACCGGGGCAAGAGAGGAGCTAACCTTTGTGTTACACCATACCCGTGTTCGGGCATATTTTGGCAGTACCTGACCGTGAGTCAGCAGGAGTGGCCTGGAGACCGTCCTGAGCACCGTGATCAGTGCCGGAGTACATTATTTTGGTATCATGACTGCCTGAGTGTTGCATTACATCATTGTGGTATTGTGATCTGCCTGATTTGTGCATCTCGCATTGCATTAATTCTGCATTACGAACTGCCTGATTGTTGAACTACGCATTGCATTACTTCTGCATAACGAACTACCTGATTGTTGCATTACGCATTGCATTATTTTGCATAGCGGACTTGCATGATTGTTGCACTACGAATTGCATTATTTTGGCATTAAGAACTATCTGATTGTTGCATAACGAACTACATTAGGTTTACATTGCGAAGTGCCTGATTCTTGCATTACGAACTGCAAAGTATTGCATTAGGACTGCAATAGATCACCTAGAATTGCTCATTAATACTGCAAGCCCCCACAAGTGCTTGCTGGCCTAATAACCGGCCAGGTGACATATTACAAATACGCATATGTTGGATTTTTATCGTGTGGTCGCATCGTATATCTTTTTATATAAACATATACTTGTTTTCTATGAAACTCGTGTGGAGTCATCATTGGGTTACTGAGAACGGGGTTGCAAATACTTTACACATTTGCCTTGGAGATGCGCCTGGCTGCTCTTGCCACACTACCAAGATGGTGAGCTTGGGCTACCTGAAAAGGTGTCCTTCCTTCCCCTGACTTAGAAGTAAGGGTCCCTATTTAGCCTAAGGTACCTACCTACTTCAGCCAACTAGAGACCCCCAATAACATGGTGGCTCAGTGAGTTAAAGGCTGACATCTTCTGTGTTCTATGTTGGTGATTTAAGAATCATTAACTTGGGCTTATGAAGCACCTGTAATTTACACTACAGAAATGGCAGATGTTTAGTATGAAGCACTGTATTATAGCTCTATTGCTCACTGCCGAAGGTTAATCTGGTATTTAAAGGCCCTGAACACCAGCTATAGGCACAAGCCGCATTCAAGGGCCTATAACAAGGGTGAGGGCTTTTAACAACTGCATAAGGGGTATAAGATTAGTAGAACAGTACACCCACTCAAGTTAGAATGTTATAAATTGAACAGGGAGAAATAGAACAACAACAACTATTGGCCCTTAGCCAGTCCATTATCTTCAATGGAGCACGCAGCATTCTACTGTTCTAAAATTATTATTATTATCTGAGAGTTTGTTATGCCAAGAGGAGTCCTTATTTGTGAAGTGAGCTCATGATCACTGTGCTACCATGGAAGAAACTAGATTATAAACATATTGAATCAGTTCTACAGGGACATCCATTTCAGGGGTAATGTCGAATTCAGAGGTCATTTTTGTCAGTCAGTCATATTTTTAAGTCAAGACTTTGTTCTCCAGGTGACCTGTAGTAATTGTAATATATAATATTTCAGAGATATACAATGAAATGCTATCGAGCAGCAGTAAAGCTTTTCATAAATACCTCTATGATGAGAATCTAGGACATTGTTCTCTGCAGTTACTTTTTTCACTGTTAAAAGAATGCATAATACAGATGTGGGAAATTATAAGGAAATTATAGGACCTCAATTCAGAGTGAATAGGCGTTTCCTACTCTTGTTTTGGGTGGAAATTACTCCTTAGTTTCCAAGCCTCAAAAACAAAGGGACATTTTTACAAGGAAACTTTTGGAGCGCAGTGTTTTTTTTTTTTTTAAATTTTTGAAAACCTTTATTTGTGCATTCAGAGAAGTACAAATAGTGGCCCACAACCTTCAGGCCGGCCACAAATACTGTTGAGCACACATACATACAAGCCGGTGAAACGACAGTATAACAATATAATCAGGAAGCAGTAAGCAGGTACGTTGGAGAGACCTTACTGTCGCGTCTCAGGAGTTGTGAAGGTTAATTTTAAATTTTCATTGCAAGCAATAATGTCCAACTATTCCATGTTCATAAAAGATGGGGAACTTAAGCAAAAAGAAAGAGCAGGGCCTATGAAGACGTGAAGTAGTGATATCAACAAAGGCATATACAGCCCATCAACTCAGGAGATACATCCCACTAGGCAGAGTGGCGGTCAGGATATACATTACCAGGATATTAGCCCCAAGGCCCTAACAGCAATCGCCGCCACCTACCCAACAGTAACGTCTACACGGACCCAAGAAAGAAGAAAGAAAAATAAATCGGAAGGTAAAAACAAGGCACCATAGGAACAGAAAAAACCAAAATACCCATCCCTCAACCCCCACCCTACACGCATGCGAAGGCTACGGCCTACCCCCCCCCCCAGCAGCGCGTCTGTCGCCCCATAAACCCGAAATATAGTAGAATAGTAAGAGAAAGAAAAAGGAAAAAGATATAACGTCACCTTGATATAGGGAGCCAGAGAAGAAATTCTAATCTAATCCTCCCAATAAACCTAACCCCGGGGGAGGGCCAGAGTCTCTTTCCAAAATCAGGTCTCCCGTTCTCACACAGCCATGTGCAACTCCCACACCGTGCATCAATAGGGTCAAAAGGATCACCGCCAAGAAAGGGTCAAATCAGCCATATCTAAAGGCACAGGTCAGCACATAATCCGCAACCCCACAATAAAAATAGAGAACAATACTAGAAAGTATGAGTTAAAGTGGGGAAAAAGGAGCACGTTCAATACAGACAGCATATCAAAATGCAGTTCAGTCCGGGTCTCCACCGTCCGTCCGAGCGAAATCAACGAGGGAACATCTTCAGCCCTGTCCTGAACGGCAAAGCCCCGTCAGGGCTGGCCATCGCTGCGGGCACTCCCCGGATAGAACAATAGGGCAAAATGGCCGCTCTAGACCAGAAGGAAACAAAGGAGGCGGATAAGGGCGTCCCCGGTCACCATCAAGTCCAGCAGCAAGTCTGTTGAACACCCTCTCCAGTCCCCGACAGCACACACTCCACCACTGTAGATAAACGGCACCGAAGGCGAGTAATTTAGGGGAGGTCAGGGACTGGAAGATCGATGTGCAGAGCCCTTGTGGGGACGGAGTCGCTGTTCTCAAAGTGGGGGGCAACACTGTATCAGGATCCACACCGAGGAGAAAACCATCAACAATGTTGCCAGGGACACTGCGCACCTCAGCCCTCTCATGCTGCAACTGTGTAACCCTGCCAGGAAACGTTGGGGGCAGCAGGGGGCCGGCCGGCCCCGGTCACGTTACACCAGAGGAAGCTCCCTCGATCTTCTCCAGTAGTTCTTGAACGTTCCGCCGCCATGTTGTCCCCATGTCCACAGGGGCGTTAAGGATATCCCCATATGTCGGAGTGTTCCGAGATAGCATCAGATCCGCTGCAAGCGGCGCTGCCCTGGGGTCCGCCTCCAGTCCGGACGCAGGCAGGGCAGCGCGCGACAGGAATGGTGGAGCAGCCTTCTCTTCGTCCCTAGGGACGAGCGCCATTGTTGCCCCTTAGGAAGTCTGTGAGAAGGAGAGGGGGGCGATCTCGCTATAGAAAGAGCAAGCGTTTAGATCTCCAGTGAAATGCAGCTCACAGCGAGGGGTTCGCCCAGATCAAGAATCGCCTCACCGCCTTCCTCAATGCGGGCGTGTAGCAGTCGGGAATCGCCCCAAGATGGCGATTGTCCAGGCGGTGGGCAGCGGAGCGGGGGGAAGCGCTACGTGGAGGGCTATAACTACATACAGACACGCACCTCAGCAAAGGGGAGTCACTCTGCACCGGAAGAGATATGCGTTGATCATTTCAGAGGTCACCATGCTCCCGTAGTCAACTGCACCTCCCCCGCTCCTCTGCCGGCCAGGTCCTGCGTTGTCCTGCAGTGGCGATCGGCACAGCTACCCGGGCAGCTCCGGAGGTCGGCGAACTCAGCGAGTTCCGCTCCAAATCAAACGGCGGAGGTCGCAAAGGAAAGCAGTCCGCTTCTGGGCATTCTTTCCATCAATTCAACACGGTGTGAGACCGGATTAAGGACAGGATAGTGCTACAAAGCAGACGGCTTGCGGAGCCGGGAGCTCACACGTCCGTCCCGTCCGCCATCTTGGCTCCTCCTCCTCCCAAAAAAAAAATAAATAAATTAAAAAAAAAAAAAAAAAAAAAAAAATTGGAGCTCAGTGTTAACCTAAAATTGCTAACGTCCACTCCAACAGTTTCAAAATGCAGGTATGGGCCATATTTACAATAATGTGGTGCACCCCTGCGTTTCCCCTAGACCTGGCGCCAAATTTAGCTGCCTAGCGTCAACGCAGACACCCTTGCACCATAGCGCAAGGTTGCCAGGAAATGATGTTTATGTGCAGGAAGGTGTCGCTTCCTGCACATAAACAATCAGCAATGGTGATTTGCAGCACATGTATAAGTTGCAAAACCGCATTATTATGTGCAGGAAGGGACACCTTCCTGCACATGAACAATTACTAATGGTGATTTCCTGTTTCTATGTGCACTGCAGAAGCAGCACGCATAGAAACAGCAAAAAAGAGGAAAAATTATTAATTTCTCCTCATTGCGCATTTTAAGACAAGGTTTTAGCTGGTCCTACATATTTACACCACCCTTGTAAATAGGGGTCAGCGTAAAAAAACAAAGGGTGTTGCCTGCCCCTTTGCTGTAGCGGACTGCTGCGGTAAGCTGCATATTTACAAGGTGGTGTTAGGCCACATTAAGTGGCTTAATCCACTTTGTGAATATGGAGCAGGCCATTGCGCCACAGGAAGGTCATTAAAAGTGACGTTCATGTGGCGCAATGCCCTTGTAAATATGCCCCAAACTTTTTTTGGTAAGTATTTCTTACTCCTTAAAATTCATTAATAATCCACACCTCCTTATGGGAAAAGGCATCTTTACAGACAGAAATTGCCCTGTGAATAGGACTCTTTGTGAACAACCTGCCAGCAGCACACACATGATGCCAGTAGTTTGTGCAAATTAAAAGAATCTATAGATAGGCACAATATTGGATGAGCATTCACTGTTGCAAATGAGTAGATTTCATAAGGTGTGAACATTTCTGCAACTCACAAGAGCAGGAAGACATTGTTTTGCTTTCTTGACTGATAAGGGAATCCGGTATGCAACCTTTACAATGCAACTTTTACCACGCAGTGCTGTTACAATGCATGTATTACAACGAAAACCATTAAAACGCATTACACTGGGGGGCGCTCTAGGATAAGGAATAGTTTTAATTTACTATCCAACACCTTCCCTAGTGTCCACGGGGACTGGAGTTGGAATAGTAGATTAAACTATTCACTATGCAGCACCCCCAAGTGTAATGCATTGTAAAGGTTTTCGTTGTAATACTTGCGTTGTAACAGCATGCGTTATAAAAGCATGCGTTGTAACGTCATACATCCAGGGAATCCATCCAAATGCAATTTAAAAAAGGCATTTAAACAAACGGAAATCCTTCCTCTGCACTCTTTTGTTTCATTTTATAAGAACTGAATCATTAATGCCCTAAAAAGAGTTGACTGGATACAGCGTGAAGTACTTACCACAACCGGTAAATTCCACAACCCTGGAATAAGGCACATAGCAGATGCTGTAAATACCTGTTGTGAAGCGTTTGAGCAAAGAAAATTGAGTATTACATGTGTAATGACTGTTTCCCTTGAGAGAGCGCAGTTTGAGAAAATGTATAAGTACACCATATTTACATTTAGATGCACGAATTTAGTTAAAGCACTTAGAAGTGTCGAAAATATATAAGTACATATACTTATGAGTGTTTAATCAATGTAGAATGCATATTTTAGAGTGTGAAGCTAATGTAGTAATGTTTAGAAATGCTAGAGTACTGTTAAGACTCCATGTTATGTGGCTGTTGCAGAAGAGGATCTAATGCTGTTAAACGTAGAAATGTGCAGGCCTCATGGCAATGTATGAAGAACGAAAACGTGCCTTTACAGTTTCACATAAGATGGATTACTATTATTTAGAACAATATTGATCATACGTTAGAAATCATGTTTTGTAGAAGTGTTTCATATAACCAGAGTGTAATAGGTAGAATTTGTTTTAGTTTAAGAAATAAAGGTTTACAGAGTGCAGGCCTTTTTGCAAAGTAATTTAGTAGGCCTGGAAAGATAAAGTTGCTTCTTTGATCTGCATGTGCTAGTTAAATTCAGGTCTTGTTAAGCATAAATTGCCGACCATGTTCGAAGTTTTACGACTTGAGAGATAAACTGGAGGTCGGAATTTGGGGCCCAATTCATGGGTGTCTGTTTGCAGGTGTGAGGGGGTTCTAATCAAGAGAGTGATGAATAGAGCTCTGTCCGGGGAGACAGGCACAGGCCTGGAGGAGGCTTCAGGAATTTCCTAGGGGGTACCGGCGTGCCGAGAAGAAGCCTGGGAAGCAAGGTCAACGTTAACAAGAAGCCCAGAGGAGGGATCACTGAAATAATATAGACTGCCAAAATATCGACCTGCAAAAATATCGTTGCCAAAATATCGACAGACAAAATATCGACTTTCTATCTACAAACAGGTAAGTACAAAAATATCGAGTACAAAATATCGTTAACAATAATATAGATGTAAAAAATATCGACTTTATTAAAAACAGTGTTAAATCAAATTAATATTAAATTTTAATTACTAAAATATACTTAAAAATACTTAAATAAAATTATAATAATTAAATAATAAATGAAAATAATAAAAAAAAATTACAATCTTATTTGTTGACCCTGAACCCTAAAATATACCCCTTTACCCAAAAACCCAAAACTGACCCTGAACCCTAAAAATACCCCTTTACCCAAAAACTAAAAACTGACCCTGAACCCTAAAAATGCCCCTTTACCCAAAAACTGAAAACTGACCCTGAACCCTAAAAATGCCCCTTTACCCAAAAACTGAAAACTGACCCTGAACCCTAAAAATGCCCCTTTACCCAAAAACTAAAAACTGACCCTGAACCCTAAAAATGCCCCTTTACCCAAAAACTGAAAACTGACCCTGAACCCTAAAAATGCCCCTTTACCCAAAAACTGAAAACTGACCCTGAACCCTAAAAATGCCCCTTTACCCAAAAACTGAAAACTGACCTTGAACCCTAAAAATGCCCCTTTACCCAAAAAACTGAAAACTGACCCTGAACCCTAAAAATGCCCCTTTACCCAAAAACTGAAAACTGACCCTGAACCCTAAAAATGCCCCTTTACCCAAAAACTGAAAACTGACCCTGAACCCTAAAAATGCCCCTTTACCCAAAAACTAAAAACTGACCCTGAACCCTAAAAATACTCCTTTACCCAAAATGTATCAATATTATTTAATTACCAATTAATTATTAATTAACAATAACAATAAAGTAAATATATTAGCACATTAGCTGTAATTATTTTAATAATTAATATTATTTTTTCCCAATGAATTACTTAACAATAACACAAAATTATATATATTAAAATGTACTCTAATTAATGTAATTAACTAATTACAATTAATCAATTACCAATTAATTACTAATTCAAAATATGTACAAAATTATATTAATTAATTAACTAATTATTATTAATTATCAATTAATTATTAATTATAAATATTTACAAACATATATTAATTAATTAATTATTATTAAATTACTTCCCACCCTATTCCCCTATAAACCCACAACCCGCTACAGAATTACATAACGCAATTATTAAAAAAACAAATTCCATTTAATAAAATATTTTATAACATTAATACACACTTTTCACACATATTATTACATAAAAATACACTATAAAATATTATATATTATTAAAAATTCGATATTTTTGCTATCTATATTTTAAACAGTCGATATTACTTCACTTACCTGAAAAACGATATTTTTGTAGTCGATATTATGTCCAGTCGATATTTTGTCCAGTCTATATTTAAAACTCGATATTATGTCCAGTCGATATTTTGGAGTCGATATTTTGTCTGTTCACCCCAGGGGAGTATCAGTATGGAAAAAGCCAGAACCGAAACCACGTGAGAGGTGTACGTGAGGGGCGTCTCTGAGGGGCGTTTCAACTGTAATTGTGATTTTGTATTAGGGACAGCACCCTGGGGTGGAGTTAGAGCAGATGGCCTGAGGACCCTTAGAGAGCGTATGGGTAGGCAGAGAGGACATGACTGCGATGCACAGATTCATATCAGAGACTAAGGGAAAGTGAGTGAACTTCTTTGGAAGTCACCAAGGCTGACACCTTTTTATTTTTATTTATTTATTTATTTATTTTGAAAACCTTTATTTATCATAAACATAGTACACAGCGTCTGCCTACAACCACTGCGGGCCGGCCGCTATGACAATATACAACCTTCCAAGGTACCTTGCGCTGCAATAGATGACAAAAATAACAACACTACGATGGACTGGCAAGGAGCCACAGGAAAAGGATAAAGAGGGTTTCATTTTGTAATTTTGACGAATCGTCCTAAAGTCAGACCGGGTAGCTGAGAGGGCGAGCCACATAAAAGGATATCCACAAGTGAAACATCGTTATCAAAATACTGGCGTAAGTCATTACAGTAAGGATACACAAGCGCAGAAGTACATGTCGCCCCAGTTAGTGCCCGCCCAGTCAATATATCACATCAGGAGTTGCAATCTAGCTTGTCTACGGTATAATAGGATATAAGAGGGATCATTCTATAGCAGCAATGAAAGGATCCGACGACGTACAAAAAGGCACTTATTACGTGGGAAAATTCGTGACAGGATATGCGCCCTCAAACAGTAGTATAAGAGGGAAGGAAAAGCAGGATATGTAATCATGCAGTGACTATGCATTTAAATCGATATCTTGGTCGTAGAATCAATAGACCATGCGATAAAGACATAGACGCAAAGCACCAAAATCGTCCCGGAAAGAACCAAACCCAACCCCCCGTCTGACCCAAGATATATAAGAAAGAAGAAGAAAAACAAGAGAAAGAACAAGAAGAAAAGGCCATAGAAACAAAAAAGAAACGAAAATCAAGTCCCAACCCCCCCACCCTGCACGTCGAAGAGGCTACGGCCCTCCCCCCCAACTAACGTGCCTGTCGCCCCAAGAATACCCACATAAGGGAAAAGACGGGGGAAAGTCAACACAACCAGACTCCCGCCCCACCCCACTCGCACTAAGCAGCTCAGGCTCGATCACAAATAGACCAACAGGTCGACAAGCAATGGCGGCGTCGTAGTATAGTTCAGCAAAGCGTCCACATCATAATGGGTGACCGGGCATCCGTCCTGCGATATATAGAGGAAGAGTTCACCCCTGTCCCAACTTGACCCTTCCGTCAATACGTAGCCACTGGCAGTTTGCAAAGGGGCACCGCCTCAGACGAATAGGGTGGCCAGGCAGGTAGAACAAAAGCAACTCCGTGAGAGACCCCTGAAGCAAGGGACTGAGAAGTGATCTCTTCCAGACATGTAGGCACAAGAACAGGGCTCCGGGCAAATCTCTCAGATTGCGGCCCAGTAGGGGCAGCACAAGATGGCTGGGTGGTGGATCAGGCCCATGGAGGCAATCTGCATGTGTTGCAGCACTAGGCCCCGATGTCACATTCACGCGGCCGGTTAAGTTGGACCTGTGACCAGCATCATCCAGGGCCCTCCACGGCACCACCTGTAGACACGTAGCAGGAGCACTCAGTGGCGGTAGAGATCCGCTTACGACACTACTTCTCCCCGGATCGCCGGAGCCCTCTTCCCACGGCTGGATGATAATAGCGTCCAGGCGCCGTCCAAGGTCCCTGGCCCCATCCACCCAGGTAAGACGCAGGGAGCTCAGAGCAGCAATGAGGTCTTGGGCCGTAGGTTCCATCCTGCTTAGCCAATATAAACTCTCTCGCACTTTGGGTATCTACTCCCCCGGCCATTGTCAGTAGCCCCCACAGCACCACCCAGCCAAAAAACTGGTATAGAATTCACCAGAGCGGGGGCCGAAGCCACATCCAGCTGCTACGAGCAATCCGCCATTACACTTTGCCAGTACACCGTTCACTCAGTCACAGGATGCCCCATAGGAAGCGCGGGCAGTATTAGCGCTGTGTGGCACAGAGTCTTAGTAGCAGGGACCGACCCACCAACTTTGCGCAGGAGCGCCGACTTCCACATCTCCGAGGTCCGAAAACGATGTACAGGTCTGCCCCAGATCCGCAAATGGCAGCAACGTTGCGCCCGTTCCAAAATGGCGACCCCAGCCCGTCCAGTAGACCCACACGCAGCATAGAGAACAAAGGAACAGTCTTACTAGGCGGTGGAATCGAATCTCCAGCATGTGCGTCCGTGTCTGGGGCAGCGCTAAATCACCACGTCCGTCTGGGATGGTGGAGTGTGTCTTCCGCAGCTCCAAGCTATGGGCTTCGTGGCCCGCAAAGCCGCGACCTCGAGTGGCATCGGCGGCCGGCAGTAACATCCGGTCCCTCGGCCAGCAGTCGGACGCCGCCACGGCACCAGGGAAAAAGGGTGAATGAAAGGGCCGCCGGTCACGGCCAAGCGCCGGAGTTGCCGCCCGCTGATCCTCGCGACTTCCGACGCCGTGTCAGCTTGGCCCGAGCTTGTGCGACCCGGGGAGAGCAGGATATTAAAAGGATTAATGCCGTGGCGAGCGGAGCTCGCGGACTAGGCGGCCATCTCGCTCCGCGCTCGGCCACGCCCCCCGCTGACACCTTTTTAGGTTAAGATTCTGCTAAGTAGGGATGTCACCTAGTCCAGTGTAGGGACAGTCTAACCTGATTTTTCTCCTTTTGTAAATGACGCCTAAGTTACAACTTGTGTCTATTCTTGCCAACCTGCTGATATTTGAGTTGGTTTTGGTAATATTCTTCTGTCGCTTAAGATCGTTCAGAGAATTCATGTTTGTGTTGGTGCCAGTATACCTGCTGAACCTTATATTGAGATGTTTGTATCTCCAGTTATCTTTGGCTTTATAATAAAACTTTAAAACTTATTTGTGGTAAGTGGTTCTTCAGAGTCGTGCCAATTATTGGTTTGATTAACCTAGTAGTGGATTGCTTTTTACTCTATGACAGGCAACAAAGATCCAGTCGACCTAAGTGGGGATTTAGCTCTAGAATGATCAAACAAGAGATCGAAAATCCCGCCTTCTCAGTTGGTAGCAGACTTAGGATGGTTGCCTTCTAGAGGAAGGTGATCTAGACTAGGTTAAGATTACCCCGAGGCCCCTAGAGATCGAGAGATGACCAGCAGAAGAATCACCTGCCGTAGAAGGTGCTGACGGTGCGAGAGAAAAGCAGCAGAGTCGGTCGAGAGTGAGTATAACAAGGGTCATGCGTTGTCAGATTGCGGTGTTTTGTGTTGTATTTGTGTTGTAATGTCATGCAGAGTTGAATGCCTGTAGTGTGATTGAGGCAGGGTTGTGAGCGCGCGCAACCTGGTGAAAATCTTAAGTTCAGAGAAGAGCTTAAGTGGTTCGGGTGTATCGGACATCCAGAGTAATTGTCGACCATTGTGAAGGGGGTCATGAGGTACCATTGATCGCCCGCAGGACCGTGATAGGGGGAATGCAAGAGTGAGTGTATGAGTAACGGACGCTGGTCGGAAGTTACTGTGTGTAAGTAACCTATCAGTTAAGGCGATTGTCTGGACGTTTACGGAAAGACATTTCGTCAGTAGAGGTGACAATTACAGTTAGACTGTGGGCGTACAGTCAAGAAAAGTGATCGCTTGGTCGGAAGTAATCATTTTTCAGAGTATGAATGGGACGCATGCATGACCGGGATACGAGCTGAGAAAGGAGGGGAACTGCTGCAATTGGGAGACGAGTGACGTCAGAGAGAGCCGCGCTGTGATAGGCCGGTTGGTGTGAAACCGCGCTGGGATAGGCCGGTTGGCAAGAACCGCGCTGTGATAGGCCAGTTAGCAAGAACCGCGCTGGGATTGGTGGATTGTCACCAGGAAGTAAACAAACGCAGAGAATTAAGGAAACTGGTAGATTTGATCATGAAGTGTTTTAAATGCTTGAGAGCGAAAGGAGAGAATCCTTTGACGGGGAAGAGCCCCGCCAGAGGGTACACCAGCTCATTATATGGCTACGAATGTTGGGTTGCATACCATACTGTGGATTTCTAATTGGAGTAAGATTACAGAGGGGAACGAGGAACTGACGTTTCCGAAATACGGAACGTTTAGATTAGAAGTATTGCACCAGTTAAAAGCAGTTATGACCTCAATGAGACCTCTGCCCGGACCAACACAATTTGAAGCCCTTAATGCGTGGATTAGGGCGGCGCACGACAGAAACCAGAACATGCGTCAAGAAAGAGTGAGACGATCGGTAAGAGCAGTGCAGGATGCCAAATGGGATGAGGAAGCTAAAAAATGGGGAATTTGTACGACTTTTGTTAGAAGCATTACAAGGTCCGGCAGCCATTGCCGTTGTCAAATGTGTAGCCCATACGAAAAACACAGATTTTGTATCTCAGGGAAACAGATACGCTGATGAGGTCGCACGCTACTGTGCGGAGCAAGGATACTCTTTCACAGAGGTAGAAGTGGGTGGGACACAGGAAAAGACAGAGTTAACTATGATGTTAGAAACTGTAGATACCTGGGATGATTTAAAAGGCATACAAGAAAACGCAACAGATGTTGAGAAAAAGACATGGGAAACTGCAGGTTGTGTAAAAAGTGAAATGGATTTTTGGGTTTCAGCAGATGGAAGGGCAGTGTTACCAAACAAACTAGTGAGTCCAATGGCAAGACAGATACATGGTCCAGTGCACCTAGGCAGAGATGCCATGTTGCGGGTATTTAGACAGACTTGGTATAATCCCAAGTTTAGAGTAGCCGCAGAAGCAGTGTGTCAACGATGTGTAACCTGTCAACAATTGAATGTAGGAAAGAGAACGCCAGTCACATTGAGTCACATTGGGAGGTCTGGTGGTCCTTTCAACAGGATGCAGCTAGACTTTATTGAAATGCCAAAATGCAACCGCCTCAGGTATGTTCTGGTGGTTGTCTGCATATTTTCCAGATGGGTCGAGGCATACCCTACACGCAGGTGTGACACACTCATGGTAGCAAAGTTGTTGCTTAGGGAGTTAATACCACGGTTCGGGGTGCCGGCCTCTTTGGAATCAGATAGGGGAACACATTTCAACAGTGAAGTTGTAAAGATGCTCTGCTCAGCACTAAATATTGATCAGAAGTTGCACTGTAGTTATCGACCAGAAGCTTCAGGAATTGTGGAGCAGATCAATGGGACGATAAAGTCCCGAATTGCCAAAGTGTTTTCATCGACATCCTTAAGCTGGCCTGATGCACTGCCATTAGTACTCATGAGCATACGTAGTACACCAGACAGGAGGACTGGTCTCTCTCCACATGAAGTCTTAATGGGGAGGGCAATGAGACTGCCATTAGTTCCAACTGCAGCTTTGTTGAATATCACAGATGATCTGATCCTGGATTATTGCAAGGGACTTTCTGATGCCATTCATTCTGTGTCTCTTCAGGTGCAGGCTGCTGACATTCCATCATCCAAAGACCTGTGCCACAACCTGTGCCCTGGTGATTGGGTCGTGGTGAAGAAGCACGTCAGAAAGAACTGCTTAGACGTGCGCTGGCGCGGACCCTATCAGATCATTTTAACAACGAATACTGCTGTTAAAGTTGGAGGGCTGCCCAACTGGATACACGCCTCCCATACGCGGAGAGTTCCAGCACCCCTGGAAGGAACAGCTCCTCTCTCGGATGTAAATCCAGCTGTGGACGAAGAATCAATAGAGGGGACCAGCCAAGCTGTGGGGGTGTCGGAGGAAGCTGGGAGCGTGTCAGATCAAGTGGAAGAAGGACAGGACGACAGTGAAACTGACGTTGCCACAGAAGGAGAAAGTAGCTGTGAGTACGAATCAGACACTGATCAAGCTGCAAGTGATCAAGAGTCGAGTGCGAGGACAAGAGACAGGAGAACAAGGCGTGGAGAGACTAGTTGGCCTGAAAGAAGGAAGAGGCCGAGCTTGAAGTCAACTCCAGAGAGAACCCTTGCTCCTATATCTGAAGACTCAGACCTGGACGAAGGTGCACAGAATCCAGAAGCGGAGGGTCCAAGGAGATCAAGGAGGGTGCGTGTGCCCTGCAGAAGATATGCCACTCCTGAGTGGACCTACCTGGCAGCAGATGTCTTGTGCATAGAGATCCGAGAGGGTGAGGGAAGTGACAGTGACCAGCACTGATCCCATCATAAAGATGGAAGTGGCGTTTTTGGTGCCTGGAGTTGAAGCTGGAGGGTTGCTGACACTCACTATTCCCAATCCTCCTTACCTGAGCAGAATAAGAGAACTGGTTTTAAACAGAGTAGAATTTCCAACTTTTGGCACAACAGTATCAGTACTCGAGGAGACCATTCTTCGCTTAGAACTGTTAGAATACGTGATTAGAGCTGCTGGAACGCGGGTGATCATAGACACCTAAAGACTTTTGTAAATAAGCAAGATTGAGAAGATAACCTAGCGGCAAGTGGAAGAAGAAAAAATTTAGGGACCTTTCCATTTAGTTGACAGAGAAGGGCTAGGCTAGTCTGTTGTTGTGGTTCAAAGGACTGATTTCAAAAAAAGATTGCCAGCTTCCTGAGGTGTAGTTCGAGAAAGACTGAATGAGCAAAGAGAGACTGTTGAAGAAATAAAGAGAAAAGACTTTAAATTGGAAAGGAAACTAAAAACTACACTGTCTAGAGAATATGGAGGCCGGCAACTCGAACCGCAAAGCGAAATGCATAATAGGTACACTTTTAGCGGGAGTAATTCTTCTTATAGCTTTAGTAGTTACTGTATCATATATAGTGGGACATGAAAACGAAACAAAGGCAACAGAAGCAAAGGTTGTGGTAACATCGAAACCTACCACTGCTAGTAAAAAGGAGGACAATGCAGTGAAGGAAAAGGCTTTACTAGCACCAGAAGCTCGTAGGTTACATGTAGATGAGTCACAGGGAAACTTTAAATCAAATGCCTATGCCAAGCTGCTGTATGAATACATTGACGCTATGGAGGCGAAGGACTGCTATGTGTGTATGCAATTGCCAGCCTCTGTAGACAAAGGTATTAGGTATCATCATCTCCCATTGACTTATGGGATTACATGTAGTTTGTTGCTTAGTATATTCTATGAACGAGATAGCTTTGAATATTATTTTTCAAATTTTGATGCTGTGTTAACAGAAGTCCCAGCTTACAAGCATATGAATAAATGGGACTACTATAAGAGTGAGGATCGATTAGGGACATTTTTCATTCCTTGGAAAACTTTAGATACTTCACATGCCCGAAGAAATAATCTGACCTGCAAGGTATCAGAAATTGAGAAAAAGTTTATAGGGCAGGTGGATGATCGGTACAGGAGGCAGAAGATTCTAAAGGCTTCTGGCCAATGGAAAACAGATTGGACCGAGGAGGAAAAGTCACACAAGAGGAAGGGTAGTAACGGTCCAATAGCTTTAGATCGAACTCAAAAAGGAAAGCTATGTATACATAGGGGTAAAACTACTATGAAAATGTATTCGTGGGAGAAGTAAGGTGTGAACATGCCTTCCAATTAGAATACTACACGAAAGATTTCTTAAAGGGAATGCAGGTGATCCCAAATGTGTATTTTGTCTGTGGAAGGAATGCCTACGTGAAGCTGCCAGACAATTGGTACGGTTCATGTTATTTGGCAATGTCTTACCCAAAATATATCATGATAAGGATTTAGAAATCATAGAGGGAAAGGCTCAAGCCAGAGGGAGAAGGGATGTAGGCGATGCCGAGGTAGTTGGAGATGTATTTGGCGCTATGTTCCCTCTTCTGGGGTTAATACTGAATGATGTCAAGATCAGGAGATTGGCAACAGTTGTAGATAGATTATCCGCCAGTACTGCTAGATCATTAATGCTGGTGGAGGGAGAGATGCAATCGATAAGGGCAATGGTTCTTCAAAACCGACTTGCTCTAGACGTTCTGTTAGCCAAAGAGGGCGGAGTCTGTAAGGCTTTGAAGGTCCAGGAATGCTGCACTTACATTCCAGACAATTCAAAGCCTCTTGAGAAGTACATACGAAACATCACTGAATTACACCAAGAAATTGAAGATTTGTCAAAAGTAAACGTGTGGGAAAAAGTGGGTCACGGAATGGGTAAAGTTGGAGGTTGGTTCGCCAATCTAGGGAAAAGCTTTATATGGTACATATTGAAGCCTATCATCATAATAGTGATCTGTGTAATCATATTGTGGGGGCTAGTAAGGCTGTACCAATGGTATAGGTCAAATAGGTTGCAAAGATCCATGAGAGAACAGGAGCAATCAATCAATCAATCAATCAATCAATCAAAGACATTTATAGAGCGCACTACATACCCGGAGGGTCTCAAGGCGCTGGGGGTGGGGGGGTGCCGCTACTGCTCGAACAGCCAGGTCTTCAGCTTCTTCCTGAAGGAGAGGTGGTCTTGGGTCAGGCGCAGGTCGGTCGGGAGGGAGTTCCAGGTCTTGGCGGCCAGGTAGGAGAAGGACCTTCCTCCTGTAGTCGCTCTTCGGATGCGGGGGATGGCGGCGAGGGCGTGGTTGGCTGATCGGAGTTGGCGTTTGGGAGCGTAGAAGTTGATTCGGCTGTTGAGGTAGCTCGGGCCTTGGTCGTGTAGGGCTTTGTGTGCGTGGGTGAGGAGGCGGAAGGTGATTCTTTTGTTGACGGGGAGCCAGTGTAGGTCTCTCAGATGTCCGGAGATGTGGCTGGTTCGTGGGATGTCGAGGATGAGTCTGTCTGGCTGAGGCGTTCTGGATCCGCTGGAGTCTCTTCTGGAGCTTGGCGGTGGTACCGGCGTAGAGGGCGTTGCCGTAGTCCAGTCGGCTAGTGACGAGGGCCTGGGTGACGGTCTTCCTGGTCTCAGTGGGGATCCACCAGAAGATCTTCCGTAGCATGCGTAGAATGTTGAAGCACGCCGAGGAGACGTTGTTGACTTGCCTGGTCATGGAGAGGGAGGAGTCCAGGATGAAGCCCAGGTTGCGTGCATGGTCTGTCGGTTTGGGTGCGGTGCCCAGGGCGGGAGGCCACCAGGAGTCGTCCCAGGCGGAGGGTGAAGAGCCCAGGATGAGGACCTCCGTCTTGTCTGAGTTCGGTTTCAGGCGGCTGGTCGTCATCCACTCGGCTACCTCTTTCATCCCTTCGTGCAGGTTGGCTCTGGCGGCGGCGGGGTCGTTGGTCAGGGAGAGGATCAGCTGGGTGTCGTCGGCGTAGGAGATTATGCTGAGGTTGTGTTGGCGTGCGATGGTCGCGAGGGGGCTCATGTAGACGTTGAAGAGAGTAGGGCTCAGCGAGGATCCTTGAGGGACGCCGCAGATGACTTCGGTGGCCTTTGACTTGTACGGTGGTAGGCGGACTCTCTGTGTTCTTCCGTCGAGGAAGGAGATGATCCATTCCAGCGCCTTGTCCTGGATTCCGATGTTGCTGAGGCACTGTACTAGGGTGCGGTGGCAGACAGTGTCGAATGCCGCGGAGAGGTCTAGGAGGATGAGGGCCGCTGTTTCTCCGTTGTCAATCAGGGCTCGGATGTCATCGGTGGCGGCGATGAGGGCGGTCTCGGTGCTGTGGTTGGCTCGGAAGCCAGACTGTGAGGGGTCGAGGGATCCATTCGTCTCGAGGAAGGCGACCATCTGCTTGTTGACGGTCTTTTCGATGACTTTGGCTGGAAACGGGAGGAGCGAGATGGGGCGGTAATTCTTGAGTTCGGTGGGGTCCGCTGTGGGTTTCTTGAGTAGAGCACTGAGTTCGGCGTGCTTCCAGCTCTCAGGGAAGGTGGCGGTGTCGAAGGGTGTGTTGATGATGTCTTGTAGGTGGGGCGTCGGCGTCGGCCTTGTTGAAGACGTGGTGAGGGCAGGGGTCGGTCGGTGACCCGGAGTGGATGGAGTTCATCGTGCGGATGGTGTCTTCGGTGCTGATCGGGGTCCAGGCGTGGAGGGTGGTGGTGGGGGGTGGTTGTTCGGTCGTGGTGTGCGTTGGTTGGTTGTTGAAGCTGTTGTGTATGTCCGCGATCTTGTTGTGGAAGTATGAGGCGAGGGAGTTGCAGAGGTCTTGCGATGGGGTGATGTCGTTGTTTCCTGCGCTGGGGTTGGATAGCTCTTTCACGATGTTGAAGAGTTCCTTGCAGTTGTGTGCGTTGTTGTCCAGCCGGTCCTTGAATGCGGTTTTCTTGGCGGCGCGGATTAGCTGGTGGTGCTTCCGGGTGGCCAGCTTGAAGGTGGTCTTGTTGTCCGGTGTAGGTTCCCTTCTCCAGGCTTTCTCGAGGGCTCGGCAGTTCTTCTTGGAGCTCTTGAGTTCGTCGGTGAACCATGTGGCTTTCTTGCTGCCGGGTGTGCTGGGCGGGGTCCTAAGCGGGGCGAGCTCGTCCGCGCAGTTGCTGATCCACTTCGTGAGGTTGTCGGCGGCCTGGTTGGGGTTCGCTGAGCTGGCAGGAGGGTGCTGGCTCAAGGAGGTGGCGAGCTGGTCTGCTGTGATCTTGTTCCAGCTTCTGCGGGCAGCCTGTTGCTGGTGGTGGTGGGTCGTCGTTCTTTTGAAGGTGAAGTGGACGCAGCAGAGATTAGCTGCAATGCAGGACAACCAATACAGGAGTCTGAGGGCTCTAGAAATGATAAAACGAGGGAGCATTGCAACGAGTTCTGTTTGATTAAAATAAATCTTTCAATGATGGTGTTGTGGTGATGACCACTAGAGGTCATCAAATGGGGAAACTGAGAGAGCGCAGTTTGAGAAAATGTATAAGTACACCATATTTACATTTAGATGCACAAATTTAGTTAAAGCACTTAGAAGTGTCGAAAATATATAAGTACATATACTTATGAGTGTTTAATCAATGTAGAATGCATATTTTAGAGTGTGAAGCTAATGTAGTAATGTTTAGAAATGCTAGAGTACTGTTAAGACTCCATGTTATGTGGCTGTTGCAGACGAGGATCTAATGCTGTTAAACGTAGAAATGTGCAGGCCTCATGGCAATGTATGAAGAACGAAAACGTGCCTTTACAGTTTCACATAAGATGGATTACTATTATTTAGAATATTATTGATCATACGTTAGAAATCATGTTTTGTAGAAGTGTTTCATATAACCAGAGTGTAATAGGTAGAATTTGTTTTAGTTTAAGAAATAAAGGTTTACAGAGTGCAGGCCTTTTTGCAAAGTAATTTAGTAGGCCTGGAAAGATAAAGTTGCTTCTTTGATCTGCATTTGCTAGTTAAATTCAGGTCTCGTTAAGCATAAATTGCCGACCATGTTCGAAGTTTTACGACTTGAGAGATAAACTGGAGGTCGGAATTTGGGGCCCAATTCATGGGTGTCTGTTTGCAGGTGTGAGGGGGTTCTAATCAAGAGAGTGATGAATAGAGCTCTGTCCGGGGAGACAGGCACAGGCCTGGAGGAGGCTTCAGGAATTTCCTGGGGGGTACCGGCGTGCCGAGGTGAAGCCTGGGAAGCAAGGTCAACGTTAACAAGAAGCCCAGAGGAGTATCAGTATGGAAAAAGCCAGAACCGAAACCACGTGAGAGGTGTACGTGAGGGGCGTCTCTGAGGGGCGTTTCAACTGTAATTGTGATTTTGTATTAGGGACAGCACCCTGGGGTAGAGTTAGAGCAGATGGCCTGAGGACCCTTAGAGAGCGGATGGGTAGGCAGAGAGGACATGACTGCGATGCACAGATTTATATCAGAGACTAAGGGAAAGTGAGTGAACTTCTTTGGAAGTCACCACGGCTGACACCTTTTTAGGTTAAGATTCTGCTAAGTAGGGATGTCACCTAGTCCAGTGTAGGGACAGTCTAACCTGATTTTTCTCCTTTTGTAAATGATGCTTAAGTTACAACTTGTGTCTATTCTTGCCAACCTGCTGATATTTGAGTTGGTTTTGGTAATATTCTTCTGTCGCTTAAGATCGTTCAGAGAATTCATGTTTGTGTTGGTGCCAGTATACCTGCTGAACCTTATATTGAGATGTTTGTATCTCCAGTTATCTTTGGCTTTATAATAAAACTTTAAAACTTATTCGTGGTAAGTGGTTCTTCAGAGTCGTGCCAATTATTGGTTTGATTAACCTAGTAGTGGATTGCTTTTTACTCTATGACAGGCAACAAAGATCCAGTCGACCTAAGTGGGGATTTAGATCTAGAGTGATCAGATAAGAGATCGAAAATCCCGCCTTCTCACCCTTATCGAATTTCCAATGTACATTTTTTTGCACGTTTTCAATTGCTAAAGTTTGTCAATATATATTTAGACGTTAGCAAGCAATTAACGAGGGGTGTCCACATGCCTGTCAGATTTTCATTTAGAACGATTATATAAAAAGTTATCGTACGAGTTATTTCTAAAAATCTGGCAGACATCAGGCCACCCTGGCCCTCTGGTGCAGACCACATTAATACACCGAAAAAAAAGTATTTTAAAAGACCCTTGTGTGTGTATATAGCATTATGGATGGCAGTCACGCTGTGGGACATTCTAATTAATTGCTCGGAAGAGGCAAAATTGTGTTCCCAAACTGCTGTGAAAATCACCCCAACAGGTTTTACAATTATAGTTTTCTCCTTCTCTGTATTTTTCACGCGATTCATTTGAACTCTTTAATAGCCATGAAGAGGCAACTAGTAAAAATAACACTCCACAGAGCCATGATGACTGAATATCTAAGAGCCAATATATCACCAAATGGGTTGATGATCTTCCTTGAAGATGCCATTTTCAAATGTGAATGGTACCAGGTGGCCTAGAAGTTTAACCAAGACTGGCTGGTCCTGATTATAAACATGGTCTTGCTGAGGCATTGGTGATCTGAAATTAAGCATCCTCCTCTTTGCTAATAAAACCAGACTGGCAGAAATCAACAGTGAGACCACTGAAAATAAAGATTAACTTATGAAGCTAACGATCTCTAAGCTACAAAAAGACATTGACAAATTCAATAAAGAAAGACTTCACCCCTATCTCAAGGAAGATGTTGTGCTCACAGGAGGTGAGACCTCCTCTGACAAAAGTCAACCTACACAGAGAAGAAATACATCCTTTGATAATAACTCTAGTTTGGGCAGCTGGGGTAGCAATGATAGTAGAAGGGGCCTCCAACCCCAATGTTCAGATATGGGTTGCCCCCTTTTCAGCATCCACACCGAATGTGGAGCCAACAATACCATATATTCCCTCAAGGCCCCAGCAATTCTTCCCACAGACTTACAACCCCACTTTTTTAGGCAAAGGCCGGGGCAGAGGAAGAGGAAGAAGGAGAGGTGGTCAAAAAGAGTACAATGGCAGGAACACCCGACACTGATGCAATTGAGGAGCCAGATAGGGAAGATCCACTGATTGTATACCTATCTGCAAGAACTCTCTCCAGCATCAAGATTAAGGTCCTTAAGAAAGGTATGAGCTTTGTACCCACACCAAAGAAATATAAATTCTAGATGAATTGCAAGCTACACACTATTTCTGCAAAATCCGCATATTTTTATGTCGTGCGCATGCTTGAATGATAATACACTCCTATTAAAGACCGGCTCCAACTGCTTATTTAGGACTTGCTTTCCCTTCACACTTGCAATTAAAGTATTTGAAGCTACGTATGGGGAAATTACCAATGCCGACCAGCCAGGCTGGAGGTCTCCTGGCCCGAAGGATTGTAACCTATGTGGTGCTGCAGTGCAAGATATGATCTACCCGATTTGCATTTGCCCAATGCTAGAGCAAGATCGTCGGAGTCTACTTAGGGAAAAGTTCAACGCAAAAGGTATTCGTACATGCCGTTCAGCGATACTAAATGTCCTGGACTGAGAAGATCCTCAATTCATTTGTAGAATCATTAACTTTGTTATCAACTTTGAAAATTTGCTTAAAGGTCAATACGAAACCGAACTTTTGAACTATGATCCTGCGAACTGCTTTGGCTGATTTAAAATCTATAAACTACTTTGCACAAGTTATTAATTTAAATAGGAAATCCCCTGTAGCTTTGTTTTTATTTTTTCTATTAATGATAGTTTTATCATCTGTATTTTATGTATATAGTGTGTAAAGGAATGTGGTTTTATTACTTGGTATATTGTAACGGTTTTAAATAACTATACAATAAAGAATTTTCATGAGAGGAGTGTTATGATAAACCTGCAACTGAACAACCAAATTCAGTCCAGCCTGAACTGACAAGCCAGTTGATACCCAGAAAGTTGTCCCAGGTTGCTTGTTTCTAGTCCAGGGAGTCCAAGCAGTAGAACTGGAGATATTCAGTTTTAAAAATGTGATTGAAAATAACACCAAAAATCCCATAGAGCTACTCACGGCTATCTAGTCGTTCAAGACCAGTAGAAAGTCAAAAGTTCAGGCCAACCATGATGGAAAGCTGTTGGATGCAGGGACCAGGTTAGTCTTGCTGAAGAGCTATCTTCTCAGTCCAGCGCAAAGCATCCCGTTCACTGTGGAGGGGGCCACGAGGAGCAGGGAAGCGTCACAGATGGTCGTCGATGTAGTGTGAAGAGCAGATGGGCGTCGCTGTAGAGTGAACTTACTATTGTCGTCACGAGCAGGTGAGCCACTACTTTGCCATGAAACTCACCACGAACGGTTGATGCTGTAGCGCGAAGCGTTGGGTGGATTCAACATCGCATTGGTGGGACGTCCAAGTGACAAGGTTTAGGCTCCAATGGGCCCATTTGTGCTTGCAAGGAGCCCAAAGATTACAATTCAGCATTATTGAGCCCACTCTAAGGGTCCAAGACCTGAGGGTCACCACTTATTGGCCAGAGACTGGCTCTAACTGGGTCAGGGTGCTGGTTCAAGTGGTTGGGAGCCTGTTATGTCCATGTGGCTCTAAATAGGAGGCCAGAAAACTTGCCCTTGGGGTCTATCTGGGAGTTCTGGGTTCAGGTGCAGGTCGAATCTATCTCTGTCTCAAGCAGGAGGGCAGCAATCAAGCAAGGCAGCAGTCAAGCAAGGCAGTAGTCAAGCAGGTCAGCAGTCCAGCAAATTGACAGTCCTTTCAGCAGCACAGCAGTCCTTCATCCTAGCAGAGTCTCCATGAGTCCAGAGGCGTACTGAAGAGTTGTTTCCAAATAAACCAAACATGAACTGGCTACCTGTTCCCATTTGGAAGCCACAGCTTTTTAAATGTAATAAAGTAGCTCCAATGTTATCCTATGGGAGAGGTAGGCTTTGCAGTAGTGAAAATGTAAGAGTTTTTCACCATCAGGGCATGTAAAACTTAAAAGTATGTGTCCAACTTTTTAAATACGCTTCACCCTCCCCTTTGGGCTGTTTGATGCACACACTCTGGATGGCTTACATGTATTTAAAAGGAAGGTAGAGTAAATCCCCTTCCAGGATGGGAGGAGATCTGAACACCACCATACTTTGTGAGGGCTGAGGGAAAGACTTTTTTATGGGAAAATTTGTTTTCATTCTGGAGAAAAAAAGAACATGAAAACATTCATATTTACAGATTACTTCTTTTCCACAATGTTTAGCTGTGAGATGCATGCAGTTACGGATTAAGGAAATATTCACTCGAACAAATGTCATATTTCATTCTTTATAGTGACTGTGAAGTTTTCCAGACGTACTACGGGAAATGCACATGCATTTTTAAAACTCGGAAACCTACGCTCTCGAGTAGGCCACACGTATGGTTGTAGATTTACATATTTTCTTTGTTAATTGGGCTCCTATGATTTTATTTTTCCCATTTATGCCATGATCATGTTTTGATTTTTCAAATTGTCCTTTTCCATGAAAAGTTTTCCAATTTTTGCAGCATGGAAATAAATCAGAGGTGCCATTTAGGGGTAGCTACTGGTTGCATTTGTTAAGCATAGGTGCTTCTTGGCAGCCCCGAAATGTGCACAAGGAGCAGTACTATATAAGTACTGTCTCACATCCTCTTACATTCCTTTTTTAATCAGCCTAAAACAACCAACTCCCTCCTAATAAAAGTACCAACAGGCAACGTTCTACTTTTTTGCAATTGTTTTTCAATGTTCCATGAATATTCCCATCTTTGATGAGCTGGGAGCCTATTATCAAAGACATAAGAGTACAAAAAGAGGACTGCAGAAGTATTGCTTTACTTACTTTAAAATGCCCGTATTATTAAGGGGGTTTATCTCCGCTTTTTAACTTTAAAAGCCAAGAAAGCGGAGATAAAATTATCTCCCTATTACCTAGCTGTCGCTAACACCAGTTAGCGACAGCTAGTAGGAGATAGCGACCATCTTGGGCCCCACTTTGCATGTCAGTGATATTTGTCACTAATGACATGCAAAGTGGGCGTGCCAAGATGTTAGCGACTGAAAACAGTCGCTAACATCGCTATCTCCTATTACCAACTTTTGGAGATACTCGCGCTAAGCGCGAATATCTCCAAAAGCTAACACCTGCCCCTGAGCAGTTCTTAGCCATGTTATCCAATGGGAGGTGGATAACATGGCTAAGAGTATTAGCTCGATAATGCATGAATATCGCTGACTTTTCAGCGATATTCATGCATTGCGGCGATTTTTATCGCATTTGCGATAAACCTTGGTAATACCAAGGTTGATTTGCGGTAAAAATCGCCGCAGCTCAGCAGTAAATTTTTGTCTCTAACCATGCAATAGCGATAATTATCGCTATTGCTTGGTAATATGTCCCATTGTCTTTGGTGATGTTATGTCACAGCTGGTGATGTCACTGGGAGGCCAAATACCATGCAAAATTATTACCCCTATGTCTTTGGTAAAAAAAGTATATGGGAATATCGCAGCCACAAGAAATACATTCATATAAAATTTGAACGTTGAAAGAGAATTGTCTTTTTAACCCTGATAGATGCTAAAGGCCTTCTTCACACTGGACAAATCCATTTTTAAATAAACATAAATTCCCTTTGCCCCTTGCTTCTTAATTTAACAGATTCCTTAGGGATTAATAAAGTGATACCACCAGTTAAATTTTCCACATCACCCTGACCATTTCATAGAATAATTTGTTCTGAAATACTTCAATCGGAAACGATGTTTGACCTTTTTCATTACTCATGCAATATACAACCATGCACTTTCTAATCTCATCACCTCTCTCAGCATCCCTTCCATAGGCATGGGGCATAGGGCAGTGGTTTCCATTATGGCTTTCATTTCTTGCATCGCCACACCAGCCAGACCTCAGTACTGGAGCTTTATATTATAGGATATGAGCTATTTTGCATTTAAATACTCAGAGAAAAACTTTAATATAATATTACTATTCTAACAAAATGCACATTATACATAATACTTAAATTAGGTTTTACTGCACTGCGTCTTTATTTGTGACACCTACATTATTGTTGAGAAAGTTCAAGCTAAGGTTCCCAAAATGATTTTTTTTCGTTCCAATTTAGAACTACCAAGATTAATCTTTCGATTTTCTGCTACGCTTTGATATTCATTTCCAAAGTTCTTCTCCATACCAAGCAAGGCTTGCTTTTTTGCCACTATGCTTGGTGCGTTTGCACCTTTATTTCACACTCTGACACAAATCATCATGTGTCACAGCACTAAGTGGAGAGGTGTGGCTCACTGTTTAGAGGCGGCAGACCAGTAAGCAGAGAATGGCCCGGGACCAGGGTTCAATTCCCGACGCAGCAGGGTCGTGGACCAGGGGTCAACGGACTTGATAATTCTCTCCTCAGTGCCTACTCTAACCTGTGAACACACTGGTAACTCTGGGCATTAAGCTTACCTCATCTCTACAACGGCCTCCCACAGACACCAGGGATGCCTGGTTTCACCCTGGAGATACCCAGTAAGGGACCATCTCACAGGGAAAGCCAGGACGGGTTCCCCAGCGGTCTGCAGTGCCAGGACACTCGGTTAGAGTAACAGTGCGCTTTACAAATACCCCACATTTACATTTACTAGTTGCATCTGCAAAAGTGGGTCTGTTTATTACCAGAAACATGGCTCCGATGTTCTCTGGGGCAGTATTGCTGCTGGCTGTGGCGCTTTGTCAATTTTCCTCAAAAGAAGATAATATTTTGTGGCAATCCTTCGGTTTATTCTTACTCTGGTTTTGAACATGAGCATCTTCTTCATTTTTGCTTGCGAGTTTTACAAATTTGAAGCGCTGTTTCATTTCATCTCATTTGCTTGACTTTCTTGGTGACTCTCATAAGGTTTGTGTATTATACGTTCAGATGCGAGACATATCTGTCATTACAGAGAGTTTATTCCTTACCAGAAGAACAGTCTGTTCTATCTACTAAATATGAATTTTTCAGAGCAGTATGAAATTAAACAGATAATTTACTAGTAATCCAAGTGATTCCTGTGTTTTGTTTTTTTATTTTGATTTCAGCGGATGAGTTACTACATCACAATGGATATCCCGTCAGCCAATATTTAAATCCAAAGGATATAATGGATTTTATATTACAGCAAACAGGATATCCATCATCATTGTGATGGAATAACCCATCCGCCGAAATTAAAATCCAGCCCTGAGTTTTTGTATTCAAAGTGAAATTACCAAGAGTAAAATTCCAGCCGTCCTGAGTCTGCGGATCGCAATATGATATTTTACTCTTTGAAATGACTTCTTTGATGTAGTTATTTTGAAACTAGGTGCTCAAACCCAGTTTTGAATTGGGATACCAGCATATTACAGTTATCAACATTGCCTTCCGCTCATGTGTATAAACCCACTGTGATATATGGTGCATTTACATATATGGGATATAAGAAATTGGTTATTGATTGAGGGAGATGGAAGGCCCAATCAGGCAACAACTACAATCTTAATTAGGAATTACCCCAAAAGTCACTAAATTGACATTTGCTTAACCCTCTGGTAGCTTGGCAAAAAACAGTCAGGCTTAGCTTAAAGGGAAAGTGTAAAGTAATTATGCATCACACAAAGAGTAATTCAGCAGAGAAATCCAGTGAAAACAGAACACAAGAAAAATCCCAAAGCAATTTAGAAGAATGGAGCCAATGATACAAAATGACTAAATTCCAAATAATAGAACCAGAGATATGCAATTTTAGAGTCTTAGGTAGATATAACACCTAAAACCACAAAACGGCACTCATGGTCATCTGGTTGTGCTAGACTGGGAGAAAGTCACAAGCTGAGTCCTACCACGATTAGCGCATGCCAGATACAGAGGGCAGGTTGGTCCCATTGAAAAAGTTACCTTCTCAAAGTCTGACAAGAAGAGTTTTATTCAGGGTGGAGGAGGCTGTGATGGGCCGGCAAAGCATCTCAAATGTCATTGATGTAGCACAAAGAGCAGGCGATTGGGGCTGTCATCACTGTAGCAGGGGGACTCTGGTTCACCTCAGCTTCACGTTTGCAGTCATCATGGGCAGCAGAGTCTAGGTGGGAGCAGGCCAATTCATGGTCGCGAAAAACCCATAGTTTCAGGATTTTATATTTTTTCACAAGAAGAGATCTGATGCTGGCCAAGGGTCTAGATTCTGGGGAGGCACCCCCTGCAGATCAGGAACCCAGGCCAGCAGGGCTCAGGCAGGTTCAATTGCAGATCCAGTGGAGCAGGTCAGCTTGGCAGGTGTGGTGTGGCCTCTGGAACTTGCTGTGTCCCTGTAGCTTAGACAGGAGGTCAGGCAACTGACCCTTGGAGCCACTTAAGTAGCCTGTTATGAAGGAAGCAGGTCCAGTCTTCCATCTCAGAGAGAAGGGCAGTCATCGAGCAGCAGGGTAGCCCTCCAGGGATCTAGGAAGTCCTCAAGCAACAGAGGAGTCCTCTGGTAGCAGCAGGGCAGTCCTCTGTGAAGCAAGGCAAGCCACAAGCAGCAGAGCAGAACCCTAGAGAACAAGTCAGCCATCCATCTGTAGTGTCTATTGGTCCACGAGTGTAATGAGGATTGGCTCAGAAACTCTAACATTTATACCTGATGCAAGCCTTTGAAGTGGAGGGATTCACAATGCCACCCCAACTTCTGGTTCAGGAAAGTTCTTCCCTTTCTCTAGCAAGGCTCCAATAAATCGGGGTTGACAAAGGCTAGCGTCAGGTTCCTGGGTGTGTTCTGGTGGCAAGCCCTTTGAAGTGTAAGTGAGCCAAGGCCCAGCTCTCCTCCCATTGATTGGATGTTGGTGCATTGATGCAGAGACTTTGATTCGTCAAAATAAAGGAGAAACTAAAAAGAAACTTTTGTCAGTATACATTTCCTTATTGACTTTTGGAAAAGAAGCTTGGTGGTGCACCACCCCAAAGACTCAAGATTTCTGTTCTGTGTTACAGTTGCACCAACAACAGCAGGAGCAGGAATTGTGGTGCACATCTGTATGAAACACTCATAAAAAGAAACAAAATAGTGAAGTGCAGCTTTTATAGTTCATCGTCATTTTGCTTGTTTGGCCTCTGTCTTGTAGATCAAGGCCTTCTGTCCAATCGGACTCTGAATGTTCTTTTCCCGGGATGCTTTGCCACATTTCCCCCAGATGTATTTGGAGTGGATGGCAGTGAAGTTCTTCTAGGAAGGGTTTATACAGACCAGGGATTACCCCATGGTAAAACATCCATCTCTGTATGTAATTGTGGATTGATGAGTTGGAAGGAGTGCTGGGCAATGGTGGTAATGCTCGGTGTGAACAATGAGCCTCATTTATAAGGCCCCTAGCGGCAGTTTTGCACCACCGTAATGTTACTTTTTGTACAATATGGTGGCGCAATGTGCTGTGGTATATTTACAAGGCCACATAAAGCAACTTTATACGTAAAACACTGAGAGAAAAAGGCCGTTCCATGGGTGTTGCTGTGGGTGTTCCCACGCAAGCCCCATGAAATCTGAAGCATTTCCAGATTTACAAGAAATCATAAACTTGGGAATGTGCCAGAATCTAACGCCACCCCACCACGTTAGGGAGGCACAACGGCGAGAAATGTTTTCATTTTTCCTCGTTTTTTTCCCTTTTTTATGTGTGATCCATGGTGCAGCACGCATAGAAAGTGGAAATCACCAGAATTGATTGACTTTGTGCAGCAAGGCGTCCCTTCCTTCACAAAAATAATCACCCCTACAACACAGACACCCTTGCCCCATGGCACAATGGTGTCTGCGTTGGCTCATGGCACCCCATTGTGGGCCGGCGTAGGGGGAAATAACAGGAATACACCTTATCTCAAAGATACGCTGTATTCCAGTCCTTTTGTTTTTCTCAGGACAGCACAGCAAGATTTCTTGCAGCGCTGCCATGCGCCAAAACCTCTTAAATGAGGCCCAATGTTTCAGAGGAATATGCTGGCTTTCTATATTTTGACGGAGGCCAATGCATCAAGGGTCAGATTTCACAATGTTTACACTGGTGCAAATGCCGGGCAAGTGCTACTTTCATCATATTCGTGTTGCATTTTAGGAGACGAAGATGGCTGAGTTTGCTCCCGCCCATGTTACATAAACAAAACTTACAGAAAAAATATTGACAGACTGAATTTCTCTATAAACATGTCAAAATATGTTTGCTCCTTTTCTGAAACAAAAGTTAGGGATGCATATATTTTTGCGTTGTTAAAAACTGCAAAACCCAGGAAGATGTTTGTGAGTGAACTAACATATATGCTGAAAAGACTTGTAATTGACCCCAAGCTCACAGGTTTCCAAATAGATCTCATCAGTCTTTCCTTCCTCCAAAGTCTGTAAAATGAGCAACATTGATCTGGGTAACAATCAACAGCATTTGCATCTGATGTCGGCTTTGTAAAATATACTCCGTTTGTATACCATTTCATAACACAGGCCAAAGTGTATTGAATAACAAACAAAGATTAAGGCAGGTGGCCTTTTTGGTATTATCTGGTTAATTTCCTCATTTTAAAATGTTCCAAGTACATTAACATTTGATCAAACGAATTTTAATGTTGGATGAACTAATATTAAGCAAACTGACCACACACAATGGCCCTGTCTGTGTAATAAGCACTTTGGTTCGAGAGCCTGCAATCATTTGAAGAGGAGCTTCCAGCATCCTGCCAAGATACAGCAATGAAACTCAGAAATCATTGCTTCCAAATAATATATGTCTGCAATCGCACGCCTCACTGGCCAGTGGTCACACATTCCTAAATCCATTTTATTGCAACTCTCTCTCTGCTGTATGGCTTTTTCGTAGCGCAGGGAAATATGTGTCCTTTTACCCTATGATGAAGCATTGTTGCTCCTGAGAGCTCATAACCATTCTGAAACTAGCCCAAGCCAAAATGGCGCGTCACGCTCCCAGGCTTTAATTGTTATGGGTATACAGCGTTCAGAACCTGCAATCTGTCACCACGTCAGCTGCCAGCCTGCACCAGCATCTCATCGCTGTACTAGAATGCTATATCATAGGTGGATGATGGGGTGAGAATGAGCTGAATGCGCCTTTCACAATGGGGAAATGCAGCAATGCTGTAACTCTGTCCAGTGTCAGTATCACAGAACAGGGTTGAAGGGGATTGATGGCGCTAAACATTGGTCACAATATGGGAATGCCATTTGGCCTCATGGCTCAGTGTATGACCGATTGGGGACTGAAAGTTTGGTTTGAGGTGTTCGGTCCTGGAAGTGTGTTAAAGGTCAAGTGACGAGACCAAGACTGAAATGCTTTGATGGAGCAGCACATTTACATTGCCCTGGAAGTATAGCGCCGTAACCCCAGACACTAACCACTACATAGTGTTGTGAGATTAATATAGTGATGCAATGTCTCACTATCAAGTTCATTCTTTCCAGTGTTTTTGTTTGTCTCTATTTCATAAGTAAACACAAGCAGTTTGCTGTTACATTTTCACATAAATCTAGTGGTGGGTGATGGTAAACTCCGCTATGTGATGTAGGTGGAGTTTTTGCCAAACTCCGCCCTCTGAGCGGAGTGCAGAGTGAGAAAAACCCAGTGAACACCACCAGTGGAATGGAGTTTTCTTCCCACCCCTGAACAGGAAGGATGTATGAGGCCCCAACATGAACAAGACAAGTTACACACAGTGGCAGTCAGTGATTCGGCCTCGGACAGGCTGAGCACCATTTTGCATTATCCTCACAGGCTGAGGCCGGCGAGATAATCTTCCATACAACATAGCCGAGAGTGACAGAAACCCGTTACGATTACCCACCCCCCAGCATTTTAAGCAATAAACCACAATTTAAGGTGGCCAGAACTTAAACACACATGCTGGTCAAAGCCACCGCTGCCGGGAGCCTAGCCTACAACCATGCCAGAGGGCAATGCAGAACTTCTGAGTCTAATACGACCGGACTGGCACACCACCGACTGCAGGAAGCTGCCATATGGCGAGCAAATAAACATATAAGGGCAGATTTACAAGCCCCTTGCGTCACTTTTCCCATGTTAAAAATGACGCAAAGGTGGCGCAAGGGGCTTGTAAATCTGCAAAACAAAAAATAGGAGGGAGAGGGAGGTTAAACCAAACTAGGTCGGCCTCCAGTCAGTATCAAAAATGCAGGAACCCACTTTACAGGGTTCAGAGACCTAGTTGGTGTATGTGGTTACTGTCAATTATGTCAGTGTGTACCAGAAAATGAGAAAGAAAAATTTCTTTCTAGAGTCCCCTCACTCACCGGGGTTGCCCCACGGTGACATGCTTCATCATTGGGGCCATCCCAGTTCTCTACGAAAAGGGGCGTGCTGCGACTAGCGGACTACGCAGGAGCACTTGTTTGTGAAATGACTATGTGTGGTGTAAAGTGTGGTGATGGTGGAGTGGATGTGTGAGTGGCCTCAACAATTTATTATGCTCCTAGTGTGGTATATTAAAATGGGGTAACACTGTATTCTAACCTTAAATTTGGGCTAGATCAATGTTATGGTCGACATATTTCAAGCTCCCCAAGCTTTTCATCAGGACCATACAGGGTCCAGCCCTGTATTTTCCACTCCTATATTTTAATAAATAAATAGGTTTTTTAGAAAAATAGTTATTGTACTATGCGCTGTTAATGATTAGACATGCGTTTTTATACATACGATTTGTATCCTACTCGTATTTATTTATAAGTGTTAAGTTACACTTCATGGTCTCAGGCGAGGGCAGGATCGCCTCGTGGAAACATTGTTCCTATCGGCAAACCTGCTCGGTACTACCTGTTCAATCCTCACCCGACCGCATACCTTTTCGTAGAGAACTGGGATGGCCCCAATGATGAAGCATGTCACCGTGGGGCGACGCTTGTAAATCTGCCCCATAATGTGCCCAGGCCATGAAAAAATGGCAAAAATGCAAACAGGTGACGCTTCAGCAAGCAAGGACGCCTCTTTGGGTTTCATAGTAACAAAGTAACAAGCAAAATGCTTGAAATCTAATGAGCACAGTCCCCTCGGTACACAGTAATGTCTGATTTAATGCAAAATAGTTTTTTAACGAGCTGCAGTGGATGAGAAATGTGTCAAATAAACTGCCTCCTTTCTTAAGTCATTGACACAGCTGCATTTGTTTTCACATTCAGCTCCCACTTAATTCCATCAAGCGCGTTTGAACAGATCAGCATACAAACATATGGTAATTGTTTTTCAGGAATTTTTATTTTCTGAAGAGAACTTTACCAACGCGTTTAAGAGCAAGAAAGTGAGGAATTCGGGGTATTGGTAGTATGGCCTAATCAAACCCTATTCTGGGCCAGACTAGAAACCAAAATCAGCCCTAGGAAAAATGTTCAAACTAGCCCCTCGCGTCTGGACACCGTGGCTAGACTGAGACAGCACATGGATTTTACAATGCATAAATGAGGGATGAATGAGTCCATATAATATGGGGGCTGCTGGGGTGTGCTTTCAGTACACTCATAGGCTCTGTGAAAAACTTTTGAGTTTGTGGATGTTCATTGCATGGTGGGGTCAAGACAGCACTTCCTGTTCTGAAACACCCCTCTAGCTTCAGCTCACCAATGCCACAGTGCGTTAATTGGACTTGCACATTGTTTTGTTTAGAACTATCCATGTGAGGAACAACTGGAAGATGTGTACTTTCTCACAGGAATATTTAGTTCCGCGTATATGTTCTTTTGAGGGTGGTAAAATGCAAGGCGGGTGAGCTATGAAAGGTTGGTGCGCTTTACAGGTTGATGAGTTTTTATCATGCAGATATTCCAGGTTTGTGTACTTGGACAAACCACAGAGGATCTCTGGTATAGCGGTGTAACTTCCTTCCTGTGTTGGTCCTTTCAGCACTCTGACACAACCTTACATTGACATTCTAGCAATCAATATGTCAAAATATCATGTACCCTTCTTGCTTCTCCAATAAAACCTTTTTTCAGGCTCTACTTTCACCTTCTCCCTTCAAGGGCTCCTTCTATCCCTATTAAGTTTTAATTCAGAAATTTAAAGAAGTGCTTTAGTGGGGTATCATCAGCCTTATACTTTCAGCCAACATGGCATCGAGATGTCCAAGAGATTGTGTCAGCACGGTATGCACCTGTTACAACGCATTTTTTACAACGCACTACTGTTACAACGCATCTTTTACAACGCAGATACTGTTACAACTCATGTTTTTACAACGCATTTTTTTTACAACGCAGGTACCTTTACAAAGCATACCATTACAACGTAAGTATTGGTAAGTATATAGTTATATTTTAAATGGTATATGTTTGGGGTAAAGGTTTTTTTTAGGGTTTAGGGTCAGTTTTGGGTTTTAGGGTAAAGGGGTATTTTTAGGGTTCAGGGTCAGTTTTCAGTTTTTGGGTAAAGGGGTATTTTTAGGGTTCAGGGTCAGTTTTCAGTTTTTGGGTAAAGGGGTATTTTTAGGGTTTAGGGTCAGTTTTCAGTTTTTGGGTAAAGGGGTATTTTTAGGGTTCAGGGTCAGTTTTCAGTTTTTGGGTAAAGGGGTATTTTTAGGGTTTAGGGTCAGTTTTCAGTTTTTGGGTAAAGGGGTATTTTTAGGGTTCAGGGTCAGTTTTCAGTTTTTGGGTAAAGGGGTATTTTTAGGGTTCAGGGTCAGTTTTCAGTTTTTGGGTAAAGGGGTATTTTTAGGGTTCAGGGTCAGTTTTCAGTTTATGGGTAAAGGGGTATTTTTAGGGTTCAGGGTCAGTTTTTAGTTTTTGGGTAAAGGGGTATTTTTAGGGTTCAGGGTCAGTTTTTAGTTTTTGGGGAAAGGGGTATTTTTAGGGTTCAGGGTCAGTTTTCAGTTTTTGGGGTACAGGGTAAAAATAAATTAAAATTAATTTTAAATTAAATTACATTACATTTTTTGGGGGGTTGAGGGTCAGTTTTGAGTTTTTGGGGTACAGGGGTACAGGGTAAATATAAAGTACAGATTTTTTTAAGTTAACAATAATTAATTTAAATTAAATTTAATAAAATTACTTAAATTTATTTTTGGGGTTGTGGGTCAGTTTTGAGTTTCTGGGGTACAGGGGTACAGGGTAAAAATAAAGTAATATTAATTTTAATTTAAATTAATTAACTGAAATTAAATTAAATAAAATTACATTAAATTATATTTTAAAAAATTAATTTACTATTATAATATTAATATTAATATATACTTACCAATACTTACGTTGTAATGGTCTGCGTTGTAAAGGTACCTGCGTTGTAAAAAAATGCGTTGTAAATACATGCGTTGTTACAGTATCCGCGTTGTAAAATCCGCGTTGTAACGGTATGCGTTGTTACAGTCCGCGTTGTAACATCATATATCCGTCAGCACATACATTGTCAGGCTTTTTCCCTCGCTCTTTGTTGTCTGAAACACCCTTAGAAGAAAGTACAGGTGTTCCTTACAAAGCTAGTTTTATGTGAATATTCGACTTGAATGCACAAATAGCTTAATTTACACGTGCACATTTATTTTTGCAATTCATAATAGTCATTTGTGTACATGAACAAATGTTTACTCACACATAGGTTTCCTTGTGGATAATTGACCTTTTATGAGAGGGGAGTGGTCATTTCAGGGTGGGAATGCTCTGAATACTTATGAATACACACAAAGTCATAGACTAACAAAGTTAAGGATGTTCATAAACTCCTCTCTGAGAGGTTTCCGAGCTGGAAATGCTCACAAACGTACTCTAACAAAGGCATGACCAGGGGTCAGATGTACATAGTGTATGGTTGCTGATAGCAAACTTTGCGATTCACTATTTGGTAATCGCAAACACCCATGGACAAATGTGTGTTTAACACATTGTTGCAATTCCCAGTGGGTCGCAAATAGACCTGCCTAATTAATATTCATGAGGTAGGTCTCGGTTTGTGACCCATTGAGAATGGCAATTATCACAGGGATGGTGGCCTGCTGGGGCCAGTAGACCACTATGTCTGTGATTGCATTTCAATACAGAACTTTTACATAAAAAAATGCAGCCCGTTTTCCTTAAAAGAAAATGGGATACGTTAATTTCAAAAATAAAAATAAAACGTTTTCTTTTAATTTTTTTAAAGTAGGGACCAGTGCCTGCTCTTAAAAAATCTTTTTATAAACATTCACAAAGACAAAAGGGTACTGGTGGGGACCCCTTCCCATTTGCAATAGGTTACCACCTACTTGAAGTAGGTGGTAAAATGCAAATGTTTTGTGACCACATTGCGGTCACAAAACATTCACACATATGACTGCGATTTGGTATTAGGAAGGGACGCCCTAAACACGACCCTTCCAAATACCAAAGTGCAAACCTAATTTGTGATTCGGTAATAGGTTATCAAATGACAAAATGGGCCTTTGTACATTGTAAAAGGCCTATTTTTGTTCACAACGGCCTGATTCTGCGAATCGGGCCTTTGCAAGCAAAAAAACCATTGTACATCTGGCCCTAAATTCCTTACCAGCATCGGAAGGGAAAGAGAACTATCCTAAAATTGATGAGGGAGACGTTTCTACTTCAGGAAATGTTACTCCCCGGTGGCAAATAAAAAGAAACCAAAAGTATAGCAATGGCTGAAAAAATGTGCAGTAGCAGTGACCACACCGTTACATGCTCCCCCCTGTAAACATGCAATCCAACCATTTGCAAAGATACTCAACATTGTCATTATCTAAAATAAAGGAATAAAAACCCAGCCACTGTTGCACTGCCTGTCAAAGAACAGGCCATTCACTTGAAAATTACTGAAAGTGTCTAAAGAAAAACCTATTATGCAAAGCACACAGCAGTACTATTCAGAATCCATTGATAATTCCAAGAGAAACAATAGCACCTTGGTGGTCATCACACACAACATGGAAACACTTACCACCTAGGTTCAAAACAAAGACAACATTCTTCCAATCACACACCCTACATGGTGTTGTGGACTTCTTATGTGAGCAAGCACTTCAACGCCTTACATAGGGGTAGAAAGTGCTATATAAATACTGCAATTACTATAAACATTGTTTTCATAAGCACAAAATGATCAGCGACAATATGAGATTGATCTTCAATCAGACTGCTCCCACTGATGGGAAACATCACTTACAACGCATTTATTACAACGCACTACCATTACAACGCAACCATTACAACGCAAACCATTACAACGCATTGCGCTGGGGGGCGCTCTAGGATAGGGAATATATTTAATTTACTATCCAACACCTTCCCTACTATCCACAGGGACTGGAGTTGGAATAGTAAATTAAATAAATCACTATCCAGCGCTTAAAAGCACTATGCGTTGTAGTGGTATGCGATGTAAAAACCGTGTTGTAACAGCAGGCGTTGTAATAGCCTGCGTTGTAACGACACCAATCCCCCACTGATATACGTTCTACCAACATGTCTTGCTTGTAGCTTGTATTTTGGATATACTTAAGATAAGATGGAATGGTTTACGAACTGTAAATGTAAGTAAGAAGCATCTACAAATGCAAGAGGGTTCCACTTCCCTGTTCTCTCCCCTGAACCAAGGAATTGGCAAAGATGTGTCTGTCCTAGAAAGTTGGCTAATTATGCTCACTACGGTACACGTTACATACAATAACATGCACTGGGCACTTTGAGCTTTGTTTTTGAATCTCCATGTATACATAGTTATTCACAGTTGTTTCTTCGCGCTTTCAAACAATGGGTGGCCACAATATGCCAAAAATTACCCCTTTCCCTAGACAAAATCATGGTAGAGTTGACACTACTATGCCATGCATAGTTATAATATGTTGTGAATTACCACAGTGATACAGAGGGCAGTTCTATACCAGGTGTGGTGCCATGGATGGCCTCAATATGGCCACTGTGCAAAAGATGCCCATACCATGGCAAGAAGTACCTCCATACTGCCAGAAGCATTACAGTATCTTTGACACGACACTATTTCAGAAATTACCACTATTGTCCCAAGAGGAAGAGTATGTAAAGGCTTGCTATCACTTTCCAATGGATGGTCACAATATGGCAATCATTTCTACCAGACTGCCGTTATGTGATGGGCGAGCTTCACCCTACCATGGAAGTGCACAATATGTCAAAGATGACAACCGTGAGGTCACGACAAGCATTATGCCAGGGATAGGCACCATCCTGCCATGGATGCCCACAGTATGCCGGAACTTCCCACAACTAATCCAGCATTAGCATTTTACCATGGACAGGCAACATGCCATACATGCCACCCTGATTCCCATGCTTGCATTTACATGATTGGGCAATGATAAAGGAATCTCATGTCCCCCAGGCATGGAACATACAATGGTGGTGCCCCTTCTAAAAAAGGCTGGTGTGGATGCTTCTAATCCTTCTAACTTCAGGCCCATATCCCTGTTGCCCATCTTTTCGAAAATTCTGGAAAGGCACGTCAACACTCAACTGAACCATCTAGTGGAGAGTTCTGGTTTTTTACACTCATCCCAGTCCGGCTTCCGAGCTCTCCACTCCAAGAGACAGTACTTCTCGGAGTTACGGAGAGTCTACGACACGGTATCGATCAAGGTGAAACATCTGCACTCATCCTGTTGGATTTGAGTGCCGCGTTCTATACCGTGTCTCATTCCATCCTTTTGAAATCTCTCCGCTCCCTGTGAGTGGCAGGCCCGGCTTTAGCCTGGATTGCCTCCTTTCTTAGTGGGCGTACCTTCCAGGTTTTCTCGGCCAAAGCTACATCTACAATCTGCTCATCGGCTTATGGTGTTCCCCAGAGGTCTATACTCAGCCCCTTACTGTTTAATATCTACGTAAGACCCCTGGCCACCATTGTGGAGGAAGCGGGGCTGACGCTATTCTCCTACGCCGATGACACCCAAATTGTCCTCTCTCTGTCAGGCAGAGATGAGAACAGCTCCTCTGCTCTAAAGCTAGGCCTGATACGCGTGGCCGAGTGGATGCAGAAGAACTGTCTGAAATTAAACGGGGAGAAGACAGAGGTGGTGATATTGGACAAGAATAAAAATCTATGGGACCCTCAACATTGGCCTAGTGATATGGGACCACTTCCACAACCAGCCACAGTGGTTCGCAGCCTTGGTTTCCTTGTTGACGACAAGTTATCCATGAGGCAGCAGGCTACAAAGGTTGCTGCGATCTGTTTTTCCACCTTAAGATGGCTACAGAAAATTTTATGGATGCTGCCCCTATCCACTCAGAGAACTGTTGTCCAGGCGTTGGTTGTTTCCCGCCTGGACTACGGTAATGTTCTCTTTTTGGGAGCTGATGTTGCAACCATTAGGATTCTTCAGGTAGTCCATAATGCGGCTGCCCGCCTGCTTCGGAAGGTCCCTAGGAGAACTTCAGCATCTTCTGCTCTGTGTGACTTACACTGGCTTAAAATCTCAAGCCACATTAAATTTAAAGCTTTATGGTATCTGTTCAAGATCAGGCAGGGCACAGCCCCTAAATACCTACAGAACTTAGTCCAACCATATAGGACTCATCGAACCCTTAGATCTTCTGGGAAGGAGACTTCATTATCCCAAGATTCAAACTTGCTAGAATGGGTGGGCGGTCTTTCGCTCATCTAGGTCCCAAGCTCTGGAACGCTTTACCAGTTGCTCTAAAATTGGAGAATAACTTGCTGAGGTTTCGGAAGGGACTTAAGACCTTGCTTTTTGAGTGATCTGCCCGTTGTCCTGGTCTGCTTGATATTACCTGATATTTCTTTCTTGAGTCTATCCCTAGCACCGGGAAACCCACTGCGGGTAGCTGTTGCGCGTTATAAGTTAAATAAATAAATAAATAAATGACCCTCCACCCATTGAGATCCACAAGTTGCCAGGAATAACCAACATTTAACAGGGACAGAATTTGACCAGGGTGGGCCCATCACACTGGTACAAAAGGGGGTGGTGATGGACAGAGCATCTGAACCAATCAAACACTCACACCCAGTCAACAGATCTGGGTTTAATCCATCACTCTTCTTTAGCCCACTCTGCCACCTCAGTTCAGACATGGCCATGTTTGTTTTGCTGGGCCCATCACACTCACACTACTCACTGACAGAAGCAGGCAGCAACACATCCATGAAGAGACACACAAGAGCATGCATAGGCACAGGCGTGCCTCAGTGATTGGGCAGGCTACAAATGTGAAGTACTGAGATAGAGGCTATTGCAGTGAGATAGGAAAAGGGGCTATTAGCTATGGGATGGAGGAGGTGAGCCATCAGGGTTAGGATACGCCTTGGCAGCCAAGGGTCTCTCATCCTTTTCTCCTTTGGGAGAAGTTTAGTGGACATTCCCTACTGGCGGAGGGTGTTTTTTTGTTTTTGTCCCCTTGCTAGGTAGACTAGAAAACTAGGGGGCAAATTTGCGAGGCACTTGCGATGCATTTGCGCCGCCGCTGAGTCACTTCTGTGACGCAGCAGCGGTGTAAAGCAAGCGCCGTGCTGCAATGGAATTACAACTTGACGCATCTAGGTAGATGCGTCACGTCGTAATCTCCTAAGCCATATTACACCTGTATCAGGTATAATGTGGGCGTACGGTCGCAGTGTGGATGGTCCGTCGCAGGAAAGCCTCAGAAAAGTGCCTGAGTGAAATCTACAAGATTGCACGCAGTCACTTTTCCGATGCCACTGCGTCAAAACCTTGCGCCTGCTTAAAGCAGGCATAAGGCGAGACGCAGCATGTTGGAGATAGACTGGGTTGGAACAGTGCTGGAGTTGCGTTGTGCCCACGACACGACTCTAGCACTGCGCCAACCTTAATGCCGGCAGATGCAACACGCATCTGTCTATCTGTGCGCCACGGCGCGCCGCATTGTTAAATGTGGCACATCCATGGTGGCGCACAGGTAGTTTTGTGTGTCTCAAATTTCTGGCACATCCCTTCTGATTTGCAGAGATGCTCCGGACCTTGTAAATTTGCCCCTTAATCTTTTTTTCCTTTTGCTATGCAGATGGGAAGTGTTTTCAACCTGCCTCATAACAAGGTTGTGGGTTTTCACTTGACAACGTGCCAGGTCTACTTCTGTCATTTTGGAAAAATAACCACATTAAGCTGCCTCAAGGTGCTGCTAGGCATTCATGCAACACCTAAAAATAAATGCAGCAAAGCATTAATATTTATTAGATGGATGGGAATCAACAACATGAAAGATGGGTGCAGTACTTCATAAATGTAGTTTATGCACAAATCACTATACAGTACATTAGCAACAATAACCAAATCCTAGTATGATGTTGACTTCAGTTCTGACTGATGTATATTCATCTGGCATATCATTATTCTATACTGAAGCACTAAACAAGTAAACACCAATTACATCATATGTCAACTGTAACAATTTATATTCATATTTAAATGTGAATATTTAGACTTGTTTTTGTTAGACTTTCTTCCACACATGGTCTACTTAACAAGCAAATTATTCAGGCCTCTTTTAAATTCCCTCAAAAACTATGAGGCTACATACATTCTAGAAAACACTGGGAATGTAGCCTAAATGCTGCTTATTATGTTTTAAGGAGAATGACTACAACCTAAGAAAATTAAAGCAGGAAGTAAGGACGAGAAACAGATTTTCAGCCCTATTTAGAGATTTGATGCACTGTCAAATTTTCTGTTTCCTGGCAGCTGCAATAAACTGCAGCTAGATCTGACTTCCTAGGTGTGGTATTCCCCTAGACTTTTTGCCTTCAATTTGTTTTTGTTGGGTTTAGATCTCTGTGTACTTTACCGCTGCTGGTCAGTGGTAAAGTGCTTGTGCTCATGCATTTAAACGTCGTAAAACTAACATACACCTAAGTGACATTTTTAATTTTCATATAATTTCCTCATATATGGTACTATTTGTACCCAGCGCCTGTAAATTAAATGCACCAGTGGGCTGCAACACTCATTGTGTCGCACACTAAAGTAGTACTACAAAGCATGTTCTGTGCCTACCAGTCCAGTCTGCCGTGCAGTTTTAAACTACCATTTCAACCTGGTAACATAAACCTTTTGCTAGGGCTTAATGTTTCTTTGAAATACTTATGAGTCACCCCAAAGGTAGGCCCTAGAGACTCACAGGGTGGGTGCATGATATTTCAAAAGAAGGATGTGTGTTGAAGTTTTACATGTTCTAGCAGTGAATAACTTAAACTCTTTTTTCACTGTGGTAAAGTTATCTCTTCCATCGACTAACAATGGGTTACCTTATTACACGTAATAAGTGATAACTTCTGTTTGGGAACAGATGGAAAAATGACAATTCCACTCATTTGAAATAAAAATTTTAATCCTCTTTAATTGTAAAGTTGGATTTTAAGTTACAATTCTAAAAATTACACTTTTAGAAACTTAGCATTTACCTGCTTAAACCAAATATGCCTTTATGTCAGAAATGGTTCTACTATGGTGTATTGCGTACTCCTTCCAGATATGGGGACAGCTGTGCTTTGTGTGTAGGGCAGGGTGTTTCTCTCCTGAGCAGGATGTCCAGGGGTGTACTCATCCCTCCTGAACTTCAAAGGGTAGGCTGGGGGTTATGACCACCACCTTACTGACTTCTAAGGCTACCTGATCTGCCACTGACAAATGCAGCTCACTCCTAGGACAGCCTGCCCTTTGTTGACCTAGAGAGTTTGGAGACAAACCCAACAACGGAGGAAGGTTAAACAAGAAGGGAATGCCTGACCCAAATGCTGCCCCTTGGTATAATAATAACACCTTCAGAACATCTCATCAGAATACTCCTGAACCTGTGGAAGATTCCGAAGGACTGCACTTCTGTCTGAGGAAGGAAGACTTGACTTCCTTGCCATGAAAACCGGCTCCCCAGAAGTGACTACAGGGGTCAGTTTGTTTTAGCTACATGGATGTAATAAACTTCTAGATGCCTCCCTGCAACCGCCCAGCTGAACAGCACCAACTAGACCTGCTTCTGGCCTCTGCTGGAGTGAGCCCTGTTACCCTAAGTGGTGCCACCAGGTCCGGGAACATAGTCTGGCATCAGAGTGTACTCCTCCTGTTTCCAAACAGAACTCCAGGTTAAAATCTAGGTTTAGGTTTTACGTGAGCAGACTCTTCTCACCACAAATGACCATCTGCGATGCCCGCCAATGTGAAGCTCCAGCGATGACCTGCTCTTTGTGCCAAACAGCAATCACCTGTGTTGACCACTAACATGAGGCTCCAGTGGCAACGATCTCTTTGCATAGACAGCAGACTCAACGAGGCCCGCGGCAACACGATGCTCAGGTTAAGCTCTGTGCTTGCACTAGGACTTTGAGAATGTTCACTCTATACTAGGACGAACATGGTCCCTGTATCCAAACTGCGCTCCATCACGGTTGGCTTTGACTCAGTTCAGTGCGACCAGATAACAGCAAGTAGCAGTTTGTGCTTTTGGTACTGTTTTCAGCCAAAACTTTAAAAACGTATAACTCTGGGATTTTGATTTTTTCTTGCATTGTGTTTTCACTTTCATATTTCAGAGCTGCATTACCACTTTACGCATTGCCTCTAAGTTAGGCCTGACAGCTTTTGTGGCAAGCTACCTGAGGGTTAGGCACAGATTTGTTTAATAGCTTTTGTGGTTCAGCGTGACAAGCATTGTGCTGGTTATTTAAGTGGGGTTTCCACCACTCTCAACTAATAACCAAATCTCTTAAAACTGAGATCAGTGTAATTACCTTACCATCCGATAGAATTCTCATTGCTATACAACATTTGAGCAGCAATGCCCTACCACACAGTCATCAAAATTAACATGCCAGTTTGTATCTATTTGGTATGCCAGCACTCTTCCGGCTCGTCATCATGAGGGCAATATTTCCGATTAGGGAACCAAGGCCTAGATGTATCAAGCCATTTGCGATTCGCAAAGGCCGGAATTTGCAGAATTCCGGCGTTTGTGAATCGCAAACGGTCTTTTTGCATGTTTTGGCATGCATCAAAAAATCGCAAAATAAGGAATCGCACAAATTTGCGATTCCTTATTTTGCTATAGCATTTAAGGAATCACAATTTTGCGAATCCTTAAATGCTATGTATGTAGCATTTTCTAATTGCGAATTTTGGTTAAGAAATCGCAAATTACCACCCACTTTTAGTGGATGGTAAGTTGCGAATTCTTTTAAAAATGCACAATTTGGCATTTTTGAAGTTGGCATGTGACGCACATACATGCCCATAGGGCATGTGTGTGCACCATATGCACACACATGTTAATTTCAGGGGTGCAGCAGGGTGTCCTTGAGACACCCCTGCACCCTTGAAATTATTCTCATTTTGCGATTAGCAAATTGCGAATCGCAAATTGAGATGTATTTCACAATCATTCCTAGGGGCCTCCTGGTCCATAGGAATGAATGGGAAATTATTCCTTATTTGCGAATTCGCAAATTGCGAAATTGCAAATAAGGAAGATTAAGAAATCGCTAAAAAATAGCGAGTTTTTACATGCATCCCATTTTGCGATTTCTAAATAGCGATTCCTTAAAAATCGCTATTTAGAAATCGCAAAGGGGAATGTTGATACATCTACTCCCAAGATCCTACAAATAGGCTAGTAATTCACTCACCTTACATGCAAGTTAGCATTGCAAGTTTTTCTCCAATTGAATGATTGTTTTACCAGGGTAGTGAATTATTGATGTCCTGACGAAAGCCCTGGAGCCAGGAGCATAGGGGCAGAAACATGTTGATAATTTTAACGTTTTAAGGGTGGTTTGATGTATTTGTGTCTATCCTAAGTACCCGGTAAGGGTGATTTACAAAGTTCTCCCTGGCACACTGTTGAACCCATCCTGGTTTTTAGGGACCAGGACGAGGCCCGATAATGAAGCATGCCACTGAGGGTCTAACCTAAAGAAAAAGACAATATTTTCTTTGGAAATATGAGACAGGATTTTTAGTTAGGAAACGAAAACATTGTGTAGAGGCAGGGGATACCCTTTTATTGTCAGTGTAAATATATTAAGGCGAGTGTATCCCTTGGACTAGTCTCAAGGTCTCCCCTCCCTTCTTATGAGAGGGGCTCCATTGTGACTCCTGCTTTTGGTTTATAAGATGTTTGGGGTCCCACTGTCATGATAGCTTTTACAAAATGCAGTTGAATACTAAAGGGTGTGCACACCAACCATAGCTGTAGTCTTATGTCATCTGACCTGTACTGTACACAAACTGCAGGAGACTGAGGGCTTGATTTGGTGTTTGGCAGATGGGTTACTCCATCACAAACGAGACGGATATGCCGTCCACCACATTACGAGTGCATTACATCCTATAACATTTATAATATGGTGGGTGGGATATCTATCACATTTGTGACAGAGTACATTTTCCACCAAACTCTAAATCTTGCCCTGAGTTTGGACATTCAAATGGAAATAGAGGGTCTGGGATTGATGGTGTCTCTGTGGAGTTCAGCTAAATTAAAAGTGGCACAAGTTAGCTATATCTACATTTTATGCAAGCTGAAACAGCCCTATCTTTCTGGGAGAGAATCAAGGGGAGCATACATATGCTGGATACCATGTACTTCCTGTCATCCAAATTCCAGGTAACCTTCATCCCTGTTCACTGTTATTGCCAAAGTCTTCTTGGTTGTTACAACCCCCGGTGATTTGGTACTGGGAAAACCACAAGCTGCAGAACCCTGTCCTTCCCTTCCGTCGATTGCAAAGGCAGCATGGACCCAAAAATTCCCCATGATCACCTACTGCTCACTGACTATATAAAAACAGTGACAAGGGAGGCCAGGAGCAAGGGATCAGAATCAAGCAATAAAGTAAAATAGCAACTGCAAAATAACAAAAGACTGTCATGTGTTCATCAGAATCAAAAGTGGTGGGTTACTAGCACACAGAACAGCTGTCTGTGCAAATCAGTGCAATTGGTCAAATCCCTATGGTGCCTTGGAATCAAAAGATTAAGCATTGGGTAGAAGGTGTTGCACCATCAGAATATGTAAATCCGTATATATTACAGTGTTTGGTGTATTCTCAATCTGTTTCAGATAATTCTCAATTGTGTTTAACGATTTGCAGTTATGCAGTAAAGGGTCGTTATTTAGAATAATTCACTTTTATGCAGATTGAAAATTGTTACGTCTTATGCAATAACAAACAGTAGCAAGACTAAGCAACTGTCTAATGTGCTACTATCTCATCCGTCCCCAACATCTTTGTGTGCGTTAAATATCCCTCTCACCTTCCATAGGAATTATTGCCCACAAAAGTGAAGAACATTTATTTCAATATTGCAGAAGGAGTCAGGGGAAAATTTGGGCTGGAAGCTGCAATTTCATAGAGCTGCTGATATTGGGCTCTGCTTTACAAAGCAACCGGGACAAGCTGCACCCAACTCCTTTCAAGAAGACCTAATGTCAAACAGCGGTCACTGGATGCGCGAGGATTAAATAGTTGGCCGACAAAGATGGCCACCAAGAACTCAAGTTCTTGTAGATCCTGAGATATATTGTCCGAGAAGCAGGAATCCAACAGGTTTTGTCATGGGGACTCAAAACACACTGAACGTGTTACTTCCCATCACAGACCTCCTTCGTGTTTCTCTAGGGTGTCTGGCACTCCACAATACCCTGCCAGCATAGATACAATTGGATACAATTTTAGATAATTTCACTCTTAAATGGGAGCTTACCATTGGCACTGTGCACCACTGAACTATTGTGTAGGGAAGAAAGAAGAATTGCCATAGGGCTAGCCAGGAAGAACTACTGGAGATGCCCCATGTGGGGTGACCCCTATGATTACCTGAAAGAAATACAGACTTAAAACTTGCTTCTTTATGCTGCTGGTGATAGATGGATTTTCTTGTCCCTATCCCTTTTGCCCTTCTTTTTCTCTCTTTTCTACAAATCCCATGGCCAGATTGTGCATACTGCTGATGGCTCAAAGAACATGTTGAAATGTTGACAGTGTTAGCTGGTTTTACTTTCAGGAGACGGTGAATTGGAGGTTCCCTCTCTGCTACTGTGGCTACTGCGTGATTTCTAAAAGTGGTTGAAATGGTGGGCCGCGGTCCATCGTTGTGTGTACATGTCAAAAAAGATTCTTTAAAAGAGGCCCCATATGCATTCCATGATAGATAAGCTTTGGTTGAGAAATGGCGACTACAGAGAGCTAAATTTATTCAATTGCCATTTAATCTAGGAAAAAATGTATTACCCAAACTGGGTCAAACTCAGCCTGTGCATACCTAGGCTGGCTGGTCACATCCCTATTCATGTATTGTATTTACCATGGCTGTCAAGACAGCATTTCTTATTGAAAGAGAACTGCTATCATAATGTATCACAAATAGCAGAGTGGCAATCTAAATCCTAATACACATGGTTTCAGTAGGAGTTTATACTCAATTTACAATGAAGTTGCTCTCCTATAGTCCTGAGGTCTTAAACGGGCACTATTTGATAAATTGCAAGGCTTATCCAGGCCATATTAGAGCTTTAAGCACATTTGAATATGCCACGTGCTCTTCATAGTGGGATATGAAGGAACGCAACCTATGAAAACCCAATGGGTAGGGATGATTGGGGAAGGGTGTAAGTTGCATCTCAGTGATAACTTCATTAATGTTGGTAATGCGAGGTATATCAATCGATCAATCAAACAAACAGGATTTGTAAAGCGTAACAATATCCCCCATGGGGGTATCATGGCACTCAGTTGCTCCAGCCAGAGCTGCCAATGACAGTACCAACACAACGAGTAACCCTCACACATCTACAAGTGTGGCTATTCAGGCGATTCCAGGTAATTCAATGCAATGAGAATGGTATTTTTAACATATATTGAATTATTAAACACTGTGTTTTGTGCTTATCTCAAAATTAGGCAAACAATGCCACCAAGTGGTGGAGTGTCATAAGTGCTGATGTTGAGAATTAAGTGCCTGTGCCGAGCACTGGAAACTACTTGGTCAAATTAAGTACTGTTATGGTGTCTCTACTATTTGAGGCAAACCTTTGTATTTTGTTCCTGTACTGTATCCTGGTCATCTGGGGACTCGTCATGGCCCCTCTGCTACCATCCCCTAGTAAGCCATTCCACTGTTACTCACCACTATATTCAAGCTAATATTACCTAGTCTTATAGGTCTGCAGGGCTTCCCAGCTAGTCCATTGTAGGCAGAAGGTCCTTGCCACACCCATTCCACCGACCCATGTTCTTGAGGTCAGTGGACTGAGATGGTAAAGGAGTGTTTCTTTTCTCTCTACTTCCATTCCCCTTTCTCACCCCCATCCAATCCCTTCATATTCTGACATTCATTACAGATTTTATTTGACTGAAAGAGGAAGGAGTGGGATTAGCAACAGAGGGGCATATTAGCAAGGCGGCGATATGAAATTATCGCAGCTATTGCGGCCGTTTTCGGTCGAAAAGTGGCGATAATTTCATCGACTTATCAGCAAAAACAGGCTATTGGGTGTTTTGCTGATTCTGCGCCCTTTTCAACAACGCCCAGCTTTGCAAATCTAATGAGATGCAAAGTGGGTGTTCCGTGCCAAAATACCTGGAGAAATGTCACTAACCGACATTTCTCCAATTATCAAGCCGCACGCTAACAAGCAGAGCGTTAAGAAAAGTAGTGATAACTACAGTTAACGCTACTTTCCTAACGCCTGCTTGTGACCTGACTTAGAAAAGGGGGTGGTGATGAACAGAGTGTCTGAATTAAGCAGACCACTCTTACCCAGTCCAAAGATCAGGGCTTGATCCATCACCGTTATTTATCTCACTGCCCCATCCCAGCTCAGAACCTGGCTATATGCAAATCAGTCTGTCCCTGGCCCAGTGCATCATGGGAACAGGGCAGACTAAACTACCAAGCCAATTCTTCACCAGAAAGGAGACAAGCTACCGGGGACCGGTTTCTGGCATTTCAGCCATCTTCGGCCCGGCTTGCTTGAATCCTGATGGAGCAGTGAGGAAGGGACTCATGTCTGAGTATACCCTGCCACACCTATAGTGGCCAAAAATGATTCAGAAAAGGGGGTGGTGATGAACAGAGTGTCTGAATTAAGCAGACCACTCTTACCCAGTCCAAAGATCAGGGCTTGATCCATCATCGTTATTTATCTCACTGCCCCATCCCAGCTCAGAACCTGGCTATATGCAAATCAGTCTGTCCCTGGCCCAGTGCATCATGGGAACAGGGCAGACTAAACTACCAAGCCAATTCTTCACCAGAAAGGAGACAAGCTACCGGGGACCGGTTTCTGGCATTTCAGCCGTCTTCGGCCCGGCTTGCTTGAATCCTGATGGAGCAGTGAGAAAGGGACTCATGTCTGAGTATACCCTGCCACACCTATAGTGGCCAAAAACGATTCAGAAAAGGGGGTGGTGATGAACAGAGTGTCTGAATTAAGCAGACCACTCTTACCCAGTCCAAAGATCAGGGCTTGATCCATCACCGTTATTTATCTCACTGCCCCATCCCAGCTCAGAACCGGGCTATATGCAAATCAGTCTGTCCCTGGCCCAGTGCATCATGGGAACAGGGCAGACTAAACTACCAAGCCAATTCTTCACCAGAAAGGAGGCAAGCTACCGGGGACCGGTTTCTGGCATTTCAGCCGTCTTCGGCCCGGCTTGCTTGAATCCTGATGGAGCAGTGAGAAAGGGACTCATGTCTGAGTATACCCTGCCACACCTATAGTGGCCAAAAACGATTCAGACCTGACTTAGCCATGTAATCCAATGGGAGGTGGATTACATGGCTAAGATCACCCTGCCCTATCAGCACGGTTTCGCTGGTCGCTGTTCAATTATCGCTGGATTTCCAGCGATAATCACACTGTTTTCCAGCTAACACATGGATTCCTATCGCTTGGGAGATAAGCGTTGCTGATAGCCCGCTATCTCCACGAGAGGAACCAGCGTTAGCCTGCGATAATTATCCTCGTGCTAAAAGTGCTGAGCGATAATTATCGAAGGAGATTGCTAATATGCCCCAGAGTTCCTAGCCTGAATTCCAATGAAATCCTGACACTCTTATCCTTCAAAACTCTAGCAGTTAAGACACTTACACATAGACGTTTTTTATCCCATTACAGGCTAAACACTTTCACATTTGGATTCCTTCAGCACATTTTGTTCAGATAGATTGAAGGAAAAAGCAATATCTGCCTTTCTCCCACAACCCTGCTTGAAATACCTATTTTAACTATTCAGAGTTTCTGAAGTCCTTGTGTCTGGAAATAATCCTGAATCATTATCAGCAACAAAGGCAAATCGATATGTCTCTGATAGACGTAAAAGTTGGTGCATCCGCGGACACTCCTCTCAATGGAGTCCATCAAACGCTATTATAAAAACTACATAAATGGCATCTTTTGATCGGGATATTTGGCTCACTTACGACTAAGTCCCTCATGCCCCCTGAGGTCTGCAGGGTAGGCGATCATGTCTGGTCCTCTCCATTGGTGTACTTCTTGGGTGTATAGGAGTACCCCATCGATCATGATGCCATACAGAAGTGGGTATTTTTTGGGAAGTTTTATATAGCGCAAACTCAACTCTAAAGTATCAGATTGTCTTACATGAGCACCAGTTGCATTATAGACGTTTCATTTTTTTTTGGCACGGGGAGATTAAGCAACTTGCCCAGAATCACAGCATTTTGCACATCCCTGCCGGGACCAGCACCCGGTTCCCCAGCTTCGAGGTGGACTGCTCTGGCTGTTAGGCCACATTCTCTCCTTCTCCTCTGATTCTTAAGCTGTTGTCCGAAGACTACTGTGGGTCTGCGAGGTCTACTCATAGGGTCTGAGACTGTGTTACAAAATCAAACAATGTTAAAATTAATACGTTAAAATGAATCAATAATGTACAAGTAAAGAGGCAAATTGAAAAAGGGGGAAAAATTCCATATTTGATGGTGAATTAAACTAAGTAGTTCAATATTTGAGTTTTTATTTGGTGTTTACTTGTTTTTGTTTTTTTGTATATTGTTTTGAGGTTCAAATCATAGAGATTGCTTAAGGTTGGGGTCCCCAGCTTACACTAGCAGCCAGGGCCGGACTGGGACCCAAAACCGGCCCTGTCAAAGTGCTCGACCGGCCCCCCACCCCCCAGGGGGGGGTTGGGGGTGCGACCGCGCTCTTTGCCAGGGCCGTTTTTCGGCCGTTTTTGTTACAGGGCCGTTTTTGCAGCAACAAAAAACGGCCCCCAGTGGCTCAAAACCGGCCCTATCTCTTGCGGCGCACCTGGGGATTGCCCGGTGCCCGAAACGGCCAGTCCGGGCCTGGTAGAGGCTGGTGGAGGGTGTGCTGCGGGCTGTGAGGCGGGGCGGGGCGGGATGAGGAGCAGGGTGGGGGGGTAGTAAACCATGGAATACGTGCGAACAGAGGTAAGTAAACAAATGAATAAATAAAACAAATTTCATTACGCGCGCTGCATTGCCAAGTGTGATGCAGCACACGCAACGAAATTCGTTTTATTTATTAATTTGTTTACTTACCTCCGTTCGGCCCTATTCCATAGTTTACTACCCCCCACCCTGCTCCTCCCCCACCCGCCTCACCTCCTCGCAGCACTCCCTCCACGAGCCGCTACTGAGGAGGGGTCATTGGATTCCTGTAATGATTCATCGGGGGTCCACAGAAGTCGAAGGGTTGAGAACCACTGTCATTCAGCATCTCTTTCTGACTGTCTGTAAGGGTTTTCTAGCCCCTGAAATGACCGCCCTATCTTCCTTTTTAGCAGAATCTGTAAAAGTGCATCTGATAGAGAGTGAAACAGCAGGTGGAGCTCATCTGACCTCCCTCAAAGCTCTAAGAAGGAAAGTGCTTGTAATGAATAGATTGAAGCTTCTGGGTTTGTTGATAATAAAGTGGCGCGTATTGACATTTCTGCTAATATTTCATTGCTCAATTACTAGTTTAATATGGAGGTGGATCAAACACTTCTATTTTTGAATTGCTTCAAATCACCAGGTACAGGCTTTACTGGTAAAATAAGATTGTGTGAGGATTAAAGCAGGGCTCGGTGTGCATGCACAATATCATTCTGTAATCTGTTTTATGACTAAGGCGCCCAAAATGAGCCCTTGCCAGTGCTTGATGTTGCTGCCCACATGCTGGTGCGCATGCACAATCAGGCCCTCCAGTTGGCTTGCATAAACTGTGTGGGTGTGGGGGTGGGGGGGGGGGTAGGGTAGTTTAGGGGATGAACGCAAAGATGCAGAAATGTCTCCTTCTATGACGGCATTTTGAAATAATGCTGTCTGCTGGCAATAATGCTCCTCTCTTGCAGCCGTTTTTATTTAACATTGCAATTCGTCATTTTTTCTTTCCTTTCATATTTTCATACACATGCATACGGAGTTGTGCACAATTATTTCTTTGACATTCTTCTACAATCCGTTGAGGCGTGTGTCACAATGAGCTCATTCATGTCTTGAGCTTCCAGTTATTATTGTCTAAAGGTCCTGTGTTTTGAGCTTGTTTTCCCACTGTTTCTTTCTCGGTTCTCTACGCATGGGCAGAAAGTCTCTGAGTATTTGACCGCGCCTTTATTCACCTTCATAAGTAAATGTTAATCCACCTGTGCGTGGTATGGCCTTGATATGCAGGGCATACAGGGGGCACATGGAAGCCATGTTGGCTTGTGAAGCCATCCTCAGCTGCGCTCGTACAGGGCTCGCCGCTGGAAGGCCAGAAACCCACAAATATGAAATGCCATCGCTCCCTCTGGCCACTTGGGTGATGACAGCCAATTAATGACGTGTCCAGCAGCTGTTCATGGTCGGTGGGTGGGCGCAGAAGCTGTCATCACTGATTATCTGAGCCACGTCATACAGATCTGTGTGCGGACAGGGGATGAAAGTGCCAAGCAGGACTGTCCCACACTTCATGTGCGCACTTCACACCTCAGGTTTAGTGCAAGTCAGGCGTGAAACGGGCCCTTAACTTTGAATGTCATTTAAAGTCATCTCAGTATGTGTCAACACGGAGGGGCAGGTCAGTTTAGGGGCGGGGGTACATACATGCTGCTGCCCTCTGATTCAACCTTTTCAAAGTTATAACTTGATTATGGGTATGAGGTTATCTGGCTGCATGCACAGGAGGAATGACAGGGCTTTGCGTGTTTAAGCGCTTTGGTCACTTCAGAAGTGAAATATAGCTCCTTCTGTAACGCAGAATGTCCCTGCAGACTCCATCCACGTGGGCAGGCTCCTGTGAAAGGGGAGGAGCCCTACAAGGGACAGAGGGACTATTGGTGCAGCAGGTGCAGCGGCACCTTGGCTCAGTCCCTAAGGGCTCGTTTAACCCTAACAATGCTGTGTTTTACTCCCCCAACAACAGCCCAGGGGGCATTTCCCTACTTGCACCAGTGCCCATGTCATCCTTGCTGCTACTGTCCCCAAAGCACCATGTACTGGGGCCGGGATCCTGCCAAAAGAAAGTGTGCGTTGCATGCCGGGAAAGGGTCACCCCACCACAGGCAGATGCATGTTAGGGATTCAGGAGGCTCTAAAATAAGGGGTTCTTTTACAGTCAGCCAAAGTTTGCTATCTGGCTGAGGCACCATCTTTTTGAGGCTGTGCCTCCGAAGGCTTTAACCGAACAAGGAATGCCCATTTCTTGACCTCATGCACTTGTAGCATCACCCCCTCCCGGCCCCCTCAACATGGAACGAGCGTCTGCTGCCCCTCACAGGAACCCCATGTCCTAAGGTATTAGATGAGGTATCCGTGGGCAGGTACACATCAGACATGCATGTGATTGTCAGCTGACACCCCAAATATAATAGTGTGATAGAAGGATTTGTGATGTGAACTGCGTGCACACTTTCTTGCATAGAGCCGATCAATACTAAATTGGCACATTTTGTTCGCCAAATAACCAGAAACCATAGAGCTATAAAACCTGCTGTCACTTACTACTACAAGGCGAGGAAGAAAAGCAAACAGACTACCAGGGCCAGCAACTCAGCAGCCAAACGAGGAAAATGGTGCTTTTCACCAGACAAACAGGTGGATGGAACCACTGTTTCTCTATTGCCAGAGTTACTAAGATTTAGCAAACGTTGTAATGAATCTGTCGCACACTCACCACACTAGCTCCACTGCTATTCGTGGCACCTTGTTGTGTGACGTAGTCAGGGCCACTGGAATTATGCAATTTTTCAGCCGCTGCATTTTCCACATAAATATGGATTTGCCACAAATCCAACTATCTGCTTCATATTTTCCAGGCTTCACCAAATAATTGTATCTAGCACAAATGGATCAAACAATAATAAGGAAACGGTCCCAAAATGTGATTCAGTGAATTGATAGATACTTTGCAAAGGGACTGGCACATTATGCAGCATAATTTGTCTTTTTACAGCACAGTTTTGACAACCTGGCCACATAATTTGGCCTACATTGACGAATAATTTCACTGGCTATACTCCGGCCAATATGCTTCCAAGCAGAAGCACTACCTACATCTTGTTGACTTGTCCAGACTCATTCAGTTTTATATTTTAAAACATTAGAAAGTACAGGACATCCATGTGGCTCAATGGACCAAACACATTCTGAAGAAGTCTAAAAGTGTCAAGATTAAATAGTAAAACATAAATTAATTCTCATGCTAGCAATTGTGCAAACCCAACAGTGCAACATTGCTTTGAAATTTAAAACCAGCCTTTTGTCATTTTACAGCTCATCGTTTGCTAACCTTTGGTTGGCTTTATTTTCAGTCTCTTTTGTTCCCCTATAATTTGATGGCTTTCCTTTTCTCAGCATTTTTAATAATTGTTCTGCCCCTACCTTGGCGTATAGTCTCTTTATCAGCTCATTCATTGCCCAACTTTTATCCGTCCACTGCTCACTTTTAGTGAACTTAAAGTACTCCATGAGAGTGCCTGTGTTTGTTTGTATAAGCTTTATTCGAGACAATTCTCATAAAAGCACATAAAATTTAAAACAATTACACAATAATACATAATTACAGATAAAAATTCATTAAACGTGGAGTGCAGCTCATACAGTATTTACATACAAAAACCATTTATGATAAATAGTATTACATAAGTCATAATTAAAAGGAAAACCTGATTACCTAGTTCCCCCCAGAGATCGTCGTCTAATTGCCCAAGCCCAACCCAGGTATTTGGCTACCCCTATGACTATCGAATCCTGAGTTGTTGTACATAGGATTCTTAAAGCCACTGCACTGTCGCGTGTCCCCAGGTTTTTACATACAGGCGTAAGCCATTTTCTCCTCGGTACAGAATAAGCTTGACATACAAATAAGAAATGGCCTACGCTCTCCTCGGCATTTTCACATGCTGGACATAAGTTATTGGTTGGTCTATGCCAGCCAGCTGTCAGTTTCCTTAGGGGGATAGATCCGGATCTTAACTGAAAGACGAGTTTCCTGTCCATTGGTACCGTGATGGTATCCCAGTAGTTTTCTAGGACAGGAAAGATTTTTGTCTCCAGGAAGCGACCAGCCATAGAGTCGGCCCTGGCGTCTTTCAGCAGATTACCACCCACCCAATCCCAATATTGTTCTTTGAGGGCTTCTTTACTTGGGAAGATTTCTTCCACAGGGTTATTCCAAAGATTTGAGAACCCTAAGTTAGCTAGCATGGCCTTCAGGTTTTTTAGCCATTTTATCTTGTGGAAGATATCTTCCTGGATTATCCAAAGAAAATCCTCCGCATATTGTCTAATTTCTGGAGTCGTCCAGAGACGTCTCCAGTAGAGAACTGGGCGCAATCGGGCTCTGTCGGCAATAGGACGCCTACCCAGCTCCAAAAACAATGGGATTAAGGGGGTGCTCTGTGGGAGTCCTGTGATCCCTCGCAAGAACTTATTCTCTGAAGTCTGTAGAGCCACAAGATTATTCCAAGCCCATAACTCCGCGCCATATAATGTGGCACCCAAGACCTTCGCGTCATACACTATAAGTGCGGGTTTAATAGGTTTTGTCTTAGATTTACGGTGTTCCCCCCTTAAAGCACCTGAGATCTGCTGGTGTTTTAAGACCACTTTATCTAAATGATGCGTCCAGCCAGCGCCCTCTGCAATCTGTACTCCCAGATACGTGAATTCTGCGACAGTGTCTAGCCTGCTGTTGTTTAAGGTTACCTTGGGATACTTCCTGCGACCTGGGGAGAAGGCCATTAATTTTGTTTTTCCCACGTTCACTTCTAGCCCATGCTCTGTGCAAAAAGCGTCGAAAATGTTTAGTGCACGTTGTAGCCCTACAGGGGTCTTAGACAAGATAAGAGTGTCGTCAGCGAACATCAGGATCGGAACCCTGGTGTCCGCTAACGACGGGGCGTCTACACTAGCCTTCAACATTCTCTCCACAATCCCGTTAATAAATAACGAGAAGAGTAAAGGGGCCATGGAACAGCCTTGTCGGACACCCCTTTCCACTGGGAAGTCCGGGGGTGTCTCCCCGTCTCCACCCCACTGGACTCTTGCAAAGTTGGATTCATGTAATCGCATGATTAGTGTAAGCAGATCGGCAGGAATCCCCATCTTTTGCAGGACCAACCATAACTTATACCTGGGGACTAGGTCGAATGCCGCCCGCAGGTCGACAAACGCGACGTACAGACAGCCCCTTCCCAGTACAACAGTCTTCCACCGCAATATAGTGAAGCGGAAGACCTGGTCGATGGTACTGGTTGCTCGCCTGAATCCAGCTTGGTATGGAGAAAGGGCGTTGTTGTCATAAACCCAGTCCATAAGCTGGTTTGTTACCATTCTCCCAACTACTTTCTGCATGGTAGCTATTAGGCTTATAGGCCTATAGTTAGCAGGCAGTGAACGATCACCCTTCTTGTGAATAGGGATAATAGTTGCGCCTTTCCAAAGGTCTGGGACCACTTCCCCCTTCGCTAGGGCATTTGCTACAAGGAAGGTATACCTTGCCCATCTAGTCACATCATATTTGAAAATATCAGGGGGAATCCCGTCTGGCCCTGGCGCCCTCCCACATTTCACAGAACTAATGGCAATTTCCACTTCTCTAATGGAAAACAGATTATCGGTTGCATAAACTGGTGTTATGCCGTCAGCCACCCCAGGATGGTTGACTTCAGCATACTGAGGTCTAAAATAGTCAACCCAAGCATCTTCTGCTACGTTATTATCTGGCTTTGCGGGGCCAGCTCCTTTACCCCATTTAATGATTTTCCAAAATGTCCTAGAGTCTTTGTTACCTGAAGCCTCTTTTAATTCGGCCCAATGGTCTTCGTCCCATTTCTTTTTAGCTCGGTAAAAGGCCATTTTGTACAGTTTCCTATTCTCTGTTATTGCAGCACGGTCCCTATTCCTTATAGCTTGTCCCAGTTCTAGTCGTGCCGATCTACATTGGCTGTCAAACCACCTTCCCACATCTTTAGCTTTCTTCCCCTTCCTTTTTTTGATAAAAAAACATGGTTTCAGGAGGGAGAATAACTTGTTGTGGATTTCGGTGATACCACTATCCCCCGGAACTACTGGAACCGCTGCCTCCATAGCGGAGATTGCACTATCAACCCCGTTATTGATATAGGTCATGGTAACCTCGTTTGCCAGTACCTTTGGCCATTTTAACCTGCGTTCATCGTTACTCATTACAGGGACTTCATCATTCGTTTGAAAAGAGTTTCCCGCACCAACATTCCACCACCTATGAGTCACACAGAGGGGGTTGTGATCACTTTCAACCCTGGGCCTAATAGCCATGTCAACAACCCCATTCCACAGCTGGAGACTACACAATATATAGTCAATTCTGCTCCTGCTGTTACCGTTGTCAAAAGTGTGGCTGCCCTCCTTGTCCCCTGGTGTCCTCCCATTCAGTGCTCTTAAACCATGTTCCATACAAATTGCATTCAATAATAAAATTTCTTTTGTCCATCTCCTTACAGGTTTTAAACATAGAGAGGGTACTCCCCAGAGATTGTCCTCTTCATTCCCCAAGGGGTCATTTGTACAGTCCAAGGGTTCAAAGGTCCTGTTGAGGTCCCCTGCTATTATCATCATGCTTTCTTGGGACTTGGCCTCTATGGCAGCAGACAACAGTTCAATGGTGGGTGAATTAGTTGCATTGTTACCTCTCGCATAGACATTATACAAATCCATTGGTGGGCCCTTGCCTGTGGAGATTCTTAATACTTGTAAATCACTACTTCCCAGGTCCAACATTTTGATGTTAATGTGCAAGTCCTGTTTGACCCAAACAGTGAGGCCACCCTTCGGCCGCCCTCTTCCACCTTTTAATGCTGGTATACAATAGTTTAAATAACCAAAACAAAAAAGGGGGTCGCAAGCCCAGGTTTCTTGAAAACAGCAGATATCATACCCACTGATATAGTTCACCCAGGATTGGGAATCCAACTTACTGCCCAACCCAGCAACATTCCAAGATAAAAGCGTACCAATGCTAGCCTCAGTCCCATCGTGAGTGTTGGTGTTTGGAAATACTTGAGCTGTCATCGGACTTTCAATAGAATGAATCAGCTTTTCCTGGTCATCAATGGGATCTACAATCATGTTGACTATTGTTGAGGGTGATGTCACAGCATTAGTATTTAGAATTCCCAGTCTAATACCACCTTTTTCCACAAAACTCCCCTTCTCAATATTATTGACCATTGGATTTGTAGCAATAGTATCTACATAAACATCACGAGCCCCTTTTGGCTCGTTGTTATTCCCTCCTGTCCTGCTGTTCCTATTTGTATTGGTTTGTCAATATCCCCATCCCGGGTCCTGCCATCCTACATGAGAGTTGTAATTTATGTATGTAGTATGATTATGGCCAACTGGAGGAGCTGGTAAGGAATTGACTGGCCATGATACAGTAGGGGGGATTAGGGGTTCATTGAGCAAACTAGTTGTTACGCTGGTTGGTCGGGGGTAGAAAAAGGTAAGATCTACAATTCCAATACCTCCCTTGTTTGTTCCCCATCCCTGCCTAGTTATCCATCCTGCCACCCTTGGGTCTTGGAAATTAACCACGATACAGTCCCCACCCAAGGTTTTCGGTGTATACCCCAACCAGTCTATTCTCCTTACCCCTATGATTAACCCATCGATGTCACCAGGCAGAGGACGATTTTCCTTTAACCAGTGCATGATCTTATTTTTAAGCATCTGGAAAGTTTCTCTCTGTCCTGAGGGTAATGGTGGTACGTTTATAAGAACTGCTACATAGGGGAAGGAATCTGGAGTGAGGTTAACCGGGGGTTTTCTGTGAGGTGGCTTTGCCAAGGGCGGTGGGATTGGTTTAGGAGCTTGGGGGACGGGTTGGGGGGCAGGCTTCAACGCCTGTTGTTTATTATTTGATTGGGTCGGTACTAGAGCTTTATCTACCAGCGGGCATACGTTAGCCCTGTTCCCTCCCACAGGAATGTTTGAGGCTATCTGCTTGTTGTTGATTACTTTTGCAGTTGTTGGTGCTTTGCCCGCTTGGGGGCAAGCTGTAGCCTCAGCACTCATAACGGTTGATGGATTTTGTATCTGGGGTATTGTAGACTGTGTAGGATGTGTAGTGGTCGGCTGAGATAGAACAGAACCAACGTGCGCTCTGTCAGATCTATCTGCAGGTTTTACGATTGTTTTGGCTGTAAGATTGCTTTGCTTGGAAGGTAAAGGGGAGTTATTTTGGGACCTTCTTCCCTTATCCTGGGTAACAGGGTTACTAGGACCCTGAGACTTTGTGCTTGCATCCACCCTAGTATTCGCTTTAATCAGAGATTTTGTAGAATAGAAATTGTCTAATGTTGCCTGTTCGAAATGATTTAGCCTATCTGTAAGCTTGGCAATTCTATCCTCAATAGGGGTAAGCAGTAATCTAAGTAATTTTTCCAACTCTGGGAGCACATTTACAAGTGATGAAACCTTTTCATTAGTTGGTACAGTGAAGTCAGTACAAGTATTGTCTTCTTTGTCTTGACTGTCCAAAGGGGCAAGATTAATATGTGAAACACTTTCTATATTAGGATTTTCTTCAATGGCAGCCTCTCTGATGTTCACCGATTTATGCAGCTTCCTGTGTTTTTGGGGGGGTTTAACCACCAATTTACATTTTTTTGCTGGGGCTGGTCTTTTCCTTTTAGACCCAAGCTTAGATTGGGTCAATATAACCTGGGCCCCAGAATCATGGGATGATGAGGGTTGGGGATTACTCCCACAGGGATTGTTAACTTCAGTTGCTACGTCCTTGTTCAGTATCTGAGCTGGACCCTCAAAATGTTCGTTGGCAACCGGAAGATTCAACGAAGATAGAGGAGTTACCAGGGTGGGATATGCTAGAGTTGGGAGTTTATCCGATGAGTTCTTAAGTAGTTCTATGGATAATCTACGCTCTGCGCGCTTCTCTGCCAAAGATAACTCTTTGTCAATTGTCAATGACCGGTTAAAAAAGAATTTATCTAGAGGGCCTATCGCTTGAGGACCAAACTCAATCGGAAGAGTTGTCAAATGGCCATTAACAGCACTTGTTGACACAGACGTTGCCATGCTTCCCACCAGTCAGAAACTATAAGTCAATGTCACTTACTGGAATGATTGCTGTGGGTCACTGATAAGGGGGGTGGCCCAGCCCGGCCTCCTTCGGCCCCTGACGGCCACAGACGGTCCCGCCCTTGTCCCGGGCTTCTCCCGGCGCCCTCCCGCGCGCTCCCGCGAAGCGGGAGTTGTGATCAGTTTTATTCACTGTCAGCGTCTATCATTGGTTGGTGGACAGGGGGGTGTGGCCAGCGGGGAGAGCAGCCCAGGTGTGTGGAATGGGCGCGCAGGGGCTCCTGGAGACTGGAGTCCCTGCCTATGCTCGCAGCCCCGCCGGCTCTCTTCCTGTCCATTCCTCCGCAGTTCTCCTTGCTCAAGAAACAGCAGCCTTAGCCTTCACGGCGCTGCGGGACCCGCGAAGCGGGTCCGGCGAGGTCAGAGATTCCCTCGGGGGTTAAAGGCAGAAGCAGATTTCCGTGTGGTCTCACGCCCAGCCAGCAACACGTTCAAGCAGTTCAGGTGATCCACGGGTCTGCTGATACAACCCGGTTTTCAGGACAGAGCGGGGGGCGTGGCCAGCGGGGAGAGCAGCCCAGTTGTGTGGAATGGGCGCGCAGGGGCTCCTGGAGACTGGAGTCCCTGCCTATGCTCGCAGACCCGCCGGCTCTCTTCCTGTCCGTTCCTCCGCAGTTCTCCTTGCTCAAGAAACAGCAGCCTTAGCCTTCACGGCGCTGCGGGACCCGCGAAGCGGGTCCGGCGAGGTCAGAGATTCCCTCGGGGGTTAAAGGCAGAAGCAGATTTCCGTGTGGTCGCACGCCCAGCCAGCAACACGTTCAAGCAGTTCAGGTGATCCACGGGTCTGCTGATACAACCCGGTTTTCAGGACAGAGCGGGGGGCGTGGCCAGCGGGGAGAGCAGCCCAGGTGTGTGGAATGGGCGCGCAGGGGCTCCTGGAGACTGGAGTCCCTGCCTATGCTCGCAGCCCCGCCGGCTCTCTTCCTGTCCGTTCCTCCGCAGTTCTCCTTGCTCAAGAAACAGCAGCCTTAGCCTTCACTGCGCTGCGGGACCCGCGAAGCGGGTCCGGCGAGGTCAGAGATTCCCTCGGGGGTTAAAGGCAGAAGCAGATTTCCGTGTGGTCGCACGCCCAGCCAGCAACACGTTCAAGCAGTTCAGGTGATCCACGGGTCTGCTGATACAACCCGGTTTTCAGGACAGAGCGGGGGGCGTGGCCAGCGGGGAGAGCAGCCCAGGTGTGTGGAATGGGCGCGCAGGGGCTCCTGGAGACTGGAGTCCCTGCCTATGCTCGCAGCCCCGCCGGCTCTCTTCCTGTCCGTTCCTCCGCAGTTCTCCTTGCTCAAGAAACAGCAGCCTTAGCCTTCACGGCGCTGCGGGACCCGCGAAGCGGGTCCGGCGAGGTCAGAGATTCCCTCGGGGGTTAAAGGCAGAAGCAGATTTCCGTGTGGTCGCACGCCCAGCCAGCAACACGTTCAAGCAGTTCAGGTGATCCACGGGTCTGCTGATACAACCCGGTTTTCAGGACAGAGCGGGGGGCGTGGCCAGCGGGGAGAGCAGCCCAGGTGTGTGGAATGGGCGCGCAGGGGCTCCTGGAGACTGGAGTCCCTGCCTATGCTCGCAGCCCCGCCGGCTCTCTTCCTGTCCGTTCCTCCGCAGTTCTCCTTGCTCAAGAAACAGCAGCCTTAGCCTTCACGGCGCTGCGGGACCCGCGAAGCGGGTCCGGCGAGGTCAGAGATTCCCTCGGGGGTTAAAGGCAGAAGCAGATTTCCGTGTGGTCGCACGCCCAGCCAGCAACACGTTCAAGCAGTTCAGGTGATCCACGGGTCTGCTGATACAACCCGGTTTTCAGGACAGAGCGGGGGGCGTGGCCAGCGGGGAGAGCAGCCCAGGTGTGTGGAATGGGCGCGCAGGGGCTCCTGGAGACTGGAGTCCCTGCCTATGCTCGCAGCCCCGCCGGCTCTCTTCCTGTCCGTTCCTCCGCAGTTCTCCTTGCTCAAGAAACAGCAGCCTTAGCCTTCACGGCGCTGCGGGACCCGCGAAGCGGGTCCGGCGAGGTCAGAGATTCCCTCGGGGGTTAAAGGCAGAAGCAGATTTCCGTGTGGTCGCACGCCCAGCCAGCAACACGTTCAAGCAGTTCAGGTGATCCACGGGTCTGCTGATACAACCCGGTTTTCAGGACAGAGCGGGGGGCGTGGCCAGCGGGGAGAGCAGCCCAGGTGTGTGGAATGGGCGCGCAGGGGCTCCTGGAGACTGGAGTCCCTGCCTATGCTCGCAGCCCCGCCGGCTCTCTTCCTGTCCGTTCCTCCGCAGTTCTCCTTGCTCAAGAAACAGCAGCCTTAGCCTTCACGGCGCTGCGGGACCCGCGAAGCGGGTCCGGCGAGGTCAGAGATTCCCTCGGGGGTTAAAGGCAGAAGCAGATTTCCGTGTGGGCGCACGCCCAGCCAGCAACACGTTCAAGCAGTTCAGGTGATCCACGGGTCTGCTGATACAACCCGGTTTTCAGGACAGAGCGGGGGGCGTGGCCAGCGGGGAGAGCAGCCCAGGTGTGTGGAATGGGCGCGCAGGGGCTCCTGGAGACTGGAGTCCCTGCCTATGCTCGCAGCCCCGCCGGCTCTCTTCCTGTCCGTTCCTCCGCAGTTCTCCTTGCTCAAGAAACAGCAGCCTTAGCCTTCACGGCGCTGCGGGACCCGCGAAGCGGGTCCGGCGAGGTCAGAGATTCCCTCGGGGGTTAAAGGCAGAAGCAGATTTCCGTGTGGTCGCACGCCCAGCCAGCAACACGTTCAAGCAGTTCAGGTGATCCACGGGTCTGCTGATACAACCCGGTTTTCAGGACAGAGCGGGGGGCGTGGCCAGCGGGGAGAGCAGCCCAGGTGTGTGGAATGGGCGCGCAGGGGCTCCTGGAGACTGGAGTCCCTGCCTATGCTCGCAGCCCCGCCGGCTCTCTTCCTGTCCGTTCCTCCGCAGTTCTCCTTGCTCAAGAAACAGCAGCCTTAGCCTTCACGGCGCTGCGGGACCCGCGAAGCGGGTCCGGCGAGGTCAGAGATTCCCTCGGGGGTTAAAGGCAGAAGCAGATTTCCGTGTGGTCGCACGCCCAGCCAGCAACACGTTCAAGCAGTTCAGGTGATCCACGGGTCTGCTGATACAACCCGGTTTTCAGGACAGAGCGGGGGGCGTGGCCAGCGGGGAGAGCAGCCCAGGTGTGTGGAATGGGCGCGCAGGGGCTCCTGGAGACTGGAGTCCCTGCCTATGCTCGCAGCCCCGCCGGCTCTCTTCCTGTCCGTTCCTCCGCAGTTCTCCTTGCTCAAGAAACAGCAGCCTTAGCCTTCACGGCGCTGCGGGACCCGCGAAGCGGGTCCGGCGAGGTCAGAGATTCCCTCGGGGGTTAAAGGCAGAAGGCAGAAGCAGATTTCCGTGTGGTCGCACGCCCAGCCAGCAACACGTTCAAGCAGTTCAGGTGTGTTTTCCAGCTGTCTCCTTCGCATACTTCCAATCAAATGCCTGCCCCCCTACTCCCTGTTGCTCTCTCCTTTGCAATGCTCTGCCTCATTTACTTCTGCCTCATTTACTTCTCCCCCACACTGCCTCACTTGTGACTGTTCTACTGCTGCCCCCATGTTCTTCACCACTGATAAGACACAGGCAGTTTCCTGAGTTGTTTTAGGATGACTGCCCTGCAGAGGGGGAGAAGGTGTCCCCAAGGGCCTCCCACTCCTCAGTGCAACTTAGAAGATCCAGTATGCACCCCAGTAATACTGCTCATTATGATACCAGCAGAAGGTGGTGCTTCTGCGTCCTTCACCAGCATTACAACAGCAAAATGTGTGGCATGTAGGCTCACCTCATTTGCATGGTGTATAAAACCACGCAAATATGGTCTTCTGTTGTGAGTGGAAACTCAGTGGAGCATGCTGCAGAATGGTTTTTCTGGGATAGGCCATTCCATGAGCTACTATTAGCTATTATGTACAGTAGCTCCTACCATACCTTAGTAAGGGCCCAGGACCATTGGCACTGCATCAGTATAACCTCAGGTGTTTCCAAACTGGAAAAGAAAAAATAATTCAACGCCTATATTGTATGCAGATAATGCAGTGCCCGACTGAGAATGTTTGGTAGAAGGAAGGAAGTGGGGCTGAACAATCTCAAGTAAGATTGCCCTGTAACGTCCTGCCATCATTTCTAGACGACCCATGGTCCAGGCCAATGAGAGACTTTCTAGGTGACTATCAGGTTGCTCTCAGCAGATTTCTAGACTTGTATTTAATGTATAGATCATCCAAAACTGAACTCTTTTCAATATGGTTAAACAAACCTTTTGCAGTCCTTTTGACCGCCCCCTACTCTACCTAAGTGCAACGTGTGTTTTTAAATAGTGCATGGAGTCATGAGAGATGCGGCAACCAGTTTAGGGTGTTGGGTATGTTTGGGGTGTTTATGTTGCCCCAGGATGCTAGCAACAGATGTGTGCCATCTCCCTATTCCTGTTGGTTTTATGGCACTGCTCCTCCCCTCTCTCTCTACACTAACCACTGTAAGGCAGGTGTTTGTTTCAGGTTTTGTAGGCACATCCTCTGCAATAAAGCTGAGAAGTGTTTTTGTGTTGGCAATCTATGAATCAAGACATTTTCAGAAGCTCGCTTGTGGCCTGAACAAAATACCACGGCTAAGGTCATGGCTAATGAAACACATATTCACAAAGAAGATGGATGAGCTTCGTTGTCCATCTCCTGCATCCTGGGCCATATTTATCAAAAAGTGATGCTCTGCATGACAGGGAAAGGGCAGAAATGTGCCGTATTTATCACAAGCTGCAAACAGCTGATGTTAAGAGGACTGAAGTGCTATTGAGGGCAGCTCTACAAAACAACAGGCAGACACACCTTACAATGTATTGCACCACTGCTGAGAAGTGCAGGTTCTCACCCTCTCAAAATAAAAAGTTCAGTTATTCAATACCTGTCAGTGCCAGCCCATTTAAAGCAATGCTCATGTGTATTTAATGTCTGCCACCGTTCAAAAGCAATGCCTGCCTAGGCCACCGGGTCACACCCTGAAGGTCTGAGCCCAAAAATGATGGCATATTTGCTCCCAAGGACAAGAAGGAGCATTTGACGTAAAGACTCCCATGTACTCATTAGTCCCTGGCACAGGGATTGTGCAATTAATTATCACTTATTTTTAGTACCGACATCAATTGTTTTTGCATTTTTCATAACAATGATTTAGGTAATTCCTCCATGCCTTCTGTCATATTTTGATATGTTGCCATTATTTATTATTATTTTGTTTTTATACAAATGTCCTCAATGCCATGAGGATTAATGGGGGAAGAATACATCCAGCTTGTGAATATGTACTTACGTATGGAAGGCCCAAACATGCACTTCACCTATTTCTTCAGATGCATGAAAAGATGCCAATCACCAGTCACCGTGGTGACCTGTGCACAGTCTGGCATTGAAGAACAGAAATAGTGAGAGAATATCCTTATTATTTTACTCATTGCTGATCAGGATACAGTGGGGGAGCACAGCAGAAGGATTTCTCAATGGGCCAAATAAACCATGACGACATAAGCAGTGCTTGATTTGTAAAAATATGTGCCAGGGCCCAAATGTTTTCTGAGAAGCCCATGGCCAGTGCTAGTGAAGGTCAGAGTGAAGAACACCAAAGTTGCGAAGTCTTGATTCCACTTGATGCCTCTTTAGTCCACCACCAGACACCCCCTGCCCCTCTAACACCCCTGCCTTGCCCCATGTCAATGTTTTTCCGACCTTCTCTCCCTCCTTTCCCATTATTCATGTTTTGTTCTCTCTTGCGCTGGGTGAATACCTACTTTGATGCGGATTCTTTAACGGCCTTTGGACTCATTCATCTGGTCCCTATAAAAATACATGCATGGATGAAGATCTACTATTTTATTAGATTTTTTTTGGGTAATTACTGTTGAATATCTACTTTGAAGCGGATTCTTTACAGATATCGTGGATATACGTGGTCCCTGCTATCGTATTTATTGGTTCTTTCTAACCTAAAGTGATTATTTGTCAACGTTGAAAACCGGTCCTTATCTAGTTTCACGACATGTACAAGTGGACAAACCTTGGATCTCTTTGTGTGGTATAAACACTGTTCGATATACGTTGAGTAACGATCTGGATAACCCGGAGTGACTCTTTCGAGCAAATGGAATTTTTCTGCAACTCTGCACAGACGTTTTCTAGACACCAGAGTATACTCATTTTCGCCTGATTTGACTTATAATTTGATCACACAGAATGGAATTTGATCCATGTAATATTCTTTCCGACCTGATGAAGTTCCTATAAAAGGAACAAAACTCGTTGGCTGTTTTTTATACGAAGAAGAATAACGAGTTTTGAAAAAAAACAATATTTGCTGATTTATGACTTCATCCCTGGTGCTGCCTCCACCATCTCTTGAAAATGTGTCTCTGGATTTCCAATGGCAGCCAACCACAGCAGGTCTCGGAGGCTGTTTGCACAGGACTTTATATATTCATGGGACTCTATGATTGAAGTGCTTAACATTTAGTCAGCTGTGTGATCGATATTTCTTCATGATCTGGATGTTGTCCGCATATGAGACCAAAGGGAAGCCAAACAATTCCACAATGTCGGCCAGCGGACAAACATGCACAATGTCGGACTCAGGGAAGAGCCCTCCACACAGCAAGGGTCGAGATCGTGAATAGAAAGGTCTAACCCAAACCTTGAAGCTACTATCATCCAGGAAGGGGTCCAGATATTTCCATGCCTGATTTGTCACTCCTGATTAAATTCAAATTAATGTGGCAGGTGCACAGTTTATGAGTTGTAAAGATGATTTCCTTAGGTTATATTGGTTGATTCGATCCGATGGTTTTGAGCGATAGGGTGCTCTCAAGGTGGCGTATCCGTACTATACGTCAATGCATTAAACTGAAAACGTGCTTCCAGACTCTGGAAGCATCCCTTATTGAGGCACTCCTTTGGTTCTGTATTGAATGCTGCACTAAGGTACAGCAGGATCAAGGGGGCTCAGCCACCTCAATCAAGTATCATTTTAAGGTCCTCCACATCCACAAGAAGATCCATCTCAGTGCTATGTCTAGGCCTAAGAATGGTCTGGAAGCATGAAAAAACTCACTTTTCTCCCAAAAAGCAGAAAGCTATGTATTTCCAAAGTTTTGATTGGCCCGTAATTGTCAATACGTAGGGGATTCAATTATGTTGTTTTAATAGTGGCTTTGCCACCACATGCTTCCCGGTTTCAGGTACCTGACCACTAATTAGAGAGTGGTTCAAGATCTCTTTTATAACTGGCAGCACAGTACCTGCTACCTTTTGAAAAATAAAAGGACTGGCAGGATCCAAAGGGGACCCGGACATTACATTAGTCAGTAAAGTAAGCAATTCCACATCTTGTATGCCTGATAAGGAAGAAATTGTTGACTTAGAGGTTAAGTCCTGGGTAACAGGCACCTTCCCTAGAGGCAAAGGTTCCTGACCTTGAAATTATGCATAAATGGTGGATATTTTATTTGAGAAGAAGCTCACTAAGTCATTTACTCATGCTTCAAACGTGACTACAACAGGATTCAAGTCTGAGGGGTTTATCATAGATGTTACTCTAGAGCAAACATCCTTTGCTGAGTTTGCCACACTGTCACGTTTATGTGCAAAATAATTTGCCTGTGTACTTCTTATCATATAATGATAGTTATTAACTTCATCACTGCGGCGCGAATTCCGCCACAGTGCTGAGCATTCAAATCGCAGGCGGGGTCATGACGGCTCCCGGCCGTCATCAGCACACGCCCACCGTGACTCATGACGGTCGGGAGCCGTCATCAGCGTCGAAGAGGCTAATAGCTTTCCTATAGCTGCTTTTAGAACTCACATCATATGATTGCCTCCATTTCCTTTCTAGTCTTTTGCAATTTTTCTTTTATTCTCTCAACTGAGAGCTTAACCAAGGTTTTCGTGGTAACAACAATTTTACTTAACTGAATAGTCTGGTCTAAAGTTGAGCTAAACCAATCCTCAAACCAACCATATTCTCAACTGAGTTTGTCTCGTATTTGAGAGCAGTTGCTCTTATTTTACACTGTCTAGCTTTGCCCAGAGTATATCCAAGCTGTGAGCTTTCATCACTTCACCAGATGGAATAATAATGGAAAGTCCAACGGGAACCACAGAATGGTCCCTGTAAAAGGTTGGTTAGCTATCATATTTGGTAGATTTGAAAATACTGGGTCCAAAAGATGGTCTTTCTTGAGTGTGATGGGGACCTTACCAACTGTATCAATTGCAAAGCCTCCAGATCATATATTACATTGTATGCTTGCGCGCAATTTAAGTAATCTAAATGAATATTGAGGTCTCTTAGAAGGGTAAAGTTAACCTTTTAAAAGCTTGACTCGTGATCCTCTCTGGTAAGATTTTAAAAAATTGTGCTGAATGGCCCGGGGGACGATAAATCAGGGCACTGACAACTGTGAAAGAAGCAGTATATTCAATAGAGAACAGTGTGCTTCCACAATCAGGCTCTTCCCACAGTGATAACATGCAACGTAACTTAGACTTAAATACAATGACAATCCCACTGCCTATTTTTCCCTTATGGTCCCTTCCAACAATATTGTACCCTCGGGGAACCGCCCTGAACCACATCTGGCATACAGATTTCCTTCAGCCAGCTTTCCGTCAAGAATACAACATTAGGTTGTTGTTCCTCTAGAAGAGTAAAAATGTGTAGTTTATGCTGTACTAGAGAACAACAATTTATCAGAAAGAGGTGTCACCTCTCAGTAGCGCCAATTTCAGACGGGGCCTTGGAGCTTATTTATTAAGTGCTTTCAAATGTAATCTCAATTGTTGAAAAGGATCAGGCTCTATGCCCTCTGGCCCTGGTCAGATGTAGACAGGCTCAGAAGGACTTGCCTTTGACATTAAGTAGTGTGACTGGAAAAAAAAGCTAGAGCGCAAACCAGGATAGCAACACTAGATGTCACCACAACTGCGGCCAAGACCGCACTTAAAAAAGAATACAGAAGAGTAAAAAGGGTTAAACGGTTAAACAGGCCCGTTACGTATACAAATTGATTAATAGTGACTAAAACGCCTGAACAGTTAAGTGCAGCAATGACAGTAAGTAAAATAAATGAATGAGAAAACTTTAAAAAAGGCTCAGTCCATAGGATTTTAAATCTCATGTCTGTTTGTCACCCAAATTTAAAAATAAAAGTAAAGGTAAATGAGTCAGCAGTTCACTGGAATATCGGTCCAAACAGATTAACTGTGCGTCCGTGTGCTCCATTGAGCAGTGTGGCCGGAAAAAAAGACTAGAATGTGAACCAAAATGGCGGCTCCTAATGTCACCACAATGACAGCCAAGATCCTAATTAAAAGAGAATATAAATGAGTTAATAAAGGGGTCTACAGACCTGTTACGTACAACAAATTGATTTATAATGAGCAAAGTGCAGCAATGAGATTAAGTAAGGGAAATGAATGACACAACTTTAAAAATTCCCTCAATTCATAAGGAATTCAATCTCATGCATCAGTTTGCCCCCACATTTAAAAATAATGCAGAGGTGAATGGGCTAGCAGTTCTTCTGAATTTCAGCCTCAAACATTTCAGTTGAATTTGTTCTGGATTGTACATAGCTGTCAAGTTTTCAGAATACTTATTTGTGACATTTCCATGGTTTTAGTGTACTTATGAAGACACTCAATGACTAAAACGTGTGACATTTAGAGTAACACTTTCCTGTGAGTAAAAACAAAGCAACAAAGTGCTTTGAAAGTGCTAGACATCAGAAATTGCACTCGTTTGAGCAATGAGAAGCTTTACAAATATTTTTAAACGGCTGCAAAACACCTAGAATGTAAGGTCACTAACCTGCTACCCCTTAATGTCCCGGCCGGTACAAACATTAGCAAAATCGCCAAAACCTGGTATTTTTATCCCTTATCACTGTACATAGATTGACAAAAAATATAAAGAGAAATCTCTTTAAAATGTGTTCTGGAGCTAACTTTATGATCTTGAACTGACAACTAAAGTAAACAAATTCTGAAAAGCCATGCTAAAAATGAATACAGATTGGTATATGTAAAGTTCTTTTTTAGTATCATGTCCAGGCCTTTGCTGACTCTTGAAGGATTGTTACACAACAAAGCCAGACTGATGACCTTTGGTGAGACTTACTCCCAGCGATTTCACCATTACTGCTCACAGGCCATCAATCATCAATTTTTCAGCAGATCTCATTTTTCTAAAGCTGTAAAATGGTTTTCCATTGTGTTTGGAAAGTGCAATTTTCTCCTGCTCGTAAACCTGATAGACAGGAGAGACAATTTTTACACATCATGAGAATCTAGGTAAGAATGAGCAAGCATGTGGAATGAGTGCGACAGAAGAAGCTGTATTTGCAACCTAGACTGGGTCAGGAGGACGACCTGTGTTTAGTTTTGTCCAATATATGTAACTACAGTTCTTAATTTGAGCCAGTGGTTTCTGGTACTCAGCACCTGCACTTAATTGTCAACACTGGCACTGATGAAAGTCTGCCACATAGAGGCGCTGTCTGTCTAATATAGAAATGAGCACAACAACAATTGTTTAGTGATTCAATAAACATTCAAATGACTAATGCCTTGCACACGTGCCATTCTTATAAATTTAGGGGCCTGGAGTAGTATGAAAGGTCACACTTCTAGGAGTGTGGTGGTTAGTAGTTATGTTGGTGCTATTACTGACAGCGCTTGCAGGGGCAATGGGTGGTGCAAGCTGCAGTGGCTTCCTGACGATGGCCCTGGCGCTTATGTTTTCACAAATTAACCACTGTAGTAACTGCATGCATTTACAGTAGCAATAAATACAGGCAAAGATGGCACTGTTGTTCTACCTGCTTTGATGTCTTGATGTCTCTCCACTGGCCTTCAATCACGCAAAAGGTCAACTTGAAAACCCTTAAAATTATTCTTAAACAAAACATAACGTCTATGTTCACCCTTTGGGACATCTTGGTACTGAATACCAGATGTAACAATACCCAACTAAATGGTAGTTATTCTATTGACCGCAGAAGGATGAACTAATGAACGGACAAACTTGGATTCTAAATTCTGAGGAGGAGAACAAACATACATTCTTAGGGCTGATGCATTAGTCGAATGACCCAACATACCCAGGTAAGGCCTGACCTAGCAGTACATTGGAGCAATTGTCCTTCCTAATCATTGCTTAAGCTAAGGGCGGCCTTCCGGTACCGACTTACGCTGCCACCACTGAGATATGCATGCTTGTGGGAAATTCTCACCGCCTTTCAGTCCCAGCGCGCTGGGACTCCTTACTTCTTGCATCTTTGGCCAGGGGCGGCTCTAGGCTCATGGCGGCCCTGTGCAGGGAGCGTATGTAGGAGGCCCCGGAAGAGGGAGTCCGGGCGTGGGCCAGGCGCGGAGGCCAGTGAAGAGGGTGGGGTCAGGGGGGAACAGAGGAGGAGTCCGCCAAATCCCTGCCAGAGGCCGCCACACAAATATGTATCCATCCTAAGGCCGCCCCTGCTTCAGCCCAAAGCAGGCTTGAAAAATACTTCAAACACTAGACGACCCAACTCTTGAGTCCAGTAGACAGACTAGATTCAGCAGAAGACTTCTCTCTATTGTTCTGATGCTCTTTTACTTCATCAAAATGGAGGTAAGAGAGAAAAAAGGCAAAGCCAATTCGCTTATGTACATCCTAGAATCTGAAATAACCCTCTGGGTGCATACAATGGTTCCTATGAACCTGGAGGCTCGCCAGGAATTTGTGTACAGTATTGGCCTCCAATCGATAATAGTCTCTTTGCAGATGAATCCAGACAACACCTTTCAGTTCCATCACAAAAAATCGGGAAAATATTTAGGGCACCTCACAGGAGCTCAAATGGGCCAGCTGGAAATTCACAGACCACTGAGTTTTCTCGTCACTAGCGCATCCAAGTACAATAGTACATAAAGCAGATCTCACTAAACGCCAGGGTCAGTGAAAACATGTGGCTGGGGACGACCATATTATGTGGCAGAGCTGACTAAGTTATGTGGCAAGAATAGGCACATTTTGCAGTGTAATGCAGCATTTTATTTCATTTTTACATATCTTATGACTGCATGGGCACATATTGAACTTCATAAATATATGTTTAATAACTAAATAAAGCAATCTGCAACGGAAAGGTGACCTGCCTAAGCATGACAAAGCACCTGCCACCGATTGGCAACACGTTTGGTAGCTTTTTAGTAGCTTTTAGTTAGTTTGAGCTAAAAAACGTTTTTTTGAAATCTGCACATTATTCAGAAGATGATGGAATATGTGGCAAGAGTGTCAAATCCATAATTATGTGGAAAATGCCACGGCCACAGAATCACAAATTTCCAGTTCCACCTAAAGGAGAATGTGTGGTGCTCTTGTCGCTTTCCCTGCCTCTCCTGGGCCGCTTGCGCCGCCTTGTAATGGAGACCTTTCCTCAATACTATCCCAACTCCTGAGCGAAGGGAGGGAACCCTTTGAGAGTCCTATTACCAATGGATGAAAAGAGCCCCTTACTAAAAAAGCCTCTGAAAATAGCTGAAATGACTTTGTTATCTGTCTTCCAGCTCTAAAGTATTACAATAGATACATCTCATGACTTTATTCATGACTATGGAGAACCTGTTTCACTGCTCTGAGTAAATCGTGCCATTTCATCAGACTAAATTGTGAAATGACTCTCCTCACTTAAGACCAATTTGCAAGTGTTCTAAAAACTTAATAGATGTGTTTACCCATCCTTTAACATCTATGACAAATCCAGGAGTAGACCGGCGGCTGGAAGAAATAGCTCCAGGTGATGAGAGCTTCCATTTGGAGCATTGATCTATGTTCTGATTGGTGGAGAAATTATCCGATGTTGGCAGATTTTTACTATCCTAGGGAAACATTATGTTTTGAAGTCACAAGTAGGAGGTTGTGAATATGTGTTTTTAGTGTGAAAAGTGTTTTTATTGAAAATTTTAACAGGCATATAGTAAGACATCTCTGCGAAAAAAGTAAGCTTAGAGCATACATTGCGGGCGGGACAGACAAGCATGTCTTCCCTTGTGCAGCAGAATAAGCAATGAAGATATGCCCAATAAGTGATTTGACATCATGCGTGGAAGGGCAAAAGAGTGACAGGAGAAAAACAACACAAACCGAAAACCCCTCCCCACGAAGTCCCCCCTCCCTCCACCCCGACCAGTGTGCCCATGAAAACCAGTGCAATCTACAGTATGTCGCAGAAGTGCGGCGAGATCAAGAGTGAAGTCACCGGGAGTCATCAGTGGCGTCAGTGAGACGCAAAACCCTAAGGTACTTGGGGCAGGTAATTTCATTGAACTCCTTGGACAGGAGGGTCAGCAATGGAAGCCACGTTTTGCGAAAGGCGTCTGTGGAGTTGGTGAGAGTGGCGTGGATACGCTCCATCCCAAGGGTGAACCACAGTTTGTGGAGCCATCCCGTATGTGTAGGTGTGGTCGTGGTGCCCCACAGCGACAGGATATGTTGTGTGGCTGCCTGCATAGCAATGCCCATCTGCCGACCTCGCAGTGACTTGAGGGGGAACATTAAGGCATTGGGCAGGCCCAACACGGTGTATGCAGGGAATCTCGGGACTTCAGTTTCGAAAGTGGAGTCTATCTCGTCCAGGACTTGTTCCCAAAAGTCTCCCAGCGCCGGGCAGTCCCAGAGGATGTGAGTTAGGGTACCCCGTTCCCCGCACCCCCTCCAGCAAAGGTCGCTGCGCTTTGGGTTCCCCTGGTGTAGTCGGACTGGAGTAAGGTGCCAATATATGCCAATATATCACCTAATCTATAAGACCTCTCACTACCTAGCGCAGCGGTGACGCCGTATACGCGCCGAAGAGGCGCCAAAGAGTAGCCAGTCTGCGCCAGTCAGCGGCACGGAAGCGGACGGGGCCGGACGGCTATTTACTTTTTCCTTTTCCTGAGCTAGTGGCAATATGTGCCTTAGTGTGCTCACGTATTCCAGCCCCGAGCTTCGTACTCTCCGTCCTCCGTGTGGCCGCTGCCACCATGTATTCCCAGGAGGGCGGGCTCTGAAGAAAGGCTGTAGCGCATGTGGTTGGCGCCTTCCTGATCGGAAATCACTTACACAGGTTAGCCCACCCATCCACCATCAATGTTTACTACTGAATACCAGATCCTTACCTGGCCACGCTCTAGACATTTGGAATATGTTACAGGATTCAAAGGTATCCTGTTTGTTCCTAACGGAAACTTGGTTGTCTGACTCTTCTTCCCCCGATTTGGCAAACGCCGCACCCTCCGCCTACAATATTTATAGGAAAGACAGGCCATCTGGTAGAGGTGGTGGAGTGGCTATCATAGTAAATAAGAACATAGCATGTCGCACGTTCCCTGTAGATAATATACAGGGCAGTGAAGCCCTTGGCTTCACTCTCCAGATCTCATCCTCCCAGGCTTGCACTGGTATTCTTGTTTACAGACCACCAGGCTCGGTGGGGCCGTTTTTAGAAGAACTGCAGGCAGCCCTATCGACCCCATGCCTTAGGTCTAATCATTGCCTTCTATTGGGTGACTTAAATATTCATATGGACAATAGTTCAGATCCGGACACTCAAAAACTGTTGGATATTACTTCCGTGCTAGGCCTATTTCCTTATGTGGCAGGACCGTCTCATAACAAAGGCCACACGTTGGACCAGATCTTTTCTACTCTTCCTATCTGTGTTGACCCTCCCATGCCAGTTTTGTGGTCAGATCATTTTCTCATCACTTTTTCCATCCCTGTCATGGCTTCATCACGGTCCAAACCTGTTGGGTCGTTAAAGCATCTCTCTAAATCTTTCCATCTTCTTACTAGGGAGATGCTATCAAATGCTTTAACAAACTTCCCTTGTCCCACCTCTGACAATGTAGAGGATTACATTGCTCTCTTTCACAACTGGCTCACAGATCGTCTAGAGAGCTTGGTTCCGGCCAAGAAACAAAATTCTGCCAATAAGAGGACATCTGCCCCTTGGTTTACCCCTCATTTAAAAAAAGCACGACAAGATCTTAAGAAAGCAGAAAGAGCATGGAGGCGATCTTACGATCATACTGAGAGACTAAATTTTAAGACGCTGACTCGAGCCTACCATAAATCAATTTGGGAAGGTAAAATATCCTATCTGGAATCTAGAATAAATGAAGCGGAGCATTCTTGCAAGGAAATTTTCAGGGTGGTAAAAGATTTCACCTCTCCTTCCGCTTATACTCCAACCCATGCTCATTCAGAAGCTTGGCTGAAGGAATTGGCTGTCTATTTTGTACAGAAAATTACCACTATTCAAGAATCTCTCCGGTCCACTTTTCAGCAGCATACGATAAGTCTGGGGTGCCCATTACCAGACCATGGTCCCTTCCTGTGTGAATTTCCCCCACTAGATCAGGAAAGTTCTCTTGACATCTTGGCAAGTCTTAAATCCGGATCTCCACAGGATCCTTGCCCGGCCAAGTGTCTAGCAAATATGGCACCTGTTCTAAATGACCTGGTAAATCCCATCCTGAATCTGTCGCTCTCTTCCGGGGTAGTTCCCAAAGCTTGGAAGAGCGCCATGATCCTGCCACTCATTAAAAAACCAGCGCTCGACCCTTCAGTCCATGCCAATTACAGACCCATCTCCCTACTCCCTGCTCTGGCGAAAGTGACTGAGAGGTTTGTTCACAGATCTATCTCTAATTTCATCGAGGAAAAGGGTCTGTTGCATGGCACTCAATCTGGCTTCTGTGCAAATTTCAGCACGGAGACTGCGCTCCTTGAAGTCACAGATGCCATCAGGGAGGAGTTGAATGTTGGAAAAAAAGTGGTACTGATTATGCTAGACCTGTCGGCGGCTTTCGACACCGTTCCCCACGCACTTCTTCTTTCCAGACTCTGGGACTTTGGTCTGCGGGGAACGGTGTGGAATTGGCTTAAATCCTTCTTAGCCGACCGCCGGCAGACAATCTGGGCGCCTCCCTACTCCGCCGAAATGTCACCGCTAGAAGTGGGGGTTCCCCAAGGTTCCATTCTGAGCCCCCTCCTTTTTAACATCTTTATGGCCCCCCTGGCGGTGACGGCGGAGTCTTTCGGCGCCCGGATTGTCACTTATGCTGACGACACCCAGCTCCTCTTTGTAAGCAACAAGGATGGCCTGTTTGACGATGCCCAGGTCAAGGGCTGTTTGAGCGCTGTTTTTGAGTGGTTTGGACGTCATGGGCTGAAGTGCAACTCCGACAAGTCGGAGTTGCTCTTCTTTGGTTGTACCTCTGAGCCTGATTGGAAACCCTGGTGGCCGCAAGATATGTTTCCTCCCACTAGTTCGTCTTTGAAAGCCAAACATTTGGGAGTTTTGATTGACAATGAGCTATCTTTCGGGCCACATATCTCATCTCTTACTGGGAAATGTTTCGGCATCCTTCGGATGCTTCGTAAATTCCTCCCTCTAGTCTCCATCCAGCACAGAAAAATCATTGTCCAGGCACTGATTGGCTCTAGGCTGGATTATGCTAATGTTTTGTTTCTGGGACTTCCCAAATATCTGGTCAGGCGTCTGCAAATCGCCCAGAATTCTGCAGCCCGAGCCATCTTTGGTCTTCCAAGAAAAGCCAGAGCCACTGATCTTCTCTCAACACTACACTGGCTTCCTATTGCTAAAAGGATTCTGTTTAAAACTTTGACCACGACTTTCAAGGCCCTACATGGTATAGGCCCCAAATATATTTCCAAACGATTGTCCTGGTATAACCCCCCCAGATCTCTCAGATCTTCGTCCCTATCTAAAATGAGTGTTCCCATTATCAAGCGTGCTAGAGCAGGAGGACGGTCTTTTCGCTACTTAGCCCCTCATGCTTGGAATGACCTCCCAATCTCTTTGAGACAGACCTCTAGCCTTCTATCCTTCCGAAAGGCCCTTAAGACATGGCTTTTCCCTTAATTTGATGTTGCTTCCTGTGTCTGCACGTCCTCTCAGTGTTATGTTCTCCCTTCTTCGGTTGGGTTTCCTTCCATAAAGCGCCGGGATACTCCGTGGAGTGGCCGTGCGCTATAGAAGTATAAAAATAACATAACATAACATAACATAACAGTTTGACTGCCGTTTCCCTTGCTTTGGTGTTTCGTGTGGTGTGTGAGGCTCTATAGTAAATGTACCCCCATTCTTTGGATGACAAAGTCCTCCCCAGTTCAGCCTCCCAACGTCTTTGACTGGGTGTTTTGGCCAGAGGGGGTGAAGGTGCAAGCAGTTGATAGAGTTCGGAGATGAGGCGTTTGTCTGTGGTTTTAGTAAGCAGCCACTTCTCGAAGTCCGTCATGGGGCGGCCTGCTAGGGTGACAACGTTTGGGTCAGTGAGCCAGTGCCGGAGTTGAAGGTATTGGAAGAGATGGGGACGTTCTATCCCGTAGCCTTGTTTAACGTCCTCGAAGGAAAGAAATCCGTTTAGGTCAAAAAGGTCACCCGCAGCTCGGCACGCCGAGCTCCGCCACTGAGAGAATGCGCCCGGGCCCTCACCTGGGGGGAAGTCAGGGTTGTCCAGTAGGGGAGTGAAAGGGGAAGGGAAAGTAGTCAGCCCATGTTTGAGTGCCACCTGATTCCACACCTGTAGGGTCGTGCGAGTGATGGGGGACCGTAACATGTATCTGGGCCTGTGGCGTTTAGCAAGGAATGGAACCCGCCACAGCGGCGATTGCACCATAGCTCTATCTTGGAAGAGCCATCTCTTCTCCGATTCGGGTCTGTACCACTCCACGAGGTACCTGAGTTGGGATGCCCGGAAGTACCGCACTAAGTCCGGGACTCCGAGGCCGCCCTCGTCCATGCTCCTGTACGCTAGCAATTTGTGAAGTCGGGCTCTCTTCCCCTCCCAAATAAAGCCAGACAGTAAGTCTTGCAGGGTTTTCAATGTACCTTTTGGGGGCATAATCGGGATTGTTTGAAACAAATATAAAATCCGCGGCAGGACTGACATTTTTACCGCCGCTACCCTCCCCAGCAGAGAAAGAGGTTGTTTGGACCATCTCGTCAGGTCTGATCGTATCTGGGTGGTGAGAGCGGCGTAATTAGTGGAGACCGTGAGGTCTGTCGAGGGAGTCAGGGTAATACCTAGGTATGGTATCCAGTCGGCCAACTGTAGGCCGCTGTAGTGTCCCAGTGCCGGGGCCTGCGGGCGCGCATGTTTGCCTAGAGGTAAAATGAGGGACTTCGCGATATTAATGCGGAAGCCTGAGACAGCCCCAAAGGAGTCAAGCTCCTCCATGAAGGCAGGTATAGAAGTATCAGGGCTGTTTAGAGTGGCTATGATGTCATCCGCATACAAACTGATAGGGTGAGGTTCGTGCCCGAAGTCGATGCCCTCTATTCTTGGGTTATCCCGGATTTTCTGTGCCAGCGGTTCAATATACATCGCGAATAGGAGGGGGGAAAGGGGGCACCCTTGCCTGGTGCCTCGCTGGAATATGTGTTTTTAAATGTTTTACGAAAATGTTTCTGAAGTTAAGCCAGCCTGCTCGCAGACAAGATACCAAGGGTTGAATATGGGAAAAATGTTCTGAGATCTATTCTGAGCCTTCGACTGTGTTAGTAGCCTTATTGCCAGTGGTAGATATATATTTACCACTACAAATAAGACACTTTCCAACAATGAGCCCTCTCTGACTTGATGAGCAGGATTAGCAGTCGCCTGCTACACTTGCACATCACAAAGGCTCTACCTGAGCATACTCCCAAAAAGGTTTCACACTGGTATTTTGTGGCCCAAATAGGCTGGGGTATGGGCAGGAAAGCAGGAAATTCCAGACACCTCTCTAGGTGGAAGCCTCCAGAAACCTTCTTCTGCTGCAATGTGGGCACTAGGTATAAATATTGGACCCTTAGACCCAACTCCTCAATACACCTCTGTCTCTGTTGAAGACTCTTAAGGACTGCTGTGCTGCTCCGCAAGAAGGACTGCTACTCTACTGGCCTGCTGTGATCTGCTGCCCTGCTGCAACCGAACAAAATAACATTTAGTAGTTAGCAATATAATTTTCACTGTAACCGAATTCAGTCTAGCTGGAGATGTGGTCACAATTTTCTCTACATCTTTATATTTTGCCAAGCTTTACACAATTTGGATAAATGACGAGGCAATCCTGTATTCCTATACAATACAATGAGTAAACAACATTTTTTGATTCACTGTGTATAACCGATTGTTGCAGACTTTTACTGAATACGAAGAATAGATTTTACTAACTAAACTCATCATTAAATGTACACTCTTTGTTTTACTACTATACATAGTGCCATGTGGAAGATATGAATATTCAGGGCCCAGTCCATGTCGGTCTGGAATTCCGATGCGGTATTCCAGCTCTGAACATTTCCCCAAACATGGGTTTTGATAAAATCGAGGATTGGGAATGGCTTTACATTATGACTTTTCCAGTCTCTGGAATCCACAGGAATCACCATTCCGATGGCAATATATCAATTTGTCATCTTTCTCTACCAGTTTTTACCAGATTGGAGGGTCTGGGTGGAACCAACGGGAAATGCAGCCAAACTACGAAAGTGAAATTATGATTCCACCAGTCAATTCTGTTAACTCTTTCTAATGTCTAATCAAGGCATCACAAACAGCACCTTATGCAAATCCTTTTTGTTACACTCTTGAGTACATACAACTTGCACGGAGCAGAATTCCAATGACAGCAGAATTCCTTCCACACAATTATAAGAGGCCAGGTGATTCCACATTCGTTTATTTTTAGAGCAGCAACGACTAATCCAATGTTGCCACCAGAAAATCCAGCGAATATGATTTTGTTGTGAAAGGCCTGCAGTGTTCCCCCCCCACCCCTTTGCCAAGACAAGGAGCTAGCATTTAATACTTCCTCTGCCAAGCAACATCCTACCTTTCCCATCTCTACTCTTCAAGCTCCTCCTCCCACTCCACGTTGCTTTCCCTCACACATTTACTACCTCTTTACAGGAAGGGGTGTACGTGTGCAGCATACCCAGAATTCAGAATACTGTGTGCAACTCTAGCTGGTGAACCAGTGTCAATGCAGCTAGCCGCCACTCGGTTGGGTTTAACTCATCCAGAAATAAATGTCTGTAGTAGTTGCACAAATAGTAATGGAAGTTCTGCCTCCAAGGCTTTCCTCGAATATCCTTACTCATGATCGGGTTCTTAGAGTTAAGTGCACACATATAGAACAAAACATCTGTCGCCGAAGTTATGATGCACACTTGGACAGAGCAAATAATTTGGCAAAGATCCATCCACCAGTTTCAAAATTTCCCATAGACCTTTGTGAAGGATGTGACAAATGTAATTATGGTTTGAGTTGTATTCTCTGTCCATGAGTATGCAATCTTCCTAAAACCCCAATTTTACTGCTATTTTACTGCTATTTCTATTATAGCAAACACGCTTTGGTGAATGTAGGAAATACACTCAACAGGACAAGAGCAAGCCTGCAGACTGCATTGTGGTGCTCTACTGTTTCCAGTCATGGAACGTGGTCTGTGGAAATCTGTTTGCTAAGCAAACTCCTTGTTCTTCCAGTATGCATAGTTAGAGACTAGTAGATGTCTTCTCACTAGTTAGCATGGTTAGGGAATATGTGACTTAAACAACCATAACCTTCCACTTTTGTGGAGTATAGCACACAGAATAAAATGCTATATTGTAAACATATTTTCTTATTCTTGCTCTATTCGGAGCAGAGACATTTACACAACAAGGACTTTATGCATTACTTTTACATGGTTTATGACTGCAAAGAAAGGACTAGTGCCTCTGGGCCATTGAATAATCAAATTAGACGGGTCTCAAAAAACATCTCAAACCCTGATAATCAGGATCCTCATGCCACACATGATCTGGTTAATAACGTTCCATTTACAGGAGAATGCCTTTTAAATGTGTTACTGTCATAATGCAACTAAGCAGATGATTTGTTACAATAGGCGATGCTCACTTTTGCAAGGATAATTTAGAAATTAAATATTATGGACCAGGTTAACAAATTATTTTCCCTCCGAATGTGGCTGATGCGCCTGCTGTTTTTAAAAAAATTGAATTTTATGCATGGCTGCATTTATGAAGAGCCCATACATAGGTGGATAAGACAGAGGTTTGTAGAGGAGGCGTGGCCACTCCGCTGGCTTACCCTGAAGGAACAGTGCTCGTTCACAAAGTGGTGCATCAGGGTCTGCTCTCACTAGACCTTCTCCCAGACCCCGAGCCTGGTGAGGAGGAATGCATAATGCACACAAGGGACAAGTAAGTCTTCTGTGTGGCTTTGCAACATCCATTCACCCAGGTGTCAGAATATCGTCTGACATCAATATTGTGCACGAATACAATCACAAATATGTCTCCCTTCTGGCGTTAGTGGTAGAAAATCGACACCCAGTGGTGTAACTGATGGAGCGCGATGGTGCTCTAAAATTGTAGCGGTGCTTTATAATCATAGATAGTCTGCACCCGCAAATATTCTTGTGTTGTATTAATTTGATTAGTATAAATGTGTTGTTATAACAGAAATGTGCAAGTGTATGAATGGAAAAGTATTTTGTGCCATGCAGAAGAGAAATGAAATGGCGCTTGTATTCGAAACTAACGTTTTGATGCCTATTGCAATTGCTTAACGTAAAGCTCATGTGCAGTGAAATGCATTAGTTTTAACATGCCCCATGATTAGGTCTGCACGAAGAAATAACTAGTTATGCTTAAAATGTTATGAAATATAGTTGCTTGCAGATGCAATGTTATAACATGTGTGATTAACTTGATGTTGAAGGCCTAGGTGAAAGGGTCACGTTATGCTCATCAAAGGCCTGTTAGTTTATTCTTATGTTGGCCGAAATGTGTAGACCTGGAAATGTGATTTCCCAGGTAAGCTCTCGCATTGGAGGTAGTCAGCAAATTTCATGTGCATGGAAGGATGTTCTGTTCTCATGTTCCAGTTGCAGGTGGAAGAAGCTGTCTCTGTCAGTTAGAACTAACTCCTTCTATTTTAGGAGTTAGGCATGGAGGAAAAGAGAAACACTGTAAACAGAAGGTTGATAATTGGGAGCCGGTGTTCTTTCTTGTTGAGGAGGCCTGGGAACCAGGGTAATCGGACTACATCTGGAGAGGACGGTGGAAAACTACCTAGGAGAGTTGTCAGTTAGCATGAGGAAATCTGTGGGCGTGTTTTACATCTTTGCATTTTTGTATTAGGGATAGATCCCTGAGGGAGGAGAGCAGGAAGGTGTTAGAGACGCAGAATGAGACAGGATGAGTTAGGAGAAGGGGGCATGAGATCAATTTGGAAAGGAGTATCTTAGAACGAGCTTTGTAGTTTGGCTACTGATTTATTCTGTGAATGTCCTTCTTAGGAAGTCTTCACAAGGTGACACCTTTAACTGACTTTACCTGGGAATGTTAAGTAGGGATGTCACCTTAGAGATAGAGTAGGAATAGCTTAATGTCATCTATTTCAGTTACAGATGAAGTCTGAGTGAACTTTTTATTCTCTTCATGATTCATCGGATTAGACTCTTGCGTAGATACGGATTTGTATTAGTTCCCATGTACTTTTACCACCTCGTCTTGAGGTGCTTGTATATTCAGTTGTTTTTGGCTTTGTAATAAATCCCCAAAATTGAAATCTGTAGGTGGGTATAGTTAGAACCTAGTTTCCAAAGACAATGCATTTATTTTTTTGCCAATAACTTTGGTGCTGTTTGACGAATCCTCATGACTGTTTCAAAACTAGTTTGCCACTCACTTCAGCTGCTGTTTAGAAAGTTTCAGGGTAGGGGTCGGGTCCCAAAATATATTTTCCCCATACAATTTTACAAAGGGATTTTGAACACGACAACAAGCGAAACCCCTGAAAGGAGTGACACCAAATATGTCAGAAAGCTAGATCTTGGTCCAGAAAGACTGATTTTGTAATTTGGTGCAAAGCTGTTCAATAGCTTTTACATTATTAAAGAAAAAAGAAATGTAGACAACTAGGGATGTGGATGGTCCACAAATAACATAACACACCATATCTAACATCTCTCATGGTGAGATCTGATTGGCAGCCATCTTGGGACTCGAGTGGAAAAAACAAAACATACAAAAAAAACCCTGACACCCTAGGCCTGGTGGTGGGGTCCCAGAGGGACCTCGCCTGGGGCCAAAATAATTTTTTATAAATGTTTTACTGCAAATTCGTGGAGGTTACGCAAATTCACTGTAAAATAAAAAAACAAAAAACAAGCTGAGGCATGTTTTCTATCTGTGCCCTGGGTGGGTCATGTCCTGGATGAGTATTAATTAATATAATTGAGGAGAAGGGTGTGCGTGGCTAACCACCCCAGGTCGATTTGAACCACCACGCTCCCATTTTGCATATCACCCCGGGCATGGCTGATATGCAAAATGGGGAGAGGGGCCAAGCGGTGCCACCTCCTGGGCTGATTTTGGGCAGGGGAACCTATCCCACTGGGCCGGGATGTGCAATCCAAAGGGAGCGGGGTTGTGTGGCCCCCCCCCCTCACGAAGCCATTAATGGCCCTGGGGACTCTATCCCCCAGGACTGCGCTCCTCCAGGGACATAGTGTGTTTGCTCTCACTTGACAGGAGAAATGATAAAGCTCTTGCCAAGTGAGAGAAAACACTTAGGGGCCTATTACGATGGAGGATTTTCTGCATCCTCTGGGCCGGCGGAAGCCACCGCCGGCCCGGAGGATGCAGAAAATCCTCTGCGGACCCACCAAAGACCCACCGCCACATTAGGATGGCTGGTGGGTCCTGGTTTCAGTCCGCAGCTTTTCCGCCGCGGTTGGCTTACAACTGCGGCGGAAAAGCTCTAATATGGTGACGGTGTCTCTCAGACACCGTCAGCCAGATTAGGATGGGCTGTTAACATGCTTTTCCGCAGCGGCTTTTCTGCCGTGGAAAAGCATGTGTAACTTCACTGCGGGGGCCCGTTGTGGGCCCCCTGGGTGAAGAGGGTGTGGGGGGTGCACATGGGGGGTATGCATTTGTATGCAGAAATCGGGAGGCACCGCACGGTGCCTGCCGCTTTCTGCATACAAATGCAATATATGCATTTTTACCATTGCGGCGGATGCAGCTTGAAGCCGCACCCACCGCAATGGTAAAAATAGAGAATGTGACCTCCAGGGTGGCGGTCACATCCTAATTGCACAGGAGGGAACTCCGCAGGCCATGCGGAGGTTCCCTCCTACTCTATGGTGGCGGACGGACTCAGGTCCGTCCGCAATCATAATTGCCCCCTTAGTTTGCTCCCAGTGGGTGGGATTAAATATGCACCCGCCCGCTGGGAGTGGACTTTTCATCTGTTTCCCTTCCTGCTCTGAAGCGGGCAGGGAAACAGATACAAAAATAGCTCCCACATTTTTTGGTGCTCCCTGTATGTGAGAGCAATGCCAGCTCCCGCTGAGGTGGGGAGCCGGCTAGGACTGCTGGGACATTGGGGTTCCCCCCGTGGCCCCAACAATCATACATTGGGTGATCTGGTTAGGGTCAGGGCACCCACCATTTACTGGCCAGGCTCCAGGGGATGGAGTCCCCAGGGCTAAAATCATCCGGGTCCCAGAAGATGGGGTCCTCCTGACCTAAATTGGCCCAGGGCGGGGCCCTGCGTGCCCCTCTCCCAATTAAAAAAGGTATAGAGCCCCAAGGGATAGGGTCCCAGGGGAAATTAGTCTGGGGAGGGGGCTGGGTATGCCCCTCCCACTTAGAATATGGCTGGGCCCTGGGGTCCCTCCCCATTTTCTATATGGATGAGCCCCTTGGGGATGGTGTCCCCAGGGCCATAATCGGCCCCATGGAGGGGGGCTGTGTGCTCCCCTCCCGGGTTGCCTACATGTGGGGGTTGGCCACAGGGCCTGGTAACAGGCCAGACTGCGCTACCAACCTCCTGTTGAGCCGAAGACAATACACAGGATTGGGTTGCCTGCGGGGGTTCAGTCATGCCTGGTGCTGAGTTCGGTGCCTGCTGGGGGTTGGCCGCAGGCCTGGCCACAGGCTGCATGCCCCCTCCCCATTTGTTATATGGATTGACCCCGGGGGATATGGTCCCCGGGGCCATAATCAGCCTAGGTAGGGATTGCCTGCTTGTGGGGGATTGGCCACAGGGCCTGGCTTGCTGAGAACCCTCCTGACAAAGCCAAAGGCTGTGTGCGTGGTTGGGCTGCCTGTGCAGGGGTTCGGTTGTGTGCGGTGCAGGGTTGGGTGTCTACAGGGAACCTCCCCTAGGAGTTTGGCAGTGCAATTGGGGGACGTTTCTCAGTGGGATAACACCTCTTATTTCTGCAAGAAGTTAGCTGATGTTGTGAGACTGCCGCAGCTCTGCTGGATGCCAAGACGCTTTCACCGCAGCAGATGAGAACGGTTTTGCTTTTTAAAGATAGAAAGATTTTAATTGTGACTAATTTGTAATCTTACCTACTTGATTCCAATCGCGCTGCACGCTTAAATCCAGTGCCACCTGTCCCAGTCGCCCCGGTCCGTCACGGCAAGTGCCACTTGTACGGAGGGTGCAGAAGGGACCGAAAGGGAAAAAACTCTTCCGGATTACACTTCCGGTGCAGGGGCATTTCCGGCCTTGAGCGGTCTAGTCGCTCAGGCCGCACTCCCCAAGCATACCTAAACCCATGCTAGAGCGGACGGGAGTCTGATGTTGTTAGACTGCCCCAGCTCTACTGGATACCAATATGCTTTCACCGCAGCAGAGGAGAACGGTTTTGCTTTTTAAAGATAGAAAGATTTTAATTGTGACTAATTTGTAATCTTACCTGCTTGATTCAAATCACGCTGCACGCTTAAATCCAGTGTCACCTGTCCCAGTCACCCTGGTCCGACACGGCAAGTGCCGCTTGTACGGAGGGTGCAGACGGGACTGAAAGGGAAAACACACTTCCGGATTACACCTCCAGCGCAGGGGCATTTCCGGCCTTGAGCGGTCTAGTGGCTCAGGCCGCACTCCCCAAGGATACTTAAACCCATGCCAGAGCGGACGCGGAGTCTGATGTTGTTAGACTGCTGCAGCTCTGCTGGATACCAAGACGCTTTCACCGCAGCAGAGGAGAACGGTATTGCTTTTTAAAGATAGAAAGATTTTAATTGTGACTAATTTGTAATCTTCCCTGCTTGATTCAAATCAAGCTGCACGCTTAAATCCAGTGCCACCTGTCCCAGTCACCCCGGTCCGTCACGGCAAGTGCCGCTTGTACGGAGGGTGCAGAAGAGACTGAAAGGGAAAAAACTCTTCCAGATTACACTTCCGGCGCTGGGGCATTTCCAGCCTTGAGCGGTCTAGTCGCTCAGGCCGCACTCCCCAAGCATACTTAAACCCATGCCACAATGGACGTGCAGCGGACGCGTGCAGCTGGCGCGCCGCCGACGCACCAAAGGTGCGTGTAAGGCAAACCCGTCTGCGCCCGTCCGCACCTGGTCCAGGCCAAGGGCCAGAACCCCTGCCCAAAATAGGGGAAATATGCCCAGACTAAACTACAGCAGCAAAGAACTCTTGAAACTTAGATCCTCCCAACACTGCCCTATTTTAAACCCGATCTTTGAACCCCAAAACTTCCCAAACTGTCGACTTCCCTTTTGTTATACACCAAGTGAAGCATTAACACAGCACCGTCCCTACGCCACTAACAAAGCTGATAAAATAATTAAAGCAGGCTTGCTTAACACAAGGTCCCTAGTGAAGCACAATGTTGAAGTAGCCAATCTAATTGAAACTCATGAATTAGATCTGCTATACATTACAGAGACCTGGGCTGATGAAACCTCGGCTACTGACCTGGCATTGGCTCTCCCAGGGGGTTATTCCATAGTTAGGGCAGATAGGATAGGAAAGAGAGGAGGCGGACTAGCCATCATTTGAGGCATCAGCCACAGGTAGCAGTCCTGATTGCGAGACTCTATCTTTTGATATCACTATGACCAAAAACTACACCTTTAAAGGTCTTTTGATATACAGACCACCAAAAGCAAAAACACCCTTGTTTCAATTACTCGGCCCTTTCGTAGAATGAAGCATAGGAGGGGCTGACTACACTATGGGGGTCATTAGGATCGCGGACGGACTTGAGTCCGTCCGCGACCCCAGAATAGGAGGGAACGTCCGCATGGGCTGCGGCGTTCCCTCCGTGCAGCTTAGGATGTGACCGCCAGGGTGGCGGTCACATCCTCTATCTTTATCATTGCTGCACCCGCCGCAATGTTAAAAATGCATGCACCACATTTACGTGCACAAAGCGGCAGGCACCGCGCGGTGCCTGCTGCTTTGTTCACGCAAATGCAGGGGGGTACCATAGGTGCCCCTGCCCTTCCAAGGTCCTTAACCTGTTCCCAGAACTACTCTGCAACCAACTCCAACTACTCTTTGAGAAAATTGTACAGACAAACTGCTTCCCAGATGCATGGAAAGTGGTGTCTGTCTTGCCACTGCTGAAAAAGTCTAATCTGGATCCACTAGACCCGGCAAACTATAGACCTATCTCAAGAATACCCTTTTTGGCAAAAGTGCTGGAAAAGATCCTAAACATACAGCTGGCAGGGTTTCTCAGATCCACCCATGCCCTAGATCACGCGCAGTATGGTTTCAGGGAAGAACATGGCACGGAAACAATATTGATCAAGGCAGCAGAAGAGCTCAGGAGTCTATTAGACGGAGGCGGGAAGGCTGCCTTAATTCTTTTAGATCTATCTGTAGCCTTCGATACCATCAACCATGACATACTCCAGACCCGTCTCGCAGGAATGGGAGTCCATGGCTCAGCCATCGCACTGTTGTCATCATTTCTGAGAGATAGAACATTTACTGTCAAAGTAGGGGAATGCACCTCCAATTCTTTCAAGTCCCCATGGGGGGTGCCACAGGGCTCTGCAATAAGTCCTACTCTCTTTAATACATATGTTGCCGCACTTGCCACCATTATCAGAAACTGCGGGTTTCTTCCTGTATCCTACGCCGACGACACTCAAATTGTGGTGTCCATTTCCAACAACGTAGATGAAACAGTGGACAGGTTTAGGAACTGCATGGAACAGGTCAACCATTGGATGCAACTAAATTGCCTAAAACTAAACGGTGACAAAACCGAGATCATGTTACTAGGAGCTAAGCCCAACATCTGGTCACAAAGGTGGTGGCCTGATAGTCTGGGTAACTGTTCGTCACCAGTGGACAAAGCCAGGAATCTGGGCTTTGTATTTGACCACAAACTAACATTTAAAGCCCAGATAAACAAACTCTCCTCATCGGTCTGGTACAAAACTGTTTAAGATGATAAAAAAGCTATTGCCGTTTATTCCCTTTGACACCCGCAAAACTTTGGTAACCATGCTGGATATTTCAAGGCTGGATTATGGGAACGCCTTGTATGCTGAGATGCAAAGCCAACTGATGGTAAAGCTCCAGCGACTGCAAAACGCTGCAGCTAGGTTAGTTCTGGACGTCCCTATGTCCGAACCAGTAGCCTACAGACTGAGGAGCCTGCACTGGCTTACTCTGGAGAAAAGGGTGCAATTCAAGTCAGCCTGCCTGGCTTAAAAGGCCTTACATCGGATAGGATCCCAATTTTTAAAATCTAACTTAATTCATTATGAACCAACAAGGAAGCTCAGATCTAGCAATGCAAAGCTGATCAAAACTCCTAGGTTTAAACAATTGAGATGGGGAGGGAGAAGCTTCCTGTTGCACACAGCCAAGACCTGGAACCAATTACCGCTATCAATAAAAAACAGCCCCTCTCTGCTTGGATTCCGAAAGTCGTAAAAACCTGGCTCTTCACAGTCTAAAGTCAATGTACACTCAGGCAGTGCCAGTCTACTTTTATCCGACCCAGCGCCAAGACGCCTTAGGGCATTCATGCGCTCTATACATTTTTAAATCAAATCAAATCAAATCAAACAGGGCCTGGCCGAAGGCTGCATGCCCCCTCCCCATTTACGATATGGCTGCCCACTGGGGGATGGGGTCCTCAGGCCGTAATCATCCCAGGTAAGGATTGCCTGAATGTGAGGGAATGGCTGCAGGTCCTGGCCAAAGGCCAGGACCTGCAGCCAACCCCCTGCCCAGCACGGCTCAAGGCCATATGCTAGGTTTGATGCCTACTGGGCCAAAGGTTACAAGGGCATTATAGTTAGGAAATAGAATTTAAAACATCTTAGAAATTCACTAAAAAAACAAATGGTACAGGGTAGTTGTAGTTAGGTTCAGATTTTACACGTACAAAACTATAAATTCAGCATTTATAGTTGTACTTATCTGAAGAAGCTATAATTTGTGCCCTAAGGTAACTATAACCCATGCATTGCCAATTACCCCACATATTACATCAGTCATGACATCTTCTACGACATCATTGTTAATATGACTGCAACATTTGCAACACAATTAGTGATGGGAAAACTGTGAAGACCTGGGACAACCTCTTCCTTCACCCCCAGAACTCATCCTTTCTGATGAAATTCAGGAAAGGATCAAGACCTGTTAGTTCAACTTACCCCTCACACCCCCCAGCAGTAGGTTTTCCCAGTGCCTGGATCTGGATAGCCTTACGTGTCTTAGCCATGCTTTACAAGTACTAATTGATTGATTGATTTACTGCGCATGGTGGGGGCGCAAGGTATAGTTACATTAGGGAATGAGCTATAGTTTCTTCGGATAAGTATAACTATAACTATAACTGCTGAATTTCAATAGTTTTGTGCATGTAAAATCGGAACCTAACTATAACGTCCTTGTAACCTTTATTGTTTTTCTGAATTTTGAAGGTTTTGTAAATTCTATTTCCTACCTATAATGTCCCTGTAACCTTTGGATTTTTCAGTGAATATATATATGCATATATGAATGTATATAGATATATAGACATGTATGTCTGGTGCCAATTATTAAGGTATTCATTCTCCTTTTCACTCTTTCCTATTACTTTCTGTTTTCCCTTCATTTAAATTTGTATCTTTTTTCTCTAATTCCTTTTTCATTTTTTCTTTGCCTCATTTTCTTTTTTAATTGCTATCACAGCTCTATCTCTTGTTGTCTTTCTCTGATTATTTCTATGGAGTCCTGCCTCCTCTTGCAGGTTTGATAAACAGATGGATCCTCCTTTTTGTTTTTCTTTCAAACAGTTTTTTGTTTTGTCTAATTGACCTGGTGATGGACCACAAGAGCACCAAGAGGAATGCAGTTAGGCCACAGGATGCAGCTGGTTCCACCCCTGTGTAGCAGAATCTCGAATGAGTCAATGAAAGGTCAATTTCTCATTGTTCCTGAAATTGGATTATTATGCATCAATGCAGCACCATCACCACTTACCCAACCCTGTTTTATAGTTAAGATGCTTTAATTGAAAGGGTAGTGATTAAATATGTCAGCAGGGCTCAGATGTTCCAAGGTTGCAGGGGAGCCACGAGTCACTCAGCAGGGCTCAAGCACGATGTCGGAGGTCTACAATCTTCAGGGGAGCCGCGAGTCACTCAGCAGGGCTCAGGTGTTCCAAGGTTGCAGGGGAGCCACGAGTCACTCAGCAGGGCTCAGGTGGTTTCCAGCAGAAGTCCTTCTCTGCCAATCGAGCCGCGACCACGTCAGCAGGGCTCTCGTGTCCAGAATCGAATCTCCCGATAGTCCCGGAGCATCCCCAGTTATAGGGCTGCTCCCCTTTGATCTCCGGAGTTCTGGTCTGCAGGGGTCTTAGCACCTGGGAGCCGCTTGTTTGGGTTTCCTGCCACGCGGCTCTTTGATCCATTCATGCCAGGCTCGGGAAGAGTCCCAGACACACAGCAGGCGTGGAGCCAGCCCTCCGGGGGCCGGAGGGGCGATCGAAACTCACTTCTTGAGGAGAGATCGGAGGTGTGAACGATACTGCTTCTTCCTCTCTCACTCAAGGGGGGTGCTCGGTTCTCCAGCCAGGGTGGCGCCTCTTGGCCTATGCCGCGCTAGCTCGGCGGCCATCTTAGGTGCCGGGAAGTGGGCACACAGGGCCTTCGGGCCGGGAAGATGGAGGCCTGGACGGGAAAGTCCGGGAATGGTCAAGGGTAACATGGAGGAAAGGGTCAGTTAGGCTTGGGAACTCAGGGGTTCGTTGTGGGGTAAAGCTTGGAAGGGTGTTGCTACGGGTCAGGGAGGACCACGCCACGAGGCCGGGTCTAACATCCCCTACTTTGCTTTTTCCAAGTGCAGGCAAGATTGTTTCTTAAACCCCCTTTTCATTGTTCCTAAATGTTGGCATATGTCTGCTTCCATGGAGAAGCAGCATCTTTTACAAGTAAAGTCCACCACATCAATGCAATCTTATAAGGAAAATACTCTCCTTGGTGGTTGTTCAATAACTCTCTCCTCTCTTTCCACGTTTCATAAGTTTTTTTATCTCCCTCTTCACATTTATCCCAGGTGAGCTAGTGTGTCCTTGGGAGTTGGAAGAAGAAATACATAGCATTAAAGAATGTCACTTGTGACATGTCCAAAATGAGCAGAGTCAGTAATGCGAGGGTGCCGTGAGCATACTCCCAACACAGCCAATGGCAAGGGCTTGCAAGGTCAATGTAGGAGTGGTCTGGGTGGTACAGCTAATTTCCAGATAAGCACCAAATACACATAGCAGATGCAGTATCACATTAATTGATAATTGGAGGCTTTTGAAATGACAGTCTCCACTACCCCCATGGTTTTGCAAGGCTCTTTTATGGTTGACATTAGGATGGGAGCTTCAGCCTCGATTACTCCCAGAGTGTTGACTCTCATGAACATTGCTTGTGGTTCGATAGTGTCTCAATCTCTCAGAAATAGCAGGACCTGCACCAAGGTCAATCAATACATGTTATCAGTCATGCTCTGTGCAAGAGAGTGCTACACTGCGATAGGCCGGGGAACCTTGGACTGCAGTTTCAATCAGACTTCTCTAGCAGGTCTCAGACTAAATTCACTAACAGAGCTCTTGGTGCACCCTTCTCCTAAAATTCAGAGCCTGCACATTTGGTGCAGCCCTCACAGCCCGTCACTCATGCCTAAATCTTACGTAGCTTTATCTGCCACGTCAAGGGTCTGCAGGCGTGTGGTGCCACCTCCTGCTGTAGCTGGTAGTCAGCTGTTCATAACACTACCAACTCAGAGTGGCAGTGTATATTTGTGGTGAGGTCCCAACCTAGTTCACATGAGAACCACCCTCCAGGAATATTATAAACCATGAGGGTTGGACATTGGCAATTTTGATTAATTGGATTTGCCATGCCTTTAGAACTGACCGACATGCTTCCTGTTTGTAAACACTTTTAAAGCAAATCTGCAGGCGTAGAGGAATTTTTTTTTCTCAAGTTTAAAAACAACAGGGTCTTCCAATTTGAATCTGCACTCCAGTTAATCACCCCGAAATTAAACATGTAGCCAGCAAAGGTTAAGGTCCAACAGTGAATGTTTCTTTGATGATGTAACTCAAGCAAATATCAGACATGGACCTGTAGGTCCACAGTAGCCAGTAGTTTTGAACGATCTTATCAGTCCTGCAGCAACCCCTACACCAGGGTGCAATGCATAATTGATATTTCTACATGTGCTAAATGTTGTGCTGCAATAATACTGTATACAACATTATATTAATAATGGAAAATCTATAGCAAATAGAATATTTTTGTGGCACAGTATTACTGTTGGACAATATTTTTCTTACAGATATTCTGATATTCAGCCCTTTGGGTTTGTGCCATTCAAAGCCGGGAACACCATTGGTCCAGTGTAGCAAGATTTGGTAATCTAAAGTCCCATTAAACCTAATCTAACACACCAGATAGATGTTCTTGGCCTTTTCATGATATAAACATTAGCAGAAGCAACTTCCCAGGTTATATTATTTCTGCCGAAAGATCTTCATGGACCTAGGGGCTGGAATCTGGGATTCGGTGGCTACTCATTCTGATCAGATATATCCGTTTCAGCTGACGGACAGTTGCGGTGTTTCTTAATTTGGATTGTATTTGTCTCCCCAACTTCTTGGATTTATACTGCCCACCCCCTGGTTCCAGTATTTTGTAAACCTGTCTGTCATCTTCAGATTAGGGTTGTGGATGTGATGGTGAGCTTTCTTCTCTTATGTTTATAGCAACTGTACCTGCTTGCCTGTTGTGGACTGTGGAGCAGCTGTTGATTGGCAACTCTGGTGGCTCTTCCATGCGGTTGTATGACGGAACAACGCAAGGGAATACTCTGCATGCCTTTAGCACGCATGTTTTACTCCGCATTTTTTTAGATTAGGTTATGCTTTCACAACATATGCCTTTATCACGCATTGTTAATATATATATATATCAACAATGTATTTGTGGAGGGAGACCCCCCCCCCAAGACCCCTGAGCTTAACTTAAATGCATAGTAAAGGCATACATTGTAAAAGCAATTGCGTTCTAAAAACATGTGTGGTAAAAAATGTGTGGTAAAGGTACAACGAGGCAAAAACCTTGTTGCAAAGGCAGTTTCCCTTCCTTGCAAGAAGATGCCGAGGCCCTTATTTATGAGGTCTTGCGTCAGTTTTGCGCCGCCGGTGCGTCACTTTTTGTGACGCACCAGCGGCGTATAAAATGCGCCTTGTTGCGCCATATTTAAAAAGTGACGCATCTAGGTAGATGCGTCACTTTTTAAACCCCTGCGCCACATTATACCTGCGTCAGGTATAATGTATGCAGAGGGGGCGTTCCCCCGCAAAAAGCCTCGTAATAGTGACGCAGTGAAATCTATGAGATTTCACTGCGTCCCTTTTAGGACGCTGTTGCGTCAAAATCTTGCGCCTGTCTCACAGCAGGCGTAAGACTGACGCAAGCCTTTTCACAAGGAGCTTTCTTCATGTGAAAGGACGCATTGCTGGAGTTGCGTCACTTTTGTGACACACTCCAGCAATGCGTCACTTTTGCGCTTACAGATACGTCAGAAATACTGACGTATCTGTAAGTCCTTGCGACATGATGCGTCATACATTAAATATGACACATCATTGGTGTCGCAAAGAGTGCGCAGTGAAAAGTGACGCATTGCTGTTTTCACGCAGCGATGCGTCACTTTTCATAAATGAGGCCCCAAGTGCCTGCCCATCTAAGGAGACGAGAAGGAGAGAATGAGACAGGGAGGTGCACTCATACCACCACAATGTTCACCCCTGAATGGTGTGCTTGTATATTTAAATCAAGACAACTCAGCAATTCTGCTCCTCCCGGCGACATCCTTGTGTGAAACCAACAATCACAAATTAGTCAAATTAAAAAAGTGACCAATTGTTCAGGCTCTTTCTTCCTTGCTGAGGCCATCACCGTTCCTCTACCTTCGACTAGCTGCTGTTGTTTTGCAAATGGATGCCTCAGTATGATGCCAGCATTGTCATCGAACACATAGTTTCTGATTCTGTTGCTCATTCTGTTCGCCCTCTGAGTGAGGAACCCCTCATTCAAAACCATATTTCCTGTTTGCTTTCAAGATGATATACCGTCTGCTACTGTGTCCTTCCAGTGCTGAACCCAAGCCCAGCAACTACCCTACAAATGCAGCATATGTTTATGGTGGACCACCACAAGGCCACTTAGAGGTCAGTGAACCTTTGCTTCTCATCCTGAGGCTCCACACCCACTACATTCACAGTGAACCACCTGCCGAGCCAGCTAGTCAGCCTCTCGCGATACTTGCTGAGGTTTGACCAGCTGTCACACTGGTAAACAAAATGGAGGAGCTGTGCATATATCTCTCTGTCTTCTCGATCCCTAAGGGTAGAGTGGGGATACAAAAGCGAAAATAAGCGACAGCAGAAGTTAGGCCAATAAAGTGCTTGTCTAATGGTGATGACCTACTCAGGGCCCGATTCACAAAGGAAAGCTTACATGTTTGTGCAGTTTTATTACTTTTCGGTATTCACAAAAGTAAACGTAGACCATAGGTCTAACTTTACCTCTTTTGGGAATTCACAAATGTAAACTTAGACCAAAAGTCTAACTTTACTAATAGTAACTTACCTATGTGAATATTGAAAAGTAGTAAAGTTAGACCTTTGGTCTACCTTTACCTTTGTGAAATGGGCCCTCAGAATGTAAGGAATGTACCAAGAGAGATAGAGGGGCATTAACTACCAATTTCAACCCAACCTTTATGTGACCATCCTTTAAGAAACTCAGCAACTATTGTGCCTAAAATGTTTTTTCCAAAATATTTTAGTTTGTGTTCATTAACCTCATACTAAAAAATTCTTCATGTTGGCATTGATGCATTAGAGCACTCTTAAGGGATGTTTTGCAAGAATGTTGAATTCTCCTTTTAACAAAATTACCCACTATGACGTAGATGTGCAGGGTCAGAACATTTTAGCTCAAAACATCTTTAATTTGTTTAAGCTTCTGCCCCTTTAGCAAACTGGATCATTCTCGGGCCTTAATAAAACCTTGAATCAATTAAGATTGATTTTACTGACATATTAGGTTTGGTTTTCTTTGAGGAAAATCAACGTGTTTACTGAAAGCAGGGCTTCTATAGTTAGTATCCTAGTCGTAAAGCTTGGGGGCTAATAGAAGTCTACGTGCTGAGTGTCTTTTAAACTGGGTTTAATGACTCTGGTAACAACAAGCAGGTGAAGTGTGTTTGAGTTTTATTTAAGTTATATTTTACCTTATATAACACATGCACACCAGTTTCTTGGCGCTGAAATACCCAGTCTTTGTTTTTATATAAGTGCTTTGTTTTTTCTTTTTGTGTTATTTGCCCCCACACCTCCCCACCCCTTGCCCCACCTGGACCTGTAAATCATATACTTTAAGAAATATACGTGAATAATAATAATGGGCCAGACTCAAAGAGACATGTACCTCTATAACTTCAACTTGCACATTCATTGGCTTGAAGTATGAGTGCAAATTCATATTTTGTAATTCACAAAACATGAATTTTCACTCTTAAAGAGTTTCTTGAAGAGTTTTCCTCGAGTGCAATGTTACACCCCTAGGGTTCACTATGAGGCATGACTAAACCTTCTACCGGGACAGCATGATGGCTTTCCAGAGGCAAGTTGCAGGTTAAAATGTGGGAACAATAAAGTCAGAGGTTTGTGACTATGCAAAAACCTTTCCATGACCCATTTCACCATTGAAACAGTATGAAGTTTATGCCTGTCAGTGGCAGGAGTAAATCCCTTTCATAAGTGGGGGTGTAACTGAAAAACCCCACGGTGGGGAGTAGTAGTAGGGGAATGGGCTTATGAAAAAATACATTTGCAGTTTCACCAGAGTGTAGTCATTTTCACAAGTGCACTTAAGCATGTGAAATGGCCTTTCCATGCTTATAATTAGGACTTCCCTAAACCTTTCCAGGAGTACTCTTGAAAACCTGCTCTCTCACAGGTTTTCAGAAGAACTTCGAGACATCATTGTGGGTAAAACAATTTTTTTAATCTACACCAGTGCAAGTGATTAAACAAATGCACACGGATTTACACAGTTTTTTAAGAACTTCGCTATCATTTTTAGTAGCTTACTAAATAGTTGGGACTAGGGTCTATAGGCACTGGTTAGTAGTGGTAAAGTGCACAGAGTTCTAAGGCCAACAAACATAAGGTCAGCAAAAATGGAGGGGATGTGGCAAAGAGTTTGGGGGATGAACGCCCTAAGGTGACAAGTTTAACAATCTCTTACCTACATACAATGGTAATGAAGAAAAATGTATGTCTTGGTCAACACAAAAAAAGAAATTTGTTTTTCACGAAGGAATCAATGGTAAATAATCTTTTTATCCAAGTCAATGAGAACAGCAAAAATCCTAGAAAAATTACAACATTCTCGTGTGGTACTCCATTGGGACCTTGGGCTAAAATTAGACCAATTCACAAGTACATGTAGTAATATTGAACTTGAGGAAAGTTAATGGATTTACCTTCTCATTCACGGCTTGATTATGGGACCGCTGCCATAAAATAGTATTAGTCCTATCGCCCTTCTCTGACCTCCTCTCTTCTGTTCACCCTTGCTCTCTCACAAGGTGGTGGAAGGTGGACGCACCTGTTGTTGTAGCCAACAGTGGGTCTGCTCTGGGATCCATCACCAGGGGTTGGTAACCCAGATGAAATGGCAGCAGACCAGAAAACTAGTTTAAACTGACCAGTTTATCACAGATTTTAGTGGCACAAACTATGTAAAAAAAACACCATGTAAATTATGGTGGTCTTCTATGCAAAGTTTCGTACATTAGGGAAACTTGTAGTTCGAGTACTGGAAACGCAACCCCACAGTACCCTCATTTATTAGATGTTGTTTCACAATGGTGGCTGGTATGCTAAACCATCAGAACTTAAAAAAGGCCTTTAGTTTATATTTTGAAGGCAAAAATGGCCTGGCTAAAGACTGTATCTGATGATGTTTCCACAAGTCTAGATACACTGAACAGGATGCCTTAGTGAGGCAGGAAAAGCTCCAGCTAGGCGGTATTTTTCATCAGCCAATGTGTAAGGTAAGGTTACTGGAAGCGGCTAGGGCCTTCCTTTGCTTAGTGTCTGTTTATTTAATTCATAATGTCATGGCTGCTATGGGGGTGATGCCAGACCCTTGCACACAATTAGGGCTCCACATATGTTACAGTTGTGGGCAGTCCTGCTGGTCAGCTTCTGCAGCAACGGATTTCCTCTGAGCAGGTCAAGGTACATCCCTAATGTAAGGGAGCTGTTATTCCTCCACTCAGCCAGTGTATAGTGCTCTGGGTATTAATAATTCACACCTTAAATCAACAGTTTGCTTTCCTGCATAATGTCTGACCCGGAACATGCTCACAAGAGCTGTGTTGGAGGAAACTTTGGATCAACTTACTCAATGTCTGCTGCCTGTGTCACAGGCAATGGAGGTAAGTGGATTTGCTGAAATAATAATTTTGCACAAATGCAAAACATGGCTGAAGTGGATTTCAAACTAACTTCGCTATATTTACATAAGACATGGAAATAATGTGTTGTTTCACTTTTTAGGTGTGCAGCTAGAGTTAGGCTCGGAGCCTTCTTGCTGGTCATATACTAAGATTTTGCATGGGCACTCACGTGCCACTAACTAAGCAGAGCAAAATACATCAATTTACTTATCTTTAGAAAAGCATTCATAGACTTGGGCAGCACCATTGGAGAGCTTGCCCTAGCCTTGGTAAATAAACCCAGTGTTTTATTACATGTTTATAGCATAATTAGCAAAAATAGTTCAAAGTCAGTTTCTTCCATTGATAAATAAAAATATGTTATTCATGGACTAGTATCCTATTATTGAAACCTATTTGAGGCATGTAAAATAACGCTTGTATCATTTACCTTTAACAAGGATTTCACAATCTTTGATTATATTAGGGGATTTATGTACTGGTGCAGGGAACAGCTGTGCAAAAAATGAATCTAACTCATTTTTCTTCTAGTCTTGTCACTTGTTTGCATTTGAAAAGTGGAAGAAATGTATTTTATCCATATATTATAACATAAAATAGGCCGACGTCGCTTCAAATGCATTGCCACGTGTGTCACTGGTTCAAATATTACTTTACCATCGCTTTTGCACAAGCAGAGCAAAATTGTATTTTTGTAAAAGAGCAAGGCTTCTGTGATAAAGCAAAAGCAGATGTCAATCAAAAGGTTTGCTCTCATTTAGAATCAATGTCTGTAATGGCCAATCACAAATCAGAGGGTATTTCCAGTGGTTAGCCCAATGTGTCATTGCCATCTGATTTCCCTAAAGATTCTGTATTATTTTTGGATGACATAGATGTATGAGTCTAAGGTAAAAATGCGATTAGCATAGGTGACCTGTTTGCACTACTCAACCCCTGTAAATGCGTTATTAGATCTGGGAGTCTGACCTTCACGTTTCAGGGATCTGCTATCTATTATATTTTTGAGAGCTGAAGTAACAGAAAAAACTTGATTAAATTAGCTGAGAGGTAAACTGCTACTTTATTTTTCTTTAGATTTTTAGTTTAAGATTCTATTTTATTGCACATGTTTTTAATTCTCAAAACCATTTGATTCGTTCTTATTATCTATTTTATACATTAGTTTAGCGTTTACATATTTATATGAGCTTAAAGTATGCATAAGATAACGTTTGGGCAATATTGAAATACATAACTCATTAAAAAAAAAAATTGATGAATGTAGTCTCTGGAATTTACATTTTTAGTCTCCCCATCCACTTTAGGTTCACATTTTTTTGTGTTACTTGATTCTTCCCTAAGCTTTTTCTGCTGAGCGCATTAGCCTTCCATGTTCAAGTGTAAACTTGTATATATTTGTGATGATCATACGCCTTCAGATTGTGGCTATTTTTGGTTAATAAGTTCATCATTTAGGGATATTTTTAGAGGGACATCATTTCAACTGCATCCTATTCACAATTGTGCATATCATAAAATATTTAAAAAAATAAGATATCATTTATATTAAATCTAAAAGGAAATAATGTTGCTTTCATAGAATTTGTAATGTGCTTAAGTCTCATTTACACAATATGCTGAATGCAATCCTGGCTTGTAAGAGGGTGGTGGTTCCAAAGTACTCCAATAAAGGTGTGGCATAGTAAGTAGCTCCAGGCTGGAAGTGGGACCTATATCAAAATAACATCTGTGGAGGTCTGCACTTACCTTCACTCTGCAAAGCAAGGGAAACAACTGTTTATTCTCTTATATGGTCAATTCCCTGTGACACCTCTTTTGTGGCTTCTATTGTATTGCACATACCCAGTGTATTCAAAGCTCTATGCATTATAAGAAATACATACAGGTTTTCAGATAAGATGAGCTGCCTATTTCATGGACCAATGACAACTGCAAAGCCAGAACAAAATCAGTCTCTTATTTAACAGTGAGCGTCTTGTAGGCCAGTGCGCTCTCATATATAAGTCAGCTACTCATATACAAGTCATCGACACCTACAATAAGCAGCTTGTCATATGCAAGTAAGCTTTTCTTACTTATGTCAGTTTCTACTATAAAACTCAACTTCTCACATACAAGTCAGTTTCTCATATGTAAATCAGCTTTTCATATACAAATCAGTTTCTCATATTTAAATCAACTTCTCACATGAAAGCCTTTCATAAAAGGCAGTCTTTTATGTGTAAGTCATCTTCCCACAATATAGGCAGCTTCTCAGATATTAATCAGCTTCTCGGGTGCAAATCTATTTCGCATATAAGAGCCAACTTTTCATAAATTACACAGCCCTCATATGCAGGTCAGCTTGCCCTGTACGTATAAAAGGCAGCTTCTCAAATGTGGGTCTACTTTTAAAAACACTACACAGAACTCCCAAAAGCAACAAGAGGGTTTGCATCAACCAACCTTCCATAATATATACACGTTTCACTTGTTCACATTTTTGCTAATGCAGAATGAACCAAACAGATTTTACTTTGGTTTTAGTTACATGTATTTTTAGACTAAGGTAACAATGGAGAAACCACATTGTTAAAGAGATGTAAAAATAACTATTACTTCTTAAGTGAATAAATACATTTGCGTGTGTAATACAATTTGAAACAAGGAAGGGATTTGATTCATGAATAACCTTTGTGCAAGAATTATGCAGCATTCGTAAAGAGAAATGGATGAAACTGATTTTGGGTTTACTTATTATTTATACCCTGACCTCCAAATAAGGCCCTGGTCTACTTTATTCAAGCATGGTGCTTACTAGGCTAATTGTGCCTGTAGCATCCTCCACAAACTGTGATTGGTTCATTATCTCCAATAACATTCTTCATTTAATGTGTCTATGCCAGAGTAAACATAAAAACTAGCAATGTGACCACTGCAGACTTAAATGTCTATTTGCCGGCTGAGAAAATTAGGAACTCTAGTTGGGCAAACTTTTCACAGCCTGTTGATCCTCCCAACCCCAGACTTCCCACCCACCCTACTTTGATCTTTCTGTTAGGATTCCATTACTAGACAAAATGTACACAGTATTCAGTCACTAAAAAAACAAGCATTTGCAATGCAATCGGTCTCGCCTTTGGGACCTTATATGTATTTAGCTATGCAGCATATTAGCCTGGGTACTGAAACATCTATCGTTCTTTAACATGGAGGGAAAGTAAGCACCAAACTCAGTGACACGCCAGATATGAGAACACAAGGAGAGAAATATTGCCTTTCAGGGGGATATGGTATAGTTCAAAGCTCTGTTTTTAATATAAAATAAGGCCTTTGGTGGTCATATCACTGAAAATACAAGGTCAGAAAAAAATATTATTGTCTGCTTTTGGAAGACAGTTTCTATGGAGTGGAATCTAGAGAATGCTAAAGTGATTCTGGTATTTTACTGACCTCTGATGATCGATTTCTATCAAGAAAGTTAAATAGATACAGTTGCCAGAAAAATAAAAAAAGAAAGTCCCTAAGCAGAAACCAATTGAGTATTTAACTGACCTCTACTGGTCGTTTTCTATCAAGACAGTTAAATAGACGCAGTTCTACAAGCAGAAAGCAATTCTGGTAGTTTACTGACCTCTGCTGGTTGTTTTCTGTTAAGACAGTTAAATATAGGCAGTTGAACAGAAACAAAAAGTCCCTAAAGTGAAGCAGACAAGTCCTCGGGCTGATCTCCAGAGCCCACAAAGTACCTACACATATAAGTATATACTAAAGTATATACAAGAGGTCTTGAACACTGGACTTAAAAATGGGTGTAAATGGAGCCATGGAAAAGCTACGGCTTCACGTGGTGGTCATTTTGCACGGACTTGTATGTATATCCTGGTAATCTCATGCTGCAAAACTAGCCATAAATCAACCATGCATCGTGCAGCTGAAAGGCGGGTGAGTACAAATTGAGGGCGAGTATGATTGACATTTGCAGTGCTTAAATTAAGCCGCTGGTTGCTAGAGTGGGCCACCAACACTCAATTTTGGGATCAAGCACTTATTTTTCTGAATCAGCCGTTTACTGAGAGCAAGAGAGGAAAAAAACATAAACAGGAAAGAAGGAGGAAGAGAAAGACAGAAAACACTGTCATAGAGTGTGAAGGCAGGAACCTTCATGCATTAGATGAAGGGGCAGGGAGTGTCTGGTAGTGGCTTAAAGGGCATGAGGTGGATTCAAGAGAATGCAGCCTTGGTATTGGGCTTGCCAATATTAAATATAACTGGGCACAGGCTACTGAGCAGAGCTTTGGGCCTTGTTCTCATTCTTATACATATTATACAGAGAGGACTCTCTTCATTGACATACTTTTGGGGTAAAAAAATCGAATAGCTAGTTCCGGGCCAGGTGGTCCTTGCAGAGGAGGGTCTTTAGCTTCTTCTTGACGTGGGGGAGAGAGGGTGTTTGTCAGTTCTGTGTGGGGAGGATCTTCAATGATTTTATGGTTTGCAGAGAATGTCTGATTCCTAGCAAAGAGACTGTCAATTAATCAACATGTCATCACTGATGCCATCAATTATGTGATTTAGCATGTCATGTGGGATGTAGTACGTGAGGACATAAGCAGTGCATGGTGGGGCGCAAGGTAATAGCTCAGTAAAATATGACTTATGAATTTCAGTATTTCGTTCTTTAAACATTAGTTTTTATCTAATTTCAGTATCTAACTATAATGAGACTACAACCATTTTTTTTTCAGTAATGTTACACGATTGTTTTTTAAGTAAGCTAAAATCTTATTACATACCAAATTATAAAATAACTTAAAGCTTTGTTTCCCTCCCCCAAAAAAAATATATATATACACACACATATACCTTTTGTATATATATGCTGCAAACATGCAGGCTCATGCACACACTCACTGTGGTCCGTTGTTGCCCGTTGTACGTGGCCCCACCAGATTTATCAGTGGCCCATTGTGTACTTAACCTTAAAATTACTTCTAGAGGGAACACTGCAAAATAGCATTGTCAGAATATTGTCTGACATAAATATTATGCTCTAAATACCCTCTACAACAATTATGCAAAAATAGATTTATTAATAGACGATCTACACCCAGTGGGATGATACTGATGTGAGTGGTGTGGCTCACTGGTTAGAGGCGGCAGACCCGTAAGCAGAGAACGGCCCGGGACCAGGGTTCAATTCCCGACGCGGCAGGGTCGTGGACCAGGGTCAGCGGACTCAATAATTCTCTCTCCTCAGTGCCTACTCTAACCAGGGAAAACACTCGGCAACTCTGGGCATTAGCTTGCCTCATCTCTACAATGGCCCCCCACATTCGCCGGGGATGCCTGGTTTCACTTTGGAGATACCCAGTAGAGACCATCTCACAGGGATAGCCAGGACGGGTTCCCCAGCGGTCTACAGCGCCACAACGCCTCTGGGCAGCAGTGTGCTTTACAAGACCACATACATTACATTACATTACAACAATACTGAGGAGACCGTATTTATTTCATTGGCAATTTTTGCATACAATATTCTGGCACACAAAGAGCAGGCCATTACATCAAACAAATGAGCCACTATTTAATTTGCTAATATGAACCTCTGTTCTAAGATATAGCACTTTGGACCAACGTTTTTGCATTGTCCAAGTGTTTGAAACAACGTGAGCGGACTCTCGTGAGTGGAATAGGCTGTGTCATTGTAGTTTTATGTACTTTCTTTTATACTGAATCTTTTCTTATAAAGCATTTTTGTTGGAACTGGCCCTTTTTGCAGGGTCATCCCCAAACTTTTTGCTTCTTCCTCCCTTATTTTTCCTGACCCGTGGCTGTTGGCAATAGGACTCTGCGCACTTTTCCACTGCCGATCAGTGCTAAAGTGCATATGCTCTCTGGGTAAATTGTTATTATGATTGGATATACATGATTGGCATATTTGTATCACCATAAAGTCCCTAGTAAAGTGCACTGGGTGTGCCAGGGCCGGTGATGACAATTGCTACTAGTGGGCCTGGAGCACTGATTGTGCCACTTACATGAGTAGCCCTAAAATGGTGTCTCAGGCCTGCCACCGCAGTGCCTGTGTGCAGTCTATGAACTGCCATGTCCTCCTGGTCAGTGTCCCCACTGACCAGGCCTAACCCTTCCCTTTATGTGCACATTGGTCACCCCTATGGAAGGCCCAAGGTACCCCCTTGGGCAGGTTGCAGTGAATGTGAAAGGTAGAGCATGTACTTGTGCAGGTGACATGCTCTGGTAGTGAATTACAGCCATTTTCGTTTTTCACTGCTGCAAGGTTATCTTGCTCCATGGGCTATCATGGGGGATGCTGGCTACAGTGGCTACCAGCAGATCTTCCCATAGGAACAAGATAGGACATAAAAGTCTGGTTTCCCTGAACTCATAATTTAATAACACATCTTTTAGGAAAGGTTGTTTTTAAATCCTGTGTTTGAGAACAGCACTTTTAGCAAGTTGCTGTTCTCTTGTCTGACCTTTCTGTGTGCCTTTGCCTGTTTGTGTATTGACTGTCTGGTTTGAGAGTGACAGGGGCTGGGGATTCCCCAGGAGGCTGGCTGGTCAGCCCTAGGCTGAATGACTGCATTTACAACTTGAGTGGTGGGAGGAGATAGCACCTGGGCCTGAATAGGGCTGTGCCTTCCTTCCTCAATGCTGGCTCCACCTCCTGCTGTGCGGCTGACGACCCTGCCCCTAACTCTGAAAGGAAAGGAGAAGCCAGGAAAACAAAGTGCTCAAGAAACACCCGGAACTGGTTCATACAGGGCTCAGGGCCCACTTGTACAAAGAGAACAAAGACTTTTAGGGGTATAAGTACAGGACACCTGAGAACAGAAAATTAGATCATCCTGGAATCAAGAAGGAACCTCTGCCAAGGAGAAAGCTGAAACTGAAGAAGGAAGATTGTCCAGCTGTTGCTCTGCTGGATTGCCCTACTGTTGCTTTGCTGCCAAGGAGAGGGGAAGGACTTTGTTTTGTGCTGTGTCCCCTTGCTTGAAGGAATCTCCAAGGGCCTGAGAAGAGCTGGCCCCCTGTTCTGAAGTCTCAGGAACAAAGAGACTTCACCCCAGCTTCCCCTAAGCTATACTGAGAGATTTCTGTCCTTCCTGAAGTGTGTGGCCCATGTGTGGTGCCTCTGGAAGTTGTACCTGTGCTGGGAAGTTGGAAACCAAGATTTGAGAGACTTTGCTACAGAAAATGTATCGCATCGCTCGCTGCGGAGCGCATCCCCGACAGTGCGAGGAAATTCCCGCCGTTACGAAGGTCGAGATCGTCGCTGCGCCTGTTGCCGCTTTCAGAGCCGTCGTTTGCAGGACGCACCCGATTGGTGCGGGAAGCTTAACATCGCTGCGATAGTCGTCGCAGAGCCTGTCGTCACTGGGTGAGATCGCCGCACCACCTGCTTGCGGACCGCATCACGTCGCTGCGAGAGTCGTTGCCGAAGCCATCGCATCGAGGAGCTGCGAGAGAGATCACCGCTGGTCCGCGCATTTGCCCCGGAGATCGTCGCAGCTCCAAAGATCGTCACATCGTGCCTTTGCAGGAACAAACTTCCTACGGAACCTACGCACCGGAATCCATACAAGTGGCCTTCCTCCCCATACAGGCTGGATTCATCGCATCACGCCTGCTGCTGCAGCAGGGCTGTCGCATCACCTCCCCAGGGTCTCAGGAGCAATGCATCGCTTGTTTTCCACCGCACCAGCTTCTGCTTTTGGAACTTTGTCGCAACTAAAGGTACTGTGTCTCAAACGTGACTCAACTGTGAACTTTTCACACAACTGTGGATTATTTTTTCGCAACCTAAAGATCTTTTATTGCAACCTTAAGAACTCTTTGAAACCCTATTCTTGAACTGTGTATGTTGGATTTTTGTCGTTTTGGTCTTGTGTAGTTTAGATTAAATACCTTTAATTTTCTAAACTGTTGTGGAGTCAGTTTGTGGTGTTTTCACTGTGTTACTGTGAGTGTTGGTACAAATACTTTACACATTGCCTTCTGATTAGCCTTGACTGCTCGTGCCAAGCTACCTAGAGGGTGAGCAGGGGTTATCTCAGAGGGTTTCCTCCTTGCCCTGACTAGAAGCAAGGGTCCCTATTTGGACAGTGGTACCTACCTCTGCCAACTAGAGACCCCCAGTTCTAACAATTTTTTAAATAATTTCAGACCTCTGCACAGCTGCATATTGCAGGGTGAGGACCCGGCCTCTTTCTCACTGGTTTCTGTTGTTTCTACCAGTCTCTTGCTGCTAATTCTGGTCGGGAGGGTTAGGGGCTTCTGCACTCCTGCCACTTGACATGGAGTGTTCTTTTCTGCTTCCCTCGGTCGAGACATAGGCTGAGCTCCATTTTGGAGGTTGGCAGGCCAGTTGTTCAGACCTGCCTACCTGAGATCCGATAAATGAGAGCGGTGACAAGGATGCCCTGCAGAGGCCATGCGGTTCCGGCAGGGAACAGGGCCAGACCCCTGTCAGTTGCAACCTCCAGCAACATCTTTATTATTCACCTGATCTCTCCACGGCTCAGCCCCCAAGATCTCGGGAGCTTGTTTGCACATAATGTCAGCAGACTCTCTTCTGCTTTTTTGCCCTCTTTGCAATATTAACTTCGAACCTGTTAATGAATATAAATTGCAGCTTCTCTTAATAAACTGTTATTCATTAATCTAACATAAAAATGTGATCTTTGAGATCCTAAGAGATAAACAGCCTGATGCTCTGTTTTTACCGGAAACATGGCTGAACGAGTGCTCGGTACCTGACATCCTACATGCTTTACTGCAAGGAAATGGGATACCTTGACAGGATCATCCAACTAAAAGAGGAGGAGGAATAGGGATAACATACAAACTATCCTTGAGATTCTCTATTAAGGGGCCAATCTTGAGAACTGAGAGGCCTTTTTTTTACTCTCTCTACAGCAGAAGATCAAACTTTATCGCCCACCAAGTCCTGCGTCTCAATTTATATCCAGCCTTATGGAGAATATAATTCAGCCAGCACTATGCCACAACAATTTATTAATCTTAGGTGACCTTACCTTGCACTTTGACAATGATTCCCATTCAGAAGCACAATCTCTATGTGAGTGTTAGAAATTGGTTTTTTGGTTGGCTAAGGCAGGCAGAGGGGGCGCAAGAAGTCACAGGGGAACATGTTGGGGCCCGGTGCACGGACCGGATGAGTATTTGTGAGGGTCCCTGCAGCTCCTCTAAAGAGATGGGCTTGTCGAGAGCATCTCGCTGCTCATCAGAGAGGCGCTTTGGAGAAATATCTACAAGAAAAGTGTCTATAAGCGATTCAGCGAGTCCCTCCCGATCACTGCATAGGGCGGCATAGAAACCGGCAAAGGCCTGCACTACTGCCTCTGGGGAGGCCCACATGTCCCCAGTAGGGGGCCTCAATAAAGGGACCTTGCTTGACATAGCCTGTGGAGCACCTGACTGGACTTATCACGCCACTGATATATTCTGTGCTGAGTTTGCAGCCAGGCTTCCTTGGCATTGTCTGTGAGCAACTGGTGCAACTGCTGTTGGACATGGATCAGATTGCGGCGGGCACCGGCATCGGAGCCCCCCACTACCGAGTCCTGGAGAGCACGTTGTCTATCTTCTCAGTCTTGAATCTGTGCTAGGCGGCACCTCTTCTCCCCGTACAATAGCTAATATCAGCCCCACTTATTGTGGATTTAAAGGCTTCCCATAATATTATCCGGGATTGAGTGGACCCGGCGTTAAAGGCAAAATAATCTGCCGTGGTACGGTGAAGCACCTCCTGATACCCGGAATTTCTAAGCAACCAAGGAGACATGCGCCAGCGATATGAGGGACTACTGGTCTGCAAGCAGAGTTTGAGCTGAATAGGTGAGTGATCAGAAAAGCCACTTGCAAACACACCAAATTTGATCACGCCTCCCCTCTCCTATCAGGAATTATCACTGAAACACATATCAGGGAAACCCAAATGCATTCCTATGAGAGGGCAGCCTCACAGCAGTGAGAAACCAAATAGGCTGTTTGTCACCACCAGGACATGTCACACACTTAAGACACATGTCCTACCTTTTACCTACACCACACTCTGCCCATAGTGCTAGCTAGGGCCTACCTTAAGGGTGACTGATGTGTAGTAAAAGGGGAGTCACAGATGTGAAACCCACTTTATGTGCCCGTCACAACAGCAATAAACTGCGTGCGCAGGCCCTGCAGTGGCAGAGGGATGAGACAGGCTTGAAAGGTTTCTTTGGTGGGTGGCGCAAGCAGCCCTGCAAGTCCACAAGTAGAATTTAATTTACTGGCCCGGGGTATATGAGATACCACCTTACATGTGACTGATAGGTAAATTAAATATGCCAAACAGATGTAGACCAATCTTACCAATTTCACCATAGAGAGCACATGCACTTTAGCACTGAACAGCCGTGATAAAGTTCCCAGAGTCCTAAAACCAACACCAGTTCAGAAAAAATACCAGGTGAGAGGCAAAAAGTTCTGGGATAACCCTGCAAAAATGGCCAAGTCCAACAGTGAAGAACTCAGATTCCTGAATCTGATACAAAAAAGTGAGTTCCTCTACTCACCAATTGGGACATATTTATCAACTGTTCCGGATTTCGGTGGTTGCCCCATTAACAGTATCCTAGTCAGACCACCGTCTGGTGTCCTTTTCTGTGCCTTTTTGCTTGCTTGTTCCTACCAAACCTGTCCAGTTAATTACTCATAGGAAGTCGACTAGGTTCAATTATGAAATCTTCTCTCAGACTCTCTTTAACACCAGCCCCAAACTACAAGAGGATATTAACACAGCAAACAGAGAGGTGGAAAACTGGATATCAGAATCACTGGACGAAATAGAACCCTGGATGACACAGAATACTCACAGGAGCTGGATCACTGTGCCCTGATTTAATTACACCCTAATTGTGGCCCAAAAGAAATGTAAGCATTTAGAACGTAGGTGGAGGAAGCACTACTGTTCCATTAGTAGGGATGATTATAAAAACGAGCTTAAACAATATCATAGGCTGATGAGGAAAATGCGCTGTGACTTCTATGCGGAAAAAATAGAAAGTGCAAATAATTCTTCTAAAGAACTCTTCTCCATTCTGCAATCTTTGACCTCACTTGAACATATAATGGCCCTGCCTCAACCTCCACTGAGAACTGCAATAAAATTGGCAACTTTTTTGCATCCAAGGTAAGCAAACTTTTTGACACCTTACCGTCAGAAGCACTGTTAGAAATGGGATTTCTGGTTGGCTAGGGCTTGTGCCAAAGCCAGGCAGAAACCACCATTCCTAAGTTAGGTTAAGGAAGTCACCCACCAAGATAACCCCTGCTCACCCTATTGGTAGCTTGGCACAAGCAGTCAGGCTTATCTCAGAGGCGATGTGTAAAGCATTTGCGCACGCACCCACCAGCAACAACATCCAAGGCCCCCCACAAAAGGAACTCCACACAAGGTATATGTAAAAATCGCCTTTGTATTGCAAAACACATTAGATAGAAACACACACTTTACAATGTGCCAACAGGCACGGGCAGAATTTACAGGGGATTATGTACAGGACAGGGCCACAGGCACCACTGTCAGGAATATGCACTTAGTAGAACTAGCACTTAGAACATTTAACAATCAGAAGCTTCACACATGATGCATAGAACATTCAGAGGTGTAGGAAAGACACATGATGTATAAACATACATTCAGCTGTGTAAGGAACAAGGCACATGACGCATCAAAACACATTAAGAGGTGCAGGAGAAACACATGATGCATAAACACACATTCAGAGGTGTAAGGAACAAGGCACATGATGCATCTAAAACACATTCAAAGGTGCAGCACAGGAGAACACATGATGCATAAACAACACATTCAGAGGTGTAAGAACAAGGCACATGATGCATCAAAAACACATTCAGAGGTGCAGCAAAGAACACTTCGCAGAAATCACATTTAGCATGAACTCATAACTATACCAAGGCCAACTGGCCTCTCCGGGGCTAGGACGCCCTGTCTCGCAATGTCAGGGGGGCCTAAACGTGGCAGCTGCCCACTAAGTATTGGGCAGCTGAAGATGATGAAGGGGCCAAAGGTGGGAGCCTCACAGGCTCTGAACAAAGGAAATGCCCCATGGAGCCTCGGGGCTTTGAAGCAATGTGGGGCCTTTGTTGGAGTCCCTCTCGGGGGACTCGGGAACTACGGGGGCGTCTGGAGCCTCTTGAGCTTGTAAAACAATGTAGGTGGTAGGCGGAGTCCTTCTCGGGGGACTCGGCATCACTTGAGGCCCCACGGGCCTCTTAGCACCCCGGTACTCGCACTGGAGGGGAGGGGTTGGCACTGGCAATGTGCTCCGAACGCCCCTCCTCTCCTTCAATGCACTCACCGGGTCTCGCGGCGAAGGTCAGGCGGACCCCGCTCCTCGGGACTCTCGGGTCTCGTGGCCTCCTCTCACTCTCCGGGGCTCTGCTCGCTCTTGGGAGCCCGGGGGGGGGGGGGACAGCAGATTCTCTGGGGGGAAATGTAGGAGCGCGGAGTAGGCTCCCGCCGCTTCCTGCTTCGTCTTGCTCCATGGGCGGGACTTGGGAATCTCCTCACGCTGGCAGCCAATCACGGCGCGGCCCGGGGAATGACATCACAAAGGAATCCCGGGCAGGCAGCCAATCCCAGCGGGGCCCGGGGAGGACATCACGAGGGGGGCCCGGGCCAGCGGCGGTGAACTCGGGGAGACGACGAGGGGTCAGCTCCCTCGAAAATAAGGCAATGAGTCATAAAGCGAGGTGGGCACTCGCTGGGGGCCCAGAAACCTTCACAGGAACGGGGCAAATGCTGGGTGGGCACCGGCTGAGATCAATAGGGCTCCCAAGCGCTAGCAGGAAATAAAGGGCTCCCAATCCCTAGAAGGCACAAGGTAAAGCGCTCTCAAGCGCTATAAGTAAAATGAAGCGCTCCCCATCGCTAGGGTCCCAAAAGTCCAGGGACCAGCACAAAGTCCTTCCAGGGTCCAGGACAGCAGTAGTCCAGGGGCTGGGCAGGGCCCAGGGAGGCAAGCCTTCCGCCGGGCCCCAGCAGCAGCATGCCCCTGGTAGGATTCAAGTTGGAAACAAGAACATTTGACAAGAGGTCACAGCCTCCTTTTATACAGAGAAATCCTTTGTCTAAAGGTGCAGGGTGGGAGAAGAACCAGTCGCAGCTGGTCTGGGAGTACCCTTGATGTGCTCAGCCCCTCACTCTATTCACTGGCAGGGCTAGGGACATTAGACGCACCACAGGGGGCGGAGCCAGTATTGTGCGGGGAAAGCCCAGCCCTATTCAGGACCCAGGTGCACTCCTCCCCAGCCATCAGCATGCTAATCTCACACTCACCACCGGGCAGACCCATCCAGACTCCTGGAGCCAGGCTCACCAGCCAGCTCCAGCCAATCACAAGCCAGACACAAATTACACAACCATGCCAACTTCTAGAAGTGGCACTTCCACCTTAGACACAATCATGCCACATATATCATTGCGCAGCATTCAATCACACGAGTCCGCACATACCAAACTCTAGCCTGCACACCCATGCATCAGGAACTACCAGGCATACTTACATTCCCCATGCATTCCTACGGGAGGGCAGGCCTACCTCACTACACGCACTCAGAGTGCGCACGCACTTTCCACTGGGACACAGTGCAAGTGCGCAGAAACCAAGACATCACTATAATTATTTAATAACACCAGGCAAAAAGTTCAGTGGTGAACCTGCCAGAAAGGCCAAGTCCAACACAACCCCATTCCAGCCAAAACGCAGGGTAGGCCAATCACCACTGTGATGGACTTCCCTGCTTTGGGCAATAGAACACGGACGCGGGCCCACACTGCAGGGACACCCTCCGGTTGTACGCCACGTTGATCCATAAGACAAGCACATACTTAAAAAAAAAACAGGCCCAACTAGGCTACCCCACTGGTACTCCTTAGTTGTCCACGGCTAGGACCAAGCCCTAGGCCACCCAGATACCACTGGTCCCTGCCAATCCACAGAGTAGGGGGTAGTAACCCCTGGCCTACACTAGCCACTCTCCACTCCCTTTCTCAGTGTAGTTCCAAACTACCACTGATCCTTCAACTTAAGGTTCGCACCCTCAGGCTGACCAGAGGTCACAGGCAAGAATGCCCCACCCTACCTCTACTTCTGAAGCACCGTCCAGAACACAACTCTCCCACCTGGAGTCCACATTCACCGGATGCACGGGGGTCAGACTCCCTCTGACCCCCTTCCAGAATTCTCCACACTCCCAACTGGAGGGGTACTGCCAGACACCAGAACTACTGAAACTCTGTTCACTGATGTTCCACATTCTTCAAACACTCTGGGAGATCTTCCTCATATGACCTATTGGTACAGCCTAGGCCCACGACCTGACGTTACCTTCAGAAACATTCCAGGCACTGAGACTGGGTTTCGGGCACCTGGGGAAACGTAGTCCCACCCACTCCTTCTCCTCTGAGACAGGACGTGAGCCCCTACACCGAGACCTGGCTGGGCTACACTGAACGTCTTCCACCACACTGGGCTGGAAGACACCTCAGCCACTCCTTTTGGAATCACTCCATCCCCTATGCCTCTCTCCTCCCAGAACCTTACCAACTCCAAAATTCTGTCTCTAAACAGACCACAGAAATCAAAAAGCAGGCTCCACTTCTGCAGAAATTCTAGGGAAAAGTTTAACACCTGGGACTTAGGTATCTGAGCAAAACAAGAGTACACAGGTATTCAGCAAGCTCCCCATCCAGAGAACTCACACCATTCATCCACACATGCCCCTCCACCCCCCAGACTGGTAAGGCAGTTTCTACCACCCCTGATTTCTCAACCTGACCACACGTGACACAGGTACCATTACTCCAGGAAAGGGTCAGGGAACACACACACTGGACAAATTTTCGCTGCCACCACTGGATCCCGCCCTTATGGTGAATCCAGAAAACACATTTCAACAGAAATGACATTTTTAGCAAACTTAAAAACAATAATCCCCTTTCATGTGACTATCTTAAAATACAGAGTTTTGTAGTGGGGCCAGTTGTCCCTGTGGTACTGCGCAAACACAAGTCCATATCCCACCGCTCGCCAACAATGTTAGAAATGGGATTTCTGATTGGCTAGGGCTTGCGCCAAAGCCAGGCAGAAACCACCATTCCTAAGTTAGGGTAAGGAAGTCACCCGCCAAGATAACCCCTGCTCACCCTCTTGGTAGCTTGGCACGAGCAGTCAGGCTTATCTCAGAGGCGATGTGCAAAGCATTTAAACATGCACTCACCAGCAACAACATCCAAGGCCCCCCACAAAAGGAACTCCACACAAGGTATATGTAAAAATAGCCTTTGTATTGCAAAACACATTAAATAGAAACACACACTTTACAATGTGCCAACAGGCACGGGGACGAATTTACAGGGCATTATGTACAGGACAGGGCCACAGGCACCACTGTCAGGAATATGCACTTAGTAGAACTAGCACGTAGAACATTTAACAATCAGAAGCTTCACACATGATGCATAGAACATTCAGAGGTGTAGGAAATACACATGATGTATAAACATACATTCAGCGGTGTAAGGAACAAGGCACATGACGCATCAAAACACATTCAGAGGTGCAGGAGAAACACATGATGCATAAACACACATTCAGAGTTGTAAGGAACAAGGCACATGATGCATCTAAAACACATTCAGAGGTGCAGCACAGAAGAACACATGATGCATAAACAACACATTCAGAGGTGTAAGAACAAGGCACATGATGCATCAAAAACACATTCAGAGGTCCAGCAAAGAACACTTCGCAGAAATCACATTTAGCATGAACTCATAACTATACCCAGCCCAACTGGCCTCTCTGGGGTTTGGACGCCCTGTGTCGCAATGTCAGGGGGGGCCTAAACGTAGCAGCTGCCCACTAAGTGCTGGGCAGCTGAAGATGATGAAGGGGCCAAAGATGGGAGCCTCACAGGCTCTGAACAAAGGAAATGCCCCCTGGAGCCTCGGGGCTCTGAAGCAACCTGGGGCCTTCATTGGAGTCCCTCCCGGGGGACTCGGGAACAACGGGGGCGCCTGGAGATTCTCGAGCTCGTAAAACAATGTAGGTGGTAGGCGGAGTCCCTCTCAGGGGACTTGGCATCACTTGAGGCCCCGCGGGCCTCCTAGCACCCCAGCACTCGCACTGGAGGGGAGGCGCGGGCACCGGCAATGTGCCCCAACGCCCGGCTCTCCTTCAATGCACTCACCGGGTCTCGCGGCGACGGTCAGGCGGGCCCCGCTCCTCAGGACTCTCGGGTCTCACGGCCTCCTCTCGCTCTCTGGGGCTCTCCCTCGCTCTTGGGAACCCCGGGGGGGGGACAGCAGCTTCTCTGGGGAAATGCAGGAGTAGGCTCCCGCCACTTCCTGCTTCGTCTCGCTCCGTGGGCGGGACTTGGGAATCTCCTCGGGCCGGCAGCCAATCCGGCGCGGCCCGGGGAATGATGTCACGAAGAAATCCTGGGCCTGCAGCGAATCCCAGCGTGGGCGGTGAACTCGGGGAGATGACGAGGGGTCGGCTCCCTCGAAAATAAGGCAATGAGTTGAGGAAATATAAATTATATGGTCAAGTTGTGTTCCCTAGCGTGTACCCCACCGTCTCCATGTACCAGCTTAAAGTGCATGTAACTTCCCTCCTGTGCCAGCTATGAAGACGCAAATACATTTGCGTCCAACGTTAACATGTCTTCTTTCAGACCCACCCTGAATGGGTTGAATAGTCCGTTCCTAAGTATGCTATGCCAACGTCTTTTTGTAGTGCACTTTACACGTTTCTCAGCTCTAGCAAAGTAGGCCCTGAATTTCTGCCATCGAGCCTTTTTCTGGCTTCTGACTCTGAAAGCCTCAGCCCAGGCTGCCCCTGTACCCTTGAACTCTGACTTACTTCCAGCGCGGCCCACCGCGCTTAGCTCAGCCTGCTGCCTGTCAAGACTGACTACAACCTTCGAATTATCTGTTCCGCTCCTCGAAAATACATTCCTGCCTACTAGTTTCAGTAAACATCCCCCCAGCTGCAGAGCAGAAGGGCCGGCCTGTCTCCGTGCAAGTAATTCATGGCCTCTGTTACCATGCTCCCATGGAAGGCCCATGCCCCCACGCTTCTCATGCAGACACTCAGGCGCTTATACACGCACTCACAGTCAGTATAGAATAGCTTCTGCCCCAGAGACCTTTTCCGTTCAGATAATATGGTTCCCAAACATCAGATATTAGATATGATAGAAGTACAAGTTGATCTGACATGCCAGACTTCTGTCTCTTTCCGTCAGTGTAAATGTCAAGTCCCCTGCACCCTCCAGTTCCACGTCAATCACACGTCATGCAGCTGCGCGCGCATCCAAGCCTCTGATTTCTGCTGACATTGCAACATTTCTGTTAGTGCCACCCCCATGTGACACCTACCTGTGACGTTTCTAGCACACACCTCTAGTTCACGCCTAGTCCACGCCTTCTGATTACGTACTAGTAACACGTGGATGCTGTTATCTTGTCTTCTCTCAGCTGTTACGCCTACTATATTGCTTTCTATGGTGTAAATTAAGTATATAAGCTATGTATTGTCAATAAAATATTGCTCTATCCCTTCCTGGACCCTGTGTGGTGCCAGGAACCTGATATCCAGTTCCTGAACGATTCCTTTTTAAGGAATAAAACCCCTAAGAACTCTAACACCACGGACTCTGTTTCTTTCTTTCCGATTGAGTTATTATTGATTAAGTACTTACCTGCATAGAAATTAAGATGGTAAATTAAATATTTACAACATTTTGGCGCCCGAACAGGGACCCCTCCCCCACCTCACGCGCCGGTTGGTGCGTTGCAAGCTCTGTCCCCTGCCATCAGTTAGAAGGAAACTACGCGTACCGGCAGGATTTCCTGTATCTCCCTCTGGCCCACGGAGGTGACGAAGACTGCGATCAGTACCCAGACGAGGCGGTGAGGAGTGCGGAGGATCCCGACCAGAGCCCAGCCGAAAGAAGCAAGGTCCGAGGTGTCAAGAGGCCCACCAGTTTTCCGAAGTTTTCCGAAGTTTTCCGAAGTATCCACGTGTCGAGTCGAGTCCAGTCCAGTCCAGTCGAGTTTTCCGAGGTCTTCTGTTTCCGTGCTTCCCGGTGAGTACCATTGCTGGGACGTATCTAGACGGGTTTGGGTACACAAGTCCGGTCTGCACTGTTTTTAGACAGTGTATCTGTACTGTTTAGCAGTACATCCGTTATTTCAAGTTTCTGCACTGTTTTAGCAGTGTATCTGTGCTGTTTAGCAGTACATCCGGTATAGGGGGTAGTGATATATGTCTCAAATGTCTTTTCATGTGATTAATGTCGTGGTATGAGTGTGACTGTTTTTAATGTGTATTATTGTGTTCTTGTATAACTAGCTGTATCCAGTATTAAGTAGCAAGGATTGAGCATTCCGTACTAAGTAAACAAGATGCCGTTTTTCAACAAGTTAAAGCAGATAGGAACTAGGAAAGGGATACTAGAGGAAGAAATTCCTATCCCCCCTAGGGACACTCCAGGAAATTTTATGTACCATAAGCATGGCATAGATGCCATATTATATCTAGATTTATGGGCCGATTATACTAAACATCTAGACGAGAGACACAGATGGCCTGTTACCGGAACATGGGATGCCGAGTGCATCATGAAGGTAGAGGAAGCACTATGGAAAAAGAAAGCCAGACAATCTCAGAAAGACGCCATAGAGTTTTGGCGTAAGGAATCACATAAGCGTGCTGAAAAAGAACTACATAGAGAAGACAGACTTAGAGAATCCGATAAAGCACAAGAAAACGAATTAGTTACTGAAGGGATCCGAGTAAAATCAGAGCAAGTAGACCGCGCACGAAACAATCTCGTAAACGGTATGTATCTCGCGGCCGAGGGTTCGCCTGAGGCCATTTCAGAAATACCGAAAAATCTGCCGCCACCATTGGTTCCAACTAAAGTAACTCACAGGACCACTAAAGACATATTCCTGAATTCCTATCTAGAGGATGTAGCACCCGCTTACACCAATCTGCCTGTCCGCGCCCTGCCTAACGACAGAGACGGGGGTGGTAACCCGCCCTAAGATCATATTCCGCCAGTACCACAACAGATTCCTCCTGTTCCGCCACCTCCACCACTTCCCGTACCTAAAATTGATCTACCGAAACCACGTCTACCTGACCCTACTAAAAGACAAATTCAAGTTCAGATACAGACTCCACAGAGAGATAATGTCCAAGCTTCCGCCTCAGGAGGTGCGACCGGGGGTCTCCACACCCCGCCATTAACACACAGAGTAAACCTTAGGGATATGCAGAGTCCTTTCACGTTCAAATCACCCCGCCTCGACATACTCAAAGAAAACCTTTCAGTTTGCAGATATGATCCAGTACCCGGCAAAGACGATAGAATGATGATGGCATCACTACGGTTAAGATCTGCTACTGATTTCCTGCTGTACTTTGCAGGAATGAAGGAGCGCCTAGATAGAATATATCAGTTCGTTCAGACTGGGAAAGACCCTGACAGTATTAAGGATGCCATGGAGCATCAGAAAGTTGACGTTCAAGGACAGATACTACGTTTTTTTATAAATTGCCTAATAAGAGAACGAGACAGGCCTGAGACAGATCAGAGTGAATTAGATGCACTCAACAAGTGGGGTCAAAATATATCTGAAGGAAAACACGACAAGGGGACTTGCATATCCAGTATGTACAAGAAAATTAGAAAGACAGTGATAGACATACACAAAGAAGAGAAAGAAAGGGCTTCCTCCGAGGGGGAGGAAGAACCTGAAGAACCAGAAAGGACTACAGACACTATAGCGTATGTAGGTAAGGGAACTTACCTTAGGAAAGGCACTCGTCCAGAAAGCAAGAGAGTTTTTCTCTCTGCCTTAACAAACCCGAATTCTTCTGAACATCAGTTCCAGGAGACTGATAAAAGGCTCCGAGAGAGAATGGGGTACCATGTACTCAATTCTATGGATGAACAAGAACTAGCCCGGTTAGCCATATTATGGACTGAAAATCCGGATATATACAATGATGACACCGTAGCGCAGACATTCCTGAACCTTTCCCCAGATGAGCAGAAATTAGCAGGTGTATACATGATTCAGCACCTCCTCACGAAATACAGAAACCAACATTCTGATCCAGGTCCCTTACACGAAACATTAGAAGCATTACTCATGGATAGATGGAGAGGTCTCAGTACCAAGTTAATACAAATAATTCTAGAGCAAAGACATAGATACAACACTTTTATAAGCTCCGAATATGTTCCCGCTCCGCCCCCAGAAAGAAAAATGTATCATATAGAACGTCTGAATGGCATTGAAAGTCAGAAACCCTTACGAGAAGTGCACCCAGTTATGGGTGAGGATCATACCTTGAAACGTGTGTATGTACACACGCCTCTGACTAAGTTAGAACTGTTAGAAATGAAGAAACTAGTCCCGTGCCATGATAAAGACCCTGCAGGTTTTCACAGAGAGCTTAAAGACATGTTACTGATGGGGGATTACACATATGAAGATATCATGAAAATGTTAAAAGTACTGCTGCCCACTGGCATCTACGAGAAACTCAAGGAAAAGGAATGGGAGGTGGGAGAGAAAAAGATTGTATGGGCAGAAATAGAAGACGAAGAGAACAAACGTGTCCCAGGGGTAGGCCTTGGGGACAAAACGAAAGCATTACCAGGTTTGATAGTACAGGTTCTGCCAAGATTACTGACAACAAGAAAGGAAGACTGGGATGCAATCTCAGCATGTAAACAGAAACCCGACGAAGATACTAGTGACTTCTATTCAAGATTCGAGAAATGTTTTATTATTAATAGTGGCCTTAAACCAAGTAGCGGGTCGTACCCGCATCTTTTTGTATCAAAGTTAGTCGAGAATTCCCTGTTAGCAGTTAAAAACCGTGTATACAAGGTTGAGAGTACATGGCAAGCAAATACGCCATCACAGATGTTACAAATGTTACAATACCATCAGAACAGAATTAGAGAAGAACAGGATCAGGAACAGAAACGTATGAAAGACACGAAAATGAAAATGTTAGTAGCCCAGTCGGTCCCAACCGACGGCCACAGAAAGGGTACGACCCAGACAGGTCACGCCGCAGCTCCCGTTAAAGGAACATGCAATTACTGCAAGCAGCCAGGTCACTACGTACATGAATGTCCAGTTCTGAAACATAACATATCAACAGGTAAAACTAAAGAAAGACCGCATCCACCAAGACAAGATCAGGCCCAGCAACAGACCGCACAGAACGTACAGCCCATGCAGAACACACAGCCTATGCATGCTTCATCTCATACAGCCCAGACAGTAGCGGTATCACAGCCACAGCCCATTGCCGCGACTCAACAAGTTTCCCAACAGATGTACCAGTATGCCCAAGCTGCTTACCCCGATTACCAACGATATGCATGAAACAGCCTAGAGAGGGAGATGGGTTTGCCTCTTATTGAAATTCCTGTAGATCAAGAAGGTCCTTATGTACACAGTCAAGTATTGGGAAAAGACAGAAAGTTTTTAATTGACACAGGGGCAAGCCGCACCACCATAAGCCATGACGAAGTCCCAGGGGCACCCCTCTCAGGCTCACAGCCTTTCAGGACAGCCCATGTAAATTTGGTTTTTCAGGACAGCCCATTGTAAATGAAGTATCAGAACCAGTCCCCCTGGCTGTGGGTCCATTATCACGAGTTACAGACTTGTTACTTACGAAATCATGTCCAGAAAATCTGTTAGGAATAAAAACGTTGAAGGCTCTAGGAGCCATAATTTGCTGTTCCCCGGAGGGAGTTAGACTCTTTCTTCGGGATTTCAAGGGTCATTACGTTTTAAGGGAGTTTGACGTCAGATTGAAAAATGTACCAGATCACTTGTGGGCAAAAGGCCCAACTGATGTAGGTTGTATGCATATCACACCATACCGTGTTACACTCAAGACAGGAGTTGTATTACCACGAATCAGACAATACAAGTTACCACCCGATGCTGTAGTGGCTTTACTGGAAATCATTGAAGAGCTCATTGCCCAAGGAGTGGTCGTAGAGACCGACTCCAATATCTGTAATTCACCCATCATTCCAATTCTTAAACGTACTGATCCCAATGCACCGCCAGTATATCGGCTGGTGATTGATCTGCGAGAGCTGAATAAATGCATTGTACCACAGTACCCTGTGGTCCCTGATATCTCTTCCTTATTGACTGCTATTGATTCTGAAGCAACGTTCTTTACTGTAATTGACCTCAAGAACGCTTTCTTTAGTGTACCTATTGATCCAGAGAGCCAATATCTCTTCGGATTCAGTTTAAATGGACGAAGTTTCAAATTTTCCCGCGCACCTCAAGGATTCACAGAAAGCCCCAGCATCTATAGTCAAGCACTGAAAAGACAACTAGATTGTATTCAAATGCCAGTTAACACCACTTTACTGCAATACGTCGATGATCTGCTGATCACCGCACGAAGTGAGCCCGAATGTGAACAAGCATCACTGACAGTTTTACATTTTCTGGCCGACAAGGGACACAAGGTGTCTCCTTCGAAGCTACAATTCTGTGTTCAGCAAGTTGTGTACTTGGGTCACTTGCTGTCCAAAGTGGGGAGACAGCTCACTCCCGATCGCATTCAGTTAATTGTAAATATGCCACAACCCCAGACACAAAAGGAAGTGCGGGCCTTTATAGGCCTCACCTCGTACTGCAGACAATGGATTCCTCAATATGCATTTCTAGCTAAACCACTCATCCAGTTAACGACACAGGAGGCAGCGACTTCGACTGTCCTCCCTTGGACTCAGGAACACACACAAGCCTTTGAGGAATTAAAGAAAGCATTATGTCGAGCACCAGTTTTAGCGACACCATGTTACAGAAAACCGTTTACACTTTTTGTTACAGAACGTGATGGCACAGCGTTGTCTGTCCTCACTCAAGACCAAGCAGGTTCACATAAGCCTTGCGCTTATTTTTCAAGTACATTGGATTCAGTAGCCCAGGCACTCCCTGCGTGCTTAAAGTCAGTAGCAGCAACAGCATTAGCAATCAGACAGAGCGATTCAATTGTTTTAGGCCATCAGTTAACAGTACAAGTTCCACATTCTGTAGAGGTTCTTTTAAACAGAACCCAGACTCAGCACTTGACTATAGCACAACTGACAGGTTACGAATTAACGCTATTCCAGCCACACATAGAAATCAGACGCTGCAGCATTCTGAACCCCGCAACACTGTTACCTTCAATTAGGACAGATCCAGCCCCGCATGATTGTATAGAGATCATTAATGCAGTAACAAAGCCTCGACGAGACTTAACAGATGTTCCACTGACAAATCCAGACCTGACACTTTACGTGGATGTTTCATGTATGAGAACAAGTACAGGAGAATTAGTGGCCGCATATGCAGTGACCACTGAAACCGAAGTTAAGGAAACACATCGTATTGACACACTGTCTGCTCAAGCGGCAGAGCTTATTGCTCTGACCCGAGCCTGTATACTAGCCAAGAACAGAAATGTCAACATATACACTGATTCCCGTTATGCGTTCGGAGTTGTACACGACTTCGGAATGTTATGGCAAGAACGAGGTTTTCTGACCTCTCATGGTGCCAAGATCCAACACGGTCCCCTCATTCAAGCACTGTTAGAAGCAATACATCTGCCTTCAGGCATATCCGTCATGAAGTGTAAAGCACATACTAAAGTTACAGATTCTGTTTCCCAGGGTAACGACCTGGCAGACCAGACAGCAAAACATACAGCATTGACTCACACTCAGACAACTGACATGACAAAGACAATAGGACCGACAAATTGTATGACAGTCAGGGATCCCACACTAGATGTTATCGATATTCAGACACATGCTACCCCAGATGAAATAAAGAGATGGATTGAACTAGGAGGGATCCAGACAGATCAAGGTTGGATGACGAAGGGAAAATCTACATGGTTTCTCCCTGATTCTATGGTTCAAGTCATGATCAATACAGCACATAGTCCAGCACATCTAGGAGAGAAAGCGATGTTAGACAGTTTACAAAATCTTTGGAGCAATAAACACTTACGAGCAGCAGCAAAACAGAAAGTGCGTACTTGCATGATCTGTTGTCAGTTCAATCCAGGTAAAAGCGTCCCTGTAGAGCAAGGTGGATTTCATCCTCCTGATCACCCTTTTGAAGTCCTCCAGATGGATTATATCCAGATGGACCGTTGTCGGGGATTCAAATATGTCCTCGTAATTGTTTGTGCACTGTCCCGTTGGACCGAAGCATATCCAGTCCCAGATTACACTGCTCCGACCACTGCCAGGCAGCTGGTTCGTGAATTCTTCCCACGGTACGGCATGCCTCGTGTCGTGTACTCAGATAACGGTCAGCCATTCTCATCCGAATTAATGAAGCAAGTTTCCTTGCTGCTAGGATATCAATGGAAATTCCATTGTGTCCGACATCCCGAAGCCGCAGGCCTTGTAGAGAGGCATAATCAGACATTAAAGACCCGCCTTGGTAAAATATGTCAAGAGAAAGGGGTCGACTGGATAGTCGCCCTGCCAGTGGCACTGTTCTATATGAGAATGGTTGCCCATTCGAGATCAGGACTATCCCCGTACGAAGTGGTCTTTGGTAGACCACCGAATATGTGGGGGACGCCCATTCCTAAGAAAATTACTGATGTTGATTGCAATATGTTGACAGATTACCTTGCCTCCTTGATGTCTGCACTCCAATCATGTCGTTCACAGGTTGCCGCAGCCTTCCCTGACAACACTGATGTAAAGCCGCATGATGTCCGTCCAGGCGACCTGGTGTTAATAAGGAACTTTGACAGGAAAAGTCCGCTGGAGCCCCGCTGGAAAGCGCCGAAGACCGTTCTACTTACTACGAGGACAGCGGTGAAAGTGGAGGGCAGAAAGGGGTGGATCCACACGAGCCATATCAAACTATGCAATGAACTGAAACCAGACCCAGGCTCGTCCACCCCTTCCAAAGACTGTATCGAGCCCAGTGACTTTAAAGTTTCCGAACGAGAGAAAACTCCCCAAGAGGAGTATAAGCTCAAGCTTCGATCTAGCAAGTCAGACAGTTTAATTGTTTAAGTCCTCCCCTAGGTGAATCGGTTAAATAGTTTCTGACATGTATCCCCTAGATCGAGATAGAGAGAGAGAGAGACAATTCAAGAAACGTACATACTGTAAATCACTGCGTAGTCACTGTATAGTGACATTGTTAAAAATGTTTTTTCTAAGTCTTCTGATTATTGTTGCAGGTATACTCCTTCCTATCTATTGCCCTATTTTCAAGCATGAACAATCTGCTTACAATGTTTCTGCTGAACATTCTTTTAGCGAGTTACCTCCACATGAACTTTCTTACAGACTTGCGCTGCGCAACAACACATTCATTAGTATGTTACATCATTCTCATCAGACTAATAATGCTACAAACTGCTGGATATGTGGCCGACTCCCTCCCTACCAGAATTACAAGGGAGCTCTGCCCCTCTTTCCATACCCGTTCACTCACAATGGCTCCTGTGGTGCATGGTTTAAAATAATTAATTCCTTAGATCCTGATATTGCTGTTTTCGAAGGGAGCTGGGTTTGGGGAAACTTGAACTTAGTTCTGCTCGATGTCTGTTACCCTGATAAGGAGGGACTCCCCACTAGAATAGGAACTGATCTAGAAAATGAAGTATATGGATTAAGTAATTACACAATTAACCTTATGATTCTTACTGTTGAATCCGAAGCTGCACCAGTTCTGCCCGCTATGTCAGTATTGCCAGTCACTGGTGAATTATGTGTCAAGAAGAAAGGTTCAGTACACTTAGGTCATAGTAAATGTACTACTGTGGTCGAATTCAGTGATCATGGTAAATCGTCCTTTAAAGCTATCCGTCATTCCTATTTTGTTTGTGGTGATACCGCATACATACGCTTACCTCCAGATTGGGATGGTACTTGTTATATTGCATTCCTTCTGCCACCTGTTTTTCTAGCCCCTCCTGATTATCACAGAAATACAAATCTAGTAACGAATAGACTCAGAAGAGATCTCTCGCTTGTCGACTACACAGAAACGGCATGGGAACAATACACCGATTTTAATAAAGGATTCTTTTTCTTTTTAGGTCCTGTCCAAAATAGTAAACTAATACGCAGATTAACTAGAACACTTGAAGCAGTAGTGAATGAAACTGCCTCCGCCCTAGGTAACTTAACCGAAGAGCAGTCCGCCATGCGGGTTGTTGTCCTTCAGAATCGCCTTGTTATTGACGTCATCTTGGCAGATAGAGGTGTAGCCTGTAAGGTCATCGGGTCAAGTTGCTGTGTTTTCATTCTAGAAAACGCGCCATCTGTATACAAAGCTATTACACGTCTTCATAAAATTGCAAATCTGATACATCAGAATCCAGGCACCTGGACTTGGTCCGGTTGGTTCTGGACAACGTTAACCGCTTGGGGATGGAAGATCCTATCCTTCCTAGGCATTGGCCTAGTCCTAGTATTCAGTTGCTGCCTGTGCTTACAGTGTGGGCCAGCGATTTGTGGACTGTGTGCCACATCATGCATTGAACATTCCAGTTTTCTTTCAAGACGTGAAAGAAAGAAAGAAGAGCAAATGATGTTACAAGAACAAACTGATCGATTCATGAGGATCGATATATCATGAAGGGTCCGTAGGGAACAAGGAGGGAATGAGGAAATATAAATTATATGGTCAAGTTGTGTTCCCTAGCGTGTACCCCACCGTCTCCATGTACCAGCTTAAAGTGCATGTAACTTCCCTCCTGTGCCAGCTATGAAGACGCAAATACATTTGCGTCCAACGTTAACATGTCTTCTTTCAGACCCACCCTGAATGGGTTGAATAGTCCGTTCCTAAGTATGCTATGCCAACGTCTTTTTGTAGTGTACTTTACACGTTTCTCAGCTCTGGCAAAGTAGGCCCTGAATTTCTGCCATCGAGCCTTTTTCTGGCTTCTGACTCTGAAAGCATCAGCCCAGGCTGCCCCTGTACCCGTGAACTCTGACTTACTTCCAGCGCGGCCCACCGCGCTTAGCTCAGCCTGCTGCCTGCCAAGACTGACTACAACCTTCGAATTATCTGTTCCGCTCCTCGAAAATACATTCCTGCCTACTAGTTTCAGTAAACATCCCCCCAGCTGCAGAGCAGAAGGGCCGGCCTGTCTCCGTGCAAGTAATTCATGGCCTCTGTTACCATGCTCCCATGGAAGGCCCATGCCCCCACGCTTCTCATGCAGACACTCAGGCGCTTATACACGCACTCACAGTCAGTATAGAATAGCTTCTGCCCCAGAGACCTTTTCCGTTCAGATAATATGGTTCCCAAACATCAGATATTAGATATGATAGAAGTACAAGTTGATCTGACATGCCAGACTTCTGTCTCTTTCCGTCAGTGTAAATGTCAAGTCCCCTGCACCCTCCAGTTCCACGTCAATCGCACGTCATGCAGCTGCGCGCGCATCCAAGCCTCTGATTTCTGCTGACATTGCAACATTTCTGTTAGTGCCACCCCCATGTGACACCTACCTGTGACGTTTCTAGCACACACCTCTAGTTCACGCCTAGTCCACGCCTTCTGATTACGTACTAGTAACACGTGGATGCTGTTATCTTGTCTTCTCTCAGCTGTTACGCCTACTATATTGCTTTCTATGGTGTAAATTAAGTATATAAGCTATGTATTGTCAATAAAATATTGCTCTATCCCTTCCTGGACCCTGTGTGGTGCCAGGAACCTGATATCCAGTTCCGGAACGATTCCTTTTTAAGGAATAAAACCCCTAAGAACTCTAACACCACGGACTCTGTTTCTTTCTTTCCGATTGAGTTATTATTGATTAAGTACTTACCTGCATAGAAATTAAGATGGTAAATTAAATATTTACAACAGAGTCATAAAGCGAGGTGGGCACTCGCTGGGGGCCCAGAAACCTTCACAGGAACGGGGCAAATGCCGGGTAAGCACCGGCTGAGATCAATAGCGCTCCCAAGCAGGAAATAAAGAGCTCCCAAGCGCGAGAAGGCAAAAGGTAAAGCACTCTCAGCGCTATAAGTAAAATGAAGCGCTCCCCAGCGCTAGGGTCCCAAAATTCCAGGGACCAGCACAAAGTCCTTCCAGGGTCCAGGACAGCAGTAGTCCAGGGGCTGGGCAGGGCCCAGGGAATCAAGCCTTCCCCCGGGCCCCAGCAGCAGCATGCCCCTGGTAGGATTCAAGTTGGAAACAAGAACATTTGACAAGAGGTCACAGCCTCCTTTTATACAGAGAAATCCTTTGTCTAAAGGTGCAGGGTGGGGGAAGAACCAGTCGCAGCTGGTCTGGGAGCACCCTTGATGTGCTCAGTGAAAGTGCGCAGAAACCAAGACATCACTATAATTATTCAATAACACCAGGCAAAAAGTTCAGGGGTGAACCTGCCAGAAGGGCCAAGTCCAACAACCACGTAGCCATATATATATATTCTGAAATTTTTTCTGAAGTGGCATCTGGGGGAAATACCCTTAATGACTACATGGTAGCGGCGCTGAAAGAGCTGAAGGGCATGGCCATGACCAGCCAAGGCCGCTGCAGGTAAGAGCGGTGGGGCACTGGGGCTGGCTGGGTGGGATTTCAAGAGATGACCACAAGGGAAAATTGAAAATGTATTTAAATTTCCCCTGTGATCATCTCTCGAAATACCCACCCCTTTCCCCCCCCCGATGGCCTCATCGCTCTTACCTGCAGCGGCTGACCATGACTAATAAATCAGTGTTCCCCCTTGACACAGCTCCAATTAAAATTCTAATGCAAGGTGTGACCGTCATTTTGCCCTATATCTCACAGTTAATAGCTCAATCTTTTGGCCAAGGTGAAATTCTTCAGAAATGGAAGCAAGCAATAGTACTTCCTATAGAGAAAAAACCTTCAGCGGATTCAATGTTTTTAGAAAATTTACGTCCTATTTTGCTGCTATCATTCTTCGCAAAAATTGCAGAGAAAGTTGTGAACAAGCAACTCGTAAATCATAATAATTTGAATGATTTGTTTCACTCTTCACAGTCTGATTTCAGAGCCTTCCACTCTACAGAGTCGGTCCTATTCCTTGCAACTGAAACTCTAAGGAAATGTGCTGATGAAGGACAAACTGCTGCACTGGTCCTACTGGACCTTAGCGCAGCATTTGATACTGTATCACATAATCTACTCCTTAATAGATTAAGCAGGGTTACTGGCTCAGCTCTACGCTGGTTGACCTCTTTCCTTACATCACAGAGCTTTCAATTTACTCAGCACCCGTATATATCAAGAGTATCCCTCTTATGCAAGGATTCCCACAAGGATCGATATTAAGCAATCATTTATTTAATCTTTATTATAGGCCCCCTTGCAGAACTAGTGGAAAAACACAACAGTCATATCCTAAGCCGATGATATGCAACTTCTTGTTACCCTATGATATGCAATTCAGTTCTCTTTATGCTTAGAAGAGCTAGCCTCATGGATGTCCAACCATTGCCTGAAATTAAATGGCAAAAAACTGAAATAATGATGGCTGGTAATGCTCCATCTATATGGTCATTGACATGGTGGCCTGAGGCTTTAGGACAAACGCCTGCCGCGAAAGCGGAAATCAAAAATCTAGGCGTTTGGCTAGATTCCAAACTAACATTTGAGAGCTAAAGGTAGCTGGGAAATGTTTCAGAACTTTAAAAGTCCTAAGGAAACTCTTAGATCTATTACCGATTGCTGCCAGAATCATTATTCATGCCTTGGTCACATCCCAGATAGATTATAGTAACATCCAAAACGCAGCTGCATTCCTAGTCTTGAACCTTCCTAAAAGAGCTTCTTCTGTGAAGGCTCTCGCTACTCTCCACTTGCTGCCATTAGAGAAGAGCTTTACCTTTAAGGCCATGTGCTACTGCCACAAAATTCTAAAGAAAAAAGGTCTGATCCACCTTGCCCCACTTATTACTTCTTATATGCTGGCACGTAATTTAAGATCTACAGAAGCATTATTGGTCACGTTGTCAGGAATTCAAAAAGTCGGGATGGGAGCTTAGGGCCCGATTCACAGAACTAACTGAAGACAAAATCCTAAACTTACTACTTATGATATTCACAGAAGTAAGGATTTTGTATTAAGTTTGTCTTAAGTCTGTCTTAAGTTTGTTTTAAGACAAACTTAAGACAAAATCCTAACTTCTGTAAATACCATAAGCAGTAAGTTTAGGATTTTGTCTTAAGTTAGTTCTGTGAATCGGGCCCTTAATCTTTTGCCTATCTGGCAGCCAAGAGGTGGAATACTATGCCAGTGACTTTGAGAACCAAACCTTGCAAAAGTACTTTTCGCAAAGGATTAAAGACCTGACTGTTCCCACTTGATAACAGGAACACATATATCCTCTATTAGGCTCAGGTGACCGCTAGCCGGGTATTGCTTCTCCGTCTGCTCCTCTCAGAAGTCCACTCTTGCGTGGGAACACAGCGGTGGTGTAACCATGCGCTTTACAAAAAGATAAAACTAAAACTATTACCCAATGCTTTGATACTCAAAGATCCTACCTCGATTATTGAAAAGCTGAATTGTCTGTGTCATGATTTGACCTCAGGGGTTTCCAATCAATGCTGATGTCAACAGCAAGCAATTAACACACCTAGTAAATCTGACATCTTAGTTTTAGAAAGGTTCATTAAAATCCAAATAACTGCAATGGAAAACATTCAGTTGCTCTTCTGCTTTTAAGAGAAATACATCAGGTTAGAAATTGCAAAGCTCAGTGAAAAGGCATGCAAACTATCTTTCCAGATAATCAGAATTATAAAAATGTGAAAATAATTTGCTTTTTGGCATAACAGGTGTGATATTCTATTTTTTTTAGGCAGTGCTTGGGCTCAATTCGAGTTTTGTGTCAAGGAGCCCTTCCCCTGATAATTGTCTATTTTCGTGTTTCCCAAATTCATCTGGGATGGTATTTCTTGCAGGTGTTTTTAAGGTATTGCTTGATCATCTCCTGCTAGACAGGATCCAATGTGTTCCCGCGCCTGTTATTGATGCAGGTATTGAGCAATTTATCATCTTGTGCTTGACTGTGATGTCAAGCGCCCCTTTTACAAGCTTACAATTGCATTGCTGAGCGCTCGCTCCTGTAATAGCTTCAGCTCATGTGTGGTATTAAGAACCCTCCAGGGGGACTTACAAGTGCCTGAAGACAAACAAAGTGGCACACACCTCATTGTTCAAGCTGATGAGGCCTGGTGGCACAAGTGGCATCTGCTGCACCTGAGGAGAATCTGCCGCCTCTTCTGGCAAATGTGTTTTTTTATCAACCGGGAATTGTTATTGTTAATTTATCACAATTTAGTGAGGTATCCAGAGCCTTTACATGTTACTTGCAAAACAACCTCAACATTTTTAGATTCAGTTCCAGCCTTTCCTTTGAAACAATCTTTGAAACAGTGGCATCTCCAGAAATGATCTTAAGGGGGTATGCATAGGGCCACTAAAAAAATGGTAGGGCTATCTTTAATAGGCAAAAATAAAGAGTGCCCGCACGTGTATGTGCGTTTTTGCACACATATGTGCGGGGACTCTTTATGCCCTGAAAATTACTCCAAGCCCTGAGGTATGGGGTCCCCGGAGACAAAATTGGCCATGGGGGGGGCAGACTCCATGCACCCCTCACACTGTAAATGACCTGTGCCCTGGAAGGGATGTGGTCCCCGAGACCGAAATTAGGCCAGAAAAGGGGCCATCGATCCATCATCAGACCTATTGTCCTAAAAGATCCCTGCGTTCCAAGAATAAACATCTGGTAGTTATTCCTAGGATAAACAAAGCTTGGAGTGGTGGACGCTTGTTTGCATACACCGCAGCAAAAGGCTGGAATCAGCTTCCCAACAACATTCGCCTTGAGGACAACTATTTGTCCTTTCGCAAACTCCTGAAAACCTTTCTATTTCCATGATACCGGACGGTAGCTCGGTGATGACTCTGCTTCTAGCACTGGGAGGCCTTCTGGTAGCCATGCGCTCTATAAAAGCATATTCATTCATTCATTCATTCATGTGCCCCCATCCCCCTGAAAATTATGCTGGGCCCCGGGAGATGGGGTCCCTTTGCTGAAATTGGCCCCTTTATTTAAATAAGTGGCCTCAGGGGATGGAGTCCTGTGGTTGATAACAGTTTCAAACCTACCTATCATGGTGCCATACCACTGATCCTGTGGCGACTTCTTCATGTTTAGGGGTAGGCCATGGGCATATAAGAGGAGCAGTTCTTGCCTGGTGTAGTAAATACAGCCTAAGTATCTTGGCATTCGCATAGACTTAGGGGCATATTTGTGAGCCCCTTGCACCGCAGGAGCGTCACGTTTTGTGATGCTCCTGCAGCACAAATTACAGAATCATGAGGCCATCCAAAAACAGGACTTTTGGATGGCCTCATAGATATGGAGTAGGGCAACACCGTACAATTAACTGCATTGCCTTACTCTGTGCTTGGGGCGTTCCATGGGCGTTGTCGTGGGTTTTCCCACACAAAATCCATGGATTTGTATGCTGCCCCAGATTTATAGGATTATGTAAACCTGGGGAAGTGCCAAATCTTTGCCCCTTTTAAGGTGAGTCGTAACAAGAAGAAATATCTTTATATTTCCTCGTTCTTTCCTCTTTCTATGTGTGTTGCATTCTGCAGCACACATAAGAAGAAGAAAATGCTTCTTAGGATTGTTTCTGTGCAGGAAGGTGCCCTTTCCTGCATAAAAACAATCCTGTCAACAACACAGTTACCCTTGCAACATGGTGCAAGGGTGCCTGTGTTAGCGCTAGGCTGCTGAAACATCATAAGCGCAGAGCGACAGGACATAAATGCACCATATTGCATAAATATGGTGTATTCCTGCCCTTTCACTTTGATGTAGGGTAGAGCAGCAAGATGACTTTCTGTGCTGCCCTAAGCAAAACCCCCATAAATGAGGGCTTTAGTGCAGATAGGCTTGCCTTAGGCATGCAGCGTTTGCCCCTTAATAGGGGTTGTTAGGTCTGCACATGCCAACCTCAGACCATCCAACAAGAGTACTGATGTACTAAGATGGTTCCCCAAACCAAGTACCAGGATCAGAACACCCTCAAGATGGTGGTGTTAAGCCCTCAGACTAGTGTCATTGATCCAAGGTCTCCGCAAAATGCCAGTGATACAGCTGGCCAGGGAGCAGAGACCTTACAGTAGAAAACAAATCCGTCAGGTCCCCACTTAAGGCATGATTTAGATCTTGGTGGGACTCCCTTTGTACCTCCATGGAGGTGGTAACAAGTACTACATCGAAATTATGGAATCCCACCCAAAGTATTTAGATGTGGGCTGTCTTAACCGCAGTGCGCATCAACAGAATGTTAATCGTGGTGTAAGTGGCGCACTACTGTTGACGCTGTGGATTCTATTGCTGGCAAACAGTACTCCGTCAGGCCGGCGGGTTTGCACCGAGGCGATTTAGATTCCCCCATTGTGCTGGCATTGTCCTAGTGAGAGATTCCTGACGGAGTGAGTCCCTGGTGGAGAGGAGACTGGTAAGTACCACTTTTATAATGTGTCACTAGACATATAGGTTGTGTTTGGTTTAAAAAATATATGTAGGTAATGTGTCATGCCCATATAGCATAGATCACATACCACACACACAAACTATTGAATGTACACCCACATGCACCACAAACACAACACCCACAACCACCACAATAGAAGCGTGCATTTTACATTGATGAGTTGTAAAATGAACACTAATACATTACACATAAGAAAAAAGTTGCATGTAAGCTGTTGTTCCTGGTTCTTTTTGCAGGGTTATCCCCAAACTTTTAGCCTTTTTCCTTCTATTTTTTCTGACCAGTTTTGTTGGCTTTAGGACTCTGGACACTTTACCACAGCTAACCAATGCTAAAATATCTATGTTTTCCTTCTAAATTGCATCTGTGATTGGTTTATCCATCATTAACATATTTTATTTACTAGTAAATCTCCAGTAAAGTTCTCCAGGTGTTCCAAAGGCCTGTAAGTCAAATGCTGCTAGTGGGCCGGCAGCACTGATTGTGCAACCCACATGAGTACCCTGCAGACCTGTCTCAGACCTGCCACTGCAGTGTCTGTGTGTGCAGTTTTTTAAAAGGCCATTTTGGGATGGCAAGTGCACCCACTGGCCAGGCACAGAATGTCTCTTTTATTACATGTAAGACACCCTAAGGTAGCCCATGGGTATGGTGCAGTGTATTTAAGAATATGAAACTTGGCGAGAACGACTTAGCACATTTACTTTGGCGTTTGCCAGACTTGTGAAAGTATTTGGATGGAGGAAGGGCACTTGATACCCGAAATGCATTGGATCTTTTTAAACTACGTTGCGGATTGAGGAATGGTGTATTCCGATATGTTTGGAAGAAAAGCCTGGACGGCCATATGTTGAACTTGGATAAAATATACATAACTAAACAACATTGGAATAACTATGGATTACTGATGAAAATGAGGAAAATTAAAAGGAATAATAAGAAAACAGTTGGAACTGTTCTGTTCATGAATTGAAATAAAGCTGTGCATCCTGTGGTGGGACCTCACGAGGTTCCATCATTGGCAAGAATTCTATATTGGCCATTTAACACATTGGTCTAAAAAAGACCGCCCTGCCTATGCATTTAATAAGGATGAAAATGTCCTCCCTGCCCATTATTGGCTTTGATTGGAGGGTTTGCCTCAGACTTGCATAGGGGCCTCTATTCCATGGAGGGTGAGGCGATACCCCTAAGTGCAACTCTGAATAGTATGGTATCTCGGGACTAAAAATTTCAGGGTCCGGAAACATCGAAGCAATTATATCAGGTGAAAATCCGCAAACAGAGAATATAATGGAGAAGGAATCACGAGGCAGGGGCATAAGACCGATCCAACCTGCACCCTTGAGCTGCCCCAGAGAACCGATGGCATCCCTTGTCCAGAGACGGTTTTCCTGCCAACCACCTCACACTCCTTAATTCCCACCAGCCCCCACAGATATTTGCGTAGCTAGCCACTTTGCCGCCCGTGTCGGACCCTGTTTGTGCCGCTGCCATGAGAGCGGGTGGGGGCGAGCCGCCACCCTCAAAACTAGTGCCGCCCCCCCTTTGCTACGCCCCTGATTTACCTCCTGGTTACAGTCGGTGGTGAATATCTGTAATAAAACTCCCCAGCATCAAGGAACATCTGTCCAAAGGGACAAGAAGTTATTTCCCATTCTTCAGAATGTAACTTGCGATACCCCTAATCTCACTGGGAGCTAAAGGCCAGTTTGTTACTTCTGGCCCCGTATCTCATTGTGAAGATAACAGGGAATTTGCAATGGATGCCTGTGTGTTTCGTTGTTTACTTGACAAGACCATGGGCGCTTTAAATAGTGCAGTGTTCTCTCTCACACTTACAGTAGCTCGCACTATTTATACCTCTGGTTTGCTTCTTAATGAAAAAATGCCTTTTTATTTTGAAAATACTGTAATTCACAAGAGGCATTTGAAAATATAAACCTATTCAAGAGCACGATCACACCACTAACATTTTCAGAGGTACCCCTTTCATTCAGGGTCTGTGGCTGTCACTTTAAAACTAGTAGGCCTTTCTCACACCCTTGTGTACATCAATAAATACAATTTTATTGCTGCTTTACACCCCTGTGATTTGCCAGCGGTACCAAGGATGCTACGTATGTCAGTAGTTTTTAATGGTTTTAGTGTTTAGTGATTTCTTACTTTTACAAATGGTTTCTTTTAGCTTGACACAGTTAGACAGTTTTCAATCTAGATATTACAAGGGCTGCTCGTCAAAGACTCTATGATGTCACTTCCTGAGTACATAATATCCCCTCTGGAAGTCAGAGGGGATATTATATCACTTCCACTACTACTAGTACTTTTCAGTTGACCCCAGTGGGATAATACCCACTCTTGTCCATGTGCCTAAAGTGTTATCAATTGCAATAATTGCCAGCTTTAATAAACCTTAACCTAACTTCTGTCCCGCTTTCTTTAACCAAAACCTTTTTTTGCCGTACACTGTACCTCAAAAGCAAAAGGAACAAATGATGGACGGAAAGCTGAACAATGCAAACATTCACCTCCAGTCACAAAGATCTGGGTTTAATCCATTCATTCTTTAGCTCACTTTGTCACCCCAATTTGGACCCAGTCAGATGCAAATCGGTCTTGACCCTGCCCTCATGGGAACAGTCCAGTCCAAATTGCCAAGCCAGGCCAAAACAAGCATTCTGGGACTGGGTTCGCTTGAATCCAGTGGTGCAGTGAGCACGGGCGACAAAATCAAGCTTTTTACATTTCATCCATCATTTGTTCCTTTTGCTTTTAACTACCCTAACCCATATATCTTACCTTACATCATCCGTTACAGCCAGTATAACATATGCTAGCCCTAATCCTTCCCCAAAAACGTCTTCTTAACCTCATGGGATAACTCCAATCATAGCACATGAATTGTTTTAACACCTTATTTGTAAATTCTACTTTTCTGTAGTCTAACGGGCATAATTATAAGCCCCTATCGCCACAAGAAAGTCACTTTTAGTGGCGCTCCTGTGTCGAGTTGGGCTTCACACTGCCTTGTAAATAAGGCTTTCAGGCTATACTTAGCGTGAAAGGGGAGGGCAATGGGTGTTGCTGTGGGCATTCCACTGCAACACCCATTGATTTTGATCCCATATTTACAAAGATGGCGTGAATATGGGGTAGTGCCAAAATTAAGAACAGGAAAAGCCTATTCTTACCCTGGGGAAATGAGGGGAAATGTTTAATTTCTCCTTGTTTTTGCTGTTTCGATGTGTGCTGCATTGTGCAGCGCACATGGAAACAGCAAAATGTCAATGATTATTTATGTTGAGGAAGGGACACCTTTCTGCATGTAAATAATCACTCCCCTCAATGCAGGCACCTTGCACTGTGGTGCAAGGGTGCCTGCATTGGCGCTAGGCAGCTAGATTTAGTGCCAGCACAGGAGCAAATGCAGGGCTACACCATATTCTTGTAAATATGATGCAGCCCTGCGTTTCTAAAGTGACGGAGCATGTTATTATCCTTCTAGGCTTAGTGGAGAGGTGTGTTGCAGCGGCCTGGGCAGGTGACTTCGGAGCACAGGGTTTACGGTTCGATCTCCGGCTCCGGCGGCAGCTCAGCTCAGCACATGTGACTGGGCAATAGCTCACTTAATTTCCACGATGGCCCCCAGCGCCTTGAGACCCATAAGGGTGAGTAGTTTGCGCTTTACAAATACGGATTTACATTTAACAACATGTTTCGCCACTTTCTCTATAAACATGCCCCTAAGTTTCCACGTTCCTGCATTCCTGGTATGACTTTTATAACATTCAAATATGTAGTGTCCGGAAGACTGGAAGAGTCCAAGTCTCTCTGAAGTTAGGGGTGGTCCTGGTGACCTGCCCCAGTAATGTGATACATGTGGGTCGGCTGAGCGTACACCAGCCGACGTGAAGGGTGCTAATAAATAGCCTGGGGGAACCTGGGCGTGGCATAAGTTGCTGGCCACCAACATAATTAAGCCTCCTGTGTCTCATTCTGATCACCAGCTAGGCCTTTAGCCAGGATACAACAAAATATATGTCATATCAGCCACTTTAATTCCTTCATTTTCTGGTCACAATGAATCTTTGCTCCCTGAATCTTGGCCTAGGCGATTGCAGACGGGAGGTGGAGCGGCCTGAAGGGTCCTTGAATAGTGTTGCCTGCCCTAAGCTGTGCATTCAGGCTTAGCTGAGCTTCACCGCATATTTCTCTCTGGTAAGACTGAAGCAGGATAGAGTTGAGTGTGAGCAGTTGTGATGGTCAATATTTAACATGTCCCAGTGGTTGGAGGCGGTATTCGTTATTGGGGATCAGGACTTATTTTTTCTTCATTAGACTTTGACAAAGAGCAAAAAATGGGAATGGTGAAAACAGAAAGAAGAAGGAAGAGGATGATCCTAAAAAAGTGACAAAGAAAGCAGGGATGAGAAAGAACTTGTAATAATGAGGTAAAGAGACAAGAAGTATAGAGTGGTAGAAGAAAGATGCATGAGGTGGATTTAAGACATGGCAGCTTTGGTAGTTGCTAACCCCAGCATTCAGCAGTATCAGTGGGGGCTTCTAGAAAAGCTTTAGACCCTGCTCTCAAATTTTTTTAATTTGCAAATTTTGCACTGTCCAGTGGTGCCACATGTGGATATATGGTTGAGGCTGCAGTGTGCTTTATTACGTCATTTACTATTTTCAGGGGCCTTCACTGTTTGTGTGTAACACAGTCTAAACCTTACACAAAACAAAAAAATGTGCTTCTTCCCACAAACTTTACTACAATGTTTTATACCCTTTCTGAGAAGATTTGTTGTCTTAGGCTTCCCTTGAGCCCAAAGCCAGGTTAGGTTTTGTTGAAGTGGCAGGAGAGGAAGCAACTCTCTCACTCGCACAACCACAGCTCTTGTTTCCTTTGTTCTGAGGTTTGCGACACACTACACCTTGGCTTCCGTCACATTTCTGTTATCACCAGGGCTCGAGTCGAGGTACCACGCGGGTGAACGGCGTCCCACCACTTATTTTACCGGGTGAACGCCGTTCCGCCCTTTCAAACAGCTGGACTTCACTCTTTGGCCTCTCTGGGACAATATCGGAGCTCATTCAGAACGCTGCTCCGGCGCTGGCTTCTCAGATGCAATCGCATCTAAGGGGTGAGCGAGGGGAGGCAATGATCCAGATGGGGCAAGCCATATTTCGTTGACGTCACTTCCTGTCGTGACGTCACTTCCGGTGACAGCGTCCCCTACTTCTTTTTTTAGGAATTGTGCCCTGGTTATCACCACCACTGTAGTTGCATCGCTATCTACTAGAAGTTTTAATGGGCCTCCGGCCCATGGTTTCATGTTTAAATCCCAGAGGAGTCGGTCCTAAATGAGACGCTATACATCATGTGCGCGAGGTGACCTCGGGGCCACCCCCCTACAGCTCCCGCTTTCTCACTGAGTGAAAGTACTTATTACCAGTGAGTAATATTACTTATGAGGGTCAGGGCACAGCTATTCCAGCAGCATTAAAATGCATTTCATTTCTCCGTCACCGCCTCTAAAACCTTTTAATTCGGCCTCGGTGTGAGCGGCTGCGGAGTTTGTGAAATCACTGCGCCCATGTATCAATGCGCGCCGACTGTATTAAAATAACCTTCCTCGGTAATGGATACATTATTTAAGCAGCGGGAGCCATCCAAGAGAAATAATAAGATAATTGGCTGTCAGAGCACCGAGCGGTGTTACGGTTAATTATCGCTGAGGTCAGTTATTAGATAATGGGCCTACGTTTTTGTTAATGTTCACTCATGTAATGGGAATGTTTAGCACTGAGGAGGGGAAGGGAGGGGAGAATCGATGGAAGTGTTTCTATAAGGCAGACCAGTTGTTCAGAACTCATTTTCTGGTTAAGAAGAGAGTCTTAGCAATATGGAGCCTCTGGGCCATGGAACTCTCTCACTTTAGGGGGTTGACCCCACAATTGATATAATGTCCCAGTATCCCGACAACGTTTACTCAAGTCTAATAAAAATCCTAGTTTTGAGAGAAAAAGTAATTTTTATTCTCACAGTTTCATCTGCCTCTTCTGTGTGACGTCAGCATACAGTGCTTCAATTGAAAGAATATAAGCGCAGAGGCACCTGGGGCCTTATTTATGAAGGACTTGCGCCGCCGATGCGCCACTTTTAACATGGGAAAAAGTGACGCACCGGCGGCGCAAGTCCTTCATAAATAAGGCCCCTGGTTTTTCTTAGCGCTATAGAAGCGAATGCTGAGGTCTGTAAAGATGTCCATTCTTGATTCCACCGCAGCCTCTTTATTCCACCACCCTACAGTTCCTGTATCTTTATCTCTTCATTGATGGTTCTTTTTCATCCCTATTCTCATCCTCTTTCACGTTGTGTTGTTTTTCTCTGCCATTTTCTCGTTTTCTCTCATCAAAATCTGATTTTGAAAAATAAGTCTAGAGCCACAAAAACAGTGCTGCAAATGCCAACCATCTGCACAAACAATTAAGCACTAGCTCTCTTTACCATAATAGCTAGTGCTATTTCTCACCGGTGCCTGAAGAGATGGTGTTATAGCCAAGTTTTGCATGTGACATTTCACACAGAGTGTCATAGCAGGTCCAACTTTTGAATCATATGCCAATTTACGCAAAGTTCACCAAAATGTTTTTGCTTTGTACAATGCAGACCAAGTGTGACATTGCTGAGAAACAAGACTAGAAGTATTCAGCATGTCAGGACAAATGGCATTAAGAGGTCAGCATGTCCCAAAATAAAGAGTTAACATTCCTGGCTCTCTCTTTACGAAACCAGTGAGTAATCTATCTATCTATTTATGCAACCCTCTTCAGCTATGCCATCTTCGTTTTCTATGAAAGTGTCTATCCTCCTATCTACCTATATATAGCAATCTGTCTAGCGATCTATCTGTCTATGTAACAATATCCATCTATAAAACCCTCTCTGTAAGAAATTGGGTTGTTATTTGAGAGGAGTGGAAGCCCCACTCAGGTAAGAACCACAGTCTTTGTCAGGTTGAACCACAAAGGTGACTAAATAAACCTGTGTAGCCTGGTACAAAAGCAATCAGGCCTAATATAGAGGCAATGTGCAAAATATTTATGCGACGGACAAACAGTAATAAAGTAAAAACACAACACAACAAAAAAGTCTAAACCAATTCAGCAATTTAGAGTAAATTGTATTTAATAAAATGACACCAAAATGGTGAAAATCTAATCTGTAGAACCGGAGATATGATTTTTAGAATTTCTAGGTAGAAATAGTGGCAAAAGGTGCAAGGCGCCAACTGGACCGGAACAAAGTCAACGATCAGTCCAGCCACAATGGAGCACTTGCCTGGTACAGGACCGAGTTCAGCCCACTTGGAATTGTTCGGTATGTCCTTCATGCGAGGTCTGCCCAGAGTTGCTTTGCAATGCTTTGCATCCCTTGTTGTCAGTTCCGAAGAAGCTTTCAGCCGGGTGGTGAGGGTTTGTGGAGCTTTATGTCCCTCAGTATAGGATCTGGTGAACTATTCGGTTCGTATGTGTGAGGCTTTGCGGGGCCCTGCATTGCTTCAGAACCTTCAGTTAGGCAAAGAAGAGTGCTCTCTGATGCCAGCCAAGGATCTAGGACCCGGGGAACACCACTTGGGAGAATCAGGACGCACTCCAGCAGAGGCTAGAAGCAAGGCTCAGAAAGGACCAGGCAGGTCCAATTGGTGCTAGTCAACTGGGAAGTTGCAGGTCAGGCCTTTATAGCTTATTGTCCCTTTAACTCAAATAGGACGTTAGCCAACTGGTCCTTGGAGTCGCTCTGTAGCTCACACAGGAGGTCAACCAACTGGTTTTTGGAGTCACTCAGGGTAGCCCGGGATCAATACAAGCAGGTCGAATCTTCATTCTTCAGACATAAATGCAGTCCTTCAAGCACCAGGGCAGTCCCTCTGGCAGAAGGGCAGTCCTTCTTCTGAATCTTCCATAGGTCCAGGATTATTCTGATGAGTGGTTCTGAAGGCTGTCTTTAGGTCAAGCCTAGGCAGTGCATACGCTGTGTCTTCAAGACATGCTGTACTCACTCTGTTGGCTTACAGCCTTTCCATTGTCTTTTTATTCATCCCTTCGATTGTCATCCAAAAAAGCTTGCTTGCTAGTGGTTAATCCTTCCTCTTTGTCCCTCCTGTTTGTGTTTGGTTTCCTCCCACAGGGCACTGTAAAAATTACTGTTAACATTACACTTCTGTGTTCATTTTGGGGAACTATTTTTTTCTTTGATTCCTGCTGTTTGCCTGTCTTTAGTGGTTCAGCTTTGGTGCCCTTCGCTTAATTTCCCCATCCCGTTCAAATACCGAAATGAAATGTCAGACACTTCAGACACTGTTTTCGAAACAGCCTCTTTAATTTTCTCTGGCCTCAGAGTGCAAGGATTCCACCAAACCCCTCCTGCTGTACTGATTTTTACTTTAGAGAGCCTCAGTCACTGGACATTCAGCCCAACCTTGCAGCACAGTTAAGGGAAAGGCTTGGGCAATTCCCACTGCATTTTCTCTGACGCTTATTTATGTAATGTGAACTCGAGTGACCCAAAGCTGTTGAAACACTTTACAAAAGAGCCAGTTACATTACACAAGGTCAAGTTAATTTTTTTGTTTTTAGATGCAAGTGATGCTGACTTGGCCCCTCTTAATGCATTATTTCCCCTCTGCCTGACAAATGGGGGCTGCATTCGTCCCTCCCACCTCCTCCCATGGCACGCCATGCCCGCCCACTGCTTCTTCCCGTCATCCTCCTTCTCTCAGAGCTTTAATTTCAAAGCACATTCATGGCAGCTCCACAGGGAACGTGAGACATTTTTTATTATTTAATGTGAACTCGAGCAACCAGAAGGGGTTGGAGCTCTTTACATGAGCGCTAGTTACAGTACACAATGTCAGATTACTTTTTGGGGGCATTTTTATAGAACGCAAACTTGACTGACCCCAAGGTGTTGAATGCGTTACAAAAGCGCCAGTTATATTACAGAAGGTCAGGTACATATTTTTCATTTAAGTGCATGAAAAATAAAGTAATACCAACACCAACTCTGCTTATTTATTAATTCCCCTCTACCTAACAAATTGGAGTAGCATTCGTCACTCCCATGTCGCTGCATGCCAGCCCCGCTGCCTCTTTCTGGTCTCCTCCTCTCAGAGCTCTTATTTCAAAGCAAATTCACAGCAACTCACCAGGGACAGTGAGATACTTTTTATAATATAAGGTGAACTCGAGCGACCAGGAGGTGTTGGAGCTCTTTGCATGTGTGCTAGTTACATTACATAAGGTCAGATACATTTTTGGAGGCATTTATATAGCGCACAAACTTAACTGACCTGAAGGTATTGGAGCACTTTACAAAAGCATCAGTTATATTACACAAGGTCAGGTTAATTTTTTGGGTTTTAGGTGTGCGGAGATTAAGTAATGTAAACGCCATCCCTGTTTATTCATTATTTCCCCTCCATCTGACAAATGGGAGCATTTTGTTGTTGTTGCTATGTCCAGTGCTCCTATACACAGGGAGCTGGGACAGAGGGCGGGCCGGGGGTGAGCAGTGATTTGAATGGAACACTCTGGAGAAAGGTGACATTGTCAATAAAGGCCTGGGGGAGGAGGGATGTGACGTTTCCACCACTGGAAAGTACTTCACTGCTTTTTTTCATGGGCTATTCAGAACTCTAGTTATGTAGTCGCACACAAAATGTTACAGTGCTGTTGACTTGCATTGAGGCACTTGTCTTTCTGTCTGTGCGTTAAAAAGCCTTGGAATGTGTCAATAAATGTTTCCTGAGGCAAGCATATATTCCTCAATCACACTGTTTGACCCAGTGTGTAGTAACTGTATAGCTCTTCCATCCTTGGCAGCACAGCACCTACGATAATGTGCTGCATATTTAAACACTTCTAAGGTTCCAAAGGCAATGCCAATGCTTGTTTTATACCGGGGGCAGTCTTTATGTGGGGGAATTTCTTGACATGCTCCCAATACTGGTTTTTGGTCAGTTCTTCTCCTTCCCCTTTTCCTTACTCCAAACTGTCCAGGGTGACAAAAGGCAGGACAGTATGTTAATTTGTGTGTGCTGTGGGCAAGGTCTTTTAAAATGTAATCAGTGAAGGGCATAACTCCTCCTCTACCACCCTGTCCACTCCCAGCTAAACTCAAATCCCATTGTTACCTGTCATGCCTAATACACATTAATGGTGTTGGTGATGGGGTCGAGGGTTAACAGACCGCTGGACACTCCTTGAAATGCCTCAGAATGTTTGGGCAGGAAAAGGCCAACTTTCCAAAAATTGCAAAGTCCATCAACTGTGTTTTTTGCAATTTTCACCCCGAGTGTGCTGGTTATGCTCAGACGTGAGTCCCAGGCTCTCCACACCACTGGAGTCAAGCTATCCAGGCTGAAGAAGGCTGATAGCCAGAAACCGGTCCTTGGATGCTTGATTCCGGTCTAGGAAAGACATGGCTTGGTAGTTCGGGCTGGACTGTTCCCATGAGGCACAGGTTCAAGGCTGATTTGCATATAGCCATTGTCTGACCTAGGGTGGTGTGGAGTGCAAAAAAACGACGGATTTAGGCCCAGATCTTTGTACTGGGGTGAATGTAAGACATTGTTCTGCATTCTGTCCATCAACTGTGTTTTTTGCAATTTTCACCCCGAGTGTGCTGGGTATGCTCAGACGTGAGGCCCAGGCTCTCCACACCACTGGAGTCAAGCTATCCAGGCTGAAGAAAGCTGATAGCCAGAAACCGGTCCTTGGATGCTTGATTCCGGTCTAGGAAAGACATGGCTTGGTAGTTCGGGCTGGACTGTTCCCATGAGGCACAGGTTCAAGGCTGATTTGCATATAGCCATTGTCTGACCTAGGGTGGGGTGGAGTGCAAAAAAAACGATGGATTTAGGCCCAGATCTTTGTACTGTGGTGAATGAAAGACATTGTTCTGCATTCTGTCCATCAACTGTGTTTTTTGCAATATTCACCCCGAGTGTGCTGGGTATGCTCAGACGTGAGTCCCAGGCTCTCCACACCACTGGAGTCAAGCTATCCAGGCTGAAGAAGGCTGATAGCCAGAAACCGGTCCTTGGATGCTTGATTCCGGTCTAGGAACGACATGGCTTGGTAGTTTGGGCTGGACTGTTCCCATGAGGCACAGGTTCAAGGCTGATTTGCATATAGCCATTGTCTGACCTAGGGTGGTGTGGAGTGCAAAAAAATGATGGATTTAGGCCCAGATCTTTGTACTGGGGTGAATGTAAGACATTGTTCTGCATTCTGTCCATCAACTGTGTTTTTTGCAATTTTCAACCCGAGTGTGCTAGGTATGCTCAGACGTGAGTCCCAGGCTCTCCACACCACTGGAGTCAAGCTATCCAGGCTGAAGAAGGCTGATAGCCAGAAACCGGTCCTTGGATGCTTGATTCCGGTCTAGGAAAGACATGGCTTGGTAGTTCGGGCTGGACTGTTCCCATGAGGCACAGGTTCAAGGCTGATTTGCATATAGCCATTGTCTGACCTAGGGTGGTGTGGAGTGCAAAAAAACGATGGATTTAGGCCCAGATCTTTGTACTGGGGTGAATGTAAGACATTGTTCTGCATTGCTTTCATCAACTGTGTTTTTTGCAACTTTCTAAAAATGGCATTTTCAAAATTAAAATATAAATACTTTTATTTATTTTTTAAGTTTGAAAAGCTTTATTGAGTTGAATAAAACAATGTAAAACATCAGTACAACAGCACAAATAAAAAGAAGCAGGAATGAAAATAATTATGGAGAATATTGTACCAACATAACAAGAAAAGCCCCAAAAGGGGACAACACTATACAAATGATAAAATGCCTTTATAACTTTTCATTTTGTGGGGGGGAGAAAGAAAGAAAGAAGGAGAGAAGAAGGGAGAAGGGGGAGGGAAGGGGAACAGCAGTAAATAAGAAATGGTAAACAGAGTAAAGAGGTATAAAATAATAAAAGTACATATAATAGTAATAACAGTAATATTAATAATAACAATAACAGGTGATCATGAGGCACTTTTAGATAAAAAGTCTGTTAAAGGGGACCAAAGTAAATCACGTTTAATCAACATGGGAATAGAAGAAGCACATGCACGATCTAATCTGTGATGATGGCAGAGTAAATTCCACCTGGCATTATAATCCACATTATTGGTATCTTTCCAGTTAGTTGTTATGATTTGAAAGGCAATAGCAAAGCAAAGGTCAATGAATTTACGAGTATGAAGCGGGACATCCCAAACTGGGGCCAAACCACCCAGAAATACAGAAGAAATAAGAAAGGGAACATTAGTGGATAAAATCTTGTTAAGTGTAGACCAAATGTGGGACCACATAAGTTGAACTTTAGGACAAAGAAAGAACATGTGAAACAAATCACCAAAAATGCATGAACAAGACCAACACTTCTTAGTATCTAACAATTTAAATTTGAATAAGTCACAAGGAGTATAAAATAATCTATTATAAAAAAGTAAAGGGTTTGTTTGGTACTAGCGGATCGAGAGGTAGAGTGAAGTTTGGACCAAATAGAGTTCCATGTCAGTGAGGGAAAAGTTTGATTGAGGTCCGATTCCCAGGTAAGTTCGAGGTTAGTTTTAGGCCTATCAGTAGGTGAGGGAGAAAGTAGTCTATAAATAGCAGAGGCCTTAAGGGAAACCTGACAGTTCGGTGGAGAGGCAAGGAGAGGAGGTGAAGAGGGTGAAGGGATGTTCTGCAGTATAATAATGGATAGTTTAGGGAGAAGTTCGTGAAAATGTGCACAGTATTTGTTAGAAATACCAAAGGAGTCACGGAGTGCTGGAAAGGTTAATAAGGAATTATTAGAAATGAGTTGCCTATAAGTGAAAATTCCTTTGTCGATCCATTCCTTCCAAAAGAGTGCATGATTGCGTAGTTTCAGAGATTTATTATACCAAAGTGGGGTATTCAAATGAAGAGTAGATGGTAAAGAGAATGAGCGAGAAAGGGCAAGTGTTAAAGCTTTGGAGTGCTTAAAAATAGGTGAAAGCAGCTCTGGAGGTGGTTGAGTGAGATTGGAGGCAAGAAGAAAGGAGAAGGGGTGAAGTTGAGCCAATTCCAGAGAGCTCCAAGCCGTAGTAGGAGGAGATGAGGTTTCGAGAAGAAAAGGCCAAATTTGCTTGAGGGAAAAAGCAGAGTGAAAGCGTGAGATATTGGGGAAGTTAACACCACCAAGATGTTTAGGTTGTTGAAGACGAGGGAGGGAGACTCTAGCCTTACGCTTATTCCACAGGAATTTGGAAAAAAGACTATCGATAGACTTAAAAAAGAAATGGGGGAGAGAGATAGGAAGCATGGAAAGACAGAAGTTCACAATAGGAAGGAGCATCATTTTAATAGTAGAAAGACAACCCCACCAGGAGAGAAAAAGAGGGGATCAGCGTTCTATAAGGGAAGAAAGCTTTTTAAGTATATCGGAATGATTAATTCTGATAGTTTCTCTAATGGTGTTAGCATATAAGACACCAAGACATTTGATAGAACCAGAATTCCATTAGAAACTGGAGCCCTGAAACATGTGAGGAAGACAAAATTTATTGAGGGGAAGGACATCTGTTTTATCAATATTTAATTTGTAACCAGAAACTGAGGAATAATCATGTAGTAAATAAAAGAAAGCAGGAAGGGCAACAGCAGGGTTAGAAATGTAAAGCAGAATATCGTCTGCATAAGCAGTAAACTTAATTTCCACATCTTTATAAATAAAGCCAGAGTAAGAAGGGGATTGTCGAATTTTCTCAAGGAAAGGTTCGAGAGCCAAAATAAAGAGGAGGGGGGAGAGTGAACAGCCTTGTCTGGTTCCTCTATGATGGGGAAAATAATCGGATTGCATACCATTAATCCATATAGAAGTAGAAGGAGCAGAATAAAGCAACTAAACGAGTTTAAGAAAAGTGGGACTAAAACCGTGCCAATAAAGGGCACCAAACATAAAATCCCAGTTGACACGGTCAAATGCCTTCTCGGCATCTAGAGTAATGGCCGCCAAAGGATTGTCCATTTTAGCAGAGAGATGTATAATATTGAGAAGGGTCCTAGAATTGTCTGTAATGGATCTCCCCTTAACGAAGCCGGATTGGTGAATGTTGACCAAATCAGGGATAATGGAATTAATCCGTAGAGCAAGAAGTTTCGCATATAATTTACAATCAGTATTAATTAGGGAGATGGGTCGATAATTTTTACACAGGGAAGGGTCCTTATCTTTTTTGGGGAGAAGAACAAGCATAGCCTGCGTGAAAGAAAGTTTGGATTCACCAGTGGAGAGAAAGTGGTTAATTAACTGGAGTAAATGAGGAATCAGTACAGATTTAAATTGGAGAAAGAAACGAACAGTAAAGCCGTTGGGGCCAGGTGTCTTATCTTTGGGGAGAAGAGAAAGGGCAGCAAGAATTTCTTTTTCTGAAATTGGAGCATCAAGAGAAGAGAAATCCACCAAAGGAGTGGGAGGTTTAGGGACAGAATTAAAGAAAGAATCTAATTGCTCTGCTGAAGGGGAAGAGTCAGGGGTATAAAGAGTAGAATAAAATTGAACAAAGCAATCCAGAATTTTGGCATCAGAAGATTGGGGCGAACCTTGTGAATCTTTAATCGAGACTATTTTCGATTTTTGTTTCTTAATTTTGAGGTAATTTGCCAGAGCTCTACCAGCTTTATTGCGACCACCATATATCTTAGCATTAAATTGAAGAAGCTGATTGAAGGCAGATTCCCAAGAATGTTTATTAAATTGCATTTTAGCGGTAATGAGGGAAGACAGAGAATCACGAGAGTTGGAAGTTAATAAAGATGTTCAAGATCTTTGATGCGTTTTAGATAGGAAGAAGCCTGGGAAAGCGCTTTCTTTTTTTTACGCGACACAAAATCAATAATACAACCCAGAGCAGTGGCCTTAAAAGCATCCCAGAGAAAATGAAAGTCAGAGGAAGAGTGTAAGTTAGTAGTGAAAAAGTCATCCATGAATTGAGTGAAGTGTTCAATGAAAGTGGGATCAAGTAAAAGAGAGTTGTTAAAGCGCCATCTGCGGGCCTGAGGAGTGGGAGAGGGGTAGTCCATGTCTAAAATAACCGGGGCATGATCTGAGATGAGGATAGAGCCTATTTCTGAGTTGGTCATGAATTGAAAAGCATGGTGGGAAAGAAAAATATAATCAATACGGGAGAGGGAATTATGCACAGGAGAAAAAAAGGAAAATTCCAGAGAGTCGGGGTGGGACAACCTCCTTGAATCTATAAGGCCTCTGGGGGAAATGGATCTGTGGAAGGAGTTTTGCATTTTATTGGGAATGTAACGGGTTTGTGATTTGCGGTCCAAAAAAGGGTCCATCAATTGATTACAATCCCCCCAACAATCAAATCTTCATTAGCATGAGAAGAGAGAAGGGAAGAGAAATCATTCCAAAAGGAAGAATCAATGCCATTCGGACCATAGACATTACAAAGAGAGAGATGAACATCATTAACAGTACAATCAAGGACCAGCCACCTGCCATTAGAATCAACAGTTTCATTTAGAATTTGAACAGACAATGCTTTATGAAATAAAATAACAACACCATTTTTGTGATTAATAGCAGGAGAGCAAAAAACATCCCCAACCCATTGCTACGTAACATCGATAACTCCTGTGTAGAAAGATGTGTTTCTTGTAAAAAGGCAATTTGACATTTTAAACGAGCAAGGTGAGATAAAACACGTTGTTTCTTAATAGGGTTACGAAGACCCTTAACATTCCAGGAAATGAGTTGAAAACCTTTCATATGAGGAGATTAAAGGAAAAGTAAAAAGGGAGAGTAATGCAGGTAAAAAGAGAGAATATATAGAGAGATTGGCAAGGAGAGATGGAAACAAGCCAGATATAGTAAAAAGAGGAACGATGGAAGTAGTAAAAAAACCCAAGTAGAGAGAGCATAGGAAAAGGAGCAAGGCCATCATAGGAAGGTGAAATGAGAAGAAGTGAAGAGATATAAATGGAGGAGAAAGAGAAGAAATGACTAATACTGCAGTGCCAAAAGGAAGGAGGAAAGAAGAGCGAGAGTAAGGTAGGTAAAGTAGAAAAAACTGAAAAAGGCAAAAAAGGAAGGGGAATGAGAAGAAAGTGAAGCAAGAGGGAGGAGAGAGGGAGCCTAAAGCAACCCAAAAGAAGACAGCGAAAAGGAGGACGGCCAGAAGAACCAAGGTGGTTCTAGCCATACAGAACATGTAACAAAGAAAAACAATGAGGTGAGAGCGGGAGCAGCAATAAAAGACGACCAAATAAAAGGGAATAAGTCGAAAACACAGTCCAAGGAACAAAGAAGAAGAAACCAGAGGAGAGAGGAAAAAATTCAAGGAGAACCTGGGACCGAGCACGACATAAGAACAAATGAAGGAGACTTACCAAACAGATATGCAGGAAAAAACAGCATACTGGGACGACGGAGACGAACGATAAAACAATACAATGCAGAGGAGGACTATCGAAACATCGGGAAACGCACCTAAGAAACAATGGAAACCAAAAAATGTGAGGTAATGTGAGGGGAAACAACAAGTCATAACAGACAATAAAAGGAACACAGAGAGGAAGGAAACAAATAAATAAAAAAAAAATTAAGAGCTGCTTTGTTCCATGGAGTCTTCTCTGTGGGAGTGGATGAATCTGCGGAGATCAGCCAGGTCTTCGAAACTGTAGGACCGTTCCTTGTATGTAACCTTGAAAAAGCAAGGATGAATCAAACCGTATCTAGCGTTCATGGTTCAAAGCGTAGGCCGCAGATCCAGGAATTCTTTACGACGCGCCGCAGTCTGTTTGGAGACATTCAGAGAGAAATTTTTTTTATGACCGGACCATAACAGCTGCTTGTGTTTTTTGGCTGAATGAAGAATAGTCATGAGGTCAGAGTAGAGGAGAAAGTAGGCGATGATACCACGGGGTTTCGATGAAGTGGAAGAAGTTTTGGGACCAAGACGGTGCACTCGTTGAATGTTGACATTCACATTTTTAGGCAGGCCAAGTATCGGTAAAACTTGTGTCTTCAGGAATAAGATGATGTCAGACTCTTCAGAATTTTCCGGAACACCATAAATACGAAGGTTGTTGCGTCTATTACGATTTTCCAAATCCTCAGACGTCTTCTTGAGGACTTGAACCTCCTTGGTGAGGGTGTCCACTTTGGCAACAACATCTTGTGCTTCACTGTTTTTTTGCTCAACTTCAGTAACTCGTTTGTCAAGGTTGGACCACTTATCATCCAATCTTTGCAAAGTAGCAGTGGTGTCCGCAATAAAAGGGCGGATTATTTTGAGTTCCTCCATTAGATCCTCAAGAGTAACAGGAAGAGGAGATTTGGAGGGAGACGGTGGGTCCTTCTTGAGGCGCTTGCCCACAGGAACAGAGTCTTTGCGTGAAGCGGAAGCAACATTAGAGGCCTTAGAAATATGTCCGTGCTCCATGATGTAAAAAGCCTGAGACAGGATCAGCGTGAGGCAAAAAAAAAGAGCGACGGAACATGGTGAAAGGCTACAAAGTCCCTGAAGAAACACACTGAAACTGTGAAAAATGGAGACCACAATCAAGAAATGGTCGAACTGGATGTCAACAGAGCGCAGAAATGAAGAAATGATGAGTGCGGAGGAGGCAGAAAAGCAACAGCGCACAGCCAAATCGAAAGTTGAGGAGAAAGAAAACTGAGGCAGAGGTCCAGCGATCAAATGAGAAGCAAAAATGACTCAAAACGCCATATTAAATGTCAAATAACCGTGGAAACGCAACAACGTTGAAGAAGCACAGCCAGTAGACAAGAAGCATCAGGAAGGCACAAAACTAGAGTCATTGGAGAAAAAATTATCGAAAAACGATGAAGAGGAAAAAACAAAATTGCGGCCGTTTCCGAGGAGAAAGCATTTATGCAAATTCTAGCCTCAAAAAACGAATAAGGCGTACAGAAACATACCCATGTGCGGAGGGGCAGTTCCGACGCACAAAACAGCCGTTTTCAGCAGGAAACGCTGCCCAGAAGCTGTCCCTTCGTAAGGAAAGCGCCGCCGAAATTGCGGAGCTAAGGGGGGAGCGGCCATCTTGTTTGCCTCGTCGCGCGCCCTCCCCAGACTTTACTTTTAATGAAGATTTTAAATTACAGTTCATTTGAGTGTTAGCAACATATTTCTATCGGCTCCCAATGTGAAGTAGGAATTTATTAAAAGAAATAAGGTAACCCAAGGTAGCCATGGGAGACATAAGCCACAGCTTTAGGAGTTTTTCACTGTCTGGGCATGTAAAACATAAACATGAATGTTCTACCTTTTAAATGCCATGCAACCTTCCCTATTAGCCTTTAGGGTCTACATTATGAGTAGCTTGTAAGCATTAAAGAGGAAGGTTTAGGCCTGGAAAAAGAATTATTTAGCTAGATTGAAATGGCAGTTTAAAACTGCACACACAGACCGCAATGGTAAGCCTGGATACATGTTTTAGAAGGTTACTTATGTGCATGGCACATTCAGTAATACAGGCTTACTAGTAGCATTTCGTTTAAAGGCACTGGGTACCTATAGTACCACTTTACTAGGGGCTTACAAGTAAAATGTTCCAATTGGGTGTAAGCCAATTTCACAATGTTTAATACGAGTGCATAGGCACATCAGCACTGGTTAGCAGTGGTAAAGTGTGCAGAGTTCTTAGTCCAACAAAGACGACTTCAGCAAAATAGGAGGAGTGGGGGCAAAACGTTTGGGGGAAGACCACCCAAAGGCTGACAAGTCTAACACAGGAGATGATAAACCATTGTAGAAAACTATTTTTGGCATTTCCCTGCACATCCTCCGGAGCACCAGAATATCAATGTGCATCTAGGTCCACAGCAAACTCATAAGAAAACAAAACACCTCACAGCATCAATTAACACTCACAAGAAATATACTGGGAAGAAGAGGAAAAAACTATGAATGAAGCATAACTGAAGGGAAAGTAGGAAACTATACAGAATACACAAAGGTCAATAGCCAGAAAATTGATTTCATAATAAATACATTGCGGCCCCCCCAGCAGCAATTAAGTACTAAACTAAGAAGCATTGGCAAAGCTAATAGGTTTCACTTTAATGCACCCGTGCATGTAAATACTAAGTTATACACACGCCCATAGATTGCTTGTACAGCAGCTTCTATGCTTCTCATTTCTGTGTGCTATTTTTCATTCCCCAACCATGTGGTGCTACACGGTGCCAGCACCACTAGATAAGGGAATGAAACACATCAGCACAAGCGTGGGGACTCAAAAACAAGAGATCATGAGCTTAGTAGTGTGTGTTTTACAAATGTAATTAGTCAGTCAGTCATTGTTAAAGGTGTTCTTCTATATGACGCGTCAAGTTTTTGACAACATACTGAGGTGCTAAATCATCCTTGATGCAACATCACCATTACCGTGGAAAATCTTTAGTAAGTCACATTTTGGTGAAACAATTATGTTTTCATGTGGATTCACTTTTAGATGCAAAATCACAGTTGGTGCTGCATCAATAGGAGTTTGACCAAAACACACATTTTCATCTAGAGTAAAGCTACTACTAACCTGTGGAGCTGAAGGTTGCTGCAGGAACAACATGGAAACCACTAGTCTCATTACATGTCAACAGCGCGAAACAAGTCCGAAACTGTGTTCAATAACGATTGCGATGGGCGAGAAGAGAAATAGGCTTGTGAGAGAAGAGTGTCCGTAGGGTTGTAGCCACAGATTTAGACTCGTCAAATGGAAACTCTCTTGGGTGTCCTCCAGCCTCTGATGAGTGTTTGCTCTTTAGTCATAAATTGAACACAAGACTACTGTTACTCTCAACTCTTACATCTAATTCAATTGCATTCAGTTTTTTACTTTACATGGATTTCACATCAAGTTTAACATTCTACAGAAGCTGAAAAAATAACCAAGAATCATTTTGACTGGAGACTTTACCAAAAAGAATTTCCATACCTTTTGATTGAGTTTGAAACGGTCTACCTGAATCTATTATTTCAACATTTTAGTAAACGCTAAATATATCAATGGCACAATACCGTTATCTTGCCTGTGTCTGTTCCAATTTCCTATACCCAGTTGTTAAAGCTCTACAACTTGAGACATGGGAGAGAAACAGAGGTTAACGCAGAATTTGTAAGTAACTCTTGAAGGCAAAAGAGATAGTAGTTGTATCACACCTTAGAAGAGGAGGCAGAGCTCCAATACATCGGAGCAAGAACAGTACAATAATCCAAAAGTAGTTTAACCCTCCAAACAAATCTATTTACCTTTCTCTAGCTAATCACTAACCATAGACCTCTGAAGACAGCGCTGGAAGAGGTTCAACAGTTTCAAGGATGCAAGTAATTTTTGATGCAACACTGCAGAAGAAAAGCTACAAGATGTGCCACAAGCAGAAACCTTCTGAAAAGCTGAACTTGGAGGAAGATTTTAAGATTGTCTCAGCTGGAGAACCAGGAACAGCAGAGCACAAGGAAAGGTTTCCTGCCATCATCAGGGAGCAAAGCCAAGCACCTGGCCATGCCCTTGTGTGGTTTTATTAGAGAGCAGGATCATGGAACCCTGCAGTAGATCCTCAAAATCAAGGATCTTGAATCCTGCATTAATCCTTGTATTCTGCAGTTAATCCTCAAATCCCACTGTGGCCCGCCACTCAGGCGGGGCATCACAAGGAGACATCATTGACTGGGGTGGTGATGGGGCGGTGAGGTCACAACACAGCAGCTCACGTGAAAGAGCTACAATCAGGGACATCGTGGCTCCTATAATGCCAGTGCAAATGACATTCTCAGTGACTGAGCAAGGGATGAAAGGAGCGGCCAAAAATAATGCGCAGGACCGGAGGTGGATGGGGTCGGGGAAGAGCCTCTGTGGCAAGCCATGCCAAAAAGGACACACATTTAATTCATGCCAGGAACTAAATAGTTACTGATAATGTATAGTGTACTTTGCGATTTGCCTATAGGTAAGGGATTATGGGGTTGGTGAAGCTCAGGATGTATCGCTACGAAAGATGATCTCTAGAAATAAGCATCCTACGGTTGGGCAAGCAAGCGAGGAACTGAACAACTGGTGAACTGGTAAAGAGATGTCCAACAAATGTTACTGTTGAATTCTGGAGGGCACAAAGGGAGATGATGTTGGCTCATACTTAACACTTATGTACCAATACGATCTTGGGGGAAAGTTGTGTTAGAAATTACTCCTTGTCTTTTCTATCACTGTTTGATATAATATGTAGGAAGCCCTCCTTTTACAGGATGAAAGCCCTCACCCATGCTTAACCACACTCCTACGTCAGGCATTGTGCCTGAAATAAAGCAATTTACCCATCATGCAGGCTAACAAGACAGACACCACTGATGTTAAATAGATGGTAGTGGTGCTAGTTGGTACCAAACTTACCTGGGGATAGACTGGGAGAAAGAGCATTGAGTAGACTGACCATCATTTGGGAGCAGAGAAGTGAAAGATCACAGTGTTCAGACGACAAAAGTGGGAGGGGTAAAGGTCAGCAGATTTTATTGAAATGTACTGACAAAAAAGTGTGGCCTGTCTTATGCATGGACACAGAAACAATTTGGGTTAATCTGAGAGGAGCACAGGAGCCGAGAGTAAGGCCGTATTGTGCCATGGGTTTTGCATTGGTCTCTTTTTGAGCCTGTCATAGCATTCATTTATTCATTTAATCATTTGCACATTATCATTTATAAAATGCATGTTTTTTTCTCAATATTTCATTCCTTGTTTTCATTGTAGTGCATCAGTACCTCATCATTTATTTGTTCAATGGCATGCTTTATTAAGTGCAGCACATTTAGGCACATGTGCGGGAGGAATTCACACATTTCTTTTTCACACCTTCCAGTACAAATCACAAGGCCTCTTTTTCTTATGATAATGTTGATAGATTAAACATAAATTGGATGGGAAGGCATTTTACTGGAGAGAGAAGGGTGAGTATTTTTGAAGACTATTAAAGTCATAAAGAGTCTGCTTGAAGGTGAAACACAGGCTCAGGTCGATGCTATCTGTCTCCTTTGCAGGAGCAGTAGGACCAAACAGATCCTGGCCTCCTTCTGGAGGCAAGGCTGAAAACATTGTTTAAGCTATAAGGGAAAGATATGACTAAGAGACCATTGTGAAACTCGTTTATGTTTATAGAGCTTTTGGTGTTTATGTTGACATTAGCTAGGGGCTACGGAGGAAGGGATTTCATTACACCATCAGAGATTAATTTCATCAGTTATTTCATCCACTGATCATCATTTGATATGTTACTACTTTTCTCGTCTTTCGGTGTATTGCATTTTTACTTTTCACATTATTTTTATTTCTGAAATAACACATATTCATATACCCTGCACTTGAACTGGTTTTAATAAAACAAATTGAAAATAAAATGTAGTAATGTAGTGTGGGTTTCATGTGTGTGTCCATCTTGTGGGGTAAGGGGTTCCAGAACTAACTAATAAATACAATCCTGGTAGTCTCTGACGAAAGTAATTGTTACCCAATACTGATTATCTCCAGGTAAGTCATGGGAGGCGGGGGAGGCGGTGCAGGTCCATCTGCCCTGCTGGTATTGGTAAGGGGTTCATACCTGTGCTTGCCAGGAGGCTGTGTCAAGTCCATCTGAGCTGTACTCACAGAGGGACCTGTAAGAAATCTTTAATTGTTGTGATAAGGTTAATCACCCCAAATATGAAAGTCTCCTAATTTATTGTGAGAGAAGGAATTTAACAGAATGGGAGGGATATAATCAGCAAATACATTTCTGAAAAGATTGTTCTGTCCAGGTGGGCAGGATGCAATAGCACAGGTGAGTGTTCAGGTTGCAGAGATAATGCTTTAAGGCGAATGAGTTTGGTCTGTTCGAGCAGAGTGATAATGCATTGGTTTTTAAAAGAACATAGCTGGACCGCCACTTCTCTTGTCAGAGCGGGTAGTGTGGAGCACCTTACAGCCTGGTGAGGTAGCAGGAGCGACGAGCAGGGCTGAAGCACCAGGAGTCCAAGGCTGTTGAATAGAACATGTCTGGTTTGAGGTCTTAAATACATTTATAAACCACTAGGCTAAATTTATGAAAATTTGCCAAGTTGAAAAGTAGCTCACGAGGAAGGACAGAAAGAGGGGGTTTACCGGTGGATGTGTGGGACAAAGGTAATTTGAAATAGGCATACAAATGGCGGAATCTTATGCCCTAGAGAGTGGGGTGGGATTAAGAGTGAGAAGGGTGTTGAGATTTTGTCCAACTCTGAACAAGGATTGACAAACAACTAGGTCTGGATTTAATTGTGTACTACATACAATCACCATACAATCACAGACATGCACAAATGCACAGAGAGTTTTTGTGTGGCACACCTCAGTGCAACCTGTTGCTTTCTTTTTGTGCCTCCCATGTCTTTGCTATGTTTTCCTTTCTCAGGATTTCAGTGTTTTTGTATTTTTACAGAACAGCACTCTGTTACCTCAAATGCATCACAGTAAAGTCAGTGAGTGGTAACACTTATTTCAGTAAAGGTCCACTGAGCAAACTGAGTGCTGGGATGTGAGCTGATGGTCTGACAAGCTTTGGTTGATGCACCTGCACTCAGTGAGCACCTCTAAAATAATGTGTTATTCTGTAGTGAAGAAGGACAACGATCCTGACTGTTTGTCTAGAGATACACAGCACTGACTGCACAAACAATGGTGAAAGCTAAAGACTTTGATTGAAGTAAGTGTTACCATGCACTGTATTTACCATAATACATCTGAGCAAAGTGAGTGCTCGGAAGCGAGGGAGGGTGCCCCCTTCCTCCTTTGTTTAGTAAGGCTCCCTTGAGCTGACGGGCTCTAGTTGATGCAACTGCGCTCAGCGAGTGGTACAGAGACCTGAGAATGCTGTGAGCAGCACCTTCAAAACAACGTGTTACTCTCTGTTGAAGAAGGACAGAAATCCTGAAACACATACCCAGAGACACACAGCACTGGCTGCACCAACAAGCTGGGGAAAAGCAGGATGAACGAGATCTGGAAGTCTGTGTGCATCGGTTCCTGCATGTATATGCAAGCGTAAGCACATTAAAAACATACCTAAGGACGTTGGCTGTGATTGTGGTTTTGAAAATGCAACATAAATCAAATGGCAGAAGAGGCGTAAGGTGTTGTGCTGTGTAAATATTTGAATGTGTTCTGTTAAGATATTGTTGGCTGAATTTCCAGAAGAATTACTTTGCTAGTAAATTACAGCTCTCCAGAGAATACCCTGCCTCCTTGTTAAACTGGCAGGGTCTCATTAATGAAAAGTGACGCATTGCTGCTGAAAACAGCGATGCGTCACTTTTCACTGCGCCCTCCTTGCGATACCAATGATGCGTCATATTTATAGTATGACGCATCATGGCGCAAGGAGTTACAGATACGTCTGTATTTCTGACGTATCTGTATGGCGCAAAAGTGACGCATTGCTGGAGTTTGTCACAAAAGTGACGCAACTCCAGCAATGTGTCCTTTCATATGTGGCAAGCCCCATGTGAAAGGGCCTGCGTCAGTCTCACGCCTGCAGTGAGGCAGGCGTAAGAAATGGAGGCATTTGTGTCCTAGAAGTGGCCTAGTGAAATCTTATAGATTTCACTGCGTCACTTCTATGACCCTTTCTTGCGTCAAAACGCCCCCCCCCCCTGCATACATTATACCTGGCGTAGGTATAATGTAGCGCAGGGGTTTACAAAGTGACGCATCTACCTAGATGCGTCACTTTGTAAATATGGTGCAACAAGGCACATTTTTTACGCTCCCGGTGCGTCACAAAACGTGACGCATCGGCAGCGTAAAAGTGACGCACGCCCTCATAAATGAGGCCCGCAGTATTTAATAAACTCTTCACTAATTTGCCCTCTTCTCTTCATCTTCTCAATATCAAACACAAGAAACACAACTATTGAACAGGGCCGGCCATAGTGGGCAACGGGCTTTTTCCCTGGAGGCTGAAATGGCGGGGGCTAGTTTTACAGTGGTGGGGTCCAGTTTTGCAGCAGTGCTGTATTATTGGATCCCAGTTACAAAGGTAGCAGTGCTTAAAACTTGTCCTCTGGGGCTGGTCCGCAAAATTTGCTATGACATCAAATCGTAACTTCCGCCTACTAAAATCCGCCAGTTGAAAACATCCATCGCAATTATACTACACTTCAGGACATTGTCACAGTCGACCTCGAACTAGGCAATTGTGACCCATTCTCAGAAATTCAAGCTGAAGCCATACTTACTCATAGAAATTGCTTGTGAATTGGACCTTCATGCATACTCTCACAGCAGATGTTTTCGAAGACCTATTATTTGAACGCTTTCCTTGAACATTCAATGATTCCTAACAGAAATAAGGATGGAAATACGCCTCACAGCTAGGAGAACAGCAAAGTAAAGGTGTCAGAAGCTCTTCACACTACCTAGACATTTTGCTAACCCATTTAAATTGCTTTTTTTCCCTTAATGTTTTTCCATCTAAGTGCCTGCATTCGTGGTAAGGGAATAAAGAAGACATTTTTGTGTTGCCCACAAATGATGTTGCTAGGAATGTGCACAGGGTGCTTTATGGGTGAAATCATCATTGCTGACACTTAAAGTACTTTAATGTTACTCCTCCCCCATGCCGGTCTGCATGGGATTGTCTGCTTTAGGTATATTATCAATCTGTTAGTATTTCCTGAAACACAATCATTAGTGTTCTTTGTGCAGGAAGAAATAATGCAACATTTCCAATTGTTAGTGATGGAAAATCCTAATTTTATTGGGAGAATAGTATGCATTACTTTAAAATTCTCTCCTTTCTCTATGGTTGTTGTTACTGCTGTACAGGAACCTCACAGTGCCCCTAATGTTAACAAAATGCTGTAACTGCCAAAGCTAGGAAATGTCAGCAAAGCTGTGAAAAGCATATATCCTAACCTATAGGATTCTACCCAGTACTTGAAATGGAAAGGTGCAGGTACTCACCATCCCAGAGAAGAGCAGGGAGAGCATAGCAGATGATCATCAGATGATCATCACTTTGGCGTGAACAGTAAGCCAGGTGTCACAGACGGTGATCAATGTATCATGAAGATTTTGTTTGGCATCGCGGAATGTCATTGCTGGAGCTTCACATTGGCAGCCACCGCAAGCTGTCGATGTTGTAGCACGAAGTGCAAATCTCTGGTTGCCAGTCGTCACTGGTGATCGCTGTAGCATGGAAAGTTAGATTCAGCAGAGCTTCGTGTTGGCAGTTGAGCCACCACAGGGGGACAGTCCTTCTCCTACCTCGCCGCCAAGACATGGAACTCCCGCCCGACCCACCTCCGCCTGACCCAGGACCACCTCTCCTTCAGGAAGCAGCTCAAGACCTGGCTGTTCGAGCAGTAGCGGACCCCCCTCCTCTAGCGCCTTGAGACCCTCTGGGTGAGTAGTGCGCTATATAAATGCTTTGATTGATTGATTGATTGATTGATTGGTGTGGGCAGCGATATTTTGGCCCAAATGGCCCATTCGCAGTCGTGAAGAGCCCAAAACCTCATTGTTGTAATTATTTCTAGACTACAAGAGGTAAACATGTCTTTATTCCACTCTCCAAGCTCCTCACAGAGCCAGCGCTGCGTCTCAATATTTTAAACTGTAGGAACTGGGTGAGAAAGAGGAAAATAGAAGAAGGGGGAAAAAGAGCTTATAACACATCTTCCTAACATAACGTGGTAGGACAATAACAATAACATTACTAGAAACTTCAGGTTGGAAAAAAGTCCTTCATCCATTTAGGTTTGATACTGCTTGAAGGAGGACATCAGTGCTCCCTAGAGGAGTCTGTTTTTTCTTCTTTATTCCTGTTGATTCATCTGTACTTAATTGAGAACACCTGACTAATCTGCACATGCTCTACATTTCACTATTATTCGTTTTGACTACGTTGTGTTTGACCTCTACAATAAGCAATGGATTATAGAAATTGCTGTTGTCATTCCTCTGTCAACATATTCGTTTGACCCCTACTCAATCTCCTACTCTCTAGTTGTGAGAATTTACACCTTGTATTCATACCTTTCCTTGTACTTGTTCTAGTGAGCTAAACTATTTGCCATCCTTATCGGCCCCTAAGTGCTGGGTTTTCCACCCTTTAGTGATGGAAAAGGGAGATACCAGTAACCATGTTTGGAGAAGTGTGATATGACCACATCTGTTATATAGGTAATTTAACTTGATGTCCCTTAACATTAGCAAGTTGTATGTATTTCTTTATCATACAATTGGCTTGTTCTACTAACCCATTGGCTCTGAGGGAATATAGGACCGCCTTTAAGTGTGTCATAGACAAATTGGAAAGGACGTTCTTCATGGCTTCCGATGTAAGATCTACCCCATTGTCTGTTATAAAAGTTGAAAAAAAGCCTTCAATAAAGAACGTATCTCTTAAAAATTCAATGAGTACATTAGTGCGAATTTGTTTAACTTTTTTGTTACTTTCCAATGGGAATGGTAATCTATTAGTACAAAGAATTATCTTTTTTAACTCCCTTTGATATTTATAAGATTAATTTTATCCAATGCTAGTTCGTCCCAAGGTTTCTCAGGCACTGATACTAGGGATAAGGGTGCATTGTGAGTTATTTTATTCGTGACACTGATGCACAATTAGTACAATCTTTGGACCTGATTTACAAATGTAAACATACTCTTTTCTGTAAGTAATCTTTTTTTGTGCTCAATAATTATGAGTTAACTCCTTAACTGCTGGCATTTTCCCCCATGATCCCCTTCCACCCCCAAATGCTGAGCCCTTTTCTGGCTATTTAGCATACCTGTTTTTCAACATATGGTATCCACGCCAAAATTGCATAATTTTTTCCAGCCTGGGGATTTTAAAACTACCCAGGATTTGTGGATTTCCCAGAAGGGGACTGAGAAAACAGACAAAAAATATACCTTTGGAGTTTTTTGGGAATAATAGGAAAAAAGTTCTACCAATAAAGTGTCTTGTTTTTCCCCTAAAAATGGCATCATCAAATGGTTTGGTATGCTAAAGTCACCATCTTGACAGCCTTGAGGATCATACAGAGCTAAATGAAAAAAACTAATGTTTTACTACAGTTTTGGCATTCTTCAAAGAGGTAGCCCATTTTTCCTATTTTTTGTGCTCTCAACCTACTTCTAGTCCAAACTACGAATGTGTCTTAACCACACAGTCCTTCACCACGCATGCCTTTACCACACAGTTTCATTGTAAAGGCATGATTGGTAAGGGGATATGTCTTGTTAGGTTCTCCACTACCCCAACCCTCCCCTTCCACCCACAGCCCTAACATTTTATCTTCCCTACCTTGGTGCCCCTGCCCCCACCCTTAGGCCTAAAACCTACCCACCCTGCACTTAAAACTACCCCTTCCCGTCTCACATCCTGAGGCCTAAAACCCTTCCCCTTTAAAACAAAACAACCCAATCACCCTCACACTGAGCCCTAAAACCAACTCTCACCTCTAACCACGAACCCAGTCCCAGCCCTTAAAAGTACCCCACCGCCCTCACCCTGAGCCCTAAAACCTACCTAAACTCCCCCAAACCCAGCCTCAGCCTTTAAGAGTTCCCCAACCCCCTCCCCCGCCCTGAGTCCTAAAACTGAAATCTCTGCCCCCTTCCAAAAATGACCTGAGACCCCCTTCTTGAACCCTAAAACTGACCACAATCCTTTAAAACTGACCTGGCCTCAGCCCCTCTTACCTGTCTATGTCCGGAGCTTCGTGTTCCGACACTTCCTCTCCCAACGCATCCTCTCAGTCCCCCCACCCATATGGACAGTTAGACCGAGCACTGCCATAACCATGCATATGCGTGGTTAAGGCATATGCGTGGTTAAGGCAAGCGTGGTTTAGCTTGTGGGGAAATGGGTAGTTGGCTCAGCCTGTGTAGTATGGGCTGTTTCCCATCGGAAAGGGACTTTGGGTGCCCCATTCAAGTCCCCCGTGGGCCTCTGCTATGAGTTTGCAAACATACCCTTTTCTATTTTGGCTTGTGCTCTGGCTCTTTTCCAGGCTGCAGCATAAGTTGCAACAGAAAAGGGCATGATTGCATCGTAATATGTTGGATGGAACAGCCGACTACTAGTTGGGCAGTTACCATCCGCAACGATTGCGGTCGGACACTCGTTTCACTGCCATTGTAATCATCCCCTAACTGTTGAAATTAAGTAATATGGAAAATGAATAGGAAAAAACTGCCATTTGTGACAACGTTTTCATCTGTAATTTTTTGTCACTGTGGCCGATTGACAAAATAAATATACCATTGTGTCTGCTAGACCCTTGTAGTTACGGGAATATACAGGGTTCAAGGTACCCAGAGGAAACAACTGAACAGCACTGTACAATAGTTTTTCATGGTGTGCTGTGTATAGACCAATTCATATGGTGAAATGTGTGGATTGAAAAATGGGTATCGAGGAAACCTACGTATAACTCAAGATATGGAGTTTAGGAGCAGTGGTCTCTGAATGTGTGGGCACCCGTACTAGCATATGATTCAAAGGGTATTATTCCTACATACTGGCGTACATTTGTTTGGTGCAAATGTAGCAACATCCAATTGGTAATAAAACATTTCTACTATTGTATGCTCCCACAAATCTTCAGATAAAAATGGTACCTTACTTGTGTGGGTAGGCCTAGTGCCCGCAACAGGAAACTCTTCAAAATGCAACATGGATACATAACATTTACCCTGACTCTTTAGTCCAATGTGAGTAGCTGTGGATCTTGTGTCCTAGCTCAGCCGGCACCTAGGGAAACATAGCAAACTTGCACATTTTTGAAAAGCAGAAACCTTTGGGAATCCATTGTGGGTGACGTGCCTACTAAATCTCAAACTTTGACTAAAAAATTAATTTTCCTCACATTTCTGTGATGGAAAGTTCTGTAAATCTGCTGAGAGCTGCAAACTTCCTTCCATCCACCATTCACTCCAGTCTACTGATAAAAATGGTACCTCACTTGTGTGGCTAGGCCTAGTTCCCGTGACAGGAAACAATCCAAAATACAACATTGATACAGCACATTTTTCTTCTCAAAACCCAACCTTTTTTTGCAAAGTGAATAGCTGTGGATATTGGTCCATAGAACAGCCGGCATCTACAGAAACCTAGAAAACGTGCACATTTTTTAAAATGTCGATACCTGGGGGGTGGGTGACTTCAGTGGCCAAGTGCCCACAACAGGAAATGACCCAAAACGCAACATAGATACATCAAACTTTTCCACTTAAAAATGAACCTTTTTTTAGCAAAGTTGGTAGCTGTGATTTTTTGGGCCCTAGCTCAGCCAGCAATTAGGGAAACCTTGTGAACTTGCACATTGTTGATAACTAGGCTCCTGGTGGAATCCGGGGTTGGGTGACTTGTGTGTCTCTCAACAGGTCTTTTTACCCAGAATCTACTGCAAACCTTGAATAAGAAAGCACATTTTCCTCACATTTCTGTAATGGGAAGTTCTAGAATCTGGAGGGCTCTACAAACTTCCTTTTACCCAGCCTTTCCCTAACATTCCCGATACAAATAGTACCTGGCTTGTGTTGGTAGGCCTAGTGCTCGCAACAGGAAACTGTCCAAAATGCAACATGGATACATCTTATTTTTCCACTCAAAAGTGACACTTCTTTTGAAAAGTCGGTAGCTGAGTATTTTGGGTCCTAGCTCAGCCTCAGAGGAGTCCATGGGTGTAAGCCTTTCTTTGGGCAACTTTACCATGAACCCCTTGTAATCGTCAAACTTTGCTAAAAAAAACATTTTCTGTGGCAGAAAGTTCTGGGATTTGCAGGGAGCCAAAAATGTCCTACCACCCTCAGTTCCTACATGTCCCCCAATAAGAATGGCAATCCACTTGTGTGGTTGACTCAAGAGGCCACAGCATGAAAGGCCCTAAAGCACTACGTTGATAGATAAGCGATAGGGGTAGCTGCGGTCTTCGGGGCCGTTCTGTGGTGCCACTCATGCAAACCTACGAACCACAGATATTTTTAAAACTAGACAGCCAGTGGATTCCAGGGAGGTGTGCCTTGCGTGGATTCCAAGAGATTTACCAAGACATGTAAAACTTACCACCCCCTGTTGTTTAATAATGTAAAACTTACAAGCATATTTCCAAATTTGTAAATGCAATGCACCCTGCCCTGTGGGCAGTGTAGGGCCTAGCACAGGGGTGGCTTATTAAAAAGGAAGTGAAGAGTTAGGCTTGGTAAAGGGGTTATTTTTGAAGTTGAAATGGCATTTTAAAACTGCATGTAGGCTGCAATGTCATACCTGGGACATGTTTATGAAGGCTACTTGACTGTGTGCACAATAAGTGCTGCAGACCCACAGGTAGCATTTAAATTACAGACTCTGTGTACATGTAGTACAACTTTAATAGGGACTTACAAGTAAATTAAATGTGCCAATTGGATGTGAGTTGATTTTACCTTGTTCAAGGGAGCGAGTGCAAGCACTTTAGCACTGGTTAGCAGTGGTAAAGTGCACAGAATCATACAGCCAACAAAATCTTTTTTGGTGCTGTCCCTACAGAGAAGGCCAGGTCCAACACATGGACAACAGTCTTGATTGGTGCAATGATTACTAAAAGCATTGCATGAGTTGAGCAGACACATGGTGGCTTAGAGTAGTGGAGAGAGCCTCATACACTGCCCACATGTCTTCAATTTGCTGTAGATGAACTTAGTGTACAATCAGGCTGTTGGCAGTGGAACAGGCCTGGTAGCAGTGTCAGGGAAGCTGTCAGACCATCCTACAAATAATTTAAAGAAAATGACAAAAAGAGTGTGAACAAATTAATATGAAAAGCACATATTGGGTAAGTAGTTAATGGCAATAAAGACGACTAGTTTGTGAATGTGAATATTGTGCAGGAGCAAAAAGCTGTTTATAAAGCAAGATCCGTAAATTGTTAAAGCAGGTTGAACATGTGCCCGATGCTGTATGCTGTGGTGTGCACAAGCAAAATGTTAATGACACTACAGCAGACAAAGAGACGAAGACAGTTGACTGAAAACCCCTGTATGGGGGTATTTGTATATCATTTTTTTGTAACATCAAAAGGTCTTGGCTAATGCCAGAACTAAAAATGACTAACAATAATTAGTCGTTTGTAAAGGTTTGTTATCAATTATTTCAGTGAATGAAATGTATTATGGTAATTGCTTGCTTTAATTTAATATGCAATATAGAATGAATTAAAATTCAACTGTGTCTATTTTTTAATATATCAGATTCATGTAATTATTTGAATTTATAAGTGGCCGAGATAGTTTGCAGAAAAAATAGCTGAACTGAATTACACCAGATTTGGCATAGAGTGAGAAAAATGTGTGTTTTTGCAACATTTGTGTTTAAAGAGGGGCACAGGTTGGGCTTTAAAGTGATTAACTTTCTAAAAACGTTAGTGATATAAGGAACTTTGGTATCCAACCGTGCTTTGTTTGACCAATTTAAGGGGATTTATCAATCTTGATTGGCTGGCCACAACAAGTGAGGATGTCGCCCAATGGCTAGAGCGGTCGACCTCGAAGCTGGGGAACCAGGTTTGAGTCTTCGCAGGGATGCTCAACATCCTGTGATTCTGGGCAAGACACTTAGGGGTCCATTACGATGTCGGGCGGTTTGCCTCCTCCAGGCTGGCGGCGGCCACCGCCGGCCTGGCGGAGGCAAACCGCCTGACATTGCAAGCCCAAATCCCCGCGCCATATTAGGATGGCGGAGAGGAAGGTGGCGGTGCAAAATACCACCCGCCTGTTTTCCGCCCCGGTCGCCTAGCGGCCGGGGCGGAAAACGAGTAACATGGAGGCGGTGTCTGTTAGACACCACCCGCAATATTACCATGGGCATTGTTAGATGCCTTTCCGCAGCGTCGCTGCCGCCACGGAAAGGCATGCGGTCTTCACTCTGGGGGCCCCCTGCGGGCCCCCAGAGTGAAGTACAGGTGGGGCGGTGCACATGGGGGGTACCTGTGGTACCCCCCTTCATTTTCATTTGCAAAGTGGCAGGCACCGCGCGGTGCCTGACGCTTTGCAAATGAAAATGTGAAAGTGCATTTTCGGCATTGTGGCGGGCGGTGCAGAGAGCACCGCCCGCCACAATGCTGAAAATACAGGATGTGCCGCCACTGTGTCGGGCACATCCTAATGGCACCCCCGGGACCCCCGCCCTTATGGCGGTCGGTCCCGATTTACGATAGGATGACGGGCGGGCAAAGTCCGCCCGTCATCCTAATGGACCCCTTAATCTCCCCATGCCTAACAAAAATAAAACAGGAATGTGTTGGTATGTAACGCAACTGGTGCTCATGTGAACCGTTTTGATACCTGATACCTTTGGGTCGATGTTCAAGCTATATAAAAATCATAAAAATAAATTTAAAAAAAAACAACATGAACAATATGTTGTGACAGCCTTTACAGGACTCAGAGACACATTGGGCATAGATATACGGCAGCTAACTATGATGGATGTTACGATGAAATAACATATGATCAAATTTAATGTACATGAATAATCAAGTAAGATTTAAAAATGGAATAATTAAGTAATAAAACCTTCCTGAACAAATTGACAAAGTGTGTTTACATGGTATACATCGACATCGAGTGCATAAGGGCATGCACCTCTGAGACAGAGGCTAGCATCCATTCACATGCTAAATTCCATCTTCATACTTAGGAGGATCAACCTGATTGCACCACCTACCCGCTTTACCTGTATCAACCATCTTCGAATTAAACAGCGGAGTATGCCCCACTGACTATATTTCAGAGTGCTAAAATGACCTCCCCTTGATGGCCGGCCACAACATGGACAACGTGCTATGACAGCTATTATAGGGCTCTGGAACATTGTCGCCATTGAAATGCCTAGTTGTGAAACCCAGTTTCTGCGAGTCACAAAAAGGAACACATATGAATGATGATGATAGAATATAAATCATTGTTGGTCGTACCGTACTAATTTTACGAAGTCTGGTTGGTTTAAAGTGATTTTACCCTGTGAAAAAGTCGATCCTTAACAGGGATTTGATAATCTGTGTTTGAGAGAAAATGGTTTTCTCTCATGAGTTTCTCATTGAGGTTGTGGAAGGCATCCTGGGAGCTAAAAGGACACACCACATGTTCTATAAGCTTACACTATCTTCCTCAGCCGTATGAGAAAAAAGTCTGATATTCTGAGTAAAATATACTGCCGACAGGAGCAGAAGTCTGTAAGTTGATTCCCCAGTGTTCTACTGCAGCTTCATCACAGCGTTCTAACGAACAACTAGGGAGCTAACATCATGTATTTATGAGGAGTGTGGCTCACGTAAAGCCATCTTGATGGAATCTACGCTATGAATTTGAAAGCATTTCCTTTGCGCAAAAGGAGTGGGGTCCATTTTGTCATGGTTAGCGCTCTAGAAAGTTAAATTAAGGACACATATTTTTTTAATTCTCAAATAGCTCCTCATCAATTTCTGAAACTATACCAAATAAAACAGCCTGTCAGTTGATTTCCCAGTGTTCTACTGCAGCTTTATAATAAACAACTTGCATGCTAACATTCAGTAATTATGATAAAAGTGTAGCACACCTGAATATCATCTTGGTGGCTACAAAGGTGTATGTATTGTCTGCCCTTGAAGATATGCACACATATACGTATTACATTTCACGGAAATCATTCAGAAGCTGTGAGCTAGTGTCAAGTTGGATACCAGATGAAAATTTAAATATATTCTTTATTTATGTGTAATCGTTGTAAGTGACTTGCCACAACCATATTCCTCCTAGATGTTACACTCTTACACTGTTACTGTAATGATAAACAAAACTAGGTCACAAAAATGAAAGGCAGCAGAGTCTTTAATTTAAAATAAGGATACTTTACCACTTTTCTGATACTCACAAAGATGGCATATCATGATTGTATGTTACTATGCTAAGGCAAAGAAATGGCTGGCAATCCATATTTTGGAGATGATATAAGTGCAGACCGATATTAAATCTTTAGTGTTGTTTTGCATCTTGAGTAAGACACTTTACAGGCATTGTCAGGTGACAGATGTTAGAACATTTAATAACACAATTAGGATGGTATGTTAGAAGATTTTCTGGAAGACCCAGTTGCTTTGGAACACTTTCAAAGAATAAATATAACATGCTTACTAGTTTGAAAGTAATACTCTTGGCAACAGTCATTGTGCCCTGCGAATATGCTCTCAATTAACTATCAGGCGGACCCATTCCAGATCTGGAAATACCCAATCTGGAACTGAGGGAGAGCCCCATCAGATAGAGGTGGGGAACACACAAATTACCAGAGAAAACCGAGCCAGAGCCGAGCCAAGGGCCTGAATTGACTCTTAAGGCTTGTGCATGAACTGAACTTCACGTAAAATATTATAAAGTCTCTTGAAAATTCTAAAAAGAGTATTTCTTTAACATGTGGAAATGTTGACATTAATACGTCACAATATAGCACTGCACTGAGAAGTACTTATTACAAGTGATAGTTTTTAAATATGAACCCTAAGGGAACTAAGAAGCAAGACAGTTGTCATGTAAATCCTGTACCTGGCCCAGATCATTATAGAGCAATATTATAGTCCATTAAACCAAACACAATAGGGGTCTGTACAGTTGTTATTCTGAACTCGCATATTTGAAAAACCTTTGATTAATGTTAATGAAGAAAAAGGAGTATTGGTGAAATAAAATATTTCCCTAAGATCAACAATTTAAGCGAGACAGCCATGATTTAACCATGTTTTCTGGACCAGGTTGTACAAATGAACCACTGAAAGAGTATTTATTTATCTTTCCTTACATTAATGCTTTGTTATTACCTGCTTTTGCATTTTTCCACAGTTTTATACAGCACAAACTCAACCGAAGTGTATTATAGCTTTACATGAGAACCCTTTAAATTACACATTGTTGTATTTGTTTATTATATTCACATGGAGAAGAGGTAATTTGCAGAGGATCATAGGATAATGAGCCAACATCAAGACTCAAATCTGGTTCCTGAGCTCCAAAGTTGGCAGCTCTGACCATAACGCCACATCCTGGATAGAGGCAGGGTGGCAGCCAAAAGCCACATGAAAGCTCGATTTATCATGAGCTTGAGGTTCCACAGTGTCTCGAGCTGAGCAAGAGCCAGGCGTCTGACTCGAGCTTTCAGCGGCTTGCCCACCTTTACCATCAAAGATTTATCATAATTTTATTCAAAACGAATGAAGCCTATTATCATGGTATTGTGGGAATTCTCTAAGGGGCATATCATCAATGGGCGAAGATAATATTATCGTTGCTTAAGAGCCCGTTTGTGGGTGAAAAGCGGCGATAATATTATCGCATTATCATCAAGGACACGTTAGCGCATGATTCCTTGACTTATCACCCGTTTTTCACACGCCTTGCCTCGCATCGATAATGAGATGCAAAGGTGGAATGGCTGTGAAAACAACATGGGATAATATCGGGAAGGCAGCTTCGCTGTATTATCAAGGAGGGTTAGCGATTTATAAAATCATGTTATGTATGCCTTAACGAAGGAATTTAACGTCTGTTAAATTCCTTACTAAGGCAACCCTAACATGGGGGGTGGATCGTGTGGCTAAGACCACAGGCCCTATCATCTAGGATATTGCAGTTTTCCACCATGGAAAACGGCGATATCCCCACTATCTCTGGAATTTTTATCGCCTTGGTGATGCACGTTGTTGATAACGCGCTAACCGGGCGATAAATTCCAGGGATAGCCAGCGATAAATATGCAAGCGCTAAACGCGCTTTGCGATATTTACCGCCGGCCCTTGCTAATATCCCCCTGTGTGCGTAAAACTGTTTTAACTGGCTAAGCACAAAAATGCCCCTCTCCCCACTGAGGTGTATGGCTTACTTTTTTAGCAAAAGGCCATGTTCCTTGAAGCAATAAAAAGAAATAAACAAACAGATAAGTTTGTTAATATTTTTCTACGGATCTAAGGAATTCGGGTCAATATGCCCCAACAGAAAAGCTATCTCTGTGGCAGGTGTATAATGGAAGACAGAGCCAAGATGCACCAATCTGGCTGAGGAGACATTTTTTCTCACTGTGTCCCCAACCATGTGCAGCTCATGGAGATCACCTGCTCCTACTGAAAGTGGGGCTAGGCTACAGACTTTGTATCTCATGAATCTTTGAATTTCCTTAATGAAAACATTATTAAATGATTCTACCTACTCAAATAAAGCAATAGAATGAATACGGTTATATGTCAGAATATTAGGTGCAGAAATATTGTCATAAGCATCATGTCTTAACTGTTTACAAAATATTGTCGCATTGAATATATAGTTCTCCAGTGGACAAGGATGTCAACAATGTGGTATAAAGAGATCCAATTACTCGATCTCGAGTCATGCCTACAAATTTTAACAACAAAACCTCACCTTTTTTATATTAAAGTTCACTGGTGGTGATGTTCTGTTTTTTAGATTTATTTTCCTTCCCCTCTCCCTTCCCTTTTTTGGGGGTGCCCTTCTATCGCTGGACACTACTACTGAAACCAGAGGTTGCCTCTGGATGAGGCAGGCATATAGCACGTTCTTGGACACCCAATGATAATGCCGTAACGCGAGTGTGGGGCAGAAAAAAGAAATACACTGCACAATTTACATAGCGTTTATGAGGGTGATTCAATCTAACCTACGGTGAAGTAGTTACAAGTGTCCATTCTCCTTCATGATTAATCGGTATATTGAGACTGGGGAACTGAATGGACCAGAAATCCTCCTCCCTACTTGTTGATTACAAAATGATATTCAGGTACCACACCTATAGAATGCGTGCCGGATTCATGAATGACTTTATGATGCAAGAAAGTTCTTTTGGCTGAGTATAGGAGCTTTCAATTATTCCATTGTTAGCTTTTTTTTGGTTTTAGAGCTTTGTAAAGTTCTAATGTGATTTGTTTACCTTTGTAAAAACCTCCTTGAGTTTATTTGTTCTCCTTTTCATCTGATTCTTCAACACTGCTATCTGAGATCTGCTAATGCAGTATTGGACATTAGAATGGTAGGGCTCTATCCTTCTTTCTGTTTATAGGACAACATTTGTCTCAAATGTCTAGCATTGTATTTGAAACTTCATTAACCACATCAATGCTTAGGAGATTCATCGTCAATGCTGACATTTCTTGATTCCCATTGTTCATGACGAGCTCAGCTCGTCATGAGTGTATGGAGGTGTACATCATGACGAGCTGAGCTCGTCATGAGCGTCCAAGGGGTTAATAATTCTAGTTTGCACATCACATAATTTTGTGATCTGTCTTAAATAGTCATTAATAATAAAGAATTTAAGGGAAAAAAGCAAATGCATTCTGGCAGTAAGTGTTGTGGGTTGTACTAAGGACTTCTCAATTGATATGGGCTTCAGGTATGTAATAGAGTTTACAAAAGCATGGGAATTTAGTGACATGGTGACGATTGCTTTCAGATGCATGGTGCATAAACCGCCTGATGCTGTTCCTCTCATGAAGCATACGCATCTATCTTATGTCTTGGCTAGAAAAAGAATGAATGCAATGATCTGAGGCTATACACCTACCTCTGGTGATCTGGGGAGAAAAGGAAGAAGGCTAGCCTCACTGATGGGTTGTCCTAAGGTTCTTGCAGGTCACGGTGAACCTAAACCCAAGATCCACCAATATTTTACTTCATGGTCCCTCCAACATCGTATTGCAGACAGCATGGTCAATAGGAGTAGGGTCCAAGCAAAGTGCTGGACTTCACCAAACAGAAGCAGCTTTAGTGGCTGATAGCCAGACTGATACTGTGCTTAAAGCAGCTGTTTCTGTGTCAGTTGCACTGGAAGACAACCCTTTTACCTAACCTGGACCTTCTCGGAGTAAGTTGGCAAATTGAGAGGAATGAAAGCTTAGAAAGTATGAGAACTGTGTGAAAGGTGAAGATAGACAGAGATGAGCTAGAGGAGAGAGCAACAAGGAAGTTGGGCTGGATGAGACAGGACCAAGATCTGTGGTAGCCTATGTGAGTGAGATGCAGATGTGAGCAACATCAGCTGATCCACATTACTTGAATCCAGACATAAAGCCGTAAGACCTATAGAGAAGGGGGAGTGAGCCGGACAATTTATGCCTGAGACTACTGAGTCAGATGATAAATGAAGTTGAATAGGCAATGTGGGCTAGAAGTAGAGGGATAGGAAAAAGAAGCACAAAGGGAGACTGGCCAGAAGAAAGTTTGGACACAGGCCAAGGGATGTGAGACTAGTAGCATTGATTACTTAGATGGGGTAGGAAGGTGGGTTTAACAAATCCTTCACCACAAGAAATATACCACAGAGGCACTTGCTGAGGTAAAGCAGGTTACAGATGTGAATTAGTGAAGAGGCAGGTTAGAATGTAGAGCCCTGGTAGGAGAAGCAAAGGTGAGATGGAAGAGAAGGTGAGAATGGTTGACATGAGCTTAGGCACAATGATTCACTGAAGTTGGAGACAAAGTTTAGTTCGCTAGAAAATGTGGGAAAATGGATGCATCCTCCAATGCGTCCATCCATCCATCCATAAGACGCATCCGATCAGAGTGTTTGACCAGAAGAGATGAGACAGAGAGGAGATCGGGGATTGGACCATGAGATGCAGGTAGGGATAGCGGACCCTGGTATGTGGACTAGAGAAGAGGATGTCTAAGGAAAATAGCCCTGGGAGAAATAGGAGGTGGGCTAGCTGAATTCATTTGGCATGGGGAGGAATATGATGAGAGGGTTATTAGATGAATTGTGCTGGGGAGCTGAACAAGGCATGAGGTGAACACAGGGAGGTGGTCTTGAGACTGCTGGTAGGAGATTATGGGCAAAATGACTCCTGCAAGTCAATACCAGTTGGTGACATTTGTTCATCAACTAGAGAGTCTGTGATGAACAAGTGGATAAGACTGAGGAAGACAATGGCAAGTGTAAATGACCATTTTGGCCTGGGAGGAACAGACTGGACTAATGTCATATGGTTTGCCTCTTAAAGGCACAGCAGAGAAAAAGCATACACTATGAAAGCAGCCACAATTGGATTTACACCTACTGTAAGACATAATCTACCAAGACTCAAGAAGGAACATGCAACACAGCACAAAGAAAGTTTCATCACCTCTAGGAAGTTTGTGTCTAGAAGGGAACCCTTGTCTGAAAGGTTGTTTCCAGAATATTTCCCTACCTAATAGTGACATTATGGCCATGCTATAGAGATTAGAAAGACATACTTTTAAAACGGAGAGTTGAACTAGTTCCATGTAAGGTTAGATATACTTTCAAGGTATAAAACACTCTAACTAGATTCTTTCAGAAGTGGAGATATACAACCTTATCACCTGATCTTGACATGGCAAGAACAATAATTTCTAATTGAAGGATCAAAAAGGGTGATAGGTCAGAAATGGAGAAAAGTACATAATTTATGGGGTCGAGAAATGTGTTGGGTGTTAACTATACTAACTCCAAACTAACAAATGTTGCTTGACTAGAGGAATGATACACTTTCAGCATGCAGAGATGACAGAGAATGTAATTGTAGCTTCCAGGTCAAAGGGTCCAATTATTTGTGGATGCCAACTAACTGGCAGATGGAGCTGAGGCAGAGGAATATGGAACTACTTAGATTTAAATTCCACCAATAAGAACTATTGCACACCTGATGTTTCCAGGAAAGCTAATGGTCATTAGAAGATTAGACCACCTGTTTGGAGTGAGATGAAGTTAAAGCTATGTTAAAGTTTGGGTACAACCCAGAGAGCACTGGAATGGTAGACATTTGAGACAGACAAAATGGGAAATATGTTCAATCTAGTGTTGCAAATTAAATGGAGACTTTGATGGTGAGCAGGAATTGGTAATATGAAGCAGGTGTTCGTGGATCTGTCTCTGTACAGGGCACTGGAGGTGTTCTATTGGCTGAACCCATAGAACAGGCTCCTGAGAAGGTAAACCGGTTTATTCAAGGGGATACACATGTTAAAGGTTTTTTTAAACATTCCGTAGCACTCTAATACTTGTATTATTGTTTTCTTTAGGCTGAAATTGTGAGTGATTTTTGGGATCTGATTGAACGTCTTCAGTGCTGTGAAGTGGTTGTCACTGTCTAGGTTTAAGATGTGCTGCAGGGAGCCTGGAAATTGAATGGCATAGTGTCAGAATATCGTTGGCAGAATGCCATGTTATGTAGATTTGTATAGCGCACTAATCACCTGAGAGGGTATCCAGGTGCTCGGCCAAGGTATGTGGTCACATATGTATGTATGTATTTATGTATAGGCATTTATATAGCGCACTACTTACCCGGAGGGTCCCAAGGCGCTTCGACCGCTACGAAACCCTTCCTGGCTTCCCTGAGAGATGGTCCCTTAATGGGTATCTCCAGGGTGAGACCAGGCATCCCCGGCAGTCTGGTGGGGCCGTTAGTGAAGATGAGGCAAGCTAATGCCCAGAGTTGCCGAGTGTGATCGCTGATCAGAGTGGGCACCGAGGCGAGAGAATTATCGAGTCCGCTGACCCTGGTCCAGAAACCTGCCGCGCCGGGAATCGAACCCTGGTCCCGGGCCGTCCTCTGCTCTCGGGTCTGCCGCCTCTAACCAGTGAGCCACACTACCAGGGCTACCAGAGCCAGGTACACTTAGGGTTTCTTCTTTTTAGTTAAATCGATTATAACCAATAAAACACTAGCAAAGGTAGTATTTGTTTTTTATTATAAACTATAAAACACTGGATTTTAGTTAATGTGTTACTGCACATGGTGTCAAACAGTACGCTTGCAACCCCTCACCTCTGGCCATTTCAGCGATGGATGCCCCAGCTCTTACCCCCATGGGCCATGATAAGCTACTTAATATTCCTCCGTAGACGTCTGCAAGGTCCCAGGACCCCTAAGACCAAATTCCACTATGGGTTTGAGAGATTGACTCATACGCTACTTTCAAGAGTAAGAATAGAGACACCACAGCTCTTGATACCCTAGCCTCTATTTTCATCTGTGACACTCCATCTGCACATATTTGCCTTTGTTCCCAGAGAAAAATAAGTTATCCCACTCACACACTTGGGTTTACTGGTTATACTGCATACACATAGAAGATCATCCACCAGCCAAGAGCGCTAATTTAAATTGGGAGGAAGATATTGGGGACACTCTTGACGACAACACGTGAAAATATTGTTGTTAACAGACAAAAACAGTTTCCACTAATTATAGACACAAACTACTTCATTTCACTGTTTAAATTGCTTATATTGTACTCAATTTTCACTGCACAAAATTGATCCCACCAAAGACCCAAAGTGTATGTGGTACGAATCCTGCAACATTTTATCAACTATCTTGCCCCTCTATCGAAGCTTACTGTTAAGATAGAGCATGAATGATAGGGATAATCACCAATGTGTAATTTACTTGCACTGCTAAGCTTCTGCTTTTGGGCTACACTGAACTTCTTCCTAAACGTGTTAGACAACTAAGTGCCATCTTGATCCTAGTAGCCAAGAGTACCTTAATGCATGCTTGGATGAAAGGCTCCATGCCTGAAACTAAGACTTGGTTGACAGATGTTGCATAACAGTGTTGAGGCAGCGGCGATATATGCTGAACAAACTACATCACTGTCATGTGATATATGGGGACCTTCCAGAGACTATTTCACTCAACCTCTGTTGGGATCTACACTTAGAACTGTACTACATTGAGCTGAGTCTATCATCCAGGCATGCATCAAGTATTCTAGGCTAATAGGATCAAGTAGCACTTTAGTCGTCTAACAACTTTAGTACTCACTCCTGTAAACATGGTAACATTGTGTTAGACCAATTGGCGTATTTAATGTACTTGCAAGTCCCAGGTTGAGTGGTATACCATATACCCAGGGCTAGTGAATTACATGCTAACAGTGGAGCTGCAGCACTTATTGTGCCACCCATTTAAGTGCCCTTTATAACCTGTCAAAGGAGTGCCATTGCAGCCTGTGTGTGCAATTTTAAATTTCTTCTTCAATCTGGTAAAAGAAATTGTTGCCAGGTCTAAATCTTTTTTTTGTAATACATAAAAGATACCCCTAGGGTAGGCCCTAAAACAGCCCGTAGGGGAAGGTTGTGTTGTGTTTAAAAAGTTGGACATGGACTTTTAAATTTTACTTGTCTTAGTACTGAAAAACTCTCACATTCATTTTTCACTATTAAAAGGCCAACCTCTCCCATTGGATAACATTGGCTTGCCCTATTTCATTTTAATAAGTGATAAATATCCTCATTAATGGTAAACTTGGATTTTTAGATCACATTTCTGAAAATGTCACTTTTAGAAAGTTTGCACAATAATACCAATGAAAAAATACCTGACTACTATTTTGTGCGCCTATATTTTATTTAAACAGGTACAACAAACAGAATCCAGCAATGTGTCTTGCATGGATCTAGTTTCTGATTAACTTTTGTTTCTTTTATTAAATTTTGACTTTATTCGGATCTTTCAAAAGGTTGCAAGATCAGGATAAACATTAAAAACAAATAACAAAACATTTCATAACCAAATCAACTGTCAAAAAATACGAGACATATAGATAAACATATAGGGGCTAATTTACAAGCCCCTTGCGCCTCTTTTACGCCGCAGTTGTGTCACTTTTGTGACGCAGCGGTGGCGTAAAAGATGCGCCATGGTGCGAGATATTAACAAGGTGACGCATCTGGGAGATGTTTCACGTTGTAAAGCCCTGCGCCATCAGGAGGCGTTCCGGCGCAGGGGAGGGCGTTCCTGCGCCGGAACGCCTCCTAAAAGTGGCTGAGTGAAATATTCAAGATTTCACTCAGTCACTTTTAGGCCAATGCTGCGTAAAAAACCCTGCGCCTGTTTGAAGCAGGCGTAAGGCTTGACGCAGCATTGGACAGATAGGGCACCCCTGAGCCTTGCTGGAGCTGCGTCGCGCTTGCAACGCAACTCCAGCAACGCGCCGCCTTTACGGCACAGATGCGTCACGCATCTGTGCCGTTTTTGCCCCATGGTGCGCCGCATTGTAAATACGGCGCACCATGGGTGGCAGAGCTGCGGCGCACAATAACTGGCGCTTATTGTAAATCTGCCCCATAGAATACAAATATGCTGTGAAGCACCAATTGCCACATAATAATTTCACAAAACTTGCGAAACTTTCATTTCATTCCAATTAAAACAGTTCAGTGTCTACACAGTAACACTGCTATAAATTCCAAACACTATTCTCAAAGTGGCGAATAGTGTTTGGCATTTATAGAAGTGTTACTGTGTAGACATTGAACTGTTTTAATTGGAATGAAATGAAAGTTTCGCAAGTTTTGTTCTCCTCATTGGATTTTGGTTGTATTGGTATCAGATAATTTATTAAAATGCACTCTATTTTTCTAAATTAGTGTGGCATTTATCCTGTGCTACTTTGTCACTTTATTCCTGTTTAAGAGCTGCCTAAATACTTTACACGTTGTCTCTAAGTGAAGCCTGACTGCTTTTGTGTTTTGCTATCAGGTGGTTATGCACAGGTTAATTTAATGTGATTGACCCTGACAAGGATTGTAGTTGTTGCTTGAGAAGGGCTTACACCACCCTCAACCAAAAACCAGATATCTCACAATTTGGCTTTAAGATCTTCTGCTGAAAGTTCTCCTGCTGCGTTAGGGCTCTATCTATAAGCTCAGTGACTACAGAAATGGACATTCGAACGTTGGAATGTTGGTAACACCATTGAAGACAATCAAGTGGCAGCAGCCTATAAAACCTGCAATGGGTCCACTGCTTTCAACGTTGCAATATCTCCCAATACACAGTCTCTGCCTCTCTCTTTCCCCTGCCACTTCAAAATATATGGATTTGGTGGGGAAAGACAGAGCCAGACCCTGGGCAGCAGGGCACACACGATCCTCCCCTCTACCTCCTCCCATTGCTCACTGTGTCATTGGAGCCTCAGAAGGAGGGAGGGGGGAAAGCTGCACAACTCCTGGGTCTTGCTGGCGCGGCTGAATGAGAAAAGTAGGTTAGCCTAGCTCAGTGAGAACCAGGGGATCACTTCATCCTCCTTTCCCAGGTATTGCTGCTAATGTTCAACAGCTAACAGCCGGGTGCGCTGCGACCTGCTGTTATCTGCTGGACATTCAAGGAAACAGCTCTCGAATGAAACCTTCAGTGCTGCAGGGGGGTTTCAAGCCCCTCAACTCCGAGACACCTTTGTTTTTTTAACTAAGATATTCTGCCCTCATGGGGCGGAATGTTTTAATATGGCCTTATAGCCCACCGTAGCAGGCTATACCGGCCATTAAAGCCCTACTCTCTTGTTAAAGGCTCTAACCTTCTCCTTGGGCCTTTAATGCTGGAGCAGGCCTTTAATGGCGGGTATAGCCTGCTACAGTGGTCTGTAAGGCTATATTGAAACATTGGAATGTTGGGAGCTCCATTGAAGACAAGGAAGTGGCCCAAATCTAATAATGGCTGGTAGAAGCCTTCTAGTCCAAAAGTTCAATACTTGTCTTTCTTTTTCTCTCTTTTTAATTTAAAAGATTCTATCCTTAGTGGGTAGAATCTTCTATTAGCCTTATAGCCATTCTGCCTCACGCTATGCCGGTTGTTAGAGGCCTGAGCAGCAGGGACTTTAACAACCGTGATAGCCCTTGGCAGTGAGCTATAAGGCAATATTGGCAATTTCCTGAAGTATAATATGAAAAATGACAAAGAATACTGATATTAGTCTTTAGTCTGGTCTGTGGATTATGCAGGCAAAAGCAGGTTTCCTCTACCTGACTCTCTTTCACCAGCTGCCCACTACATAGCGTTTTCAGTTCAGGGTTCTTTGCATGATCCAATGGTTTTTCATAGGGAGGGACCAGCATTTAATTCCAAGTGCTGGTTAATCCAGTCTCAAAAAAAGACCCTTATCTGTGGGATGCATGCTTCCTGCTCTTGGTTTGGGTCTTCAGACAGGCATGGGGTGTCAATAGGGTTTTAAGAGTGCTGAAAGATCAGCTCTGGATTAATCTATTTTTTGGAGTTTCTCAACATCATGGACTACTCTCAGTTCTAAAGAGGCACGAAGACCCCGCTCTTCTGTTTATTTATTTATTTATTTATTTGTTTATTTACGAAGCTTATAGAGCGCGCGGCTACCTCCAGCGGGGGTGTTCCGGCGCTAAGATTACAGGTTTATCACAAGAGAGGGTTGCCTAGTTCATGTCCATCCGAAAAGAAAACCAAGGGCTGCAGAGGAGCTCTTAATTAGCGTTTGGTAAACAGCCAGGTTTTTAGTTTGCGTCGGAAGACTTGCTCAGACCAGGTGAACCTAAGGTCTAAAGGTAGGCTGTTCCAGAGCTTGGCAGCTGTAACGGTGAAAGTTCTGCCGCCACTTCGGGTAAGCCTGAATCTGGGGACGTTCAGTAAGCGAAGGCTGTTAGATCTCAGATGTCTTACTGAAGATGATATCTTGAGTCTTTTGCTCAGATAGGCCGGGCCAGTTCCATGAATTGCCCGGAAGGCAAGGATCAGGATTTTGAAATCAATGCCTCGGGCTATGGGAAGTCAGTGTAGCTCATCCCCGGTATGCTCTGACTGAGTTGCGGGCGGGGATATTTCCAATAAGCCTTGCTGCCGCGTTCTGAATGATTTGTAGTCGGTCTATAAGATATTGGGGGGCGCCGGCATATAGGCTATTGGCATAATCAAGATGTGCCGTGATAAGTGCCTGGACAACCGTTTTGCGGGATGTCTGGGGGAGGTAGGGAAAAATCTTCCTGATCTTACGCAACTTATTAAAACAGGCGGCCATAACTTTATTGACCTTATCCTTCTTTTCCCGCTGTTTTATCGTTTTTAGCCTACTGAACAACCAGGTGCCTTTCAGTGGACAAGTTTTTTGTGCAAAGAAAGAAACAGAGTAAAACATAAATTGCTACTGCCACATTAGTGGAGGAATTACAATCCATGTTTACTCATTTTTTTCAAAAGCTATCAAATGTATGAGTCACTACATCTTGGGGGCAAATTAGCCTGCGATGTCAAGTAGTTAGATTTATTGCTACCGGAATAACTTGAAGAGAATGTTTGTTATATAATGATTGGAACAAGTCTTTTCAACCACTTTTTAACATGCACTTCTTCTTCAAACTATACTTATATACCACAAAAGAAGGCCCCATCTTCTCTGCAAGTACTGGCGCCCGCCTGTAGGTGGCGCCATATGCTGGAGCTGCCTCGAAATGGTTCATAGAACGGTGGTTTTTAATGTTGTGCTACTGCTGCTGGAGCGTGAGAAAGGGCCCAGTATAGATATGGGACCTGCCCATACAAACGCTTTTGATGGACCTGCTAGTGGTTAATCTCACACATTAATTCTAGCTGTTTTAGATATAGACAGTGGCCAAAGTGGGGGGGGAAAGTAGGGGAACTGTGGGCGGAGAATTAGAGGGCAGGAGTAACCCGAGGATTGGGTCAGTGGGCGGAGACAGAGTTGTGGTAGAAATAACAGAACGTCCCAATTTGTATTATTTGTTTGGCATTTCACTGACCACATACAGCTTATTACATTATTTAATTCACCCAATGGATACTCATGTTTATTTAAGATTTAATATGAATTATTGACATTCAAATACATTCACAAAGTGGGACACTCTTCCAATCACAGAATGTCTCAAATACACTTGAAAGTGGAATAACAAGCCATTTGTCTCGGAGCCATGCAGTTTCTGTCATCAGCATTTCTCACTTTTTCCACAAGAGCAGTTCAAACATAAATGGCAAAATATCATAGTTTGCAAATGTTTTTGACATAAATATGGCTCTGTCACATAATATATCACCTGCTATATAATCTGACAATTTTAACAAAATAAAATCTTTTGTAGCTCAAACAGATCAAAAGTTACTACAAAGTGTGACTTGTGTTGCTGCGAAGTGGCAGGCCCTTTGTAAAGGTTGAATGGTCACCTTTCTCACTGCTGCATTTATATGTTACACTGATCTTAATGAGGCAAAACTCTTGGCAGATTCTGTTATTATGCGCAAAAACTTCAAAATAATAAAGTCTCTGAAAATGTACCGCTTTATGCTGCAGCATTGTTTCTGCTACATAATTTACAACACTACGACATAATTTTGGCCTCCATTGCTGCATAATTCCAGTGGCCCCAAAGCAGGCAGCACATATTAAAGGTGCTTGTGCATGAAACAGACAGCCTGTGAAGTTTGCAAACTTAGTTTGAAGTGGCTAAAAATCCTGCATTGCTGATCCCTGGTGAGTTGCAATACTACTGCTAAAACAAGGCCAATGGAGGTGTCAATCGGTGGGGCAGACTGGTCTCAAGGGTCCTGTGACCTCAGTGACAGAATCACTGTCGTTGATTCGTAGGCCTGCCTGCAAGGCTAGAGGTGTACTTCATTATAGATCGTGCTTGCCAGGCCTTCAAGGTTAACCGACACTTGCCACCGCTAGGGTCCACCTAGTGGTGCCACGACACCAGGGCTTCTAATGTCTAGGGGGCCTTCTAAGGTCTCGCAAGGGAATGTGCTCCCTCAGGAGAGTGTTCAGGTTGACTAATCAGGAAGGCTGAACCTTGTTCCCCAGTTACAAATTCAGCAGCTCTGACCAAAGTGCCATATCCTCTCCCAAACTGAACACCATACTGCCCCACTGAAAGAAACTCGCACTGCCTTCAGCGACAACCCAATTGAGGGCAAGGTGTGGCACAGAGAGCAGAGCGGTTGACACCGGAGATTGGGGTTCAAGTTTTGATCATGTGACTCTTGGGCAATAGCTCACTTATTCTTCCCAAGGGCCTCCTGCTCCTTGAAACCTTAAGGGGTGATATGTTTACGCTTTACAAATAGGAATTATTTATTTATTTATTGTGCCACGCTATAAACAACTGGATGCGACTCAATTTAAATTATACAGTAGACAAGAGTAATATGCTGCCTGAAAAAAAAGTTAAAACATCTTTAAAAGTAAAGAGTCATAGGGAAAGCAAGATTAAGTAGAGCATGTGAAATGTAAGCAGGAACAACATGGTTACCTTAACACTCATTCAGAAATCAATGAGTGTTTTTGCGTGAAAATTTAAGGACATGACTACAGGGCCTTGAAGGGACCCGTTTCAATGTCCATTGCTTATAACCTTACGAAACGTAAGCAGTGTGGTTTAAAAAGACCACATCCCTGAACACAGAGATGCAGTACACAATTTATCAAATAAAATAAGGAAAATAACTGATGAGGATCACATTAAACGTTTTCTACCCTACGCATCAACCAGGTATTTCAGTACTCCCAGGAATGGTGCATTTCCCCAGCCGAGGAAAACAATGGTGTTAAAAAAAAAAAAATACGAAAACAAAAGTAGCGCTTCACTGGATAACTCTGTAAAGTGGCACTAAAGTGTTTGGGTGTGAATAAAACCAATCTGACCACTTTGTGTCCACTCTGTCTTGCTTTATTTAGTTATTTTTTGTATTTTCAAACTTTTTTGTTCTCTCCGTCCCGAGGCTGCACTTTGGAATACAGAATAACGGAAAAAGACATTTTCACCCAAAAATTTTCTTTCTTTTTTGGATCCATTTCACAGGGGAATAAGTAAAGTAGAGGAAAGAGAGGATAAGAGACTTTTGTTGTAGTCACGGTTTTCAGCAAGGGAGGAGGAGCGAGACAGAGACAGAAAGAGAGTGAATAAAAGGAAGAAAAAGAGAAAGAGGTGGCAGCTGCCAGCAGGAGAGCAGGAGAAGTGGAAACTGTCCTTGTCTTCTCTGGGCAAGGAGGAAAAGTTTACAACTAAAATCTTTACAAGGGAATGGCGGAATGTGGTGTGAAGCAAGAATGCTAATGCCATGCTCCGCCATTCTGAAAATGCAGGGGTGAGCTTTATTTAAAAAGATAAGGCACATTCCTCCGTTTTCCCTGCCGCTGGTGCTAAATTAAGCTGCCTAGCACCAACGCAGGAACGCTTACACCATAGTGCAAGGGTGTCGGCTTTGAGAGTGAGAGAGCGCAGTTTGAGTAAAATGTAGAAGTGCACCATATTTACAAGCACGTTGCATGAGTTTAGTTAAAGGAACATATAAGAGTGTCGAATTATAGAGTGCATACACATACGAGTGTTTAGGTAATATAGAATGTATATCTTAGTGTGAAAAGCTAATGTAGTAATGTTTAGAGATGCTAGAATGTTATTAGATTCCATGTTATGTAGCTGTTGCTGAGGAGAATGTAATGCTGCCAAACGTAGAAATGTGTAGGCCTCATGGCAGTTCATTAAGAAAGAAAACGTGCCTTTACATTTTCACATGGGATGGACTACTGTCGTTATAATTCAAAGTATTATTGATCATGGACTGAAAATATATGTTTTATAGAAGTGTTTCCTATAACCAGAGTGTGTAATAAGTTAGAATACTGTTTTAGGCTGTGAAATAAAGGTTCATAGAGTGCACAGGCCTGTTTCATGTAATTCTAGTGGGCCTGGAGAGATAAGTCGTTTCTTTTGATCTGCATGTGCTAGTTAAAATCAGGTCGTGTTAAGCATAAATTGTGGACCATGCTCGAAGGTTTACGACTTGTGAGATAAGCTGGAGGCCGGAATTTGGGGCCCACTTCATGGGTGTCTGTTTGCAGGTGCGAGGGGGTTCCAATCAAGAGAGTGATGAATAGAGCTCTGTTCTGGGAGACAGGCACAGGCCTGGAGGAGGCTTCAGGAATTTCCTGGGGGGTACCGTCTTGCCGGAGAAGAGCCTGGGAAGCAAGGTCAACGCTAACAAGAAGCCCAGAGGAGTATCAGCATGGAAAAAGCCAGAACCGACACCACGTGAGAGGTGTACGTGAGGGGCGTCTCTGAGGGGCGTTTCAACTGTAATTGTGATTCTGTATTAGGGACAGCACCCTTGGGTGGAGTTAGGGCAGATGGCTTGAGGAACCTTAGAGAGCGGATGGGTAGGCAGAGAGGGCATGACTGCGATGCACAGATTTACAACAGAGACTAAGGGAAAGTGAGTGAACTTCTTTGGAAGTCACCACGGCTGACACCTTTTTAGGTTAAGTAGGGATGTCACTTAGTCTAGTGCAGGGACAGTCTAATTTGGATTTTTCTTCCTTTTGTAAATGACGCTCAAGTTACAACTTGTGTCTATTCTTGCAAACTTGCTGATCTTTGAATTAGTCTTGGTGATATTCTTCTGTCGCCTAAGAGCATTTAGAGACCTCATGTTTGTATTGATGCCAGTGTATCTTTTGAACCTTATATTGAGATGTTTGTATCTCCAGTTATCATTGGCTTTATAATAAAACTTTAAAACTTATTCGTGGTAAGTGGTTCTTCGGAGTCGTGTAAAGTTTTGAGTTGATTAACCTAGTAGTGGATTGCTTTTTACTCTATGACAGGTAACAAAGGTTCAGTCGACCTGAGTTGGGATCTAGATCTATAGTGATTAGATAAGAGATCAAAAATCCCACCGTAGCAAGAGAATGATTGTTTATCTGCAGAAAAGTGTCCCTTCCTGCAGATAAACAAACTTCTATGTGTGCTACATTGTGCAGCACACATAGAAGTTGCACATCGAAATTGGAAGACGAATGCATGACGGGGAGTGGGGAATAGCGCTGGAATTCTCTAAGAAAGTGTCTAGAAATGCACAATTTAAAAATATTCAGTTTTACGTCCTACACAGAGCATTTCAAACACTGGCGCGTCTGCGGCGCTTCTTCCCAGATACCCCCTTTCTCTGCCCCAGATGTCGCTCACCAGACGCACATTTCCAGCACATGTTTTGGAGCTGCCCCACTCTTCGCCCATATTGGTCTATAGTCCTAGACACGCTCACAGAACTCACAGGACTCCCGGGTCTCCACATGTGGGAAGCAGTTGTGCTCGGAATATTCTGAAAACCAAAAACTCATAAGGTCCAAGTCTGCTTCGCCTCCTAACCACGCTCCTGGCCAAACGAAGTATAGCCATGACCCGGCGAACTGCATTTGGCCCCGCGATAGAGGCATGGGTGGGTGCGGTGCAGAAATGGGCGAGCCACTGAGGGAGGAGGAAGCAAAGGGTCTACGAAAACATCCCATATCGCTAGAGTGGACCTTACTATCCCACCAGTTTGAGCAATCACGCGCGCGCACTGATCCCAGTGCCTCTCAGCACGACCCCACAAACCCGACAGCACATCTCTCACAGCGAAGCATACATGCCACTGCCCCCTACTCTGACTGCCACGTGAAGTAGGAGCCCCCCGCTACAATGTATAATGCACCTAGCGACACTGTCCAACAGGTAGCCCTTAGACAGGGTTAGGTCATGCCAACGGCCTGTAGCTGACTTGCCCCAGACGCTATCCATGATGCCCATGCCCTGACTCCCTCCCTCCTCCCACATACCCCCAGTTTATTCTCCCTGGTTCCCACCAACAGCACGTTACAGATAGAACAAGTGTACTGCAACTGCGTTTCCGCCGCACACACGATGAACGCTCTTTGGTTGAACAACGGTATGACGGTTGCTGCAAATGGTGCTTATTACCATATAACCTGCTTGCATTGCAAAAATGTTAATAAAAAATATTTTTTTTTTAAGTTGCACATCGTCATTTTTTATGTGCAGGAAGGGACACCTTCCTGCACATAAAGAATCATTCATTGCGTTTTGCTGTTTCGCAGCACACATAGAAATAGCAAAAGCAAAGAGAAATAAAGCATTACTCCTGGATTTGCCAGGGTAAGACCAGGTTTTCCCTGCTCTTAATTTTGGCACTGCTCTTATTTAAATAAAAAATTCTTTGTAAATAGGGGGCAGCGTCAAAATCAACGGGTGTTGCGGTGGAAGTCCCACCACAACACCCATTGCCCACTCCTTTCACCCTAAGTATAGTGTGAAAGGGGGCCTTATTTACAAGGCAGTGTTAAGCCACATTAAGTGGCTTAACGCCACCTTGCAAATAGGAGGAAGCCGCTATAGGCACTACAACATCGTTAAATGTGCCGTTCCTGTGGCGATAGGAGCTTGTAAATATGTCCCAGAGTCCTTTTCCTTCTCTGCTTCCTGCCCGCCCCGAACCGCCACGAACAGCCGAGTCTTATCTGGAGGCCCTGACTATTTCTGCCGCCCTGGGACACAATTTTAAAATAAAAAAGTAGGGGAACGGATTATATAAAATTTAAAACGTAGGGGTACACCGTGACCTGCCGATCCCTCTCACTTAGATCACTGGATTTAGGTTCAAGACATCTTTGCATTGAAGAAGATTTGGAACAATAACATGTTGTGGAAATAGCGTAAAGAAAATTTTGATCACATGTTATCTGTCTGTGAGGGTTTTGCCTGGTTTGAAGTATATCATTTTTCACCCAGTAAATGCGTGTGCTACTAACTTGTCTATAGAGACAAACAATATAATTTTAGGATGTTATTCTACTGGGAGATGAACGTATCCTCTCCTGAGTTGCATCAATCTGCAACACAAAAATCTTGTAATATTCCATATGTTCTAATTGTGCCTTTTCTTTGCTTGACTCATGGCTCCTATTAAGGTTATTACTGTTTAATTAAAATGTGTTTATTTCGGAAGCACGATTTTAAAGAACATTTAAAATTAAAATACATTATATAGCAATACGCAGACAAACAAACATGGACATTTCAATCTGTTTAATTGATTTCAGGTGCTCTTCATTCTAATATATATTATTCATGCCTAAATTAAGCAGGAAGTTTAAGAGGACCATTTTTTCAGAAAAACACTCTCAAGTAAATGCCAGAGTTGTTTTCTCATCTCCTGGCACACATTGTTCTACATTTACTAATGAATAAACAATTCTGTTCTTTTTCTTGGTTAGTAGGAAGGCCATTGGAATTATGCAGCAGGGGAGGACCAAATTATGCGGAAAGGTTGACTAATAAATTAACTGGAAAGCAAAGACAAATTAGGCAGCGTATTTCTTCACTATTCTATCATTTTCATGAAAGTTAACACTTTGTGGATAAAGTTTTCACATCATGAGCGCCAGTTTAACATCTGAATACCGCAATCAGCAACTTGTGTGTGGCAATATTTTTGGTAACGTTCAATCCCTTAGAGCAGGGGTCTCCAATCTTTACTGTATTGAGAGCTACTTATGTTCAATAAAACACATTATCAGCTACTAATATTATTAGTGCAGTATAATTTCAATTTTTTTTTAATGTATATTAATTCAACCAAGTAATATCTTTATAATTTAGCTACTCAGAGATAGCTCAAGAGCTACAGTAGCTCACGAGCTACTGGTTGGAGACCCCTGCCTTAGAGATAGATAAAAAAAAATTAAATAAATCTGCGTTTGTGAGGTAGACATTCGATAATGGGGCACATGCTGCAAATATAGGATTATGCATTTAATGCTACATGATTGCACCATTCCAATGCCCCGGCTAAATATAAAGGGACTTATTTAGAAGCCCCTAGCGCCTCGGGTGCGTCACTTTTAACATGGGAAGAAGTGACGCAACGGCGGCGCAAGAGGCTTGTAAATAAGCCCCATAGTGCATTCTGTGCATTGGTATTCTCATTCTAGTATAGGGCGAGTGTAGATTTTTCACACAGAGAAAAAATGATAGAGAGCTCTTCAATTAAAAAAAAAAATACTTTTGGACTCCAGCAGTCCTTCAAGGCCTCTTATGTACAAACAGAAATCCTCTCTGGAATAATGAGCTATTGTTAGTACCTAGGCATTGCAGCCCTTTACCTTCTATGCTGCCACCTGCTAACACACACAAACACAATAACAGTGTCGTTCATTTCTTTGTTGATGACATTCAAAAGATCTGTGCTGATTTTTCAGCTAAGCACTTGAATTTTCCTGACTCTAGGATATGCAGATGTCCTGGGCCTTCATCAATGGAACAAGTATCCTGACTTACAAAAGTGATTTTCAGTCAGTATTAGACTCTGAGAAATCTTTCTTATGTACATAACGTCTGACATTTCTCAGTTCCATTTTCACTGTGCATCTCAGGTGGGGGAGGACGCCTTATGCTCAATAGATGGGATGGGTGTCTCTTTGCCTGTTCTCCTTCATCTGTCAAGGTCACAGGAACAAGTGGGGCTCCTTTCAATTGCATCTACTTGCTTTGGGTTTGTATTGTGTATTCTGAAGTAAGTCTTCTCCATCCTGTCTAGTGCCACAGTATCAACTTACCGGTACTTTCAGGTCAAGTCACCTGTCTTTGTGGGGTACCCTGGAATTGCATACTGACACCTACTTCATTTATTTTCTAGATGGAAATGCTGCAACATGTTATAGGTACCTTCTTCCACCAGCATATTGATAAAACCAAGCTCTCTTACTGAGAGCCTCTTGTATGAATAATAGATTCTAAAACTAGTTATTCACTGCAATAAAATAGTAACGATGTAAAATAAAAGCTCGCTCTCGTTGTTGCTACCTTATAAAGTAATTTCCAGACTGTCTCGCTGGGAGCGCTCTTTCGCGTGACCGAGCAGGACACTCTGACCTATCTGGCAGCTCAGCATCTGGCTTCTGGCATCTGGTTGATGTTTAATGCACTATATACCTACAATCTGAACTCCAAGCTTATTTTACCTGCATCAGGGGCACAGTCACTTTCCTGGGGACATTGTAGATGGTGGGCAAAGCTACCATAAGAGGGCTGGCACAGACCTTCCTGCAGTGTCAAGAGAAAGCTAAATTAGGCCAAATAACCACAATCAATCAATCAGGGAATTATAAGCACACTACTCTCCCGTGAGGGTCTCAAGGCGCTGGGGAGGAGGGTCCGCAGGTCCGTTTGGCCGAAGAGCCAGGTCTTGAGGTTCTTCCTGAAGGTGTTTAGGGAGGGAGCATGTCTGATGTCTGCCGGCTGCTAGTTCCAGGTCTGGGCTGCCATGTAAGAGAAGGATCTTCCATTTGCTCTGGTTCTGTGGATGCGCGGGGTTTCGGCCAGTGTGAGGTTGGAAGACCGAAGGTTTCTTTGGGGTACGTGGAAGTTGAATCTGTCATTGAGGTATTTGGGTCCGATGTTGTGTAGGCATTTGTAGGCGTGAGTGAGGATTTTGAAGGTGACTCTTTTCTCCACGGGGAGGCAGTGGAGCTTTTGCAGGTGTTGGCTGATGTGTTCGTGCCGGGGGATGCCGAGGACAAGTCTGGCGGAGGTGTTCTGTATAGTCTTGAGTTTGCAGAATAGGGATTTGTTGATGCCAGCGTAGAGGGCATTTCCATAGTCTAGTCTGCTGGTGATGAGTGCATGGGTGACTGTCTTCCTTGAATCAGGGGGGATCCATTTGAAGGTCTTGCGGAGTATTCAGAGGGTGTTGAAGCAGCTTGATGTGACTGCGTTGACTTATCGGTTCATGGTGAATTATGAGTCGAATATGATGCCAAGGTTCTTGGCGTGGTCTGAGGGGGGAGGCGGGCTTGCAAGGGCAGTTGGCCACATTGGAAATTTAAATACTACATGCAGAGAAACAACTCCTGCGAGCTCCATCAGCGACTCTAGACCAGCAATTACACAGCCTCCAAGCTTCCCTGAGACAAATCTTGCTTGAGGAGGCTCCACAGTGTTAGAGGGCATTCACGCAGCGAATATATGAACGGTGGCAGAAAGCTGATAAACTCCTCTACTGGTTAACAACCAAATTGTCCCCAAAATCATAGAGCCAGCCAATGTTTCTAACCGCATCTCCACTGAGGTAGTCTCGGTGTTCGTTTATTATCCTCGACTCTATGCTGACTTCCCCCGTCCATTGGTTTTAGGAAGAATGCTCAGTTCTTAAAGATATCCTGCTCCCGCACCTTCCCACGGCTCTCCGGGATGACCTAGATAAGCTGCTGACACTAGAGAAAATTTTGGAGGCAGTGACAGATCTGATGATAGGGAAGACAATCAGACCTGATGGGTTCCCCCTAGAAGTCTACCAAAGATTCTGTGATCCCCTCTGTCCTTACCTCCTGGACACATTTCAAGAGGCCCTAGACACCGTGTGCTTCCCTGCGGGGCTGCACATGGCCACAATTGTGGTCCTTCCGAAAGCTGGGAATCCGCCAGAGCGATTCTCTTCCTACAGGCCAATCTCTTTAATTAATGTGGCACTTAAGATTTATGCTAAAATTCTTGCACCCACCTATAGCAGTCCCTTCTCCTCTTGATCCACCCAGATCAATGTAGCTTCATGTCTCACCGTAGTGCTAGGCATTGTACAGAGAGAGTGCAGGCGGACCTGGCCCATACTCGGCCCTCCCAGATCCAAGTGCCCTCTTTTTAATTGACTTTGAGAAGGCATTCGACTCAGTGGATTCTTCCTATTTATTTGAGATCCTGCTTGGGCTTGAGCATGGGCTTTGCCCCACATATCGTGTGACATACCTGTGACTGCTGTACACCCCTCCTATGGACCACTTTCAGAGCTGTTCCTGATTCATGGGAGGACCAGGCAGGGTTACCCTCTCTCCCCACTACTTTTCGCTCTTGCCATCGAGTCTCTGGCGCATCTCGTCTACTCTGACACTCAGGTTCGGTGGTGGCATAAGTCATGTCGGGAGAAGGACAAGATAGCTCTCCTTGCTGATGACACCCTCTTCTTTCTTACGAACCTGCATCTTTCAGGCCACTGCATCCTGGAAATACTGTCTGTATATGAGTCAGCGTGCGGCCTTAAAGTAAACTGGAACAAGTCACTACTAGTTCCTACCTGTGGGGACCAAAGCACCACCAATTGGCATCATTCATTCCAATTCAGAAACTCGGCCTTCACTACCTGGGTTATCATACTACTAGAGACCTGGATCTCATGTGGGGCCTCAATCTCACACCACTAACCATCAAAATGAGCAACCACCTGGGCTAGGGAGATTCGCTCTGTTCAAAATGATGGTCCGCCACAGGTTTTTATACACTCTCCAACACTTCCCCCTAATTATCCAGAATCAACGCTTTAATCTGTAATTTCATATGGGCTGGTCGATCGCCTCGCAATACTTTGACAAGATGTAGACAGTCAGTCTACGATGGAGGCTCGGGCAAGGCAGAAGTCAAATGATACTATTGGGCATCACAGTTGACAGTGATAAACGACTGGTTAACAGGGGGGTTGGGATGATCCAAAATACTGATTGGAACATTTACTTCTAGCGCTGGATGCCATCTTGGGTCTGCTCTACAGGAACCCTATTCCCCTTCAACTCCCAGAACTGATGGCGGTGGTTGTCAGGTTGTTGAGGGCCACCTCACGATTTGTGGGATGGGAAATGGCTTAAGCACACAGCCTGCCTGGCTGATTTTCAGACCTGGGATAGAATAGGTCTCACGACTCCCGGCGATGTCTGGCAAAATGGGCACCTCTGTTCCTTTCAATACCTGCAGCAGTAGTTCTCTTTAGCTCACACTCAATTTTATCAATACTTACAACTCAGTCATGCACTCTCCTACCACCTAGGTAACTCCGCTGACATACCCGAGTTCAGCCCGCTGGAGACCATTATTTTAAGGGACCATCTGGGCAAAGGAGCAATATCCGGTATATATCGTACATTGGTGACTCATTGGTACTGAAAGTCATTATAAGTTAGCACTATCCCATTTTCTTAGTAAGCAGGATACTCCTCAGTGAAACAGCCTTCAGGAGAAGTTTTGAGCATAACTTGCAACATCTAACAAAAGCTGTTCAGGAATGTGTGAAAAAGCATGGGCTAATGATAGCTTATAATAATAACATTTATGTGATGTACACTAATTTGTCTAAAGAAATATTCCATCAATCATGTCATGCTGAATCTGTATTCCAGAGCTAATGTTTTATGTACAAAATTTCTGTAAAATCCCTTGATTTTTTGGGATTAAACCAGAAGAGTGTCCTATCCTGTAGGGATGCTGTCTTAGCTTTTCTTGATGGTAATAGCGATGCTGTCTGACTCGCTGATGGGGAGGTGAATGCAGGAGTGAAGACACAGAGACAGAAACAGCACATTTTTAACTAATATGACTTTTCCTATAAAATGTGTCACCATCAAAACATATTAATAAACACACTTCTAAACTTTATATTAAATTTGTTTGAACTGCAAATATACTATTTCATTATTTAAGTATAATCTGTTTCATAAAAATCATTATTACTCAATGTTATTTGTTACATGAAAAACTATGAACCAAAAAAAAACTTCTATAATGTGGGGGGCCAATAGTTTTTGCTTTTTTAAAAACAAAATCCGACTTAGGGATTTTTTTTTCTCAAAAAAGAAAAAATCGCTAAAGGTTTGACAAAGCTATCAGTCCAATTTTAACTGCTGGAGTGGCAGTTTCTGCCTATGACTAGAAATGTCCACAAGGCCAGCTCTAAGAGCCGCATGTACATAGGTTTCATTTTGCAATTTCGTAATGGCCAATTTTTCTGATTGACTATTAGGAAATCGCAAACACGTATGTACTTATGTGTCTTTGACACACTTAGCGATTCCTAAAGGGGTCACATATTTATGAAGTAGGTGGCAATATGCGACCCGTTGGGAATCACTAAAAATACAGGGATTGTGGACTGTGTTTGCTTTTAAATAAAGCAACGTTTTTTTTTTAATGCAGCCTGTTTTCCTTAAAGGAAAACGGGATGCGTTTCAAAAAGAAAAATGTAATATTTCAGTTTCATTTTTTAAGAGAGTCAGTGGCCCACTGCCTGCTCTGAAAAAACATTTTCTTGTGCATTCACAAAGGGGAAGGGACTCCTACCCGTTTGCGAATGGGCTAATACCAACCTGAAGTAGGCAGTAAAATGTGAATGTTTTACAACTTGCATACCGTGACCAAAGCATTTGTACATAGCACTGCGAGTCGCTATTAGAAATGGACGCCCCTAACACTCCCCTTCCTAATACCGAATCGTGAATCCATTTTGCGATTCTCTAACAGGTTACAGAATTGCAAAATGGGTTTGGTACATAATAAAATGCATTTTTTGGTCCCAAACGTCCCCAATCTGCGGATCGGGCTGTTTGCAACGGGAAAAAACGTAACTACATGTGGCCCTAAATCTCTAAATGTAGAGTATGGGTACTCCATTAAGGCAACGGAGTATTCTACTCTGTCCCCCTGGCAGAGTACACTCCATACTCAGGGGTTTAAATCATGCCCTAGATATACAAACATTCAATACAATTAAATACAGCTAAAGTTGAATATTTACTATTCACACAATCAGGTTCTTCTCTCAGTATTTATATCCAGTTTTATATAATTTTCTCACATTCCCAAGTTAGCTTCATAAAGGTGCTCTCTTTTGCAGGGGCGTCGTCAACCCTCTGCTTTAACAGCTACCACAGGGTGGGGTTCTTGATGAGCCTCTTCTTTCTACAGTGGGCCGAAAAAGGCTCATAATTAACGTGAAATAATAGATGAGTGGATGATTCGAAAGGGTGGATGAAACGATGATGAGAGGATGGATGGATGGATGAGTGAAAGGGTAAATGGGTGGATTGATGGATAGATGAGTGAAAGACTATGAATGGACAGAGTGAATGAAAGCTTGGATAAATGAGAGAAATGATGGATGTAAGGATAGATGAGTGAAAAAATGGATGGATGAGTGAAAGGAAGTGTAGATGGTTGGCTGGATGAAAGGGTGGACGGATGGATGAGTGGAAGGGTAAATGGATGGACCGACGAATGAAAGGATGCAGGTATGGGTGAGTGGTGAAAGGATGGATGTATGAGTGAAGGGGTAAATGGCTTGATGGATTAGTAGATGGATGGCCCAGAGGATGGATGAGTAAACAGGAGGATGGATTGATAGAGTGAAAGGGTGGATGGATGGATTGAAAGGGTGGATGGATGAGCAAAAGGATGAATGGATGGATGATTTAAAGGATGGACGAAAGGGGACTGGGTAAGTGAAAGGGTGAATGACTGGTTGAAAGGATGGATCGATAGGTCTGTTGGGTAGGTTTGAATAAGGATGGATAATTTTGGATATTGAAGGGTGGATAGATGAGCAACAGGATGAATGGATGGATGATTGAAAGGATGATTGAAAGGGTGGATGAAAGGGGGATGGATAAGTGAAAGGGTGAATGACTTAGGGAAAGGATGGATGGATAGGTCTGATGGCTAGATTAGAATATGGATGGATAATTTTGGATATTGGTGGTCTGACGGATGGACGACAGATGGGATGGTGATAGACTAAATGCTGGATGAAATATTAAATGGATAACAATATGTAAATGAAAAAAGGTGGATATTAGCAGGAGGATGGAGAATGAAAGTATGAACGGATAAATGCTTGGATGAAAGAAACAAGCAAGCTCTTCTGGGGAGGGTTTCAGTGACTTGCTGAGCTTGCTTGGTGCCATAAGAGCTTTGGTTTACAGGGGGGTATTTAAATTTTCTGCTTACACCCTTGATCTTGTATACTTTTGGTTACAGCTTTCACCTCTCATCCTCAGCTCTAAATTATTCTAATGTTCTATTTTCTCAGCTCTCTTTGTTAAAAAGAAACGTTTGGCCTCATAGGGAAGCGCAGCAGGCCTATAAGATACAGCGCATTCCTGTCCTTTCCCCCTGCGCCGGCGCACAATCGACTGCTGTGCGCCAACGTTGGCACATTTGCACCATGGTGCAAGGGTGCCTACGTTACGGGATGATTATTTTTTTACAGGAAGGTAAATCTTTCTGTACAAAAATAATCACAAGATACTTTTTCCTCTTTCTACGTGTGCTGCAGAATGCAGCACGCATAGAAAAAGGAAAAACGAGGAGAAATAAAGATATTTCTCCTTGTTGTGCCTCCCTTACACCTCCCCTGGAGAGGCGTAAGCTTTTGGCGCTGACTCAGATTTACGATTTCTCGTAAATCTGGGGCAGTGTCAAAAGGCCATGGATGTTGCTGGGAACGCCCCCAGCAACACCCATTGCACGCCCCTTTAACGCAGAGCACTGCGTTAATGGGACTGATATTTATCAGGCAGTATTAAGCCAAAAAAAGTGGCTTAGTGCTGCCTGATAAATATCATGCAGGCTTCTGCGCCACGAAACATCACAGGAAGTGACGTTCCAGAGGCGCAAGGAGTCTCATAAATGAGGCCTCTAAAGTTTAATCTCAGGTTTTCAGTATATGCACTACTAGTTTAGAGACTGAATCAGGGACATTCTGACTGGTGGTCTACCTCAATAAGGGCCATATGTATCAAGAAGTCATTTTGCGATTCTTAAATTGCGTTATTTTGCGAATCTCTTTTTGAGAATCGCAAAATGCTATGTATGTAGGATTTGCAATAAATTTTGCGATTCCTTATTTTGCACGCAGATTTCTTTGATACATATCAATTAGCAAAAATGCGTTCGCAAATGCCGAAATTCACTAATGCGAACGCATTAGTGCTTGATACATATGGCCCTAACTTCTTTCCACACTGAAGACTAGTTTTCATTCAGCAACATGACTGGCGATTTGCACCATAAATGTGATCAAATTCCAACCGTCTTGCTTAAATTCCCAGCCTTTGAATTCAAGATCAAAATCAAAGTCTTCTGCAATCCTTCACTGAGCTTGCTGCTCCCTGGTTGTGATCTGGTGAGTCGCTTTCAGAAATCTACTGTATCCTGTTTACTAGAAGTTGGTGTTTGTTGTGATAGACCGTCTCATTGCTTTGTCTGGCATTCTCAGATTGAGCTTTGTCAACAATGTCCATAGTCCTCTCATTGCTTCTTATTATTGACTTGGTTTAACCCCATCGCCGCAGGGCTAATTCTACCGTTGCGCAGGGGAGAGGAGGGCTGCGCGCGGGGCCGCGGTGCTGATGACGAGCTTGGCTGGTCATGCAGCACGGTGGCCGTGTGCTAATGACGAGCTGAGCTTGTCATGGCCACGCCCGCTCAATAGAAGGCCCAGCACAGCGGGGTAATTATCCCTGCGTGGGCGTTCTGCGGAGGCCATGACGAGCTCAGCTCGTCACCAGCACACGCCCACCGTGCTGCATGATGAGCTGAGCTCGTCATCATCATGCAAGGAGCACTTCGCATCACTCCCCTGCTATTCATGTGTAATGTAAATAGCAGGTCATAATATTAACCAGTTTAATAGATTTAACTTTACTAATGGAAGGATGAGTTGGCCCTGTCGAGATTTCAACATATGGCTGGCATATAACAGATGTCAGCTGTGAGTGATTAAGTTACTAAAACATATTGTAATCTCATTATTTTATTCTGATAGTCTTTTCCTGGTCTCTGAGTGTCTGAGCTACGAATTATGGCAAGTTTATCGATTCTTCCTAGTCATAGGTCATGCGAGTTCTAGGTGGGCAGAATCTGAGGTGCACGGCCCACCTTTACTTTTTTAATTCCATTTAATTCAACAAGAAAGTTCCCCTACTTTATGCTAAAAGACAACCATCCCGAGACATTTAAGATGAATCAGATGAAATGGAAGGGAGGGAGGCCCCTGTGCCAGGGACAGAGAGATAAACAAGAAACAAGCCTGCTTGCCAGTGTGCCTGCTGCCTCAAAGAAATGACAATGTGTGCAATTGGTTAATCTGCAAATGTAAAGGATACCTAGAAGCCAGTATTCAATTGATGGAGTCACTTGAAGCTTCGAGATGACAAAGATGTATTCTTTTTGAGAGGTATTGCAAGGGTGTTAGCAGCTCAGCTGTGGAATGCATTCTTTTAATGGACACATACAAATGTTTGCACAATGTACAGTTTGATTGCATATTACGGAAATCTATATTTTGGAAGCTTTTCTAATGGTAAACCTGATTTTAATTGCACATTTTTAATACTGTCTATGTTATTGTTTGCCTAATGCAAGTTTAAATTAGCAACACACATTCTCATAACGATTTCTGTCACTAGCTCGGACCTTGTAACATTAAAAATACACAAATCACTCCTCTCCAGTGCACCCAGCAAGATTCAATGCTGTGGGTCTCTGGTTACGCACAGACAGCTACTGTCGTCCCAAAAGTGGTTCCATAACCAAAGTAGTGCATTTCACTCTTATTAGTATAACTTGCATTTATTTTTAATTCAATGTCTGTGGTATTTTAATGTTAGAACTGGGGGTCTCTAGTTGGCAGAGGTAGGTACGACAGTCCAAAAAGGGACCCTTGCTTCTATTCAGGTTAAGCAGGAAACCCTCTGAGATAACCCCTGCTCACCCCCCTGGTAACTTGGCACGAGCAGTCAAGGCTTATCAAAGGCAATGTGTAAAGTATGTGTACCAACACTCACAGTAACAAAGTGGAAACACCACAAACTGACTCCACGATAGTTTCGAAAAATAAAGGTATTTAATTTAAACTACACAAGACCAAAACAACAAAAATCCAACAAACACAGTTCAAGAATATGGTTGCAAAAGAGTTTTTAAAGTTGCGATAAAATAATCCACAAATGCGTGAAAAGTTCACAGTTGCGTCACGTTTAGCCAACAGTACCTTTAAATGAGACAAAGTTCCAAAACAGAAGCTGGTGCGGTGGAAAACAAGCGATGCTTCACTCCTGAGACCTTGGGGAGGCGATGCGACAACCCCGCTCGATGTAGCGGGCGTGTTGCGGTGACTCCGGTCTGTACGGGGAGGGATGCGATATCTTGTATGGATTTCAGTGCAGAGGTTCCGTGGTGAAAAAAGCTCACAAAGGCACGATGCGATGATCTTTGGGGGCTGCGACGATCTCCGGGGCGACGATGCGTGGACCAGCGGAGATCCTCCTCTCGCATCTCCTCAAGGCGATGGCTCTGCGACGATGCTCGCAGCGACGTGATGCGGTCCGCAAGCAAGCGGTGTGACGATCTCACCCAGTGACGACAGGCTCTGCGACGATACTCGCAGCGATGGTAATCTTCCAGCACCGGACTGGTGAGTCCCGCAAAGGAAGGATGTGACGACTCTGGCAGCGGCAACAGGTGCTGCAATGATCTCGGCCTTCATAGCGGCGGGAATTTCCTCGCACTGACGGGGATGCGCTCCGTGAGCGAGCAATGCAATAAAACTTGCAGAAAGTCTTCAAAATCTTGGTTTCCAGCTTCTCAACACAGGTACAACTTCCAGAGGCACCACAACTGGCCCAAGCACTCTAGGAAGGACAGACCTCTCTCAGCAGAGTTCAGGGAAGCTGGGAGTGAAGTCCTTTTGTTCCTGGGACTTCTTAACAGGGAGCCAGCTCTTCTCAGGCCCTTGGAGATTCCTTCAAGCAAGGGAACACAGCACAAAGCAAAGTCCTTCCCTTTTCCTTGGCAGCCAAGCAACAGCAGGTCAGTCCAGCAGAGCAACAGCAGGACAGTCTTCCTTCTTCAGTTTCAGCTTTCTCCATGGCAGAGGTTCCTTCTTGATTCCAGGATGATCTAATCTTCTGTAGTCAGGGGTCCTGTACTTATACCCCTAAAAGTCTTTGTTCCATTTGTGCAGGAGGGCTCTGAGACCGGTCTGAACCATTTCTGGGTGTTCCTTGAGCACTTTGTTTTCCTGGCTTCTCCTTTCAGAGAGAGGGACAGGGTCGTCAGCCGTCCAGTAGGAGGTGGAGCTAGCATTGTGGAAGGAGAGCACAGCCCTGGAGCATTTTGTTGACATGATTTCTTCTCTCCTTTCACAGTGCAGGGCAGAGACATCTGACGCACCACAGGGGGAGGTCTTCTGCAAATTAAGGAAGGCCTTTGCCAATGCACCTGTACCATATAACAGATGTAGGCATATGGTTAAGGATGCCCTCTAGTGATGAGCACTGTTAGTGCTCTAACCTTGGCATGCTTTAGACAGGAATTCAAAAAGTCCCACGGACTCAAAGTGGCACCTTACAGTAGATAGTCCAGACATGTTCAGTGCTTAATTTGAGCCCGTGGTTTCCAGTGCTCAGCACTGGCACTAAATCATCAACACTGGTGCTTTTCATGAGCACCAGTTAAGGACACATTCATTTATAGGCAAATTAATCACAAGATGTTGAGCCAACGCTGAGACTCGAACCTGGTTCCCCATCTCCGAAGTGGGCAGCTCTGGCCATCACGCCACATCCTCTCCGTATTTTAATGGTTGGTAGTTGGTTCTGTTTTAGGCTGCAGTACCCGGAGAAATGGGCTGGTGCAAGCTGCCTCCTGACAAGAGCCCCAGCACTTATTTATTTACAAATTAACCACTGGCATTTGACAAAGTTGGTGCCTCCCTAACAAATCCTGAAAGGTTTTTAGTGTCAGATTAGCAAAAGGGTGCACAGTCAACTGTGTACGTATCAAAGTATGTCGTGCTGAGTAGAGGTGGTGCAACTGGGTGAGTGGAAAACCTTTAGAACCACTCAATAGTTAGTAGAAGACTACCAACTAGAGGACTATCAGGAGTACCCTATGCACTCACAAGAAATCAAACAAACGTAATGAAACATTCATAGGTCAGTATAAAGATAGACAAAGCAACAGAAAATTGTAGAGGTCTCCTGTGGGAGAATAGTCCGATGAAGTCTTTTATTGTGTTAGACAGCCAGCCGACACGTGTTTCATCGCTTGCGCGAATGCTCAGGGCTATTCGTGGCCGTGTTAAATCAGGAGGTCGCTCTACTGGTGATAATTCCGACCCAGCAGGGCCCGTGACCTTGATAGTAAAATAACAGGGAAATGACGTCCAACCCTACATTCAAAAGCGGAAGCTCAATAAGACAATCACATGTTTGCCGAATATCTGGCCGCCAGATATTCGGCAAACGTGTGATTGTCTAATTGAGTTCGCACTCGACTCCTGGTCAACACACTACTTAATATCATTTTTAGAATCAAACGTTTTTTCTGATTGTGATACATATTACCTACGCGTTCTACTGGGATCCTTCATATTGAGCTTCCGCTTTTGAATATAGGGTTGGACGTCATTTCCCTGTTATTTTACTATCAAGGTTACTGGCCCTGCTGGGTCGGAATTATCACCAGCAGAGCGACCTCCTGGTTTAACACGGCCACGGATAGCCCTGAGGATTCGCGCAAGCGATGAAACACGCGTCGGCTGGCTGTCCAACACAAAAAAATACTTCATCGGACTATTCTCCCACAGGAGATCTCTACAATTTTCTGTTGCTTTGTTTATCTTTATACTGACCTATGATTGTTTCATTACGTTTGTTTGGTGTCTCCCTTGACCTTTTCTTTCCGTGTAGGCACACTAGTACCGTTTTGGAGTTGCCTGACTTACTCCTATACAGACACCATCTTAACCGAGGGCTAGTACCTTTTTATTCCTTTTATGCTTCCACCTTCTCCAATTTGGTGTTCGCTTAGTTTTTATTCACCAGTATTTGCTCTTCATAGGGGAGCCTGCGATTAGTGAAAGGGGTTACTGGACCCTAGTTCCTTTTTAAATTTTCCTTGTTGTGTGCTGCAAAGTGCTGTGCTCAGGCACGCCCCTTCCCCCGGACATGCCCCTCTTCGTGACAGGCTAATTAGGGAATTGCATAGCACGTCAGCGTAGCATGTGACAAGGTTGCTGCTGAACTAGACCTTTTCTTTCCTTGTAGATACACCAATGCCATTTTGGAGTTGCCTGGCTCCCTCCTCTACGGACACCATCTTAACCAAGGGCGTGTCCCATTTTATTCTTTTTATGCTTTCACTGTCTTCTATTTTGTGCTTCCTTGATTTGTATTTACCAGTATTTGCTCTTCGCAGGGGAGTCTAGTGTAAACTCTCTCCTGAAGTGTCTGATCATGTTACGTTTTCTGCACCTAGGCACCAAGAAACCTTGTGGTGTATGTCTGCTAAACAAGTTCCTATAGAACATAACATAACATACCATCTCATCCAGTGCTGTACATGCCCAGTAGCGGTCTGCGATGGCATCAATGGCAGCAGAGTGCACCATCCAGTGTTTAGGATGTTACTGCAAGCTGGGCTTACATAATAACTGACATAGGGCCAGTTGTACGACCCTAAAATGCTGTCGCAAATGGGCAATCGGCCTGTTTGCGACTGCAATTTAGGGCATGGCCATGTGCAAACCTCATTTTGCGATGCCGTAAATTTGACCGATTCGAAAAAGGAGGTTTGCAACTTGCTATTAGGAAGGGGCGTGCCAAGGGCGTCCCTTCCTAATAATGACTCTCATTTGTGTGTATGAATGTTTTGCAACTACAATTACAGTCGCAAAAGACTTGCAATTTACCACCTACTTGAAGTAGGTGCTAAACTATTTGCAAAGACGAAGGGGTCCCCAGGGGACCCCTTTCCCTCTGTGAATGGGTAAAAAAATATTTTTAAAGGGCAAGCAGTGGTCCCGGGGACCACTGCCAGCCCTTCAAAAATCAACCTGAAAAGTTTCATTTTTCTTTTTTTTAAATGCATTCCGTTTTCGTTTACAGAAAAAGGGCTGCATTAAAAAAATTGTTTTATTTAAAAACAGTCACAGATATGGTGGTCTGCTGACTCCAGCAGGCCATCATCCCTGTGAGTGCTAGCCATTCCTAACGGGGCCACAAATTGCGCCTGCCTGACTAATATTAATGAGGCATACAGTTTGCGACCCCATTAGGAATCGCAAACAGTGTCTGAGACACTGTTGTACATTTCAATTGGCGAGTCGCAAATTTGTGGGTCATACATCTGGCCCATAGAATACTAACCAAAGATCAAAAAGATTTTCTTTCAGCTCTTCGGAATATCCCATTGTTCAGATAAAAAGTTCTTGATCGCAGATACTTTTTCACATGTGTATTTACTGATTTATGTAAACATTTGATTTAGTTTGAAAATTTATACTGAACAAAATTACCCAAACAGGTTGTCCTGGAGCTATAGATCCACATGTTTGAGATGGGAAGTGGATGGGTTTTTACAATTTGTGAAATATCTAAACGTTTCTTTCAGCATAGTGGCTGCACAAATATCTCTACGGGCATGCACAGTGCCCACTGAACAGGAACAACCACCAATGCGGGGTAGCCTAAATTTATGAATGATGACATAGTGGAGCATGCTGCATCAAGGTGATCTTGAAGCGGTGTATGAATAGAAGAGTGAGGTCAAATGCCTATAAGGAGGTAAGCACAGGGTCAGGCTTGTATCACAAATAAGGGAGCAAGAGACAATTAGACCAACTGCAAACTCCAAACTTAAACAGACAGACACAAAGGGCAACTGGAATGTTCAAAGTGCTTTTTTGCAGAGGACTATTTATAGACTATTTATCAGAGTAGGTCTCGAAGGTAACCTCTTGAATATCTACTCCAAAATCTTTGGATATTCAAGAGGTTCCCTTCGAGGCTTACTGTGACAAATAGTCAATAAATAGGACTCCACAAAAACACTTTGAACATTCCAGTTGCCCTTTGTGTCTAACTATTCAAACAGAGTCAGACTGGCCTATAGAGCAATCAGGCAGTGCTTGATGGGCTAGTCTGACATGTCGGTGTGTGGGTCGGTTTTTTGTCTGTTTGTGGGGCTGTTTTGTGGTCTGCTGGGCCAGTTTTTACTGTTCAATTCCCTGTAATTACCACAAACATTGCTTGTAGCAAGCACAAGTGCATGCAGTCTTCTATACCTTGCAAAACACCTGCACAGCATGTCTACACAAGTTGAAAACTGCCCCTGTATGCAAACGTGGGCCTCTTTTTTAGCTTTCTGATGGGGGCCACTTTTATTTTAGTTACTAGGACCTATCTTCTTTCCCAGTCTGACCATTATTATTATGTCTGTCAAGAACTAAGATGAGGTCACCAGTCTCTTTTTGTATGAACTTTAGTTCATATAGAGGATATGTAGGCAAGAGAGTTGCAGTAGTCCAGCCTGGAGCTGATAAGGGCTTAGACTAACATCTTCCTAAAGGAACAAGGCAATAGAGGGGTGTTTTTTCCAATGAACTTCAGCATAAGTAAGCATGTCGAGATACGCTTATTCATATGTGCTTCAAACCAGAGAATATTGTAGTAGTAACACCTGGATTGCATGCACAGGAAGGGAGGACAAGACAGGCACCTAGAGAATTGAGCCACCAGTTTGAGGCCAGGTAGAGTGGTTTCCAAATCTAACCGCAGTCTTGTCTTATTCGAGCATAAGAGAGTTTGCGTTCATCCAGCTGTTGACTCGACACAGGCACCTTTTGATCTGATCCTATAAAGACCCAAACTATCAATCAAATCTCAGCATGATCCGAGTATCATCTGCAGTGGCAGAGAGCCAGCAACCATAGGATGAGAGAAGAGCAGCAAGTGGGGCCATATAAATGTTAAAAAGTAAAAACCTCCTGGAAGAAAAGAACAGTTAGGAAAGGAAATACTGGATGCAATTAATAATTACAAAACTTTGCTTGCAAGAAATGTAACTTTGCAAAATCTGGACCACATGTACAGAATGCACCAGGAGGGCTACCGAGTCTTGTTTCATTTCTAATCAAAGCTGAAATCTATTGCTAAAGTGCCGGTTCTGTTTTAAAAGTGCTGCCACATGGAAGTACTTGTTTTTTTTGCATAACATATTAAAAATTGTAGATCTTAAAGATGAGTTCAATGGGACCCCCCAATGGATACTATTGAAAGCTATTGAGAAAATGTGTATAATTAAGCTTGCTGCCTTTTGGTACCTTCCGTGCACTGACATATATATGGCAGAGCCAGCTTGCTTGCAGAAAAGGGAAGTTAGCATCCAGTTGTCAGGTTGAGTAACCATGTCCAGTGTTCTTCAAAACAACCCTTGTTGTTTACTGATCTCAACTAAAGGCATGGATGAAGGGCTCACTTTTCAGAAGTACCACTCCATATATCAGAAGACGCTGACACACTGAAGTAATGGCTCAGCCGAGTAATCCATCCATGGCAGGAATCTCATTTCACTGAATAATCCAAGCTGAAGACCTGTTTGGTCCACTCAGACTTTCACCCTTCACAGGTCGATACACTTGGTATCATTGAGTAACAATAAACATTTGTTATCCTGCAACAAGATAGCCCATGGGGTGAACATATTTTTCGCAATTGCACCTTATGTTATTCAGCAACAGGTTAAAAAACATGTACGCCTTTTATACGGTTGTTCTGGCCTTGTACTAGCACCTTCTTGGAGGAATGTTAGTGCTTTGTTCAGAGGGACTTCTTAAGGATTATGGTGGCCTAGGGCCAAACGCATTCTGGGGCCCCTGTGCGGAACATCTTTGAATTTATGATCCAGTTTCAGTTCTTTCAAGCCGTCCTTGGCCAAGTCACTAACAGTGCACAGGCACACCTGTCCAAGTTCTATGTAAGTTTACATCTAATATTCAAGGATAGTGACTTGTGTTTTCAATATTGTAAAACAGCAGCACCTCATTAATATTACTGCAAAATACTCCATAGGACACCCACCCATTTCTCATATGTGAGGTCCTGTTTTGATCTAAAAGAACCTTTTTTATGGATGTTGCATCAAACATAAACTCAATATTTCTCTGCAAAATGTCTGTAGTAGGCTCTGACTCATCACTTACATTAAAAATAAATAAAACAAAAACGGTATTTAAAACAATCTGTTTAAGAATTGAAGGAGTTGAGTTATCACGTTCTAGATCTGCTCTAGAACCCCAAGTTAGTGGTACTTTTTCTCAGCATGAAAGTGTGGAGGGGAGAGAAATCATTAGCGGGTCAATAATTTCAATTGCGATTTGCTAGAGCTCTTAAGAATCACAAACTACCAAATGAGGTTAGTTGGTTTATTACAAAGCCAGGAATAGCTGAATTTACAGACACCTTAAAACGAGGGTGTAGAAATACATTGGAATACATAGCCCAATCTACGAATGGAATTAAGGCGGAGCAGCAAGCAAAAGATAACTAGTTCGAGAATCAGGATACAGAAGATTAAGGAACAAATGTCCAAGTTCCCCTGCATTGAAGGTTTGTGGAAATAAAGCATTAATCTGTCCCTAGACTTGCACTAACATGACATCCCTAAATAACCATTTTGCGGGCCCAGATCAGTTAAGCTGTCAGTGTATTAGGTCTTCCTTTGAAGTCTTCCCCACATCAGTTGGGTCAAGCAGCATGAAGCTACAGAGCCAGTTCTAAGATGCTCTCTCTCTCTCTCGAGACAGAGAGGAAGTGCTGGGGCTCTTTGCCTAGGTACGATACATCAATAGCACAGGTGGCTTCCCAGGATCCTTCATGGGTCTTGCCATCTGGTCAGGTCCTGTCCTCATAGGTACTTTTCAATTGGGCAGCGATTCTCTGGAACGATGGTGAGATGACCTTGATTCCCACTCTCTCTCCAGTAAGAGAACACAACAGTTATCCATTATCAATATCAACGCTCATTGTATCCCCTCCTCTCCTTGCCTAACTCCTAAAACCAAGACATTATTCTAATTAACAAGGATGATTCTTCCACCTGCAACAGAAACATGAGAAAGAACAGAATCCAACATGCACATGAAATTCAATAATTAATTCTAATGCCAGGGCTTCCACGGAAAATACATTTCAGACCTACAGAATTCAGCTAATATAAGATAAGCGGAACATGAGCTTTACGAAGTTATATATGCTGCACTCCCTGACTTCTCTGTGAGAGGGCCTGACGCACTCACTCCGTGATGCTGCAATCCCTACCTCAGGAGAGATGCTGCACTCCCTGCCCCAGGAGAGATGCTACACTCCCTGCGTCCTCAGTGAGAGGGCCTGACGCCCTCACTCCCTGCCTCAGGAGAGATACTGCACTCCCTGCCTCCTCAGTGAGAGCGCCTGATGCCCTCACTCCCTGCCTCAGGAGAGATGCTGTACTCCCAGCCTCATCTGTGAGAGAAGCAGATGCAGTTACTATCCATATATATTGTGAGAGGGTCTGACACACTCGCTGTCTGCACTAGGAGTGGGGCTGCACTCCCTGCCTGACCCATGAGAGAAGCTAGTGCAGCCATTCTACCCCATGGCGGATGCTGCACTCCTTGCTTGTACGTGGAAAGTGCTTACTCAGTGACTCTCTTTCTTACGGGCCATTCTGCATTCCCACCCTTAACCCTGTCTCCAGGCTGGTCGCTCCCCACACCGCGCAGCTCCACCCGTCCGCGCCAGTGCCCCCAGCCCAGCTGCTGGGACCAGGGTTCTAAACCCGACGTAGGTTCTGCTCGCTGAGGCTGCGATAACTGTGCTGCTTTTTCCACTGTACTGTACTGTGCTGTACTTTTCCACTGTACTGTACTGTGCCCAGTTCTGTTGATTCACATTTAGCGTCCTCTTTCTTCCCCCCACTGTTTCCCCTTTTGCCTCAGTTTTTTCCACTTGTCGCTCCTGACAAATCCCTGATTCACGTTGCTGCGTCCCCTGCATCCCCACCCCCTTCATCACCCATTGGCCTCCCCGCTCCCGCCACCCAGCTGCACCTCCCTCCCACCTCCCCATTTATGGCAGCAGAGCAGCGGGCGTGCCTTAGGCGTGCCTTAGGTGCGCCTTAGGCTCACTTAAGGCAAGCCCGTCTGCACAAATCCACGCCTTGACCGCGCCCAGCGCCAGAACCCCTGGCCCCTCGCGAACACCACAACACCCGACTCCACTACGACGCCACCACCCTCCTTGCACTCAACTCCGGACGAGAACACACCGGCTTTTGGGCCACCCCAAGCACACCCAAGGACCCTTCACCTGCCTGAACTGCAGCTTCACCAGCACCCGGCCCGCCAAACTGCCCTCCAAAGAACCCAACCACCTCAGATGCATCCTTCTCAACACCCGCTCCGCCTGCAAACACACCGTTGAACTCTGGGACCTCCTCGACTCAACCTCCCCAAATATCGCCTTCCTGACGGAGACCTGGCTGAACCCCGCCTCAACTCTCGACATCGCCATAGCCATCCCGGAAGGCTAGCAGATCACCCACAGGGACCGCACAAACGGCGTTGGAGGTGGAATTGCCATCGTCCACAGGAACACCCTCAGAGTCTCAACCAACACCGACAACACCCTCAGCACCTGCACTTCCAGATCCACACCGACCCCAACACCACCCTCAGAGGAACCCTCATCTACAGACCCCCGTACCCCGACCACAATTCAGCGACTCCATCGCAGACTTCATCAGCACACACGCCCTTGCCTCCACAGAATACATCCTCCTCGGGGACCTGAACTTCCACCTCGAGAACAACAACAACACCAACTCCACCATCCTGATCGTCAACCTTGCCAACCTTGGACTCAGACAGCTCGTGACATCACCCACCCACGCCGCTGGCCACACACTCAACCCCATCTTCACCGCAATCCCCCATGTCACCTTCAACCACACCACCGAACCCCACTGGACCGACCAGCACTGCATCCACTTCACCTTTAGGAAGCCCACCACGCACCACCGCACCCCATGTCACCTTCAACCACACCACCGAACCCCACTGGACCGACCAGCACTGCATCCACTTCACCTTTAGTAAGCCCACCACGCACCACCGCACCCAACAGATGCCTCGACGCTGCTGGAGCAAAGTCACCGAAGACCAGCTAACCACCACCCTCGCCCAGAGCCCACCCGCCGACCCCACCGACCCCGACACCACCGCCTGCAACCTCAGACAATGGATCGACAACTGCACCAACACCCTCGCCCCACTCAAGACACCCTCCAACAGCCACGCCAGCAAGAAAGCCACCTGGTTTACCGAAGACTTCCAGGCCTCCAAACGGACATGCCGAAAACTGGAGAAGAACTGGCTCCGCGACCGGACAGCTACGCAGCCCACAAGAACGCCACCCGCGGACATCAACTCATGAGAGCCGCCAAGAGGGCCTCATTCAAAGGCCGCCTAGATAACAACGCACACAACAGCAAAGAACTCTCCAACCCCAGCTCTAACACCAACGACATCCCGCCCTCCCAAGATCTGTGTGCCTCGAATGTCTGACATAATATCGACAGACAGAATATCGAAATACAAAAATATCGGCACAAAAATATCGACATCAAAAATATCGGAGTCATATCTTCATAAAGGTAAGTACAAAAATATCGAAAAAATAATATCGTAGTACAAAAATATCGAAATTAAAAATATCGTTTTTTTAAATGTATTAATAATAATGTAAAAATTATTTTAAAATACATATAATTTTACAAATATTAAATAAAAATATTAAAACAAAATTAAAACTAATACATATACATTTAAAATAAATAAAACACTTAATAATTTAATGTAATTTTCTTTTTTTTAATTTCATTTAATTGATTTAATGTAATTTTTTTTTATTTTTACCCTGTACGCCTGTACCCCAAAAACCCAAAACTGACCCTGAACCCTAAAAATATCCCTGTACCCCAAAAACCCAAAACTGACCCTGAACCCTAAAAATATCCCTGTACCCCAAAAACCCAAAACTGACCCTGAACCCTAAAAATACCCCTTTACCCAAAAACTGAAAACTGACCCTGAACCCTAAAAATACCCCTTTACCCAAAAACTGAAAACTGACCCTGAACCCTAAAAATACCCCTTTACCCAGAACTGAAAACTGACCCTGAACCCTAAAAATACCCCTTTACCCAAAAACTGAAAACTGACCCTGAACCCTAAAAATACCCCTTTACCCAAAAACTGAAAACTGACCCTGAACCCTAAAAATACCCCTTTACCCAAGAACTGAAAACTGACCCTGAACCCTAAAAATACCCCTTTACCCAAAAACTGAAAACTGACCTTGAACCCTAAAAATACTCCTTTACCGAAAATTAATTAATATTATTTAATTACCTATTATTATTAATTAACAATAACAAAAAAGTAAATATATTAGCACATTAGCTGTAATTAATTTAATTTAATAATTAATATTATTTTTGCCAATTAATTAATTAAGAATAACAAAAAATTATATATAAAAAAATTACTCTAATTAATGTAATTAACTAATTAATATTAATTAATTACCAACTAATTAATAATTAAAAATATGTGCAAAATTATATTAATTAATTAACTAATTAATATAAATTAATTACCAATTAATTATTAATTAAAATATGTACAAACATATATTAATTAATTAATTATTATTAAATGACTTCCCACCCTATTCCCCTATAAACCCATAACCCTCTACAGAACATATTTATCAATTAATCAATTAATTAAAATTAATTAAAAATTAATTCTCAATTAATTAATTAATAATTCCTAATAAGTAATAATTAATTTAACATAATTAAATTACTTCCCACCCTATTCCCCTATAAACCCACAACCCGCTACAGTAGTAAAAGACAATATTTAATTAAATTACATTAAAAATAAATAATAAAACATAATAAATACAATATAATATACACTAAATTTATTTAAAAATTGATATTAGTAACATCGAAGTTATTTATTTCGATATTATTGACATCGATATTTAAAACTTCGATATTACTGATATCATACTAATATCGATATTAAGACTGTCGATATTACTTACCTTCGATATTTTGTCCCATCGATATTTAAACTTCGATATAATTGTATATCGAAATTTAAAACTCGATATTTTGTCTGTGTACTGTGCACCTCGCTGGCCACCTTTTTCTACAGCAAGATCACGGATATTCACAACAGCTTCAATGCCACGACCACTCCGACAACCACCGCCCCCACGACCACCACCGGTACCAACCGCCTACTCTCCTGGACCAGCACCAACGATGAGGACACCAGCGAAATCATGAACACCATCCACTCCGGATCTCCGTTAGACCCATGCCCTCACCACATCTTCAACAAAGCCTGCAAAGCCATCGCACCCCATCCCTGGAAAGTAATCAATATCTCCTTCGAGACAGCAACCTTCCCGGAAAGCTAGAAACCCCCCGAAATCAAGGCCTTACTCAAGAAACCCAAGGCTGACCCCATGGACCTCAAGAACTTCTGACCCATCTCCCTGCTCCTGTTCCTGGCGGAGGTCACCTAGAAAATCGTCAACAAACCTCTGACCCACTACCTTGAGGAAAACAGCATCCTGGACCCATCCCTGTCCCGGTGCCCCAGCAACCACAGCACCGAAACCGCCCTCTTTGCCGCCACCGATGACATCAGGACCCTGCTTGACAATGAAGAAACAGCTGCCCTCATCCTCCTGGACCTGTCAGTCGCCTTCGACACAGTCTGCCACCGCACACTACGAACACGCCTACACGATGCCGGGATCCAAGATAAGGCCCTAGACTAAACCACATCCTTCCTCTCCGGCAGAACTCAGAGCGTCCGCCTCCCCCTCTTCCACTCCGAAGCCACCAAGATCACCTGAGGCATACCCCAGGGCTCCTCCCTCAGCCCAACACTGTTCAACATCTACATGGCACACCTCACCCGTGTCGCCCGACAGCACGACCTCAACATCATCTCCTATGCCGACGACACCCAGCTGATCCTCTCCCTCAGCAAAGACCCTCACACCGCCAAAACCAACCTCCACCATCGCCGAATGGATGAGGAACAGCCGACTGAAGCTGAACTCGGACAAGATGGAGGTGCTCATCCTCGGCTCCACCCCCTCAGCCCGGGACAACTCCTGGTGGCCAACAAAACTAGGAACAGCCCTGACACCCACAGACCGCACTCGCAACCTAGGGGTCATCCTCGACTCCACCCTCTCCATGACTAAGCAGGTCAACACCGTCTCCTCATCGTGCTTCAACACCCTCCGTATGCTCCATAGGATCTTCAAGTGGATCCCGACCGAAACAAGAAGAACAGTCACCCAGGCCCTCGTCACCAGCAGGTTGGACTACGGAAACGCTCTCTACGCAGGAACTTCAGCCAAACTCCTGAGGCGACTGCAACGCATCCAGAACGCCTCGGCACGTCTGATCCTCGACATCCCCTGCCACAGCCACATCTCACCCCACCTGAGGGACCTGCACTGGCTCCCCATCAACAAGAGGATAACCTTCAAGCTCTTCACCCACGCACGCAAGGCTCTCCACAACACCGGCCTAGCATACCTCAACAGACGACTCACCTTCTACACCCCCACCCGCCAGCTCCACTCCACCGGCCTCGCCCTCGCCACAGGCCCCCGCATCCGAAGAACGACCGCCGGCGGCAGATCCTTCTCCGACCTCGCCGCCAAGAGCTGAAACACCCCTCCCCCCACCTACAGCAGACCCAAGACCTACTGACCTTCAGAAGACTCCTCAAAACCTGGCTCTTCGATCAGTAGCAGCGCCCCCCTTCCCCCAGCGCCTTGAGACCCTCCATGGTATGTAGTGCACTTTACAAATGTATTGATTGATTGATTGAATCGTGTACAATTAATAATTTCACATACATATAAAATGACACAATTAGTAAGCACATTCAATAATGAAATAATTGTCTAAGGCACAACACATGGGTTTAGTTAATATTCTCTGCTAGTTTTCCACGTGTTTTTCTTCATGTTTTCTAAACTTTGGTCTAAACACATCGGGCCCGATTCACAGAATGAACTTAAGACTCAATCCTAAACTTGCTACTATTTTGGAATTCACAGAATGAACTTACTACTTTTGGTATTCACAGAAGTTTGGATTTTGTCTTAAGTCTGTCTTAAGTCTGTCTAAAGTCTGCCTTAAGATAAACTTAATACAAAATCCTAACTTCTGTGAATACCAAAAGTAGTAAGTTCATTCTGTGAATTCCAAAATAGTAGTAAGTTTAGGATTGAGTCTTAAGTGTGGAGAAGTGTGGCTCAGGGGTTAGAGGCGGCAGACCCGGAAGCTGAGATCGGCCCTGGACCAGGGTTCAATTCCCCGCCTCGGCGGGTCTTGGGCTCAAAAATTCCACGGACTCGATAATTCTCGCTCCGGTGCCTTCTCAACTCACGGGTTCACACTCTGCGACTCTGGGCAATAGCTTGCTTAATCTCCACAACGGCCCCTCGCAGCGGGATGCCTGGCTTTTCACCTTGTGGATACCCTGCCGGGGGTTATTTCACAGGGGAATACCAGGACGGGTTCCCTAAGCAAGCGCCGGGAAACCCTTTGTGGGTCGCTGTGCGCTATATAAGCTCAAATACATTTACATAAGCTCAAATACATTTACATTTACATTTACATTTAAATTCATACTGTGAATCGGGCCCATCACATTTATGTCATCACGTTACAAGATTCTAACACCCTACAGTAAAGATGGATGTTTGCGCTGCATCAGAATAATTAAACGCCATCATGGCAAGACTCTTTGCAGAACATAACGGACTCTATAAGTGGACCCCCTAAAAGGCTGGGGCCCTGGGCCAGAGTCAACGTTGGCCTTGCCTTAAAACGTCTCTTTTTGTTTAATTACCCTATACTGAGCCAGTGTGTGCAGATTTGGGTAAAGAACACATGACTAGTGAATTGTTGAGAGCCACAAGAATGAGGATTTTTCCAGCTCTGATAATATGGTTCAGGAAGCATATTGTACTATGTCAAGTTTACTGTATTTCTTCGAATGTCAGATGCATGCGGCTTGGCTTGTAGACTGTCCCTTCTGGGTATTTGGTCTGTGATCTGCATTCAGAGAGGGACTTTATGATAACATGTGTGCATCAGTTGTAGAACTGACTGGGCGTTTTATTTGCTGTCATGTAATGGCCAGGCCGTGCTGAAATACCTTTCAAGAAGAGAGACATCAATTGGGAGTAAAGTAAAGGCGTGCAATCATCTATTGCAAAGTGTACTGAACACTAAATATTTCCTAGAAACCCCCTTTTCAATCAAAGAAGAAGATAGGAAAGGCCCTGGTAAATACATGGTCACCATTCTGTGCTGCAGACAGACACACTCTTATTTTTCCTTCCAAGGTTTGTCTCTTTAATGGCTAGTTGCTGCAGCATTACCCTTTGCACAGTAGTGGACTTCTGCACAGGCTGACTGCTCTCATGCTTGTTCCTTTAAACCGAATCCACTTCATCTTTCCTAAAAACCTATTTATTTAACAAGTAGGGTGTGCAAAATTGCTCATTTTTTTTTACCAATTTCCAGAAATACTATGATTGCTGCCTATGTTTTGCAACTTCTTTCATGTTGGGTTTCACGTGCAATTCAGGCCTGCTTGCCAAATCCACGCAATTTCAAAGCAGCAAGGAAAATAGTTTTAAAGTTAATTTGTGAGAAAAATACAAACTGAAGGCGCGGTGGCTGGAGAATGAGCCGGCCGGTACAAGGCTGTCGGTGGACAAGACGAGCTGCAGAAGTGACCAACAGAACCTTCCCAAGCAGTTCCAGAAATCTGGGACTTATCTGTTTCTTTCCATTTCCACAGAACTGGAAGAAGATGCTGAGACTTCTCCTGAGTTTTTTACACGAAGAAAAAGCCTTCAGCAGGTCTTAAAGGTGAAGGCATACCTACACTATTGAGCCTGGGCCTGCTACAACGACCTGCCTTGCCCTACTAAAGGATTTTGAGAACCAAAAAAGCCTTTAAGTCCAAACGTATACACCTGGAGTGGAAGCGAGGCTACAAAACTACCCCAGTGGTGAAGCAACCTCAGTGGCAGCAAAATCCTGCATTTTTCCAATGTAATGATGATACTTGTAAAGCGCACTGTTACCCCATCTCGGGGTGTCCTGGCGCTGAAGACCGCTGGGGAACCCGTCCTGGTTTTCCCTGTGAGATGGTCCCTTTCTGGGTATCTCCAGGGTGAAACCAGGCATCCCTGGTGTCTGTGGGTGGCTGTTGTAAGCTTAATGCCCAGAGTTGCCGAGTGTGATCCCTGGTTAGAGTAGGCACTGAGGAGAGAATTATCAAGTCCGTTGACCCTGGTCCATGACCCTGCCGCGTCGGGAATTGAACCCTGGTCCCGGGCCGTTCTCTGCTTTCGGGTCTGCCGCCTCTAACCAGTGAGCACACCACTCCACTATTGAGCCACACCACTCCAATCAGACTTTTTTCCTCCAAAGCCTAATTAAGGGCTTCAGCAACACTTTGCCAGTGATACATCTAACATCAAAAGAGCCTCTCTGGCTTCAGCTCACTGCATTGTCTCCATGGAGGAATTTGAGCTCCAGAAAAAAAAGTCTGAAAGTAAAATTTAAATCAGTGCAACACGCATGCCTTACCTGAGCTCTGTTCCATTGTGATCAGCCTAAAATGGTGCCAATTGACCTGTCAATTGCAAACTTTACTTTAATTCGATCTTTGTGTTTTTTCAGATGTTTTATCTCTTAAAATGTTAAAATCTCCAGATGAGGATACAGTAAAATATCCAGTTAAAGAATTCCTGAACACTTCGAAGTATCTTTGTACATCCCTATATGGATTCCAGTTCCCCTTATCCAGTATTAAAAATGTTAGTATATGTTCCCTTATTACAATTTTGTTTTATTTTTCTAAATTGGTTTGCAAATTTTATTTACTCCTGTTCCTGACTTTATAAGTTTTGATATTGTGTGAACATTTCTCTTGCAAATTGGCTGCAGTATGTGTTACAGCTGCCAGGGGTTCAGCAGTGGATTGAGAGCTAATGAGATTGTATTTATTACGTTGGCAGGGGTACCACCCTCTCAAATTAATAACCCAGGTTCTGTTCATCAACAGTGGCCTTTATAACTGCTGTTCTTGATTTGTTATTCCTTCGAGACATATTGGAAGATGGTCTCATTCAGAGCACGTTCTCCTGGTCAAAGTTCCACTGACGTTTTGTCTAGGTTTGCACTATACAAATACCACATACATGCAAGATGCCAGGTTCTCTTTCACAACCGATATCACGTAATGAGCCCTTAATTGACAGATGTAATAGAGGACTAGGCGTAAACAAATTTCATTGACGCCCTGCATCGCATTTGGCAATGCAGCACGTGCAATGTAATTAGTTTTATTTAGTTACTTAGCTCTGTTCGGCCGTATGCCGTAGTTTACTACTCCCACCCTGCCCCTCCCCGCCCAGCAGCACTCCCTCCACAAGCCGCTACTGAGTAGGAACCTAGACATGTGGTGCATTGAGGCCATCTCGGTACTAGCAGTTGCTCCAAATGAGTCCTCAATTCATAATCAGTATGTTGAAGTATTCTGGATTTAGATTTCAGTGCTTATAAAGTACTGGGACTTCCACAAGATCAGAGGAAAACAAGGTCAGCACTTAGAGGGACAAAAAAGAACCTTCCGCAGGAACTGTAAGTACCCAGATTCTTGCCCTATAGCTGCGTCCCACAGTCCCGAGTTGCCTTGAGCAACCTCATGATAGTTTTCGGATGCTTTCCAAAGAATGACTGTGTAGCACATGGGGTGCCCCCCAGAGGGTGTTCATGGCTGCAGGAAGAGGCACTTTAAAGTGTCCGGTAACACTGTCTAGGCAATGAAGCTTCTCACCCAGGGCGGGCTGGTTCTGACAGGAAGGTAACTGAATAAAGACGAAGCAGTTGTTCCAGGATAGGGTAAGTTTAATCAATAACACAGGCTCCATCTACAGCTCTGGCTCCATCTTCACCAGTGTCCCAGCTTCAACTGACCATCCAACAATCCATAAGACTTACATAATTCCCAATGAAACATTTCCCTTACCACATATTCCACATTCAACCACTAAACCCAAGATACCACATACACACACTGCTACCCAGAATGTGCTTCTCACATAGTGTCTGATCCACAAAACCTTTCTCAATGACGAGGTGAGACTTACATCAAAAATTTCAGAAGTAGGTTATACTTAACTCAGAAGAAAGTCATGCCTTCGCACAACAATTGTTTGAAAATTGCACCCTTAATGTGGAACTCCAGTTGACAAACAGTTTTTATCCTAAGGTCCACAGAGTCTGTAACAGTGCCACACAATGTCTTTGGACAGTTGCAATGGTAATGTATTCTGCAGGAATCGACCAAAGAACCACTGAAGTCTTCAGGAGTTAACTAAATTGATATTCTGCTGTATCCTATGGTTGGTGTTTGTTTTAAGCCTCTACAGGTTTCAGGTAGGAATGTCCCTGCCTGAGCAATATATAACTGCAACATGGTCATTCCTAAGGAAGTCCCAGCAGGATCAGACATTGATTCTGTCATTGAGGTTTCCTGTTCTACCTAGTCTTCCACCACACACACACAAAGTCTCATTTCCCAACTATCTTTCGCTGAGATGTAGTGAAGTACACAGCGCATCAATTGTGTTCTGTGTCCGCCTGGTTCCTTACTCCTAACGGACTACCCGCTCCGGTAATTTGAGGTCAGGTCCTTTGCAGTTTGCTGATCTGGAGTTACATAGACATTTATTGGTCAGTAGTATCCTGATGAGAAATATGTCCGCCAGGCAGAACTCCAACCCACCCTCCAGGCTTTTAATTCTCCATGAGCTACTGAGATAAAAACAGTTTCTGCTCCCAAAAAGGCAAGGCAAAATCAAAGAATGAATACCTCATAAAGAGCCTTTCATAAAACTAGCTGATCAGATGGTTGGCAGGAACAGAGATTTCAAGTGCATCCAAAAGTTATGTAAACAACAAAAGGAAAAATGGCTTTGAGATTTATAATATCAAAGTAAAGGTACAAATTAATTTTACATTTGGGATATGAGTACTTCACCGTGGCGATATTAATTCGCACAACAATCATTACGCGAACAATGAAAGAATCTGCAATGGTTTACAGACATAAAATGACCCTCATTAAGAGGAAAACAATGCTTGAAATAAATGAAAAATAATTGGAAGAGGTACACAACACATGAGGTTCTTAAGCAGTGGCCTAACAATTGGGGCAGTGGCTTTCTACATTAAAGATTAATTCTAATGTCCTTACTTATGAGTCAATAAATTATGGTAGATGTGTTTCCTCTCTATCTTTGCAAGATTGAGCTTTAAAACCTTTAATACAATAATAAATACTACATCCAATAAAATAAATAGAAGAATAAATTAATGTATTTATCCACATTCTCTTTTTTGTGTGTATATTTACATACGCATTAAACTAGTTTAAAGTGATAATTCCACCTTACAATACCCATTAAACCATGTATACTTGCAAACATTTTCCCAGGGGCTAAAGTGTTCAGTCTGTGGTGTGGCCGAGGGCCGCACTGGAGTTAATTTGGCAATGTGAAATCAGAAAACCTGCAATCAACCCTGGCATCCCCACTGGACCAAATTGTGTGATCCTAGGCAATTGTTTTGTTTCACTTTGCCTCCTTTTCTTCATTCTCGATATAAGAGAACCTCGAAACACATTGCTTTAGGATGTTCGCTGTACAAAACCTTGTCTTGACTTTGATTTAAGAAACTATAATTTTGTCCAGGTATAATAACAACCCAGGACACCCAGAAGGGTCCATACGACAACTGCCTTGCCTCTTAGTTCGCTGCTGGCATTGTTGTCAGGGTGATGGGAAGCATGACTGTCTCTAAATTTGTGTTTAAAAATGTAATAAACTACTTGTCAATTCATCAATATCTGATGTACTACAAACAAATGCTTTTCCATGTTAATGAAATACACCTTTTAAGGAGACTACATTTTTTAAACATTTAAAGAAAGTATACTTAAAAATGAAGGTTCTGCAGGACACCTTAGCTGCATCTTTACTTTAACTTTATTTATCCTGTAAATAAATGTTTGCCCGCTTATGTTACAGCTTTCTGGAAGCTGATGCTTGGTTAAGTAAGCTGATGACCAGGTCTCTGCATCTAAAGGTTACAAGGGCCGCAAGTGGCCTCTGGGCTGTACTTGTATGAAGTCCCTAATTTGCAAATAATTAAAAAAAATATGTTTTGACAGGGAAAATGTATCTTGCAATTGGACAGATTAGAGCAATTCGCCTTTCATATAAACGTTACCCAAATTATGAATCCCTTTTTTCCAGATTCCATCATGTTTATTGGGGATAGTACTAAAGCACCTGAAAAGGAGTTATATTCATGAACTCATGTTGTATTAAAGATTTTAATCCAGGTTTCTTCAACGTTTATATGCAGAAACTTGCACCTTAAATCATACTTTCTTGTGGTAGTTTATCTTTATCATATGTTTTAGATGACCATATGAAGATTCTCCCATATATATATATATGGGAGAATCTTCATATGGTCATCTAAAACATATGATAAAGATAAACTACCACAAGAAAGTATGATTTAAGGTGCAAGTTTCTGCATATAAACGTTGAAGAAACCTGGATTAAAATCTTTAATACAACATGAGTTCATGAATATAACTCCTTTTCAGGAGTATATATATATATATGGGAGAATCTTCATATGGTCATCTAAAACATATGATAAAGATAAACTACCACAAGAAAGTATGATTTAAGGTGCAAGTTTCTGCATATAAACGTTGAAGAAACCTGGATTAAAATCTTTAATACAACATGAGTTCATGAATATAACTCCTTTTCAGGTGCTTTAGTACTATCCCCAATAAACATGATGGAATCTGGAAAAAAGGGATTCATAATTTGGGTAACGTTTATATGAAAGGCGAATTGCTCTAATCTGTCCAATTGCAAGATACATTTTCCCTGTCAAAACATATTTTTTTTAATTATTTGTATATATATATATATATATATATATATATATATATATATACGTGTATATATATATATATATATATATATATATATATATATATATATATATATATATATATATATATATATATATATATATATATATATATATATATATATATATATATATATATATATATATATATATATATATATATAAAACTAGCCTGTAGGATATGGCCATATATTTTCTTTAAAAATAACATGACTCTTATGTATCCTATCAGAATAATTTCTCACATTTGGAAGCACTCTACCTCCCCTATCTGGAAAAGATAAACATTGCTTGTATGGCTTGACCTCCTATAGTCTCAAATAAAACTGCTGCATAAAGATTATGGGCCAGATGTATGAAGCTCAAATGGGTTCGCAAACGTCGAAATTGCGAACTCATTTGAGCAAAATGGTATGTATGTAGCAAATTTCAGGGCAAAATAAGGAAACGCAAATTTGCGACTCCTTATTTTGCGATTGCATTTAAGGAATCGCAAAATTTGCGATTCCTTAAATGCAATGTATGATGCAAAAAAAATGTCTAATTGTTCCTAAGGAATCGCAAATTACCACCAACTTCAAGTTGGTGGTAATATGCGAAGTTCTTGAAAAATGCCCATTTTTGCATTTTTAAAAAGCGCCATGTGATGCACATACATGCCCTTAGGGCACGTATGTGCACCACATGTGCACCCATGATTATTTCAGGGGTGCAACAGGGTGTCCTTTGGACACCCTTGCACCCTTGAAATTATTCTCAATTTGCGATTTGCAAATTGCGAATCGCAAATTGAGAATAATTTCACATTCATTCAGATGGGCCTCCTGGCCCATAGAAATTAATGGGAAATTATTCCTTAATTGTGATTAGCAATTTGCTAATCGCAATTAAGGAATTTTAAGAAATTGCTAAAAAATAGCGAATTTCTACATACATACCATTTTGCAATTCTCAAATAGCGATTCCTTAAAAATAGCTATTTGAGAATTGCAAAAGTGTATCTTGATACATCTGGCCCCATATCTTCATAAACCAGGAAATATTGATTATAAGTAGCATGGAATGAAATATGTATAAACTCTTTAGGAGAATGGAAGTCTTAATTTTGGTACAACAGCATATACGACGTAGTTGTAGCTAAGGCTGGGCGTAGTAGGCATAGTGGGGCTACGCGAAGCTACGCGAAGTGGGACAGAAACTACGTCCACCCACGCACTTCGCGTAGCCCCACTACGCACCACCCGCCTCCCTCCCGCCCTCACTAAATACTACCCGCCCTCCCTACCGCCCTCCCTAAATACTTAAATAATGCTTTTAAAAGGAATAAACACCACTTACCTTGTCGGCTGCGTCTCCGGGGCTCCCTCTGGTAACCACGCCGTCATGTTGGATACTAATGCGCATGCACGGGCGGCCACGCATGCGCATTAGTATCCATCATAGCGGCGCAGTTACCAGAGGGAGCCCTGGAGACACAGCCAACAAGGTAAGTGGTGTTTATTCCTTTTAAAAGCATTATTTAAGTATTTAGGGAGGGCGGGAGGGAGGCGGGTGGCGGGGTACTTCGCTACGCCCACAGAGTGGGCGTAGTGTTGCCTGCTACGCCTACTTCGCAAATGGCGAAGTAGGCAAAACTACGTCCACTCCGTGGGCATAGCGAAGTACTACGCCCAGGCTTAGTTGTAGCCTATACAAGGTACATGCTGATCATTGCTTAATGCAAGTCTTGCAAAGGGCAATATGGATTGGCCAAGATGTGTGTCTTGCCAGAGTTCAAACAATATCCTGATATGTGTCCAATGTTTTTGTCACTTTCTCTATTACATTTTGATGGTGTCATTTCATCCGTGTTCAATTATAAAGGAGAGCAAGAACCCTCTTGTCATTTTCCAAAGTCAATATATATCTTTTCTTATTTTCGTCATAAGTTGAACTTTTGCTTCTGGAGATTGATATCCCTCTTGAAGGGATCTGTCAATTTTGAACGAAGACCCATCTCTTTCCATCCAAAGATAGGGCAGAGTGAACCTATCAAATATTTTTTTCTGCATCGAGCAGAACCACTGCCAAGAAGTCCTGTGCTGCTTTATGTGCACCAAATAAACTTATAGCCATGCTGAACTGGTTAGTAATCCCTCTGCCCTGTATAAATCTAGGTTGCAAGGGTGAAACCACTTTTTCAGCATGCCATCTCAATTGGGTCGCCATCATTTTGGAATATATATTTTGCGTCACTTTTAAAGATACCAGCCTATAAGAGCTGTGGTTATTTGTATGCTTATTTTTCTTTATGAAAACTTCAATGTTCATAAGAGACCAGGAGGATGGATCCTTGTAAAAGTGATAGTAATAGTGTTCAAAAGTGAGACTAAAACTCTTTGTGTATTTACGCAGGTATGCCATCTGGTCCCTGTAACTTTACCTAAAGGGAGTCCTTTGATAGGATCTTGTATTTCAGTAACTTTGACTGGTTTACCTAATTCTTCTCTGTCTTTTTCTATTGTAATCTCTAATTTGGGAGGTTTTAAGTAATCCATTATCTCCTCCTTTCTAAGACTGAAGCCTTCTTCAAACAGTCTTGATGAAAATTGAGGAAGATTTTTACTATTGCTAAGTTTGTAATTTAATTCACCTTTGATATCCCCTATTGCATCAATTTGGTTTCTGTATATTCCCTTTTTCCTGAGGCTAATATTCTGCCTTTTTTCAGACTCTGCTCTTATGCTTGGCTTTTATTTGGTACATACTTCTGGGTTCCCTCTTGTTGGAATAGCGTTTAGAAACACTAATCCTTACTAAAATTATGTATCCTTGGATATCATCAACGAGTTTATCTCTTCATGCTAAAGCTCAGCTAAGGGTGTCTTCAAGTGCTACTAATTGTCTATAATGCTTTTGAATTATTCTTTTCCAACTTTCTCTTTTCTTATAGAATAACTCAAAGTGGTCCCCTGTATGCTGACTTTCAGTGTACTGAAACCATATGAAGAGCGGCTGACCAATTGTTAAGTGTAATAAAGGATGGAATCCAGTATTGTATCATTTTGATGTATTCAGGGTCTTTCAACAAAGCATGTTTGAAAGCCTATTTAGAGCATACTTTATGGATGCATTCACACTTTACATTTAATTATAGGGGATTATGGTCTGATATGACTTTCGGATAATTTTGGAACTTTTGCATTATGAAGTTTTTTTGTTCACTATCACGACATACACCTACATCAGAATTATTTTTATATGAGTGTGAGTAGCACGTATAATCAGGGTCAGGCAATCTAAGGGGCATATTATCAAGAACCGGTGTTAAAATTATCACGTTTTATCGGCAGGAAACTGCTGATAAACCGGCGATAATGGGATTGATAATACGGCCTTGTTAATTCCCATAGAAGCCCAGGTTAACACAAGAACATGGGCTTCTATGGGAATTCACAAGGGCGTATTATCAAGCCCATTATCGCCGCTTTATCGGCAGTTTCCTGCCGATAAAACGGCAATAATTTTAACACCGGTTCTTGACAATATGACCCTAAATTCTTCCAAACAATCTGCTAATCCCTGTATTTCCATAAATCTCTCTATTAAATATCAGGTATTCTATGTTTCATGTCTTGGCCCAGACTGTGATGAACCTTCCATAGCACATTTATTTTAAAATCCCATAGATTGTTAGAAGAGTAGGCAATTGTGTGAGCACCTTTGATAGAAAGTCAGATATTTCAAAATCATCAATTTTGAACCGTAGATGGAACATAAGATACATTTTATATACTCATATTGTAACTGACCTGTAGCCCATCTCCCTCTTAGATATGGTAATTTCTTGTTTCTCTTAACATTTTTTAGAATGAAATTATAGCACATCAACGTGGATTGTGGTTACGATGTACATTCTAAACGCCGATAGCCTATTTTTTCAATGAACTTTCAATCTGTATAAGAAATATGTATTTCTTGTATACAGAGCAGGTCCTTTCTGTATACTTTAAGCTCCATCATCAGTAAATTCCTCCTAACTAATTGACTGAGGTCTCGAACTTTCAGGTATAGTCATATGCTCCCCATTGTGATTCATGGGGTTAACATTGCTTTAAAGCACAAGCCTTAAGATAGAACCTACATTGGTAAGTTGATTCGGGCAACTTTTTAAAGTTTTTTCTTACAACTGAATTGTTTCCACTTTCAAATGTTTCAATTATTTTAACCTATTAAAATAACTGGAAGTCTGTCTCCTGATAAGGTTGTAATCAAAAGACTAAGGGGCCCATTAGGATGGCCTGGCGGGGGCGATATGCCCGCCATCCTTGCTGCAAAGACCCCCACCATATTAACATGGCTGGGGGGTTCGTGGCGGACGGAAAGACCGTCTGCCGCTTTTCCACCCCGGTCGCCTTGCGACCGGGGCGGAAAACGGTTGTATTTGGTGGTGGTGTCTCTCAGACACCGCCAGCCATATTACAATAGGCATTCAACAATTCCGCCACAGAAAGGCATGCGGAGTCTCCCTGCGGGGGCCTGTTACGGCCCCCCAGGGACTCTGAGGGGGTGGGGGTTGCATATGGGGGTTACCTATGGTACCCCCCTGCATTTCAAGGAACAACATGGCAGGCACCGCGCGGTGCCTGTCACATTGTGCTTTGAAATGCACATGATGTATTCTTAGCATTGTGGCGGGCTAGAATACGCATCCTAATACCACCCACGGGACTCCTGCCCTTATGGCGGGCAGTCCCTTCACACAAGACAGATATTCTGTTCCTGTCTGAGACTTGGCTGACCGAGGACTCAGCACCTGATATTTTAGCTGCTATCCCCAACGGGTACTATATACTACATGTTGACCGTCCCAGGGGGCAAACCGGTGGCGGAGTTGCCGCTATTATTCGCAAGGAATATGTTTTTTCAATCCTGGATTGCACTCCTATTCCTGATACTCAGACTCTTGTTATACAACTTCGCTCAGTCACCACTTCCCTTACCTGTGTGCTCATGTACAGACCTCCCTCCTACATGCCTTCTTTCTCCCAGTCAGTCGGGGACCTGGTCTCCCAGCTTCTTATTAATCACTCTAGGATTCTTATCCTGGGTGATTTTAATTACTGGCCTAATGACCCCCAAGAAAGTCGACTATCTGAACGTTTCACTGAAACCCTCAGCAGTCTGAACTGCCAGCAACTGATCTTTAGTCCTACCCACTGTAAGGGACACACACTCGATCAAGTTTGGTCGGCTAATCTTGATATCGACCCTCCTTTGATTGCTCCATGTACCTGGTCAGATCATTATATCATTTCTTTTTCAGTTGATCTGCCCAGCTTTCACCGCCCTCCTCGTCCTACGAACATTAGGGCCCGCAATTGGAAAAATGCCAACCTGCCAAAACTTCTCTCTCTCTTGGCAGCCTCAGCCCCTTCTGACTCTGATTCAGTATCCCGTCAAGCCTCCTCCCTCGAGCATTGGCTGAAGGAAGTAGCTGATTCTGTAGCTCCCCTAAAGACCATAAAAGTCCAACGCCCTCACGATGCCCAGCGTTGGTTCAATGACCAGCTTAAATCTGATAAACTTGCCCTCCGCCAAGCTGAACGTCGCTGGCGCCACAAGTACGACCCTTCACTCAAGAAAGAGTTTACCTCTTTATTGAGTAAATATAAATCCTCGATACTTGAGGCAAAGACTCATTATTTTTCTACAAAAATCTTGGAGTCGGCCTCCAAAACAAAAGACATTTTCTCAATCGTCAACGAGCTCTCCCTCCCTGACCGTATTACTCTTCCACTGGCACCTACTCAGGCTTTGTGTGATGAGCTCAATGCCTTCTTCCAAGAAAAAATTTCCACTATTAAAACTAACATTTCCCCACCTTCCCCCTCTAAATCTTTCCCCCTCCCTCCTGCTAACCCTCAGGAATTCTCCTCTTTTCCTCCTATCTCTATTTCTGATTTTCACAACCTTCTTCATAAGGTCTGTTCCGGTTCTCCTAGGGACTGCTGTCCCCCTCATATCCTGAAGGAAATTTTCATGGCCTGTCCCGGTCCTGCCTTGGCCCTCCTCAACTCCTCTCTATCATCTGGAGTTGTTCCAGAGACCTTTAAGCAGGCCGTGGTATTACCTATTTTAAAGAAACCCGGCGCAGATCCACTAGTGCTAAGTAATTACAGGCCCATCTCCCTCCTCCCTTTTTTGGGCAAGATATTAGAGACCTATGTCACCAGGTGCCTGAGCTCGTTCATGGAGACTTCTCTGTTCCTGGATCCCCAGCAGGCTGGTTTTCGCCCTCTCCACTCCACCGAGATGGTGATTGCGGCTGTCATGGACACCCTCAGAGCGGGTGCTGATGACAGCCTCTCCCAAGCCCTGATTTTGCTGGATCTTTCGGCGGCATTTGACACGGTCGATCATGTTATCCTGATCGACCGTGTCAGAAACGCCGGCATCCAGGGTATCGCGCTGGACTGGGTGCGGTTTTTCTTGCAAGGCCGCTCGCAGGCAGTCCACCTGTCTACTTTCACTGCTCCCTTTTCCTCTCTCACCTGTGGTGTCCCTCAAGGTTCTGCTCTTTCTCCCCTTCTTTTTAATTTATATATGCAACCACTTATGGTCTCCCTTCGTCACTCCCCTGCAACTATCTATAATTATGCTGATGACCTTCAGTTGGTCTTTCCCTTGGACACTCTACCTTCTTCCCGTTATAATTTTCAAACCACAATGTTGTTGATCTCAGACTGGATGGCTCACAGCCAGCTCAAGTTGAATCCGTCAAAAACGGAACTTGTCCTGGTGGGTGGCCCTACTAATCCTTGGAATGACACTTATTGGCCTCCTTCCCTTGGTATCCCTCCCAGCCCGGTCAGCACTGTGAAAAGCCTTGGAGTGGTTATCTCTGAGGATCTATCCATGAAACCCCAGATCTCGGCTGTGACATCATCCTGTTTTTTTCAACTGCGCAGGATCCGTAAGATCTGTCGTTTTCTCACCAGAGAGGCTCTCATTTTAGTTCTACTGGCTCTGGTCATCTCCAGGATTGACTTTGCTAATCTCCTGTACGTGGGGATTCCTGTTTATCAGCTCCACAAACTTCAGTTAATCCAGAATCAGGCGGCCCGTTTGGTGTTTCACCAACCTAAACACCAGCATGTTTCTCCCCTTCTGAGGAGCCTTCATTGGCTCCCAATGGCCCAACGGTGCTCCTTCAAACTCGGATGCACCGTCTTCAAATCTCTTCACGATCGCGCCCCTGAATTTGTGTCTTCTAAACTGAAGAGATATCTTCCCACCCGTAATCTAAGATCATCTGCTGATAATCTTCTCTGCATTCCATCTTTCCGTCGGAAGAAGCATGGCGGCTTGCGCTTTTCTTCTCTCGGCCCCATCTTTTGGAATTCCCTTCCCTCTTCTTTTCGTCACTGCCCTACCTATGAGTCATTTAGGAGAACTTTAAAAACTTTTATTTTCAAAGCTGGAACAGTATGATCCTCTGGCCCTGGTTTGTTATGTCTGTTATGAGCGCCAAGAAACCGTCCCGGTGTACGTGCGCGGTAGAAATTATTTAACATTAACATTAACATTAACAATGGGATGGTAGGGTGACTAAGTCCGCCCGTCATCCTAATGGACCCCTAAGTCTCCATATTCTTTCCAGCCCTATCTAACAGTAATAAGGTGAACACTATTGGAGACATCAAGATATTTTTGAGAAACAGGGGAAATCGATAAGTCCTCTGAATCATAAGATCCAACTTCTAGTCAGTTGATCCAGGAAAAGCAGATTTAAAAATGTAAGTAATGTAACCACAGGGGTCAGTACCTTCTGCTCCGTCTGCTATCCTAATCACCTTAAGATTGTTCCTATGCTATATGTTCTAGAAATCTATGAGTTTCCACTGCATGTCTACCAATGGGGAATCAAGATTGCCAATGTGTTTACTATGCGTAATGCAGCTCTTTGTCATTTTTGAGATAGCAACTTTGATCTTTTTATTGGAGGCCCAGGTCAATGTCCCTCTCTTCCTGTTTTTTCTTTGTGTTTTGTGATTTGTTTAAATATTACTTTGAGAGTTGCTATATAGCTAATATTTGTTTCAATATTTAACAGAGAAGTTACTTAATATCCAGTAAGCCCCATTTTTCTATTTGAAGGAAGCTGCCCTGTAGGCTTACTATTGGGCACACCTTAAGGAGAAATTACCTTATATATACATATTTATATATGTAATTACCTTTCTTACATGGAAAAGGCACTTTTCCGTGTTGTAAGAAATTGGGTTATTAGTTGGGCAGGACGGTAGGCGTGCACAAGTAATAGGTTGATAATTTCCCAATACTCTGAACTAGGCAACACATTGTATAGCTTGAATCTCTAAGGGTAGAGCAGTGCATGGCCTACTCAAGGGAGGTGGTGTGGGCTAATAATCACCATTTGCTGCCACAAAAATATAACACTAAGGGGTCGATTCCGATTCGGGAAACAAATCCTTACGATGATTCGAATTCGTAGCCGTTTCTGTACAAATCCGTCCGAATTGCGTAGTACGATCCGCAGTAAAAAAATAAGTCAGAATCGTTGCGAACCGTACGAAAAGCAAGGAAAAATCCGTACGATACGGACCCTGAAAGTGAATCGTACGAATCGTAAACATGCCGTACGACCCGACCAGTACGATCTGGACCGGGGAATGAGTACCCAATTCGTAAGTTAAACGTAGCGTATGAGCAATTCGTACAGAGAGCCACACAATCACATAGGGTACGGTTCGTACCCCCCATGATCGTAGGGGTACAGTTCGTACACCTACGATCATGGGGTACGGTTCGTACACACCATGATCGTAGGGGTACAGTTTGTACACCTACAATCATGGGGTACGGTTCGTACATCCCATGATCGTAGGGGTATGGTTCGTAAACCTACGATCATGGGGTACGGTTGGTACACCCCATGATCGTAGGTGTATGAACCGTACCCCTACGATCATGGGGTGTACGAACCGTACCGGGGGTCCGTTTTGTACGCATTTTGAGTCGAATTCTGCTTTTCCGGATGTTTTGAGCTCTCGTAAAAAAAGAGTTGCATGGAGTGTTGACTGGACAATCGTACTTGCTGGGTCAGAAAATGATGCTTCGATCCATACGGACATCGCGTACTGCGCGTTCCGGATACGATTCGTATGGATTATTGAGTTGTACGGGCTTTGGTACGATTGAGACAGAGAACTGCTTTGGGTACGCATCGTACTACATCGTACATAATGGAACGTTCGAGGATACGATTCGTATGGGAAAAATGCTCTGTACGGCTATTCGTACAGGATTTTACCGAATCGGAATCAGAATCGGCCCCTAACTACACCAATTTAGAGTCCTCCCGCAAACTCCTCTTTATCCTGGTTAAATACGCAGATAAGGATTGTGTTAAACTAGCGGAAGATATTGAAATACTCAGCAAAGAACTGGATGAGATGGAACAACAGGAGGACATTACAAAATTGAGAAATGACATGAAAAAACGCCTCAAGAAGGAGGAGGATGTTATAGGGAATGCAAACCTTACAAATTCCACCGCGACCGTTGTGACTAGGAAAGCTGATAACAAGGCATGTAAGCAAGTGGCAGCAAATGAAAACCAACCGGCTGAGCTCACATCAGCATCAGAAGATAACTAACAAGGGGACACAAACTTTCACTTACAGAAGAAGTGGATTTTTTATGTTGGGAACGCCTCCAAACTCTGAGACAAAGAAAGCCACAAATTGGCGAAAACAGAGGAGGAACAACACACAAGGGATGCTAAGGGTCTGAAAGAAGGCTACAAAATACTAAACACTCAATTGTAGTGTGAAGAAGTAGTTATTCTAAGGAGAGAAAAAGACAACAATGTGAAAAGATGAGATATAGTAAGAATATTTAGTCAAAGGAAGGAACTATTGGTGGACAATTATTATTTATTTAGGGGGGATCCAGTGTGCATGTCCAAGACAATAGTTTAGCAAAATGAAGCACAAAGTTCCCCAAAGGGGCTGAGAAGGTGGAGTGTAAAGGTGTATAGGGAAAACCAAGAGGGGGAGGAAAGAAGGGGGAATCCCCTCTTGGGAACTAGAGCCCTCACACACCCAGCAAGCTTCATCATATGGGTCCTGCTCCTCGTCAGACTGGCGCTGCAATGTCTGACGGGCACCCGCGAAGGGGCTCTTTAGTGGAGATCTTTTGTTCCAGCCATATGGTGCATGCGTGTGAGAGGGCAGAAAAGTGTAGTCGTGAGAAGGTGGTGGTGGTTAAAAAAGGTGGGTCAGTCCACAAGGATTTTTATTGACGTGGCTGACTCCCTTAGTTAAAATGGTGGGAGGGGAGATAGAGCGCTACAGAAGTATTAGGCAGAACTATCTACAACCCTCTGGTGAGGTCGACATGTTTCATGCTAATCTAGCAATTCTTCAGGACCTTGGTGACTAGTACTACACAGTGAAATATTGAATTTGTATTCAACCTTAGCTTGGTTGGTCTGTAATGCAGGCCAATTGGTCCTGCTTCAATAATTGCGACCTAAAAGGAAGGAGAACACATAAGGATCACTATCAGTATAATTCTCCTCTAGAAAGTAGGTGCATTTCCCTATAAATAAACCATAACACTGAATTATTTATAAGACTCAGCCGAGTTAAAACCAATGAAGAAATGGATTAAAAAGCAATTGAAGATTGGACATAAAGGCTTACCCTGGGAGTATCCCTAAGGTGCCCCGCAGTCTGCTCCTGTGGGACCTGCACAGGGGAGTAAGGGACCTAGAGAATGTCATAGAAGGATGAATGGTATAATTAGTTTCCCTCGGTGGCAGCCGTTCGTCAAAAACCAGGGAGAGTATAATTATACCCGGGCTAGATTGAACAATTCTAATGTCAATGCCCCGCGCCCCGGCCTCAAGGCGGCAGCCGTGGTAATCATAATGCCTGTAGTAGGGATTGGTTGATACCACCCCTCCAGTGGTAGGTGGCGTCTGGCAGGGAGACAACGCGGAACACCACCCCACTCCTGAGTCCACTGCGACTGCAAAATAAACAGCCGCCGGACTACGAGGAGGGGGAAACGAAGCACGCGCCCCCACCCCAGAATGTCACACACTGCGAGTTGTGGACTCCGATCCCAGTATTAGAAGGCTTCATGCACCTGGATTAACTCCTTACAGCCAAGGTACCAGACAATAACACGAGATTGCTTCGTGAACCGCGGGTATTGAATTAAGGCTCAGACCCCATAAATGAACCGAAAAGCGCGAGGAAGACTTACCCCAACGGCGCGCGGTCTCAGCCTGCAACACCTACCCCCACGTGGAATCCGTGGCGGATCCGGAGCGACTGGTAGCATGTCAGTCGGGGATCCCGTCTACTTGTACCCAGCACTTCCGGGTTCCGCTGGATGCCAGTGTGGGCGTGGTTGCGCCTGTCGAGTGTGCGCATGCGCCTGGAATAGCGGGAAGTCGTTAGCTCAGAATAGTAATTGTAAAGGGGAAATACGGCGGCCATGTTAGGTCGGTCACGGAAAGGGAATTTTCCTGCCTCACGAAGCCTTGGGCATCCGTGACCAAAATGAGAGTTTTAAGGAGGTGATCTCCTGACGCCGTGCCCTGGTCGTCCATCCACAATTAGACCACCTGCCTATACCTTGTCCACCCCTGTGACCTGCAACCAACCCAAGTCTACTCTGGTTCAATATCTGTCCCTTACTATGAACAAACTGTATACCACCAGATCACCTCCTTAAAACTCTCATTTTGAGTATCCGGTTATTCACAAGCCCCTGGATACTCCTCCAGCTATAGCCATCACCATCAATCCCGCACTAACTTCTCTAACCAACCACTCCACTTACCTGGAGTCCAACCCCCATAGATCTTCAACCAGGCTGCAAATCTTTGCTTGTGTATTAATTTCTTGCATACAAAGATTTTAAATACATTCAAATCCTTAAACCGGCCGAGTGGTCACGGATGCCCGAGGCTTCGTGAGGCAGAAAAATTCCCTTTCCGTGACCGACCTAACATGGCCGCCGTATTTCCCCTTTACAATTACTATTCTGAGCTAACGACTTCCCGCTATTCCAGGCGCATGCGCACACTCGACAGGCGCGACCACGCCCACACTGGCATCCAGCGGAACCCGGAAGCGCTGGGTACAAGTAGACGGGATCCCCGACTGACATGCTACCAGTCGCTCCGGATCCGCCACAGATTCCACGTGGGGTAGGTGTTGCAGGCTGAGACCGCACGCCGTTGGGGTAAGTCTTCCTCACGCTTTTCGGTTCATTTATGGGGTCTGAGCCCACATCTACTTCAAAAGGAACTAGACCATGCAACAATTGCAACAATTGTCATAATGTCATTCCGGGAAACATGATAACTCATCCTATGAAAGGATACAACATCAGATTAAAAGTGACAGCAACGTGCGACTCTAATAACCTTATATACCTTCTCAAATGTCTGTGCGGAAAAGTTTATGTCGGAAAGACTGAACGCAAACTGAAGATTAGGTTGAATGAACACAAATCCAACAACTTAAAATCATCAGTTGCAGCACATTTTTTGGAAATGAACCACAACATATCCCAACTGAGATTTATGGCTTTGGAAATCATCCAAAAAAAAGAAGGCAGAGACAACAACAGGATGCTGTTACAACGGGAAAATCATTGGATCTATAAACTGAATTCGATTAAGCCCGCTGGCTTAAATGAACCTGTGGAGTTTGCATGTTATCTATAAGACTATTATAATGGCAATATCATGCCACTTTGTTCTGTTCTGATCCCAGCCTGTGGATACTCCACATGACCTTATTCCTGTTAAATGTATTCTTTCACATTGTTTTTTTCACCTTGTTTTTTACATTGAACTAATCAGTTTGTTTTATAAGCATTGTGTTTAGATTTATATTGTTTACACCGGCAAGTTGCGTAGTCTTTCATCCAGTTTCACTATTTCACACTTAGTCCACTTTCGAGGTCCATTCACGAAGGTCACATGACACACACAAACTCCGGCGTCTATTTTTACACGCCGTAGAAACCAACCGGTTAACCAAGCCATCTTCGGCGTCCGGAACGTTTGGAAGTTTCACATAAAGTAAGTAGCGTTGAGTCCTTAGCACCGCTTTACGCGCGCAGTCATTTTATTAAGCCCTGCACGTTAACGTTATACTTGAGGCTCCGAACCCACATGACCTTCACGCTTTTAACCGCATTTAGTTTTCACATAAACCCGCATGCCTCCTATAGCACCTTGTTCAACGTACCTAGGTTTTGTTTGCACTGACACGGTTCCTTTCTAGACCACATGCCAACAGGAAACTGATTACATTGAGCACATTATCGGTGATAGAAAGGGTATTAGGCACTTTTGTTTATACAGGTTTGCTAGCCACAACATTTGAGATATGATTTGGATTTGGAATAAGGATTACATCTAAATATCGTTTTATTGTAGATTCTCCCCGATGAAGGGCGGTGGCCCGAAATGCATTGGAGCGGACCTTACATTTTGCATTTGTGAACTTTGAACGTTTTTTGGAAACCCTTTATTATATGGATATGAAATCAATATCAACTATGGAATACAAATAAAACAGACATATTGATAAACAGCAACTATTTTCTTGATGAGTTGTTTTGAACAATATACCACATTGAGTGCCTTAGGGATGTCATCAATGATCCATTGATTACACTTATTTTGATTCAACATGTTTCAGCCTCACAAGGCTTTCGTCAGGACCTATAAATGTACACTACTGCAACAGTGAACAAAGAAAAAATATATATAATAATGATGTAGACCTACCGGTAGAAAATTACTATATGGTAGTCTCATATCATTGTGACAAGAACTCTCCTATAAAAGAAAACAAACACAGCAAAAACAGATGTAACCATATGAAACTATCAGTGCATGTGTAGATCAGCATACAACATTCTGCTTGAAGCAACTCACCCATAATTGATATGGAGATGGCCTCACCTCGCCTGGCACTCGCTCAGGTCAAAGAGGCCCCGCTCTACAAAATGGGGAGGAAAAATAGATTATATTTGTAAATCTAGCCATCAAACATGTATTGAAATTCCTTTGGTCGTATTATGTCTAAACTTGAAAACCCATTGGGTTAGGTAGGCAGTAACTCATGGCAATTACAACAAGCCAAGCATCGATTGTTCCATAGTGAAAACGGGGCACCTCTAACTTATATGTATTCACAATAAGTGGCGCAATGGTTGGTAAAAAGTTTTTTTTATTATTATCTCTCTCCAATGATGTCTAAATATAGAGCCACAATCATGGAAAAGAGAACGTAAAAGAAACAGCCATTTATCAAACTTAAATACACATCCCTTCCAGTTTTAAGTAAAATGGCAATGAATTCCATGTAGTGAGGCCCAATAATCAGACGAAAGAAGCCTAGAACGCATTACTGTAGAGCCCCACTCTGAGTAGGCTCCACGGAAAACAACATTTAAGCGGGATTCCCGGCAAGAAATGGTGCAGACAAGTCTGCAAATGCGGTCACCAACCTTTCCGTCGTTGCCTCGGTCTAAAGTCTGAGCCGAGGGGAAGGTGACCGCCGTAGCAGACTAGTCAGACGAAATCGAGAGCTTGTGGACCAGAGTGGAACCGCATTATGAAACTTAGCCGATTGTACTGAGTAATGATTGGTTCGTTGTAAAAACCGGAAACGGAAAGGTGAATTATACACCGGAAACCGGAAGTTGTAGTAAAGCAATCGGCTATCCGCACTATGGGCATGTATTCAACATTCGCACGGTCAAGTTAAATTAAAGACGTGCGGACCTGGGAGGGAACGATTGAGTTACCCGGAGCCTCGTCTTCAATGAGGTGATTGGTTCGTTTCATAGAACAGGTAACCGGAAAGAAAACGTCGTCCGAAAACTTAAAGGGACGGACGTGCAGGTTCTCGAGAATACAATAAACAAACAGACAACTCTGCTGTGATTGGTCGGGGAGCACAAGCCCTTATGAGAAGAACCGTGAAATGTTTTTCGTTGGGAGTGGCGCAGGCAGAAATATGATACTGTAGTAGGAGGCACAGATAAAGCCCCATTACAAAACACCACATCACAACCAATATTAAGATATCGGTCGTCCTAGCACTGAGGGCACGCGTCACATACGTGCACTCTTGGGCTGGTAGCTTAGTTTATACAGAACTCTGTTGCATCTACTCTAATGGAATATGTGTGTCTGGAAGGGTACAAGACACATTAAAAAAAATTAGCCGACTAAATACCAAGTGTATATGGTTTGTAGGGTGTATATTAATAGAGTGGAGTGGTGTGGCTCACTGGTTAGAGGCGGCAGACCCGGAAGCAGAGAACGGCCCGGGACCAGGGTTCAATTCCCGACGCGGCAGGGTCGTGGACCAGGGTCAGCAGACTCGATAATTCTCGCCTCGGTGCCTACTCTAACCAGGGATCACACTCGGCAACTCTGGGCATTAGCTTGCCTCATCTCTACAACGGCCCCCCACATTCACCGGGGATGCCTGGTTTCACCTTGGAGATACCCAGTAGGGACCATCTCACAAGGATAGCCAGGACGGGTTCCCCAGCGGTCTACAGCGCCACGACGCCTCAGGGCAGCAGTGCGCTTTACAAGACACATACATTTACATTTACATTAACATTAATGGATCTTAACACTTGTGCTCTGCAGATAACTAAGTCGTGCAGTTAGAATGTCATCAGAGCTGGATCCATGGTATTTCATCATTCAGCCCTACAGTGTGGCACTTTAATTTAAAAATCCATTTTTGTTCTTTAACGAACAGTTAATGAGAAATGTCACTGACATGTAAGGGAATGAACGGCTGTTCAAGCACTAGCCATTCCATGTCATCGGCAGAGTGTTTCATCGTTAGAAAATGGTTGGTCAGACGAGTGGCCTGTTTGTTGTGCCTGATGGTGCTTTTGTGTTCTTGTATTCTAAGTTTGACCCTTCTGGTCGTCATGCCCACATAGCGAAGGGCACAAGGGCAGGTGATTTGATAAATGACCCTTTCACTATTGCAGTTAGTATGCTGTTTTAAACCCAGGGGCGTGACGTGTCAATGTCTACTGTTAGCGTTTTTTTGGTTTGGGGGCATACTGAACAGTTGCCGCAAGGATGGTGGTCTTGAACAGGAGGAAGGTTCCACAATGTCACTGTGGACTCATGTGAGATAGACCGGGGTCTAGTGTGTACTAGATCATCTTTCAAGTTCGAACTCCTCTTGAAGGAAAAAAGTGGTAATGGAATTTTGTCACCAGCGGTATTTAGTATTCGCCAGTTTTGTCGGATGATTTTCTGTTCCAGAGATGAAGCTGTACTAAAGGTGGTGACAAAAGTTAATTTCCCCAGTGGAGGTTTTTCAACAGGAGGGGCTAATAGAGCCTCTTGATGAAAACAGAGGAGAAACAAAAGCAGACGGGAAAGGAGAAAGATCTGCAGAAGGAGGTTTGCCCAACAAAAAGCAGCAACAGAAAAAACAACAGAAGAAATTTTGGAGAAAATAACAGCTTTGAATATTCGGGAAAGCAGTGCCAAAACACTTATTAACCTATCGGACATGACTCTGAATGCTGCAGAAACCCAAATTCTGGCTTTAGGCTTATCGTTTTGTCCTGAAAGTACATTCAATTACACTAGATCTAGAGTTGATGTATATCAAAATTTGAGAAAACTCAAGCTCCGTAAGTTTCATGCTCAATCTAACAAAGTACCAAGTGGGTTACTAACAGAAAATACAAACATCCAAACCCCACAAGCAGAGATAATGACTGTTAGCCAAGTTCAAACCCCAAATACACAGGAGATGGTGGAAACTATGATGGAAATGATACAGGAATCAAGTCAATCAGAAGATAATCCTGTAGTGGCACAACACCAACCCAAAGTCCCTGTTGTCACATCATTTAAAGCACCCTCTAAGATCTATCCTCTCATGCTTAAAGATAATATAGATATGTTCCAAGAACAGGTCATCGCTGATTTAAAAAATGTGAATAGAGTTACAACTAAGACAGTACCAACTAAGAAAAATTCTAAGGCATTACAGTACCATCAACTCATCAAGTAGATAAAAAATGACAAAGAAACTGTAGTCCGTAATGCCGATAAGGGTGGCAATGTCGTCCTATGGAGAAGAAAGGATTATCTCCAGGAAGGTACTTACCAACTCAGCTATGAACTTTGTTATGGTAAGAGCAACACAACTATATGGAACAATACCCAATCAACATATCAAATCAAATTTATGGCATGGCGGGACATTGGCTTGATAACCAGTGACGAATTCAAGTTCTTATGGAAACCTCACCCCAAAATTCCAATTTTATATTTTATTCCTAAAGTCCACAAGGACAGATTGAATCCACCTGGCAGGCCGATTATATCGGCCAGGAATAGTATTTTTGAGAACACTTCAATTTATGTGGATTCTTTTTTGTAGGAATTTGTTTTAAATCTGGCCTCTTACATTAAAGGCACTGGGGACTTTATATCCAAGATGAAGGACTTCCAATGGAATAATGATTATTTGCTGATTGCACTAGATGTTACAGATCTTTATACATCTATTAAGCACAGTGACGGAATAAGGGCTATCAAATACTATCTGGCAAGAAAAGGTTCCCTATTTGAGGAGCATAGTAAAATGATCATCAATATGGTGGAGTTATGAATGAATGAATGAATGAATGAAAGCAGTCTTATAATGCGCAAACTTAGCCCATGGGCATAAAGGCGCCTTACAAGGATAAATCAAAATATGTGTACCAGGAGCTAGCTTACAGGTATGACTTTGAAATAGCCATGTTTTAATGCCTTCCTAAAAGGACCGAAGGCGGGTTGTGTTTTTAATTCCGGGGGAAGAGTGTTCCACAACCTAGGGGCCAAAACAGAGAAGGCCCTTCCACCCCACCTGGCTCTCCTAACCCGGGGAACAGTCAGGAGGTTCTTACTGGAGGAACATAGATTTCTACAGGGAGTGTAGGAGACTAAGAGAGATCGAATATCTTCAGAGCCTTCTCCAGATAGTGCCCCTTAGACAAGGCATAGGATCTTGAAAGAGATCCTGGCCTGAATCGGGAGCCAATGCAGAATCTTCCTGGCAAGAGTAGAAGATGAGCAGCTGGGGGCATCAAGAATAAACCTAGCTGCTGTGTTTTGTACAGTCTGCAGACGTTGTGTCAGGCCTGAGTTAATGCCCGAGTAGAGTACGTTACAATAATCTAGCTGGGAAGTAACTAAGGCCACTACAGTCTGTTTACGGGCTTTCATGGAGAGATAATGAGTAATTTTCCTCAGGGTCCTGATGACCCCCCAGCAGGTGGAGACCGTTCTGTTTACCTGATGGTCCATAGCGAGACCGTTGTGTTTACCTGATGGTCCATAGCGAGAGAGGTATCAATTATAACGCCCAAGTTCCGGATGGATTTAGTGGGCCGTGGGCACTCTCCAAGGGATGGGGGCCACCAGTCACTTGACCAGGCATCCTGGTCTCCCCCGAAGATCAAAACCTCGGTTCTCTCTCGGTTCAGCTTAAGTGAGTTGCAAATCATCCACCGTGAAACTGCCTCCCTGCAGTTCCTGAAGCTGAGAGCAGAGGTACTCGCCGAGTGGGAGAGCGAGACCAGGATTTGGGTGTCATCGGCGTATGACACCACCTCCATCCCAAAAGATCTTACCAACCTGGCGAGTGGGGCCACATATATGTTGAAAAGAGTGGGGCTTAAAGCCGACCCCTGTGGTACCCCACAGCACACAGGTTTGGAGGGGGACACAAACTCTCCTAACTTGACCCTCTGCTCTCTCTGACTAAGGAAGGAGGACAGCAGACTAAGTGCAGTTATGTCTCACCAATAATGTTTTCATGTTTCAGGAGGGTATGTACCAGCAACTAAGAGGTGTTTCCATGGGGGCCAGCTTCTCCGCCAGCTACGCGTGTCTCCACATGTTCTGGTGGGAGGAGCAGGTCCTCATGGTTAAACACTCTGATACAATGACAAAACATGTGACAAGTTGGTGGAGATATATTGACGATCTTTTTCTGGTCTGGCACGGAAGTGAATGTGAGGCTATAGAATTTATTGAAGTATTAAATCAAAACAATTTAAATCTTAACTTCACTGCTACTATTAGCCCAACATCGGTAACATTTCTAGATGTTGAGATATATGTAGATCAAGGCCAACTTGAAACTAAGCTACATCGTAAGCCTACGGCTGGGAATGCTGCTCACCCCACCCATTTGGTGCAAAGCATTCCCTATGGGGAACAATTGCGCATGAAAAGAATCTGCAAGTAGCGCAAAGTGAATGTTTGTCCAGATTTAGGGAGAGAGGATACAGTAACTCATGACTCAGAAAAGCCCTTTCTAAATGTAACTTAGTAGATAGAGAAAACCTTGTTGTAACTAAAAAGATGCCCAAACTCAAAAATTAGGTTTCCAATAGGTTCATTCTGGACTATAATAAAGAGCACTTAGCTGTCAGGAAGATTATCAAAAAGAGCTGGCACCTCATTAAACAGGACCCCCTGATAGGGATGATTGTCCCGAAAAACCCTTTGATCACTTACAGAAGGGGAGCATCAATGAAGGATGCTCTCATGAACAGTGATCCATGTGGAAAACAAGTCAAGGGATCTTGGCTTGCGCAACGTAAGGTATTTTACAAATGTAAGATTTGTAAAGCCTGCCAACATGGTGTCAACATGACTGATTTTTCCACTCCATTTGGGGGACCCAACAAAGCAATTACCAAAAGTCTTAACTGTAAGACTGATCATGTGGTCTATGTGTTGGAGTGCACTTGTGGTCTCAGATATAAAGGTAGCACCATCTTACCTGGCCACAGGAGGGTACTCCAACACATACGAGCCATCAAGAACCACAATCAGTCTTACCCAGTGGCTAGACACTTTCACGATCATCACAAGGGTGATCCGAGTGGTCTGAAATAGTATCTCATTGACTCGGTCCCCCCAAAAAGATGTGGAGGTGACAGGGAGAGGAACCTCAGATTGTTGGAGATGAACTATTGGGTCGATTAGGATGGCGGACGGAAGGACGACCGCCGGCCTGAAGTAGGCGGAAAATGCCTTTTTTCAGTCCACCAGCCGCGGCCAGTCTGTCCGCCATATTAGGATGGGAAGCACTGTCAAATTTGACGGTTTGCTGTAGGATGTTCGTGGCTTCAGAAGCTTCGCTCGTCTCCGATGCCGCTGTGCCGCTGTGCCGCTGTGCCGTTGTGCCCGTTGTACTCACGCTGAGGCCTGGAGGTCCCCCCAGTTGCCTTCGCCTTTACCACCAGCATCGGGCAGGGCCCGGGGGGCCAGGGAGCCCAGCTCTATGGTTCGGGCGGAACGGAGTTGGTGAACCAGTGGAGTGGGGATCACGGTCAGTTGCCGTTTAGTCAGGCTTGAAGTTAGAAGCCTAAGGTCTCCCCGGTCTGTGCCCTGATTTGTGAGACTGCGGGATTGTACGACAAATGCTGCAGTGGTTCCTGCACTGACTCCGGGCGATTCCGGCTGTGCTCCCGTGACCCTGAGTACTGTGTGCCGTGTCTGTGGCCCCCATTTGACTTCCTGCCCTTTGTAAATACCCACGCCTGTATCCCCTATAGCCCCCTGCAGCCCCCCTGTAGCATTTCAGTACCTGATAGCTGACTGTGGCCGGTGAGCTGTGGTTGTGGCGAGGGCAAGGGGCTGATACAGGATACAGGATATGGGAATAATCCAGGATACAGACCATGCAAATAAAATGGATGGGGGAGAGGTGGAGTGATAGGCACAAGGAGGATAATTACTGGTCACTGAACTGGAACAGTAAGCCCCAGCATTCATACTACTACTTTTTTCTCAAAACTACAAATTGCATGCTCCTTAACCTTTACTGAACTTTTTCCTGAACTTTCCTGACGTGCACGCATGTATGTTCAGTAAGCTGCATTGAACCTGAGGAAAAAGTTAATTCTGAGTTGGACAAGCCATCCCATCGCCTCAGCCTCAGCCTCTGTCTTACACCGCAACACCGCAGTCATCGCCCCTCCCTGACTGCAGCTGCTCCAACTTCTCTGCGTATTGTGCATGTGTTGGAAGTGATAACACAGCAGCGTAAGAAAGAAGCAGACAGGCTTGGGAGGGCGTGCAGATTTCTGCGGATCAGGCGGATCTTTGCCACCAGGTAGGAGCAACGAGAGAGGAGAGTAATAGGGTGTGCCTCTTGGTGTCAATCACGAAATTAAATTACACTCAGACATAGAGAAACCAGCAAATATAACAAAGTCAATAATATGAGATCAGGAAAGGAAAGGATTGCAGGCACAATAACAAAACGAGCAAAAAGAATGCCGCAATCTACGTATCAAAAAAGTTAAAAACCAACGCACCAGGATTGACCCAGTCGCTTACCTCCCTGATTGCACGGATGTTCGAGAAATCCGGTAAAGTACTGGATGAGTTTCAATTTATGAAGGATCCAACCGGAGCTCTGATGTTAATGAAATCAGAATCAAATAAGGACAAACTACAGACCCCCATGAAACCTACTAGCAGCGTGACCCATAATATGACACAAAACAGTCAGCAAACGGAACAAATTGAACAAAACCGTGACGAAAACCAAAGTGAGGACCTTGATATATTGATTGGAGACCAACTGCAATGGATAACTCAGCAAGAACCCCCAAAAGAGTTGAAAAATGGTAATAAAAGGACAGAGACAGAGTCAAAGCCAATCGCAAAAGGCAAATGATGATGACTCTCCCTCAAATAAACTGTATTCACAATCTCAGGAAACTAATCAACAACATTACGGAGATAGGACGGAGCAAGCGTCATCAAGGTACCCCATTGAAGTTAATGTTGAAATCAATAATCGGTTGTCTGTACCCCCTGAGGATTTTAAAACATACCAAAATCAAGATAGGGCTGACCAGGGGACTAATAACAGCAAAGTCATGCTCAATGAAACAACAAAAGAAACCAAGATGTTGGGGGAATATTCCGAAGGACCTCTGGAAAAAAATGTTTTAGCCTCGAATACTATTGATGAAAATAAGGTGGAACTTAAAAATCCCCAGTGTATCAAACATACTAAGGGTGAAATGGCCCATAATACAGAATCGGGAATAAAACAACAAAAAGCAGGGATATCTTTTCCAAACTTCGACACTCACGTTAGAAGCTCTCCAGTACCAATCAAATAAAATGGACATACAAATTGACCTCTTAAAAATGATGGCAAATAACGTGGCGGGAATTGATAATAAACTGGCCCAACTAAATAATTTGATAATCAGAGTACAGTCAGAAAACGAAAGAACAACTTCTGACTGTATCTACGTACCTATCATGGATAAACTAGCGGCAGTTTTAACAAGTATAATAGAAGACACTAAAAGAAACATTCAAGTCAGTAAGGAGAAAATTAATACTGATAATGCCACTACAAAGGAAATGAATAAAAATGAAACTGGGAATGGGTTTGTCAGCCCTAAAGGCACTGAATTAAAACAGTCAACAAAACAACATGGTGAAATAGTTGATCTACCAGTCCAGCAAGCTATGGACCCAACAGGTAATGAAATTACGTGTAAAACTAACCAAGAGGATCAAAACCACAATATTACTGAATCAGAAGGTTTCTCAACGATGTCAAAACGTCAAAGAAAAAAACTCTGAAAAGCAAGAAAAAATGAAAAAATGAAACGGACGGCTACAAGTAAGTCAGATGATGATCAAATATCAATAACCTCAGAGGACACAACGAAAGGTAGAAACAACTACTTTCCTATTTTCGGTAAAAACCCAACAACTGGTCCAAACCAAATAATGTGCCCCAACGTAAATGAAACACAAATCTCATCAAGGAAGTATTAAAAGGGCAAGAGGGCAGTTCGACCCCAGATATCCCGCCACAGTTAACCAAACTGGACATAAAGCAAAAAGAAGAAGAAAGACCGCCAAGCAATTGTTACTCTGACAAAATGTATGGAAGTAGCCCTATCAAATCAACCATAATAACGATTCCTCACCATAACCTCGGCACTGATGTGAGAACAAAATAAGATGGGGACCCTACAGGGGTGAAGGAGGGGAACAGAGCTATAAAAACACAAGAAGGGGACCATCTACAGATTAAAAGCAGGGAAGGGAAAAATCCAATTAGCTACAAACTCAACCAAATAGAGAAAAACGAGGTCCCTATGCATCAAATCCCCAAAATAAGTGAAAAACGTATGTATACACCAGAATTTCAGTCCAGAGGCAGGCACGACATACTTAACCGTGGGAACTTACTTAGACTATTTAAATCAATACCAGCTCTGACTAACATTGTAAGTGAGGACAAGTGACCCTAACCCACGGGTAGGTCACTTCCCCACCGCTGCTGCTCCGCCTGCCAGTCTTCTGCCTCCTGCTCCCCTCTCCAGATCAGCGCTCTCCTACCCTGTTCGAGCGCCGCCTGGACTGCCTGCACCTGGACTGAGTGCCCCCATGTGCCTGCCTGCCCCATTCTCTTTTTCTGTACCCCTACCTGAGTGCCCGTGTGCCTGCCTGCCCCATTCTCTTTTCTGTACCCCTGCCTGAGTGTCCGTGTGCCTGCCTGCCCCATTCTCTATTTTGTACCCCCGTGTGAGTTGCTTCACCTGCCGGGCTCCTCAACCCTGTTTTCCCGCCGCTGCCTCCAGTGTGGCCCCGCCCCCCCACACCCATTGGTTTCTTTCCTCCCACCTCCCAGCTGACCCCTCCTCCCCTCTTATGATGCCCCCGGAGCGACCACGCAGCGGGCATCGATTGTGCGCCGAAGGCGCGCCAAAGGCAAGCCCGTCGGTGCCTGACCGCGCCCAGCGCCAGGACCCCTGGCTCCCGAGAACGCCAGCCCACACGACGGACTTACGACCCCACCACCCTCAACGCACTCAACGCTGGCCGGAACCCCACCTGCTACTGAGCCACCCCGAAACGCACCCACGGACCCTTCACCTGCCAAGCCTGCCAATTCACCTGCCTCCGGACCTGCACCGCCCCCGCCAAACCAGACACCAGCAACAACCACCTCAAGTGCATCCAGCTCAACACCCGCTCCGTCCACAGGCACGCCGTGGAACTCTGGAACCTGCTCGACGCGACAGCACCAGACGACGCCTTCCTCACCGAAACCTGGATGAACGCCTATCAGCACCCGACATCGATATAGCCATCCCGGACGGATACAAGATCACCCGGAGGGACCGCATCAACCAGACGGGAGGAGGCATCGCTATCGTACACAAGAACACCATCCGCATCTCGACCAACTCCGACGAAACCTTCACCGCCGCCGAACACCTCCACTTCCAGATACACACCGACCCCAAGACCACCCTCCGAGGCACCCTCATCTACAGACCCCCGGGACCAGGCACACAATTCAGCGAAGACATCGCAGACTTCATCAGCCCGCACGCCCTTCCCTCCGTCGACTACATCCTCCTAGGGGACCTCAACTTCCACCTGGAGAACAACAATGACAGAAACACCACCGCCCTGCTGGACAACCTCGCCAACCTCGGACTCAAGCAATTGGTGAACACCCCCACCCACTACGCCGGCCACACGCTTGACCCCGTCTTCTCCTCCAGCAAGCACATCTCCTTCAGCCACTCCACCGGACTCCACTGGACCGACCACAGCTGCGTCCACTTCAGCTTCAGAAGAACTACGACCCATCACCACCCGCATCAGGCTCCCCGCCGGAGCTGGAGAAAGATCACCGCCGAGCAGCTCACCTCCTCCCTCAGCCAGAACACTCCCACCAGCACCATGGACCCCAACGAAGCAGCCAGCAACCTCACCAAGTGGCTGACCGCCTGTGCCGATGACCGCGCAGCACTAAAGAACCCTCCCAGCAAACCCGGCAGCAAGAAAACCCCTGGTTCACCGACGAACTCAAGGACTCCAAGAAGAACTGCCGCACCCTCGAGAAAGCATGGCGGCTCAACCAGACCACAGACCACAGGACCGCCCTCAAGCGCGCCACCCGCAAACACCATCAGCTGATCCGCGCCACCAAGAAGACGGCACTCAAAGAACGACTGGACAACAACGCCCACAACAGCAAGGAACTCTTCAGCATCGTCAAAGAGTTCTCCAACCCCACCGCCGGAAACAACGACATCACTCCCTCGCAAGACCTCTGCAACTCACTCGCCTCGTTCTTCCACCGCAAGATCGCCAACATACACAACAGCTTCGACGCACAGACCACGCACCCTACCACCGAACCAACCACCGCCACCACCACCCTCTGTAACTGGACCCCGATCAGCACCGAAGACACCACCCGCACGATGAACTCCATCCACTCCGGATCACCAACCCACCCCTGCCCACACCACGTCTTCAACAAAGCAGACGCCATCATCACACCCCATCTTCGGGACATCATCAACACCTCCTTCCACACCGCCACCTTCCCGGAGAGCTGGAAGCACGCCGAGCTTACCGCCCTCCTGAAGAAACCAACGGCGGACCCCACCGACCTCAAGAACTACCGCCCCATCTTGCTCCTTCCTTTTCCTGCCAAAGTCATCGAGAAGACCGTCAACAAACAGCTTGGCGCCTTCCTCGAGACGAACGGATCCCTCGACCCCTCGCAGTCCAGGTTTCGGGCCAACCACAGCACCGAGATAGCCCAGCACCGAGATAGCCCTCATTGCAGCCACCGACGACATCAGAGCCCTGACTGACAACGGGGAAACAGCGGCCCTCATCCTCCTGGACCTCTCTGCGGCGTTCGACACTGTCTGCCACCACACCCTAGTGCAGCGCCTCAGCAACATTGGAATCCAAGAGAAAGCACTGGAGTGGATCATCTCGTTCCTCGCCGGAAGAACCCAGAGAGTCCGCCTCCCCCCGTTCAGATCTGAGGCCACCGAAGTCATCTGCGGCATACCACAGGGATCCTCACTCATCCCAACCCTCTTCAACGTCTACATGAGCCCCCTCGCAGCCATCGCACGCCAACACAACCTCAACATCATCTCCTACGCCGACGACACCCAACTGATCCTCACCCTCACCAACGACCCCGCCACCGCCAGAGCCAGCCTACACGAAGGGATGAAAGACGTCGCCGACTGGATGAAGAACAGCCGCCTGAAACTGAACTCAGACAAGACGGAAGTCCTCATCCTGGGATCATCACCCTCCGCCTTGGACGACTCCTGGTGGCCCCCTGCCCTGGGCACCGCTCCCAAGCCAACGGACCACGCACGCAACCTGGGTTTCATCCTGGACTCCTCCCTCTCGATGACTAGACAAGTCAACGCCGTTTCCTCATCATGCTTCAACACCCTGCGCATGCTCCGCAAGATCTTCAGATGGATCCCCACAGAAACCAGGAAGACCGTGACGAAGGCACTCGTCACCAGCTGACTGGACTACGGAAACACCCTCTACGCCGGAACCACAGCCAAACTTCAAAAAAGACTCCAACGCATCCAGAACGCCTCCGCACGACTCATCCTGGACATCCCCCGACAAAGCCACATCACCGGACACCTGAGAGACCTGCACTGAAGAGAATCACGTTCAGACTCCTCACCCACGCACACAGGGCTCACCACGAACTGGGCCCCAAGTACCTCAACGACCGCATGACCTTCTACACACCCACCCGCCAGCTACGATCGACCAGCCACGCCCTCGCCACCGTACCACTCATCCGCAGAGCCACCGCCGGAGGAAGATCCTTCTCCTACCTGGCAGCCAAGACTTGGAACTCCCTCCCCACCCACCTGCGGCAAGCCCAAGACCATCTCACCTTCAGGAAGCAGCTCAAGACCTGGCTGTTCGAGCAGTAACACACCCCTCTCCCCCAGTGCCTTGAGACCCTCCCGGGTGAGTAGCGCGCTTTACAAATGCCGTGATTGATTGATTGATTATCTCTATTGAGTTTATGGAGGGGAAACACAGTAGCCAGACTCCGACGTTAATTACATTAATATCTCCAATAATATCTGAGCAGATCATGAATGAGCGAATGACATTTAAAACCTGGGGCATAGTACTAACCAAACAAATTTCAGAGGTTTACCCTACTCCTTTTATTGGGGATGAAACAACATTAAAATATGAAAAAGTAGACACACAGATCGTTTCTGTCCTAAAAAATGCACTTGGTAGATCTCCTATGAAAAATGTATGTACCCTGTCGCAAAATACCATAGACAGAAATGTAGAAATAAATGAAAAATGGATAAATGTGGCACTACATAGCAACCGTAAACAATGATATGGTAGTCGATTGCAAATAGGAGAATTAGGTAATGACAGAGAAATAATAAGAATGTGTTCATGGAACATTAATGGGTTGAGTGGTAAGATCCATAACGCGCAGACCGATTCTATAGTGGGAACATCCCAGATTATAGCACTACAAGAAACATGGGAAACCAATCCATTTCTGTTACATCGATACGCCGGCTACTATGAACACACAAAGAAAGAGCAAAGGTTCGGGCGAGCTAGTGGGGGTCAGTCAATATTTATCGCTAATACGTTACAGGTACACCATGAGCAAGTGGAAGCACATAGCACGAACATCCTGATAGTTAAACTAAACTACAAATTAAATAACCAAAAATCCAAAACGTTATATCTGATCACTGTATACATATTGCCTACTAATCGAAGCAGGGAGACAATTTGCGGAACTCTGAACAATGTTCTAATCAACATAATGTTGGAGGGTCCATTGGCAGATTTTCTGATTCCCGGGGACTTTAACCTCAATCTTATGTCATCCCACATAAGAGATGATACAACGCAATCGCAAAATCACCAATGGCTAATTCCACAACAGGATCTAGGGAAAGATAATAACTCCAATAAGAACGGAATGGGAAACATTTTTGTAAAGGACATAGAAGCAATGGGACTTCGAATTTTAAATGGCAGAATAAAATCGGATGTGCCTCCAGTATATAGTTACTTTGGGTATAATGCACACTCCAGGATTGATTATACCATGACCTCATTATTTATGTTTCACAACATTACCTCCTCCCAATTAAAGAAAGTAAATGAAAGTGACCACGCCCAGCAAATAATTATAATGAACATCGGAACAAATACAAACAAGGCTTATCAGACGGTCCAAGGGCATATTGGAAAGGCTCTTGGAAGCATGTTTTAAAGACACTGCACTAGAATCAGTGATAGAGCAATGGGAAAATCTCGCAGGGATGCTGATCAGGACGCAAATTCAAACACAAATAAATAAGAATAAAAAGTGGAAAGAATCAAACAGGGATAAGGAACCCCATTTAAACTTACCATATACAATAATGAAATTGAAGAAAGACCGAAATAGGACTATTAGGTTAATGAAGAAACCGGGGGTAAAAACAGAAAATCTGGGAAATTTGAAGCTACTAAATCAAAATTTGAAGAAGCTAATATGGGGTGAGAAAAATAAAGCAAAACAGGCAATTTGGGCAAAAGTATTGCACGCCAGTAAGCAGAAGAATCCAAGAGACTTCTGGAAAATTATAAATGAACTTGCTAGACCAGCAAGCAAGTAGTCTCATAGCTGCTAACCGAGCAGGAATGGGAGATTTTCTTAAGGAAACATCTAAATCAAGACACTATACAGTCAACTTTAACAGAAATCCGACATGGGCAGCGGCGGTCAGTAGGGGAGTACCTGCCGGGGCGGTGACGTGGGGAAGAGGAGTGGCAGGGTGGGGGTTAGTAATGTATGAATACTGGAGGTTTGCAGGTACGTAAACATTTAAATAAATCAAACAAATTTCGTTGCGCGCACTGCATTGCATTTGGGGATGCAGTACGCACGACAAAATTCGTTTGATTTATTCAAATGTTTACTTACCTGCAAACCTCCATTATCCATACATTACTAATTCCCACCTTGCCCCTCCCCCTCCCCACGTCACCGCCCCGGCAGGTACTCCCCTACCGACCGCAGCTGGACATGGGGGCAAAAATGATAACGACATGGAATCTTCCTCTCAGGATAATGATTTGGAAACGCCAATACTCATAGAAAAAGAGGAGATAATCAAATGTATAAAAATAACAGAAGAACGGTGCTCCCGGACCAAACGGGATACCGTTTGCACTCTTTAAAGAAAACCCAGGACTATGGGCGACCATCCTAGAGAAATTATACGTAGAAGTCATCCTAACAGGAACTGTACCCAAGTCATAGCGAGGATCCCTAATAACCCCAATTTTCAAAAAAGGAAACTGGGCACTTGCAGAAAACTATAGGTTGATCACTTTACAAGATACGGATGCCAAGTTGTTTGCCAGAATTCTGCTGACCAAATTATCGGAATGGGTGACTGAAAACAAGAAATAGCCCCTAAATCAAACAGGCTTCATACAAGGCTTAGGAACAACAACAACCACTCTGGTTCTCGCATTACTTATGGAAAAGTCAATTAGACGGATGCAACCTCTGCATCTATGTTTTATAAACTTCAAATCCGCATTTGATTGTGTCAATAGAAACTTACTTTGGAAAAAACTGGAGAAAATGAAAATTCCACCTTCCCTTCTTATAACTGATTCGCCTCTTGTATACAGACATGTGGGTGAGTGTGAGTATGGGGGATGGCAGAACACTATCTAAGGAGATTGCAGCAAATGAAGGCCTGAAACAAGGCTGTGTTTTAGCCCCCCATCTCTTTAATTTGTTTCTTGCCGACCTAACTGTAACATTGGACGAGGAAAACGCGCACCCCCCGAAATTAGCTGATAAGCGTCTCACGTACTTGTTGTATGAGGACGATGTCATACTTTTGAGCCACACTAAAGTGGGACTAGAGCGTCTAATTAGGAGGACTCACATGTACTTGAATGACAATGGGATGGTCATAAACGAGACAAAGACTAAGATCATGGTAGTTAACAAAAATAATATGATAAGACTCAAAAGTAAATGGTTCATGGACAAGACAGAGCTAGAACAAGTAGAGGTATATAAATACCTGGGTGTGTTATTTGATGCAAAGGGCAACTTCTAACTAAAAAAAAGGGACATCCAAAGAAAAGCGAATGCATTAACTGCAGCATTCAGAATTGTCCAGAAATCACTTTCCAGTCTAACCTACGGCCCTCTTCTGAGTATTATTGGTGCAAGACTCCTACCGACTATCACATATGGTAGTGAAGCGGTAATGGGTAAGGATGCTGAAATTCTGAACAAAATCATAACCAGAGAATATCGGGCCCTATTTCGTCTTCCCGCGAACACATCCCCAGCCCAAGTAAGGTTGGAGTTTGGACTAACTAATCAACACTATGCAAGGCAAGGACATTTTATAAAAGTTTGAAATCAAATAAAAACTGACCACCAAAATGAAATATCGCACCTGTTATGGAGAGAACTAAATAACGACAATAACTCCACTCCAGGGCTCTATCTTAGAGAAGCAATAAAGGATTTTGCTGTCACGTCAATATGGGAAAATAATATAACCAAGACATCGTTTAAGAAAATAATTAATAAAATTGCAAACCACCTATCGATTCTAAACGATAAAGCGATTCTTACTAAGAGAAAACATGCTTGGGGGATAATTAACGGTTATAAAAAGAAGGAAATTCAACAATATCTGGTAACACCCTGGACGGAAAAAAACAAACAGTTGCTCCTTAAAGCCAGATTTGGAATAATCCCAGGCCTGTGTCACCTTCCACCATGGGAGAGATCGGTAACCCAAACGCAATGTAGACTGGGCAATAGAGGAGGATATTCTCCATCTTCTGTGTACTTGCCCTGAACTCTTTCAGGAGAGAAAGACAGTGCTTAAGTTTCCTTTCAAGGCACGAGGCATAAGGACATGCAGGCAGGCCCTGATTAAGTGCCTGCACTCGAATGATATCATTTTAAATGCTATGTTTGTAAAGTTCCTAATGATAGTTAAAAGGAAACTAGGAATTGTAACTATTTTAAATATTTAACTGACTACAAAGCCAATGCAATGATATTTTAAGTGTTTTATACATGAACATAGCTTTTACTGTTTTTCTTTTAAAATGTTTAATATTGTAAGATTTTAAATAATCAACACAATAAACTACTTAGTACTTTGTATATCATCAGAGTTAAAATAAAGTCAGCTGGGATTTCCTTCACTATCAAATTTCCGTACGCCGCGGAAGAACATGCACCGCCGCGTAAATACACCCGACCCTGCGGCGGACGTAACCAACTACAGACACCGCCGTACGGAATGACGTCGCCGACCGTCCACGTAATAACGATAGTGGATAAGACACAACAATCCGCAGCGGAAAAACCACCAGCCTGAAGATGGCGGATTCCCCACAGCGGAGAAGCAAAACATTGCAGAGAGATACCCACCACAGGCCATCATGGACCCGGCTCTGAACGCATTTCCGATCCTCTTCGTGCTCCACCACCAGCAAGTCATGGACCGTCGTCGACGACGACGCAGGTACGCAAACACACCAATCGCTGTCGGAACGGGAGTACCTGCCGGGGCTGTGACGTGGGGAAGGGGAGGTGCATGTTGGGGAAACAGCATTTACGATAGCACCAATATATCAACAATGCACGGAGACAACCAGGAATGACACTGAGAAACCACTACACACGAATAACTTGTTTTATTGCACATATTAGTAAATGACTCCTAGAGTAGGCAGGAGCATGGGCACTGGATACAACAGAAAAGGTACATCTGAGGTAGCACATGAGAGGGCACAATGCAGTATCATAACAGCAACAGGGCAGTGTCCCTAACAGAGCAGGTACATCAGAGGCAGCACAAGAGAGGGCACAATGCAGCATCCTAACAGCAACAGGGCGGTGTTCATAACAGAGCAGGTACATCTGAGGCAGCACATGAGAGGGGCACAGAGCATCAACAGTCCATGGCAAGGCACAGAGCAGGTACATCTGAGGCAGCACATGAGAGGGGCTAAGTGTATCAACAGTCCATGGCAAGGCACAGAGCAGGTACATCAGAGGCAGCACATGAGAGGGGCTAAGTGCATCAACAGTCCATGGCAAGCACAAAGCAGGTACATCAGAGGCAGCACATGAGAGGGACTAAGTTCATCAACAGTCCATGGCACAGAGCAGGTACATCTGAGGCAGCACATGAGAGGGGTTAGGTGCATCAACAGTCCATGGCAAGGCACAGAGCAGGTACATCAGAGGCAGCACATGAGAGGGCACAATGCAGCATCCTAACAGCAACAGGGCAGTGTTCATAACAGAGCAGGTATATCTGAGGCAGCACATGAGAGGGGCACAGAGCATCAACAGTCCATGGCAAGGCACAGAGCAGGTACATCCGAGGCGGCATATGAGAGGGCACAATGCAGCATCCTAACAGCAACAGGGCAGTGTTCATAACAGAGCAGGTACATCAGAAGCAGCACATGATAGGGCACAATGCAGCATCCTAACAGCAACAGGGAAGTGTTAATAACAGAGCAGGTACATCAGAGGCAGCACATGAGAGGGCACAATGCAGCAGCCTAACAGCAACAGGGCAGTGTTCATAACAGAACAGGTACATCTGAGGCAGCACATGAGAGGGGCTAAGTGCATCAACAGTCCATGGTACAGAGCAGGTACATCTGAGGCAGCACATGAGAGGAGTTAAGTACATCAACAGTCCATGGCACAGAGCAGGTACATCAGAGGCAGCACATCAGAGGGGCTAAGTGCATCAACAGTCCATGGCAAGGCACAGAGCAGGTACATCAGAGGCAGCACATGAGAGGGCTAAGTGCATCAACAGTCCATGGCAAGGTCGAGAGAAGGTACATCTGAGGCAACACATGAGAGGGGTTAAGTGCATCAACAGTCCATGGCAAGGCACAGAGCAGGTACATCAGAAGCGGGACATGAGGGGCACAGAGCATCAACAGTCCATGGCAATGCACAGAGCAGGTACATCAGAGGCAGCACATGAGAGGGGCTGGGTGCATCAACAGTCCATGGCAAGGCACAGAGCAGGTACATCTGAGGCAGCACATGAGAGGGGCTAAGTGCATCAACAGTCCATGGCACAGAGCAGGTACATCTGAGGCAGCACATGAGAGGGCACAATGCAGCATCCCAATAGCAACAGGGCAGTGTTCATAACAGAACAGGTACATCTGAGGCAGCACAAGGACTTGTGTCAAGCGCCCCGTCCCATGGACATTAATAATGCAAGGGTGGTTACAATGGACTATCTACACACCAAGTACAATGACATGTGAGTGATGGGAACTACACCACACAGCACAGAATCTGGTGGACTGCTCGGCCTAGTAGCCTCGGACACAGTGGCAGGATCTGATACCAGATTGGGAGATACAGCCATAGCTCTAGTGACTGACACATGAGCCATATACCCAGACACACTGCCAGCACCTGAAACAGGAGTGTGAGACACAGCCACAGCTCTAGTGACTGACACATGAGCAATAGACCCAGACACACTGCCAGCACCAGAAACAGGAGTGTGAGACACAGCCACAGCTCTAGTGACTGACACATGAGCCATAGACCCAGACACACTGCCAGCACCAGAAACAGGAGTGTGAGACACAGCTACAGCTCTAGTGACTGACACATGAGTCATAGACCCAGACACACTGCCAGCACCAGATACAGGAGTGTGAGACACAGCCACAGATGTGGTGACTGACACATGAGTCATAGACCCAGACACACTGGCAGCACCAGAAACAGGAGTGTGAGACACAGCCACAGATGTGGTGACTGACACATGAGTCATAGACCCAGACACACTGCCAGCACCAGATACAGGAGTGTGAGACACAGCCACAGCTCTAGTGACTGACACATGAGCCATAGACCCAGACACACTGCCAGGACATGTCCGTGTACAGTGACCAACAAATACCATGCCAGGATCTGAGACATGAGAGTGGCGGACACACACATTGACAGTACCTGAAACAGGAGAGGGCACAACTGACAAGGTGCTACTACATGAGGCATGACAGCGAACAACAGACACAGTGCCACTATCTGACACATGAGAGTGAACTGCAGCTGACCCACTAGGACCACTGAAATGATGAGCCACAGGGCTGTATGGTCCAGGAGGCAGGGTGGCTCTGGGAGCTGGGGACAGCTATACTGGAGCGACATTGGGGTGGGCAGGTGTCACTGGTGTGTGTCTCTGTTTCTTTGGGATATGGAAGGACGTGCTGGACCCTGCTTGACGTTCGCTGTGGCCCTGCCTTCTGCCCTCTGCATCATGTGTAATGGGGATGCAACAACAGTGTACTCCTTCCTCTGCTTCAGCGGGGTGTGGATGGGAGTAGAGGTATGGGGGACTCCACTGCTGACACATGTGTTTTACGTTCCTTCACCAACATCAGCCTCAGGGCATGCAGGGGTGATGTATGCCTGTCCTTGATGGAGCTTGTGTCCATGGGAGAACCCTTGGCCCTGGGAGGTGCCTTGGCCATAGGAGGTGTCCTGTCTCTGGAATGTGCCTGATCCATGGGCGGTGCCCTGTCCCTAGGAGTTGGCTTGTCCTTTGTAGTGTCCCTGTCCATTGTAGTGTCCCTTTCCTTTGCAGTGTCCTTGGCCTTGGGAGGTGCCCTTTCCTTTGCAGTGCCCTTGTCCTTGGGAGTGTCCCTGGCCTTGGGAGGTGCCCTTTCCTTTGCAGTGTCCTTGTCCTTGGGAGTGTCCCTGGCCTTGCGAGGTGCCCTTTCCTTTGCAGTGCCCTTGTCCTTGGGAGTGTCCCTGGCCTTGGGAGGTGCCCTTTCCTTTGCAGTGCCCTTGTCCTTGGGAGTGTCACTGGCCTTGGGAGGTGCCCTTTCCCTTGTAGTGTCCTTGTCCTTGGGAGTGTCCCTGGCCTTGGGAGGTGCCCTTGCCTTGGGCGTACTTTTTGTAGGCCCTTTTTTCTCACTAGTCACAATGCCCTTGCTTCTAGCGCAACATTGTCCTCCATGAGGTGGTTATCTTCTTGGACTTGTCAGCCTGTGCCATTTCTGGTGGCCTTGTATTGTATATGATTCAGAAGATCTTGGAGATTATGTTGGACCCTCTGTCTCTGAATTTGCTCACAACATCCTTGTCCCTTCTTGTATATTATACTCAATACTTTGCCATGAATGTCATCGAACATTATTAAATCAAACCTGATTTTTTTTGCTCATAAATTTAATACAGAATACATTTCATACAATTTTATCACTACTGCATTATGAACGTGGGACTTGCATACCATGCCAGCACAACATACTAAATCATCACTCCCATAATCCACAGCTATTTAATAACGACATACAGTAATTACACCATCATGACAACTGCAAATGGCATCACTCGGCATCAGTGCTTGAAATGGAAAAATAGAAGTGCAGGTACTCTATACCAGAGTATCTGCTTGTTTCTGAGAAGTGCCGGCACTCTCCAATTAAAAGTATTACAGCTTTTTTTTAAAGTTCCAGTACTCACTACCGGAGAGCATCAGCCCATTTAAAGCCCTGCTCTGCATACTATTAAAGGCACTCTGAATTGTCTACATCAGAGGTGTCCAAAGTACTACCAGGAGAGTCATATCCATGTCAGTTTTTCGGTAGAGCCTGAGCCGGCGCATGTGCGCCGCACTGCGAGACTTATTGTAGATGAGTAGCGAATAGACGCCCCGCCCACTCTCCGCCCATGTTTGCCATTGGCTTGTGTCATTGTCTGTCCTAAATGCTGGCTTCTGATTCACGAATAGACTTGTTAGTCCCTCCTTAGTACCGTCTCCTCTTCATTTGTCACCGTCCATGGCGACTGGCCCCTTTTCTTCGAGAGTTACACGGAACGTTATATTTACACTGTGAGCACTCTTTTCTTTAATGAGGTTCTCCTACTGCCTTCTTTACTCCCCTTCCCTCCCGTTGTCCGTGCCTTCTCCTCCCCCCCCTGCCTGCACTCTCATTGTCCGTGTCTTCTCACCCCCGCCCACCAGTTGTTCATGCCTTTAACCCCCCACCCTCCCTTCTGTTGTCCGTGATGACTACCATTTGCAATGCAACAGGTCTCATGTAAATGTGAGACTTGTTGCATTGCAAATGCTTGTTTCATAAATGTTGCATGAGAATAATTTGAATACAATCCAAACAAATCTAATTTACACAGTGATTAGGCTGAAAAACTAAAATTGACATAGCCATCCTTCGCACTTTCTGGTGGACAAATATGCTCTGAACTCCAGCAAAGAATCCTTTCGTCCTTCATTGCACGTGCCACCTGTCTGCTGTTGATTCATTCAGCCGTTCCCAAGATACTTTTTTCTAAAAGTTACTCTCTGAAGTCATTCGCTGACCAGGTTTCATATGAATTAAAATGTCCTAAACTTACTCTGTTTCACTAAAGTCTTAACTTTTATACACGACCTGGATTTAGCTTCAAATCATTTTTAGATGTGGCATTTTGCAGGTTTCAAACTTTGCGTCATAATCCTCTCTGAATGTGTCTGGACACTGGATTTACTAATCTTGTGGCTTTATTCAGGCCGGCGTGTTCTCTCTCTCGGTCCTTTCTGCTTGTTTGGTCTTAGCAAGCCTCTTTCAATATATTTAAAGAGTTCACACAATTCATGCTCGGATGGTGCTTTGTGACAATACCGTTTGTTTGAATGTACTTTCCGGTGTGGCTGAAGGCCACAGCTAATCTCTTCCACCTGTGAAGTTTATCTCCCAGTTGACATAGTCAGCTTGCGGTACGCTTGACCTCTTTTGTGTGCGTGATTTGACCAAAGAAGTCGTGTTATTTCCATCAGCACTTGTAATGTTAATGCTAGCTTTACATATTTTAACATTTCTCCAGATCTAGGCCGTTATAAAGTTTCAATGGATAATCATTTCTGCAATTTAAAGTTGAGCCTCAAGTCAGCTTTCATAACCATACAGCAGGATAAAAACTCGTACCATTATAATTCCATCCTGTCCAGATTTGCTGCTTGAAATGCTTTCAAATTCAGATTTCAATTCCTTTACCATTCTTTTAATGGTAAAGGAGTATTCCTTCTAAATTTTATATATTATTCATACACATTAATTAAAGCCCAGTTAGCCCAGTTACGTCAAGAGGCTGATTGGGAGTTTGGCGGTCTTCCTGCGTGCCGCTACACCAGCACCCCGCAGGAAGACTACCAAACTCGTAGTCCTGATTGAGTTTAACACTTTCGGTGCTCATGACGAGCTCAGCTCGTCATAACCGCTGCGGAACGCCCACGCGGGTACAATTCCCCTCCTGTGTGGGGCGTTCCATTAAGTGGGCGGAGTCGTGACAAGCTCAGCTTGTCATGAGCATAACGCCACCGTGCTGCATGACGAGCCGAGCGCGTCACAAGCACTGCGGCGCCATGGGCGGCCCCCCTCCCCACGGTTAATCCTGGCGGGCAGTCAGTGCTGAGGCGGTGTTAAAGTGGTGCGTATCTAGGACACATAGGTGTGCCTTAGGCATTCACCGATGTGAGACCGCCACAGCCCATTCCTCCATGATATGGAATGCACAATGTTGTGCTCCCCTGCATGCACCCACTGGCCCGTGAGTGGCAGGGGGTGAATGGCAGGAGTTTCCTCACTGCCACCCTTTTTATGGCGGACTCACCACCATGAAAAAGGAGTTTGGTGAGGAAACTTCTAATATGCTCCATGGGGCCTCAGCAGCACTAACAGCATATTACGTCCTCCGACTGCTGCGCCACCACTGCAGGACAGCGGATCCCCAGCTGCAGCAGCAGTCCAGTGGCAGTTCAATCATCTAAGTCGTAATACTGCGTGTGGACCGCCACCGTGAATAAGGCAGTCCGATCGACCGCCCTAGTTGTAATCAGACCCGAGCTGAGGGAATGATGCTGTTTTTTTCCACTCTGGCACAGCTGTCAGCATCCTTAAGCGCAGGAAACCAGTGAGAGATTCAGGACCACTTAGCTAATCACATTCCTTGATTCTGAACATGCACAGTTGGCTGAAGTTCCTTATAAGAACTGCCAACTACACTTAGGGCCTAATTAAGAGTCTTGCGGTACAGGAGTAGACCCTCATGCTGGGGGCATTCTCCCGCACCACCAACCAATGTGCCCACCCCGCCAGATTACAAGCTGCCCCATGTCTCTCTGCTTTTTTAGGCGGTCCCACAGCAGTGCCCCTGAAAATGGGCACCGCAATGGGAATGCCAAAAAAGTTTCTACACAGCATGGACTGTAATGTCAATGGCATGCAGGTACAGGGATGGATGCACACAGGGGGGCACATGTTGTGCCTGCCTTCATGCATCCCCATGCACATGGCCTGCAGGGTCCCGTTTGTTTCAGGACCACCAGATTTTTCATGGAGGAAATACCTCCATGAGACCTTTGGCATCCTGAAACTTGTAATGTGCATAGTGGCACCCCAGCAGCACCCCAGCAGCATCACCAGCATATTACTGAGACCCCGGCTGCTGTGCCATGGCCAGGGTGGCTGCGGCAGTGCAATGGCAGCCTGACCGTCCAACTTGTAATGGGGCGGTAGTGGCTGGACTGCCACCGCCTCTAGTGGTTTCATCATCTTCCTCAGAAATATTTTTTCTTCCATCAACTGAGCGGCTATATTACAACTGTATGTTGATGGTATTATTGTATATCTCAAACGTATAGAACTAATATTGACTGTGCATTTGAACTAATTAGTAAGTGCAGCAATATTGGGGGACATCTATCGATCAAGGGAAATCTGAACATTTATGATCTATCTTGTATGTTTTGCCAGACTGCCTTCTGGAACGTGTGACGAACTGTTGTCTCCACCTTGTTGCAGGAACTGTGCACTCGCCACACAGCCTCGATGTGTGTATGTATGTATGTATGTGTTGATGCATGTATGTATATATGTATGTATGAAGTGGTATTTGTATAAATCATCAAAAAACAAAGTCGAAAGGCAGCACAGTTGCGGTGTGCTCACGTCTAATGTGTTTCCTTCTTTCGATTTTTAAATGTCTGTGATGTTCAAAATGTTGTATTTGGCTGTAACATTTATTTTAAGCAACTGTTTGGCATTCACATCTATCTGCATCACACGTGTTCCTTCAGTGCCCTCCACTTCTTACATTCGCGAAGTTACGGCCACTTTGTTTTATTTTGCTATAGCACCTGGCTCAGTGTGTGATATTTTTCTCCCTTCCATGGTTATAGTGGGACTGAGACTGTAGGCGTGATAAGCAGGGTGGTGTGTGGTCCGCGAGGCATCTGTGGGATGCTGGTTGTTTGGTGTGGGGCAGATGCTGTATCTCATCCTCACTCCCATGGTGTACAAGAAGACTTCAATTTGAGACACAGACTTGGTCAGGGGGAACTGCATCTGCCTATGTGTGAGCTTCTTGCAGTCACTTTTCTGAGCCAACGACAGTGTTTTTAAGGCAAACAACCACACACCAGTGGGGGAAACTGCAGGTACCATTGCGAGGGAACCAAGAGTTTTCTCAAAAGACAACACATAGGCCTGTGGTGTATCCACAGGTGATGATACAAGACCGGAAGTGATGCTAGATTCTGGACATGATGCGCTGGCTTGGAGGGGGTGCTCTGGATAAAAGGGGGTTGCTAATATATTTGCCCATTGTGAGAAGCTGGCTTAGTATATGGTACTCACTTATGTAAGTGTAGCAACCTGCACTAATCCAGATGACGCTTATGGTGAATTTAGTTCTTAGAAAGCTCTCTAAGTGGTAGCTGTGGAGAGCAACCTTCAGGCTTAGTCTAAAAGGAGTGTAAAGCAGCTTGTTTTACCAGATCATTATATTATTGGATTAGCCTAAGTGAAAAAGAACCTCACAGTGTATTGATAAAAATATGTATTTATTATAAGACACTCACTAACACATACCAGGGACTTACAAGTAAACTAAACAGGCCAATTGGGTGTAAGACAATTTTACCATGTTTGAAGGAGAAAGCACAATCACTTTAAAACTGATTAGCAGTGGTAAAGTGTGCAGAGTCCTAAAGCCAGCAAAAATGAAGTCAGCAAAATAGGAGGGTTAAAAGCAAACAATGTAGGGATGAATCACGCCAAGGATGCCAGGTCTAACAACTAAGTGCTCTTGGAAACACAACGTACAACACTTTCATTGTCATTTGTGCATTTCTGTCGTATCAGCAGAGCTTCAAGATTGCTTGAGGTGATCCATGGAGCCAAACGGAGGAGATAATTGGAGTAAGCAGTTGTCAGGACTTTACTATTTAAATACTTAAAAAATGATGTTGTCAACAAGTGAATTCATAATGTTAGCTGTTTGGTTAAAATACATAGAGATTGTGTCAAGGGATTTTTCATCTAGAAATGATTGCCTTGGAGTTGTAGGATACAACGGTGGAATATGGAGTGGAAACAGGAGGAATGGGTAACAATAGGGGGTGTAGGTTTCTGTGGAGGAGACTAGGAGGCATGTGGAGGGCACTATAATGTTTGCTACATGAGTGGACTGGTAGCATTTGAGGTTAGTGTGGAGACCTTTTCAAGTCAAGACTGATTTCACCAAGGATTGCGAAGGAAAGGATGGTGGGGAGGATTCAAGGGTCGAGTCATGATCTTCAAACAAGTTATTTATATTGCTTGGTGGGTGATAGATGTAAATCATTCATAAAACTAGAAAAGGTACTATCTTGGTAAGGAGTTCTAGATTGGGGAGGGGTAGAACGTGAAAAGGAAAAGTTGAGATCGGAAACATGTTGCTGAGAATTGCATGAAAGCAGCATCATCAATATGAAGGGTGGCTAGCATAGAGCTACCTCTCTGGCTGATTAGTATTTCAGTAACTGGGATAAAATGAAGCAATGAGAGTCAAAGCAATTAGTTATGCAAGAGGTTTGGTTTATTTTTTGTCGCTATTTCCTAGACATCAACATAGGAAGTGAAAGGAGGTCTCGACCAAGGTGTTTCAAGTGAGTGTTGGATCTTGAGGGGTATGGGTGTATTTTGACTGTAGGTAGAGGATTTATTTCAGAAAGTTTCAATATGGAGATTGTGAAAGGTGAATGTGGAAAAATGGGTGGTCAGGCATAGAGTGGGGAAGGTGAGGTGAGTGACTCTTCTGAAATATATCCATAGGAGAAGGAGCACAGTCATTGAAACAAGCATGATATCAGAGGGGAGTAGAAATTCAGTGACTTTACTGGATGGAAGTGACTTTGATCTACGTGGGAGCTGATAATACCAGTATATATGAATGTGGTACCACCGAGTAGGAGCACAGTACCCTGGGATTGTCCCCAGTGTCCAGCAAGAAGGTGACACCCAAGTATTCCATGTTTTATCAGTACTGCAGAGAATGTGGATGTGACAGTGGTGGCTCCTCCGCTAAGAGAGAGGAGCATTGCCCCACAGGAAAAATGAAATGATAATAACACAAATCCCATACTTACCCAGTTTTGTTTTAGGGGTAGGGTGGGGTTGGTCTGTCAACCAGCAGAGGGAGGAGTGGTGGACACTTTCTAAGTGCGCATGTCAGTTTGGCTGGCCGTCTTGAGCGGGCTAAACAGTCATGACCACTTAGCATGTTCTCCACCTGGCTGTATTGCAAGGCCCGGTGGAGAACATGCACAGCCTCCCACTCCCTGTCTGAACGCTGAACCATGGCACTCAGACCAATCACGACACTGATGTCATGCTAGTGACAGCAGTGTCATTATTGGCATGGTGATTCTGAGAGCCTGTGTACAAAAGAAAAAAAGGATGGAGGCAGCAGCCGGCAGGTAAGTGCAATTTTCTATTTATTTTAACTCCCCCTCACTTCCCCGTAGCAGCCAACATTGGGATATGACGTCCTCCAAACTAATACATTTAATATGGCTCTGAATCCCTTGATGCCGCTCCCTTGGAAGCTACTTTGCAGAGACATGAGTCCCAATAATGGCTTATCATGGTGAGCTCTGGCACTTTGTAGTCGGCACCGACGTTAATAAAGGCAAAGTTATTTTATCTAGTGGAGTATTACATTGAGCAAAGTGGGGGCTGTACTTCCAAATTATCAGTAACACCAGGACAGAGATTACATAGAACAGAACATCCTGCTGCTCTGAAGATATGCACCGAGAAGGACCCCCCCCCCCCCCCCCCCTGCAGTGCCCCGCCATTGTTTGCAACCCTCCTAATGTTGCAGGGAAATGGGACTCCGGGTAGAGGGATGTAATGCTTGGAAATCATTTTACTTTGACCGTTCCAGCCTAGTTTTGGGGAAAAAACACAGTGACAGGACGCGGCTCACAAGAGAGGAGCTTCATTTGCAATACCACTAAGTATGACTTTGCACATAAAACCAGGGCAGAGTCAGGGGTACACGCAGGTACACGGCATCCACTCACTATTTTCACAGGGTGGACGCCGTACCCCTGCCAAGAAGCTGAGCCCTATAGAAATATGCTGAACTTCTCCCGGGGTAACAGGAGACACCAGGACGCGTTCAGCAGTGCGTGTACGTTGTCCGATTTCAATTCCCAGCAGCAATGTCCAGGCAGCGAGGGAGGTTTATTTCACTCCAGCTGGGCCGAAGTTAAGGGGCTATCAGGCCTCCTTTTGTTTGAATATTCTGACTGGAGATGGTCTAGGAACCTCACACTTAAACGTAAATGCAACAGAGGGGAAACAATGGCACCCAGCTTGTTATTTCTTCACAGGTACTTAAGAGAGGCATGAGTTTGCCTTTGTTCAGTTCCTGTATATGAGAGATGCATGCACTGCGAGATTATCAGATGGGTTTGTCTGTCCCAGTATTTACATAAATAACAATTTCAATAGCACTAATGTATTTCTTTTATAGCACTATGCAACCCAATGCAGGGTGTCAGAGCTCTTTATGTACCATACACAATATACATTGACAAATAATCATGTACATATGTGAATCAATGTACACGATGAGTTACATGAGACAGGGTTACAAGGTGTAGGAGTCACTTGTCCTTCACAGGACTGCAGGAAACAAAAGGATCTCTGTGTTCAAAGCAGTAACCCACTTTACTATCTACATAAAATAAGAATATTTCATCGGCATGTTATATGAAGTGCTTTGCAGGAGGCACATTAACCTTCTATACTAGTTTGATTCAAATCTCGGACTTCACAAAACACAGATCTCTCCAGCAAGTGCATTAACCACGGGAATTATCTCACCATTACTACTATTTCTTGAGATTTACTGGACACCTTCACAGCAGATACCTTAACCCAATCAAATAGTAGACTTTGCAGCCAATTAAACAGAACAGATCTACTGCCATGCTTCTCCTTGTTACCAATTTCCTTGTGCCAGGGTTTAAATATATACATATATATATTAGTTGAGGCCCAGATTTTGCATTGTGGATTGTGCCACTTTTTTGGCACAACCCATGCCAAATTTCATTTGTTAAATCTCATAATGCGCTTCAATGTACTCATGAAGTACCTGATATACATATGTGTGAGGTCTTAATATCTGATGTCACTTCCTGTGATGTCAATTCCAGTGATGTCAGGTGCAATGTCGAGCATCGTGACATAATGCGCTCTGAAGGCACACGTCATGATTTCACTTGCATACTGCCTAACCTGGTTAGTCCCCCATTTCTTTTTTTAGGACTAGTGTCCTGCATAAAACCAGTTCAAATAACATAATTGCTGACGGACCCTAAATAGATTGTCACCCCTTGCACTGCAAGAGAATAGTCGTAGCAGGATAGAGATGAGATTTACAGAACAATGTATAAGGAAAACATTTTTTTTCACAATATCGTTTTTGTAAGCTATAAAAATCGATCCTCTAAATGAAAGTGATTTTTAAAATGTATTGATCACAAGGCATGCATGGTGTAACATTTCCATAGGATAGAAGGGTGGAGAGAACTCTGTTGGTGGATGCAGTTCTGGGTTTAGTACTTCAGTGGTGGCTCTCATAGGGCGTGCTGCGGGGCTGTGGGGCGTGCTGCAGGGCAGGGGCAGGGTGGGGGTAGTAAACTCGGACATACGATGGAACAGAAGAAATTAATTATTACGTTCCTGCGTTCCATCGTATGTCCAAGTTTACGACCACCCACACTGCCCCTCCCCCGCCCCACAGCACACCCTATGCGAGCCACCACTGTAGTAATTCCTCTCAAAATTAGAGGATTTCCCATTTGCCAATCAGGTAATGTAGGTCCTAAATCTGAAAGAATGTGTCTTCCCTGTGCAAAGCAAACTAAGGCACCTGCAAAGATATTCCATGTTCACAGTAACATCTAAAGATGGGATAATCATAATCCCAAGCAGTGAGGGTGGCGTGATGCAGAGGGGGTAGCGACATCCTGGAGAAATGCAGACTGCACTGTGTGAGGTTCCCCCAGCGCAGTTTCCACCTATTCATTTTGGCTTCTGCAGGCAGGAGTGAGAAGTAATGTAGAAAAAGTGCAAGTTTTTCACTTTCCAAGATGCAAACTTCAGACTCTGGCGGTTTTTACCTATCCAAACTGTAAATGGATTTATGTAGCACTTACTACCACTGATGAGGCGTTGAAGTACTATATGGCGAGTACCACGCTTCTCCGGATTCCAAGGTTAGTGGTTATGGTTGGTTATTGCGATTAGTCATGAAGAAAAATTGCATGCATTTACTCTAGTTATTTTGTGATACATTAATACCAGGTAGGTGTGATCGATCAGTAGTGAGGGCTATTTGGTTTCAGGTGAATGGTTGCTGGGATAGATTGGTGGAGATTAGGTAATGTTAAATTACAGGGATAGGCTTTTAAAGAGGAGAGGTTATGATGTATGAAATGAGGTATCAGCCAGTTGCAGAATTAGAAAAAGAAGGATTGAGGCAGGCAGGCGTGAGGCTGAGAGTTCAAGTTCAAGTTCAAGTTTGGGCATTTATATAGCGCACTGCTCACCCAGAGGGTCTCAAGGCGCTTGGGGAAGGGGTACATTATTTGTCGAATAGCCAGGTTTTGAGTTATTTTCTGAAGGAGATGTGGTTTTGGGTAAGGCGGAGGTAAGTAGGGAGTGAGTTCCAGGTCTTGGCAGCAAGGAAGGAGAAGGATCTGCCACCCATAGTGGATTTTCGGATGCGCGGGGCAGCGGTGAGGGCTTAATTGGACAATCTTAGTTGGCGGGTGGGTTTGTAGAAGGACAGTCGAGTGTTGAGGCATTCGGGTCCTAGATTGTAGAGGGCCTTGTGTGCGTGGGTGAGAAGGCGGAATGTGATTCTTTTGTTGACGGGGAGCCAGTGGAGGTCTTTTAGGTGTCCGGTGATGTGCTCTTGGCGAGGGATGTCTAATATGAGTCTCGCTGATGCGTTTTGGATGCGTTGTAGTTTTTTCTGTAATTTTGCTGTGATTCCGGCATATAGTGTGTTACCATAATCCAGTCGACTCGTGACAAGTGCGTGGGTGACAGTCTTTCTTGTCTCGAGGGGGATCCAACGGAAGATCTTTTTGAGAATGCGAAGTATGTTGAAGCAGGAGGATAAGACTGCGTTGACTTGTCTGGACATCGAGAGAGAGGAGTCTAGAATGAAGCCAAGGTTACGAGCATGGTCTGGGGGAGTGGGTGCTGTGCCCAGAGCGGAAGGCCACCACGAGTTGTCCCAGGCAGAGGGGGTAGATCCTAGGATGAGCACCTCCGTTTTGTCTGAATTGAGTTTTAGGCGGCTATGTTTCATTCATTCGGCTACTTCTTTCATGCCTTCGTGGAGATTGGTTTTGGCGGTGTTGGGGTCTTTGGTGAGGGAAAGGATTAACTGGGTGTCGTCGGCATAAGAGATGATGTTAAGGTTGTGATGACGCGCGATGGAGGCCAGTGGACTCATGTAGACGTTGAAGAGGCTGGGACTGAGTGAAGATCCTTGTGGTACACCGCAGATGACTTCAGTGGGCTCGGAATTGAATGGGGGAAGTCGGACTCTTTGAGTTCTCCCAACGAGGAATGAGGTGATCCAGTCCAAGGCTTTTCCTTGTATTCCGATGTTGCTGAGGCGTTGTATAAGGGTGCTATGGCAGACTGTGTCGAAAGCGGCGGAGAGGTCGAGTAGAATGAGGGCCACTGTTTCACCGTTGTCCAGTAGTGTTCGGATGTCGTCAGTAGCTGCAATGAGGGCGGTTTCGGTGCTGTGTTTGGCTTGAAACCCGGATTGAGATGGATCAAGGGAGTTGTTGGATTCAAGGAAGGCGGCGAGCTGGCTGTTGACGGCTTTCTCGATGACTTTGGCTGGGAATGGGAGGAGGGATATCGGTCGGTAGTTTTTAAGTTCAGAGGGGTCTGCTGTGGGTTTCTTCAGAAGGGCGCTGAGTTCGGCGTGTTTCCAGCTTTCTGGAAAGGTGGCAGAGTTGAACGAGCAGTTGATGACATCATGGAGATGGGGTGCGATGATGGAGTCTGCTTTGTTGAAGATGCGGTGGGGGCAGGGGTCGGTTGGTGAGCCTGAGTGGATGGAGTTCATTAGGCGGATGGTGTCTTCAGTGGTGATTGGATTCCAGGCGCTAAGGGTGTTGATTGGCGAAGTAGGATCTGAGGGGGGTGGGGAGGGTTGAACGCTGGGAGTGTTCTTGAAGCTGTTGTGGATGTCGGCAATTTTGTTGTAGAAGAAGGAGGATAGCGCATCACAGAGGTCTTGGGAGGGAGTGATGTCGTTAGAAGCTGCGGTGGGGTTGGTGAATTCTTTGGCGATGGTGAAGAGTTCCTTGCTGTTGTGGGTGTTGTTGTCGAGACGATCCTTGAATGCTGATTTCTTGGCGGATCGAATCAGTTGGTGGTGTTTGCGGGTGGCTGCCTTGAGGGTGGACATGTTATCGGTGGTTGGGTTTTTCCTCCAAGTTTTCTCCAGGGTGCGGCATAGCTTCTTGGATTTTTTAAGGTCATCATTGAACCAGGGAGCTTTTTTGCTGGTTGATTTGATCTGGGTTTTTTTCAGGGGTGCTAGTTCGTCAGCACTGTGGGTGATCCATTGCTTGAGATTGGTGGCCGCTTGGTTTGGGTCCAAAGAGAGGGTGGGAGGGTTTTGGAGGAGTGATGTGAGGAGTTGGTCGGAGGTGATTTTGTTCCAGTTTCTCAGAGGAATAGACTGTGGGCGGTTGTGGGTCAGGGTGGTTTTGTAGCTGAAATGAACACAGCTCTGGTCCGTCCATTGGAGAGCTGTGGTGCGATCGAAGGAGATGTGCTTGCTGGAGGTGAAGATAGGGTCGAGCGTGTGTCCGGCTACATGGGTGGGGGTGTCAACAAGTTGTTTGAGTCCGAGATTGGCCAGGTTGTCCAGAAGGGTAGTGGTGTTGCTGCCGTGTTTGTTTTCAAGGTGGTAGTTGAAGTCTCCTAGAAGAATGTAGTTCTCGGAGGCGAGGGCATGTGGGCTGACAAAGTCCGTGATGTCATCGCTGAATTGAGAGCGGGCGCCTGGGGGTCTGTAGATGAGGGTGCCTCTGAGTGTGGTCCTAGGGTCGGTGTGGATCTGAAAGTGGAGATGTTCGGCGGTTGCAAGTTTTAAAAAACCGATGGTATGCTCAGGATGGAAGGTAAGAAGAGGGTAACTCTGAAAAAAGAAAGGAGATAGCAAGCAGAAAGAAACAAAAAAATACATAGTGCTCCATATCTGGGGCAGACAACTTAAGCATGCGATTCCGGGTGTACATGTCATTTAAACATTAAAAGGCCTAACATGGTGTGTCTCAAGCCTACAATGGTCCTTTTAAACATACTCTACCTTGATACAGGGTCTGTATGCTGCACAAGGTGAGTTGGAGCAACAACAAAAAAAGTATCATTTAAAGATCTACCCTCGCTATCATGTAAATAGAGTTTTTTTCTCCCACTAAAAATGAGTTATTTAGCACAAGCTGAGAGTGTCTTGCCAATGCGCAATCAGTTTTATACCCTGTTTTGTCACCTAATCCCATCCCAGTGTATGTTGTGTGTGTCTGTGTATGTGACTATTGTAGAAAATGCAGTATATGTACAGGTGATGAAGGCCTGTGGGTTCCATTTGGACATCGTAGGCCTGTTTCTGTGTACAAGTTGCGGGTGTAGTTGTTTTCCCAGGCATTGGAAGTGTATCAGGATGCGGAAGGAGGAGACCTAGACAGTGATGTGAGGACATAGGAGACAAGGCTCCTATGGAAATTTGATTGGGTCCTTCCTGCAGCACGACCACTTGGTAGATGATGGTTGGTGATGGGGCTGCAGTCTGTTGTTTACATGAGAATGCTTCCTTAGGTGCTTTTCTCTCTTTCCTGTCTTTGTGGTAGTTCACACCTCCTAGTGCATCTGTTGTGGGTGCTCCAGGCTGGAGTCGACCTTGCTGTAAGGGGGCAACACCCCACACAAGGGTTGTTTACTGAACTGCATAGAAGAGACTTGAAAAAGAAGTCACCCCAAACCAGTTCTCCTGCTCCTCTTGCTTTGATCCTTTTAAAATCCCTGTTTTCATCACACACCAGAACAAAATATGTTACTTCACTCCGCCTCCTCAACCCCTGAATGTGTACATCCCACCCAAAGGTACTAAATCCTGGCGAGTACTACATAAAATAGATACACCCACAGGCTATCCTTCCATACTCTCCTATCCCATGTCACGAAAAAGCAAAAGCAGCAATTTGCTAGAAAACGTCTTTCTTTTACAATGAAACAAACGCAATTCAGATAGACTGCAGATTAGAAAGTGGTAAAACACTCAGCTGGTACTCCTTCAGTAAATTAATGAATCAGCTGGTGGGGCCCAGTATGATGTGAAGGATAAATCTGCGCATGCTCGCTATTCTATCAGGGAGTCCTAAAAAGCACATTAATTGTGACATTCTTGCATTGACATTTTTTCCTGTCAGTAGGGCACAGGGTTGCCGTTCTTGCGTCTTCTCTCAAGGAATCAGTGCATTCTGGGAGTTGGAGTTCGTTTGCTTCACAAAATGAAGTAAACAAACGCACCTTATTGCAGTGATTTGAGAAAAGCCAGTCAAAAAAAGGAAAACTCCTGTCCTGCCAAAACTGAGTCCTGTGACCTATATTTTGGAAGCCATGGGCATCCAGATATAATCAATGGATGTGCCATCACGATCCCTTCAGAGGCAGAGAAGCGTGGTGCGCCTAAACAATGACTGCAGCCCAGGCCTCCAAGGCGCCCCCACTGTGTCAGTGTCTCTGGGGGGGAGTTGGGTAAGGGGCTCTGGGGAGTCCTTCAGCTCATCCGTGCAATCTCCCATAAGAAACACTAGTTGTGAATTACCTAATACAAGGTACACATTCAGCAAGTCCTAAGACGTTTTTGTATCTGAAATCTGAAGGCCTTGGGCTTGCCTGGAACTTCCAGAAGTGCATGAATGAGAACATTCTCTGTCCCATAGGATAGAATGGGATTTTATTTATAACAGCTTATAAGTATAACTTCCCATTGGACAACATAGAAAAATTGAGTTTAGTATGCCTGAACTCAGAAAATAAAAATCGATCTTTTAGTAAAGATGTGTATATATTGTGTGTTTCAAAATACCACTTTTACTAAGTGGGTAATTTCTTGCTTAGCCATCCTGTGTGCCTCTGCTATGTTTGTGTATTGATTGTCTGGCTTTGGAGTGACAGGGGATGGGGATGTGCATTCTGTTCAGACAGCCACTTGGGGGGGCAAGGGGGGGAGGTGTGTCCTGCCTTTCCAGGGTGAGTCAGGGTTGGGCTGAATAGACCTGGGGTGCATTCAGAGTAGGGGGAGGAGATTTCTTTCAAACCTGAATGAGCATGGTCTGCCTTGGACAATGCTGTCCCCACCTCCTGCCAGAAAGCTGCACCAGAGAAGACATAACTAATTTGACTGGGCAAACAGCATCCCTGTTACCAAAGAGCAAATTAATTTGTGCTATAAAGAGTGGGGCCCAGGCTCCTGAACTTTAGATTACTTCTGGACTCAAAAGGAACCTCTGCTAAGGAGAAAAGCCAGGAAAGCTGAAGGAGAAGTACTGCCACGTTGCTGTGTGCTGTCTGGAATTGGCCTGCAGTGGCTATTTCTGCCAAGGAGAGGACAAAGACTTTACTGTGTGCTGTGCGCTGTGTATCCAGCTTGAAGAAGAACTCCAAGGGCTTGAAGTAGAGCTTGCCTCCTGTTAAGAAGTCTCAGGGACACAAAAGGCTTCCTGCAAATCTGCTGGTGCTGCTGGACTCTGCCATCTGTGAGTCCTACCCTTGCCTGAAGTGTCTCCCTCCAGTCCAAGGACCTCAGCAGTGGGTTTAGAAGCTAATCTCCGCAAGAACCGTTGCAAAGCATCGCAAAACTGTGCAAGGCCCCTTGAAACCAACGCTATATGATGCAAAGCCTCGCTGAACAGCTGAAAGCTTCTCAGAACCGACGCAGGGTGATGCGAAGCCTCACCAACTCCCGCCAGGTGACACAAATCCATGCCACGCACCCCTAGCACCAACACCAGACGACATGAAGCCTTGCATAGCATTGCTTCACCTCCAGTGTGCAATACATACACTTTGGCGCCAAGTCCACAAGAATGCCGGGGCTGCAGTAAGAAACCAACGCTTCACCTCTTCGCCCAGTAAGAAACCAATGCATCACCTCCTCTTCAGTAAGGAACTGACGCATCACCTCCCCTGGAGTAAGGAACCGACGCATCACACTCCCTGGGTGTAAGGAACCAATGCTTCACCTTCACTGCGGCTGTTTTTATTTGTGACTGTGACGAATCCAAGGTACTTTGTGTGGAAAGTGTGGCATCTATAGTTTGCTATGGACAGAACTGTTTTTGCCTTCTAAGGGTTACATTTTGATTTCTGTATTGGGGATTTTTGTGATTTTGGTCTTGTTTGGTTTAGATAAAGATTATTTATTTTCCTAAACTTATGTGGTGTCCTTTTGCAGTACTTTCACTGTACTACTGTATGTGTGCACAAATGCTTTACACACTGCCTCTGAGATAAGCCTGTCTGCTCGTGCCAAGCTACCAAGGGAGTGAGCAGGAGTTATTTTAGAAGTGTATCCCCCATACCCTGACTAGGAAGAAGGGTCCATACTTGGACAAAGATGCAAACCTTTGCCAACTAGAGACCCCCATTTCTAACAAGGGCCTTAGTTTTCGTATGCAGAAAAACAAAATGACAGCATTAAAGTTCAGGGGAGAGGGCCTTCGTTTTCGTATGTGTAAAAACAAAATGACAGCATTAAAGTGCAGGGGACAGGGCTTTAGTTTTCATATGCGTAAAAACCAAATTGCAGCAATAAAATTTATTAGGGAGGGCCTTAGTTTTCATATGCGTAAAAACAACATGGCAGCATTAAAGTTATGGGGAGGGGGCCTTAGCTTTCCTATGTGTAAAAACAAAATGACAGCATTACAGTTCAGAGGAGAAAACGACCAACTTTATGTAGCAAGGTAAATAGAAGGCTTGGGGCGAGGAGACACGATTCATGACTGTACAGAAAGCTCAGAAGAGAAATAATAAAGTGCCCCAAGAAGAACATAAGCGCTACAGCACTGCCTGTTCTGGAGATTTGTTCCTGCAAACAGCAACGGATGATTTCTTCGTCCCCTGTGGCAGGGCCAGCAAGCAATGAAGCACAAAATGTGAATTATACATAACACATTGCAATAAAGGGAAGTTAAGGAAAAGTTCCTTTCAGAAGTAGACACTTTCAATCAAAAATATATTGTGCGTGAAAACTTTGGATGTCTAACATATATTTAAAAGTCGTACTACAGACAGGGCGTGGATAATATCTGTTTCACGTCATATTTGAGACTACTCTTCACAATGGCAGTCATCCATACCAGAGTTAGTATCGCTATTATTGAAATCTTTCTGAACGGAAATCAAAATATAACATTTTCTCCTTATAAAAGTCACTTTGCCTCAATGAACCTAGCACGGTCATTCAGACCCTGACAGCCAGTCTTCCCGCCTGCCCGATCAGCTCACCTGCCATATTTATATTCCCACCAGGCTGGAAGGGATTTTACTGCCTTAAACTGAGCTATCACTGTGGCAGCTCCACTCCAGGCATTCAGGGCCTCATTTATGAAAAGTTCTGAATCGCTACGTAAAAACAGCGATGCAACACTTTTAAGTGCGCCATCCTTGCGACACCATGGATGCCCAATATTTACTGTACCGCACTCCATGTCGCAAGCATTTACAGATATGCCAGTATTCCTGATGTATCTGTAGGTGCAAAAGAGGCGCTTTGCTGGCGTGTCGTGGCGGTTGAAATCCGCCTGCTAGAGGACCTCACGCTTTTTCGAAAAGCCATTAAAACTTTTCTGTTTTAGCCAGTCATCTTAAAGGTCTTCTGTTTTAGTCCCTGTTATGTTGTGTCCCTCCTTGTCACTGCGCCAGGATGCTCCTTAGCTGGAGCAGCTGTGCGCATAACAAATATCGATAACATAGCATAACATAACATAACTCCAGCAATGTGTCCTTTCACATGGGGCAAGCCCCATGTGAAAGGACCAGCGTCAGTCCTTACGCCTGCTGTGAAGCAGGAATAAGGATTTGATGCAGTGGTCTCCTAGAAGTGGTGTAGTGAAATCTTATAGATTTCAGTGTGCCACTACTATGAGCCTTTTTTGCGGGGGAACGCCCACCCTGCATTCATTATACCTGACACAGGTATATATGTAGCACAGGGGGTTTACAAAATGACGCATCTGCCTAGGTGCATCACTTTGTAAATATGGCACAGTGTGGCTCATATTTTACGCCACCGCAGTGTCACAAAAAGTGACGATACAGCAGCATAAAGGCTCATAAATAAGGCCCTGTATGTTGGCGAGTGAGTGCTATGATTGATATGCCCGTTCTGCAGTATTTTTGTTTTTTGAAAACTAAGATGGGGTTGGTTTTCACAAGGCAAAAACCATTACAGTACAGGAAGATTTCTCTCTGAGATAGGTGATCGCTGTGTTTTCCCTACCTGGGGCACCCATGCCTCACATTGGCATGGCCGCTCTGCCCTAAAAAGGATGGGATGGGTGCCACCGTGAACTGGCAGCCCAGAGACAAATACACTGCCAGATCATGGGTTTAACCCAGTGGAACCAGCTAAAGTTCTGCTGGATTAAAGATAAAAATCTTATATTTGTTTTGAGCGCTTATATCAAAATAATGAGACCAATAACTTTGCTTATTAACAACATAGATAAACAAGCATTTGCAATGCAACAGGTCTCGCATTTGCTAGAGTTGGAGCTACTGCCATTGTAACTGACAATGCCTTTTATTCATTTTTTTTAAACCTGCAAGCAGGACATAAACACTCACTTTGTACGTATAGTCCTTGCTTACAAGAAGAAAGGCTGTCAGTAAAAGAGAATGCCAGCTTTGCTTCTCATAAGCAAGTGCTAGAAGTACAAAGTGCTTGATTACGCACAGGTTGCAGGTTTTCAAACGCATAAATAAAAGACAGTGTCATTTACAATGCCAATAGCTCAAACTCTCGCAAATGCGAGACCTATTGCATTGCCTGGAGGCTGCCATCTTGCTTTTGCCTCGCAGTGAGTGTTCAATCTCTGGCCGAATGCATGTCCCCTTCAACTCAGCATGTTGATTAGGGTCCCGAGCATCTCCCCGCTGCAATGTGTGGTGAAGGATGCGATGATGTTTGCTATTGGTTAAGGATGGCAGAGGATGTTCGTGGGAGCCAGCCTAAAACACTGCTCAAGCTACGCCCTAGTATTAAACATATCTGAACTGCAGTGTATGACCCACAAACCAACTGTCTTATAGAACAGGTCAACCGTTACCTCAAGGATAGTGCCCATATGGACTTGCAAAATGCATTGCCTGTTTGTAATTTAATCAGGGAAAGGTTTCAAGTCCTCATTCTACCACGGGAATTGGTCCCTTTAAGTTGTTAAGGAGCCGAATTCTATCCTCTGATGTGTGTTCATGGTGGTTACTCAAGAGATGCTCCCAAGGCTAATGTGATGTTGAAATTCTGAATTACAGTGCCATTAGAAGAAGGGTGGAGAGGAAGCAATGTGTGGCTAAGCAGATGTACAATGCTGCAAATAATCTTAAGCGTCATGATCTGCGTGTAAGAGATACTCATGTTCCCATCAAGCTACCAGTAAAGAGGCAAGTCTAAATTTTCTAAACCTCTAAAAATCATAAAATTGGATAAATAAAGTGTCATTACGCCAGATGGTAGATGCTGGAGTAAGCCAAAAGTCAGGGAGGAATGAAGCACTCAGATATGAGAGAGGAGAAAGATGGGGGTGGTGTTGGGTACTCATAATTTGATCCTAATATTGTACCCAATAAGGCCAGGAGCAATATTGGCAAAAAACAAAGTCTTCAAGCACGCCCAAGTAGGGACGAAGGGGTCGGACAAGAGTCCAATTCTCCACATCCCATTACAAAGGAAAGCATCATAGCAGACAGAGTTAAATCAGCATTGAGGTGAGGAACCCCCTCCTGGAAGATTTGTGAAGGATAATTCTACTGTAAGGGGACGGATGGGTTGCATCTGTTACTGTTATTCAATATAGATTGTAACTTGAATGTATTACTGTTCCTTGTACATTTTATGATGTTTTATCTTCATTACCATTTCCCCCTCAGCACCCTTACAGTGGAGTTCTCCATGGAATGTTGAGGGGAAATATATCTGAGGGTTGCGGCCAGCGCCATTTAATGTAATTTCACCTCTCTGACTAAAGAATACAATAAAGGGGTTCATGACCTACAGTTTCCATCCATAAAAAGGTAGAGGATGTCGGTTAACGTCCAGAGATGCCCACTTTGGAACTGGGGAAGTAGGTTCTAGTCTAGGCGGGGTGTCAACATCCTGTGATTCTGGCCAAACCACTTAAACTCACTGTGCCCAATAATGTAAAAAAAATGTGTTCTTGTTTAATGTAACTGGTGCTCACCTAAAGCGCTCAAGTACCTTCGGGTCGAGTTCAGGCTACACGAAACTGGACAAACTTTGAAGGCGGTGTTCTACCGTTGCTCGGGTGCAGTTTTGCCCCCACTTTCTCAGGAAACTAAACATTAATAACCTGCATGGTCTGATTTCCACTTTTGAAGCCAGGTCTTGCATAGTTTTATCCCTTTTCCTTTACAATTAATTTGCAACAGTGTATTTTACTCTTAAATTGTTTTTCTGGGGTGGAGTTTTCTTTAAATTAAAACGTGACTTAGCTTTTCAAGGTCCAAGATCATCTGACATTACTCCCTAAAGTGGACATCAGATATCGCTCACAAAACAGAGGTCACATGATGGCCTCGCTCAAGGAATATCTAACTGTGCTATCACTCCAAGAAACTGACACAATACTGTAATATCGCTACAGAAAGCTGAACTCCTTCTGACTGACGTCACTGCAGGGTCCTGAGAGCAGGCGATGCCGTCATTGTAGAAATTTGAGGTCAAACTGCAAAGGCACTACAGGGACAATGTGTGCCCCTCCTCCCCCACCAGCCTCGAGTGATGTCATACTTTGCCAGATAGCACGGAGCACACCAGAAGACTTCGTCCAAACATAATAGACACGAAGACGGACTCAAATACATCCAACAACACGTATTTATCAACAATTATCTACAGACATTCTAGAATGAGCTTTTGATGATGGCTGCGTGGCTTTGATGACTGACTCTGACGTAGTGACTCGATGGCCACTTAAAAACTGCAGAAAGGTCACATTGCAAAGCAAGGATTGGTGAGGCCCTCAACTGGAAGGAGAGGAAACAAACACGGGGAAAAGAACGAGTGAGATCTGCGCCCTAAGACTCCTAGATAAACTTTCTCAAGGACTCACCTGATATCGCCATAAGCATCGGTAAAAGACACGGAAAACTCATCTCCAGGGCTTCATGTGAAGTCTGACCAGGCAATGAGGACCATCTGTGACTGGGCATGGGCAGGAAGCGATGCCACATCAGGCGTGGGGTGGAGATGTCTGCTCTGACTGGAAATGAGGCAAGAAGTGATGTCATGGAACTTGTTTTTACCTACCTAGTGAAGATGTCATACCTATTTAACAACAAGCATTGGCCGCACGCGAGGTGGGGAGGGGGAGAAGCGGGAGTTCTGTGCACGCTTTGCCAATGCTTACAAAAATGAGCATTGCGCGCAAGCGCGTGCGAGTGGGGGGTGCGGCCGAGAGCAGGCAGCGTTTCTCTTGCAGGAGCGTGTGACCAAATGGCGCTGCGTGCTCCCGCAAGGAAATCGCCAAAACGTGCATGCGCTACATTGAAAGCAATGCAACACGTGCATGTTTTTGCCTGGAAAAGTGCATCGATCTCCAGAGGTCTCTTTCCTATGTAGCGCATGCGCGCTGCATAGGCGTGACCTAAAAATGGCCATGATTTCCCAATGAAGCCATCATAGGTATAGATTTCCACATAAGCTAGTACTACAGTGCTAATGATATCATGGAAGTATATTATTTTACTGTATATTACTACCTCATGCACTTATTGAAATGTAAGTGTACAGTTATTGAAATGTGGACTCAACTAGCTGCAGGTTCATTGAGATGTAAGTGTAATGTTCATGAAACCTGGACTCAACTAGCTGCAGCTTCATTGAAATGTATGTGTACAGTTAATGAAACATGGGCTCAACTAGCTGCAGCTTCAATGAAATGTACGTGTACAGTTAAAGAAACGACTCAACTAGCTGCAGCTTCACTGAAATGTTAGTGTACAGTTAATGAAATGTGAACTCAATTAGCTGTAGCTTTTTTTTCTATACAAATTAAACACGGATAAATGCAGACTGCAGTGTCTAAATACCATAGAACCAGGAGCCCCAGTTATACATCTTCATTGATGTATTTTTACAGATGTTGTCAACAAACATCTAAGGTGGGTATCTAGGATTTGGAAGATGGGAGATATCTGCCAAAATAGGTCTGCCCCATGGCTAACACTCTAAACAGGGCCAATGGGAAAACCAGCAATTCTTGTTGACTGCCCCGCATCATCCAAATTCTAAATAACCCTTTCAGTGTGCAGTTAGCAGACCCAACAACCTAAGAGCTTGTTATCAACTAGGAAGTACATCTAAAATGTCCTTACCATCAACCTGCAGAGGGTAGACGGAGCTTTGTTTGGGATACAATGATAGAAACACTATTTTGTTCTATTTCTTCCTAGCATTTTTCCTCTTCTAGAAATGCACTTCCTTAAGAACTTTGGTTCTGAATAGGATGGCACCCTATCGGAAATCGGGACCACCCAAAAGACTATCTGCGGTCCCGACATAAGCATTACAATGCAACCGCAACCACGGGTCGCAATGCCTATATTTTGTATTGCGGTGGGTGCTGCTGGCTGCTGCACCCACCGCAAGACAAAAAGGGATCACTTTACATATCCTAAAGTCCCTTTCTGCCTGCCTTTACATGTCGGGTTAACCACCATGAACAGGCAGGCGGAAAGGGACATTATAATCCCTACACCGGTGCCTGGTAGGCACCACCACTGCATGCCCCTCCACCACACCAGCAGGCTCAAGGAGCCTGTCGGATGCGTGGCGGGTGGTCTTTATGACAGCCACACGTCCGCCCACCATCATAATATGGTGGACAGGATAGTTGGTTCCAATGGCGCCATCGTAATCAGGCCCTTTGTTATCACAGATTAAGTCAGAGGTTTGAAGCTTTGTCGAATCGAGAGTCTTTGCTTCCATCGATTTTATGATTTTTTCTTATTTTGCAAATGTGAGAGAAAACCTTCAAAAACAGATTTGTATGAAAAAAAAATCCACAAACGTATTATTTGCTAATTTGTTTTTATCTGATTTGTTGGCAGATAGAACTGCAAAATAAAATTTTCAGTAGAATTTACACTCAAAAAGAGGAGAATTCCACCATAAGCATATCCGGAAAAACAAACGTATTCTTTGCTGATTTCTTTTCAGCTGACTTTTTGGGGGAAGGAAACTACCAACAGTGCTTGATTTGAGTCAGGGGTTGCCGGTGGGGGGCCACTGGCACTCAGATTTGTGGACCAGCGCTTATTTTTCTGCAAGAGAGGGACAAATACACATAGTGAAATGATGGAGGAAGAGAAAGCTGGAAAAACGCCACAAAGGGACAAAGCAGAAACCTACAAGAGTGTGCTGAAGGGGCAAGGAGTGTCTGGTAGTAGATAAGAGGCAAGAGGTGGATTTAGGCTTATGCAGCTTTGGTATTCGGTGCTCCAATGCCGGCTGCAGTCTTCTGTGGGGATCCACTGGCGTAACTAGGGGGGAGCGGGGGGTGCGGTCCGCCCCAGGCGGCACTATGTTGAGGGCGGCTGCCCCGCTGCACTGGCCTGTTATGGCAGCCTTTATAAATGGCAATGAGCGCGCCTAAGTAACACCGTGGCGCTGGAATCAGGGCACTGCCACTGCAGGCAGCGGAGGAGAGAAATAATTCCCGGAGCCTCAGGGGTGCTGCGCCCACAAGAGTTCAAAAGGGCAGAGGAAGGGGACATCACAGGCCCCACCGCCCCCTGTGTCTGCCCTTTTGAACTCTTGTGTGGTGCAGCACCCATGAGGCTCCGGGAATTATTTCTCTCCTCCGCTGCTTGCAGTGGCAGCGCCCTGATTACTTTGCTGCGGACTGACCTTGACCTTGCCCCGTGTTTGCTGCCAACTTCAAGCCGAAAGGGCTGGGCAGCAGCAGCATGCTCCTGCGATGTGTGGTCCGAGGCCCATAAAGTGAGGTGAGGTCAGTGGTAGAAGTGGGCGGGATTACGGCATGCCCCTACTTCTATAATTTAATGGATTCCGTTCCCCAGCTTTTTTGTTTTAAACTCTCATTTCAGGACGGCAGAAAAAGCCAATAGATAAGGCCAGGTGTTCCTGGCCGTTCGGGCAGAGAAGGAATAGGCTTGTCTCTTGCTTCTTGCTTCTGGCTTCTTGCTCAGAGAAGACAAGTGCGGTGTCCATTTCTCTTGCTCTGCCGTGGTCAGCTGCCCTCCCCCACTCTCTCTTTCTTACTCTTCCTCCCTCTGTTTTTATCTTGTTCCTCCTCACTTACTGAAAACCGTGACTTCAAGAAAAAGTTATTGCATCCTCTTTCCTCTCCTTTCGTTTATTTGTTTCCCTGTGAAATGGATCCAAAAAAGTAAAACACTTTTACTGGACATGTCTTTTTTTTCGGACATGTTTCTATTCGAAGTGCGGCCTGGAGATGGAGAGAAATAAAAAGTTCAAAATGTGAAAAATAACAATATAGAGCAAGAAAGAGTGGTCGCAAAGTGGCCAGATTGATGTTATTCACACCCAAACACATTAGCGCCACTTTACAGAGTTTGCCAGTGAAGCGCTACTTTTGTTTTTTTGTCTTTCTTTCAACATTGTTTTCCCTGGGTGGGGAAGTGCACCGTTGCTGGAGGTACTGTGCAATATATTCTTGATGGGTGGGTTAGAAAACAAATTGTGTACCCTGGCTCTGTGTTCAAGGATGTGGTCTTGTTAAACTATACCGCTTACGTTTTGTAAGGACATTGAAACGGGTTCCTTCCAGGCCCTGTAGATATGTCTGTAACCTTTAAAGGCAAAAACACATTAATTTCTGAATAATGAATATGAAACCAATAAGGTAGTCATGTTTCTGCTTACATTTCACATGCTTTACTTAAACTTGAATTCCCCATGAGTGTTTGCTTTTTCCAGGATGCTATTGCTTTTTTTTTTCAGGCGGCATTTTACTCGTGTGCGCAATTTGAACTGTGTCCAATTGTTTATAGCGGGGCACATTTGGGTTGTAGTTGGAGGCAGTGTGAGTTTCTCTTTGTGGGGCAGTTCAGTGTTCATTGGGGAAGAGAATGTGTCAATATGGCCAGAGCTGCCGAATTTGGAACTGGGGAGCCCGGTTCAGCCTTCATGACCAGTCCCCCAGACCACTCTCCTAAGGGAGCACATTCCCATGCTAGACCTTAGAAGGCCCCACTAGACCTTAGAAGCCCTGATGTCATTGGAACCAGCAGGTGGACCCTAGCGGTGGACAGGGTGGGTTAACCTTGAAGGCTTGACATCCGCAATTCCTGCTGAAGTTCAGCTCCAGTCTTGCCGACAGGCCAATGGCACATCACACCCTAGAGCAACAGTGACTCTGTCACTGAAGTCACAGGACCCTTGAGTAGAGTGGCTCTAGAGCGGTGCGATTAGTGCGATCCAGGTGTTGACTTCAGGTGGGGGCGTCCTTTTTGCAAGTATATTATGTTTCTAAAAGCACTTCCTGCCTCCTTCCTGGCTGCCAGCAATTTTCAGCAAACATAAAAATGTCATGATAACTGGTGATTAATGCTCTTCCTGGAGGGAGATAGAGGTTTGTCAAGTGGAAGTTTTGACTTGTGGAAAGGTAGTGCAGAGAATTTAATGTGCCTGCTGCAAAGAACATGTACCTTACAGATCGCAAAGTGCACATAAAGTAAATTGGTCAGTGGGCTCCTGCTTTTGTCAGTGAGATCCTTTTATTACTTGCAGCTTATAAGTCAAAATCTTAACATAGAACAGTGAGTGAGCTATTAACTGTCATCTAAGAGCTGCATGCAAACTGCAAGTTATAAATTAGAGTGTTATGGTTTTTCCCCAGTCTTTGATTATCCTAATATTCCAAAAAGGGTTCATTTGGATAGCAATCAATTCTGGTTAATAAAGAGAACCCCCAACCATGGTATTACAATCTAAATTCCGAGTTTGTGTTTCTCCAGACCAATCACAATTAACCTATACTGACTACTAGTATGATGGTTATGTGACTCCTACACCTTGTAGTCCTTTGTCTTATGTAACATTTTCTATACAGTAATTTACACATGTACGATTGATTGTCTCTGTGTAATGTGTGTGATGTAAAGTGCTATGACACCCTACTCTGGTATCAGTGGTGCTGTAAATCGAATTAAATGCATCTGAGCCAGAGTGTGATTACGGAGACTTGAGGGGCACTGTTAAAGGGTGGTAGTGAGGGAATCTGTGGTGGAGGGAGTCGCTGGGGGGCACAGGGATCCACCAGTAATAAAGCCGTCCTTGCCCTTGAGGCCAGTCTGCCTCACCCATTGGTTACTCAATTGGGCTTGTTTCAGCAGTAGTAGCTGCAACATACCAGGGGTCTGCAATGTAGGATTTGCATGCACGCCAAACCAAGCAAATAGGGGACAGGGGACAAGGACCCTGCACAAGCTGTGATGTTATGAGTGAGATGTCACAAACAGGGTAGGTAGAACTGATGTAAGTTGTGGATTTCCTTCTGCTGCTTTTCCTTCAGCGGCGTAGCTAGGTGGGGGTGTACTGCCCCAGGAGGCACTATTTTGCGGATGAGGGCTGTCTAGCCTTGGACCGTATCATGTATGTGCATGTAACTTGCATGATCGAGGTAACTATTAGCGGCAATACTACATGTCTCTCAGACCTCTTTCAGGTGCTCGCCGTCCTTTTTCCCCAGCACCGCCCCAGGGGGGCGGCAATCGGAAGGATAGCCCCGGGCCCACAAGCTCTAGCTACGCCCCTGTGGGGATCCACTGGAAGTACCATGTCAGACATACAGTTGTGCTTCAAAGTTTTAAAGAGACTATTTATTTACTCAAAGAAGAAGCAATAATTCCAATGTGACCTTTACTGAGTGTGGTAACATACAATTGTAAAAATAACCCCATTTGTAAGGGGTGTGACATTGATTGAAGCAAGTCAATTTGGATTCAAAGCAACAAATCCCAGTCTGTTCAACAGAGAATGTAGTTTTGAACCACGTTTTTGTTTTTTATCTATTGTGACTAAATGGTGTTGTGATTTGTTTCAATTTGTGTTTTATGTTGGTTGTTTATAGTAATGTTATTATTTGTTGAATGTATCGGATGGATACGATTACCAAACAAAGATCAACAAAAAGAAAAAATCAATAAAAAATTAGATAAATACTCATAGACACAAGATGAATGTATACATGTTGTTTTTCAATTTATACTCAAAAAGAGGAGGAAATAAGCATATCTGCAGAAATCCTTGGCAATTTAAAAAAAAATGCAGAATTGCGAAATGTTACCTTTTTCTGCTGGTGAAATTTTGATTTTAGATATACTTTCTGAGCCTGATCTCGAAATATCAATTTTTGATAATTCTTAAAAAAGCAATCAGAGTTAATACTAATTTCTTTCTACCAAGTCATTAACAGACATTACATTCTCTTTTGATCTACTTCATCATTTCACCATCAGCTTCATACACACTGCTGATGGCCTGCTGTACAACAGCATGTCTGACTTCTAAGTCAAACAGAGAAAATGCACAACCCAGTAACTGGGTGTCCTAATTGACTCCCTGGAGGGGGCAAATAACAAGATACAATACTTTATACATCTCAGTGATTGAAACAAACCCTCTCTTGGTCAGGTTATTTCTGTATAGTCCTGTGTCGCACCACTGGTGGGACTGTAATTACATATTCAGGTACAAGGCTTCCCTTGTAGAATACCCTCTTTAGAGAGCAAGCAAGCCTACAATGTCGGCCTATTTATACACAAAAGCAAACACTTATCTTTCCAGCAATCCCATTCCAATATATTTCTTCAGATGTTTTATTCTATTTTGCACTATATCACAACATTCTCTGATAGTGTCATTCACATCAGAATTGCAAGAAGTGCATAAGACACAATCAAGTTTGAAACTCAATGCAAATCATTCAAGTCTGATGCAATAAAAAATAATCTTTAAACCTCTAGAGAAGTATTAAAAGCATCGAGCCAGAAGGTCGAGCGACACAAATTGGTCGCTGCACATTGCCAAGAGTTGTACATGAAGAATGATATGTAGGTCAGGCTTGGAGAGCATGCTCTTATTGCTTTTAAGGGAGTAGGGTCTCCCTGTGCAGATACCTACTGGCCAAAGAGATAAATTGCACAGTGAATTGTATCTGGAAGTATCTGCCAGTGGAACTGGCAAGAACACCACTACTAAAATGCTCCTACAGTTTGTCCAGCTTTGCTTGCCCCTCATTTGATACACCTTTTAAGAGGCATTGATGTTCTGGAAACATATAATATATATATATATATATATATATATATATATATATATATATATATATATATATATATATATATATATATATATATATATATATATATATATCTTCATTTGCCTTCACATACTTAAATATGGCAGCAAGACTACTGTTGGAGGTGCATTCTCTGCAAAAGCACAGTTTGGTTACCTGACCATGAAAGTTAAATGACACCCTTTAACCAGGGAAAATCAGTTTTATCTAGAGTTCTCTGTATCAACATTATAAATATGGAAATATCATCTGTAAAAAATAAAAAAAAACATTTTCACTATTCGTCCATGCCTCTCTATGATAGGACTTGTTGGATAAGTTGATCCTACTAACAATAGTGCATTGATGAAGTAAGCCAAGAAGGGGGGATACGTGATTTGTCCCTGATTTTGGTTTTGGTTATAATGAAGAAGACATCCCTTGATCCTAATTCACTTGCTGACCAGTCCTGTAGTGAAATATTTGTTGCTCATGTAGCATTTGTTAGCTACTGGTCAGTTTACAACGTTATTATTACTCTGGTTACTGGCCTTTAGGGAACTTAGATTGCCTCCCAGTGCCTGCGAAAAATGCTGCCCCTGGGTAGAAGAAGGTAGCACTTGTATTTCGACCGTGTTAAATTTGTTCTACTAGCAGACTTTGCAAACTGCTTCCTCAAGGTCACCTGAAATAACCCTCAGGTCTCAGCCTTCTAGGTCGACCTGATGAACATGCATCTGTAGTTTAGAATATCTCTATGATATCCTGTTACCGTCCGGAGTGGCCTTGCATGTTTATGCTGAGAATGCACAGGTGAATTTGCTGATGATAAAATCCATCTTTGACATAATCAAATCCTAGTTAAAAGCTGTTTTGATGTGACATATCACAGCAGAAACAGAGCAGATGCTCACATGCATGATAAGAGTGCTGAGTGTTCAAACAAGACATCCAGAAAGGGACAGGCTCCTAAGCTGTTTATTGAATAAACCTCTATTTATGGAAAACACTAGTCAAGAATGCGGTGAGCATCGTCCACTATTAACATGGGCTGCTGAGCATCTTTCTACAGCTCTTTGTACAGACATGGATCAGTGCAATAGACTGCACATAGGAGCATCCAGTTAGTTCAACAGACACTGGAGATTTAAATCAGGATTGTGATTGGTGCCTGGAGAATAGCTAATTCCAACCCTACAGAGACTCTTTGGATGGTCTCACACGCCTAAATGTCCCACTTTAGGCAGCCATGTCATTTGTTGCACTGATAATGGTCCCAATATTCCCCTAGTGGGAGTTCAGATACTTGTAGTATCTTTAACTTAGGGGGAGGGGAGGTCCATGAGAATACGAGTGTAAACCTGATTGGTTGTTCAAAATTAGGAACTGTTGTAATGATAGCGAAATACCGCAGCTGATTCCTGGTAATTCCTTATTTCTCCACAGAGGCGCTGCTTTCAGCAGTTGAAATCTTTGGGTTTATACACTGGACTAGTAAGGTGCACGCAGGGTTCATAAATCTGATGGGTCGGTAACTTCTGAATTAAAACAGGACTCACATTCGAGCCTTGGTGGTCAAATTGACAAAATATTAGCTATTGATGAATAGTCAGATCAATAATAAACTAATGGATTGATGTTATACTCATGAATGAAACTGAGGGGGCAGGGAGTAGGTGGAAAAAAAACACAAATTCACTTACCTGTGGCAGCCTCTCTCCTCCATCTGTTGCACAGGAGCACCGGAAGCACACAGGCTCCCAGAATCCCCTAGCTAATCACAACACTGCTGTCATCACCATGACAGCAGGATTGTGATTGGTCTGAGCGCCCTGGTTTAGCCCTGAGACAGGGACTTGGAGCATGCGCATGTTCTCAACCCAGGCTGGTAGAAAACATGCTAAGTGCACATGACTGTCTGGCCGACCCAAGACGGCAGGCCAAACGTCATGCACACTTAAGAGAGTGCCCACCTCTCCTCCCCAACTCTGAGCCAGTACGGAAAAATAAAATGGTAATAACATTGTGTTATTATCATTTTGTTTTTCCTTTTTGTACTGCTCAAAAAGCAGAGGGGCGAAGCTCCTTCACCTTAGCCGGGTAGTGGCCGCTGGTTCATTGCACTTGTGCATGTAAACAATGACTGCTGCAAAAATTAATCTTTGTGTTTCCCAACAAATATTTCTGCACAGTCAGTCTGTGCAAATTTCAAACTAGTTTGCCAGTGCAAATGTCTTTTGATAAAATCCCCTGCACAACGCTGCATCATGTTTACGGGCTTCACTTGTTTAAGAAATGCATGCAGCTTCTCATCATTTGAACCTACAGTTCGTAACACATTGCAACTGCAGACTGGAGAGGGGCAAAATTTTAATATTTTCTAAGGAAAGTAAACAATGGTTTTGTTTTTCAACGTAGTGTTTCCTTCGGCCACACTACCGAACTTCACTGGACGGATCAAGACTGCATCCATTTCACCTACAAGAAGCCCACCATGCACCACCGCACCCAACAGCTGCCCCGCCGCTGCTGGATCAAAATCACCGAAGACCAGCTGGCCACCACCCTCGCCCAGAACCCTCCCACCGACCCCACCAACCCAGACACCGCCGCCCGCAACCTCAGACAGTGGATCAGCGATTGCGCCAACACCCTCGCCCCGCTAAAGAAACCCTCCAACAGCCGCACCAGCAAGAAAGCCACCTGGTTCACCGAAGAACTCCAGACCTCCAAACGAGCATGCCGGAAATTGGAGAAAAAATTGCTCCACGAACGAACACCGAACAGCCACAAGGACGCCATCCACAGACATCAACATCTCATCAGATTAGCCAAGAGATCGTCTTTCAAAGCCCTCCTGGACAACAACACACACAACAGCAAAAAGCTCTTCAGCATCGTGAAGGAACTCTCCAACCCTAGCGCCAACGGCAACGACATTCCACCCTCACAAGAGCTATGCGACTCGCTGGCCACCTTCTTCCACCGCAAGATCGCTGATATCCACGACAGCTTCAACACCACCATGACCAACCCGACAACGTCAGACTCCACCCCCCCTACAAACACCACCCGCACCAACCGCCTGACGTCCTGGCCCAATGTCAACAACGACGAAACACGCAAGATCATGAACTCCATCCACTCACGATCACCGTCAGACACCTGCCCACACCACATATTCAACAAAGCAGACGCAGCCATCGCACTCCAATTACGGAAAGTAATCAACATCTCCTTCGAGACTGCTACATTCCCAGAAACAGCCGAGCAAGCAGGAAAACTCTCCTCTGTTTCACTTCATTTTTATTTAAAACTTCGCCCTCAGTGGGCGTGGCTTGTCGTTTCACCAGCTGGATAGCTGGGCAGCCGTGAGTGACCTTTAACCACAAGAGCGTTTTGTTCATGAATATATATATATATATATATATATATATATATATACATGTGCAGGGAAGATCACTCCAACGAAGAGACCAGAGGACACAATCAGGGGAATTCAAAACAGCGACCATTTATTTCACAAATGCAAGGCATAATGCATTTCGGCTCCTGCCTTCTTCGGATGCCTTCTTGCACTGGATGACACAGAGTCCCTCCTTTATTCGGTCACGGCACTCCCATTGGCGGGAGTATAGCAAGCTCCGCTTGTTGATTGCTTGCAGCTGCAGTCCGATGTGGAAGACTGCAAATCCCAGCTTGCCTTTCTTCGGTGGATGCCGATTTCGGAGCTATGTTGCGCTTCAATGCGTGCTGATGTGCCTGGGTAAAGGAGCGAGAGGGCTAAGTGATGCCTCAAGTGTCCCCATTTAAAAGTGTTCATGGCCGCCTCGAGTCCCCGTCGCCTCGGCCCCAGTTCAAAGGATCCTATTGGGCCCTGACACCAAGATGCCGTGATATATATACATATATATATATATTCACTGAAAAAACCATAGGTTATAGACCATATATAGTTAGGAATTAGCATTTACAAAACCATATTTTACTCACACAAAACCATTGAAATTTCATATATAGTTAGTTGCCCTAACTATATATCGCGCACCCGCAATCCACTGCTGGTGATGTCACATATTACATCATTCATGACATGGTCAGTGACATCACTGATGACATCACTGATGACATCTCAAATGACATCACTGATGACATCACTGATGACAACACCCAGTGACTGTATGTTTCTGTAAAGTTAAAATATGTCTTACATATTGAAGAATGAGTGGATGTATAAGTGTTTCGATGAAGGATTTAGTAGGTGCATGACTGACTGTATGAGAGAATGATTAAATGTGTGTCACTGAGTGCATGGGTTAGTGACTAAACTGTCTTATTTTGTGCATCATTATATATGTTGTTCTGTAAACTGCTGCATGTGTTGATCAGTAGCTATAAGAGTAACTATATGGGTTATTGATTGTTTGCCCAAGTATTTGTATGGGAGACTGAGTATGTGTGTGAGTTGATGGAAGGTGTATGACTCTGTGCATAGATGTGTGAGCAGTTGATTCACTATATGTATGGGTTCAAAAGTGCATGTGGAAACAGCTGCTTGGGCAGTTGACTGTGTGCATGAGTGTATTGCTGAGTGAATGGATATCTCAGTGCTACATGTCAAAGTAAGTACATATGTAAAACACAGTACATGTGAGAGTAGACATATATAAATAACTGTGCAGAAGAGCCAGTGAATGTGTGAGTGGCTGCATGGATCATTGAAAACTTGTATCAGTGATTGTATAAGAGAGTAAAAATATGTTAGAATATGTTTGAATTAGTAAGGTGTGTATAACTGTATAGTTGAGGAAATGGAGGTGTATGAGTAACTCCATGGATGAGTGACAATCTGTGAGTGTCTGTTTACACTGAGTGTATCTAAGGTTATATTAGAGTCTGAAGAGGTTCATCGTATTACCACATGAATGATGTCATCAGTGATGTCATCAGTGATGTCATTTGAGATGTCATCAGTGATGTCATCAGTGATGTCACTGACCATGTCATGAATGATGTAATATGTGACATCATCAGCAGTGGATTGCGGGTGCGCGATATATAGTTAGGGCAACTAACTATATATGAAATTTCAATGGTTTTGTGTGAGTAAAATATGGTTTTGTAAATGCTAATTCCTAACTATATATGGTCTATAACCTATGGTTTTTTCAGTGAATTTTCAAGGTTTTGTAAATGCAAATTCCTAACTATATATGGTCTATAACCTATGGTTTTTTCAGTGAATTTCATTGGTTTTTTAAAAGCTAATATCTATAGCTGTAAAATATATTCTTTATTACGTGACGTATCACATAGCCCGTGAGACGCCTCATGACGCATCGCATAACCGTGACGTATCGTCTCTGCAGCGCAAACAAAACCCGTAACGTAAGCGCGCCGGAGCACGCTTACAGCTATATATATTTTTTTTTAACCTTAATTAGAGAAAATCCACACGTGCACATATCTTGAGGCCTTGCAAAGGCACATCAAACAAACAGTCCCTACAATTTTGCCAAGTTTGGTGGAAATCTACTCCTTTAAATTTTATTTTACTGTTTCTCTTGATTTTCCCCTTGTTACGCTTACCGGAACGCTACCCGGTATGCAAACAAACGCTCCAAAAACACAAGATGTCGGACTCCCGTTACGCTGCCGGTTAGCTGCCCGTTTTTTTTGCCCCGCGGGGAACTTTAATAGCCCCCTCATCAATCCTAGGGGTTCAGGAGGGGTCTACCTTACCCCTTTCCTTCATTTACACCTTCGTTTTTCACCACCTCTTGTCTCTCGATCCTACAGAGAGACAAGATGGCAGCCGCTCCGGACTGTTTACAATGTTGACAGCCAATCAGCTTCTCCTCAGACTCCCGTTACGCTGCCGGTTAACTGCCCAGTTAGATGCCCGGTTCGCGTACCGGGACGGGCCTCTACGGCGAAAAATCGCATTTTTTTTTTTTTTTTTTGCCCCGCGGGGCACTTTAATATCCCCCTCATCAATCCTAGGGGGTCAGGAGGGGTCTACCTTGCCCCCTTTCCTTCATTTCCCCCTTCGTTTTTCACCACCTCTTGTCTCTCGATCCTACAGAGAGACAAGATGGCAGCCGCTCCGGACTGTTTACAATGTTGACAGCCAATCAGCTACTCCTCAGACTCCCGTTACGCTGCCGGTTAGCTGCCCGGTTAGCTGCCTGGTTCGCGTACCAAGACGCGTCTCTACGGCGAAAAAATCGATTTTTTTTTTTTTTTTGCCCCGCGTGGCTCTATAATATCCCCCTCATCAATCCTAGGGGGTCAGAAGGGGTCTACCTTGCCCCCTTTCCTTCATTTCCCCCTTTGTTTTGGCCTCCTCTTGTCTCTCGATCCTACCGAGAGACAAGATGGCGGCCGCTCCGGACTGTTTAGAATGTTGACAGACACCGGAGAGCCAATCAGCTTCGCTTCGCAAAGCTCCGTTACGCGAAAAGTACGCGAACCGGAGCGCTGCCCGGAGCGCTGTTACAGATATATATCTTTTTTTGAACGTTAATTTCTCAAAATCCACTGGAGCACATATATTGAGACCTAGCAAAGGCACATCGGGCTAACAGTCCCTACAATTTTGCCAAGTTTCGTGCAAATCCATTCAGCCGTTCGAGCTAAAAGTGAGGCCAACCGCCCTATGGAAATTAACATGGGAAAAACGCGTTTTGGGACCCCCCTTTTTTCTCGGCCCCCCCTTGACGAACCCCCCCAAATTTTCAGGGGCTGTTCAGAAACAAAATGTGCCATTTTCCTGAAAATTTCAGCCAATTCCGTCCACAAAAGCCAAAGTTATTAGACATAGAATTTTCAAAAATCCCATAGAGAAAAAATCCTAACTATATATACCTACTGGCTATCGCCAGTAGGTAATATATATATATATATTCCAGAACAGTCACACCCTCGTCCTCGTCCTACAGCGGTCCTTACCAGGCTCGCTGCCCGGTACGGACCGATGTCACCAGAGGAGGGGTCATAGCGAGGTGTAGCGGCTGCTGCACGAACGATGGATGTATATATATATATATATATATATATATATATATATATATATTGTTATGTTATGTTATGTTATGTTAAGCTGTTTTATAGCGCGCACAATTACTGCCGGAGTATCCTGGCGCGGAAGAAGGAAACAAGGGAAGTATAGCAGCCGAGCCCTGAAATAACATAACAATTTACACAGCTAATCTAAACAAATGGGTTTTTAGTGCTTTCTAAAAAACCGTGAAGTCCACCGTGCTGCGCAAAGAGACTGGGAGCGCATTCCATGCTCGCGCCGCTCTCACTGTCACAGAGTGCCCACCCAGCCGGGTGCGCCGGAAACGCGGTACTTGCAAGAGGTGTTGAGATGCTGAGCGCAGATCTCGATTGGGAGTGTACCGCAGGAATCGTTTCATCAGATAGGCGGGACCACGCCCATTGATGGCTTTATGGGCCAAAGTCAAGATTTTGAAGGTAATTCGATGCTGCACCGGAAGCCAATGCAAGCTCTCCAGGTAACTCCTAACGCTGATCCGCTTGGAGATGTTCCCCAACAATCTAGCGGTGGCGTTCTGAATAACCTGGAGCCGCCCTATCAAGTAAGCCGGAGAGCCACTAAACAGAGCGTTCGCGTAGTCCAGGCGCGAGAGAATTAAAGCTCTCGCGACTGACTCGCGAGCAGAGGCCGGCAGAAGCGGAAAAAACCTTCTAAGAGACTTCAGGGTCCCAAAGCAGCTTCCAGTGAGCCTCTTAATGTGCCCCTCGAAACGGAGGTCCTCCCCGAACCAGACCCCGAGGTTCTTGGCCAAGGTGTTTGAAGCACCTGGCATGGGGAAGCCATCTGGCCACAATAGTGACCTAAAGTCAGGGGGAAACTGGCCATAGAGCAAGATTTCCGTCTTGTCCTCATTGCACTTCAATTGAGATGACGCTAGCCAATTGAAGACTGAGGACAGACAATTTTGGATCTGCTTTGTATCCAGTGCCTCACCTGGCCAAGTGAACAACAACTGCGTGTCGTCCGCGTATGCAATAATTTTGGCTCCCCAATGTTCGGCTAGTTCAATCAGGGGAGTCAGATATATATTGAAGAGCAAAGGGCTCAATGTCGAGCCCTGCGGGACCCCTGTACGGAGTGGTCTAGCCGAGGATGAAAACGGAGGGAGTCAGACCTGTTGAGATCTAGCCAACAGAAAAGAACTCAGCCAGTCCAAAGCAAGATCACAAATACCGATGTCAGCAAGTCTGGACAGGAGGCGTTGGTGAACAAAACGTAAATATATGTACGTTTTGTACATATACGTTGTATTGGGCATCCACACAGACATCGACATTCCCAGGTATCAGCTTCTGTTGAGTAACCTAGGCCTCCTAGTAGCAAAACGTGACATAGCCAAAAACTGGGGGAGACCGGATCCCACCTTGAAACAGTGGCAGATGGGCATGAAATGGTTTGCTGTTAGCCGCCAATGAGGGCATCATTAACAAACTCCAAGTCGTGCAGAACACGGCAGCACGCCTGGTTCTGAATGCCCCAGCACGTACACCCTCAAAACCACTGCTGAATCAACTGCATTGGCTTACTGTGAAACAGAGGGTGTTGTTTAAAACATGCTGCATCATCCATAAATGCCTCACTGGTAAAGGTCCTGACTATCTAACTAAAAAATTTGTTCCTTACATCCCCTCGAGAACTCTGAGATCTGGTGATCTAGAGTTGTTATGTGTCCCCAGGTTCTGGAAGACCAGACAAGGAGGAAGGGCTCTGTCCATAGCAGGACCAAAGCTCTGGAACGATCTTCCTTACGACATTAGAGTCTGTAAGGAACATTTTCCTTTTAGGAAAAAATTAAAAACTTTTCTGTTCAACTACTAGTTCCGTTTAGGCATTACTTAACCCTAGATAGAGCCTGCTTTGGTCTCAGATGCTGCTAAAGGCGCGGAGATACTCGTCAGGGAGTCGATTCCCAGCGCGTTATAAGTATGCAAATAAAATAAATAAATAAATGAACATGTACATGGGGGCCGAGAAGACAGTATATAAAGCAAGGGGTTGCCCAAGAAAGTTTAGGAAAGTATGGCAGCCAGGGCTGAAGTACTACAACATAGAGATGGAAGATGAGGAGACAGACGTTTTGGAAGGCACAGAAATGGCGCGAGGGCACATGGTTCGCTACTCTAGGCCTAGCTAAGGGACCTGCGGCATGTCTAACACAAGGGATGGGAGGCATCATAGGGGTCATGGAAGAAACTCATAATGCCTTAAACTCTGTATCCTTGTCATTTGTAATCAATGGACATTCATTGAGATGTACCTGCTGAGTTGTTTGATGTTTTATCACAAAATAATAAAAATATATATTTTTTTAAATACTAATAAAATAAAATAAAATAGCAAATGACGAGCCCTAAGGTATGGGATCCCGGGGCAGAAATCAGCCTTGGGAGGGGACCACGCGCCCCCCTCTGCTTGCCAAAGCATCAAGGCAAGGAGGGCCACACAGCAACCCTTCCTAGAATATTTTTTTTTAAACGGAAGCTGGCAACTCGTCGAGGCTCCACCCTCTTTCTTCACTACTCTTCAATCGCGCCTCCTGGTGGGTTCTTGGTTGGAGGATGAAGTGCCCTTTTACCTCCAATAAGCCCCACACAGCTGGATTGCTGAAAGGTGGTTGGAGGCCACAACCCTTTTTCCACCACTCTGCTTCCGTTGTTTCTGCTGAGTTGTTGGGGAACATAAAGTGCTCTGATACCTAACATTGGAATGAGTACTGCAATCAAAGAAATCCAATATATGTGAGTGAGGGACAATGGAGAGATGAGGGGCACCTTTGAAGAGTGATAGTGAGGGAATCCCTGGAGAAGGAAGTCATTGGGGGCACCACAAATGATTCCTGCACCAGGCTCAATCAGTGCTAAAGCCAGCCCTGACAAGCTGCTTTCTATATTTCTCAGGGATCCCAATATGATCTGCCTGACAAATTCATACATACAATATTTCTTTTACTGATGACCACATTAATCTTTAATGACAAGACACTAAAGACTGCTACTTAAAAATGAGTTTTATTAATTGCAAACTATTGAACCTCTTGTGATCCAAGATTCCATTTACAGAATCGTTATCCCAAAAAAATATTACTGCCAATTACTATAAAGCACTGAAATGCGACCTCAGAGAGCCCACCATTACTCAGGTATGATTATTCTGTCAAGACTGGAATATGAGCTCTCATGATGATTATGGCATTCTTGATGAGCTGCAACAGATCATGAAACCAGGACATGCACCATGGGGCGTTTTACCAGCCACTTTCGCCACCAATGCATCACTTTTTATGATGCTCTGGTGGCGCAGAGTGTAGACCCATATCTACTTGGTCACGCAAAACCACTTTGCGTGGCTTTTCATAGTCTCGTAGATATGGTGTAAGGCAATGCTGCGAAAGCCACTGCATTGCCTTGAATTGCATCAGGGAGGCTTTCCATGGGTGCATTAGTGGGTATTCCAGACCCATGGGTTTTGACGTATTCCCAGATTTACAAGGATCTGTAAACCTGGGAATGTGCCAAAGCTGTAAGCTTGGCCTGGGCAGGCGTAACAAGGAGAAATATGTTTATCTCTCCTCGTTTTTTCCTCTTGCTAGGTGTGCTGCATTCATATATAGAGGAAATCACCTCCATGGATTGTTTTTGCGCAGGAAGGTGTGCCTTCCTGCATAAAAACAATCCTGCCAACAATGCAGACACTGTTGCACCTTGGTGCAAGGGTGCCTGCGTTAGCGCCAGTCACCATATCGTGCGCCGGCTGAAAGAAACAAAATTCATTGTATCTCATAAATATGGTGCATTCCTGCCCTTTCGATTTAGCGTACCGCAGTGCAGAAAAAACACTTGCGACGCTGCCCTATGCCAAATCATTGTAAATGAAGCCCCAGGTATTTTACTGGAAGGTCCCCAACAAATAAGTCTCTCTTGAAATAGGTCTAGTGTTGACTAAGCCCAAATTACCAAATACTGTTTTCAAGTGCACTGGTAATATAAATCAATGTGTTAGCTGCATTCCAATGAGAATGAAGCATAGTCTTCTTGATTGTATCTCTGTGCAGCTTTTTTGGACTTGGCCCTTTCTGCAGGGTCAACCCCAGACGTTTTGCCTTTGCTGTGCACTTTTTTGCCTGTAGTCTGTCTTGGGTCACATGACTGGGTGTAATTGACAGACTTTGTGAATTACTTCCAGAAAGTCACACAATAGAGGGATTAGGTGTGCCTGGATTGGCCATCTATTGGCAGGATGAGGGTGGAAAGCCTAAAGACCCTGCATTGACACTTCAGCCAGTTTGGAGCCAGGGCAGGGGAGGCAGGACATTCAATGCACTTAAAAGTCACTATCTGGAAGCTTCTCCCACCGTCCAGAACCAGGGCACCAGGGTATAAAAGTAGGACCTCAGACAACAATTCTTCAGTACTGCCACTCTGCTTGACTGGTTCTCTAAAGGAACTGCTGCCCTGCTATGCTGACCTGCTGCCCTCCCCTGCCTGGGGAAGAAGAATTGGACTTGAAACTTCATTTTGAACCCAGGACCACACAGTGAATCCAAGTGTAGTTTACTTGGCTCCTGATCTGAGCCTCGGGATATAAAAACCTCCCCAACCCGCTCCTGGACCCATCTGCAGCAAGTTCCTGACTCCCAAGTGATGCCCCTCAGATCCTGGGCCCTTGGTGTGGCTCAGCGATTTTAAATCAAACTTTTGGGCTCTTCCTGACCGCAAATGGGCCCTTTTGCACTGATACCCTGACGCTCACACTGAAAACCAGCGTGAGCCACCGCCAGCCCGTCTCTTTACACTCCAGCATCGACCGCTCGCCGAAAGGACCATCAATGCGAACCTCCCGTCTGGCTATCTGCAACGCCCTTACTTCCGCCATCAGCACACTGAATACCATTGAATTTGGTACCAGTAGCACCTGCTGTTAAATTTGTAGAGACAACCACTTTCTGGAAGCAAGTTTTTTTGCAATCCTTGCAGTCACTGGTAGAAAAAACACTAACATAAGAGTATGCACATCACAAAGACTCTGCCTCAACCCACTCACAAGGTGTTTGACAGTAGACTTTTGTGACTCCAGACAAGCTGGGACAGGGCAAGGAGTCAGGAAATTCTAAGTACCCAAGGGGGGGGGGGGGGGAAGAGGACACCTGTAGAAGCGTCTTGTACTTCAAATCTGATACCAAGTATGAATATTGGACCCACCTCTTCAGTACACTTATGGACCTGTGGAAAACTCAGAAGGACTGCTCTACTGCAAGTAGTTCTGCTACTCTATTGCCCTGCTGACTGGACCTGCATCTTGAACCCAGGACCACCAGAGTGACTCCAAGGGCTAGTTGGCTGACCTTCCCATCAGAGTTTCAGGGACAGAAAAGGCTGCACTCAACTTGAACCTAGCCCCTCGACTCTGCCGGTCTGGCGTGACCAGATAACCACAGCTGACGCTTTCTGCATTGAAGCACTATTTCTATCTAAACCTCTAAGACGGAATAGCTCTAGTTCTAATTGGATTTTTCTCATTTTGGTGTCAAAAAATTTATTAAAATGTACCCTATTTTTTTTATTTGGTTTAGGATTTTTCTGGTTCTGTTTTTCACTTTTGTTTCTGTTTGAGTGCTGCATAAACTCTTTACATGTTGCATCTAAGTTAAGCATGACTGTTTTAATGCCAAGCTACTAGAGGGTTAAGCACAGGTTAATTTGGGGTGTGGTTCTGTTTCACCCTGAAAAGAATTGTAGTTGCGGCTTGAGTAGGGGTTTACCTAACTCAACCAGCTAATTTCCTACAGTTCACCTTTAAAGTTATTGGGGCCTATGCATCAAGATAAAACACGTCGCAAACAGGAAGATTCGCAGAATCTGCCCCTTTGCGACCGGTATTTTTGCATTTTGGATGCATCATCCCAAGATGCAAAAGATTGCAATTCAAGGAATCGCTAAATTTGGGATTACTTAAATTGCGGTTGCAAGTAAGGATTCGCAAATTGCGATTCCTTAAATGTAATGCATTAAAAAAAATTGCGATTTCACAAATATGAATCGCAAATTACAGCCAATCTAAAGTTGATGGTAATTTGCGATTTCTTTGAAAAGTGCATTTCTCAAAGTCCCATGTTGCACACACACATGCCCTTGGGGCATGTGAGTGTGCAACATGTGGATACATTGTAATTTTAGGTGTGCAACAGGGTATCCGTTTGGAACCCTTGTATCCTTGAAATTGCATGTGCAATATGCGTGTACCTATTGGGTACTTGCAAATTGCCCATGCAATTCCCATTCATTTCTATGGGCCTTTGGCCCCATAGGAATGAATGGGAATTAATTCCTTAATTGCGACTCGCAATTTGCAAGTCGCAATTAAGGAATTTGTAGGAATTGCAATTTTTTTTGCGAATCCTATATGCGTAAGCAATAGCCACTCTTTAATTGCGATTCCTTAATTATCGCCATTAAAAAATCTCTATTGTCTATGTTGATGCATGTGCACCATAGATTGCAACCAATGAGGTTCGGATAAAATTTCAATCCTGACATTTTTAGGATAGCCCCCCCTTTCCTTTATCCAAGAATGCCTTTTAATTTCCAATACATAAGTGTAGCTGGCCATGTACAATAGCTATGGCAGGTAACTCTTTCAGGTAGATTCATCAAAGACCCGTTTTGCGAGTCTTTAATAGCGATTCATAAGGAATCGCCATTACAGACTCGCAAAACGGGATTCATGTAGGAATGGCAAAATAAATTACAATTCCTACACATTCCTTATTTGCGATTAGCAAATTGCTAATCGCAAATAAGGAATAAGGCCCATAGGAATGAATGGGGAGGTATTCCTTATTTGCGATTAGCAATTAGCTAATTGCAAATAAGATAGCGATTTCAAGGGTGCCTGGGGTGTCCAAAGGACACCCTGTAGCACCCCTGAAATGCAAATATACACAGGTGTTGCGCACACACATGTCCAAAGGACATGTGTGTGTGTAACATGCAACAGAGAAAAATGCACTAAAGTGCTTTTTTCTATTTTCTCGCAATTTACCACGAAGTCAGACTTCGTGGTAAATAGCGACTAAATATTACTAATTCGCAATTTCAAATTGGTTAATGAATTGCATTTAAGGAATCTCTAATAGAGATTCCTTAAATCCAATTCCTTGCAAATATGAGATTTCGCAAATAGCGATTTTTGCATTTGGGATGATGAATCCCAAATGCAAAAATTGCACTCGCAAAGGGCCAGATTCTCAGAAGCGCAATTTAGCTTGATGAATCTACCTGTAAGTCCCTAAAAACTAAGAACAGGAGAATGAAAAGTGCAGAGTGGGACTGCCTTTGTTGCCCTCGGTGAGCACACTCTTCTCTATCGTGCATTCAATATTCTTACAAGTATGAAGTTGTAGGATCAGTTGAAGGTATCCTTTTTAACATGCACCGCTGGTGATGGGCTGCGAACATTCCCGTGCTTGCTGTCATGATTGCAAATCAAATCATATAATGTCAACATTTTTCAAACGTACAAAATAAATTCAGAGGTCACGCCCTCCACCACCTAGATGATCAATACACTTGACCTACTTTTCACAGAAAGGCCAGTAGGAATCACTCCATGGTGCAGGTACTACACCCTCAAACCTATAAATGTTGCACCAGGCAAGGCTTTTGTGGTGGAGCAAAAGTGGAGGTGAATTCAACAGAGCGTCTCAAGAGTTATTGGCACACTAAAGAGTGTCCTTGGATAGCACTAGATTTAAAGCTTGAGGGATCGCTTGTGTTCAGGGGCCCCACACATTGTTACCAAAAGCAAACAAGTCATGGCTCATTTAGGGACAAAGGGAAAGGGGTTGGGGATGGTACATCTGAACAGGGGGTTGTGGATTTCCGTCCTTCGACAACTTGTATGAATTATCGACAAAAGCCTGAGGTCTTGTTGACGAGTCTAGTAAAGCCGAATTCCTGTATTGAATATCACTCCACCTGATAACAACTGACCTGGTGTTCCTTCACTTGTTTTCCCAGATATAGGAACACTGGCCTTGAGTTTACAGGTCCCAAATTCCAGCTGGTAAAATTGTTTGCAGTTTTGGCTGTAAAGGCAGCGAAGCGTATGGTCCCAGCACCACCTGACCTTTTTTCTCCACTGAAGCAATCTTCTCCTTCCTTCCTAGTTGCTCCCACTACGCCCTTCCACACACAGAAGCCTCTGGGCACATTTACCACCTGCTCTTGGAAGGTGGTAAATCTGTGTGGTAGATCCCCTCGGAATTAGGGAACACTGGACAGTAATTCTGTGTTCTACAGTTATACCCCTTCTCAAGACAATTACGTGTACTGAGTTTGTAGCCCACCAGTATCACCCAACTTCGAATTGGGGGTTGAGTGCTTAAATACGAGGCCTACTGAAAATCAAGATCTAGTTAAAAATATTGGAAAGATAGCTAATTTAGTAACTAAAACAAATTTCGTGAAGTTAGTGGTAGAGAATATGTTAAGCGGGGCTGTGCAAAAATATATTTTCACTAGCTAATATGTTGTGAAGGTGACAAAAATGGCAACTTTACATAGTGGCAAAGTTTATTATCTTAACAAAACTGTGGATGACAAATGAGCTTCAGAATATGAATTTCACCACATTTAAAAACAAAAATATTAGAGCATTTTCAGGTTAAATTTAAAGACTGTTTTGCAATGTGTGCTTTGGAAATGGTGGAGGACGGGGTAGGTCTCGAACTCATCAGCGACTGCTGAACCGACAGTAATAAGTAATGATTCGAAGGAGCCAAGCCTTCGCCCCAATAGGGTTGGTGTACATAAACAAGGTACCTCATTGTTAGGTTTTATTTGTTGGGTTCACATACGACACTATGAGTGAACCAACCATTGTTAAGATAGTATAAAGAGATTGGTCCTGAAGAATTGACATGTGATCTGTTTGACACACCAGGCAAGAAACATGGCAACCTCAAACTCATATCCACTATTGGACATTAGTCTTGAAGTGGCCTGCACTGTTTGTTTTTAACTGGGACCAGAGGGCTGCCTGATTAAAATTGAATTTTGGAGCAACACAGGCTGTCCTTTTTTAATACTCTCCCACACACCTCCACTGCACATCTGCTCACACACATCTGCACCTGAAGGCCCTCTACCCACACAGCACCCAACGGCTTGGGATAAAAAGATCTCTGAAAAAAATGGCCCTAATAGGGTTCATTGCAGCGCCGGCCATACGAAGAGCATGCCCTGTGATGAAGCATGACACCCAGCTGGGTGTGTTAGGGCCCCACTTCCCAAATTGGGAAACACCGTCTCCACCATAGGGTCAGGGAACCGCCCTTCCTAGCCTCCTCCCGCTCCGCTGCTTTCCTCAGCAGGAACTGCAAACTCTGTTAATTCACTTTCTAATTTCAAGAAAGCTTCAATATTTTTGTAAACTTCACAAAGCTTGCAATCCTTGGAAAGAAATATCAAATTTGCTGAGACAATCCTTTGAAATTTTGCCCCCATCTAGTTGGTGGCGAAACAGTTCCATCCTCCAGCAACTCTATCCCGCCAGCTCAAATATCTGGGGAAACAGAGAGCGTGAGTGGGGACGGCTGCTTCATGCTGAGGTGGATGCCTTTGAAAGAACATCTGCGAGACACAGTAAATGCACTGAGCTCCAAAGGGGCGCACGTGCCAACACGGGCTCAAATGCTACATGTACCCATTTTAGTTGCTGTTGGTGGGTCTACAGGACACCGTTTAGTACAGGAACATGAAAAACAACCCAAGGAAGGCCCACAACTGTCTGTTTGCTCATCACAGCCTTGGTGAAGACAAATGAAGGAGGGCGGAGGGGGATCCTATGTCAATACCCATTAAATTCACACACCCAACTTCTGCAAGAGAGAAAACTGGATTTTAAGCTTCAACAATGAATGTTCACATGCTTTGTTTTTTTTTAGGAGAAATGTAAATTCCATTCTGCCTTGTTAATAATCTTGGCACTTGTTGCTGGTCTTTATATTGTGGTCCATATATACTCATGCTACCCCAGGCGGCCTTCTTCATCTAACTGTCTCCAATGACATTTTACAATGTATTTACGAACGTTTTATTTTTATTTATAGGGCCACGGCCTGCGGATTCATCAACCATGATACCTCCCAGCATCCCCACGTGGAATTTCACCTGGACAATGAAAGAGACCACCTTCCCGCACACGCATAAAGGAAGGAACGGTGAGTGTTTCCAGAACTTTCAAAGATATGAGAACTAAGCAACAGCCATGCATTAACAAATATCCATTTTGGAATTGCAGAAAACGCATGTCTCAGGAGGTATTGCTCAGGTCCAAGCTGAGTATTTCTGGAATAGTTAATTTGCCTTTTCTACCTTTTGTTTCAGAATACATTCCAGATGTGCACACTTCTTTATTTCTCTTCCATTGTCTTTCTGCCCCTATAGTTCTCGTCCTATAGACCTCAGCTGCTTAGCGAATGACATAGATTGACATGGCCTTGGAAGGAAGAAGCCTTTTTCTTGCACATTTCTTTTCGATGGCTCTTGCTGATGATTTGGTATCGGCGGCCCATCCAGAGTAGAGTAGGCCCTGCTGTAGTATCAATCCAGCAGACGCTTGCGTGATCTGTCTGTATATTGTAGTCAGCAGCCTTTTCCCCACAAAACCTTCAGACACACATGATCAACCAGCGATAAACTGACATCGCCTATCATGCAGCAAGTTCCCTTCCTTGTGGCTGGGGTCTAGAAGAGTGTTTATGGATGGGCGTGCTCTCACTGCCATTAGGAAAAACCACCAGGAACTATTTCTATGCGGGATGCATCCGCCGCCCTTTTCAGTGCATGTCTCTGCTCACTTACCTATACTTCTCAGGATAACAGGTGTCGAAGATTACACACTCATAAACAGAGAATCTCAGCTGAAGCAGCTCTGGATCACCATTGCATAGCAGGGACGCAGTGGACCACAATTAACTTTTGGGGGCAGATTTACAAGCCCCTTGCGCCACTTTTGCGCCACTTTTAAAATAGGAAAAGTGGCGCAAGGGGCTTGTAAATCTGCCCCTTGGTCTCCAGGTATTTATGATGACCGACACCCAGTGGCCAGTACTTTTAGCAGAGAGGGGGACAGACGGCACACAAATGCACAAATAAACGGACTCACACCCATGCATTCACACAGGTACGCACACACACAAATCCATTCACAACACTCACTTCCAAATATTCATGCACGCACACACTCACTAAACTTTATAGAACAAATCATACTCACCTGCGCAGCTTTGCCTCATAGACCCTAGGAGGGTTGGGACTGCTGCCTTCCCTCATTGACTGGATCAGCTAATGAGGGAAAGCAGTGGCCCCTCATTCGTCACTGAGGGGAGGGCCCCCAGATGCTTTGCCAGACTGAAGAGGTCTCGTCCACAGGAGCTGTGACATCTTCAACCCAGTAAGGTTCGGCGCGGGCAGTCAGGAGCCGGTGCATTTAGCGTGTGTCTGGCTCCTGGCTGCCTGGCCTGAAAATAAAGAGGGTCCGTCAGGATGACCTTTTCTCAGCCTGACAGACATTCTTCTTTTTTGGGCAAAAGGTGAGGGCATGGCACCTCCATCCATGAGGATGGTGCGGGGAATGAGATTTTAATATCTTTTATGATCAATTTGATAACTTATCTCATTCGTCAATTTTGGATCGGTTTTTATCTGTCATTGAGTAAAAGACAAACCCCGCATAGGTTAGATAAACCCCATAAACTGACGCCACTCTGAAGAACCACTTACAACTGATAAAGTTTAAAAGGTTTAATATAAAATTAAGAAAAGTTGCAAATACAATCCTCTCAGGATCAAATTCAACAATTATACAGGAACTAGAAGGAACATATATTCCCTAAAAGAACCTCAGTCTATAAACGAATCCAATTAAAGTCAGTTCAAGAATCAGCAAATTAAAAAGCATCGATATGAAGTGGTTCCTTTGCGTCATCTACAGAAAGAGAAAAATAATCAAGTTAAATCTGTCCCTACTCTATACTAAGTGACATCCCTACTTCGCAAGTTACTAACCTAAAAAGGTGTCAGCAGTTTGACTCCCAAAGAAGTTCAAACTCTCTTAGCCTCTAAAGGTAACTTAAGTTTAAGAAGCAGTACCCTCGCTGCCTACCCATCCGCTCTCTAAGGGTCCTCGGCCTACTGCTCTCTTGCGCTCTGATCTCTCTCAGCGCATCTGCTCAAGTCATCTACTCTGAGCTCTTCGCCTTCGCCTTCGCTCTCCGCCCTTCGCTATCTTCTCTGAGCTCTCTATGATGGCATCTGCTCGGAGCTGTTCGCTATCTTATCCCCGGGGTGCTGTCCCTAAAATACACAATCACAGTGTGGGTGGAACGCCTCTTCAACGCCCACCACGGACTTTCCCCGTGAGGTCATCTTCTACCTTTTTCCTTGCTTCTTCTCTTTCGCGTCGTCCGTTAAGTTGACCTTCTTCTTTAGACGCCATCTTCGTCTTCTTGTTGGTGACTTCATTTGACACTTTCGGATCAAAAGTCTATAACCTCAGCAGAACTTTAATCTTTACGACTATGTATATAACCTTTCTTGGTCCTGTGAATGGTCATTTCAAAACAAGACTCAAATTCCAAGCGTCTCCTCTCACGTTTAGGCAATAAACTTCGTCCGGCATTGTCACCTTAAATCTAACAAGAACTAGACTCCTTGGCTCTCACGTTCACAGCAAGGCTATTCACGACTCCTGTGAGCCCACTAAATTACAATCAGCGGACTACCCTCCTGCGAACCCTTGGTCAGTCAGGTTAAAATCACAAATGACCTAAACCCTTCTAACATTCTTACACGAAGCTTTCTACACAGTATAACCTTTAACACACATTTATATATATAATCGCATTTAGCAAATCCTTTACGTATAAGTGAATACATTGTACATAGAATATAAATTACATAGAGTATAACTTTATATTCTCATTTGTTACATCGCCGTGTATGCTCTCTGCACATTTCTCCATGTTACATTTCACGCGGTTTCTCCATTTAAAGTTACACACGTACATGAATTCTACTTTGCACGTTCTACATTTCGTAAGCATTTCTACACATTTCGACATTAGCCCACTACGTATACGGGCCTTCTAAATCTAATGCATGTTCTAAAGTGAATACAGTTACATTTCCTATATTACTTTTGATTATATCGGTTAACTTTATGCTATAAGTGTCAACTTCATGTTACGATATACATTTCATTCCTACGTTTATACGATGTGCTTGTAAATATGGCTTGGATATATGTTTTATTCAAATTGCGCTCTCTCAGTTCCCCCCTTTGATGACTTCTGGGAGTCATCACTAAATGCAATTTGAATAGCACCTTTACACAGAACTAGTTACAATATTCCCTCTTTTTATCGTTTCGAGAGCTCTTAAGCTTTTGTACTGTTGATCTTGTAAAGCAGCTAATCTCCTTTCTTGCTCTCTCATGGATCTTTGTAACCGGTTCGACCTATACCATTTATACAATTTTACTAACCCTAATAAGGTGATTATGCAAATTAATACTATTAATACAGGTTTTAATATATACCATACTATGCTGTTACCAAGGTTGGCAAACCAACTCCCAACCTTTCCTACTCCATGACCTACTTTTTCCCAAACATTTATTTTTGACAAATCTTCGATCTCTTGATGAATCTGTGTAATGTTGCTTATGACTTTCTCAAGTGGTTTTGAATTATCAGGAATATAAGTACAACATTCCTGAACCTTCAAAGCCTTGCAAACTCCGCCTTCTTTTGCTAATAGAACATCTAAAGCAAGTCTGTTCTGAAGAACCATTGCTCTAATCGATTGCATCTCACCTTCTACTAGCATTAATGACCTTGCAGTACTTGCAGACAATCTATCTACAACTGTAGCCAGTCTCCTAATCTTAACATCGTTAAGTATTAAACCTAACAAAGGAAACATCGCTCCAAATACATCTCCTACTACTTCTGCATCTCCTACTTCCCTTTTCGCTCTTGTCGAAGCCTTTCCTTCTATGATCGCTAAATCCTTTGCATGATATATTTTGGGGAAGACAATTGCCAAGTAACACGAACCATACCAATTGTCAGGCAGTTTTACATAGGCATTTCTACCACATACCAAATACACATTCGGAATAGCTTGCATCCCTTTCATGAAATCTTTCGTATAGTACTCTAATCTAAAAGCATGTTCGCAATTTACTTCACCTACAAATACACTCTCATAATACGTCTTGCTTCGAGTTAAACATAACTTTCCTTTCTGCGTCCTATCCAAAGCTATTGGACCATTGCTACCTTTCTTTTTATGTGCCTTCTCTTCTTCGGTCCAATCAGTTTTCCACTGTCCTGACATTTTTAGAATCTTCTGCCTTCTGTATCTGTCGTCTACTTGTCCTATGAACTTTTTCTCTACCTCTGACACTTTGCAAGTTAGATTATTTCTGCGTGCGTATGATGTATCCAATGTATCCCAAGGAAGAAAGAATTTAGCTAGTCTATCCTCCTTTTTGTAATAGTCCCACTTATTCATTTCCTTATAATTCGGAACTTCAGGCAATACCGAATCATAATTTGAAAAGTAGTACTCAAACCCTTCCCTACCATAAAATATACTGAGCAGTAAACTACATGTTATCCCATAAGTCAGTGGGAGATGATGATATCTAATGCCTTCGTCTACAGAAGCCGGCAATTGCATACAAACATAGCAATCTTTGGCCTCCATGGCATCGATATACTCGTACAATAGTTTAGCATATGCGTTTGACCTAAAGTTTCCCTGTGACTCGTCTACGTGTAATCTACGAGCTTCATCTGCCAGTAACGCCTTTTCACGTATTTCATTGCTCTCCTCCTTCTTCCCCACAAGAGCAGGTCTCAAAGTCGTTACAGGCTTTACATCTGCTGTTTCTTTATCGCTTTCATGTCCTATTATGTATGATATTGTCACTACTGTAATTATGAGAAAAATTACTACCGTTATAAGTGTACCTACTATACATTTAGCTTTTCGGTTTGGGTTGCCGTTCTCCATGTTATCAAACAGCGTAGCTCCTTCTTTTGCGAAAAGTTTTTCTTTTCCAGTCTTTGTTTGCTTTATTTGCTTTCTCAGTCTATAAAGTGCTCTTTATCAACAAAAGTCTCCTTTTCGCAACCAATGTTTTTTTTTTTCTTTAGCAACAGACAACCCTAACCCTTCTCCGTCCTCTAAATGTAATCCCTAATTTTCTCTTCTTTCCACTCGGCGCTAGGTTATCTTCTTCTTTATAGCTTATATACAAAAGTCTTTATGCATTTACAATTATTCTCGTACCTGCAGCTTTCACAACAATTTCCAATAATTCAAAACGAATGACTTTTTCTTCTTCCTCTGGAATTTGATGACCAAAAGTCGGAAACTGTAATCTATTTAGCACTAGATCTTGGATCCGACTCAAGTATGGGGGTATGGGAAGTGTGAAAGTCAGTAACCCCTCAGTCTCGAGTCCAGGCGTCAACATCCATATCTCCACTGCCACAAATGGATTGTGATCGATTACTTTCACTTCCTTCACTCTCCCAGATTTCTGTCCCCAAGACATCTGCTAGATAAGTCCACTCTGGGGTGGCGTACCTTCGGCAGGGCACACGTACCCTTCTCGATCTTCTTGGACTTTCAGTTCCTGAGTCTGTAGTTTCCTCTTCCTGATCCGATTCTTCAGCGATCGGGACAAGAGCTCTTTCTTGATCTGCTTTTAAGCTTGGCCTTCTCCTTCTCTCCGGCCAACTAGCTTTGTCACTCCTTGTCCTCCTGCTCCTTGTTCTTGGACTTGTCTCTTGGTCACTCTCTGCTTGTTCAGTATCTGATTCGATCTCCCAATTACTCTCTTCTCCTGAGGCGACTTCGGTCCCACTGGTGTCCTGACCTTCGTCGACCTGTTCCGTCTCAGTCTCAGCCTCTTCGATCACCTCCACAGCTTGGCTTTCCCCCTCTATGGCTTCTCCGCTTTCCGCTGGATTCTCATCCGAGAGAGGAGCTGTTTCTTCTAGAGGTGTTGGCACTCTTCGGGTGTGTGAGGCATGTATCCAGTTTGGCAGGCCTCCACACTTTACTGCAGTATTCGTCACAAGTATGACTTGAAACGGTCCTCTCCAGCGCACGTCTAAGCAGTTCTTCCTGACATGTTTTTTCACCAAAACCCAGTCCCCCGGACTCAGGTCATGGCACAAATCTTGTGCTGATGGAACCTCTGCAGCCTGGACCTGGAGGGACACAGAATTAACGGCATCAGATAGTCCCTTACAGTAGTCCAAGATCAAATCGTCTGTGATGTTCACTAGGGCTGCAGTCGGAACCGATGGCAATCTCATGGCTCTCCCCATTAGCACTTCATGAGGAGAGAGACCTGTTTTTCTATCTGGTGTGCTACGTATGCTCATAAGAACCACTGGAAGTGCGTCTGGCCAACTCAGGGATGTTGCTGAACAAACTTTGGCAAGTCTGGACTTGATTGTACTGTTGATTTGCTCTACAATCCCTGAAGCTTCTGGTCGATAGCTGCAATGTAGTTTCTGATCGATACCCAAAGCTGAACATAGCATCTTCACTATTTCGCTGTTAAAATGAGTTCCTCTGTCCGATTCCAAAGAGGATGGCACCCCAAACCTCGGTATCAACTCTCTAAGTAACAATTTTGCTACTGTAAGTGTATCGCACCTACGTGTAGGGTAAGCTTCAACCCATCTAGAAAATATGCAGACAATCACTAAAACGTATCTGAGTCTATTGCATTTAGGCATTTCTATGAAGTCAAGCTGCATTCTATTGAAAGGCCCCCCAGACCTCCCAATGTGACTCAATGTGAATGGTGTTCTCTTTCCCACGTTTAGTTGCTGACAGATCGCACATCGCTGACACACTGCTTCTGCCGCTACTCTGAACTTCGGGTTGAACCACGTTTGTCTGAATACTCTCACCATAGCATCTCTACCTATGTGTGCTGATCCATGCAATTTCCTTGCCATTGGACTAACAAGTTCATTTGGTAAAACTGCTCTCCCATCTGCAGAGATCCAAAAGTTCATCTCACTTCTAGTACAACCCGCTGTTTCCCAACTCCTTTTCTCATCATCTGGTGCATTTTCCTGAACACTCCTTAACTCATCCCACGTATCTACAGTATCTAACAACATTGTCAATTCCGTTCTTTCTTGGATTCCCCCCACTTTTACATCAGTGTGAGAATATCCCTGTTCTGCGCAGTAACGCGCTACCTCATCCGCATAGCGGTTGCCTTGTGACACAAAATCTACATTTTTCGTATGCGCAGCACATTTGACAACTGCTATGGCTGTCGGGCCTTGCAATGCCTCTAACAAGAGTCTCACGAATTCTCCATTCCTAATGGGAGAACCCGAGGAGGTCATGTAACCTCTTTGAGACCATAACTGCCCGTAATCATGAACTACCCCGAAACCATACTGGCTATCGGTGTATATGGTGACTCGAAGTTTGTCGCCTGCTAAACAAGCGCGCGTCAAAGCAACAATTTCAGCTACCTGAGCGGAGTGTACTCCTTCCAGGCAAGCGGCTTCTATTACTCTCGTAATTGTGCAAACTGCATAAGCTGCTCTCAGCTGACCGATATCGTCTCTTACACATGAACCATCAACAAAGAATATTTCATCGGGGTCAGTCAATGGCTCATCTACGATATCAGGTCTCGGTTTGGTGCATAGTTCAGTCACATCAAGGCAGTCATGATCTGTACAAATTTCATCATCAATCTCATTTGGAAGTGGCATCAAAGTTGCAGGATTCAAGACGGAGCATCTTTTTAGGGTCACATTCTCGGCAGCCAATATGACTTGCTCGTAGCGTGTGAGCCTGCTATTCGTCAGATGCTGAGTCTTAGTCCTGGTCATTAACAATTCTACAGAATGCGGTACGTACACCACTAACTGATGTCCCATTACCACGCTTTCAGAACGTTCAATGCTGACACCCGTTGCAGCTACGGATTTGAGACATCCGGGCAACGCTGCGGCTACTGGATCTAATGTAGCCGAAAAATACGCCACTGGCCTACGCGCATCTCCATGTATCTGGGCCAAAACTGCTAAAGCGCATCCCTCTCTTTCGCAGCAGTAAAGCAAAAATGGTTTTGTATAATCAGGCATTCCTAAAGCCGGGGCGCGACATAAGTCCTCCCTCAGCTGCAAAAATGCCATCAAACAATCTTTGTCCCATGGTACCGGATCACTTACTCCTTTGTGCGTCAGTTGTAATAACGGTTTTGCCTTCAGTGAGAAGTTGGCTATCCACTGCCGACAATAACCGACCATGCCTAGAAACATCCTGACTTCTCTTTGTGTTGTAGGCGCGTTCATTTTCATGATCGCCTCTATTCTGTCTGGAGACACCTTCTGTTTTCCCTTTTCGATCCTATGACCCAAGTATTGCACTTCAGTCATACAATATTGCAATTTACTTGGAGACACCTTGTGTCCGTTCTCGGCCAAGTGATTCAGCAAGGTGATGGTGTCTACTTTGCAAGCTTCCTCCGTTTCTGACGCAACTAGGAGGTCGTCTATGTACTGGACCAGAACCGAATTCTTGGGCAGTACTAGACTTTCAAGATTTCTCTTCAGTAGCTGGTTAAAAATCGATGGGCTCTCTGTATACCCCTGAGGGATACGACACCATGTTAAAACGCGATCTTCCAGCTTAAAAGCGAAAAGATACTGACTCTCTTCATCTAAAGGAATCGAAAAGAAAGCCTGGCACAAATCTATCATGGTAAACCATTCAGCTTGGAACGGTATCTGAAATAATATTACTGATGGATTCGGTACCACTGGACAACATGAGACAACAATATTGTTAATCTTTCGAAGATCCTGCACTATTCTGTATTTTCCACTAGGCTTCTGCAAACCCATAATCGGGGAGTTACATGGACTACCCACGATCTCCTTCAGTATTCCCTGTTTAATCATGGATTCGATCACAGGCTTTATTCCTGCAATCGTCTCTGGTGTCAACTTGTATTGTGGTGTTCTTGGATATTCGGCATTGGGTCTTACCAAGATCTTTACTGGTTCTACCCCTTTGATCAGTCCTATTTCCTCACCAGTAAAATCCCACACCTCAGCTAACACTTTCTCCCTCAAATCCTGTGGAAGCTCCTCCACTGTTAAGGTAGGATATAGTTCCACGCACTCCTGCGAGTTTACAACCTTAAAATCAGCATCCTCATCATTGGTCTGCACTTCTACTCCTTCAGGTGTGCAATGTATTGTGCAATTTAATTTACACAACAGATCTCTTCCTAGCAAACACACAGGGCTAGAATCACAGACCACAAACTGATGTTCGTCACTGTAATTCCCTATCTTTACTGACACTGGTTCGGTCAGAGGATTCGTCATCCTCTTGTTTGCGACTCCTACCACCTGAATCGTCTCTCCCGATATTGGCAGACCTGGGACTACCGCTGATCTCAGCGTGGATCGAGTGGCCCCCGTATCCACCAAAAAGGTTGTAGGACATCCAGCCACTTCAGCCTCTACGTATGGTCCTCTCTGATCTACTTCCAGGGCTGCTCCTAGAGTACAGTCTTCCTCCCTATTCACTCGTTGCCCTGTAAGAGGATCAACGTAGTAGCATTCTTCTCCTCCTACGAACAATGGCATTTGTCTATAGGTTTTCCCTCCATTTGTAATGCGAGGTGTTGAGGAAACGGGGCTCGAGGAGTCTGAGTCCCCCCTTTGATAAACTTTCCCTTCGGGACTGCGGCTCCCTTAACCACGTTGTTCTGTACCTCTTCCTCCTCTTGTTCTAATTCCCCTGTCTCAACATTGTAAGGACACTCGCGTCGCCAATGTCCCACCTCATTACACTGATGGCACCTCGTTGTCTTTTTCAGTGTCGCAATATCCATTCTCGGTCTCGGTCTTTCCTCCTCATCTCTGCTCTGATTATTCTGTTTCTTTGCTTGCGTTCCTGTTCCCTGTTGCCGCTGTCCACCCTTTCCAGCTGCTTGCATTTGTACCAGCATTAGCTTTTCCTTGAGTTTCTTTGCCTTCGAATCTATTTCATCGCTACAGTACCTTGCATACCTCAGAATCTCATCTAAAGGTTTGTTCTGCCAACAGATCAAATGCTGTTGTATCATCAGGCTTATGTCTGGTCTCAATCCTAAAACAAACTTCGACACAAACTGTCCTATGTCCTTAGGATCCATTACGTCTAACCCACTGTATTGTTTAAATGCTTTCAGTAACCTCTCATAGAACTCGTGAACTGTCTCTTTAGGTTCCTGAGTTGTTCGATCTATCTTAACCCAGTCTATGTCCTGCACTGGCACTTTCTCTTTTAGCCATGTTATTACTCTTTCGTATTTTTCCATGACTCTATCTGATGGACCATTTGTCCGGGTATCTCTCGGAGGCTCACAAGTGGGCCATTCAATACTAAGTTTGCATGCCGTCCACAAATCTCCGGGTACTACAATATCGAACAATGTGTTCAAATCGATCCACAGCACCTTAGAGATCTTCACGAACCTCTCTACCTGCTTGTACCACTCTACAGGGTTCTCTCTAAGCTTCGGGAAAGAATTAGTGAATGCCGCTAAATCCCCCCTACTCCAGTGTACATGAACGTAGTTTCCGTTCGCGATTTCTCGCAAAGGGAAAGCTTCCATTCGCATTAGGTCTGTATCCTGGGACTTCACAATTGTACTTCTTCTGACAGATCCCCTCTTAGACCATTTTTCCTCCCATCTATCCAGATCTTTCCATATTCTAATACACATGACTAGTTCCCTTATGTGTACTTTTAGCCCAATCGTTCTACGTTCATCTAGATCTCGATCTGTGCAATTTAGCCTATGGTTGGGCTGTAAAGCTTTAGTTCGTGACATGTCTATCATATACTTTTCTGCTAATTCGGATAGTTTTTCATGAGCTGCCCTTGCTTTCCGAGTAACATCTTTGGATAAGAACAATATTTCATCTGGTGCGTACAGCTCTAACCTCTCTATTGCCACTGTGCCGTCAATTATTTCATCCAAGTCTGATTTTAAACTCATTACATCAATCCGTCTTGCTTTTATTTCAGCTCTCAGTATGTCAGTCCTAGGTTGTTCACTCGCACCCCTCTCACCTCCACTATGCGCCCTACGCCTAAACACAGGTGAGTTATGAGGAGTTTTCCTTCCATCTCTTTGTTCCCACCTCTCTAGATCCCAAGCCTTCCCATCTTCCCGTGGGGTGTGGTGGAACAATGCTCCATCCCCCATCCCTACATTCCGTCTTTTCGGCTCGGTTTCTCCAGATACGAGATAGGATCCACCGTTCTGTTCAAAAGCACTGTAACTCGCTTGCTGTCTGGTGTCGCTCAGCAAAATGAAGGGTCCTTTACGGTCCTCCATGTTCCCGCGATCTCGTTCGTGATCACCGGATGCATGGCGAGACGTTTCGCGACTCCCTATATTCTCATGACTTCGCTCGCGATCACCGGATGCATGGCGAGACCCTTCGCGACTCTCCATGTTCCCGTGATTCCAATGTTGCACCGTTTCACCCGGGGTATGGTGAGTGCATCTGAAAGTATTTCGGTACTCCTGCGTCCTTCGTTCCCCCTCACTAAAGGTGACGCGAGGCACTTCGCCACACCCTGCACTCCTGTCGTCGCACATTTGCCTATTGCCGCTGATAGTAGGACAATTATTCCCTCTGCTTTCCTGGCTCCCTCTCTCCCACTCCGGGCTGCTTTCGCCAGCTCCACAATGAGAGAGGATCCTGTTATCCTGGTCTCTCCACTCTGCTCCTGTTTCTAAACTTTTATTCCGAATCTCTTCGGCAGTATCCCATTCTTTTAGGTATTCCCTTAATTCCTTATGGGATTTCGGTTTTGGTCCCCTTAAGTCCATTGGCCCTCTTTGACCCCCCTGTTCTACCCAGGGACCTGTTGCGGCATCTAATGGGGTACTCCGACTCATCGGTGCTAGTATCTGCCTCTGAGGATTTATCATGCTGTTCCTATTCTCCATCTCTGCCCTTTCCCTGTCCCATCGTGCCTGTTCCTCCTGCTGGACCCCTTCTGGGTTGTAGATTGACACAATAGGGCCTATGGTAACAGGTACCTGTAAAGCGTCTGGCATTTGGTACGACCTTGCATGTTGCATTTCTGGCACCTTCTGGACCACTAATCTTCCCACTACTCTCTGTTCGGAACTAGATTGAGGTATTTCCTCACCTTTCTTGGTATCCCACTCTGTTACTGGGATCGATTTATATTCCCCCCATCTAGCTCCGTCCCCTTGCTGTAGTATGGGACTTACGGTTTCGCTGTTGTACGGAGGTGGTCTATCTGTTAATAGCCTCTCTATCAGATCCTCCTCCGTCTCGCTTTCCTCATCTTCCTCTAGAGGTTTCTTTTCTCCCGTGGCTTCTATCATTGTGAACAGTTTGTCCGCTTCTATCTTTTGCACTCTCCACTTCTTAGCTTCCTCATCCCATTTGGCATCCTGCACTGCCTTTACTGATCGTCTCACTCTTTCTTGGCGCCTCTTTACGCTCTTTTCGTGTGCTGCTCTAAACCATGCACTAAGGGCTTCAAACTGTGTTGGCCTCGGTAGAGGTCTCGTTGCAAGCATTACCGCTTTCAGTTCGTTCAACACGTCTAGCTTAAAAGTTCCGAATCTCGGAAACGTCAGTTCCTTATTCCCTTCAGTTAGCTTATTCCACTCGGAGATCCATAGTATCGAGTGTAAGCCTACATTTACTGTGTATTAACAACAAGAGAGAAAGGGAAAGAAGGCTGCTCTCCTACCCCTTAATATAAATGACTATAATCAACATAAGAGCACCCTAGACACTACAACCATGAAGAACCCTCTTCTTCTGTGCAAACTAAGTGAAAGACCTATCTTTAAAGCGAGTGGTCAGTTGGTACAAAATCATCTGAAGGAAAAGGGGAAATTAATTATTTCCTAAAAGAACCCTCACTCACCCTAGAGGTGACATGCTTCATCATTGGGTTTGTTCACAGGGGGGGCTGACTATCCCCTCCTGTGTGCTACCACGCCTGCAAGTGCAGCGGAGCAGGTATGTGAGAAAAGTGGTGATCAGTGAAAAAAGTGTGTGTGGTTAAAAGATCACAACTGTGCCTCAACAGACTTTATTCGGGGCCAGTTGTTTCACATTAAAAACTGGTATGATCACTGGATGTTTTAATTTTAGTCCAGGGATATCAATAGGTGACTGGTCAACATGTTTCTGCTGTAAAAAGCTTAAGTCAGCTCAGCTTTCTTCAGGACCAAAATAATAGATAAATAACACAATCCTACGGGGGTCCACGCACACTAAGGCCTGCCCACACCGTTAGGAAATGAAAAGTGAGGTAAAATAACAATTTTGTACTGTCCTCAGGATAACTCACGGTTTACCCATCCAACTCCTGTTAATCATCAGGCGTTGTATAATGCTCGTTTTTGTGAACCGCTACATGGGCTCAATGGGATCAGCAGATCTTCACTCGCCGTCAGGATTGCAGACCGCGAGACTCGCCGCCTTTCAACCTACTCGGTTGCTCCCAAAGACCCGAAACGCCTTAGTGTGCGTGGACCCCCGTAGGATTGTGTTATTTATCTATTATATCTAGCAGTTCTCCTCCTTTCTCAACTCGTCTCACGATCTCGCATGCGTTTTCATTCATACGCTGAAAAATGACTACTTCCGTCCAAGCGATCACTTTTCTCTGACTGTACGGCCACAGTCTAACTGTAATTGTCACCTCAACTGGCGAAACGTCTTCCCTCTTACGGTCAGACGCTTGCCTCAACTGATAGGTTACTTACACACAGTAAACGTACGACCAGCGTCCGTTACTCATACACTCACTCTTACGCTCCCCCTATCATCAGTCTGTCGGGCGATCAATGGTACCTCATGACCCCCTTTTAATGGTAGACAAATTACTCTGGGTGTTCGATACACCCGAACCACTTAAGCTCTCCTTGAACTTAAGATTTTATCCGGTTGCGCGCGCTCACAACCTTCCCTCAATCACACTACAGGCATTCAACTCCGCTTGACATTACAACACAAGTACAACATAAAATACCGCAATCTTACAACGCATGACCCTTATACTCACTCTCGACCGACTCTGCTGCTTTTCTCTCGACACACCGTCAGCACCTTCTTCGGCAGGGATTCTTCTTCTGGTCGTCGATGACTAGGGACCTTGGGGTAATCTAGACCTGACCTAGGTTGTCTTCCTCAAGAAGAAAACCATCCTCTGCTACCAACTGCGGGGAATGAGATTTTAATATCTTTTATGATCAATTTGATAACTTATCTCATTCGTCAATTTTGGATCGGTTTTTATCTGTCATTGAGTAAAAGACAAACCCCGCATAGGTTAGATAAACCCCATAAACTGACGCCACTCTGAAGAACCACTTACAACTGATAAAGTTTAAAAGGTTTAATATAAAATTAAGAAAAGTTGCAAATACAATCCTCTCAGGATCAAATTCAACAATTATACAGGAACTAGAAGGAACATATATTCCCTAAAAGAACCTCAGTCTATAAACGAATCCAATTAAAGTCAGTTCAAGAATCAGCAAATTAAAAAGCATCGATATGAAGTGGTTCCTTTGCGTCATCTACAGAAAGAGAAAAATAATCAAGTTAAATCTGTCCCTACTCTATACTAAGTGACATCCCTACTTCGCAAGTTCCTAACCTAAAAAGGTGTCAGCAGTTTGACTCCCAAAGAAGTTCAAACTCTCTTAGCCTCTAAAGGTAACTTAAGTTTAAGAAGCAGTACCCTCGCTGCCTACCGATCCGCTCTCTAAGGGTCCTCGGCCTACTGCTCTCTTGCGCTCTGATCTCTCTCAGCGCATCTGCTCAAGTCATCTACTCTGAGCTCTTCGCCTTCGCCTTCGCTCTCCGCCCTTCGCTATCTTCTCTGAGCTCTCTATGATGGCATCTGCTCGGAGCTGTTCGCTATCTTATCCCCGGGGTGCTGTCCCTAAAATACACAATCACAGTGTGGGTGGAACGCCTCTTCAACGCCCACCACGGACTTTCCCCGTGAGGTCATCTTCTAGCTTTTTCCTTGCTTCTTCTCTTTCGCGTCGTCCGTTAAGTTGACCTTCTTCTTTAGACGCCATCTTCGTCTTCTTGTTGGTGACTTCATTTGACACTTTCGGATCAAAAGTCTATAACCTCAGCAGAACTTTAATCTTTACGACTATGTATATAACCTTTCTTGGTCCTGTGAATGGTCATTTCAAAACAAGACTCAAATTCCAAGCGTCTCCTCTCACGTTTAGGCAATAAACTTCGTCCGGCATTGTCACCTTAAATCTAACAAGAACTAGACTCCTTGGCTCTCACGTTCACAGCAAGGCTATTCACGACTCCTGTGAGCCCACTAAATTACAATCAGCGGACTACCCTCCTGCGAACCCTTGGTCAGTCAGGTTAAAATCACAAATGACCTAAACCCTTCTAACATTCTTACACGAAGCTTTCTACACAGTATAACCTTTAACACACATTTATATATATAATCGCATTTAGCAAATCCTTTACGTATAAGTGAATACATTGTACATAGAATATAAATTACATAGAGTATAACTTTATATTCTCATTTGTTACATCGCCGTGTATGCTCTCTGCACATTTCTCCATGTTACATTTCACGCGGTTTCTCCATTTAAAGTTACACACGTACATGAATTCTACTTTGCACGTTCTACATTTCGTAAGCATTTCTACACATTTCGACATTAGCCCACTACGTATACGGGCCTTCTAAATCTAATGCATGTTCTAAAGTGAATACAGTTACATTTCCTATATTACTTTTGATTATATCGGTTAACTTTATGCTATAAGTGTCAACTTCATGTTACGATATACATTTCATTCCTACGTTTATACGATGTGCTTGTAAATATGGCTCGGATATATGTTTTATTCAAATTGCGCTCTCTCAGTTGCCATGGCTGCTGACACCAAGTTTGGGAGATTTCGAGCATCAGTCACAAGAGACAGGTGTGCAGAGGTTAGCGTGTCCCACGCTGCATCCTGACAGTAATACATTTGAGATCACTCCAAAAATCAGTGCTATTAACTTGTTGGAGAGGTGATTCGACAACAAGCCGTTGACTTTCAAGAAACGTTACCAGCCAAGGATCATTTGCTAAACCAGACTTAATGGAGAGCAGTTTATAGGGAGGGTGAGCAACCCAATATACCCTTGAGGGCTTGGGCAAATAGTACGTTCAAAAAAATGGGCCAGCAAGGGGTTTTGTTTGAAATTCTCAGTGTCAGCAGGTTGGGGACTCTAGTTGATTAAGAACCCACACTACTACCAGTTAGTGGCTGAATATAATTTCTCTAATACAAGTCAATGATGTTACCACACTAACAAAATGAATAAATACAATAACCAGGTTTTTTAAGTCAAAAGATTATTATTTTCTTTACGACAGAGAAATTCAATCAGTGATAAAAACAGGGTACAGAAAAATGCATTTGGGATATAAAAGGAGTGTCTTATATACTCCTAAAATACATCAAAAGGTAGGTCTACACTGCTAACAAATAATAACACGATGACTTCAGATCAAAAAGTAAATGAAAATCAATGGTGATTGATGAGTAACGAGCAGAATTAGACTCAGTAGTCGACGTTTCGTTCTTTAGGAGATTGTTTCATAAGACCATCATCAGGACATAGGCTTTGTGCATTATAATTGCTGACCCTAAGGAAAAATTAAAGTTCTGAAACATACACTTCCCATTAGGGTCAGTGATGCTGTTTGAGGTGAATCGGTAAACAACAAAACTCTGTGAATTATTAGGTCAGGAGCTTCAAGGCAAACAATGCTTAAGACTAAATTTCAAACACGCAGCAGAGGAAGATCAGGTTTCAATATGAATATTACTTCAGTGGCAGCTGGTGGGAAGTCACGATTTGTGAGGTAGAAGATACGAAGCAACAACGTTGTCGATGTCGGCAGCGACAGCGCATTTGTTAAACACAGCTGAGTTTAACAAATGTGCTGTCGCTGCCGACGTCGACAACGTTGTTGCTGCCACTGAAGCAGTTGTGATTGGTCTGAGCACCGTGGTTCAGCGCTCAGACAGGCAGTGGGAGCCTGTGCATGTTCCTCATCATGCTGTGTATTACAGCCTGGTGGGGTTCATGTAAAGTGTGCAGGACTGTTTAGCCGGCCCAAGACGACTGGCCATACGGTCATGCACACGTCATGCACACTTTAGTGACTACCACTCCTCCCATTGCTGGCTGTCTTCTCAGCCCCTTAAACCTGCCTGAAAACGGAAAAATAAAATGATAATAACATAGTGTTATTACAGTCGTGGCAGCCATAACTCGCAGGTGGGTGGGCAGGCGGTGGGCGCACGGGGTAATTACATTTTTCTTTAAAAACTTACCTTCAGGCGGTCGGGTCCCGCGTAGTCTTAGCAGGAAGTAGCCGCAGGCAGCCTCCCTCCACTCCCCTAAACCAATCACAATGCTGCAAAGGCAGCGTTGTGATTGGTTGGGACGCCGACCGCACAGGTGTCTATGGGGAGGCTGTTTTCTCCATGCAGGTTGCATGCAGCCTACATGGAGAAAACGGTGTGCATGACTGGTTTGGTTGGCCCTGGGGCTGACCAAACAGTCGATGCCCTCAAAATTGGGCTAGCCTCTCGTCGCCGACCCGCGCACCCGCCCGCCCCCAACCAAACCCTTGCTTCTGCTTTCTCGCAATGCGAGAAGCAGCAACATAAAATGGTATTCATATCACTTTAAGCAGTGGGGTGACGCTCCTCGGCCCTCATGGAGGAGCCGCCCCTGTGTTATTATCATTTTATTTTTCCTTTTTCCACTGCTAAAACTGCAGTGGGGCAGCGCTCCCCTACCTTAGCGGAGGAGCTACCACTGCAATGTGGCGTGAGATCCCTTACAACACCTTTGGTCCTGGGCCTACAAGCACTCAAACAGAATATTAGTGGATGAAGGTGGGTGATGTGCAATGGCGGCTCCTCCACTAGTGCTCACGAGTGTGTGTCGCATCTCAGTGTGCCAACTTGCATTGTGCGACCCACTGCTATTGGGCAGCCAAGTAGTATAACTCATAATCTGCTGCAGCCAATCTACCTCATCCACCGGTATACGCAACTACAAAGAGCCACCCTACACCTGGAGGTCCCCTAGTATAATATGGTAAGTAGGCTATCCAATTGCTGGAATTAAGAGTTCAATCAGCAGTGCTGCAAAGAGGTATAATAGTTGCGGCAGGGCACTCTGAAATGATAGTGAACTCCCTGCAGCTGACAAGGCTATGGTGAGTTGACCTCATGATGCAACTCTGGGGTTCTGTATCCATCGACCTTCAAATCCCAAATAGAGGCATCCTCCCAATGCAACTGCAGATGGTAAGGTGCTCTGGGTCTCCTATGAGTTAGGTCATAGGGGAAAGGCACACATCTTGCACTAGTTCATCTCCAGTCCAGACAATCACCTGAAGTCCGACAGCGCCACCCCATGCCCTCCAAATCAGTAGAGGGTCCATGCATATAAAAAAGCATGTTATCTGCATGCAAGGAGATGTATACTTGATGCCCCGACACCTGCAGGCCTTGTAGTGCCTTCCCCTGTCGCACAATTAATTTGAGCGGCTCCAGCGCGATCACAAACAACACTTGGGACAGTGGGCAGTCCTGTCAAGTAAAGTGCTCCACAACACATGCCTCAAAAAAACACTAGGCCCGTCCGGACCCATGCCTGTGGCTGGGAGTACATAAGCCTGGTCCACCTGATGAGGGGCACTTCAAAGCCATCCCCAAAAGCATGGCGTACAAGAAATCGCACTGCAGGAAGTCAAACGCCTTACATATATCCACTGAGATGGCCAAGGCATCAACTGGCAGCAACTCTTGAACATCCAGGACTTGTATAAGTTTTCGGATATTCAGCAGCGTGCTGCGGGTGGGAATAAAGCCTGTCTAATCAGAGTGTACTAGCTAAGTCATGTGGGGTAGCATTCTTTTGGCCCAAATTTTGCTCAGAATTTTGTAATCTGCATTGAGCATGGATAATGGTCATTAGGAATCCACCATTAGTGGATCTTTACCATTCTTTGGCAAGAAGACTATTATTGCTGTGCATAGGGATGATGGGAGCACGCCAATGCACATCGCCTTGTTGAATTCTATGAGTAGGCAATCAGCTCCAGGAACTTTGCCCCTGCCATTTCCTTGATGGCTCCCAGGACTACCTGCACTATAACCTCTGCCCCATTTGTTCAGCCAACCCCTGATCAAGCATGGGTGGGGATGCTTTTGCAATGTAACAAAACATCTCTGAATCATCAACCTCTATGCCTATGGTGTGTAGCCAACAGTAGAATCACAGAAAAACTGCATTAGTATCCTCCTGCACAAACACCAGCTGATTATAGACTCCTGAATCTGGAGGATAGTATGGTCTCCAGTCTCCTCTCTGAGAAGCCAGACTAACATGGTACTCGCTTTATCCCTGTCGGCGTGGGCCCTTGCCATGTACGCCCTGCAATCCTATTGGTGCAAGCGCTCTACTGAGGTGAACAGTTTTTTGTGCTCGGCAAGCAGCCGCTCTCTTCCGCCTGGTGTGTTGGTCAACCCACGTGGAGCCCTTCTAAGACCGGCTCCTGTTGTTGTATATCAGAGTGAAATTGAGCATGCACCCTCCTTACTCGCTATACAGTAACCACGTATGACAACCTTAAATGCCTCCCATTCAATCTCTACTGATTTTGCGGAGGGCTGATTATCAGCCCAATGCGCAGTGATTTTCTCAAGTAGTGAGGATCTAAAGACTAGGTCATATAATAGTGATGGATATAACCTACAGTAGGGGATGTTGGTCCCTGTGCTGATCATGGTAAGGTACACAGCAGGGGACAATGATCAGAGTATGTCCATGCCAGGTATTCAGCGTCTGTCTCCCTCTCGCATGCCTCAGGTCAGGCAAGAACCTTGTCCAGTGGCACCTCCTGGTTGTGCAAGCAAGAAAAGAAGAAGTACATCCTAACTGCTGGGTTCCTCACTCCCCAATGTCATACCCCTCTTCAGTCGTGGGCAACATGCTTATTAGGGGATGGGGCCTATCCATGCAAGTGTCAGTCACACAGTTAAAATCGCCATCACCATCCACTATTTGGGTATAGGGAAACATAGATGGGAGGAGGGCAGTTAGTATGTCCAGAAAGGGGGCCTGATCGCTGTTGGTGGGTATATACATTGAGTAGAGCCACGTCCTTTCCATCCAGTCATCCCAGCACCAGCATGAACCCACTCTCTGGGTCCACGGCTGACCTATGTAGTTGGAATTGGGCCCCAGATTCAATCTGAAAAGGTCCCCCCTTGCAAATGCAGAATAAGCTGTATGGTATAATCAGTCTGTCCACAGCCCGCCCGCTGCTACAGAAAGGATACAAAAGCTGCTGCACATCATGGAATCAAGCAATGTCATCCACTGAGCCATGGGTGAACCCCTACAGAAGATCACCCAAACCAGGAATCACAGAGTCTCCCAAGTTTGATGTGGAGTCCCTCTGGGATCGTACATGTAGGTGCAGGGAGTCCCCACCCAAGCGCATAAAGGCCACCACCTCCACTGGTCTTGTGCATTCCTCTGCCGAATATTGCTTGAATGGCCGGTTGGGTTCCCAGCGTCTGGACTGCCCGCGCCTTCAGTGAGGCGATTGACGAGGGTCCAGTGGATCCGGGCCTGTTGACCCTGCATCATAGCTCTCCAACCAGTCCCATGCTTTGGAAGGGTCAACAAAGAAGTGGGTCTTTTCCTCCACCTGCATTCTCAGTCATGCCAGGAAGAGCAGCATACGTCAGGCCCAGTTCTCTTAGGTGGCGCTGTCATATAGATATACTTTGCCTATATGCTGTGTTAAGTTAGCATGAGCTTATTAGGAGTTTAAACGCCATTTTACCTTTCTGCTGCTTCTGCACACGACACATAGCTGTTGCTTTAGCTTTGAGCCTAGTAGAATGTTTTGATTCATGCGAGAATAATATGTTGTTACTCTGATATCAGCTGTGCTTGGTGAGCTGTGTCTGTACAGTGAGTGCAGAAACCTTCAAGGATATCTCAACACAGTGGTTGTTGTGAGGTCTGATCTTCGCACGTTCCTAGACATAACATACATGCAGCTGCGGCCAAATTCTGGTTTTAGGCGTGTTTTATATTGCTTTGCACAAAAGCATAGAACCACACTTGATGGTGCTTCGCATGCAGAGAGCTGGTGGAAGATGATGTGATCCCTTACCACTAGGATCTTGAGGTATGGGGCCGCCCTGCTAAAAACCCAAAGAGACCTTCTTAGATATAATATAATATACAAGCTAGGGAGGGTGAGAATTAGGTGTCACTGAACCCTATTTGTTTTAGCATTTTACCATGCTTTCACCTTTTGTGTTCTATGGACTAGTGACTATGCTGATTACTTTGTTTCTTATAATATATTTGCTTGTATTAGCTAAGATACTGCGTTTGAGAACACTGCATTAGTGAATAAACATTTCAAATATGCACGTTTCCTCTTTTACTCCTAGTTCTGGATTGAAATGATTGTATAACGAAAGAGTGTTCATGTGTTCCACGTTACCTGAGGTGTACTAAGTCCATGTTCTGGTTTGTCTAAGCACTGGGGGTTTGTGATCACCAATGAGACACTGTAGCTAGTTTGGTAGGGGATTTTGGGTACTAAGGTGAGTTTTGGAACACCCTAATTCACTGAGGTTCCAAGTCTCTATGCACCGTTCTTTATGAGAACAGAATGCCTGCGACAGCGCTTGATGTTGTGTCTGTACCTGGAGGGTAAAGTCGGGATAAAGGGACACTCTCACATTATCCACTGTGAAGGGACAGTTGAGTCGGGCCCACTGGAGGAGGAAATCACTATACTGGAAGTGGAGGAGATGGGCCGCCATCGGTCTGGGTGGGGCCCTAGGCTTTTGATGTCAGACCGGGACCCTGAGCGCCCCCTGTCCAAGGCATATCATTTAGAAATGCCTTCAGGAGGTATCACCTCTTGCAGCCAGTTTTCAAGGTAGTTGAGTATAGCCTCACCCTCTATTCCCTCTGGAAATCCGACAACCCTGATGCTGTTAATGTGGCCCCTCCCCTACTGATCATCCAGATGGGAGGCTAACTGCCATGTTGTTCCTCCAAGTTGGTTAGGCAGCGTGCTGCGGTTTGGGCCTCAGGCTCCAGGGTCTGAACCACTAACTCAAGAGTGGACACACTTCCTCCCACCTTCATGGATTCCTCCTGGAGCAGGCCCAGCTCAACTGCAATAGAGTCTAGTTTGTCCTCCAGGCACTCTCCTGTGTTGTCAATCTTCGCCAAGAGCTTGTCCAGCTTAGAATCGATAGTAGGAGGTTTCCTCCCCCAGTAGCCTGCTTGATCCCTTCATGGGAGGCACCAAGAGGGGTCCCATCTTTGTGGCACTATGTGGGGTCCATTATCCACAAAGGCAAATGTGGAGGAGGTAAGAAGGTGCAACAGATGGATGAGACAGTCAGCTGGGTATGCTCCGCCAGGGATTTGAAGAGCGCTGTCAAGGGCACACCCTGATGTGCACCCAGGCCATGTCAGTGGCAAAACCACTCTCCCCATCAACCAGTAGGGGCACCCAACAAGAAACATGGCAGCAGGGGGTCCAGGGGCACCCAGCGAGGGAATCCTACTGGTCTTAAGGCCGCTGCGGGTATCCACCTGTACATCCCATGGCCCTTCAAGTGCCAGGGAAAGCCAAACACAGGGCAAGCATATTTCTATGCAGAGGCCTCCAGTGTCCCAGAGAGCCACCACAAAGCTGTGGCAAAGGCACTGTGCAGGCATCCCCGGGGTCGCAACCTGTGGCATGGGGGCGCAGAAGCAGCATGAGGGCCTCACATTGGTGCATCAGGCCACCCAGTGCTTTAGGGAGGAGCAGAAGGCTTGTAGGGGCAGCCCCCACTTCCGCAGCACCTGTCCCTTGTGGCCCGATGTAGAAGGAAGATGGGGAAGGGCCCGCCACCCAGGGCTGGCTCCCGATGCTGCACCCTTCTTAATCCCCCAGCAGCTGTGTATGTAATGGGTTATTCAAAACACAAGGAGGGAGGTACCCTTAGAACCAATATGGGACCGGGCAGACAAGTATAAAAAGAGAAGAAGTCCCTGAGCTTTAAGGATATACCTTATGTCGTAATATAGCCCACCTGAGATGTTTGTGGGAGGCTATATTCGACCCAGAGAAAAAGCCATCCTTACAATCTAAATAGTAACTGTAATTATCACTAAATAGTGGCTAACAGTCAGTATAGGAACTCTGTGAACAACAAATAATGTGAATAGAATCCTACAATATTTAAAAACACTCTAATGTACACCAATAATTAAAATCATCAATTTATTATTAAAAATAATAACATCATCAAATCTAGCAATACATAAAAATACAACAATTAACAAATAAAAAACCAAAAGTCGACGCGGCGTTTCGGTGTCTTGTGTAGATGGCAACACCTTCTTCAGGACGTTTTTTTTTTAAACAATCACTAGAGAAATGAAAATTTCATAGTTAAAATCACTTTCAACAGAGGCCTATTATATACTGACGTTAGCAATAAACATTAATTCACATTCTCCTATGAGGTCACATTTACCAAACATTTGTTATGTACCCACGTTCGGCATTATCCCAAAATGCGGATTATATCCCAAAATGAAGATTTTATACCAAGGAAAGTCCCTATTTGATTATTCTATATAAAAGATCCACTTGTATTTAGATAAGCATCATTTGAAAACATTCATTTGGCCTATGGTTTGGCAGCCTGATTTGGTAAATGTGACCTCATAGGAGAATGTGAATTAATGTTTAGGCCTCTGTTGAAAGTGATTTTAACTATGACATTCCCGCCAGGCCACAGCAAACCCCTAGGTCCCAGGGGCGGGCACCCTGGGACATAGCAGGAGTGGCTCTCTCTAAGGCCATAATTGCTCTAGAAGGGCAGCTCCTTTCACTTTAATGGGCCGCCCTGGGGACGTCGTGGTCCCGGAGGCTGAAAGCGGCCTGGGAGTGCGGCCACGCAGCCCACCTCCTTCTTTAATTAAAAATCTTGCCCTGGGAAGGTTGTGGTCCACAGAGCTTGGGGGCTCTGAGTGCCCCCCTGCTCCATTTGTAAGTGAGAACTGGGAAGGTGGTGGTCCTCCAGGCCTTGGAGAGTCTGCACAGTCCTCCCCATTCAGTTTTTACAAAGCCCCGGGGACGTGGCTGTCTCTAGGGCACAGGGTGTGCTATGCAGACACACCGCATAATATATAACAAATTCCCTGGGGAGGTGGTAGTCCCCGGGGTTTCAAAAACCCTTGGAGGGGGCCCAAGCAGCCCCTCCTTTATTTATTATATGCCTTATGGATTTGACCCGCCTGGGTACTTCCTTTAAAAGAAGCACAGGAGCCTGCACTTTTTATTTGCCATTTTGCCATGGATTCCCAAGCTCATTTGCAGTAAAATGGTAAAAAAAGAAATGTTTAATAGCCAGCAGGGACACTGTGGGATCGCCCTACCATATCTGGGTGGTCATGGTATTCCTACCCTGCCCCCTTTTCTTTATTTTTGAAGTTTTTTGTGGGAGTCAGCCTCAAGTCGAGTCCCAATATGGCCACCAATGCTTCCTTGATGAATTGTTGGCAGCCAATCAAATTTCAGCATGGGGACTGTGGATCCACGAATCCTCAGATATCTATATTTTTTTACCTTAAATATTTCTAATACTACTGGACAATTTTCACCAAATCACAAAACGCATGCTTTCAGGATCAACATATGGCTTTCTGGCAAATTTGGTGTACTTCTGTTCACCGGTTCGGACTGTGGTCATCTTCAAAATCACTATCAGAAAATGCATGGGGAAAATGCAGTTTGGACCAACCTTTTATCTCCGCCCCTGCTTGATGGATCACCCACACATTTTAAAAACAGCAGCTGAACCGACTAAAGTATACTTTTTGAAAAATTTGTGAAGATTCGTCAAGTGGCGCCAAAGTTATTGGCAAAACAAAAAATGTTCTTCCTATGGAAGCTAAGTCCTAAATATAACTACCTACTGGCAATCGCCAGTAGGTAATACATGTATATATATATGAACACCACTTCCGAATCCCAAATAACGATTAAAAATAGCGTTAAAAATGTTGTCTCTGTTTAATTCTTGTACGCTGTAACATGTTTTGGCATTTCCTGCCTTGATATATATATAATATATATAGCAGCTCATCCACCTAAAGATGTTGGTGCCTGAGGATGGCTGAGAGAACAGTCAAAATGTGTCAAATTAGGAAATTGAAAAAACGGCACTCTAGGCGACCGATTTTAGCAGTTTATTCCGGTACAAAATGATGCGTTTCTGCTTCTGTGAAGCCTTTCTCAAGCAGAAAGTCCAATCACTTCCAATCCGTTGTTAGTCTATGGGAGAGATTGCCTTACCATTGTGGGAAAAACAACGTCAGGAGTTTTTCAGTATTAGGACATGTAAAATGTAAGTGAACCTGTCCTACTTTTAAAATACTTTGCACCCTTCCCTATGAACCTTTAGTGCCTACCTTATGGGTGGCTTATAAGTTTTAAAAAGGAAGCTTAAGGCATGACAAAAGGTTTATTTTGTAGATTGAAAGGGCAGTTTAAAGCTGCCCTACAGACTGCAGTGGCAGGCCTGAGGCATGGGTTAAAAGGCTACTTTAGTGGGTGGCACAATGAGTGCTTCAGCCAAATAGCAGCATTTACCCTGGGTACATGTAGTACCATATACTAGGAATTTACAAGAAAATAAAATGTAGCAACCAGTTGCAGCCCAATTTGACCATGTTTTCAAGCGATATCACATGCTCTTTAATATTGACTATCAGGGAAAAAGTGCACAAAGTCCAAACAGTCAACAAAAATGGGATCAGCAAAAGAAGGCAGAAATCTGTGGTGACCTTGCAGAGAGGCCCAGGTCCAACACTCCAGCTAATTACAATTATAATTTGCATGCCTATATCACACACACCTCCTTCTTCTATGTGCTGCGTCCCAAGGCAAGATACGAGCACCTCTCTGGGCACTCACCCCTGGCACGATAACGCTCATAAGATTACAATAAATATACCACTCTATCAAACAAGCATCCACTTCTCCGCGTTGTAACATGCTTCTTATCCACCAATGTGCTTCTGTGCCCCACTATGCAATATGAAACGCTGTATAAATGCTCAAATACAATACAATTGTACATTTGCTCCTTTGGCCGCATGCTGTTTTCCAATATTTTTTCTTACCCCACTCCATCCATACTATTTGGTCCTTTAGGTTACATAGTTTAGAAATAAATATGAGTAAAGAAGCCACGCAGACCTCTGCAACTAATCACCTTTTTATGTATAATACTGAAACTGTTTAGCAGTCCATCAAAATCATTAAATTGCAAAAAAAAATGTAAAGAATACTAACTGCTATGGGATATGTTGATATTGTTTTGGGATAATTAAAAAGATGTAATTGTATGAATAGGTAAGTCCTTGCGTAAATATGGTTTCAACAACCGTGATGTAATCTGTTAGATCAGTTTATAAGCACCATTCCAGTAACAAGTAGATAGGGAGCTTAATGTTATTTACTTTCAGAACTTAGCAACCATCTGCACTCGACAGCTGGTGGATTTGTATTAAAGATAGTCACTTTACAAAGGTCCAATTTTCCCTTCAATTCCCTAGAGTACTTGGTTATGCAGTAGCACTATGTCTGCACAGGTAGTTCAGGTTAAAGAGTTTAGTCTGGCATAAGAATTAATTGAAACATATTTGTAGTTAGTAAGTTTATCAAACTATTACAGAGTTTTGATAAGCAAAACATGGCAAATAATTTCACTTCATTCTTCAAAAATCATTATTCATGTTCTCTCACACATGAACCAACGAGGCAACTAGTCAGGAGGTTGAAACATAGACTAACATGGTTTTGTGAAGTTAAACTGGGCCAGTCTTAGTTAATTAGTTAGTGTGGCAGATTGCACTCTCTGGAGGATCTATACTCAACCTAGTATGAATTAGTAACTCAGGGCCTGATTTATATCTTGGCGGATCTACAGCCATCCAGCAGTGGTGGTGGTTACAAGTATGCCATCGGGCTGATGGTGGCCCGCCCACCGTATTTAGATGTTTTGTTAATAGAGATATTCTCCCCATCTCTGGGGTCTTCTCAGCTGGCAATCAGTTCTCCAACACCATCAGGCCCGCTGGTTTATGCCAAGTCGATTTAGATGTTTAGATGTGTAAACATCATTTGGAAATATCACTCCTAATCGATTTTCAGGGTTTGGATGTGCTGTTTGTCACGGAAACCTGGACAAGAGCTGACAGCGGGGTGGAGCTTGGGCTGGCCTGCCCCCCTGGCTATAAGATCAGGCATAATTCCCGAGCGGGTGGCAGAGGAGGAGGTGTGGGCTTTATTTTCAGGGAGACACTCGATCTGACAGAGTTTGAGGTCAAAAACGTTCAAGGTATTGAACTGATGGGCTTCTCGCTTAAAGGTCATAAGGGAGTTCTGTACTCTGGCCTGCTCTGTTATAGACCACCTGGCAGTGCCACGACAGTTCCACACGATCTGATGGATCTCATCTTTGACCTTTCAAACACTCATGTCAGGCTCATGATTCTAGGTGACTTTAATCTTTGGCCGAATGGCCCCTTGGATACAGCATACAAAGATCTATGCCAGACCTGCAGCAACATCCATCTTCAGCAGCTGGTGCTCTCCCAAACTCATTTGAAGGGTCATATCCTGGATCTGGTCTTTGCTGAAGACACCTGGGTCAAGATCGGGGATATAACTGTTCAATGTTGGACTGATCATGCTCTTATCCAATTTTCATTACAACTTCCTAATGACTCTTTTATAGATAACTACGTAGGTAACACCAAACTTAGCAGACAGTGGTCTAGATTTTTTAAATGCTCTACTTTGCCTGCTTTGCTACCTTGTGGTTTTACCCTGGAGAAAGGAGTAGAGGAGAGCTACCAGAGCCTTTGCCAAAGGATTACAGAATCTTTAGATAAAATGGTCCCATTGAGGAAAGTGAAGGATAGATTCAAACACGCTGCCCCTTGGTACACTAATGAACTCTTTCAGCTGAAACTACGCTGTAGACAAGCTGAAAGAACTTGGAGGAAGCACTATCTTGAGGCAGATAAAATTATTTTTAAACAATCACTTCTGGGCTATAAAGCACAGATAAAATGCGCCAAAGCCAGGTACCTCGAGGACAAGTTGGCACATGCAGCTAACAAGTCGCAAACCCTTTTTAAAATTGTTAATAATCTCTCTAACCCTGCCTGTGCCACTAATAGCATTCTTGCTTTGCAGGAATTATGCAATTCCCTGGCCTTTACTTTTGAAGACAAGATTACCACTATTTTGAGCGGTCTTCCTGCTTCTAGTACTCTTAACACCCAGTCCACCTTCGAGCCACTGTCCATTTTGACTCCAGCTGACACCAGGGAAGTTATTGCACACCCAACGCTGTCCAGCTTCACCCTTCCTTCCTATGAGGATTTCTGTATCTTGGCCAACTGTGTCTCATCGGGTTGCCACACAAGTTTTGGAAGCTGTTTCAAGAGGACCTTTTTCCTCCTCTATATTCTATTTCCTGCCAGTCCCTCAGCACTGCCATGGTTCCTGATAGCTGGAAACTGGCAGTGGTATCTCCATTACTAAAGAAAGCCACTCTGGACCCCCCTCTGTCCTGCGAATTACAGGCCCATATCTTTATTGCCCTTTCCAATTAAAATCTTGGAAAAATATGTCACCAAATCTTTGTCTAGCTTTATAGAGACCAATGCCTGTTTAGATGTAGCCCAGTTCGGCTTCCGGACAGATAACGGTACGGAATCTGCACTGGTGGTCGTTCTGGATGATCTTCATTCGCGTGTCGACAGTGGTCAAGCAGCATTTTTGGTGCTGCTCGACATGTCGGCCGCGTTCGACACGGTAAACCACTATACTCTAATCAGTAGATTGGAAGAAAATGGGGTGGTTGGCTTGGCCCGGGACTGGCTTATCTCTTACCTTCACAATAGGCATCAAGTGGTGGCCTTACCTCCATTTAGGTCTGGCTCCAGAAAGGTGGGGCAAGGAGTGCCCCAGGGGTCAGCAATCAGCCCCATCTGGTTTAACCTTTATCTTTTCCCCCTGATTAGGCTGATTAAATCCTTTGGCATCTCTGTAATAAATTATGCCGATGACACTCAGCTTATCTTCTCTTTTGAGGGTAAGGATGCCATCTCTACAGAGACCTTTCATCGGTGCATGCTAGCCACTGCGAACCGGTTGAGACATAATTCCCTCCAGTTCAATGGATCGAAGACAGAGGTGCTGCACTGCTCACTGGATAAAATTTCTCGCCCTTTGCCTGTGGACTTTTGGCCACCAACCACCTCACCACTGATATATTTTTAAGTGGGTCAATACAGGTGTGTACATTTTACCACGATAAGTAGTAAGATGTAAACACCTGCATGACACATTAAAAAAAATTAATGTAAGAGCTATGTAAACATACACGAGGAGATAGCTAATGTTGCCAATTGATTGATAGTGAGACAAGTGACAGAGAAGCCTACCTCAGATTCCAAAACAACGAGATGGCTGAGTGTCGTGGAGAAGTGGCAGTAGCACAAGAAGGACCTGGACGATGGTGTTCAAGATGGAAACGGATGTGGGGACTCAAAAACAGGGTACATTCTTACCTCTTTTTCGTTGTTCCTTGAAACCAGAGCTTGGAGGCTTCCCTGCCACAGTTGCCTCGACGGAAAAGCACATCGTAATTGGGACGGAGGGAATCTTAACAAGACGCCCTCCAAAAGCCGCTTCTGCCTCTGATGCCGTCAATCCAGGAGAAAGATCCTGATGGAGGTGGCGGGGCTGCAACTGTTTTCTCTCCAACAACCCACCAACATCTAAATGCAGTGGGCAAACTGCCAAGTTGGAGGCGCAAGACCACCAAAAAAAGCGACGGCGGGACCAGTCCCAACAACATCTAAATCAGGCCTTCAGTCCAGATAGCTTTAGTTGTACACATACAGAACACAGACCGGCGATCTGGACTTCTACTGTAGGAGCTACTCTAGGAAAACAAGCTCCTACAGCTTATACTCTGTGGTGCCACATAGAACACTGATTGAGAAGGCAGTGTACAAGACTACCTTCTGTGTATAGATGGCAATTGACACTATTTAACAATGATCTGGAACTTATTTATCCAGTTCAATCAGAGGACTCGTGGTGGACCTGCTACTGATGTAGACAACTTTAAAAGTAATACTAGGAAGAAGCCGGGGCCAAGACCAATAATGGTGTTTGTGGCCACATCTTGTCCTTACTGCACTCTGTCCAAAGGTGACCAATGCAGAACAGGTCTGACTGCACCCATAACAAAAATGCACGATGTGTATTAAATGTGCTGATGCATAGAGTTGTTTATGTAGAGCATAGCACAGAAACATGGAGGAGCTGATTAACCCTCACTCTGTGCTTGTCTGCAAGTAGCTCTTTTAGCCCTTGATGTGAAACTTGAAGACCCCTATTTGGCTGAGGGTAGATGTAATGCTACTTGTGGAGCCTCTGTACCACTATGCAAATACAAACAATAATGACCATGTCAGTCTGTCAGCAGGTGCTCAAGAGCACCACCTGTGTGTCTGGTGGTGGGAAGGATTCATTTTCACGCCTACAGGAGTGTCAGTTTGTAACTGCACACTGTCATTAATGCTTCTTCTGTTGAACTCCCATTTAAAGATACACCCACCAGGTCTACAGTTAGGATTTTCTCATACAATATTTTTTTTGCAAATTACAACATGGGCCTTAGTGTGTACACAGGTGTATCATTAGAACATTTAATTTCTTCCACATAGTTGGCTGTGTGATTCCTTGCTACCACAATGACATACCTTCCATAGAATTGTGATTGCCTGACAATAACTTTTCTTTGGCACCTAGATTATTGGTTCATCTGACTGGCTGGTTAAAAACATGAGTGTTGAACTTGGCCCTCTCTACAAGGTCAGCCCCAAATGTTATGCCTTCAGCCCCCTCTTTATGCTGAATTTATTTTTGTTGGCCTTAAGGCTCTGTGCACTTTACTACTGCTGACCAGTGGTAACGTGCTTGAGTTCAATCCCTAAACTATGATACAATTAGGTTACACCTGATTGGCATATTTAATTAACTTTTAAGTCTCTGGTAAAGTGGTATAACATATATCCAAGGCCTATACATCAAACCTACTAGTGGGCCCTGATCACGTATTGTGTCAGCCACTTAAGTAGCTCCTTAAAAACATGTCTGCCATTGCAGTCCAAATGCAGTTTTAAACTGCAAATTCGATTTGGCAATATAACTCCCTTCCTAAGCCTCAAACTCCCCTTTTATTGCATATAAATCACCACTAAAGTGTCTCCTAGGTAGCCCATACGGCAGGGTGTATTGTAATTTAAAGGTTAGATATACATTTTTGAGATTTAAATGTCCTGGTAGTGAAAACCCCCTACATTAATTTTTCACTACTTTGAGGCCTACCTCTCCAATAGGATAACATTGGCTTGCCTTACCTCATTTAATAAGTGATAACATTTTTCTGGAAACAGGTAACATTTCATATTTGGTGCCTGAAAATTAAATTCAAAATCGAAATCCTATTTAAAGGTAAAGTTGGATTTTAAGGTACAATTTTGAAAATGCCACTTTTAGAAAGTTGGTATTTTCATGCCCAAGCTATTTGGTGCCTGCAGCCAGTTCCTGTGTCTCATAACTAGGTGTAATTGGCAGCTTGACTTTCTTTATTCCTCCCAGATAGCCACACAATAGAGGGATTAGTTGTGCCTGGACGGGCCATCACTTTACAGGATGCGGAGGGTAGCTGGGCACAGCCCCACTTACAACTAAATATGTTGTGCCCTGCTTTCACACAAAGGACTTGTCACTCCTACATTGTTCATGCAGACAGCCTGGAGCCAGGGCAGGGAAGCAGGACATTTCAAGCACTTCAAAGGGAATTCTCTTGAAATTTCTCCTACTTCAAAGAAGGCACTAGGTCTAAAAATTGGACCATCAGACCCATCCTTCAGTTTACTTTCTGGACCTGCGGTAGGACTCTTAGAGGACTGCATACTGCAGCGGCCTGCTGTGGGCACCACACAACTGTTTTGCTGAACCTGGAAGAACTGCTTTACTGCCTGGGGCCTGCCTTGAACCCTCAATGCATGCCCTGCTGCTTGAGCCCTATTCCACTGATTGTACCCAGTGACCCAGTGATCCATGGAGTAGTTGGCTGGACTCTTGATCGGAGAATTATGGACAGAAAACGCTCAAACTATCTTGAACACACACCTGGACCCAGCCTGTGTGAGCCTTACCCCCCAAGGAGTGTCTGGACCCTTGGTGTTGGTGATAAAGGTGCCCAGATAGCCAAAATCCACAACTTGGTAGTAGGTAAATCTTTGGCTAAAAACTGCTCTGAGAAATGAGAGGAGACCTGTAACAACTTGCTTGTCTATCCAACCAAGGTGCATCACTGGTCAGCCTGACTTTGCGGCAGCTCCTGCTATGTTCTTCTCTGTAGCAGCAAAACCTGAGGGGTATCTGGCCTCGTGGAATTCTCAAGGCTGCAGCCTCCAGCCTTGGCCCACTGGAAATTTTCAACTTCCAAAAAAGAGACTAAGGGCCCCATTAGGATGGTTCAAGTTCAAGTTAAAAATTTGTATAGCGCACTACTCACCCAGAGGGTCTCAAGGCGCTTGAGGGAGGGGAGGTACTTTACTTATCGAATATCCACGTTTTTAGTTGTTTTCTGAAGGAGAGGTGGTTTTGTGTAAGGCGGAGGTGGATGGGGAGAGAATTCCAGGTCTTGGCCCCTAAGTATGAGAAGGATCTTCCCCCCATGGTGGATCTTTGGATGCGGGGAAATGCGGCGAGGGCTTGATTGGACGATCGTAGTTGGCGGGTAGGGGTGTAAACGGACACGCGCGTGTTGAGGTATTCGGGTCCTAGGTCGTAGAGGGCTTTGTGTGAGGAGACGGAACGTTATTCTCTTGTTGACGGGGAGCCAGTGGAGTTCTTTCAGGTGACCGGAAATGTGAGCTTGGCGGGGGATGTCTAGGATGAGTCTAGCTGATGCGTTTTGGATGCGTTGGAGTTTTTTCTGTGTTTTGGCTGTGGTTCCGGCGTAAAGGGTGTATCCGTAGTCCAGTCGGCTTGTGACCAGTGCATGGGTGACCGTCTTTCTTGTTTCGGTGGGGATCCAACGGAAGATTTTTTTGAGCATACGTAGGATGTTGAAGCATGATGATGAGAGGGCGTTGACTTGTCTGGTCATAGAGAAGGAGGAGTCCAGGATGAAGCTCAGGTTACGTGCGTGGTCCGTTGGTATGGGTGCGTTTCCCAGGGCCGGTGGCCACGATGAGTCGTCCCATGCGGAGGGGGATGATCCTAAGATGAGGACTTCTGTTTTGTCTGAGTTCAGTTTTAGGCGGCTGTTTTTCATCCATTCGGCTACTTCTTTCATCCCTTTGTGTAGGTTGGTTTTGGCGGTGTTTGGGTCTTTGGTGAGGGAGAGGATCAGCTGGGTGTCGTCTGCGTAGGAGATGATGTTGAGGTTGTGTTGGCACGCAATGGAAGCGAGGGTACTCATGTATACGTTGAAGAGGGTGGGACTGAGTGATGATCCTTGTGGTACGCCGCAGATGACTTCAGTGGCCTCTTATTTGAAAGGGGGGAGGTGCACTCTATGAGTTCTTCCGTCGAGGAACGAGATGATCCAGTCCAATGCTTTTCCTTGTATTCCGACGTTGCTAAGGCGTTGTATGAGGGTGCTATAACAGACTGTGTCGAAGGCTGCGGAGAGGTCAAGTAGGATGAGAGCAGCTGTTTCTCCGTTGTCCAGTAGAGTTTGAATGTCGTCTGTTGCTGCGATGAGGGCGGTCTCGGTGCTGTGTTTGGCTCGGAAGCCGGACTGTGAAGGGTCGAGGGATTTGTTGGATTCGAGGAAGGCGGTGAGCTGACTGTTGACGGCTTTCTCAATGACTTTGGCAGGGAATGGGAGGAGCGAAATGGGGCGGTAGTTCTTAAGTTCAGAGGGGTCTGCTGTGGTTTTCTTCAGGAGGGCGTTGAGTTCGGCATGTTTCCAGCTTTCCGGGAAGGTAGCGGAGTTGAGGGAGCAGTTGATGACGTCTCGGAGGTGGGGTGCGATAATGGAGTCTGCTTTGTTGAAAATGTGGTGGGGGCATGGGTTGGTCGGCGATCCGGAGTGGATGGAGTTCATCAAGTGGATGGTGTCTTCAGTGGTTATTGGGTTCAAGGCGCAAAGGTTGTTGGAGGGGGGTTTTGGTTCGGAGGAGGATGGGGTGGATAGGTCACCAAAGCTGTTATGTATGTCGGCGATTTTGTTGTGGAAGAACGAAGCTAGAGAGTCGCAGAGGTCTTGGGAGGGAGTGATGTCGGTGGTGCCGGCGGTGGGGTTGGTGAACTCTTTGACGATGTTGAATAGTTCCTTGTTGTTGTGGGCGTTGTTGTCGAGTCGATCCTTAATTGCTAATTTCTTGGTGGATTGGATCAGTTGGTGGTGTTTGCGGGTGGCGTTCTTGAAGGTAGCTAGGTTGTCAGTGGTTGGGTATTTTCGCCAGGTTTTCTCGAGGGTGCGACACATCTTCTTGGATTTCTTAAGGCCATAAGGGCGGCGGTCCCGTGGGGCCATTAGGATGCGCCCGTCTGACTGGCGGGCACATCCCGCATTTTTAACATTGAGGTGGGCGGTGCTGAAAGCACCGCCTACCACAATGCTAAAAATGCACATTGTGCACTTTAATGCACAACATGACAGGCACAGCGCGGTGCCTGACACGTTGTACAGTAAAGTGCTAAAGTGCAGGAGGTACCATAGGTACCCCCTATGTGCACCCACCATCCCCCCGGAGTCCCTGGGGGCCTGCAACGGGCCCCCACAAGACATTCCTGCATACATTTCCGTGGCAAGCATGTTCCTGCACACACCCTAATATGGATGGCGGTGTCTAACAGACACCGCCACCATATGAAACCCTTTTCCGCCCGGTCAACTCGTTGACCGGGCGGAACCGCCGTTGTCCCCCCATCATAGTAATATGGCGGGGGGAAATGGGTGGCGGGAGGGGATGGATGTTGGGCGGATCGCCACCGCTCGCATGGCCGTGGCGACTTGCCTGACATTCTAATGGGGCCCTAAGTCTGAATGTGGAAATCTTCACTGCATCTTTGTCCAGTGGCTCCCTGATGATGATGCCTCCTCCTCGAACTATGCCTGCAGCATTGCCGGGCTGAACTTTACATTCTCAGGCAACTTTTTCTTCAAATTTCTTCTAAGTCTGAAGGTAAGTGCCAACCGGGCCCAATCCACTTTTTGTATCTGACTCGCACTACATCTCAATCTGCCATACTTTTTAACTATGACCAGGTCCGCGGCTGGTGCATTGAACTGTTGGAGCTAGTTTTTACCTTAAACTTATCATAACTTTAGTTCTACTGATTAGATTTTTGTCATGCAGGTGTCAAATAATTTTTTAGATTTTAGTCTATTTTTCTAAATGATGTTAGGATTTTTCTTGTGTTTTGCTTCCACTTTATTTCTGGGTGTGAGCTGCATAAATACTTTACACATTGTCTCTAAGTTATTGATTCACCTTAACAGGGATTGTGGCTATTGCTTGAGTAGGGTTAAGACTGCACCCAACCAACAACCCAGTTGTTCACAATGGATCTGACACTACTCACAAAACTCACTTACATTTTACATTTGTTACTCTACTGCTACTTTGTTTAATGAAATGCCATTTTTTTCCTTGAACTCATTCAAAACAGAGTATTTCTTTCAATCAAAGTATCATTCTTTCACCGAAATAGCCTTCAACATTGTTGGAACCAACTGATATGGGGCGGGCGGCCTCGCATTGCGTTGCCGAAACTGACTCTACCCTGGTAAGACGGTGGTATTGTGCTGCCTGATATTAAGAGGTATTACTGGGCGTCGCAACTCAGTGCCATCAACCACGCAATGTATGGCCCGGTCCCTAACCCGGCGTTTGAGATGGATAGATGGCAGCTCCCGGGAGGAGATTATAACAGGGCGTTGTACTCTAGGTCGGCGGGAAAGTTTTTAACTGGACCCACCAGGGTTGCGGTACAAGTGTGGGGCGCGGCGACTGCTGCCACGGGATGGGCAGATCGGCTGACCAGAGCTGCTCCGCTTTATGCGGCTGAGCGACTGGGCTGTCTTTGGAGAACGAAGGGATTTGATAAGTGGGATCTCATAGGGATTAGCAAGGTTGGGGACGTCTGGGTTAAGGAGAGGAATGAATCTTTTATGGAACTCCAACAGGAATATAGGCTGGGCAATAGGGAGCACTTCCGCTACTTGCAGGTTCGTCACGCACTCGTATCCGTCTTTCCGGTCGGTACGGATGTCCCGGAGTCCTCTCCCTTGGAAGACAGGGTGCTTGATGGGCATGTCCCGGACAGCACTATCTCTCTTATGTATAAAAAATTGATTAATAATCGCTCAGATCTACTGGTGCGGCTTCGGGAGGCCTGGACCGGTGATGGGCTGGAACTGGACGATGAAGATTGGCAGGCTGCGATATCCTCTCCTAAGGAGGTGGCGATCCCGGCGCGTCTCCGACTGGTGCAATTGAAGATCCTGCACCGCGTGTATGTCACGGGTCCACGTTTGATGCGTATGGGTTACTCTCTGGATGGATTGTGTAGGCGTGGATGTGGTATGCTTGCTACTTTTCTTCACATTTTGTGGGAATGTCCGGTAGTGGTGGAGTATTGGAAACGGGTGCATGAGGTTATGGATGAAGTGACGGGTGTTTTGCTTTTACCAGAGGCCAGGAGACGTCTGTTGAATGTGTGGGAACCGAATGACTATAGCATAGCGCAGACTCAATGGGCCTCCCTCGGTAACATGATTGCGAAGAGAGACATCGCCCAGCTGTGGGGGTCTCCACGTGCACCTCTGATTTCCACGTGGGAGGACAACATGGATTGGTGCATGTTCCGAGAGAAAACTGTGTACATCGCCCGTGGACGACCTAAGAAATGGGGAAGGATATGGGGACAGTGGAACTCGTATCGTGGAGAAATCTGTGCCCCCCCCTTTGTAGAACCAAATGTCATCCCTCAGTCCCCGTATGTTATGTTATGTTAAATGGCACTTTTTGAGCGCACTGACACCCGGAGGTTTCCTGGCGCTTGCTGACAGAGCATGTGTAGAGTGACAAGGAGAGATTACCCAGAGAGAGTGAACAGAAAAGTTTTGAGAAGTTTCCTGAACTGAAAAAGGGAACCACTGGACTTGATGGCCTGGGGAAGGGGTTTCCAGAATTTAGGGGCAAGGAGAGAAAAACGACGGCCCCCAAATTTATTGGTTTTGAATTTGGGAGTGACAAGTAGGTGATGGTAACCTGAACGGAGGGAACGTGCCGGTCGATACAGAGTGATCAGGGAGTTAAGAAAAGCGGGGCAGGGGCAGTGAAGAGATTTGAAGACCATGCAGCCCGTCTTAAAAGCTGTCCTCTCCTCAACTGGAAGCCAGTGGAGCTTGCGGAGCAAGGGCTTCGCAGATTGCCACCTAGGGATCTTAAAGATAAGACGGGCCGCCTGATTCTGCACGACCTGGAGACGACACAAAAGACATCGGGGGAGTGCGTGATAGAGAGAGTTAGAAAAGTCGAGGCGAGAGAGAACAAGGGACATGACGACCTGGCACAGAGCCGCATGTGGAAGTAGGTGTCTGATCTTCCGGATCTTTCGGAGCTGGACATTGCACGAAGAGACCGTGGCACCCACTTGAGCTTTAAGTGACAGCTCCGTGTCGATCGTCACCCCCAAGCTCTTAACTGCCTAACCATACATTCCATACGTTCTGTCCTGCTGTTTTGCACCTGGTAGTCTGACCCTGGCCCCTTCATTCCCCCCCTTCTGTTTTCATATCCTTTTGTAGTTGTCATCTTGAGTCGCTCCCCCTGATATCTGGGACAGTTGCACGCCTCATACATCACCTCGGGGTTAGGTTGTTTTGTTTTGTTTTTAAAAAATAAAAAATGTGAAACCTTTCAATTATTCTCTTTCCACTTCAAGGATATCATCTGGGAGTACTTTATCGCTGCTGGACCCCCGGGTTGCCGGCTGATGAGCTGTGTAATACTGACAGACTTTGATACTTGCTGTTACTGACCGGCCCCTGTGGTTGTAGGTCTGTATTTGTATTGCTTTCTCTAAATAAAGGTTTTCAAAAAAAAAAAAACATTGTTGGAACCAGCACTTTCTGGTTGGCTAAGGCAATCCCCCAGCTAGGCAGGACCTACCAATCCTGTCAGGGGCGGTTGATTATACACACTGTATATCCTGCGCTCAGCTAGCTTGGTACCGAGCAGCCAGGTTACAACAAATGCAATGTGTAAAGCATTGACACAGCAATCAATCACGATAAATACATTGAGCATCACAAAAGAGAATTTACGCATGGTGTGTGTAAATAATGTTTGTATTCAACACACATATAATAATCAACACAGCATGAATATCAAGTATTTCTGGGCATAAATTACATTCCGAAATATTTCTAGCCGTACTAGGCCCAGGCGAGTTCGAATGACATCAGCAATATGCACATTTGGGAAAGATCCAATTCTACCCCCTACCCCTCCCCCCCCCCAAGCATCCTAAATCAGTGCAACACCTTGTCCACCCCGGGCCCACCCTTAACAATTATTATAAATCAATACCACACAGTCCGAGGGTGCAACATGGGCCACAGCAATAGCAGAAATATGTACACACACAGAATGATACCACTTTTTAGCAGCACCGAGGGCACATGGGTAAAACCAATGTCACACACAATGCTTTTCTAATGAGAAATCCACGTATAAGGCAAACTGCCAGCCAGTGTCATGAATCACAGGCGGTTTACCTACTGTCACTTCCACACACACACTCACTCCGCACGACTACATGGTGCAATGGATATCAGGCAGGCAGGTATGGAACACCATCGCACACATATACACCCAGCACCCTAATGCTGTGCAATTGATACCCAGCAGGTCAATTGGTAACACGCTGCAGACCGTGTGGCCCTAAGCCTCCCTCCACCCTCTAACTCACCTGACTATCCTACACCCCGTTATTGGAGAAACCCGTCCTCCACCCAGCCATTAGGCCGCATGCGGCTGACGTCCCTCTCAGGGTACGGGGGAAGCAGGTGAGGATAGGCAGTAAGGTCAATCGGCGAAAGTGGATTGGCAGCCACTCGAAAAGTTCACCCACAGGATGCGGAGCAGGAATGGGCTGAGAGCAATAGTCGGTCACACCAAAGGCGTCCACAAGGGCCTTTCACACTAGCCCTTTTCTTCAAAAGAAAGGGTTGGGTCATGCAGTCATTTGACCCACTCCCAATCATTCTTGGTAGTGTTCCTCCAGCCCAGTGAATCACTCTCACCGGCCAGGCCCTAGCCAGACAATACTACTTGGTAACACGTTGTTGTCTGGAATGGCCTGGTGAATTGAGGGCAGTTGTTTTGCTGTGCTGAAGGCCAGAAAGGGAACAATCGAGGAATGGAGAATGAATCAGGAAGGAGATGCCCTGTCAGCGCACATCAATCAGAGTCGCACCCAGACAATCCGGGCATAACATCTGTTGCACAATGATAAGGGTCACACCAGAACGTCTCAGTCACATACAACGAAGAGTTGGAAAATCCATACCTCCCTGGAATTTAGGCCAAATGTACAGTGCACTGTGATTGTGCTGGTGCCAGGGCACTGCAGCCATGGGGTGTCACGTATAGGCATTCCAAGTTCATAATGCCGATCTCATATTACTGCTGGTAACCCTGCCTGATGCAAAGAGGTGATCGCTGCTAGTAACCTTGCTTGGGGTCGCCACTGATGTAGTCTTGTCTGACGTGGTCACTGTTCCCACAGTAATAATATTAGTATCTCAGAATTATTTCATATACCCTAAGCAGGTCTTATTACAGAAAAGGTTGGAGACCACCTGACTAATTATTTTCAAAAGCAGAGTGTGAAATATTCACACTCCAACATCTCGCCCGTTGCTGTGTCCGGACAGGACCGATTGTTCATGTACTTAAAGTGAGCTCAGGAGCTGGCATTGTAAAGTGCTCATAATATGGATGAGCACAGCTTTCAGCACAGTAACATTCTTTCTTGATAGCTCTCCTCTGCTCATTATCATTCTCAAAGTAAAGAACCGTAGATGGAAATATGTAGTGTCAATAAACCAGCGTGGGTAGGGTGCTCTGTATTCCATGTTATTGTATCAACTCTGAACATATTAAAATCTCTGAGTATGAGAATATACTTATATAGGGATTGTGCTTACGATTGCGTAATAATTGCTTAGAAATATTTTTCTTGTACACGTTTTAGAACAAAAACTATATAAATTATAACATCTTTTTTATTAGTGGTATAGCTATATGTTTAGGGTGACTATGACTACTACTAGTGTTATTCACATTGTGTTGTTGTTTTGTTGTTCGAGCTCTCACATTCTTTCTCTGTTTCTCTTTCTCTCGTTTTCCCGCCTTCTCCTGGTCCAATGCACCTTCTTCAGACTTCGACTGCCATTTTGAATCTCCCTGTGACTTGGATTCTGAGACTCCCGGAAGTGAGAGCCCCTGGCGAGTGGCGAGTGCCGAGGCGCTGCTGCGCATCAACCAGTTGGGGGGACCCAGGGAAGATTACTCCGAGGGCTCCCCAGAAGGTAATTTCACGGCTGGAACATGTGCCGCGTGTTCTGAAATTACAGATAGGTTCAGCTTGTAAGGCAAGGGCATAGTTATGGAAATTATACAGGCTACAATTAGCTGTGATTGCTTCTAGGAAGACAGGCGTCACTTTCCCATTCGCGGCTGTGTGTCGACAGTGTGGCAGTCCCATGTAATTGCCTGGACACATTAAGGAAACATTATGCACAGCGTGGTCGTGGAACGGCCGCGCGCGCTTTGTTACCGTTTAATGCATCGTGTTCCTGCTGACTCATCGCTTTGTTACCTTGTAATGCATTATATTCCTGCTGATTCACAGTAATGAACATTCGTGGCGGCTCAGGATGTCTTTGAAGATCCGTCATACTTGGTGGGAACAGTATTTTCGCACCTTTTTGCAGCATTTATCAATGCAGGGGGTCACATGTTTGCTTCTGCCAATAGGCTTAGCTGATCTACCTACAGTACAGTATTATTATCAGGCATTTGCAGGGCAGCAATAGCATGTTAACTTAAGTCAGGAAACAATATTTTAAATTGGTATTGGGTTGACCCCTTTTTTAACAGATATAACGACTTCTAAGTGAGGGTCTCTGCCTTTCGGCCATGATGCATTTTCTTCCATATTTCTTGTGCCACACAGATAGATAGCAAGGAGAGAGAATATTGATGGGTGTTCTGGGAAATTTTGCAAGGATGAACACTTGTGTCGCAGGCCCCATCGTTGAATGCTAATTTTTAGGTGTGGCGTTAGCCAAGAGCCTTAGATTTAAAAAAAAAATGAATGTATAATATACCTATTTAAAGAGTCTTTCAGCCAGCTGTGTCTATCCATTGGTCTGTTGATGTGTCATTCACAATTTGCACCCACCCACTTCAGCAAACAGTATGGGATAGGAAGTTAGCCCACTTTAGCCATTGGGCAACCTCGCGTTTTGGTCCTTCACAAGGTGTATGTTCGCATACAAGGTAGTTCTCTTCAGTGCCAGGGTTTTCGTTTTTACTTTATTGCTCTGTGTTTAGACTCTGATATGATAGCAGGATGCTTTCTACCAGCCCTTCAATGTGGAGCACAGGGCCCATTCCAGGTTTATCAGTTCCTATCTCCTGGATTTTCAGTTCCTATCTCCGGGTAATGGAGTTGTAAATTCCGTTTGCAGTGACCTTTGTTTTTATTTCTTTTCTGATTGCTTCTATTTTTCAGCACCAATATCCATTTGAAACTCTTTTCATGAAGGTGTCATCTGTTTAGCATGCGAACAATGAAGTATATTTCTAACTGCACTCCTGTATGTTATTCTGGTATGTATTTTAATTGAGGGCTACAGTTATATCTGCAAACCAATTTGCCAATATCATAACTGCTCGCTATGTGCAAACTCACCATTCGGGCGTCACTGATGGTCAAATTGGACCAGCATAGTGGCACTTCTTATGGCCTGCCGACCAAGTGCCCGTGAACAAGGACTGTAAGATTCCAAAACGCGTAGGGCAGGGTAATCAAGTGATTCGGTCAGTCAATAACTTTATTTCGACCATTGCAGCCATAAAAATATCACAAACAGACAATACAATGCAGACCTGATAAGAAGATAACATTTAAAATAACAATCTGTAGCAGCGGGTACATTTCCTTTTTAGAGTCCAGACTTCCTAATACTCCTGGGAAAAGAAAGTCCACATAGGTGCATGCGCGTTAAGTATATAGAATTGGTAACCTTCATACAGGAGCCTATGCCTAGGATTAATAAAAGCAGCTTAACCCCCCCACCGATGTCGGTTCGATGCATTAAAAGTGCCAGTGACTAAAGTACAGAGAAGTCCGAAGATTGATTACTGGTTCCCAATAGCAGGTTCAGCTCGGACCATCTAATACAAATATTAAATCAAGTAATTATTTTTGCCTGAACTGCTGTAAATCATAATTAAAAGTTACGTCTGAACGTAGACTGCGTCTTCGTCTTTGGCGAGTATGGAACTTCATGTTGATGGGGTACCGGCTGTGAAGACAGCACCCCCGCAGGATTACATGCAGGCCTGTCAGAGGTTCGGGATTACAGCCCGAACATGGAAGGTTCAGTTATGATGACAAAAGGAATGGGCAAGCTTGGGACATATTTTGGCTGGCAAGTTACAAAACCTATTTGAGTATCTGTTAGTGATATGTATGGTGCTGCAACTACTGGTCCCAGAATGCACCACATTGACAACCTACTGAGGAGTTTATTATGAGCAGTAATGATATTGTGCAAATTGGCAAAACCAAAAGGGATGATGGACGGAGTGTTGAACACTGCAAGCACTCACCCTCAGACAACTGATCTGGGTTTAATCCATCATCATTCTTTAGCTCACTCCGCCACCCCAGTTCAGACATGGCCATATGCAAATCAGTCTGACCCTGTGCCTCATGGCAACAGTCCTGCCCGAACTGCCGAGCCATGTCTTCCCTGGACCGGAAACAAGCATCCTGGGACCGGTTTCTGGCTAATCAGCCGTCATCAGCCAGGCTAGCTTGAATCCAGTAGTTACTACGGACAAAAACAGTACAAATTGGGGCCTGCTGGCACAAAAAGCACAGGGAGATTCATTACCAAAGTGTGTTTCTGGTTATCCTGATGGCTAAGACCATGTATGGAATGTAAATACAATCTTTTGCTTAAATGTATTCTTTGCAAACCCTACCTCTTTTGGGTATCATGGGTGTTGTTTGGTTTTACTTATGCATAAAAATTGGTCAAGTGTTTTCAGTCAACCAACAATTAAAGATCATGTTACTTTATGATGTAATGAAGGACTTTGCGGTGATGACCAACTATTTGCCTGATGTTCATCTATGGGGCCAAACGGTTGTGGTGGGTAGAGATGTTACTTGGCTCGCGCGACTCGCACACTGTATGCACACTTATAAGGAAACACTTGTGCAATTCTTACAGCATGTCCTGTCATCTGAACCTGTTTGGGTTTTTAGGTGTTCTCACTGTGAATTTTTGCTTGTTCCTATTTGTGGTTACATGGAGATGGCGATGCACACCTTCAGATGTAGTCCCCGATTATTAACTCGGTCAGTAACTAAGGCAGACACAGTCAAGCTGGTAATAACATTCCTGTCTGTGCTTTCCACCACAGTTATATCTGGTCCCATAAGGATAACTGGTGGGAAAGACTGTTTCTGCTGGTAATTCTCACAGCTTCCACTGACAGAGATGAACTAACTGCAGTATTTAATGAATTACCAGGAGAGGTGTGGCATTATCCGCGTGGGTTCCAGTATAACCGCTTGATTTCTCAGCATTGTATATGTTTGGAATTATAGGAAGAAGAAAATATGCCCGGAACCCAATTAATTGGCATTTTTAGCACGTCTCACACTTTCTGCCACCTTCTTGATCCGAATTTGTAAGGCAAAAAAAGAAAAACATGCCACCATTCAAATAAAAATTGCTTTTTAGGTCTCGCCTACAGATTTAGCTGTCCGGCGAAAGTTCATGTTGTCACCTGCCACACACCACACATCATACAAAGACATATAAAAAGGTGCTTCTGGGCAGCCCCTTTCGACCATTCGCTATTGTGGTCCAGCTGGCTTCAGACATTAATTTTAGCAATTATCCTTCAGGCTGAAATCACACCAGCATTTCAAGGTCCTCTGGGCAATGTACCAACACAAACAAGCATTGGTAAAGCCAATAGGTCATACACATTCTAAAAGGAATACTTACTGGCTTTGCCAATACAAGTTGAATATAAGTGAAGTATTATTTTGAACACATATTTTCTGTGCCCACAAAATGTGGGGTAGCAGGCTTAAATAATATGCAGTTGATATCCCTACGACTTTCTTTTTTCTTCTTAACTCAGCAAAGAAGTGAAGGCCTGTGTTGAGACACAATGAAGAGAATGTGTTTTTTCATGTATTTAAGCTTCCCCGATTATGTATCTATTTCAAGGAATTTTGAATCTGTGACGTTCACATGGCTGTCAAATTTAACAGAAACTATTAAAAAGGAAACCATCACAATCACATAATTACTGCAAATGCAATAGGATTTAATATTATTATACAAGATTTGCACAGCAGCACATATAGTGCCCTTTTTTCCCCAATTGTAAGAGAAAATTAATCATACACAAGACATATGATTATGTTATCATACACAAGATAACATAATCCATGCACGCGGTGCATTTTCTAGAAGCTTGCGCCCTGCGAGTGAGTAAATTGAAATCCAGGGATGTGGAGGCGTGAGCTATTTGTGGATCTTTAAGAGTGGTAATAGCCATGTAAGATCACTCTATAATTGTGTTGATGGGTGGATTTTCTGAGCACGTGAAACACAATACAGGCATGTTTCTCATAATGCAGGAACCTAAGGCAAAATGTATACATCAGCCCATTTTTAGCTGGAAACTATAAGCAGCAGAAAAGATATGAAGTTGGAAGCTACTTGGTGGAGGAGAAACAGATGACAAGAATGAGTCTCAGACAATGTTTATTTGTGGTGTTTTTTGCATTCTGTTTGCCGTTGGTTTAATGTTTTCAAGGAAATGTATCTGATGCCCCAATTGCCTGGACCCGGAATCCTGATTCTGGTCAAGATTACAATTAGTGTGCTTATACTGCCCCTCTTCCCACACACATACAATGCAGGAGCGGTCCATGCAGGTAAGAGCGGTAGGGCCGGGTTAGGGTGGGGGGAGGGGGGAATTCGACAGACGACCATGAGGGAAAATTAAATAAAAAAAAAATTTTCCCTCGTCATCTGTTGAAATCCTCCCCGAGCCACCCGACCCCAATGCCCCACCGCTTTTACTTGCACGGGTCCGGCGGATACAATAGCACCTAAAATCGGTCTGAATTGGTGCAGGAAAAAGACTTCATATTCCAAGTTTTGCATCTCAAAATGTAGAAGCATGCGTTGTTACTATGCAATACGCCGTTCTGAGGTGCAGAACTTGGAATGGTGAGGTAATGCCTCACTTGATAAATACCACATCCAGTGGTATTGGCATGTACTCAGTGCCGGCTCCTCGGCTAAGGCGGGGGAACGTCGCCCCACTGCTCATTGAGCAGTGTAAAATAAAAATAAAATGATAATAAGAAGAAGTTATTATTATTTTATTTCACTTTGTGGGACTCCAGCAGGGATGGGCCTGCCACCATTAGGGGACGCAGGAGTGGTTTGCACTCTCCCTAAATGTGCGTGACGGCTGTGGGGCTGGCCAAGCAGTCATGCACACTTAGCATGTTCTCTACTAGGCGTTGCCCAGCCTCCAAGGTAATGCATGAGCGGCCAAACAGGCCACTCAGACCAATTACGACGTTGTGATTGGCTGGGAGAGTCCGGGAGCCTGGGTGCTTTCAGTAGCAGAGAGCGAGGACGGAGAAGAGACGTGCGGCGGCGAGGAAGGTACTCTTATTCTTTTAATTTTTTTTCATGTCTCCCCGTGCGGCACCACCCCCATACAGAGGCAGCCACCACTGTATGTACTTGGACCACAGCCATTCGAATGAGGCCATTGGTGGTAAACCATAGCGTATGTAGCAGTAGCTGCTGGACAAGAAGACATAGCACAGGGCAGGGAGCTAGCTCACAGTAGCGAGCATGTTGACGCGTGAAGGACAGTAGAATCATGTTGCTTCTGAGAAATGCCAAGATTTATTTTACATGACTATTTTATTTACTTATTTTATGATATCGTTTATATAGCTCAATTATACCTAACAGAAGTTAGGGCACTTTGAAGAGAACAGTGAAAATAAAACGGGGTTACATCGAGATGTACAAAGGGGAATTTGTCAAAGCCTGCGCTGCTGGCTCGAGACGGATCTTACGCTTGGTACTCAAAGTCTCCTCTTGCTGCTTCCTCCAAATGAGAACTCTCAAGAAATTGATGCTTGTGATTCCTCCGCATTTCAGACCCTGAGTGGTCACTGAAGCTTTAATTTCCAAATTGGACCAGCGTAATATCTGTTATTTAGGCCTTCCTGCCATGTCATTACGAAGCCCGCAAAGGGTCCTAAACATGCTGGCTAGCCTTGTCTGCTACCTTCAAAAGTATGCCAGGGACTCTGAAGCTTGACACTTCACTGGCTCCAGGTTGAAAAGGAAATTCTACTTAAGTCTCTATTCTATTGTGCTACAGCTTACTATGGACAAGACCCTACCTTCTTAAAGAAGTTATTACCCAGATATTTCTCTCCGCCTTCCCTCAGGTGGAGCACGTTGGATCTCCTAACTATACCTCACCGTGCCAAAGCCAGACTTGGAGTTTCATTCTTTTCTATTGTCGCCCCCATCCTTTGGAATGTTCTCTCTCACTCTTACTCAGCATAAAATACCTTTCAGCTGTTTAGAAGGGCTCTCAAGGTCTATCTTTTCACTTCTTACACCCTTGCAGTGTCTAGAGTCCTGAAGCCCTAGGGAGACTGTATCTCACTTCATAAGAATCAGTTCAAGAGCACTGATGGGGTTTCTTTAGCAACAACAGACCTTTGGGACCATTTTTAGTTTGGGAGTTGTCTCAAAAGATGTGCCTTGTGCTCTTTCATGAACTTGTTGAATGGGGTCATTTTCCAAGTTTGGAGCACCTTGTCTGCTAATTATGTCATTAATTACTTTATTGGCTATGCAGCAAATTTTGAATCGTATTTTGGTCACAATGGGGAGATAGTGGGTGGGTGATGTGATTAAATGTTCATGTAGAGTGGACAAGTCTTGCCGCCGAGTGCAGTGCCACTTTGATTGAAGAGATAGAGGATTTTTGTGCACCTATAAAGATGGCTTTCTCAAATTCCACTCAGACTGTGGCTAATGAATGGGCAGTCGTTTTGACATGATAAAGGGGATAAGGTGGCAGATTTTCTTCAGAGCTTGAAGACATAAGTTTGCTGTTTGGCCACACTGTTCATAAGAGGGGCTATTGTCAGAGTGGAGTCCATGGTGAACCTCGTGGGAAGGTCATGTGGTGGAGCAACCTTCTAGATTGAGGGATTCTAAAATACTAGGATCATATTTTCTCATGAGAGAGGGTTTGTCGAGCAGGAAGTCAGTTTTCCGAGACTTAGAAGAAGAAGGTTCTCCAGCATCGAAGTTTCTGAATGGCTTAGGCAGTTTCTATAGATGACAATGTCTTTGTTGCCTTTCATTAGATATGCTTGAGGTACACTTGAGTGCCTTTGGCATTGTGGTGATTGACAGCACCTGCGTTGTTTAGTCTCAGACCTAATAGCTCCATATGAAGACTGAATAAAGTGGGAACTAGGATTTAAGCATTTGGCACACTGCATTTTATTTCATTTTATGTCGTTACGAACACCACAACTTGTTTAGAACACTACAGTGGACAGAGACCTTAATTTGTCGGCATTCTATAGACGTGGTACTCTTTCACTTACTTGCTACTTCAGCTCAGTTGAAGCCACACTGCCAACATCAGAGTGGCCTTTAGGCTTTTAGACGCGCAAGTGTCCTATGTTTCTGATGCAGTAACGCAGTCTAAGTGACAGAGGTTCACCTAGATAGCTGTGCCTGGCAGTCATGCATCCTTGAAAGCAAGTAAGGAAAATAGTTTACATTTGTTCCCATTTTCACAACCTACCTGTGGTCTGTCATACTCATCTGGTTTCAAGAAAATGTTTTCTATACTACGGTGCAAGGTACCCTCTAAATTGATTAACAGTGTATTTTGTTATATTTTAGTGACAGTTTTGATGTTTGCCACCAGAATGTGCATAGGTGCATTTATAAACACTTACAGTGGTATTACTTTTTCAGAAAATATGTTTCCTGCTTTTCTCCAGCTGTTTTTAATGCACACTCTCTTGAAAAAGTCAATAGCGGAAAAATGTAACTTATTGGTTTATCAAGTTTAATAAGAAGAACAATCTAGGTTCTAATAACTGGATGTCCTCAGGGAGCCAAGCAGTAGGTCACAGGCAAAATGCACATATTACAGAATATTTAATGACTCCTTGCTTAACTTGTCCTTCAGTCGAGTAACTCAGGAAAGAGGAAACCTTCGGATAAAGTGAGGCTAGGTGCCACGTTGGAATATAAGGGAAGGGGGCACATAAGGTAAAATAGCCGCAAATCATCCAGGAATGCCTGCTAAGGAAAGTTTAGGATTAATTCAACACCCGCTTGAAAAATTCACAAATCATCTTAGGTATGCCACTTGCAAAATGCAAAGATGTACCCATAAACCTTGCATCACTTTTGGAGAAGAGTCAGATCCACCCCAAAAATCTGATCCCAATTTCTGGGATCAATATCTGCCAAAATACAAAAGCCACATTCTAGCGGGGTTATTTTTCTTTTTGGGACCACCAGACTTTTGCTGACTCTCCCTAACGTAAAAGAAAGTGCCTCAGAACATGGCTGATGTGCTTACACCAACATTTGTAAGTCTGTTGGTCTGTCAGTGTAAGGTTTCTGCCGGTAGAGCCAGCACCAACACCACCAGCAGAAACATGATGTTATGCCCAAATCTAAATAGAGTAAGTAGACCATCAGTTTGGCGGACAAGGAATCACCCCACAAATGTTCCATTTAATTGAGAAGGACTGTGTTAGCCAAACTCTAAATGAGGCTCTTACACATTTTGATTCTTTGCTGGCACCAGATCACCTTTGAAGTTTTTCAACCCCCACTGAAGAAGACCCATATTGTTTACTTTCCTGTAGTCTTACATTAGTACCACTTTGATTTCACTGTAAATGTGGTTATTCACTTTTCTTTGTCAATTTTCTTGGGCTTTATGGTTTACTAGTTTAATACATTTATGCTAGTATCATACATTTTACTTGGGTCTTAATTCACTGACTAAATTGCTTTATAAATTGTAGAGCTTTACACCACAACAGGTTTCTAAGGGTAAGTCCTTTAGAGACATGTTGTTGTACCAAGGAAACATGAAAGAACCAATTGGTTTCCCTGTGAAAATGTCCTGGCAAGAGTATTGTGGGAATTCAATTATACCAGGCTTAGAATCTCAAGTCACTCTTCCACCTCTACGGTGGCAGGGGAATTTCCCTGTGGATAACAATGAAATTATGTTGAAAGATTGAAAATGAAATAACAAATATAAAGTTGACAAAGAAAAAATGTATTTCTATTTCATTCATTATTTTCAATTAAAAGTGCCATAATCGTGCGTGGAAATGGCAAATTGGAAAGCAAGGCAATCAAAAACACAATAAAGCTGGGTGAGCGTATTATGATCCTGTCCCTCAAACAAATATTAAAGAACAAGAGAATATTGGAGGAGGCAAGACGAGCAGACATGATACCTGTGCTCAATGCCTAACCCTACATACAAGAAAATGTTAAAAAATATTTGTTTAAACCTTTAGGCCTTTTTACTCTAGGTATAAATGCTCTCCACCATTATCACCTGGATCTACGCTTACATATTTGCAGGATGAAGAAGAAGAAAATGATGCTGTAATTCTAAATGTATATTTCAGGACAAAGAGTAGTCAATTTTATTTTGGAAAAATGCTTTCTGTCACTTAGAGACACGGTGGCAAAGTACCAAGGCAAATGGCACCTAACAGTAGAATGTGAAGTTTGCAGGACTTCGGCTTTTATATAATTTCGCAGTGTTCGGACATAATATCCTAATTAAAATTAATGAGATGCAGAAATATCGAACTTTTAACATTGTGATAAACAAATATTGTGCGCCACGAATATCAGTGACAAGAATATCGTTGACAAGAATATCAATTTTCTAAGGTATGTAATATCGATGTCAAAAATATCTCAGAGTTTCATATCGCTAACAAAAATATCTATGTTGTTAACATCAATGTTCAAAAAATATCTATGTTATTAATATCATTAACAAAAATATAGTTGTTAGTAATATATTGCTTTTTAATAATTTTATGTATTTTAGTATATGTTTTTATTGTATATCTTATGAATTGTTTGTATAATTATTATTAATGTTTTTTAATATATTCGTGGTCCCTCGAAGTGAGTGCAAATAAATACCTTTGTAGGTTCAATGCTGAGTTTGTATTTCTAAAAGGATATTTACATCCTGAGTAGGATAGGCAAAGTCAAGGTAGGCTCTATACAGCGAGGCAAAGAGATCAGATGGTTGGGAGCTCTGTGGAGTGCCCCTTCAATGCTTCAGCAAAAACCACAGTTGATGGACAGAATGCAGAACAATGTCATACATTCACCCCAGTACAAAGATCTGGGCCTAAATCCATTGTTTTTTTGCACTCCACACCACCCCAGTTCAGACATGGCCATATGAAAATCAGTCTGACCCTGTGCCTCATGGGAACAGTCCAGCCTGAACTGCCAAGCCATGTCTTTCCTGGACCGGAATCAAGCATCTTAGGACCGGTTTCTGGCATTCCAGCCGTCTTCAGCCCGGCTTGCTTGAATCCAGTGGTATGGAGAGCATGGGACTCACGTCTGAGCATACCCATCTCACTCGGGGTGACAAATGCAACAACCACAGTTGATGGACAGAATGCAGAACAATGTCATACATTCACCCCAGTACAGAGATCTGGGCCTAAATCCATCGTTTTTTTGCACTCCACACCACCCCAGTTCAGACATGGCCGTATGCAAATCAGTCTGACCCTGTGCCTCATGGGAACAGTCCAGCCCGAACTACCTTCAATGCTTCAGGGCATTTTCTTTGTGAATATTTCTGTACGGCTGCCAAGCAGTGGAAAGTAGCACCGTTTCGCCATAACAGAGAGACTGTGGAGTGAAACTGGTTTACTCCGTGCAGCCCAGCGTTCCTGAATGAAAATAGAGCACACCTTGACTTTGCATATCCTACTCAGGATGCAAATATGCTTTTAGAAATACAAACTCGGCATTGAACCTACGATACAGTGCTCCATGAACTAGCGCTAGTGCCTTGAACAGGATTCTTTTTCCGATAAGAAGCCAGTGAAGTGAAGCGTACACAGATGAAGGGATATATTTGCTCTAACTGGCAAATTCAAAAGAATTGAGTGGAGTACAGTGGGGTGTAGTTGGGTACCTTAGAGTGGTGTCCACCAGAATAGCATAGAGTGGAGTAGCATTCAGTGGAGTGTCGTAGAGAATAGTGATGTACAGTGGAATAGCATACTGTGGAGTGGAGTAGAATGAAGTGGATAAGAGTGGAATAGCGTAGAGTAGAGTGGGGTAGAGTGGAGTGGGGTGGAGGGGAGTGGGGTGGAGTGGAGTTACATACAGTGGAGTTTTGTGGAGTGGTGTTGAGTGGAGTGGGGTAGGGTGGAGTGGCATACAGGGCAATAGCATGTAATGGAGTGGCTACTGGGGAGTGCCATCGAGTGGAGTGCCGTACACTGGAATAGCATACAGAAGAGTAGCGTACACTGAAACAATGGAGTAGTGTAGAGTGAAGTGACATACAGTGGATTGGCATAGACTGGAGTAGTGTATAGTGGAGTGGCACAGACTGGAATAGCATATAGTGGAGTGGCGTACAGTGGAACAGCTTATAGTGGAGTGGTATACCATGGAGTGATGTAGAGTGGAGTGGCATTGAGTGGAATAGTGTAGAGTGGAGTAGCCTAGAGTAAAGATGCATAGAATGGAGTAGCATAGAGTAGAGCAGCATTCAGTGGAGTGTTGTAGAGTGCAGTGGGGTAGAGTGGCGTTGTACGGAGTGGCATAGAATGGAGTAGCATATAGTGAAGTGACGGTCAGTGGAATGGCATAGAATGGAATAGCGTAGAGTGGAGTGGCATACAGGGCAGTGGTGTACACTGAAGTGGCGTGGAGTGGAATGGCATGGAGTGGAACACCTTAGAGTGTGTTTATGATGGAGTTGCTTACAGTGGAGCAATGTAGAGTGAAGTGTCATAGAGTGGAGAGGTGTACAGTGGAGTGGCGTAGACTGGAGTGCCATAGAATGGAGTGACATAGAAAATAATAGTGTACAGCGCCGTGATGTACAGTGGATTAGCATAGACTGGAGGGGTGTATAATAGAGTGAATTTAACCACAAGAAATGGTGATATTGGACATAGGGAAGGCGCCACTGGAAATATTCACTAACTTGTCTTTCTCTGAAAACTATTTATATGGTGCTACAAGGAGGAGAGAACCACCCACCTCTCCTAATTCTGTGGCTTAAGCTGCAACATGAATATTTACAAAATTCCCTAGCACACGTGAGATTCATGGCAATAACAATGTGACAGAAGTAGCAAAGTAAGTCAAACAGAACATATGTACACAACAAAACAAATTAATTAGACTCTTCAGTCTTTTATTCTTTTGTTGATTCTTCTCTTATATAAGTTACTGTGACAGGTCGAGAGCCCAAAGCCAACACGTTTTTCGTTGCCTCTGTTAAATGTAACATTTAACAGAGGCGACAAAACAAATGTTGGCTTTGGGCTCTCTCTTTCTGGCTTCCGCTTGGGAAGTGCTGTGCTCTCTGCGGTTGCCCAACGGAAAAATTCAACTTTACCATTAAATTAGATTTTACCTAGTAAAATTAAAAGAGTCCTTGAAATGTTCTCACTGTTACCAATCAATAAGTAGCATTATAACTTATTATAATGTAATTGAGGGTTTCCCTATGGAAGCAGCCAGCCTTCCTACAGTGAAAATTGTGTTTATGCGTTTTCACTGTTAGGACATGAGGAATATTAAAATTCTACATATCTTAAATTTAAAAACCTTGCACCCTACTCTATGGGCAATAGGGTCTATCTTAGGAGTGACATATCAACTTTTTGGGGCAATTCCGATTTGGGTCGGAAAGGCTCCGAACCATTTCGGAGCCCTTCTGACCGAATCGGTCAGTGCCGGCCGGATTCCATTCTGACCGAGCCATTCTGATGGGCTTAGTCAGAATGGAATCCGACTCGGATTTCCGGATGGCCTACGATGGGCTCGGAGATCCTGTCTGCCATCCGTTAATCCTTCAGTACTCCCCTGGTCGCCTCTTTACGACCGAGGGAGTACGATGGCAGTTTTTCACTGCCTTTTCGTGCCGGACAGACCGGCACGAAAGGCAGTCGGAAACTGTCTTTGGGGGCCCCCAGCAGGGCCCCACGGGTGCAAGGCTGCCGAATGGCAGCCTGGGGGTACCTATGGTGCCCCTCTATGGATCCCCGCACCCGGTGGCAGGCACCTTGGGGTGCCGGCCACAGGGTGCAGGGATGAACTGCACCCCTGCTTTTTTCAATGCAGCCATGCATTCCGCTCGGAATGCATGCCTCCATTGTGAAGTATACAAATGCAACCGAACCCTGTTCGGTCGCATCATATTAGAAGGGCCGTAACCCACGACAGCAGGTCAGTGGGTTACTGCTCCTGACCGATGTCAGACGGACCTGAGTCCGTCCGACATCGGAATCGGCCCCTTAAAAGGAAGGATCAGGCCTGTCAAAAGGGTTTATTTTGACAGGTTCCATTGCTACTTTAAAACTACACAGCCAGACTACAGTAGTAGACCTGGAGACATGCTTTACTCTGTCACTACAGTAGTTTGCATAATATGTGCTGCAGCCCACTGGTAACATTTAGCTTACAGGTTCTGGGTACACTGTGGGAACAATATACTAGGGATCTAAAGGTAAGTTAAATAGGTCAATCATGAGTACACCAATGTTACCATGGTGAAAGGAGGAGCACAAGTACTTTATCACTGGGTAGCAGGGCTAAGGTGCATAGAATTCCGTAGCCAGAAAAATGGGGTTCTGCAAAAAGGCAAAACAAATTTGAGCTGATTTTGCAAAAAAGGGCACATTTTCTACATCAACATATATTATACTTCTGGAATGTTGTTTGTGTGTGTGAACGTGTACCTATTTGTATATTTCCTTCTTGTGTGCCTTTGTACGGTTAGCATGTGTATGTGTGTTTGTGTTCTCTACGTTTGCCATGTTGAGTTGCCTGCCTGTGCAAAGCCTCCAACCTAAAAGCTTTGTAAACAATTTTTGTAGTATGCCTCATAGCACAGTCTTTTTTCTGACACAAAAATATATCAATTTTGTGAACGAGAATACAAATATGTCATTTGTCGTAATACAAGTCAGTGAGCTACTGAGACATATGTTGGCCATACGAATACCGACAGCATAATTTGTTAAAAGGAAAGGAGCAGGAGCAATTCCCTTTAATGTTATTAGTTTCGCTAGTCATTTTTATAAGAGCAGGAAGATTAACTAGCAAGGGCATTCTCTGAAAGGTTATTAATGATATTTATGTTTTCAGGAAGGATTTTTTAGGAGCCTCTACCTCCATTGAGGGAATAGATGCGCTGCAGAAGCCTCCGCTCATATGCAGGCTCTGAGAGGCTCTCCCCTACTGTGGTGGCCGCTCAGTCAAGCATCAAATACCGGAATTGTACCGAATGGATTATCACTTTTAGCACTAAAGAGAAGAAATGTGGCCATTGATTCTTCCTGACAGGCCTTTTCACACCCATTTGCAGTGGTGCTGATTAGGTCTTGGGCGCACATCACGCAGAGCCCGGAAATGACTTCTGGCTCCTTTAATGTGTATTCACTGTGGCAGTGATTTCACAGAGGGGATGAGACAAGTGTGTGCGTGTGTGTACACAGTATACGTGTGTGCATGTGTAGTTGTTTGCAGAATGTGTGTATTTGCATGGGTGGGAGTGTGGGTGTGCGTGTGTGTACACAGTATACGTGTGTGCATGTGTAGTTGTTTGCAGAGTGTGGGTATTTGCATGAGATTGAGTGTGGGTGTGCGTGTGTGTACACAGTATACGTGTGTGCATGTGTAGTTGTTTGCAGAATGTGTGTATTTGCATGGGTGGGAGTGTGGGTGTGCGTGTGTGTACACAGTATACGTGTGTGCATGTGTAGTTGTTTGCAGAGTGTGGGTATTTGCATGAGATTGAGTGTGGGTGTGCGTGTACACAGTATACGTGTGTGCATGTGTAGTTGTTTGCAGAATGTGTGTATTTGCATGGGTGGGAGTGTGGGTGTGCGTGTGTGTACACAGTATACGTGTGCGCATGTGTAGTTGTTTGCAGAGTGTGGGTATTTTTGCATGAGATTGAGTGTGGGTGTGCGTGTGTGTACACAGTATACGTGTGTGCATGTGTAGTTGTTTGCAGAATGTGTGTATTTGCATGGGTGGGAGTGTGGGTGTGCGTGTGTGTACACAGTATACGTGTGTGCATGTGTAGTTGTTTGCAGAGTGTGGGTATTTGCATGAGATTGAGTGTGGGTGTGCGTGTGTGTACACAGTATACGTGTGTGCATGTGTAGTTGTTTGCAGAATGTGTGTATTTGCATGGGTGGGAGTGTGGGTGTGCGTGTGTGTACACAGTATACGTGTGTGCATGTGTAGTTGTTTGCAGAGTGTGGGTATTTGCATGAGATTGAGTGTGGGTGTGCATGTGTGTACACAGTATACGTGTGTGCATGTGTAGTTGTTTGCAGAATGTGTGTATTTGCATGGGTGGGAGTGTGGGTGTGCGTGTGTGTACACAGTATACGTGTGTGCATGTGTAGTTGTTTGCAGAGTGTGGGTATTTGCATGAGATTGAGTGTGGGTGTGCGTGTACACAGTATACGTGTGTGCATGTGTAGTTGTTTGCAGAATGTGTGTATTTGCATGGGTGGGAGTGTGGGTGTGCGTGTGTGTACACAGTATACGTGTGTGCATGTGTAGTTGTTTGCAGAGTGTGGGTATTTGCATGAGATTGAGTGTGGGTGTGCGTGTACACAGTATACGTGTGTGCATGTGTAGTTGTTTGCAGAATGTGTGTATTTGCATGGGTGGGAGTGTGGGTGTGCGTGTGTGTACACAGTATACGTGTGTGCATGTGTAGTTGTTTGCAGAGTGTGGGTATTTGCATGAGATTGAGTGTGGGTGTGCGTGTGTGTACACAGTATACGTGTGTGCATGTGTAGTTGTTTGCAGAATGTGTGTATTTGCATGGGTGGGAGTGTGGGTGTGCGTGTGTGTACACAGTATACGTGTGTGCATGTGTAGTTGTTTGCAGAGTGTGGGTATTTGCATGAGATTGAGTGTGGGTGTGCGTGTGTGTACACTGTAAACGTATGTGCATGTGTAGTTGTTTGCAGAAGGTGTGTATTTGCATGGGTGGGAGTGTGAGTGTGCGTGTGTGTACACAGTATACGTGTGTGCATGTGTAGTTGTTTGCAGAGTGTGGGTATTTGCATGAGATTGAGTGTGGGTGTGAGTGTGTGTACACTGTAAACGTATGTGCATGTGTAGTTGTTTGCAGAATGTGTGTATTTGCATGGGATTGAGTGTGGGTGTGCGTGTGTGTGTGTGCATACATGTCTCTTTGTCTTTGTGCATGTTTGTGTGTCTGTGCCTCTAAATGTGTAGAGTACATATATTTATCCATTCATGTCACCTTCCTCCGTCCATCTTGTAAGTAAAGCACTATATGATGTAAATTCCCACTGTTAGGACCTCATTACAAGTTGGACAGAATTCCCAATCTGGCTGGTGACTCCTGACAGTAGCCTTTTCATGGTAAATGCTGATGGCCTTTGAAGCTTTTGTGCTCCCAGCCAAACTGCCCTTGGTTTACACCAGCAGGAGGGGTTCTGGCATTAAAAACAACCAGAGATGTTTTCAGGAGGAGTTTCCTCATTTTAAAAGGACAGTCACTAGGTAGGAATTCTGAGCTCCACATACTAGGCCTGGGTTTCTTCCATTTTGAAAGATGCCCAAAGAAGTTTCTTGTGGTCATTAAACATACGATTTCAGGTAATGTTGAGCAATTATGCTGGTTTGGACCTTACAGTTTACATAGGATTGCATTAGAAGTTACCACATATCACTGGCTACTCTACCCTTTAAGAAAAGCTGCCCACCCAATGTCATTAGAGCGCAGTTGAACTTAGAAGAGACAAGAAGGAGGGTGAGAGAGCGTAATTTGAATAAAAAAATATGTATGGACCATATTTACAAGCATATCGCATAACGTAGAATCTATAATGTGAAGTTAACACTTGTAGCATAAAGTTAGCCTATGTAACCAATGTAATAGGAAATGTATTTTGTATTCACTTTAGAATATGCTTTAGAAAGCCCGTATACATAGTGGGCTAATGTAGTAATGTATAGGAATGCTTACGAACAGAAGAACGTGCACAGTAGAATCCATGTACGTGTAATTATCAAAGGAGAAAGAAGACGACGGAAAACGTAGAAGCGTGTAGAACATGTATAACATGGTGTAAGCACGAGAATATAAACGTTGTATTCTATGTAAAATGTATTCACTTATAATCATTGCTTTGCTAAATTCGATTATATATAAGTGTGCTAAAGGTTATACTGTGTAGAAGGCTTTTGTAAGAATGTTAGAAGGTTTAGGTCATGTGTGATTTTAACCTAACTGACCAAGAGTTCGCAGGAGTGTAGTCCGCTGTATGTAATTTAGTGGGCTCACAGGAGTCATGAATCGCTTGATCTGAACGTGCGAGCCGAGAGTCAAAAGGTCTTGTTAGATTTAAGGTGACAATGTTGGACGAAGTTTATGGCCTAAACGTGATAGGAGATGCTTGGAATTTGAGTCTTGTTTTGAAATGACCGTTCACAGGACCAACCAAGGTTATGAATACAGTCGTAAAGAGTAGAGTTCTGCTGAGGTGATAGACTTTTGCTCTGAAAGTGTCAAATGGAATGTCAATGAAGTCATCAGCGAGAAGACGAAGATGGCGTCTGAGAAGAAGGGTCAACTTAACGGACGAAGCGAAGAGATGAAGTTATGGAAAGAGCCAGAAAATGACATCATGGGGAAAGTCCGTGGTGGGCGTCACGGGGCGTTTCACCCATACTGTGATTGTGTATTTTAGGGACAGCACCCCGGGGAGAAGAGCAGAGCGGGAACAGCGAAGAGCTCAGGGCAAGGAAGAGTGCAGATGACTTGAGCAGATGCGCTGAGAGAGATCAGAGCGCAAGAGAGCAGTAGGCCGAGGACCCTTAGAGAGCGGATGGGTAGGCAGAGAGGGTACTGCTTCTTAAACTTACATTACCATTAGAGGCTAAGAGAGTTTGAACTTCTTTGGAAGTCAAACTGCTGACACCTTTTTAGGTAAGGAACTTGTGAAAGTAGGGATGTCACCTAGTACAGAGTAGGGACAGAATTAACTTGTTTATTCTCTCTTTGTAGATGACGCAACGGAACCACATTGACTTTATGCTTTAATCTGTAAATGCTGAAATTGATATTAATCGTATATTTGTTGATTATATCCTGAGAGGATTGTATATGCCTATAACTCTGATTTTATATAAAATCTTAAAAGTTCATCAGTTGTAAGTGGTTCTTCAGAGTTGTGTCCGTTTATTGGGGTTGATTTGACCTATGCGGGGTTTGTCTTTTACTCAATGACAGAAAATAACCGATCCAAATTGATGAATGAGATTAGTATCTAAGTGATCAAAAAGGGTATAAAAATCTCATTCCCCGCAGTTGGTAGCAGAGGATGGTTTTCTTCTTGAGGAAGACAACCTAGGTCAGGTCTAGATTACCCCAAGGTCCCTAGTCATCGACGACCAGAAGAAGAATCCCTGCCGAAAACGGTGCTGACGGTGCGTCGAGAGAAAAGCAGCAGAGTCGGTCGAGAGTGAGTATAAGGGTCATGCGTTGTAAGATTGCGGTGTTTTATGTTGTACCTGTGTTGTAATGTCAAGCGGAGTTGAATGCCTGTAGTGTGATTGAGGGAAGGTTGTGAGCGCGCGCAACCGGATAAAATCTTAAGTTCAAGGAGAGCTTGAGTGGTTCGGGTGTATCGAACACCCAGAGTAATTGTTCACCATTGAAAGGGGGTCATGAGGTACCATTGATCGCCCGTCGGACCGATGATAGGGGGAGCGTAAGAGTGAGTGTATGAGTAACGGACGCTGGTCGTACGTTTACTGTGTGTAAGTAACCTATCAGTTAAGGCGAGCGTCTGACCGTGAGAGGAAAGACGTTTCGTCAGTTGAGGTGACAATTACAGTTAGACTGTGGCCGTACAGTCCGAGAAAAGTGATCGCTTGGACGGAAGTAGTCATTTTTCAGCGTATGAATGAGACGCATGCAAGACCGCGAAACGAGTTGAGAAAGAAGGGGAACTGCTGCAGAGGAAACGAGTGACGTCAGCGTAGAACCGCGCTGAGATTGGTCGGTCAGTGTAGAGTCGCGCTGGGATAGGCTGATCAGCGAGAGCCGCGTAGGGATTGGTTGGTTGTCATCGGGACGTAAATAAGGAAGAAAATAAGAGAAAATCATAGATTATCGAAAATGAAGTGTTTTAAGCGTTTAAGGGCGATCTTTAAGAGGGATAGAAGAAATTTGTATGCAGGAGAAGAAGCTCCACCAGAAGGCACACCAGCTTATCATATGGCAGTGAATGTAGGCTTACACTCGATACTATGGATCTCCGAGTGGAATAAGCTACCAGAAGGGAATAAGGAACTGACGTTTCCAAGATACGGAACGTTTAAGCTAGAAGTTTTGAATCAACTGAAAGCGGTAATGCTCGCAACGAGACCTCTACCGAGGCGAACACAGTTCGAAGCCCTTAGTGCATGGTTTAGAGCAGCACACGAAAAGAGCTTAAAGAGGCGCCAAGAAAGAGTGAGACGATCAGTAAAGGCAGTACAGGATGCTAAATGGGACGATGAAGCTAAAAAGTGGAGGGTGCAAAAGATAGAAGCAGACAAACTGTTCACCATGATAGAGACTACGGGAGAAAAGAAACCTCTAGAAGAAGATGAGGATAGCGAGCCAGATGAGGATCTGATAGAGAGGCTATTAACAGATAGACCACCTCCGTACAACAGCGAAGTCGCAAGTCCCGTACTACAGCAAGGGGACAGAGCTAGATGGGGAGAGTATAAATCGCTCCCAGTAACAGAGTGGGATCATAGGAAAGGTGACGAAGTACCTCAAGCAAGTCCTGAACAGAGAGTAGTAGGAAGATTCGTGGTCCAGAAGGTACCAGAAACGCAGCATGTAAGGTCGTATCAATTGCCAGATGCTCTACAAGTACCTGTTACCATAGGTCCTATAGTGTCAATCTACAACCCGGAGGGAGTCCATCAGGAGGAACAGGCACAATGGGACAGGGAAAGGGCAGAGATGGAGAATAGGAATAGGACGATCAATTCCCAAAGGCAATCGCTAGGACCAATGAGTCGGAGTACCCCATTAGATTCAGCAACAGGTCTCAGGATAGAACAAGGGGGTCAAAGAGGACAGATGGATTTGAGGGGACCGAAACCAAAATCCTATAAGGAATTAAGGGAATATTTGAGAGAATGGGATGCGGCCGAAGAGATTCAGAATAAAAGATTAGAAACAGAAGCAGAATGGAGAGATCAGGATAACAGGGTTCTCTCGCACTGTGGAGCTGGCGAAAGCAGCCCGGAGTGGGAGAGAGGGAGTCAAGGAAGCAAGGGAGATACTTGCCATACCATCAGTGGCAGTAGGCAAGTGTGTGACGACAGGAGCACAGGGTGTGGGGGAGTGCCTCGCGTCATCCTTAGTGAGGGAGAACGAAAGACGCAGGATTACCGAGATAGTTTCAGGTGCACTCACCATGCCCCGGGAGAAAATGCGCGACATTGGAGTCACGAGAATATAGGAAGTCGTGAAACGTCTCGCCATACGTCCGGTGATCACGGACGAGATCATGGGAATATGGAGGACCGTAAAGGACCCTTCATTTTATTGAGCGACACCAGACAGCAAGGGAATTTCAGTGGGTTAGAACAGAACGATGGATCCTATCTTGTATCTGGGGAAACTGAGCCGAGAAGACAGAATGTAGTGATGGGGGATAGAGCATTTTTCCACCATACCCCAAGGGAAGATGGAAAGGCTTGGGATCTAGAGAGGTGGGAACAAAGAGATGGAAGAAGAACTTCTCATAACTCACCTGTGCGTAGGCGTAGGGCGCATAGTGGAGGTGAAAGGAACGCACACGAACAACCTAAGACTGACGTACTGAGAGCTGAAATAAAAGCCAGACGGCTTGATGTAATGAGTTTAAAATCAGACTTAGATGAGATAATTGACGGCACAGTGGCAATAGAAAGGTTAGAACTGTATGAACCAGATGAAATACTGTTTTTATCTAAGGATGTTACTCGAAAAGCAAGAGCAGCTCATGAAAAATTATCTGAACTAGCAGACAGATATATGATAGACATGTCACGAACTAAAGCTTTACAGGCAAACCATAGGCTAAATTGCACGGATCAGGATCTAGATGAGCGTAGGACGATTGGGCTAAGAGTACACATAAGGGAACTAATCATGTGTATCAGAATATGGAGGGATCTGGATAGATGGGAGGAAAAATGGTCCAAGAGGGGAACCGTCAGAAGGAGTACACTTGCGAAGTCCCAGGATGGAGACCTAATGCGAATTGAAGCTTTCCCTTTGCGAGAAATCGCGAACGGAAACTACGTTCATGTGCCTTGGAGTAGGGGGGGAATTAGCGGCCTTCACTAATTCCTTCCCAAAGTTAAGAGAGAACCCCGTGGAGTGGTACAAGCAGGTAGAGAGATTCGTGAAGATCTCTAAGGTACTGTGGATCGATTTGAACACTCTGTTCGATATCGTAGTACCCGGAGATTTGTGGACGGCATGCAAACTTAGTATTGAATGGCCCACTTGTGAGCCTCCGAGGGATGCTCAGACAAACGGTCCATCAGATAGGGTCATGGAAAAGTACGAGAGAGTAATTGCATGGTTAAAAGAGAAAGTGCCTGTGCAAGATATAGACTGGGTTAAGATAGATCGAACAACTCAGGAGCCTAAATAGACAGTTCACAAGTTCTATGAGAGATTGCTGAAAGCATTCAAACAGTACAGTGGTTTGGATGTGATGGATCCCAAAGACATAGGACAGTTTGTGTCGAAGTTCGTTCTAGGATTGAGACCAGACATAAGCTTAATGATACAACAGCACTTGATTTGTTGGCAAAACAAACCTTTAGATGAGATTCTGAGGTATGCAAGGTACTGTAGCGATGAAATAGATTCGAAGGCAAAGAAACTTAAGGAAAAGCTGATGTTGGTGCAAATGCAATCAGCTGGAAAGGGTGGACAGCGACAACAGGGAACAGGAACACAAGGAAAGAAACAGAATACTCAAATTAGAGATGAGGAAGAAAGACCGAGACCGAGAATAGATATTGCGACACTGAAAAAGACAACGAGATGCCATCAGTGTAACGAGGTGGGACATTGGAGACGCGAGTGTCCCTATAATGTTGAGACAGGGGAATTAGAACAGGAGGAGGATGAGGTTCAGAACAACGTGGTTAAGGGAGCAGCAGTCCAGAAGGGAAGGTTTGTCAAAGGGGGGACTCAGACTCCTCGAGCCCCGTCTCCTCAACCGCCTCGCATTACGAATGGAGGGAAAACCTATAGACAAATGCCATTGTTCGTAGGAGGAGAAGAATGCTACTACGTTGATCCTCTTACAGGGCAACGAATGAATAGAGAAGGAGACTGTACTCTAGGAGCAGCCCTGGAAGTAGACCAGAGAGGACCATACGTAGAAGCTGAGGTGGCTGGATGTCCTACGACCTTTTTGGTAGACACGGGGGCCACTCGATCCACGTTGAGATCAGCGGTAGTCCCAGGTTTGCCAATGTCGGGAGAGACGATTCAGGTGGTAGGAGTCGCAAACAGGAGAATGACGAATCCTCTAACAGAACCAGTGTCAGTGAAGATAGGGAATTACAGTGACGAACATCAGTTTGTGATCTGTGATTCTAGCCTTGTGTGTCTGTTAGGAAGAGATCTGTTGTGTAAACTGAATTGCACAATACATTGCACACCTGAAGGAGTAGAAGTGCAGACCAACGATGAGGATGCTGATTTTAAGGTTGTAAACTCGCAGGAATGCGTGGAACTATATCCTACCTTGACAGTGGAGGAGCTTCCACAGGACTTGAGGGAGAAAGTGTCAGCTGAGGTGTGGGATTTTACTGGAGAGGAAATAGGACTGATTAAAGGGGTAGAGCCAGTAAAGATCATGGTAAGACCCAATGCTGAGTATCCAAGAACACCACAATATAAGTTGACACCGGAGACGATTGCAGGAATAAAGCCTGTGATCGAATCCATGATTAAACAGGGAATACTGAAGGAGATCGTGGGTAGTCCATGTAACTCCCCGATTATGGGTTTGCAGAAGCCTAGTGGGAAATACAGAATAGTGCAGGATCTTCGAAAGATTAATAATATCGTTGTCTCATGTTGTCCAGTGGTACCGAATCCATCAGTGATAATGTTTCAGATACCGTTCCAAGCTGAATGGTTTACCGTGATAGACTTGTGCCAGGCTTTCTTTTCGATTCCTTTAGATGAGGAGAGCCAGTATTTGTTCGCTTTTAAGCTGGAAAATCGCGTTTTAACATGGTGTCGTATTCCCCAGGGGTATACAGAAAGCCCATCGATTTTTAACCAGCTGCTGAAGAAAAATCTTGAAAGTCTAGTACTGCCCAAGAACTCGGTTCTAGTCCAGTACATAGACGACCTCCTAGTTGCGTCAGAAACTGAGGAAGCTTGCAGAGTAGACACCATCACCTTATTAAATCACTTGGCCGAGAACGGACACAAGGTGTCTCCAAGTAAATTGCAGTATTGTCTGACCGAAGTGCAATACTTGGGCCACAGGATTGAAAAGGGAAAACGGAAGGTGTCTCCAGACAGAATAGAGGCGATCATGAAAATGAACGCGCCTAAAACACAAAGAGAAGTCAGGATGTTTCTAGGCATGGTCGGTTATTGTCGGCAGTGGATAGCCAACTTTTCACTGAAGGCAAAACCTTTACTACAACTGACGCACAAAGGAGTAAGTGATCCGGTACCATGGGACAAAGATTGTTTGATGGCATTTTTGCAGCTGAGGGAGGACTTGTGTCATGCCCCGGCTTTAGGGATGCCTGATTACGAAAAGCCATTCTTGCTATATTGCTGCGAAAGAGAGGGTTGTGCTTTAGCAGTTTTGGCCCAGATACACGGAGATGCGCGTAGGCCAGTTGCTTATTTTTCGGCTACATTAGACCCAGTAGCCGCAGCGTTGCCCGGATGTCTCAAATCCGTAGCTGCAACGGGTGACAGCATTGAAAGGAGTGAAAGTGTGGTAATGGGACATCAGTTAGTGGTGTACGTACCGCATTCTGTGGAATTGTTAATGACCAGGACTAAGACTCAGCATCTGACGAATAGTAGGCTCACACGCTACGAGCAAGTCATATTGGCTGCCGAGAATGTGACCCTAAAGAGATGCTCCGTCTTGAATCCTGCTACGTTGATGCCACTTCCAAATGATATTGATGATGAAATTTGTACAGATCATGACTGCCTTGATGTGACTGAACTATGCACCAAACCGAGACCTGATATCGTAGATGAGCCATTGACTGACCCTGATGAAATATTCTTTGTTGATGGTTCATGCGTAAGAGACGATATCGGTTAGCTGAGAGCAGCATATGCAGTTTGTACTATTACCAGAGTTGTGGAAGCCGCTTGCCTGGAAGGAGTACATTCCGCTCAGGTAGCTGAAATTATTGCTTTGACGCGTGCCTGTTTAGCAGGTAACAAAATTCGAGTCACCATATACACCGATAGCCAGTATGGTTTCGGGTAGTTCACGATTACGGGCAGTTATGGTCTTAAAGAGGTTACATGACCTCCTCGGGTTCTCCTATTAGGAATGGAGAATTCGTGAGACTATTGTTAGAGGCATTGCAAGGCCCGACAGCCATAGCTGTAGTCAAATGTGCCGCGCACACGAAGAATGTAGACTTTGTGTCGCAAGGAAATCGCTATGCCGATGAAGTCGTGCGTTACTGCGCAGAACAGGGATATTCTCACACTAATGTAGAAGTGGGGGGAATACAAGAAAGAACTGAGTTAACAATGTTGTTAGACACTGTAGATACGTGGGATGAGCTAAAGAGTGTTCAGGAAAATGCACCAGATGATGAGAAAAAGAGCTGGGAAACAGCTGGATGTACTAAAAGTGAAATGAATTTCTGGATATCTGCAGATGGGAGAGCAGTTTTACCAAACGAACTTGTTAGTCCAATGGCAAGGAAATTGCATGGATCAGCACACATAGGAAGAGATGCCATGGTGAGAGTATTCAGACAACGTGGTTCAATCCAAAGTTTAGAGTAGCGGCAGAAGCAGTGTGTCAGCGTTGTGCAATCTGTCAGCAACTAAACGTAGGAAAGAGAACATCAGTTACTTTGAGTCACATAGGAAGGTCTGGGGGGCCTTTTAATAGGATGCAGTTGGATTTTATTGAAATGCCAAGGTGCAACAGATTCAGATATGTTTTAGTGATAGTCTGTATATTTTCTAGATGGGTCGAAGCTTACCCTACATGTAGGTGCGATACACTCACAGTAGCAAAACTGTTACTTAGAGAGTTGATACCGAGGTTCGGGTTGCCATCCTCTTTGGAATCGGACAGAGGAACTCATTTCAATAGCGAAATAGTGAAGATGCTATGTTCAGCTTTGAGTATCGATCAGAAGTTACACTGCAGCTATCGACCAGAAGCTTCAGGGATCGTAGAGCAAATCAACAGTACGATAAAGTCTAGACTCGCCAAAGTTTGCTCATCGACGTCTCTGAGTTGGCCAGATGCACTTCCACTGGTTCTGATGAGCATACGCAGCACACCAGACAGAAAAACAGGTCTCTCTCCACACGAAGTGCTAATGGGGAGAGCTATGAGATTGCCATCGGTTCCGACTGCAGCGTTGTTGAACATCACAGACGATTTGATCTTGGACTACTGCAAAGGACTATCTGATGCCATTAATTCTGTGTCCTTCCAGGTCCAGGCTGCAGAGGTTCCATCAGCACAAGACTTGTGCCATGACCTGTGTCCGGGGGACTGGGTCCTGGTGAAAAAGCACGTCAGGAAGAGCTGTCTAGATGTGCGCTGGCGAGGACCATTTCAAGTCATTCTAGTTACGAACACTGCAGTAAAGTGTGGAGGCTTGCCCAACTGGATACACGCTTCACACACCCGAAGAGTGCCAGCACCTCTGGAAGAAACAGCTCCTCTCTCGGATGAGAATCCAGCAGAAAGCGGAGAAGCCACAGAGGGGGAAAGCCAAGCTGTAGAGGTGACCGAAGAGGCTGAGCCTGTGTCAGAACAGGTTGACGACGGTCAGGACACCAGTGGGACCGAAGTCGTCTCGGAAGAAGAAAACAGCTGGGAGTTCGAGTCAGATACCGAACAAGCTGTGAGTGATCAAGAGACAAGTCCAAGTACAAGGAGCAGGAGGACAAGGAGCGACGAAGCTAGTTGGCCGGAGAGAAGGAGAAGGCCAAGCTTAAAAGCAAGTCAAGAGAGAACCCTTGTCCCGATTTCTGAAGAGTCGGATCAAGAAGAAGAAACTACAGATTCAGGATCTGAGAGTCCGAGAAGATCAAGAAGGGTACGTGTGCCCTGCAGAAGGTACGCCACCCCTGAATGGACTTATCTAGCGGATGTCTTGGGGACAGAAATCTGGGAGAGTGAGAGAAGTGAAGGTAATCGATCTCGATCCATTTGTGGCAGTGGAGATATGGATGTTGACGCCTGGACTCGAGACTGAGGGGTTACTGACTTTCACACTTCCCATACCCCCTTACCTAAGTCGGATCAAAGATCTAGTGCTAAATCGATTACAGTTTCCGACTTTTGGTCAACAAATACCAGAACAAGAAGAAAAAGTCATTCGTTTTGAATTATTGGAACATGTTATTAAAGCTGCAGGTACGAGAATAATTGTAGAAGCATAAAGACTTTTGTGTTTAAGCTATAAAGAAGAAGATAACCTAGAGCCGAGTGGAAAGAAGAATAAAATTAGGGATTACATCTAGAGGACGGAGAAGGGTTAGGGTTGCCTGTTGCAAAAAGAAAAAGACATTGTTGCGAAAAAGAGACTTTGTTGATAAAGAGCACTTTACAGACTGAGGAAGCAAACAGCAAACAAAGACCTGAAGAAGAAAACTTCTCCTTGCTAAGGAAGGAGTGACGCTGTTTGACAACATGGAGAACGGCAACCCAAACCGAAAAGCTAGATGCATAATAGGTACACTAATAGCAGTAGTAATTTTTCTCATAATTACAGTAGTGACCATATCATACATAGTAGGACATGAAAGTGAAAAAAAGACAGCAGAGATAAAGCCTGTAACGACTTTGAACCCTGCTCTTGTTGGGAAGAAGGAGGAGAGCAATGTGATCCGTGAAAAAGCGCTATTGGCAGATGAAGCTCGTAGGTTACACATAGACGAGTCACAGGGAAATTTTAGATCAAATGCATATGCCAAACTATTGTATGAGTATATCGATGCCATGGAGGCCAAAGAATGTTACGTTTGTATGCAATTGCCGGCTTCCGTAGACGAAGGTATCAGATATCATCATCTCCCATTGACTTATGGGATAACATGTAGTTTACTGCTCAGTATATTTTATGGTAGAGAAGGATTCGAGTACTACTTTTCAAATTATGATTCGGTACTGCCTGAAGTCCCGAATTATAAACAAATGAATAAGTGGGACTATCACAAAAAGGAGGATAGACTAGCCAAGTTCTTTCTTCCTTGGGATACATTAGATACATCATACGCACGCAGAAATAATCTGACTTGCAAAGTGTCAGAGGTTGAGAAAAAGTTCATAGGACAAGTAGATGACCGATACAGAAGGCAGAAGATTCTGAAAATGTCAGGAAAGTGGAAAACTGATTGGACTGAAGAAGAAAAGGCACATAAAAAGAAAGGTAGCAATGGTCCAATAGCTTTGGATAGAACGCAGAAAGGAAAGTTATGTTTAACTCGAAGCAAGACGTATTATGAGAGTGTATTTGTAGGTGAAGTGAATTGCGAACATGCTTTTAGGTTAGAGTACTATACAAAAGATTTCATGAAGGGGATGCAAGCGATTCCAAATGTATATTTTGTATGTGGAAGAAATGCCTATGTAAAACTGCCTGACAATTGGTATGGTTCGTGTTACTTGGCAATTGTCTTCCCCAAAATATATCATGCAAAGGATTTAACGATCATAGAAGGAAAGGCTTCGATAAGAACGAAAAGGGAAGTAGGTGATGCAGAGATAGTAGGAGACATATTTGGAGCGATGTTTCCTATGTTAGGTTTAATACTTAATGATGTTAAGATCAGGAGACTAGCTACAGTTGTAGATAGATTATCTGCAAGTACTGCAAGGTCATTAATGCTAGTAGAAGGAGAGATGCAGTCGATTAGAGCAATGGTTCTTCAGAACCGTCTTGCTTTAGATGTACTGCTAGCAAAAGAGGGCGGAGTCTGCGCATTTTGTCGCAAGAAATGCGAATTCGCTGGCGCCCGCCCATACACATTCTTCTGAAGAAGTCGCTGCGTCAACAGGAAGAGGGAGCTCTGGGACGCTGCATTCAAGGTAAGTTCTTTTTTCTTTTATTTTACTGTATTTAATACAAAAAATATTGATGTACAAGAGGGCGGAAGGGAGGCGGCGGCGCGTAGTGGGGCTACGCAAAGTGTGTGGGTGGGCATAGTGCCCACCCCACTTCGCAGAGCTTGGTGTAGCCCCACTACGTGTACTACGCCCACCCTTATATATTACCAACCTCCAAATCAGCCCCATAAGTCTGAGAGTAAAATGAAAGAGCAAGGAAAAGCCGCAGAGTGATCCTGTTGAGCAGCGGTCTCCAGCAACCACATTCTTCACATTTGTCCAGGGTGGAGCTTTCAGCATCAAAGTTGGTGGCGTGAGCAGGACTGGGCATAACCAGTATCTGACTTTGAAAGAACTACGCTGCAGCGGCGGCTGGCACAGATCAGGCAGGTAGTAGTAAAATAAATATAAAAAGAACCTTATTGTTGTGTCTCTAGTCATCTCCCTGCTCTGTCAGGAAGCAGGAAGCACCCAGGCTTCCCATAGCCAATCACAATGCTGCATTTCGGGGTTGTGATTGGTAAGAACTGAGGCTCCCCTGAGCGGATCACAAGGCTGCAACGGCCGGCCAGTCATGCACACTGATAACAGTGAATACCACTTCCTGTGGGTGCCTGTTATCCCTCTGGCCCCGCCCCGAGACCCCAGGATACAAAATGAAACAATATTAAACCACAGTTTATTATCGTTTTATTTTTATTTTCTTTATGGCTGCTGGAAGGGGTGGGCGACACTCCTCTGCCATAGGACCCCACAGGATATAGCGGCATGGATTCGCAAATTTAGCGGCACAAAAATGGAAATTTAGAGGCAATTTTGCAGCATTTTATTTGGCCCTTTTTCCTACAACAAACACAGATATCTTAGCTTTTTCTGTTATTTAACAACATGAAGCTATGTATATTTGGTTTATTTACAATGTAGACACTTTGTTTCCCTCGAAACGCATGTACAAATATTCGAGTGTATCTCTGGATATGGTTTGGGAATTCTCAACATGTGTCAAATCCTGGTGCTGGTCTTGGGGAAATGAAGTGGTGAAGTATTCCAGGGGCGTGATGTCATTGGACAGTCCGCACCATTGGTCTCTTGAAGTGCGTGCTCTGCTTGTTGTCGAACCAGACCTGGAGTAGGTGAAGGCGTAACCGAGCGAGATGTCAAATGCAGAGTTCACCCGAGTCCACCGTGATGCACACCCTTTGGCTGACGGCCCTACTTATGCCTCGTCGTGATGCACGGTGCACTTTCGGTTCTCTGCAGCTATATGTGTATTGTGAATGCCTCTCCTGTTTTTTGGTATTTTAATATGCTTCCTGCGTCTCGGACAGGGACATTTTGGTACTACGTAATACACACAGATAAATATAAACAGGAAACATGGTTGCGAACCCCGCACCAGGACAGGGATAGGGGAGTTATGTGTCTAGTATTAACACCACTTGAGCAGAGGGGCCTAGGCAGTGGTGTAACATTATCCCTGGGGGTGGTGGGGGTGGGCGCGAGCTCCAGAGAGCCCTCTCTGGCACTGTCACGGGCTTCGTGCCCCTGGCCTGCCTCAGAGCTCCTGTTTGGGTCCTGGGCCTACCTCCATATAATTTGCAGGGGGGGGGGCTCAAGTTTCGTTACGTCACAGGGCCTAGGCCAGCTCAATGTGCCTGGACTAGGCCTCTGTGGTGTCATTTCTTCCTGCGCTTTCGTGTGTACCCTCTTCATTCAATGCCACCAGAACCCTCCTACAAATCATAACTTTGTACAGAAAGGGGCAATGGAATTAACCAATTGCACAACAGCTGCATTGCCTGCATAATTATGAAGTGTCCCCACTTTCCATATAATCCACAATTTTTTGCATATTTTGAAGAGTTAGGCATAAAAAATATATAAAGATTAAGTCAGGCCCGGTCCAAGGTGCCCAAGGGGCCATTTCCCCTATAATCAGACCCCCGAGGATATAGTGGCATGGATTAGCTGTTGTAAAAATACCGCGATTTCTGCAAAAGTGGCGATTTCGCGGGCACTTTTATAAAAATTGCGGCATTTTTCAAAAAGTGCCGATTTCGCGGCAAATCGTGAAATCCTGGAGGGTCTGCATAGTAGAGGAGCCGCTGCTGCTACGCTGACTACTGAGTCCTGGCTTGCCTTGCAGGAGGATTTTGACTTCCAGGAAAAAGACTAACTTTCAGCTAAAACTTTTAACTGCTTCCAACTTCTAGACATACCCAGCCACTGCTCTTTTGAAGTCAACCTGAAATTTCGCCTATTCATTGTCAACCACGAGTGGCAATGAGTGTTTTCTTGGAACTTTTTTGATATAAAATAAAAAATACTTTTGGTTTCCTTAATCTGAATTTGAATATTTGTAAGCCTTTTTGTTTATGAGATTGTTATCCTTTTTAATATATTAGCCTTGTCATTTTATTAGTTCATTTCTGGACTTAAATATTGCTTTAGTGCTGCTTAAATACTTAACCTGCATTTCACTGTGGTAATAAACATGCTGCTTTGTGCCTTAAGTGTCATAGCTAACAGGAATGTATCTCAATTTCTTATTTGAACTAACGTTTAGCCTTACATGATACAAAATTGCTAGTTTGCAGAACCCTTCTTTCCCCACATTATTAATACAAATTCTCACAGTGTGTACTATATGAGCAATTACTGATGAAATCAGATGTGGAAAAAACAATGTCCCCAGCAATTCGAAATTTCTCAGGGGCCACTCGGGGTACAATTCAGAATATCATGACGTCGCTGTACATTAAACTTAACCCCTTCGCTGCTCATGACGAGCTCAGCTCGTAATGCAGTACACTGGTCTTGTGCTCATGACGAGGTGAGCTCGTCATAATCCATGGAATATAGGAACTTCCAGCATAGGAGGGGAATTGCCTTAGCAGCCATGTGGTTAACAATACTCCCACTATCAGCAATGCATAGTGGGAGAATACAGCATCGATATTCCAGAGCAACCTAAGGGGCCAAATTCACAGAACTAACTTAAGACAAACTCCTAAACCTACTACCATTTTGATATTCACCTAAAGCACTTACTCATTTTGGTATTCACAGAAGGCACTTACTCATTGATAAGTAAGTGCCTTCTGTGAATACCAAAATGAGTAACTTACTCATTTTGAGTATCTTACTCATTTGGTATTCACAGAAGGCACTTACTCATTGATGAGCAAGTGCCTTCTGTGAATACCAAAATGAGTAAGTGCCTTCTGTGAATACCAAAGGATTTTGTCTTAAGTTAGTTCTGTGAGTCAGACCTTATTGCAGAATTTACTCCTGGAGCTTTCAAGGTTTCAATCTGTAGGTATTCACCTTATTTTCAATATGTTTGCATTGCTTTTCTCTGATCACATGTACTCCATCCCTGGAAACACTAACTCATCTAAAGCAAGAAGTTATGTTATGTGTATTTGTATAGCACCCAACTCGGAGGAGAGGGTATAAGGGCGCAGAAGCTGGAGCTATATGGGCCGAGCCAGGGTCAAGGCTAGGTTAAGAGCTAGGTCTTCAGTTTCTTGTGGAATTCAAGATCTGAGGAGGAGTCTTTGAAGGGCAGGGGCAAGTTTTCCCAGGTTTTAGGAGAGAGAGGTGGAAGAAGGCAATACTGCCTGATCTGGTTCTGTGTATACCAGTAGCAGCCTTGTTGAGCGGAGGTGTCTGGTAAGTTTGGGAGACTTCATGCGGTTGCTGTGGTACATGGGGCCAATGTTGAGTAAAGCTTTGTATGCGTGCATTAGGAGTTTGAAGGTCAGAATTACTTGTCCATAGTGTACAGCGGCGCTTGTAATGTTTTGAGTACAGCTGATCTGGGTAAGAATATGCATCTGTTATCTGTCAATAATGCCAAGTCGCCGGCACGAAGATGGGCCCCACAAATACACCTGTAATATAAGTGTAAAATAAAATAAAAATGATAGCAATTCTGACTTAACACTGGGAAGAGATTTGTGAATCAGTCAAAAGGTGTATATTTTCCTAATCAAGTCTTTTAATACATCATGTTTTTAATATTTTGCTAAATGCCACAATAAAAGGATTTGTTTTTTTATAACAAGCAACAACCCAGAATGTATGTACTTGTTTCATATTAAATTTAACAACACTGCTTCATAGTTTTTAAAATGATACATAATTACATTATATAGCGTGGCATTAAAAAGTCAAAAACAAGACAATATGCATATCCTGTGAATGAATCATGTTTTGTGCAGATGGTATGGGGGTGTGTATTTAGTAAATAGCTTTTCAATGAGCCTGCATGAAGAAGCACCTTTTATTTTAAAGAAAGAGAAAGCGCCTAATTAGCAACCTAATTAGATTCCTAATTTGACATTTGTTTCTAATCTCACTGAAAGAAATTTACTATTATTGTGCATGGACTGAATAAAGGACGACATTAGTTGTGTATGTGGGTGTAGGTGTGCGTGTGCGTGCGTGTCATTGTGTGTGTGTAAACGGTTGTCATAATACTACGTTTTTCATTCTATCACTTGAATGGACCTTATCTTAAAAATGGGTGAGGTCTTTATTTCTGACATAAGGAGTTGGAGAATTATTTAATAACTGTTAACAAGTTTAATAGGAGTTCAGATGTCCCTGCCCAAAAATTAGACGTAGTCTAATGGACGTACACATCCTGTGACATGCACACTTCCTCTCTGGTATACAGTAGCAGTGCATACAACCTTACCACAGGCCACTTTGAATAAGTGGTGTGTTGTGTAGGAGTGCACCCTCTTTCTTTTAACAGTTTTATATATTGCATACTCTTTCCAAGGGGATTTAAGCGTCTTCAATGAGAACTAGTGGCGTTGCACTAAATGAGATTCATTTTCTTTGTAGGCATGCTGAGATCAAATGATTTGCCCAGACTTGCAGAATGTTGAGTCAATGCTAGGTCTTGAACATGATTCACCAGTTCCAAAGTCGGCAGCACTTGCTGTAACACCAAATCCTCTCAACGCAGTGGATCACCTTCGAGTCAGTGCATACCCTGGAACAAGAGCAGAACTGAAGGGTAAACTAGTGGTTTGATCTGTCTTTCATTGGCGGCAGAACCTGGTCTGCGTATGGAGGGTGGCCAGCGACCCACTCTCAGCTCTCGGAAAACTGCAGTTTACTCCTTTGTGGGAATTTGATGGGGATTCCCTGGGATTGTCCGTGACTGCTCCCACAAGAAACTCTAGCCTTCGTGTACTGTACTAATATTTCACCATCTTGTATGGGGCCACACAATAACTGATCACCCGTGGCACACTTGTTGGAAATTGGGTTCCTGGTTGATTGGGGTATAAACACAAGTCCAGCAGAAACCACAATCCTAGTAAGGGTAAGGCACATGCACACCCTATTATTATTATTAATATTATTATTAAATTAAATTTATAGGGCGCACAGCTACCCGTAGGTTTCCTGGCACCAAGGACATAAGCATCCAACGTCAGAATTACTGGTTAAATAGCCAGGTCTTAAGGCTTTTGCGGAAACTAGAACAATTAGATGCATGACGAAGAGAGATCGGGAGGGTGTTCCACAGTACAGGTGCCAGATAAGAGAAGGAGCGGCCTCCCATGCGGACAGATTTAAATCTTGGGACTGAGTATTTGGCCTGGGAAGATGATCTAAGCAGGCGTGCAGGGTGATAGGGCTGGACTAAGGAACCTAAATAGTGAGGAGCTGTACCGAGTTTATTTTATGCATAAAGCACATGGCTTTAAATTTCTTTCGGTTTTCAATTCTCAACCAGTGGAGGTCCCGCAGGGTGACTGAGATGGATGATGTTTTCGGAACATGACAAAGCAACCTCGCCGGAGAGTTCTGTACCATCTGTAATCCCCGGATTACCTCTTTATTGGCTCCTAGATACAGGATGTTGCCATAATCCAATCTAGAGACTATCAGTGCTTGGATTACTGTTCTCTGAGTCGAACTTGGCAGCATCCATAATATCTTCCTAAGCCACCTCAAGATGGTAAAACAAATAGAAGCAGTTTTTATAGCTTGTTGCCTCATGGAAAGTTGGTAATCAATCATTACACCCAAATTACGGGCAGATTGAACAGGCTGGGGAACTGGACCCATTTCTGGGGGCCAATGGCGGGGGCCCCACAGGTCTTTATCTTTTCCTATTATCAGAACTTCTGTTTTCTCACTATTTAATTTTAACCTAAATTAACCTGTACTCAACCCTCTGGTAGCTTGGCACAGAGCAGTCAGGTTTAACTTTGGGAGCAATGTGTAAAGAATTTGTGCAACACTTCAAACATTAAACAGTGAAAACACCAAAAAAAGAGAATCCATACCAGGTTAGAAGAATAGCCCTTAATTTTATAAATAAAACAACACCAAAACAATCCAATAAGCCTAACCGGAGTTATGATATTCGAAAGAATAAACTGTATAGCGCTTAAAAGCATAAAACACTGACCGGCGATATCTGGTCGCGCTGGACCGGTTCAAATCCAAAGCTTGAAGCTGACCATGATGGAGCACAGGTCAGATACAGCCTCAGGTTAGCCCAGCTGAATGTTCCCCTGCTCAAGTTTTGTGCCAAGAGTCCCATTCGTGGGGAAGAAGTTCACCGGGAGCAAGGAGTACTTCGCTGGGGATGGTCAGCGAGGGCAAAAATCCATCCTGGCATCGTGGGTGGATGGGTTGGAGCCTTGCATTCATGATTGGTGATACTGTGCAACTAGACAAATTTGTGCCTTCTTGCGCTGGATTTCAAGGTGAGCATCGAGGTTCCAGAGCAAATGGACCCATTCGCGAAGAGACCAAAAGCTTGACTTAAAGAGCAAAAAGACCACTTCCAAGGGCCTGGACCGGAGAGGCACCTGTGGGGGGTCAGGAGCATATTGAAGATGGGCTCAGGAGCTGTGGGTAGCCTGTTATGTCTCTCAGATAAGGAGGCCAGCAGTCTAGCCCTTTGAGTCAATCTGGGGTCCTGGATTCAAGATAGGTTCCAGGTCCATATCTTCTCCAAGCAAGAGGGCAGCAGACAGCAGATCAGCACAGCAAGTCAGCAGCTCTTTCAGAGTAGCAGTCTAGCAGAGTGACAGTCCTTTCAGCAGCACATCAGTCCTTCCTGGCAGAGTATCCACAGGTCCAGAAGAGGTACTAAAGTGGAGTGTCAGAGGTCCAGTTTGTACTTACACCGAGTTGTGCCGTTGAAGTGGGAGGGAATTTAAAGGCAAGTATTTGAAGTGCCTAGAGTCCATGCCCTTCCTGCCCTGGCTCATGACTCACTCCAGGGGGGTATACAGCCCTTTATGTGTTGACAGGACACTCCCTATTCAGGTGAAATTGAGACTGTGCCCAGCTCCTCCCTCCCATCCTGCCAAGATCACCGATCAGGTCACACCTAAGCTCCAATTGTGTGTGGCTGTCTAGGGGAAATGCACAAAGCCCAGCTGTCACCAACCCCAGACATATGATCAGCGACTGGCAGCATGACCCAAGATGGCTAAAATAAGAAAATGGCAACTTTCTATTTAATACAATTTTGATTTGCTCTCTTGAGTGTTATTAGATATCACTCCATAAAGACACTCCATGAAGACTCTCTTGAGTGTTTTTAGATATCACTCCATAAAGACATTTTTGGAATCTTTATTAAAAAAAAATGTTGTATCAATAAATCCCTTGTAAGCACCTTTACCTTTAAACTTTCAACAAGTAACACAAAAATCTGATAGACGGAATGCTGAACACATCAAACATTCAACCACAGTCACAGATCTGGGTTAAATCCATCGTTTTGTAGCTCGCCATTCCACGCCAGTTTGAACCAAGCCATATACACCTCTCATCAGACAGGCTAGCTTGAATCCAGTAGCATGGTGAGCCCGGGACCCATGTCTGGCATACCCTTCCCCCTTTGGGTGACTATAGCAACACATAAAGATGATGGAAGTGAGTGCTGAACATAACAAACATTCATCTTCAGTCACAGATCTGGGTTTAATCCATTGTTCTTTATTCAGCACTCAGCATGCCACCTCAGTTTGCACCCAGCAATATGCAATTCAGTCCTGACCCTGCTCCACATGGGAACAGTCCAGCCTGAACTGCCAAGCCAGGCCCTCCTTAACCAGAAACAAGCAACCTGGGATTAGTTTCGGGGTATCGCCCACCATCAGGCAGGATAGCTGAAATCCAGTGGCACAGTGAACACTGGACCCCTGTCTGAGCATACCCTTCCTATTTAGGGTGACTATAGCAACTCATAAAGATGATGGACAGGCTCATATATTGGCTAAATCCATAATTTTGTGCTCACCATGCCACCCCAGTTTCGACACATACATATGCATCTCAGTCTTGACCTTGCTCCCCATGAGACCACATCAAACCGAACTGACAAGACGGGTTCTTCCTGGACCAGAAAGAAGCATCCTGAGACCGGTTTCAGCGTATTTTCCCTCATCAGCCAGGCTAGCTTGAATTGAGTGGCGCAGTGAGCACGGGACCCACATCTGGGCATACCCTTCCCACTTCCCTCTATCACTGTTTCTATACTTATTGTGTCGCGGGACGGATATGTCCAGAGGTGGGTCTTGTGCACACTGTGTCATTGTGTGCAAAATAAAGATGTATTGGAATGTGGCCTGAATAATTACTAGTGGCTGGGATTAATTTGAGCACTTCCATCCATCACTGTTTTGTATACTTATTATGTCACCCTAAGTAGGGAGTATGCCCAGACTTGGGTCCCATGCACACTGTGTCATTGGAACCAAAATATATCCTGCTGATGAGCCCATAACAAAGGTGAAACCAGGCCACGATTGCTTGTGTTCCGATTCAGGGAGGGCCTGCCTTCGAAGCTCGGGCTGGACTGTTTCTATTAGAACAGGGTCAAGACTGATTTGCATATAGCTGGGTCCAAACTAAGGTGGCATTGTGTGCAAAACAAAGATCGATTCAAATGCAACCCGAGTAATTACAGTGGCTGAGATTAATGCAAGCATTCCTTCCATCACTGTTTGGTATACCTATTGTGTCATTCTATGTGGGGTGGGTTTGACCAGACGTGGGTCCTGTGCACACTGTGTCACTGGAACCAAGCTATGTCCAGCTGATAAGCCCATACCAAGTGAAACCAGTCCTGGATTGCTTGTGTTCAGGGAGGACCTGGCTTGGCAGTTCTGGCTGGACTGTTCCTATCTGAGAAGGGTAAAGACTGATTTGCATATAGCTGGGTTAAAACTGAGGTGGTATGGCGTACTAAATAAAGATGGATTGGAATGCGGCCCCAAGTAATCACCAGGGTCTGAGATTAGTTCAAGCATTCCATCCATCACAGTTTTGTAAACTTTATAAAAGTGGCATTTTCAGAATTGCAATCTAAAATCGACTTCACCATAAATTGTGATTTTAAATGGTGACACCAAACTTGAAACAGTCATATCTTTCCATTTGGAAAATACTCTTATAAAATGTAATAAGGTAATCCCAATGTTATTTTATAGGAGATATCGTTTTTCACTACCAGGACATGTAAAACTTAAAAGTACATGTCCTACTTTTTAAATACACTGCAACCTGCCCTTGGGCTATCCAGGGCCTACCTCAGGTGTGAATTAATATGTGTATTAAAATGGAAGGTTTTGGCCTGGCAAGAGGTTTAACTTGCCAGGTGAACATGGCAGGTTAAAACTGCACACACAGGCTCAGCAGTGGCAGGCCTGAGACATGTTTTAAGGGCTACTTAAGTGGACGGCAAAACCAGTGCTGAAGGCCCAATAGTAGCATTTAATTTACGGGCCCAAGCACATGTACTGCACTTCACTAGGGACTTATCACTAAATTTTATTTGCCAATTGTAGATAAACCACTGTTACCACGTTTTAAGGTAGGAGCACAAGCACCTTTACACTGGTCAGCGTGGTAAAGTGCACAGAATTCTTAGGCCAGCAAAAGCGGTCAGCAAAAATAGGAGGTCTGAAGGCAAAATGTCTGGGGAAACCACACAAAGGATTCATGTCTAACAACACGTTTCCTATATGCTATATATTGTGTGGCCGAGAAAAAAAAAGACAATCCCTGATGCAAATGATAGGAAACATCCTTCACAGTGCACAGGCATGAAATGTGCACTTGCACAGTAGTGAGTGTTACAGCGGGGATGCACAAGAATAGCAGAAGCACCACTTGCACACTGGGGGGCATATTTAGTAGAAAATGGTGGTGTGGAGCAGCAAGCGAACTTGCTGTGTCATACTGAGTCATTAGGAAAGTATAGGGCTTAATTTTATTTACAGCAATACAATGCATCCCTGTGCTTTCCTCTGCGCTGATGCGCAACTGGCTGTCTAGCACCAATGCAGGCACCCTTGCACAGTGCAAGGGTGGCTACATTGCAGGGATGATTGTTTTTTTGCAGCCTGCACAAAAACAATCATTGATGATGACGTTTTCCTCCTTATATGTGTACTGCAGAATGCAGCATACATAGAAACACCAAAAACAAGGAGAAATAAAGGTATTTCTTCTTGTTGTGCTAATTTAACGCCTCTCCTGGAGAAGGCGTTAAGCTGCGCTTTCCCAGGTTTATGAAACCTTGTAAATCTGGGAATGCATCAGAATCCATGGGTGTTGCGTGGGAACACCCACTGCAATGCCCATAGAACACCCATTTCACACAGAGTAATGCTTGAAAGGGGGCCATATTTACAAGGCCATGAAAAGTCACTCAGGGGGACTTCGTGTGGTCTTGAAAATATGGCTCATCATTGTGCGCCACCGGAGCATCAAATAAAGTGATGCTCTGGTGGTGCAGGGGCCTTGTAAATATGACCCTTGAGTCTTTTACAACACTATGAAAAGCATTCTCCATCCTAGGTATGCTCTGTCACAGCTTGAACACACAATATTACAAAGGTGATTGAAGTTGTGGCTCAGCAGCGATGTTTAGATGGCATCCTCAGGATGGCATTACCAACTTGGAAGTGGGGTTACAAGGCAATGCAAAGGAGAGTGCGATTTCAGATTGTACTCAAAGTGTTAATGCTTTTCTTCAGGTCTTCTGCGTCCAAAGGCATCAGCTGAGCAGACCCGACTATTAAAACTGTGTCTACATGTGGGTCTATGTGTGGGGGGAGGACAGATACCACCCATGTCAGACATCTTCCCTCTTAGAGTGGTCTCAACGAGTACCTGAAACTCTTAATACTCTTAGGCAGATAGTGCACAAAGGGCAGTACATGTTCAGTGTACTTTCTCAGGACCTTGCACATGTACATTGTTAGCGATGGTGGCACAGGTACTGGTAAATAGACTTGATTACATGGCTATTAGCGTGTCAGCTCATGAATGAGAAACCACTCACATTTGGATGTGCATGGACAAACACTCATGCATTTGCCATTTTGGGTGTGTCTTGCATTCTACTATATAATACAGAGAGGCATATTTACAAGAGCATTGGCAACAGGAACGTCACTTTTAAAATTATATTCCAGCAGCGCAATGCCCTGCTCCATATTTATAAAGTGGCATTAAGACCACTGTTTGTGGCTTGACGCCGCTTTGTAAATATGATACCCTTTCATGCAAATTTCTGAGGCAGCACCATGCAATAGCAGGCATTAGAATGACACAATGAAGAGATATACTTTTATTTCTCTTCTTATATGCTTTTTGTATGTGTGCAATATGGTGTAAGGGTGCCTGTGTTTGCGCTAGCCAGGTATTTTTAGCACCAGCGCTAGGGAAAACTCAGGGGTGCAACGTATTGTTGTCAATACAGCGCATCCCTGTGTTTTGATAATGGCGGAGAGCGGCGCTGCCAAATTTGGCGCAGCTCCGCGCTCCACAATTTTCTTGAAAATATGCCGCTAAATGTGCCAGCTACAGTCCATGTGGTCTTCTCTCTCTAATTGGTTTGAAACATGCATGACATTTTACATAGTAGAAATTACCTAGATTATGTTGTAGAAAGTACAAAACAAGCATACACTAGTTTTTATTCAGGTCTTTCTAAATTTTAACAGCTCTAGTGCCTTTATACTTATGACATTATAGGATTGATTGTCAATTAACAGACTGATTTGCAAAGTGCACACTAGTAAGACATCTTTTGATTCTGAAATTCCTGTTTCTTGTTTAATCTTTAAGAACAAAACCTTAAGAAAACAAAAAGGCCTTGAGAACTGATTGCAACCTTTATTACAACCATTCAAACCTTAATGAATCTGGGAAAACTGTTACCAAATCTAGGGGCATATTACCAAGCAATAGCGATAATTATCGCTATTGCTTGGTTAGAGACAAAAATTTACCGCAACGCTGCGGCGATTTTTACCGCAAATAAACCTTGGTATTACCAAGGTTTAACGCAAATGCGGTAAAAATCGACGCAAAGCATGAATATCGCTGAAAAGTCAGCGATATTCATGCAATAGCGAGCTAATGCTCTTAGCCATGTTATCCACCTCCCATTGGATAACATGGCTAAGAACTGCTCAGGGCAGGTGTTAGCTTTTGGAGATATTCCCGCTTAGCGTGAATATCTCCAAAAGTTGGTAATAGGAGATAGCGATGTTAGCGACTGTTTCCAGTCTCTAACATCTTGGCACGCCCACTTTGCATCTCATTAGTGATAAATATCACTGACATGCAAAGTGGGGCCCAGGATGGTCGCTATCTCCTACTAGCTGTCGCTAACTGGTGTTAGCGGCAGCTAGGTAATAGGGAGATAATTTTATCTCTGCTTTCTTGGCTTTTATAGCCAAAAAAGCGGAGATAAACCCCCTTGATAATATGCACCTAGGGTCTAGGTAAACATATCCTCTCCTCCAATCGTTTGTGACATCACTTTATAGTAAGCTGGTTATCTCTCTGACATCATATTTCAATATTGATATTCCTCTAAAACGATAACCGACAACGTGATATTCTAAAGTGAAATGTGTCCTTATGAAGATTACTGGCAGGAAAGAGAGAGCTAAAACACTGTCTATAACATGTCATTTGGAAATGTTTATTGCAGAGTCAGCGATAATGATTCAGCAGTTATGGTTAGGTCTGACGTTCCCTTATTGTTTTGCTTATAAGTTTGCCACTGTTTGTACATGCAGACCTGTCAGGGGAGTGGAAGAATAAATGAGTGGGAGACAAAAAAGCGCTCCCATTTGAAGTCCTGTTGGAACATTTGCTCTCCGCTATAGTAAAAACACTGAATGAAATTACACCAGCACCAAACTTAGCACAAAACTAGAACTTTCAGCCCGATTCATGAAACTAAATAGCGCTTGCAAAGGGCCAGATTCTGAGAATCTGGCCCTTTTCGAGTGCGATTTTTAGGCGCATCGAGCAAGCGAGACTATTGCGAGTTATCCACTCTTTATCTGCACTGCAAGGAATCGTGGCGATTCCTTGCAGTGCCCGTGACTTTTAAGGTCAATGCGCATGCGCATTAAGCTTATGCGCATGCGCATTGACCCTTAAAAGTCACGGGCGCGTGCATGTTTGTTTATTTGACCCGCTCCGCCCCCTCCCCTTCCCGCCGTGTCGCATTTCTCCTCCCCCCTCCCCTCTCTTCCCTCCAGCTTCGAGGTTGACCTCTCTATCCGTTAGGCAACATCCACACAACTTTAAATCAATCCTAGAATCGGTTCTAAAATTCTGGCCAGTTTGTATGCATGTACGTAAAACATAAGATGCCACACATGAACAGACTTTAAACAGAGTCATTCTTTAACATTTCAAGAAAATGTGTACTGATTAATTACATTAAGGTACTTAAGTTCCTTGCTGTTTCCAAATATTTCCAACGCAATACTCGTTTGTGCTCGTTATACGAGTATTACCAAATGTTTCAAACTCTCGTATACAGAAGTAATAGATTCGGGTTCGTTGTGAAAAAAATTATATATATATTTTTTTTGCATAACGTATTCGAACGTCTTGATAACCTTGACTACTACAATATGGCCGCTGCCATCATCGGAACTTTAAATACAGGCTCGTTTCAATTTTGCCCCTCAAAAACATGGCGGCGCTGCAGTCACCTCTTCTTTTTTTCACACCCGTGTTACTTTGAATTCCACGCACAGCGATGGCGGCGATCAGATGGAGCTCTCGTGTCCTCAGTACCGTGTTAAGAGGTGAAGTATTCAGAGCATCTCTGCTCCCGTTTCAATTTTGCCCCTCAAAAACATGGCGGCGCTGCAGTCACCTCTTCTTTTTTTCACACCCGTGTTACTTTGAATTCCACGCACAGCGATGGCGGCGATCAGATGGAGCTCTCGTGTCCTCAGTACCGTGTTAAGAGGTGAAGTATTCAGAGCATCTCTGCTCCCTCCTGCATGTATGGTTTTGAATGTTTATTTTTAAGTTGTTCTTGCGCCGTTTGCAATAGTTGTTAAGCGTGCTGCGCATCGTATTGCCTGCCATGTATATGGGAGCACAAGGTTACTGCTGCTATTTGCCTTGACAATATAGCAACGACTCTCTCATCTAGGGATTTCAGGGCGGTCTTTTGGCAGAGGCATGTCAACACCTCACTCACCCTCACTCACCCTCAACACCTCACCCTCAACCCCTCACTCACCCTCACTCACCCTCACTCACCCTCACTCTCTCACCCTCAACCCCTCACCCTCACCTTCACTCACCCTCAACGCCTCACCCTCAATCACCCTCAACCCCTCACCCACCTTCACTCACCCTCACCCTCACTCACCCTCACCCTCACCCACCCTCAACCCCTCATCCTCACTCACCCTCAACCCCTCACCCTCACTCACCCTCAACCCCTCACCCTCACTCACCCCCACTCACCCTCAACCCCTCACCCTCAACCCCTCACCCTCACTCACCCTCACTCACCCTCAACCCCTCACCCACCCTCAACCCCTCACCCTCAACCCTTCACCCTCACCCTCAATCCCTCACCCACACTCACCCACACTCACCCACACTCACCCACACTCACCCTCACTCACCTTCACCCTCACTCACCTTCAACCCCTCACCCTCACTCACCCCCACTCACCCTCAACCCCTCAACCCCTCACCCTCCCTCACCCTCATTCACCCTCAACCCCTCACCCTCACTCACCCTCAACCCCTCACCCTCACTCACCCTCAACCCCTCACCCTCAATCCCTCACCCTCACCCACACTCACCCACACTCACCCACACTCACCCTCACTCACCTTCACCCTCACTCACCTTCAACCCCTCACCCTCACTCACCCCCACTCACCCTCAACCCCTCAACCCCTCACCCTCCCTCACCCTCATTCACCCTCAACCCCTCACCCTCACTCACCCTCAACCCCTCACCCTCACTCACCTTCAACCCCTCACCCTCAATCCCTCACCCTCACCCACACTCACCCACACTCACACACACTCACCCACACTCACCCTCACTCACACTCACACTCACCCACCCTCACTCACCCTCACCCTCACTCACCCTCACTCACCCTCACCCTCATGCTAAAGATTTACAAAAAAACCCATTAACAATTCTAAAAGCACTAACTCTAATGCTGCGAGACCTATTGCATTTCTAATGCTTGTTTGCATTTGGGATTCATCATCCCAAATGCAAAAATCGCTATTTGCGAAATCGCATATTTGCGAGGAATTGGATTTAAGGAATCTCAATTAGAGATTCCTTAAATGCAATTCATGAACCAATTCTAAAGTGCGAATACGCAATATTTGGTCGCTATTTACCACGAAGTCTGACTTCGTGGTAAATAGCGAAAAAATAGTAAAAAGCACTTTAGTGCATTTTTTACTGTTGCATGTTACACACACACATGTCCTTTGGACATGTGTGTGCGCAACACCTGTTTAAATTTGCATTTCAGGGGTGCTACAGGGTGTCCTTTGGACACCCCTGGCACCCTTGAAATCGCTATCTTATTTGCGATTAGCTAATTGCTATTCGCAAATAAGGAATAACTCCCCATTCATTCCTATGGACCTTAGGTCTTAGGCCCATAGGAATGAATGGGGAGTTATTCCTTATTTGCGATTAGCAATTAGCTAATCGCAAATAAGGAATGTGTAGGAATCTCAATTTATTTTGCGATTCCTACATGAATCCCGTTTTGCGAGTCTGTAATAGCGATTCCTTAGGGGTCTTTGATGAATCTGGCTGTTTATCCCTTAGAGCAAAGATTGGCATCTATTGTCGTCTTACATAAAACCGTTGACCTAATATAGCACCTATAGGCCCATATCTTTAATAACCTCAGAAGCCAAGGTGTTGGCCTAACTCCTCTCGTCCCTCCTGAGCACAGTCCTCCCCTCGCTGGTTCATGATGACCAGTCGAGGTTTATACCAGGCCGTAACACCGCTCTAAACATCCGCTCTAAACATCCGTCGAGTCCACAACGTCCTTGGCAGGCAACAATACTTACTAGAAGACGTGGTCATATTGTCACTTGATGACACCATGGTGTTTGATTGAACAGAATGGCTCTACCTGTTTGAGGTCTTTGCGAGGTTTGGTTTCGGCCCTCGATTTCAAGAATGGGTGACAATGCTGTACACTGCACTGTTGGGGCAGGTCAGAGTGAACAATCATACATCACGTACATTCGCCTTGTGGAGTGGGACCAGACAGGGATGTCCCCTGTACCCCCTGTTATTCGCGCTAACACTCAAGCTCCTAGCGTACTGGGTAAGACGTGATGTCTCGATACAGGGACTGCGATGGACCGAGGATACGAAAGATAAAATCTCACTATATGGCGATGATATCTTGATTTATTTGGCATCCCCACAGACATCACTTAACAGTCTGCTCCATGTCATTACTAATATTGGTAAATATTTGGGGTACACCATCAACTAGTCCAAGTCGATACTCTATTCCTTGCACGGCCTACCGCCTAACTTACCCCGTGGATATACGGTTGAGGTTGCCACTGAGGGTTTCAAATATTTGGGGATCTGTATTACAACCGACTCGAAGGTATTTTATGACCGAAATCTTCTGGGCCCCCTCCGACGGCTACAAGATGATTTTAAACACTGGAGGTCACTGCCTCTATCTCTCCTGGGAAGGGTTGCCCTATTTAAAATGCTTTTATTTGTGCTCCAGAACTGTCCATTCCCAATTTCCAATACCTACTTTACTGCCCTTGAGGGAGAGATCCGTACCTTGGTTGTGGGATGGGGGAGCGCCCTGCATTGCCCTCCGGAAACTGGCAAAAGGGTGGTATGATGGGGGAATTGCACTCCCAGATTTGTGCCTCAAATACTGGGGTACACAACTGATAGCCACAAACCACTGGATTCATGGCTCCCCATCTAACCCGGCCTTTCATCTAGAATGCTATCAAACCGGATGGGAGGGATACCTAGGCACCATCTATGGTAAGGCCCGAAAAGGCTGCTACTTGGGGCCTATGTTTCAAACAGTGACTATCTGGCACCAGGCCACCAAACTCCTGGGATGGGTGGACAAATTCACTAAAGCCACGCCACTTTGGTCCTCTCAACGATTGGACCTGCCTTGCCACCATAGAGGGTTCGATAAATATTGGTATTACTAATATAGGGGACTTATTACACAAGGGCAAACTTCTCACCTTCAAAGAACTCCAAACCAAACACGCACTTGCACGGGTTGAACTTTTTAGACACTTCCCCTTTAGAGGACCGATTACTTTCAGAACCACTCCCGACAGAGGCAGTCTCCTACCGATATCGAAAGCTCTGTAACAACCTGCCCAACTCCTTCCAGACTCTCTGGGAACAGTGGCAAAGAGATGTGGGGCAGCTGGACCAGGACGACTGGCAGACTGCGTTAATGTCCCCCAGGGAAGCAGCGATAAATCATCGCTTTTGCCTTATCAATTAAAAATCCTGCACAGGGCCTATCTTTTGGGGGTGCTTATGGTTAAGATAGGCAGCCGGGCGGACGCAATCTGCCTTAGACGGTGTGGGCAGGATTGTACCGTCTATCATATCTTGTGGAACTGTCCCGAGATTCACCCTATATGGGATAACGCGACCCAAAAAATGAAGGATACACTGGGCAAACAGCTCCAATTGTCGCCACAGTTAGGAATATTGAATATATGGGAACCCACTGATTTAACAGACATCGAGCAACAATGGGTGGCATTGGGGTACTTGTTAGTAAAGAGGGCCATAACTATGAAATGAAATGAAATGAAATGAAAAAGATTTATATAGCACTACTAAGCCCAATGGGCGTCAAGGCGCCTAACCAAAAAGAAGCTAGCTGGAGCAAAGATACCCTCTTACTGGTAGGCCTTGATAAAGCACCAAGTTTTGAGCGCTTTTTTAAAAAGGGACAGAGACGGTTGGGCCTTAATCTCCAATGGGAGAGAGTTCCACAGCCTAGGGGCAACAATGGAAAATGCTCTGCTGCCCCAACAGACCTTCCTAACACGGGGAACCACAAGAAGATCTGAGGGTTCTACTAGGCACATGACGCGTTAACAAGGAACCCAGGAGGTCCAAAGGACCAGCTGCGAGCGCTCTATAGGCCAGGCACAGGATCTTAAAAGAGATCCTCTGTTGTATAGGAAGCCAATGCAGGCTCTTTCTGGCCATTGTAGCAGAGGATGCATTAGGTAGCGCAAGAACAAATCGCGCAGCCACGTTCTGGACGACCTGAAGGCGCTGAATGAGGCCCTTGTTGGAGTCTGCATAAAGAGAATTGCAGTAATCCAACCTAGAACCCACTAATGCAACCACAGTCTGCTTGCATGCTTGGAGAGAAAAATAGTGCAAGATTCTTTTTAGAATCTTAATAACCCCTCAGCAAGTAGCCACTGTTCTATTAACCTGAAGAGTCATGGAAAGTAATGTGTCAAATATAACGCCGAGATTTCTGGCCGATTGGGAAGGAGAAGGACAGGTTCCCAAAGACGGAGGCCACCACTCACTAGACCAGATGTCCTGGTCCTTGCCAAAGACCAGGATCTCTGTTTTGTCGCCGTTCAACTTTAGGGAGTTTTGGATCATCCACTCCGAGACTGTCTGCATACAAGTCCTAAAGTTGACAGCGGAAGTGGTAACGGAGTGAATCATGAACACCATAATTTGGGTGTCATCAGCGTATGACACAACCTCCATCCCCTGCGATTTTACTAACCTGGCAAGGGGGGCCACATAGATGTTAAATAGGGTCGGACTCAAGGCCGACCCCTGTGGCACCCCGTACTGCAAGGATTTGGCAGGCGAGAGGAACTCTCCAAGCATGACTCTCTGCTCTCTTAGATGTAAAAAAGAGTGCAGAAGGCTCAAGGCCGGACCCGCAATACCTGCCTCCCTCAGACGCGATGTTAATGTAGAGGGAGACAGGGTATCAAACACTGCTGTTAGGTCAAGTAAGACCAGCACAGTGGTTTGGCCCGAATCCACCTTCAAACGGATGTTATTAACAACCATAGTAAGGGCAGATTCAGTACTATGGGCCTCTCTGAATCCATGCTGGGAGCTATCTAAGAACCCAGAGGAGTCCAGAAAGGTAGATAGATGTAAATTCAGGTGTGATTCAAGCATTTTTGCAGGGGCAGGTAACAGGGAGATAGGTCTAAAATTCTTAAGCTGTTCTGGGTCCAAAGTGGGTTTCTTCAGGAGGGGCTTCACTATCGCCCTTTTCCACACCGAAGGGAAGGTACCTTGAAGCAAGGCACCATTCATCACTTCAAGCAGGGGAGGAAGAAGCGTATGCCTACATTCCTTCAGAACCTTCAAAGGACATGGGTCCAAAGGAGAGGCTGACTTTGTTCGATCCAACAAGAGATTAAGCCCTTCAAGGGAGAGCTGCGGGAAATGAGTGAGGATCTTGGTGGGATCTCTTGACCACAACTCTAGATTAGCTAAAGTTTGAGAGGAAGAATCCCCTAGAATGTTCCTCTGCGTTTCTAAAGCAAGATATATATCTTCAATTTTTTTGTGGAACTATGTTCTGGGGATCTGATAAACGACCTTTGACAATTGGGTGGGTGGCGGAGATGGATCGATGCACGATAGCAGAAAAGGAGGTCTACAAACTGCTGGGTTGCACCAAGAAATGGGACAAAAAGTGGGGGGTGGAACGCCTTTAAGGGGTGATCGGTACATCACCGATGGAAGACATGGCGATGCGCAGACAAACTGAACACTAATCTTCCACGTATCTAGTATATGTAACATATGCCTATCGATGTATGGTTATTTACCATGTTTTAAGTGTAACATGATATCACCAGGATGGCTCTGTGCTCACAACTTAATAAAATTGTTATTTAAAAAAATGTGCATAATTCCACCCGCATTCTATATCTCTGAAAACGTTGTGCACTTTTACTATTTGTTGTACTATCTCGAGTTACCTATGGGCAGTTAGTCGGTTTAGGAAATCCCTGTTTCCCCATATTGCTCCAGTTATTTCTGAATGATTATTATATTTACGGTACCATTGGCACTAGTAGACCATAACGTAATTTCTGATGGTTCTATATTCCTAACTTATTTATGTGTGTTCGATTTTAACCTGCTAATTGACTTTGTATCATGTTTTTGTATGCTTTTATGATTTTTGCACAAAATTGAATAAAGCTTATTTTGACTTTAAAGAAAAAAAATAGAACTTTATTCTAGAAGAATCTTTGCTTAGTTTGATGTAAATCTGAAAAGCAGTTTTTGAAAAATTGTCATTAGAATAATGTGTCAGGTGTGCTTCAAAGGGTTAAATTATAGAGACACCTGATTTCTTTGGGGAAGCAACAGTCATAAGTGCACCACCGGCTCAAATTAAGATCTGGGCACTGCAGCCGAGATAGTACTATCAATCAGTCAATCAATGGAATTTGTATAGCGCGCTACTCACCCGTGAGGGTCTCAAGGCGCTGAAGGGGGGGGGGGGGGGTTCGCTACTGCTCGAACAGCCAGGTCTTGAGTTTTTTCCTGAAGGAGAGATGGTCCAGGGTCAGCCGTAGGTGAGTGGGGAGAGAGTTCCATGTCTTAGCTGCCAGGTAGGAGAACGGTGGATTTCCGAAAACGTGGGACAGAGGCGAGGCTGGTGGATAGAGCTGGCGGGTGGGTGTGTAGAATGTGAGGCGGCTGTTGAGGTACTTCGGGCCCATGTCGTGAAGAGCCTTGTGTGCATGGGTGAGGAGTCTGAACGTGATCCTCTTGTTGATGGGGAGCCAGTGCAGGTTTTTCAGGTGGGCAGAGATGTGGCTACGGCGAGGGATGTCCAGGATGAGTCTTGCTGAGGCGTTCTGAATGCGCTGGAGTCTTTTCTGGAGTTTGGCTCTGGTTCCAGCGTAGAGGTTGTTCCCGTAGTCCAGATGGCTAGTGACGAGGGCCTGGGTGACTGTCTTCCTGGTTTCGGTGGGGATCCATCAGAAGATATTTCGGAGCATGCGCAGGGTGTTGAAGCAGGATGATGAGACGGCGTTCACTTGCTTGGTCATCGCGAGGGAGGAGTCCAGGATGAAGCCCAGGTTGCGTGCGTGGTCTGTTCGTTTGGGTGCGATGCCCAGGGCGGGGGGCCACCAGGAGTCGTCCCAGGCGGAGGGAGATGGTCCGAGGATGAGGACTTCAGTCTTGTCCGAGTTCAGTTTCAGACGGCTGATCTTCATCCATTCTGCGACGTCTCTCATTCCTTCCTGGAGGTTGGCTTTGGCGGTGGCGGGGTCGTTGCTGAGGGAGAGGATCAGCTGGGTGTCGTCTGCGTAGGAGATGATGTTGAGGTTGTGTTGGCGGGCGATGGCTGCGAGGGGGCTCATGTAGACGTTGAAGAGGGTGGGGCTGAGTGAGGATCCTTGCAGGACGCCGCAGATGACTTTGGTGGCCGCGGATCGGAACGGGGGGAGGTGGACTCTCTGGGTTCTTCCGGCGGAAACAAGATGATCCACTCCAGTGCCAATCCTTGGATTCCGGTGTTGCTGAGGCGCTGTATCAGGGTGCGGTGGCATACAGTCTCGAAGGCTGCTGAGAGGTCCAGGAGGATGAGGGCAGCCTTTTCCCCGTTGTCGAGCAGGGACCTGATGTCATCGGTGGCTGCGATGAGGGCGGTCTCGGTGCTGTGGTTTGCTCGGAAGCCGGACTGTGAGGGGTCGAGGGATCCGTTGGTCTCGAGGAAGGCGGAGAGTTGTCTGTTGACGGTCTTCCCGATGACTTTGGCTGGAAACGGGAGGAGCGAGATGGGGCGGAAGTTCTTGAGGTCCGTGGGTCCGCGGTGGGTTTCTTCAGGAGGGTGCTCAGCTCGGCATGTTTCCAGCTCTCCGGAAAGGTGGCGGATGCGAAGGAGCTGTTGATGATGTTCCGGAGTTGGGGTGCGATGATGGAGTCGGCTTTGTTGAAGATGTGGTGTGGGCAGGGGTCGGTGGGGGAGCCGGAGTGGATGGTGTTAATCAGGCGGGTGGTGTCTTCGGTGCTGACCGGGGTCCTGGTGCGGAGGGTGGTGGTGGGGGGCGCTGTTTTGGTGGTTGGGTGCGTGGTTTGTGCGCCGAAGCTGTTGTGTATGTCGACGATCTTGCGGTGGAAGAACGAGGCGAGTGAGTCGCAGAGGTCTTACGAGGGTGTGATGTTGTTGTTGCAGGCGCTGGGGTTGGAGAGCTCTTTCACAATGCTGAAGAGTTCCTTGCTGTTGTGGGTGTTGTTGTCCAGTCATTCTTTGAATGCTGTCTTCTTGGTGGTGCGGATCAGCTGGTGGTGTTTAGGGTTGGCGTTCTTGAAGGCGGTCATGTGTTCTGCTTCAAGATTTGAGTTAAATGTCTCATGGCACTCTGAAGCTTCAGGATATGGACACAAGGGCTCAGGTCATGCCCCAGCTTCAAGATTCCTGACAAGCATCACTGTGGAAAGCATGGGGCCCACTGATGCCAGGTCATGCAGATTGCTCTCATCAGCCTCCATCTTCTGGCAGACCAACCATGCTTTGTTGTTGCTGCCTTAAGTCTTCCAGGACCAGCTGCTCCTCCTGTAGAGTTGGCAGGCTTTTTTCCTCTCTCAGCAGGTAGTCTGCTTCCTAGGCATGTTAGGATAAGTAGAGGCCTCTTCAGTAAGGGTAGACTAAGGTGATGTCCACTCACCTCTGGGAAGCTGGATAGTTGGCGTGGTTGGATGATGATAAGCTCTGTGGATCACCAGGTAAACCGCATGTTGCCTACTGCTTTGAGATTCTGAGGGGCCTGAGGAAAATCCTTCCTCTCTTACCCCCAGCTATTCGGAAAAAATCATTCAGATGATCATCATCACTCGCCCGGATTATAGAAACGCTCTCTACTTAGGCACTACTGAGACTCTCTTGCAACATTTACAGGTAATTCAGAAAACTGTGCCCATCTCTGACTCCACCTTTCCAGCCCACACTCTATTTTTGGACATCCTAAAGCCTTGCATTGTCTTCTAGTCATCAACAGGACTAAATTTAAGGTCCTCTGTTACATCAATCGTACTCTCACCATGAAAGGACCTGAGGACGTTAAACATTTGGTTCACTCCTTCAGATGCTGCTATCAAGAAACAATTGAAATTCTGACAATTCTAGATTTCCATCTATTTCCTGTGTCCTTTCTGGATAGAGTCTTAGGGCCACATGCATCAACGAAAAAACAGTCGCAAACGGGAGTATTCGCAGAATCTGCCCCTTTGCGACCGGTATTTTTTCATTTGGGATGCATCATTCCAAATGCAAAAATTGCAATTTAATTTAAGTAATCGCAAAATTTGCAATTACTTAAATTGCGATTTCTTTTAAGGACTTTAAGGAATTTGTGATTTTGCAAATAAGAATCGCAAATTACCATCAATTCCAAGTTGATGGTAATTTTCTAAAACTTTGAAAAATGCACAGAAGTGCAGTTGTCAAAGTTCCACGTTGCACACATAAATGCCCTTAGGGCATGTTTGTGTGCAACTTGTGGTCACATGCCAATTTCAGGGAGGCATCAGGGTGTCCTTTAGGCACCCCTGCACCCTTGAAATTGCAAGCGCAATTCGCAAGTACCTATTGGTACTCGCAAATTGTGCAAGCCTCAAGTCCCATAGGAATGAATGGGAAGCAATTCCTTAATTGCGATACGCAATTTGCAAGTCGCAATTAAGAAATTTTTAGGAATTGCTAATATTTTTGCGAAAGCTTTTTGCATAGGCAATTGCGATTCCTTAACAGCGATTCCTTAATAATCACTATTAAGGAATCGCAAGTGCCTAGCTTGATACATGTGCCCCTTAGTGTTGGAATGCTGCAGACCTAGGACAACTAAGTGCTTTACAAAGGATAATCATAAAAACCAAGTGTGGCTGCACAGCCATCTTCTGATTACTCAGTAGAGCACTCCCTTCCATAGGGAAATTGTAACTGGGACACAAGTGGGTCAACCTTTATATGGTACACAGAGAAGATGTGATCCACTGTCTGCACTTTCTGAATTGGTTTGTTGTGGTTCTCCTTTAAAGTATTCTCTCTGGGATGCTTTCCAGAGGCAGACAAGATGGAGAGGGATGTTCCTTACAGCAGGGTAGTCCCCAGCCTGGAACCCCTAAAACAGAGACACCAAGAGGTGTGACCTTTCTGCCCCTGGCTGTCATCAGGCCCACTGAATGAGTAATCAGGGAAGGACAAAAGGCTGTGCCTCACCCAAGGAGTCCACTTTGCTTTGCACAGCTCAGTTGGCCTTCCCACCCTTCACGGCACCATCTTACAAAGGAGATAGATTGGTAATCAGCAGCCTACGGCTTAGCAAAAGCAGCATTGAATTTCCTATTATGGTTCAGCAAATACAATCTTGCAAAACCCCTGAATGTTACCAGTCATGGCATGCAATACATACAGCTCATGCTACCCACCATAGACAGAGTAACTCTGTAAAAATGTGTTTACCCAAAGAAATTAATGGCAGGCAGCGTGAGTTATGGTGTGGGTTGTATGCATTACATAACCCAACTGGCTGTTAGGGATTTGTATCTACTGAACCGTAGCTAAGCTATAATTGTGTTTCTTTCAGTGAAGTTCTATGTTTTTCAGGATGCACTTAATTCACCAGTCATGTACCAATTTAGTGCTGTGCAAGGTTGGCCATAGGCCCTGCGCCCAACCACCGCTGGCTGCCAGCCTTCATGTCGCACAACATTAGGTCATGCACAATAGCGGTTGGCTAAAAGGCCTGACATTTTGCAAGACATGTAGTGTGTGCATCCGCTGAGAGTCTTTTCTGAACCGTAGCCTTTTCTTTTTTTTACAAAAATCTCCAAATACCTGAAAATGTTAACTTTTCGACAAAATTCCCCAATAAAAAATGGCAGCCATGAATAATTTGATTTTACCATAGGAAACAACTTGTTCTGCTTTTTGTAAAGATTTTACACACCTCTGAGAACCCCCAGCATCAGCAGTGGGTTTTAAACATTATTGTTTAACGCCTTGGGTGCGGCCGCGATTCTGCGCCTGTGCGGCACTTCTAAAGAGTGGGCGGGTTCATCACGGCCCCCAGCCATCATCAGCACACAAGCACCGTGATGCATGACGGCTGGGGGCCGTCATCAGCATGGAAGGGGTTAATACACTACATAGAGTGGGTTCTCAGTCAATCCTTGCCAATGATTTCGTTTTTTGTTTCTTTAATCGCTAGCTTTCCTCCTTTGTCCTTGTTCTGGAGCAGAGCTTGTTTGACAGTGTTTTTCAATGGTTAAAGTGTATCCTTTCACTACTGACAACTACAGAACTTCTTTTCTGTTTTCCTTCCCCATCTATCTGTGGACTTTCCTCTACCTTAATGCACTCCTGCTATTTCCTTGATTTTTGAATCTCCTTCATCATGCTTCTCACACCAGTCCTTCCTCCATCCTTTACAGCAAACCTGGTGGCTGGCTACATCCTCCTAATACGTAGCAGGAGGACTTTTGGACGACACTATCACACAAAACAGGAACCCGTTGATCCTGGCAGGCGACTACAATTGCCCACTTGACCTGTCCTTAGACCGTTCTGGCCCACCACTCCCCCATGCGCCCCCATACACAGTTAGCAGACTTTCAGAAATGTGTCCACCAATGGGCGTGAGGGGATGTGTGGTGAAGCACAGGTTTATTCCTACTATTCACCGGTACATGGCCTGTACTTGAGCCTTGATCACAGTTTCTTCGCAGCCACCTTTCTTGACTTCATACACCAAGCTGATTACCTTGGCCGCCTACTTTGCGATCACAATGCACACATGGTCGACATGTCGTGGAGTGCTCTGCTACCCCATGTCGCCCACATGACGACTGCCTAGAGAGACGTTGGAGGATCCTACCTTCCAGGAGTCTCATGGCAAGTGCATCACCAATACTTTTCCGACAATCAAGGAAAGGTGTCCTCTAGGGCAGTTCAGTGGGATGCATTTAAGACGGTCACCGAGGAACACTGCACACAGGAAATAAATGGTGACCGTAAGATAGCCAAATCCATGCACCAGATAGGATACCTGGAGAAAACTGTGGTCCTGGACACCTCAAGCAGAGAAGCGCTCGCTGAGGCCAAAACCCACTGCATGATCCTCCTAGAACAACTGCGCTGTTTCAATTTAAAGCCTATGAAGCCAGAACACACTGAGAAGGGAGGCTAAATCAGGCCGACTTATTACTTGGTTGGTCTGCCAGGATCTCCATACTGGGTCATCCTCGAGATATTCTAGCCCTCTGGTACCAACCTCCACACCCAACGAGCTCTCCTACATGCCTTCTTCGTCTACTAATCCTCGGTTTATGTGCCGACTCTGAATCCCCATGCGGAGGAGGTCAGATCGTTCCTATCAGGGTGCCCCTTCTGAAGGTCACATCCATTAGCAGTGAAGAACTGGATGAACCCCTTACCCTTTCACGAGATCATCATTGCCAGGAATAAAACCCCTCTGCTGGACGGTCTCCCAATTGAATACTATAATACCTTCCGCTCTCTCCTTGCTCCCTTCCTAGTGGAAATGTACAAAGAAGCTCTACATACAAAGAGGCTGCTGCCATCCATATGTGACTCTCTACTCATATCGCTACTGAAACCGGAAATAGCCCTGACGGTGCTCACTTCTTACCCCGACTGCTATATTGGGCATGGACTGTAAGATCCTGAGGAAGATCCTGGCTCAGCGTTATGCCCAGATCCTGCCGGCCCTAGTACACCCTGACCAAAATGGCTTTGTTCCTGGACTTTTGATAATGTATGCCGCCTGTTCCATCTGATAGACCAAGCCCTCCAGTAGTTCCCCTACGCAGCTTGTCTCATTGTGGACCTGGAAAAGGCTTTTGATACTGTAGAATGGGACTACCTTTTCCAGATGCTGTCCACCGTGGGGGTAGGTGAAGGCCTATGTGCCTACACACAGCTGCTATTTGTGTCTGCCCGTGCTGACACATTATCTCGTAAGATCTACAACACATGCTGTTGTCCTGGCCTACCCTCACTATATACTGGCATTCGATCCAAGCAACACTCCGGGAGGTGACAGAACTCCCTGACATATACACTTGGGAGACCTTTTCTCTCTACATTTTTAAACATGTGAAGCGCTTGGCAGTGAGGGCGCATTTTGTCAGCCTCGCTCTGCTCCTCGCCAAACTTGCCATCACCCTGCACTGGCGAACAAATCAGGCCCTTCAAATCGAGGCCTGGTATGAAGCGATACAGCACTGGGGGAGGACTGAAAGTGAGGCCCTGCACTTCGAAGCAGGCCGGCACATACGCAAACACCCCATCTCCCCCACATGGGACCCTCTCCTCACCCACTTTCTCCAATTAACTCAGAATGACGTCATGTCCCCGGCTCGCAGCCCCCTCCCCCGAGCCTCCTTCCCCTCCGATACCTTCAGCTCATTAATCTGTTCTTCCCTCGCCCCACCAATGCTGGACCCACTGGCCTTTCCCCTGTTCCCTCAGCACCCCAGCCCCTCCCTCCCAGCAGTTACGCTATCCTAGACATAACCACACTTGTTCGGCAGTTGCACTCCTTGGGGGAGATTTACAAGGAACTGACACATCTGCATAGATGCGTCGGTTTCCTTGTGTCACCTCCAAATGTCTTTGCGCCTTCTTGGATGCGCTGTATTTACAATACAGTGCACCATGGCAGGGATTTAAATCCCCTCGAGCTTCGAAAAGCCTTTGTTTTATTTGTTAGAAAAATTCTGCCCTCTAGTGGCAGAATGTTCTAATAACCTTATAGCCCTTGGTAGCAGGGCTATACCGGCTATTAAAGTCCCGTCCCTTGTTAAAGTGCCTTGCCTTCGGCTCGGGCCTTTAACGCAGGAGCGGGCCTTTAATAGCCGTATAGCCCGCTACGGAATGAGATCTAAGTGCATAAATGTCAGTGGGACTGCGTTCCTGCAGGCGAGAGAGTCCTAGGTGCAGCTAGTCTGGGGGCTGGTATGCAAACAGATGAGGGGATGTATGCAAGTGGCTGAAGAGGTAGGTGCAAATGGGTTAGAGAGAGATTGGTGCCTACAGGTTATAGGGCTATATACACACAGGTAAGAACTGCTAAAAACCCACGTGTGGAGGTTAGATATACAGAGATGAAAGGGAACTACAGGCATACAGGTGAAAGTGGGGTTACGTGCACATAGGGTGACCTCAGAAATACGGGAGGTGGGTCCTCTGTTGCCTTTGTCTAGGTTGGCACTATAAAAATACCATTTAAACACATAATATACTTACACTGAGTATTGGTGCACACAGGCAAAATGTGGCTAGGTGCCCAGAGGGGAGTGGATCCTGTGCCCACACGCAGCAGATGTAGGTGGAACATGCACCCAGGTGGCGTATGACTTAGTGAAGAAATATGAGAAGTGTCTACATGTACGCATCGTTGTGCACACAAGCAAGAAGTGGCTAGGAGCACAAACGTTTAACAAAAATGTTTCTGTTGGGTAGCACATAATAATAAGGTACTAAGAGGCAATTCAGTTTGAGGCGTGCACTATATATGTAGAACTAGCATAATTCATGTATCTCATTTGTGTCCAAAGTAGGTGCAGGAAGGCTGCACCATGTCGGATTTTTAGTATACACATTCAATACATTTTAATAGGATTAATCCAACTGCAACTCGGTTGCAAATTCATTGGTTAACCTGAAAGTTATGACATATATTTTGGGTTTTTCTGTTCTGAAAAATGTATTTATTTGGCATAAAAATAAAGGTATAAGCTACATAAATAAGTGCTGGTACTAATATGCTATGCTCAGAATAGGCACATGGATTTCCTGTGCATGCAGTCAGTTGTGACTGGGAATTGTATGTGAGGAGAGTGTCTGCGGTTTTGTATGGGTATATTTGCATTCTTTGTTCAGATTTGCTTCTATAAAGGGAGCTTACACATGTGTCCCACCCTTGGTCAAACGTCGATCAATGCTTATGCTATTATGAGTCAGCACCAGCATGTTGGATTATGCCTGGACATCTATTTGTTTTGACTTGCTTTACGGAGATTCTGCCTGTGCTTTTTAGAATGTATTTTGGTTGTTGAGGCTATTTCCCTGTGTGCTACGGTTGTGCTTAGTCAAATTATGGTGCATGAGTCTGTGCCTAAGCACTTGTAGCCTTGTGTGAAAGGAAGATGGCGGCAGCTGATCAGTGGCGTAACAAAACTTGAGGGGGCCCCCCTGCAAACTACATGGAGGGGGCCCCCCTCCCATCCTCCGTGCCAGTCTAGAGCCCTCAGGCGAGCGACCCGCCGTACTGCAGGGGATGCGGGCGATTGTTACACCACTGTCACCAATACAGCCGTTATAAGTAACACTGGATGTTGGAGTTAAAGGTTGGGCTTAGTCTGCCTGCATAGCTATCATAGGTGGTGGTCCATTCATTACAGGGTTCCTGCCATCAGTACGCCAGGGAAGTTTGCCCAATTTTAGGTGGGTTTCCTGATGCAGACTCCTGTCAGGATATACAACATCTGGCCCACTCATCGTTCAGTTTTGACAAAAGTGCATCCACTGCTCCTTCTCGTTTCCGTTTTAAAACATTAGACAAAGCGACAATGCAGTATTTCAAAAGCAGATGTAACTACAAAGAGCACATTTTGATAATACATTTTTATTAGTAGACAATAGCAATCTTAAGAGGCATTGCATAGCTTCATACACACTGTGACCCCAATTCCATCACAGTCTCTCTCTCTCAATGAGTCAGTCTCTTTCTCTCTGTCATACAGTCTCTCTCAGTCAGTCTGTCAGTCAGTCAGTCTGTCAGTCAGTCTCTCTCTCTCTGTCAGTCTGTCAGTCATTTGGTCTCTCTCTCTCTCTCTCTCTCTCTCTCTCTCTCTCCCTCTCTCTCTCTGTCAGTCTCTCTATCTCTTTGTTTCTGTCAGTCAGTCAGTCTCTCTCCGTCAATCAGTCTCTCTCTCTCTTTCAGTTTCTCAGCCAGTCAGTCTCTCAGTCAGTCAGTATTCAGACTCTCAGTCAGTCAGTCTCTACTCTCTCTCCATTCTATCTCTCTCTCTCCATCCTCTCTCAACTCTGTCCACTCTATCTCCACTGTGTCTCTCTCCACTGTCTCTCCCTCCACTCTCTCCCTCCACTGTCTCTCTCTCCACCATTTCTCTCTCCACTTTCTCTCCACTCTCTCTCCACTCTCTCTCCACTGTCTCTCTCTCCACTGTCTCTCCACTGCCTCTCACTCTCCCTACTCTCTCTCCTCTCTCTCTCTCCACTCTCTCTCCACTGTCTCTCTCTCCACTGTCTCTCCACTGCCTCTCACTCTCTCTACTCTCTCTCCTCTCTCTCTCTCCCTTCTCTCTCTCTACTCTCCCTTCTCTCTCTCTACTCTCTCTCCACTCTCTCTACTCTCTCTCCACTCTCTCTACTCTCTCTCCACTCTCTCTCCACTCTCCCTACTCTCTCTCCACTCTCCCTACTCTCTCTCCACTCTCTGCACTCTCTCTCCACTCTCTCCACTCTCTCTCTCCCCACTCTCTCCACTCTCTCCCTCCCCCACTCTCTCCACTCTCTCTCACGCTCTCTACTCTCTCCCCACTCTCTCTCCACTCTCTCTCCACTCTCTCTCTCCACTCTCTCTCTCCACTCTCTCTCTCCACTCTCTCTCTCCACTCTCTCCACTCTCTTCACTCTCTCTCTCTCCACTCTCTCGCTCCACTCTCTCTCTCCTCTCTACTCTCGTGCCACTCTCTCTCCACTCTCTCTACTCTCTCCTCTCTCTCCACTCTCTCTCTTCACTCTCCCCACTCTCTCCTCTCTCTCCACACTCTCCTCTCTCTCCACTCTCTGCCTCCACTCTCTCTCTTCACTCTCTCCACTCTCTCTCTCCACTCTCTCTCTCCACTCTCTCTCCACCCTCTCTCTCTCCACTCTCTCTCCACTCTCCGCTCTCCACTCACTCTCTCTCCACTCTCTCCACTCTCTCTCTCCACTCTCTCTCTCTCCACTCTCTCTCTCCACTCTCTCTCCACTCCCTCTCTCCACTCTTTCTCCCTCCACTCTCTCTCCACGCTCTCTCTTCCACTCTCTTGCCACTCTCTCTCCCTCCCCACTCTCTCTCCTCTCTCTCTCCAGTGTCTCTCCCTCCACTGTCTCTCGCTCCACTGTCTCTCTCTCCACTGTCTCTCTTTCCACTGTCTCTCCACTCCCTCTCCACTCTCTCTCAACTGTCTCCCTCCTCTGTCTCCCTCCACTCACTGTCCACTCTCCCTATCCCTTCTCTCTCTCTACTCTCCCTTCTCTTTCTACTCTCCCTACACTCTCTCCACTTTCTCCACTCTCTCTCACTCTCTACACTGTCTCTCTCCACTGTCTCTCTTTACTGTCTCTCTTTCCACTGTCTCTCTCCACTCTCTCTCCACTCTCTCTCAACTCTCTCTCCACTCTCTCTCCACTCTCGCTCTCAACTCTCGCTCTCCACTCTCGCTCTCGACTCTCTACTCTCTCTCTCTCCACTCTCTCCACTCTCTCTCTCAACTCTCTCTCCACTCTCTCTCTCTCCACTCTCTCTCTCCACTCTCTCTCTCCACTGTCTCTCTCCACTCTCTCTCCACTCTCTCTCTCTCCACTCTCTCTCTCCACTCTCTCTCTCTACACTCTCTCCACTCTCTCTCTCTCTCCACTCTCTCTCTCCTCTCTACTCTCTTGGCATTCCCTCTCTACTCTCTCTCTACTCTCGCTCTACTCTCGCTCTACTCTTGCTCTACTCTCGCTCTACTCTCGCTCCTCTCTCTCTCCACTCTCTCTCTCCACACTCTCCACACTCTCTTCACTCTCTCTCACTCTCTATCACTCTGTCCACTGTCTCTCTCCACTGTCTCTCTCTACTGTCTCTCTCTCCACTCTCTCTCTCTCCACTCTCTCTCTCGCCACTCTCTCTCTCCACTCTCTCTCTCCACTCTCTCTCCACTCTCTCTCCACTCTCTCTCCACTCTCTCTCTCTCCCCACTCTCTCTCACTCTCTCTCCCTCCACTCTCGCTCTCCACTCTCACTCTCCACTCTCTGTCTCTCTCCACTGTCTCTCTTTACTGTCTCTCTCTCCACTCTCTCTCTCTCCACTCTCTCTCTCTCCACTCTCTCTCTCCACTCTCTCTCTCTCCACTCTCTCTCAACTCTCTCTCCACTCACTCTCTCTCTCCACTCTCTCTCTCCACTCTCTCTCCACTCTCTCTCTCTCCACTGTCTCTCTCCACTCTCTCTCTCTCCACTCTCTCTCTCTCCACTCTCTCTACACTCTCTCCACACTCTCTTCACACTCTCTCCACACTCTCTCCACACTCTCTCACTCTCTATCACTCTCTCCACTGTCTCTCTTTACTGTCTCTCTTTCCACTGTCTCTCTCCACTCTCTCTCCACTCTCTCTCTCTCCACTCTCTCTCTTCACCCTCTCTCTCCACTCTCTACTCTCTCCACTCTCTACTCTCTCCACTCTCCACTCTCTCTACTCTCTCCTCTCTCCTCTCTCTCTCTCTCTCCACTCTCCACTCTCTCTACTCTCTCCACTCTCCACTCTCTCTACTCTCTCCTCTCTCCACTCTCTACTCTCTCCACTCTCTACTCTCTCCACTCTCCACTCTCTCTACTCTCTCCTCTCTCCTCTCTCTCTCTCTCCACTCTCTCTCTCTCCACTCTCTCTCTCTCTCTCCACTCTCTCTCTCTCTTCACTCTCTCTCCACTCTCTCTCTCTCCACTCTCTCTCTCTCCACTCTCTCCACACTCTCTCCACACTCTCTCCACACTCTCTCACTCTCTATCACTCTCTCCACTGTCTCTCTTTACTGTCTCTCTTTCCACTGTCTCTCTCCTCTCTCTCTCCTCGCTCTCGCCACTCTCGCTCTCTCCACTCTCGCTCTCTCCACTCTCGCTCTCCACTCTCGCTCTCCACTCTCTACTCTCCACTCTCTACTCTCTACTCTCTCTACTCTCTCTCTCTCCACTGTCTCTCTTTACTGTCTCTCTCTCCACACTCTCTCCAATGTCTCTCTCTCCACTCTCTCTCCACTCACTCTCGCTCTCCACTCTCGCTCTCCACTCTCGCTCTCTCCACTCTCTCTCTCTCTCATTCTCTCTCACTCCACTCTCGCTCTCTCCACTCTCGCTCTCTCCACTCTCTCCACTCTCGCTCTCTCCACTCTCGCTCTCTCCTCTCCCTTCACTCTCGCTCTCTCCACTCTCGCTCTCTCTCCACTCTCTCCTCTCTCTCCACTCTCTCTCTCTCTCCACTCTCTCTCTCTCTCCACTCTCTCTCTCTCTCCACTCTCTCTCTCTCTCCACTCTCTCTCTCTCCACTCTCTCTCTCCACTCTCTCTCTCTTACTCTACTCTCTCTCACAAAGTAGTGTGCGTTGCCATGGGCAGTCTACAGAAATGTTTCCAGGGGGCACATTTTTTACTTCATCATCATCCCCCTTGCACTCTTCTCCCCTCTGCCTTGCACCCTTCTCGTCCTCTCCCTTGCACCCTTCTCCCCCTCCGCCTTGCACCCTTTTCTACCTTGCACCATTCTTCCGTCTGCCTTGCACCCTTCTCCCTTGCACCCTTCTCCCCTCTGCCTTGCACCCTTCTCCCCTCTGCCTTGCACCCTTCTCCCATCTGCCTTGCACCCTTCTCCCATCTGCCTTGCACCCTTCTCCCCTCTGCCTTGCACCCTTCTCCCCCTCTGCCTTGCACCCTTCTCCGCCTTGCACCCGTCTCCCCCTCCGCCTTGCACCCTTCTCATCTCTGCCTTGCACCCTTCTCCCCTCTGTCTTGCACCCTTCTCCCCTCTGCCTTGCACCCTTCTCCCCTCTGCCTTGCACCCTTCTCCCCTCTGCCTTGCACCCTTCTCCTCTCCGCCTTGCACCCTTCTCCCCTCCACCTTGCACCCTTCTCCCCTCCGCCTTGCACTCATCTCCTCTCTGCCTTGCACCCTTCTCCTCTCTACCTTGCACCCTTCTCCTCTCTACCTTGCACCCTTCTCCCCTCTGCCTTGCACCCTGCTCGGCCCCCCCTTACCACCCTGCGGACGCCCACATGGTGCTTCTAACAAGAGTGCTTACCTGAGGGCACCATTTTGCTGCCTCATCTCTTCTCATATGAGCTTTGCTCGGAGAATGCTCTCTCTGGGGGCCCCACTCCCACCCTTGTCAGGGTCCTGAGCAGTGCTCTGTGCTGCCTCCTGCTCTCTCTCTGGGGCCCCCACCCCCGTCCTTGTCAGGGTCCTGAGCAGTGCTCTGTGCTGCCTCCTGCTCTCTCTCTGGGGCCCCCACACCCGTCCTTGTCAGGGTATTGAGGAGTGCTCTGTGCTGCCTTATGCTCTCTGGGGCCCCCACCCTTGTCCTTGTCAGGGCCCTGAGCAGTGCTCTGTGCTGCATCCTGCTCTCTCTCTGGGGCACCCACCCCCGTCCTTGTCAGGGTCCTGAGCAGTGCTCTGTGCTGCCTCCTGCTCTCTGGGGCCCCCACCCCTGTCCTTGTCAGGGTCCTGAGCAGTGCTGTGTGCTGCCTACTGCTCTCTCTCTGGGGCCTCCAGCCCGTCCTTGTCAGGGTCCTGAGCAGTGCTCTGTGCTGCCTCCTGCTCTCTCCCTGCCCCCCCTCCTTATCAGGGTCCCGAGCAGTGCTCTGTGCTGCCTCCATCTCGCTCCCCCCCCCCTCCTTGTCAGGGTCCCGAGCAGTGCTCTATGCTGCCTCCTGCTCTCTCTGGGGCCCTCACCCCCGTCCTTGTCAGGGTCCCGAGCAGTGCTCTGTGCTGCCTCCTGCTCTCTCTGGGGCCCCCACCCCAGTCCTTGTCAGAGTCCTGAGCAGTGCTTTGTGCTGCCTCCTGCTCTCTCGCTGGGCCCCCACCCCCATCCAGGTCAGGGTCCCGCTCTGTGCTGCCTCCTGCTCTCTCGCTGGGCCCCCACCCCCATCCTTGTCAGGGTCCCGCTCTGTGCTGCCTCCTGCTCTCTGGGGCCCCCACCCCCATCCTTGTCAGGGTCCCGCTCTGTGCTGCCTCCTGCTCTCTGGGGCCCCCACCCCCATCCTTGTCCTTGGCTCTTCTGAGGAGCAGAGCCCTGTGGGGAATGCTGTCTCTGGGCCCCAACCCCCATCCTCTTTCCGGGCCTGGCAACGGCCGTTTTGTGGTCCCTAAATACAAACTAGCGCGAATTGGGGGGAAATCCTTCACATACCTAGGACCATCATACTGGAACTCCCTCCCAATCTCACTTAGAAATGAAACAAACTACTCCAGTTTCCGCAAGTTGCTAAAAACCAGGCTGTTTGACAAATAAGATGCCCATGCTCCACCCTGTCAAGGCTTCTATCTGCGCTGGGAAACCCTTTTTGGGTAGCTGTCGCGCAATACAAATTCTAATAATAAATATAAATAAATGTTGATACTTTGTTTCTCTTCAGTCAGAGGGAGGGGGCGAGGGGCTTAGGGCAAGCTGCAGACAGCCTGCACCTGCTTTGGAGGGAGAGCAAGCCTCTCTCACGGAAGAGCTGAGGGGGGCGGGCTTCATTTACTGAAGAGAGTGGGGCCCCCCCACACCATGGGGGCTGTGGGGGCGTTTGTAACGCCCCTGCAGCTGATCCGTGTTGTTTGGGCTATACTGATGGCTTTGGTGGTTGATCCCCTGCAACACCATCACAACAGCCCAGTCAATATGTGGCTGATAACTAAAGTACATTTTTATCTACTTTAGAATACTTTTGTTGTTTATTTCTCTCAGTTATCATATATTTATAAATTTTTAGTGATGTCACTTTCTTTCATGATGAAAGGGTCAATGCTTGTGTGACATCACTTGCTGTGACATCATCAGGGTCAAATGTCAAATTATGTCACTTCCTGCGATATCACTGGGGGTCAAAGGGCATGTGACGTCACTTCTGCGACCACAGGCAATTTGATGCTTCTACGTCCATGCTGTACAGATAAGATGAGAAATGCCTAGAGTCCTCACTGAAAAAGCATGGAGTTGGGGAGAGGGTCTGGCACATGGCACCCCCCAAGCTCCGAGCCTGGTAGGACGACAGTGGTCGCAGTGCCCTAAATTCAGAGCTGAGCATTGGCAAAGCTAGACCGACTGGCTTTGCATTGCTTGCGACAGACAGACTGCACTCGTTATGTCCACTTTAACCCCTTAAGTGCTGATGACGGAACCGCTCCGTCATCAGCTGCAGTGGCGCTGTGCTGATGACGGAGCGGTTCCGTCATGGCCCGCCCGCTGCTCATGCGCGGCGCAAATTCCGCGCCTGCGCTGAGCGTTCTATTGAGCGGGCGGGCCGTGACGGAACCGCTCCGTCATAAGCATAGCGCAACCGACGCTGGTGATGGCGCGGTTCCGTCACCAGCATGCGCCTGCCGCTCTTCCGCCCCTCCCCCTTAGCACTGCGGCGGAATAGCCACCGCAGTGAAGGGGTTAAACATTACACATGTGTGTTTTGAACACGCAAAGCCTACATTTATGTGTACCTCTGGTTGTGCACGTGCAAACCCATTTGAAACAGTTCCCATCAGATACTTGGGGGCAGATTTACTATAACTGGCGCATCCCTGCATATCAGCAGGGATGCGCCAGTTATTGTGCCCCGCAGCTCCGCCACCCTGAATGTGCCGCATTTACAATGCGGTGCACCATGGGGCAAAAACTGCACAGATGCGTCACACATCTGTGCCGTAAAAGCGGTGCATTGCTGGAGTTGCGTTTTAAGCGTGACGCAGCTCTAGCAATGCTCTGGGGGGCCCTATCTCCACAATGCTGCGTCAATCCTTACGCCTGCTTCAAGCAGGCGCAGGGTTTTGACGCAGCATGGGCCTAAAAGTGACTGATTGAAATCTTGTAGATTTCACTCAGCCACATTTGGGAGGCGTTCCTGCACCGGAACACCCCCTCGCCCCCTGTGATGGAACGCGTCCTTCTGGCGCAGGGCTTTACAACGTGACACATCTGGGAAATGTGTCAGGTTGTAAATACCCTGCCCCATGGCGCATCTTTTGCGCCGCTGCTGCGTCACAAAAGTGATGCAACGGCAGCGTAAAAGAGGCGCAGGGGACTTGTAAATCTGCCCCTGGGTCTCCAGAGCGGAAGATGCGGTTATGTATGTCTCTAGGAAAACAGCCTGGAGTGGAAAACTCCAGAACCTGTTTTCTAGAACGTTCCCTAGGCCATGCAATGATGCCGGTTACTGTGCTCCCAATTAAAACTGGCCCGGCCTACGCTTAGTTCATTAATACATAAATAAATAAATACGTAAAGAAATAAATATTCGCAACGCGCAATAGCTCTATAAAGAGTTCAAAGGCAGCCAGGATGTTGTTCGGAATATCTCACTGTTCCAGTACAGTTTTTCAGGTCACTGCCACTGAAGCCGACACGGCTTTAATGCAGAAAGACAATTACACGCCATGGCAACAGATAACCTCTATTTTTCTCAAATGTAAAGTACAGCTTTGGCTGCACTTTTCTTTATTTTGCTGAATAATAATGGCAGAAAGATGGTGTTTGTGCTGTTTCTTCGTCTTTCATCTTGATGTACAAACGCGCAGCTGTAATTTCCCTTCTGTTCTTTCACTGGTGCTTGTGAAGAATGTGTCTTCCCTGATAAGTTAAGTGGTTTCCATTTCCATTTGCAATGGCATGCCATGAAGATGGTGGGATTCTAACCCGTCTGGGCTGGGATCTATTACGGATGCACCTAAAATGAACAAAGCCAATAGGTCTGGGGTGAAGTAGTTGTGAAAAGCTTTAATGTGTTGAGCCTAATGAAAGGTTCAAATGTAGCGAGAGGAGAGAGAAAGAAAAGACTGTGGGCCTTATTATGATGTCGGGTGGACACCGTATCGGTATGGGAACCACTCGACCATAGGTCGGCGGTTCCGCATACCTAATTACAATGCAACGGCACATGGTGCAGTTTCAAGCTCCCATTTCCCTATGGGAGCTTGTGCTGCAGCTTTAAACCGGCTGTAGCACAAGCGCCCATAGAAAAATGGGAGTTTCTGTGAATGTAAATGTAAATGTACATGAATTTATATAGCGCAAATCACCACTGGTTTCTAAGCGCTTGCTTAGGGAACCCGTCCTGGTATTCCCCTGTGAGATAACCCCAGCAGGGTATCCGCAAGGTATCCCGCCGCGAGGGGCCGTTGTGGAGATTAAGCAAGCTATTGCCCAGAGTCGCAGAGTGTGAACCCATTAATCGAGTAGGCACCGGAGCGAGAATTGTCGAGTCCATGGACATATTAGGACTCAAGACCCCGCCGAGCCGGGAATTGAACCCTGGTCCCGGGCTGACCTCTGCTTCCAGGTCTGCCTCCTCTAACCAGTGAGTCACACCGTGTGGCAGGCACCCTGTGTGGCAGGCATGGTGCAGGGATTCTCTGCCCCAAACAGGAGGCCGCAGGGAGAAAGGACCCCCATAGTTGCTTTCTGACAGACTTTCCATGTCGGAAAGCCCGGCATGGAAAGACTGTTGGAAACCAAAATCGTAATCCCTACGGTGAAAACACCCTCCTTATGGATTACTTGCCACTCTCCAACTGACCGCTGGAATGACTGACCAGATTAACTTTCGACCGCCTGCATGATAAATTGAAACCGCAAAGAGGCTCGAAGGGGTTCGGAAAGCCTCCGACCTGAGTCGAAGGCTTTCCGAGTCTCATCATAATCAGGCCCTAAGTGTCTGTCTGATCCTACCTGGTACAGGTAGTTTTGCTGTGTCATGCTTTTTCTGTTGGCCTGGCCTATATATGTACATTTTGTCAGAAGAATGACCTTGGATATTAAATGAACACAAACATCCTCTCTTTTTTGATGTTAAACATAATGGAGATCTCCTCGGATAGAACCATGCTATGTATAAACAGAGATGGTCTCTTTGAGTAGTGCAGACACTATTAAATGCAGTTTTCGATGAAATGTTCAAGTCCAAGATGACATAGTTGGCGAAGAAGACGCATGGCTCAGCCAAGATTGCATAGTGCTTGGCCAAGGTCGTGCAGCTCACAAATCACACAATTCTGAGTCCTGATGACCCAGCTGTGGGCAAACATATGCCGAGCACTGAAACTGAGGAGGTTAGAGTCTTGTCAAGTGTTTTCCTCAATCTTGCAGCCATTAAAGGGTTTTCTGGTTGACCAGGTGCGCTGCAATCAATTGCATGTCCCTATGTGACACATAAGGCCTTATTTACAACAAAATGATGCAGCATGGCGCAGCAAGCCATTTTGCTGCGCTGAGCTGCGTCATTTTAAAAGCACGCGGAGGCGTTATATTGACAAAAATATGATGCATCCCTGTACTTTCCTCTGTGCTGGCGCACAATTGGCTGCCATGTGCCAACGCAGGCACCCTTGAATCATGGTGCAAGGGTGCCGGCATTGCTGGGATGATTGTTTTTGTGCAGGAACGGACACCTTCCTGCTCAAATACTATTTTTGATAGTGTTTTCCTCTTTCTATGTGTAATGCACCACGGATAGAAAGAGGAAAAACCGAGGAGAAATAAAAGTATTTCTCCTCGTTGCGCCTCCTTACGCCTCCCCTGGGGAGGCATCAGATTCTGACGCATTCCCAGGTTTCCAAGATGTGGATTTGGGAATGAGGCAGAATCCATGGGTGTTGCATGGGAACACCCACAGAAACACCCGTGGAACTTTCAAGCAAAGGGATGCGTGAAAAAGGGGCTGTAAATATGGGGAAGCACACTGAGCCGCCTGTGCGTCAAAAAAAGGGATGCACTGGCAGTGCAAGGGGCTTGTAAATAAGCCCCAACGTTTTTTTACCCTCTTCGCCAGTTTAGACCAATTTGTTGTGACTGGGCGATATGTTTCATTGCCGCACAAAAACATACTGGCTAATTCATCAGGGCATGAGGACCGGTATTCACCCAATTGTGCACTGGATCATATGAACCCAGGTGAACACCTACCTGTAGGCCCTACGAAAAGGTTTCTCGACAAAAGTTGTGGCAGATCGCGTTTGTGACCATATGAAACATGTGGTTGTATGACGTTTCAACGCATACTTTTACAACGCATACCTTTACAACGCAACATCCATTACAACGCATTCCATTACAACGCATGCCATTACAACAAATTCTTTTAAACTACCTTTACAACGCATTCCATTACAACGCATACCATTACAACGCATAACATTACATTGAATGTATGGTAAGTATTGGATAGTGTAGGGGTAAAAATTACATTTCTAACTCCAGGGAATGCAACAGTAGGGTAAGTGTTGGATAGTGTAGGTATGCGTTGTAATGGTATGCTTTGTAATGACGGCGTTGTAATGACATGCGTTGTAATGGTATGCGTTGTAGTGTCATGCGTTGTAATGGTTGCGTTGTAATGGCATGCGATGTAATGGATGTTGCATTGTAAAAGTTTTGTTGTAATGGTAGTGTGTTGTAAAGGTTATTTCCCAAAACATGTCAGCCCTTCACAACAAAATGGCCTAAACATGCAATTTTGTATTTTTAATCATGAGCATAGGCATAGAATAAAGATGTGCGTAATATGCAATAATTGACTCATTTTTAGTATTTTTGTAAGGAACACAGCAATGTAATTTCTTCCTTAATGAGGACCGACAGGAGGTTGATGTTTTTTGGTTTAAAGAGAAATTACACTCAGGAAGCACCATTATCTTCAGACATGGTGTTGGTTCCTTCTGTAAATATTGGAAAGCAGACTATGATAAAGCTATCAAGTTGGTGAGTAACAGCCAACCAGCCTATGGTGGTGGCTTACGTTAAGGCCCTTCCTATATATAATATACCTTTTATGAATTTTTGATTTATATGTCTTTAGACACCGAACTTGAAAAAAGTATCACACCTGGGTACAGGATCGGATCAATGTAGTACCCAGAAAATGTAACTAGCCTCCACTTTGAACTGAATCACTGATGCCACCAAGCAAGCGAAGCTTCGATAGAACAGCTTCTTTGTCACTTTCATCCATGCATCTATCCATTCATTCTTTCACTATTCCATCTACCTGCTGATTTCAACAATTTCAACTTTACATTTTGTCATCCATTTATTCTTACAGCCATCATTCAATTTATCCCCATTTCATCCATTCTTTCATCCATCCACCTATCTGTCCAGTCATCCAATCTTCCATCCATCATCCATCCATCCAATTTACCATCCGTCCACTCTGCCACCCATCCATCGATCTACTCTGCCATCCATCCCTCACAACATTCTGCCATCCATCCAAACCAACACTTGGCCATCTATCACTCATCCAGCCACCCACTTTGCCTTCCATCCATCAACCCATCCACATCCACACTGCCATCTATCCCCTCTTCCATTCGTTCATCCATCCATCCATCTTTCATCCATCTACCCTGCCATCCATCCACCTTTCAGATCTGCCATATGTCCATCCACCCTGCCATCAATCCAGCCACTCTGCCATCCATTTACTCATCTGTTTACCCGCTTTTCCATCCATCCTGAAACTCTGCCACCCTTTCACTTGTCCATCCACCTATCCATCGATCCCTTTACTCTGCCATCCTTTTACCTGTTCACCCACCTATCCATTCACTCACTCACTCATCCATCCATCATCCACCCACTCTTTTTATTCTGCTATCCTTCCACCTGTCCATCCACCTATCCATTCACTCACCCATTCACCCTACACCTTTACTTTGCCATCCTTCCACCTGTCCTTCCACCTATCTATCATTCACTTATCCTTTTACTCACTCATTCACATTCATCTACCCAATCTTCTTTTTACCATGGCATCCAATAATAATTTCTTTACCTGCTCTATATACTCAGTGTTGTTTTCCCTTGCTCTTGTTGCTATTCTATTGACTCTGTATTCAAGTGTTAATGATGAACTTTTGTCTGCCGAGTTGCAGACAGAAGGGGCCTAAAAAAAACACCATCCCCACTGCAGCTGCTAAAGCGTGGGTTCGCGACGCTCCTGGGTCTGACTCAAAAATGGTACCTGAGCTAGACCTCTCCCTGGTAAAGACTTTGGCTTGGGTTTGGTGCCCTAGATATATATATATATATATATATATATATATTTATATATATATATATATATATATTCACTGAAAAAACCGTAGGTTATAGACCATATATAGTTAGGAATTCGCATTTACAAAACCTTATTTTACTCACACAAAACCATTGAAATTCCATATATAGTTAGTTGCACTAACTATATATCGCGCACCCGCAATCCACTGCTGATGATGTCACATATTACATCATTCATGACATGGTCAGTGACATCACTGATGACATCACTGATGACATCTCAAATGACATCACTGATGACATCTCAAATGACATCACTGATGACATCACTGATGACATCTCATTTGACATTACTGATCACATCACTGATGATATCATTCATGTGATAATACGATGAACCTCTTCAGACTCTAATATAACCTTAGATACAATCAGTGTAAACAGACAATCACAGGCTGTCACTCATCCATGGAGTTACTCACACACCTAGTCAGTCATGCAAAGAATCAATCACACCTCCATTTCCTCAACTATACAGTTATACAAACTTTACTTATTCAAACATATACTAACACATATTTACTCTCTTATACAATCCCTGATACAAGTTCACAATGATCCATACAACCACTCACACATTCACTGGCTTTTATGCACAGTTATTTATATATGTCAACTCTCACATGTACTGTGTTTTACATATGAACTTACTTTGACATGTAGCACTGAGATATCCATTCACTCACCAATACACTCATGCACACAGTCAACCGCCCATACAGCTGTTTCCACATGCACTTTTGAAACCATACATCTAGTGAATCAACTGCTCACACATCTATGCACAGAGTCATACACCTCCCAGCCACCCACACACACACTCAGTCTCCCATACAAATACTTGGGCAACCAATCAATAACCCATATAGTTACTCATATAGCTACTTATCAACACATGCAACAGTTTACAGAACAACAGACATAATGATGCACAAATTAAGACAGTTTAGTCACTAACCCATGCACTCAGTGAGACACATTTAATCACTCACTCATACAGTCAGTCATGCACCTACTAAATCCTTCATCCAGACACTTATACATGCACTCATTCTTCAATATGTAAGACATATTTTAACTTTACAGAAACATACAGTCACTGGATGTTGTCATCCGTGATGTCATCAGTGATGTCATTTGAGATGTCATCAGTGATGTCATCAGTGATGTCACTGACCATGTCATGAATGATGTAATATGTGACATCATCAGCAGTGGATTGCGGGTGCGCGATATATAGTTAGTGCAACTAACTATATATGGAATTTCAATGGTTTTGTGTGAGTAAAATAAGGTTTTGTAAATGCGAATTCCTAACTATATATGGTCTATAACCTACGGTTTTTTCAGTGAATTTTCAAGGTTTTGTAAATGCTAATTCCTAACTATATATGGTCTATAACCTATGGTTTTTTCAGTGAATATATATATATACATACATATATAAACATATATCATCTGTATATCTATATAAATACAAACATAAATGCATGCATACATATACTTATATGCATACAGATGCATGTTATTTACATGAAAGTTGAAAAAACACTAATAAAAGCAAAGCTAAAAAGCCACCTCATTACAAACAGAATGGCTTTAACTTAAACGAGGGCGAGATCTATTGCATTTTCAATGCTTGTTTACTTTGGTTCCATCAAGAAGGCATTCAGATGTGTCACACATTTGCCATAAATTCTGAATGTTAGCACTCTAGTTGCACATTAGATCACTGTAGTAAAGCTACTGCTCACCAGGGACGTCTGCTGCTGGTATTCAAAGTGCATGTTTCAGTCTGCATGTCAGAATCTTTTTAATGAAATAGAAGAGGATTTGAGAAGTCACTCAAAATGATCCCTAATTTTTCTTTCTGAAGCACTAATCATACTTTCTATGGCAAAATTAACCCCCTCATGTTGTTCCTTTTTAAATTGAGTGTTTTCAGACTTACCACTTCATTCCAATCAAGATGGCTTCTGGTGTGCCATACTTTTGTCATAAGTAAGACTGTTAGCGCTCTAGTTGTTCTTTAGAACACTCTGGGGCATTCTGTCATTGGGCTATACTTGGGGTACATCTGGGTGATATTTGGGCTACATTTAGGCTCTTTTGTCTCTGGTGGCCATCTTGGGAGACTGTATGTCAGAATCTTTTAATGAAATTGAAGAGGGTTTGAGAAGTCACTCAAAATGTGCCCTAATTTTTCTTTCTGCAGCACTAATCATAATTCATATGGCAAAATATACCCCCTCATTTTGTTCCTTTTTAAATTAAATGTTTTAAGAGTTACCACTTTATTCCAATCAAGATGGCTTCAGGTGTGCCATACCTTTGTAATAAGTAGGACTGTTAGCGCTCTAGTTGTTCTTTAGAACACTCTGGGACATTCTGTCATTGGGCTATACTTGGGCTACATCTGGGTGATATTTGGGCTACATTTAGGCTCTTTTGTCTCTGGTGGCCATTTTGGGAGACTGCATGTCAGAATTTTTTAATGAAATAGAAGAGGATTTGAAAAGTCACTCAAAATGTGCCCTAATTTTTCTTTCTGCAGCACTAATAATACCTTCTATTGCATAATATACCCCCTCATTTTGTTCCTTTTTAAATTAAATGTTTTAAGAGTTACCACTTTATTCCCATCACGATGGCTCCAGGTGTGCTATACCTTTGTAATAAGTAGGACTGTTAGCGCTCCAGTTGTTCTTTAGAACACTCTGGGACATTCTGTCATTGGGCTATACTTGGGCTACATCTGGGTGATATTTGGGCTACATTTGGGCTCTTTTGTCTCTGGTGGCCATTTTGGGAGACTGCATGTCAGAATGTTTTAATGAAATAGAAAAGGATTTGAGAAGTCACTCAAAATGTGCCCTAATTTTTCATTCTGCAGCACTAATCATACTTTCTATGGCAAAATATACCCCCTCATGTTGTTTCTTTTTAAATTAAATGTTTTAAGAGTTACCACTTTATTCCAATCAAGATGGCTTCAGGTGTGCCATACCTTTGTAATAAGTAGGACTGTTAGCGCTCTAGTTGTTCTTTAGAACACTCTGGGACATTCTGTCATTGGGCTATACTTGGGCTACATCTGGGTGATATTTGGGCTACATTTGGGCTCTTTTGTCTCTGGTGGCCATTTTGGGAGACTGCATGTCAGAATGTTTTAATGAAATAGAAAAGGATTTGAGAAGTCACTCAAAATGTGCCCTAATTTTTCATTCTGCAGCACTAATCATACTTTCTATGGCAAAATATACCCCCTCATGTTGTTTCCTTTTAAATTAAATGTTTTAAGAGTTACCACTTTATTCCAATCAAGATGGCTTCAGGTGTGCCATACCTTTGTAATAAGTAGGACTGTTAGCGCTCTAGTTGTTCTTTAGAACACTCTAGGAGGCTGCAGTAGAACACAAAGGAATCAACTGACAGTCTCTGTCCTTGTTGGATGTACATGTTTTACTGAGAATGTCAGACTTCATTTTCACATGACTGAGAAAGATAATGTGAATTTACAGAAAATATGCTTTCAGTTTAGCTTATAGATCCCCTTCCAAACCACTGTGGGAAAATCATGAGATATTAGTTTTCTTTCAAACAATATTCATGATATCACAGCAGAAGGTTTTTTCACATGGTAAAATCACCTTAGAACCCACCACAATTCCTAAAACGAGTATGGTACCATCAACAAATGATTTATAATGTAACTAAAGTCCTAAAACCCTCTATTAACTACAATGCTTTTTAATGAGGTGCTATCATGTATATTGGTCCCAAGATGGCTGCCAACACTTCTTGGATGAAGTGCTGACAGCCAATCAGATCAGATGTGTGGTTAGGCTCCGCCCAGATATATATCTTTTTTTGAACCTAAATTACTCAAAATCCACTGGAGCACATATATTGAGACCTAGCAAAGGCACATCGGGCTAACAGTCCCTACAATTTTGCCAAGTTTCGTGCAAATCCATTCAGCCGTTCGAGCTAAAAGTGAGGCCAACCGCCCTATGGAAATTAACATGGGAAAAACGCGTTTTAGGACCCCCCTTTTTTCTCGGCCCCCCCTTGATGAAACCCCCCTAAATTGTCAGGGGCTGCTCAGAAACACAATGTTCCATTTTCCTGAAAATTTCAGCCAATTCCGTCCACAAACGCCAAAGTTATTAGACATAGAATTTTCAAAAATCCCATAGAGAAAAAATCCTAACTATATATACCTACTGGCGACCGCCAGTAGGTAATATATATATATATATATATATTACCTACTGGCGACCGACTATATATACCTACTGGCGACCGCCAGTAGGTAATATATATATATATATATATTACCTACTGGCGGTCGCCAGTAGGTATATATAGTTAGGATTTTTTGTCTATGGGATTTTTGAAAATTCTATGTCTAATAACTTTGGCGTTTGTGCACGGAATCGGCTGACATTTTCAGGAAAATGGAACATTTTGTTTCTGAGCAGCCCCTGACAATTTGGGGGGGTTTCATCAAGGGGGGGCCGAGAAAAAAAGGGGGGTCCCAAAACGCGTTTTTCCCATGTTAATTTCCATAGGGCGGTTGGCCTCACTTTTAGCTCGAACGGCTGAATGGATTTGCACGAAACTTGGCAAAATTGTAGGGACTGTTAGCCCGATGTGCCTTTGCTAGGTCTCAATATATGTGCTCCAGTGGATTTTGAGTAATTTAGGTTCAAAAAAAGATAAATATCTGGGCGGAGCCTAACCACACATCTGATCTGATTGGCTGTCAGCACTTCATCCAAGAAGTGTTGGCAGCCATCTTGGGACCAATATACATGATAGCACCTCATTAAAAAGCATTGTAGTTAATAGAGGGTTTTAGGACTTTAGTTACATTATAAATCATTTGTTGATGGTACCATACTCGTTTTAGGAATTGTGGTGGGTTCTAAGGTGATTTTACCATGTGAAAAAACCTTCTGCTGTGATATCATGAATATTGTTTGAAAGAAAACTAATATCTCATGATTTTCCCACAGTGGTTTGGAAGGGGATCTATAAGCTAAACTGAAAGCATATTTTCTGTAAATTCACATTATCTTTCTCAGTCATGTGAAAATGAAGTCTGACATTCTCAGTAAAACATGTACATCCAACAAGGACAGAGACTGTCAGTTGATTCCTTTGTGTTCTACTGCAGCCTCCTAGAGTGTTCTAAAGAACAACTAGAGCGCTAACAGTCCTACTTATTACAAAGGTATGGCACACCTGAAGCCATCTTGATTGGAATAAAGTGGTAACTCTTAAAACATTTAATTTAAAAAGAAACAACATGAGGGGGTATATTTTGCCATAGAAAGTATGATTAGTGCAGCAGAATGAAAAATTAGGGCACATTTTGAGTGACTTCTCAAATCCTTTTCTATTTCATTAAAACATTCTGACATGCAGTCTCCCAAAATGGCCACCAGAGACAAAAGAGCCCAAATGTAGCCCAAATATCACCCAGATGTAGCCCAAGTATAGCCCAATGACAGAATGTCCCAGAGTGTTCTAAAGAACAACTAGAGCGCTAACAGTCCTACTTATTACAAAGGTATGGCACACCTGAAGCCATCTTGATTGGAATAAAGTGGTAACTCTTAAAACATTTAATTTAAAAAGAAACAACATGAGGGGGTATATTTTGCCATAGAAAGTATGATTAGTGCTGCAGAATGAAAAATTAGGGCACATTTTGAGTGACTTCTCAAATCCTTTTCTATTTCATTAAAACATTCTGACATGCAGTCTCCCAAAATGGCCACCAGAGACAAAAGAGCCCAAATGTAGCCCAAATATCACCCAGATGTAGCCCAAGTATAGCCCAATGACAGAATGTCCCAGAGTGTTCTAAAGAACAACTGGAGCGCTAACAGTCCTACTTATTACAAAGGTATAGCACACCTGGAGCCATCGTGATGGGAATAAAGTGGTAACTCTTAAAACATTTAATTTAAAAAGGAACAAAATGAGGGGGTATATTATGCAATAGAAGGTATTATTAGTGCTGCAGAAAGAAAAATTAGGGCACATTTTGAGTGACTTTTCAAATCCTCTTCTATTTCATTAAAAAATTCTGACATGCAGTCTCCCAAAATGGCCACCAGAGAAAAAAGAGCCTAAATGTAGCCCAAATATCACCCAGATGTAGCCCAAGTATAGCCCAATGACAGAATGTCCCAGAGTGTTCTAAAGAACAACTAGAGCGCTAACAGTCCTACTTATTACAAAGGTATGGCACACCTGAAGCCATCTTGATTGGAATAAAGTGGTAACTCTTAAAACATTTAATTTAAAAAGGAACAAAATGAGGGGGTATATTTTGCCATATGAATTATGATTAGTGCTGCAGAAAGAAAAATTAGGGCACATTTTGAGTGACTTCTCAAACCCTCTTCAATTTCATTAAAAAATTCTGACATACAGTCTCCCAAGATGGCCACCAGAGACAAAAGAGCCTAAATGTAGCCCAAATATCACCCAGATGTACCCCAAGTATAGCCCAATGACAGAATGTCCCAGAGTGTTCTAAAGAACAACTAGAGCGCTAACAGTCTTACTTATGACAAAAGTATGGCACACCAGAAGCCATCTTGATTGGAATGAAGTGGTAAGTCTGAAAACACTCAATTTAAAAAGGAACAACATGAGGGGGTTAATTTTGCCATAGAAAGTATGATTAGTGCTTCAGAAAGAAAAATTAGGGATCATTTTGAGTGACTTCTCAAATCCTCTTCTATTTCATTAAAAAAATTCTGACATGCAGACTGAAACATGCACTTTGAATACCAGCAGCAGACGTCCCTGGTGAGCAGTAGCTTTACTACAGTGATCTAATGTGCAACTAGAGTGCTAACATTCAGAATTTATGGCAAATGTGTGACACATCTGAATGCCTTCTTGATGGAACCAAAGTAAACAAGCATTGAAAATGCAATAGATCTCGCCCTCGTTTAAGTTAAAGCCATTCTGTTTGTAATGAGGTGGCTTTTTAGCTTTGCTTTTATTAGTGTTTTTTCAACTTTCATGTAAATAACATGCATCTGTATGCATATAAGTATATGTATGCATGCATTTATGTTTGTATTTATATAGATATACAGATGATATATGTTTATATATGTATGTATATATATATATTCACTGAAAAAACCATAGGTTATAGACCATATATAGTTAGGAATTAGCATTTACAAAACCTTGAAAATTCACTGAAAAAACCGTAGGTTATAGACCATATATAGTTAGGAATTCGCATTTACAAAACCTTATTTTACTCACACAAAACCATTGAAATTCCATATATAGTTAGTTGCACTAACTATATATCGCGCACCCGCAATCCACTGCTGATGATGTCACATATTACATCATTCATGACATGGTCAGTGACATCACTGATGACATCACTGATGACATCTCAAATGACATCACTGATGACATCACTGATGACAACATCCAGTGACTGTATGTTTCTGTAAAGTTAAAATATGTCTTACATATTGAAGAATGAGTGCATGTATAAGTGTCTGGATGAAGGATTTAGTAGGTGCATGACTGACTGTATGAGTGAGTGATTAAATGTGTCTCACTGAGTGCATGGGTTAGTGACTAAACTGTCTTAATTTGTGCATCATTATGTCTGTTGTTCTGTAAACTGTTGCATGTGTTGATAAGTAGCTATATGAGTAACTATATGGGTTATTGATTGGTTGCCCAAGTATTTGTATGGGAGACTGTGTGTGTGTGGGTGGCTGGGAGGTGTATGACTCTGTGCATAGATGTGTGAGCAGTTGATTCACTAGATGTATGGTTTCAAAAGTGCATGTGGAAACAGCTGTATGGGCGGTTGACTGTGTGCATGAGTGTATTGGTGAGTGAATGGATATCTCAGTGCTACATGTCAAAGTAAGTACATATGTAAAACACAGTACATGTGAGAGTTGACATATATAAATAACTGTGCATAAAAGCCAGTGAATGTGTGAGTGGTTGTATGGATCATTGTGAACTTGTATCAGGGATTGTATAAGAGAGTAAATATGTGTTAGTATATGTTTGAATAAGTAAAGTTTGTATAACTGTATAGTTGAGGAAATGGAGGTGTGATTGATTCTTTGCATGACTGACTAGGTGTGTGAGTAACTCCATGGATGAGTGACAGCCTGTGATTGTCTGTTTACACTGATTGTATCTAAGGTTATATTAGAGTCTGAAGAGGTTCATCGTATTATCACATGAATGATATCATCAGTGATGTGATCAGTAATGTCAAATGAGATGTCATCAGTGATGTCATCAGTGATGTCATTTGAGATGTCATCAGTGATGTCATTTGAGATGTCATCAGTGATGTCATCAGTGATGTCACTGACCATGTCATGAATGATGTAATATGTGACATCATCAGCAGTGGATTGCGGGTGCGCGATATATAGTTAGTGCAACTAACTATATATGGAATTTCAATGGTTTTGTGTGAGTAAAATAAGGTTTTGTAAATGCGAATTCCTAACTATATATGGTCTATAACCTACGGTTTTTTCAGTGAATATATATATATATATATATATATATATATATATATATATATATATATATATATATATATACATATATTGTGTGACTGATATCAAGGGCTTTGTTGTTGGTTTGGACCTGTGAGGGACCTTGATATCGTTTCAGACCCTCTCTAGCTCCCTTTGTGCACAAATTCTCACAGACAGTGCCTGGCCTTGCGGGCTCAGGGCATTTTATCTACACTTGCCACAATTCTTGTGATATTCGTCAAAGTAAATTTGCATTTATTCTCAACTAATTTGGCTTCCAGTAAAGCCTTTTATAATATTAGTGCAGATTTTTAGGGTGGGGAAAAAGTGGGGTACACCCAAAGAAATCACATGTGTCTTTGGCATGTAATGATCGTTACTAACATGGATTCCTTCCCAGTAAGTTTAGAAGATATTTATGGGATGCCATGTGTTTGCTCTTCCCACTTCTGAACATAGGTATGTATACCTGTGCTGCCTGAGCACCAAGAGAAATTGAAAAGGTTTGGCCGGGACTGGCCTGGCACACAGTAGCTTGTGGTGTGATGATTCACTTCTGGGATTTGCTGAGGCTGCATGTTCCCTCTTTTTGAGCTGCTGAACATGTGGCCTCTGGGTTTCCTGGTCTGCAAGGTTGCCTTGCTTGTGACAGGGGCATCATTGCTTTGTTGAGACTCTGGTTTCACTGCTGTGCTCTGAGGTTTGCTTACCTTCATCCATCTAGTCTTGAAGGCTTCCTCTCATTGCCATTGGTTTACATACTTGCCAACATTCTGTGACCAAAAAGATGCAGGATTTTTCAGGTTTCATAAACACAGTTAGCATAATGATATCATCACTAGAAATTACATTCCATTAGCTTTTTTCCACTGATGGCATCACAGGACATCTCAACATGGGACCTAGGGCCACATCAGAGGATATGGCTGGAGGTTTTGACCCATTGACATCAGGATAGATAAATGAGTGTTAGCACTGTGGCAAAGCTTTACCTCACTTCCATGCCAACAGCAAACATATCAACGCAGTGCAGCTGTCCAGTAGCTGCTTTGGGCATGCATCTCCAGGGACTATCTGGGTTTAATAGAGTAGTTGATAGTTCAAGTATTGTTAGGGATCTAGCTTTGCTTACCAAACTTACTTTTCGTATCGTTTCCCAGTTGAAAGTTACACTTGTAAAATGTTATAAGGCAGCTCCAATGTTACACTATGGGAGAGATAGGCCTTGCAGGGGTGAAACACACATTTAAGAGTATTTCAGTACGAGGACATGTAAAACATAAATGTACATGTCCTTATTTTTTAAGTACACTGCACCCTGCCCATGGGCTGTCCAGGGCTTATTCTAGGAGTGACCTGTATGTAATGAAAGGGAAGATGTGGGCCTCGCAAGTAGGTGAACTTGTCAGGTCGCAATGGTAGTGTAAAACTGCACACACAGGCTCTGTAGTGGTAGGCCTGAGACTTACTTAGAAGGATACTAAGGTGGGTGGCACAATCAGTGCTGCCGGCCCACATGTAGCATTTCATTTATAGGCCCTGGGCATAGGTAGTGCACTTTAATAGGGACTTATAAGTAAACAAAATATGGCAATCATGAATAAACCAATGTTCATCACAGGTTAGGTACAGAGTCCATGCACTTTAGCACTAGTCAGCAGTGGTAAAGGGTTCAGAGTCCTAAAGCCAACAAAAACGATTCCCGAAAAAGAGGAGGAAAGCAAAAAGATTGGGGTAACCTTCCAGCACATGTATTTTAGTGTACAACAAGGATGTGTTACCACACGGTCTCAACATAGTGCTCACTTTCCATTAACGATGCAGAACAGCTCAAATCAATCTCCGGTAAAATTTGGAAGGCAGCTGCCCCAGAAAATGGACACACACATAACAACGTTTAAGAACAGCTAAGAGGAAAGCGTGACTTTGAGTAAGATGAACATCGGCGGGGGAAGTTAAATGAAAGAAAGATTTTAAAAAATGTACTCTTAAAATTAGTGAATCTCCTGCTTGGATCGAGAGGGTATGATAGTATATGAAGCTATGTCACTGCTGTGAATTAAGAATGATAAGCTCTCGCTCATGTGACCCATGTTTCCACAGTCAGCAGCGCTCTATGCTTGCGCCTAAATCCCATCCACTCTTACTTGGAGTTGAGCTGGGAATAGTGTGTGCTCAGTGCTGAGCCACATGATGCAAATGACAGGTGCAAATGACTCAGTCCTAGTGAGAGATATGCGACATCCAGAGAAGTCACATGTTTGGTGATGCAAGAGCCTATGGTTAGTGTCCCCACTTCCCACCTCTAATTGACACCATTGCTTCAGGCGGAGGCAGGCAGCTCAACGAAGAGCTTCAGTGTAGGCTGGAATTCTCCATTTGTTCTGATCCTTTTTTTGTTGGTCTTAAAACTCTGTGCACTTTAGCACTGCTAACCATTGGCTTACATCCAATTAGCACATTTGATTTACTTATGCGTCCCTAGTAAAGTGGTAGTACAGGGCCTGTAAATTAAATGCTACTCATGGGCCTACAGCGGAAATTGTGCCACCCAATCACGTAGCCTGTCAAACATGTCTCAAGCCTGCCATTGCAGCCTGTGTGTCCATTTTGACCTGGCAAAATAAACCTTGTGCTAGGCTGAAACCTTCCATTTTACTACATATAAGTCACCCCTAGGGTGGGCCCTACATATCCCAGATGGCAGGCTGCAGTGTACTACAAAAGTTGGACATGTACTTTTCAACTTTTATATGTACTGCTAGTGAAAAACTCTAAAAATCATTTTTCACTACTGCAAGGCTTACCTCTCCCCATGGATAACTTTGGGTTGCATTATTACAATCAATAATGATAACTTTAAATATCGAACAAGTAGGAATGTCGAGTTTATTGTATAAAGAAATTGAATGCAAAACCCTCATTAATGGTAAAGTTGGATTTCAAGTCACAAATCTGAAAATAGCACTTTTAGAAAGTTGGCATTTTCTTGTCCTCGCCATTTCATGCCTGCTGCCTGTTTACTGGATCGCATATCTAGGTGTAGCTGTCAGTTGGTTTTTGTGTATTACTCACAAACAGTGAGACAAATGGGCAATAGGTGTTGGCAGGATGGGCAAAATCTGACTCAATGAGAGGAGGGGGGAGGGGCTGAGTTGTCACCTACCACACTTGCACATCTGAAAGGCTCTGGCTCAGCACACTCACAAAAGGTTTGACACTAATATATTGTGCCTCCAGACAAGCTGTGGCCAGGGGAGAGAGGCAGAAAATTCCAAACACCTCTGAGGGTTGAACCATCCAGAACTTTCTCCTACTTCAAAGATGGCACCAAATATAAATATTGGACCCTCAGACCCAACCCTTCACTACACCTTCGGGCTTTTGGAAGACTCAGAAGGACTGCTGTGCTGCTCTTCAAGAAGGCCTGCTGCTCTGCTGCCATGGTGCCCTGCTGCCCTGCTAATCTGCTGCCTGAGTGAGAAGGGCTTGTTGCTAGAACCCATGACCACTAGAGTGACTCAAAGGGCTTGTTGGACTGCCTCCTGATTAGACCCTTAAGGACAGAAAAGGCTCCAGCTACCTTAAACCCAGCACCTGGACTCTGCCTACTGAGGGCCATGCCCCCCGAATAGTGCTATCCAATTTCTGGACCCTTGCAGCTAGACCTGAAGGGGCTCTGCCAGACAAGCTGTGGTCTCTTGGGCAGAACCGACACAGTGCAATACATTTCCTCGCAGTCCTGCATCGGAACCACCGCTGTGCAATGCATCTGCAGCACAGGACCTCACATCGCAGTCCATAGGTCATTGGAACAGCCACAGCATAACGCATCCCTGATCCTCGATGATGACACAGGACCTTGCATCCCAAGCCTCATTCATGACTTCATCCGAACAGCCGCAGTGCGGTGTATCCTTGAAGCAGCACCTCGCATCTCCACCCGCAGCTCATTGTAACCGCTGCTGTGCGATGATCCCTCAATGCGGGGTCTTGCAACTCTCTGCAACCAGGATTTAAGATACTTTGTTACGCAGGCCCAGCATGGTCTCTCCATTCGGCTCGTGCTCCATCACGGTTGACCTGAACTTGTGGCTTTGCCCTGGTCCAACGCACCCAGCTAAACACGGTTGGCTCTTTGTTCTTCTAAGCACTGGTTTCACTTAAATCTTTAAAATTGCTAACCCAAGGGAGAGGAGACCCAGCGTAGTGAAGGAGACCCTTCCACTCAGAGTTGTTGTGGCATGTGGTTATTGGTATATTGCAGGATGTGTGGCTGCACTCCCCGCTGTTATGAGTTCAGAAGGGGCATGGAATCCTGAGGAAGGGCTGGCCAGGAAAAGGACACTATGGAAGACAGTGACGTGAAACAAAATGATGCCTCCCTGCAGAATGGGCTCATTGGTGGCCCCCTGAACGGTTGGGCTCCCACTTCACTGCAGGGGCCTGCTCAGAAAGCAAGGGGCTTCCCGGGCGTTTACCTATTTCATCTTCCATGACATTGCACGCCTTGCACACATTCTGCAAAGCATGCAATGGCATGGCTTGGAGGGTGAGGGGGGCCCCCCCAAAACAAGAAACCCTGGGGGAACCCGCATTGCAGGAGCTGCGGGCGCCTCCATTATGGAAGAGGAAGGACGACTTCTGTTTATGAAGTCAAGGGCTTGGTGAGTCTGTTGATGAGGCTCCATGCCTCTCTTTGAAACTGAAGGAACGTAAAGGAGGAGACTGGGAGTACTGAGGAATAGCATGAGTAATCTACGGTCACACAAGCGAAGTAACTGCTAAAGAAGACACAAGTTATTTTTCACTAAAAAAATATATATAATCAATGTCCACGAGTGAAATCGAGTGAGATTACATTTCAAGCTACAAATATTTTTGCAAATTTTTGTAGTTGGATATGTTTTTTTATGTGGTTGAATGTCTGAGTAGCAAACGGCATTTGTCACAAGTCAAACCATCCCTCCCTATTCGTCTGTGAGTTGTGCTGCAATGTTCTGCCTTGTATATGTACTCATTAAACTTTCAGCTTTATGTCTGTAGCCTTTGCCAGCAGTGGCAGGCTTCAAAAACTCCGTCGTCATTGGCTCTGACCATGAAATATTAGGCGGACCAATGGGATTTCAGATTTCTTCTGAAGTGCAGCTCTCCAGGCCTCCTCTGTCTGAGGCAATATATTGTTTGACTGCAGTGGGGAAACGGCTTGGGAAATTTAGCTAGGATATTGTCTCGTTCTTCTTAAGGGCAGCCCAAAATGAAATCCACACAGGAAAAAAATGCACTTAACCTGTTCATCATACTTTTGCTAGAGCGAAACTGTCTAAAAGCCAATTTCCATTTCTGCCACAGAAAAACCGTATTGAAGTTTGTCTTGTAACAAACAAAATGCTGACAACAGCAGCAATAGTATAGTTCAGGAAAGAACTGACAAAAAGTCACGAAAGATTAGAAAATAATTTGAAAGGTGTATTTATTATATTGTACTAGATTTGGAGTTGTGTGTTCATGGCACAGATGAAATGTATAGTTTTTAATCATGTTCTGAGTGGAAAGCTTGAAATAACTAACAAGAAATAAGTGTGCTTTTGAGAGAAAGTGTTTTAGTCATTTTATATATCTATATATATCTATATTTTTTTCACTGAAAAGAAACCCAAAGGTTACAGGGGCATTATATTTCGGAAATAGAATAACAAACATTTAAAACCCTCTGAAGGAGCAGGCCTTGGTGGGTGCCGGTCCCCAGGACCATTAATGGCTCCAGGAGCAGGGCCACGCGGCCCCTCTCCTTCTCTGTGTACGGGCCAGCCCCAGGGAGGTGGTGGTCCACAGGGCCGTAAATGGCCCAGGAGCAGGCCGTGTGGCCCCCTCCTAGTATTACTTATTTTTTAGAACCCCCGGTGGTTGTCCCTAGGGTCTGGGGGGTCATATGGCCCCCTCAAATTGTTTTTATTGCACCGGGAAAGTGGTGGTCCCCTGGGCTTCTAGAGTGTACACAAATGCACTCTACAATACTTGCAGGAGGTAAGTTCACTTTTCCACACTTTCTATAGAATATATATGTTTCTTGCTGCTTGGTAGTTATAGTTAGGATATATATATATATATTTGGACTATTGTCCTTTTAATATAATGTTTTCTGAACGAACATGTAAGCTCTTTTCTTTTCCTTATTCTTTTCCCTAATTGTCCTTTTTCTTGGTTAAGGTTGCTTACTCCTATACCCTTTTTTTTTAATTGGGTGCACTAACACAAAGAATACAAAAGTTGGGGCGATAGATATACAGAAAATATGGAGCACTGGCCCGAGATAATGTTTTTGATTAGCATACAGTTATTATATTACAATTTAGCATATCGAAGTTCTGGTATGGCTGTCTGCGTATTTCTTTGACCACTCACTATGATATGAATGGTTTTATATCTCATCGCCCACTCGTAGATTCATATATATATTTCACATATTCTCACACAGTTTTTTCAATATTCTTGCTATTTTATTTCTTTTCCAAGTCGGTTCCCTAAGTCAACAATTAAATACGATGTCATTGATGAATCAATATGTCTTTTATTTATGCATACACTAGTGTAATCCATGAATTATTGAACTGCAGAATTAATTATTTGATGTTTTATGATGACACAAGGCACAATTGTCCGGTGTCATTCATATCTTATTCACGCACATTGCATATGTTTTGTCCCCGTATCACGGATTTGGTCAGGTGACCATTACTGCCATGGCAATGGTAATGGACAGATTTACGGGTAGCAGACATTGATAAGACTGCTCCCTGTGCTATTAACACCTTTGAGCAAGGTCATTAACATGTCCTTGTCAATGGCCAAGGTTCCTAGGTCATGGAAGCAGGCCAGGGTGATGCCACTATTAAAGAAGCCCACCCTTGATCCGACAAAACCAGAGAACTTTCGCCCCATCTCACTCATTCCTTGGTCCACTAAGATCTCTGAAGCCTATGTCAACTCTATCTTGTCAGGTTATTCGGAGGACAATAACATACTAGACTCCTCCCAGTGCGTGTTCCGTCCGGGTCTGAGCACAGAGTCTGCCCTCCTAGCTGCGACTGAACAACTAAGAGCAGCACTGGATGAGGGACGCACTTCGGCCCTAATCCTATTAGATCTTAGTGCCGCATTTGATACGGTATCTCACCAGATTTTGATACAGAGGTTGAAGGAGGCTGGTATAATGGGTTGCGCTCTGGATTGGTTTATCTCCTTTCTTTCGGGGAAGTCCTTTCTGGTGTCGGCCCCTCCCTTCGCCTCCAGGCCCCATTATATCAAACAAGGAGTGCCGTAGGGCTCGGCGTTGAGTCCAACGCTTTTCAACCTGTATGTTCAGCCCCTAGCTGAGGTAGCCAAGAGGAGAGGGCTGACTATAGTGTCATACGCCGATGACACACAACTAGTTGTCGCCCTCTCCGATGACTGTCAGAATGACGCAGCAAAATTCCGGAGTGGTCTAGCCGATGTCGCAGGGTGGATGACGGCCAACTGTCTCCAGCTCAATGCCTGCAAGTCTGAGGTCTTGCTGGTTGGGAAAGACCAGGAGCTTTGGAGTGAACAGTGGTGGCCCTCCACCCTGGGCTTCGCACCCACCCTTAAACAGGTGGTGAAGAACCTTGGGGTCTGGGTGGACTCAGCCATGAGTTTTCAAACCCAGACTACGAAGGTAGCGGCGTCATGTTTTGGCATTCTGCGCGGGCTGAAACCCCTGCTGGGTTTCTTTGACCCTTGCATCCGACAGATGATTGCCCAGGCATCCGTGCTGTTGAGATTGGACTATGCCAGCTCACTATATTTGGGGGCCAACAAGACAGAGATTGCGAGACTGCAGAGAGTACAAAATGTGGCCGCCAGAACTCTTCTAGGCCTGCATCCCCGCTGTTCCATCTCCACTGCCATTCGTCAGCTTCACTGGCTGCCAGTGGCAAAACGTGTGCAGTTTAAGTCTCTCTGTTTTGCTTTTGGATTTTGTATTCCCCAGCTCCTGGAATTCTGGCTCACCTGCTCTCCAGCTATGCCCCTTCCTGTCACCTTCGGTCAGCAGGCCGTCACCTCGTAGTTGTTTCTCGGGTTAGGAGGGCCCGCGCCGGTGGACGCTCCTTTCTCATTTTAGCAGCTAAGTTGTGGAATGCCCTGCCTGTTTATATCCGGAGTATGGACAATGACCTGACATTCCGGAAGGCCCTGAAAACTTATCTTTTCCCAACCTGTAGGTGTGGTAGTCTCTCTGGCTTTTCCTTCCGCTGTTTTGATGGATTCTTTGCTGCTAGCTGCCTTCTTTGCTCGTAGCGCCGGGACGCCCCTTTATAAATCAGCCTACCCAAATCAGCCTAACATTACGCAATGCATGTGCAGCGTTAACTGAGCAAATGGCGAATACCCTGCTAATGTTAATTACTCTGACATAATTAGGTATCGGACTTTGCAGTATATATGTGATTTTTGCAAGTGGCTAAATCGCTTAATTTAATTCAATTCTTTGTGATTTGAGCAGTATTGTACTATTGTTATTCCTTTTCCTTTGGATTCTATTCATATGTACCATAGAAAACATTGTACAAAATTGCAATCAAGCAAATTACTTCACGCATGTCATAGTAATTTTTCTATGTTAACGGTGACCTCACTTGCATTTAATGGTGAACCAGGAAGTAATTGGTAAACTCGACAAAGGTCACTCCGGCCGAAACACATTGTTTTTGCTAATAAATCACTTGACACGGAATTGGTGTGCTGCTTTTTTTCTCGAGTGTGGAATATTTTCGAAAATGTATGTGGCAGCCTGCCGCCACTGCTGGTACCAACAAGTAAAGGCAGGTGTACGGTGTTTCTTGTCAGATACTCGGAAACCTTCATATATAGAGACTGCACAACATGGTGCCCCTCCCGGCTGTGAGCAATTGCGGTATTGGGGAGAGAGAAGCAGATTGCTTCTGTTCGAGTTTGTCTTCGGTGAGGCAAACCACCAGTGACCCTGCAAATGAAGAGGAAGGATGGCACAACGACTGGCGTTCTGCCAGTGCATTATCGGATGCACGAGCCAGTCACTGGACAAAGCTTGCGAGTTGCGCTATCATGACCTTTAACGAAACAAAAGGGGATGATGGACGGAGCGTTTGTGCAAATCAAACACTCACCCCCAGTCAACTGATCTGGGTTTAATCCTTCACCATTCTTTAGCTCACTCAGCCACCCCAGTTCAGACGTAGCCATATGCAAATCAGTCTAACCCTGTGCCTCATGGGAACAGTCCAGCCCAAATTGCCAAGCCATGTCTACCCTGGACCGGAAACAAGCATCCTGGGACCGGTTTCGGATTCATAATCCTCAACAGGCAGGCTATCTTGAATCCAGTGGTCAAGTGAGCAAGGGACTCACGTCTGAGTATACCCTGCCAACTTAGGGCGAACAAAGCGAAACAAAAGGGGATGATGGACAGAGCGTTTGAGCAAATCAAACACTCACCCCCAGTCAACTGATCTGGGTTTACTCCATCACCATTCTTTAGCTCACTCAGCCACCCAGGTTCAGACATGGCCATATGCAAATCAGTCTGTCCCTGTGCCTCATGGGAACAGTCCAGCCCGAACTGCCAAGCCATGTCTACCCTGGACCGGAAACAAGCATCCTGGGACCGGTTTCGGATTCATAATCCTCATCAGCCAGGCTATCTTGAATCCAGTGGCCAAGTGAGCAAGGGACTCACGTCTGAGCATACCCTGCCAATTTAGGGCGAACAAAGCGGAACAAAAGGGGATGATGGACGGAAGGCTTGAGCAAATCAAACACTCACCCCCAGTCAACTGATCTGAGTTTAATCCATCACCATTCTTTAGCTCACTCAGCCACCCCAGTTCAGACATGGCCATATGCAAATCAGTCTGACCCTGTGCCTCATGGGAATAGTCCAGCCCGAACTGCCAAGCCATGTCTACCCTGGACCGGAAACAAGCATCCTGGGACCGGTTTCGGATTTATAATCCTCATCAGCCAGGCTATCCTGAATCCAATGGCCTCACTTGCATTTAATGGTGAACCAGGAAGTAATTGGTTAACTCGACAAAGGTCACTCCGGCTAAAACACGTTTTTTTTGCTAATAAATTACTTGACATGGAATTGGTGTGCTACTTTTTTTCTCGAGTGTGGAATATTTTCTAAAATGTATGTGGCAGCCTGCCGCCACTGCTGGCACCAACAAGTAAAGGCTGACGTATGGTGTTTCTTGTCAGATACTCGGAAACCTTCATATATACAGACTTCACAACGTGGTGCCCCTCCCCCTGTGAGCAATTGCCGTATTGGGGAGAGAGAAGCAGATTGCTGCTGTTCGAGTTTGTCTTCGGTGAGTCAAACCACCAGTAACCCTGCAAGTGTAGAGGAAGGATGGCACAACAGCTGGTGTTCTGCTAGTGCAGTATCGGATGCACGAGCCAGTCACTGGACAAAGCTTGCGAGTTGCGCTATCATGACTTTTAACTGCAGGATCTTTTGCACAAATTTTAACACCGGAGAACATAAAGAGAGAGGAAAGTACCAGGGGCGTAACACAGACCCCCGCATCCCCCGCAGTGCGGGGGGCCCTCAAGCTCCAGGGGGCCCCCTCAGCACTGCACTTCGGCAGGGGAGCTCCTGATAGAGTCTGGAGGGGGCCCCTCCACGTACCTTGCAGGGGGGCCCCCTCAAATATCGTTACGCCACTGGAAAGTACTTACTTATGGAACTTTCCCAGTCCTCTCTTTATACTGATTTCAATGAGCCAATAAGAGCCCTCCAACCAGCACGTAAGAACTCGCGTGAAATTTTGAACTTTCTAAGCACTATACTGGCACAGAAGAAGGCATCCGCCGAAACGTGTCAGCCAGTTGCTGTAATTAGAATACCCTCTTCCAATGTGATTGCTGGTGGTAAATAAAGCCTCACCCTGAACAAACTCGTGCTGTGTCAGACCTGTTCTGTGACCCAGGGAACGGGATTGGTGGTTTATATACATATATATATATATAATAGAAGGTAGCTAGGTAGCTATAGTTAGGACCACTTTTCGGAAAAGCATTGTTTCGTTCCTCTATAACTTTGGTATCGTTCGGCGAATCTTCACGAATCTTTCCACTAAAAGTGTCATACACCTCAGCTCCTTCCATGAATTTTTTTGGCTAATCCATCAAGCAAAGGCCCGAAAATAAGGGGGGTCCCAAAATGCATTTTGCCCATTATATTTTTTCATTGGAAAATTAGGCACAGCTACAACTATGTCTGAACACATACACCAAATTTTGCAGAAAGCTAGATCTTGGTCAAGAAAGTCCACTTTTCGTTATTGTTCTAAATTTGATCAGTAGTTTTTGAGGCTAAAAAACCTTCACGTCATGAAGGATCTGCTTACCGAAAGATCTCAAGATGAGCTCTGATAGGCTGCCACCATCAACAAGGGCCCAGCTTTATAAAATAAAGAACCCAGGGGTGGGCCAGGGTCAATGGGGGTGGTGCACTTATATATAGGTAATACAATTACATTCATACTTACCTTTATATAATGATCTTCACAATATTGCGGTAGTCTGTATTCTGGCTACGATGTTTTGGTAGCACAATAGTTAAATCTTGATATTCTGGTACTATACCTCTACCATGACTCCTATTCACCTGCCGTCTGACCCATAGAATCAGCACTTAATTTGTTAAGAAATAAGTGCCAGAGACCTTGTCAGAAGGGCACTGGGCTTGTACCACCCTTTTCCCCCAATAGTGCTGCCAATGACAGTACCATCACAACTGACCATTACACACATACAATTCAGACTTTACATATATATTAAAAATGACTAACACATGCCACCCAAGCTATTCTCATAGCATTGGGTAGCCAGTATTAGTGATTTTAATGTATATTTAAATATTAAACAACTGTTGTGCTCCACACAAAATCAGAATAACAGCTGGTGTTGACAATAAAGTACTGGTGCCGAACACCGGAAACCACCTGCCCAAATTAAGCACTGCCCAAAATCAGCTTACATGACGGGCTTGGGGGACTACATAATATTTTGGCTGGGTAACTGGCAATATTGTGGAACATTCTGCCACCCTAGAAAACTCAAGTTTCACTTTCAATGTGTATCATGTCTTCCTCCAATGAAAACAATTCTGTCAGGGACATATTTCCACTCAGATGTCTATGTCTTATTCTGATCCTTTGTCATCACTTGATGTAGTGCAAAGTTTCACAAAATCAGAAAAAGTTATTTAAAAGAAAAAAACACTGGTTACATAGCTCAGATGGTGTCTGTGGATGCTGTTGACAGCTGTGGAGAAAAGAAAGGGTACTTGCTTGAATCTTATTATCACCAAGACAGTTTGAACTGTGCCCTATACAAGTAGTTACTACTAACATAATTTGAAAAGTGCTCCTCTCAAATATATTTGCAGACCACAGGCTTTAAAGTCATTGGTATATAGCTCAAAACTTCCAATAAAAGAGTTATTTTTTGGGATTGCATTTGAAAATAAGTCTCTGTTGTGGTTGAAATCTATTGTAGTTGCAGAGTTACAGGGGTATTCTGATGCAGAGAAATGTGCATGCAGAATTTCCAGTAGAAGGACAATTCTGCACATGGAAATGGTGATAGAATTGTTCATTTGGATATGTAATTATTTTTTTCTCCACAGGCAAATTATTTTCCTGGGAGAAACTCATTCCCCATAGACAGATGAAATTTGAGGAGGGTTCATCCTCTTTCCCACTCGGAAAGACACTTATTTCTACCTCTCATAGAAGTAGTTATTCATTTGATTCCAGGGTGCAAAAGATGTGTGAGTGCCCACAAATCTGCACGTTTGTAGGTGTATACACAGAAGCTGTAAATAAATAGTAATAGTGTTTTTTCTACAATTGGAAAATGTGCGTTGCAATATTGAATTTACACCAATTATCAAATAGTTATCTGAACTTAAAATGTTCTATTACACTGATTTTTCGTGCAATTTGAGTGCACAGATAAGTTTGTAACTCACGCCCAAAGAGAGACAGAGTCTCAGCTTTATTAATTTTTCACACAGTGCAGCTGTGCTGTGTTGTTCAGGGGGAAATCACATCCCAGAGCCATTTCTTCTAAGATTAGCCTGCTGCTGCTGTCATCCCCTGCTGGAGCTCCCAAAACACTGCTTTGCACAGTATGCAGACTGGCATCATGGTGCAGAGATGAGTGTGTCCTGACTGGCATAGGAGTTTGTGCAGGAAGCATTCTGCTCTAGTATAAATGTTTGTGTGTAGACACATGACTCCACATATTGGATGTGTGCTGTGGTACATCAAGATTTGCATCAACACCTATGGGTGTTTGCACTGATCTGCTCCAGTAATGGCTCTTTGACACAAAGCAATGCAATACAGGGCCTTTGGAAAGCCTTAGCAAATGTGTTTCAGAACATTATACATCAAGGCCTTTCACTATGTCAAGAAGCTTTTATAACTCTAATCAACACCATCATTTCCAGTAGTGCATGCACTATGTGCTGGCTCCTGGTAGCTGTATCTCAGGTGCAGTGAGATGTGTTTTTTTGCATCTGACTAGGTTCTTTGCTGTCTCACGCTGACACCTTTTGAGGAGGGAAGAAGCAGCCGCCCACATCTAATTTCACAAAGTATGAACAACTACACAACAATCATGAGGCAAAGAACAATTTCCACAAATAGGTGCAACATGAGCACCACATTATCCCACTTGTCATGGTAGGATCCACCACAAGATGGCGAGAGTGCTACACCTCTCTGTGCGATCAATTTCCCAGCTATGTGATATCGTAAGGCAACTAATCGAATCTCACACTGCATAGAGCCGATGCAGCGCTTCTTGCTAATTGGTGGTAAATGCATTAAAAGTAGGCTGGTGGAAAGAGAGGATAGAAAAACACAGCCACACGCTGCACACACTGTCTAAGCCTCATTCATTTAATTAGTTGTGGAAAGTCTGCTGTAAGAACTACTTGGCACCTGCTATCAGAAAATGAAGCAATACATAGTTGTTGATTTAATTTAAAATCTGAATATATGTGTACAGCAACCATTTCGTTAATCAGAAGCAAGCAGAATACCAGAGTAATTTATCACAGTGTTTTTGAAGGTAATTGAATAAGACATTGTGCAGATGAGGTGAAGGGGGCCCTCTTATGCTATGGGCAATATTCAGTTATCCTCTCAATGAAGTTCACATAATGTCACTTCCTAGCTAGTAAATACAATCTCACTGCCTGCCTGGAAGCCTTCACTTTTTCCTAAGGGGCTGGGTTCCTGTCTAATCATGCTCTTAAACAGCAAAGACATGTGGCTCTTGCAGTATGCATATTTCTCTGGTATCAAAGGAAAACTGAACATCCTGGTCATCACTTGATGGCATAAATCAGATTATGCTGGCTGCGTTCCCCTAAAACTGGGGTGACGTCCTCTAGTCACTGCCTTTGTCCCTGTGATAGGGTTTCCGGTTTTAGCAATGTTGGCTTACACAATGAGTTCAATTATTATTCCTTTTGTTCTGTTTTATTTTTCATTAGTGAACATGCTTCTTTCCTTCACAAATATTTCATTCATTCCAAAGCATTTCGGCTTTTATCCAAGCCTTCATCAGGGAATATATCTACAACAAAATTTTGGCTTTAGTACACGAGGTAAAAGTAATAGATTTCTAGTATATACTGTGACAATGCATGAAATATAACTATGAGTCATGCCCAGTGCTCCGTGTATTTCTGTGATATTAAGTTTCTAGGGTATAAATCCAATAGTTCTCCCTTTGTAATAACTGTTGGTTATTGTCCTTCCCTTCTGTTATAGGGACAATCTCCAATATGGTGAATCTAAGTTGGCTGACGTTATGGGCCATTTCTGTAAAGTGGCATGCAATACTAAATTTGGGAGATTTATTAAGAATGTTGGATTTGTGTTCATTGATTCTGGTTTTTATCTTCCGTTCAGTTTTACCCACATAGCCCTGGCCACAAGGGCATTTCAATAGGTAAATGGCATTCTTGGTGTTGCATGTGGCTGATACCTTCAATTTGATAATATGTCCCTTTCTTGGATGTGTAATGGTGGCTCCTCTTAAGATGTTATTGCAGTTGCTGCAATTATAGCACGGGACTGTCCCATTATAGGTTTCTGGAATGTTAGCTTTCTTTGGTTTAGGGTTTCACCCAAGTTCTTGGCTCTTTGGTAGACAAAAATTGGCGCTTGTTTGAAAATGTTGTTGAAGTCCTTTTCCTACGCTAAGATAGGCCAATGCCTTTTAATGATGTTTTGATACATTTTGCTTTTGGTGGAATATTTTGATACCACTACCATTCATGTGTTTTCCTTTTTAGAGCTTTTTTGTAGTAGTTGTTGTCTAGTTTTCATGTCGCATTTTTTTTGGCCAGTGTCAATATTTCCTTGGGGTACCCCCTTTTTTTTTAATCTTAACTCCATTTCGTTGATTCTTTGTACAGCTATTGATGTGGTTGAGACTATTCGTTTAACTCGCAGCATTTGTGAAAATGGATGGTGACTTTTTAAACTGTCCTGATGAAAGCTGTTGAAATGTAATAAGTTATTGTGATCTGTTGGTTTCGGTAAAAGTCTGTAATGAATCCTGTATTGGTTTTGGTTATTTCCACATCTAGGAAGGTAATTTTAGAATCTTGTATTTCAAATGTAAATTGGATGCGTTCATCTGCTCCGTTAAGATCCTCTATGGCTTGTATTAGTGTACTTTTGGGTCCGTTCCATACTAAGAATATTTTGTCGATGTATCTTAAGTGATTTTGGCATGTGTCTTCCATGGCTCTTTTGTCAGAATATGTTCTTCCTCATATTGAGACATAAACAGGTTCCCATATGCCGGTGCTGACAAATTTCCCATGGACGTTCCAGTCTGCTGTAGGAAATACTGTTCTTTCCACTTGAAATAACTTTGGTACAATGTAAATTCAAGTAATTCCACTAGAAACACCTTCATGTCCATTTCCAAATCTGTTTGTAATAGGTCTTTGTTCTATTGCCTCTATGCCTTTTTTTTGGGGCATGGAGGTATATAGCGCTTTTACATTCATGGTACATAGTACCATATGTTCCTCAGATGTAAGTTCGATCAATTGTAATTTGTTCAAGAGGTCCGTTGTGCCCTTACCAAATGTTCTCATCTTGAATACACTTGGTTGTAAGTACTTGTCTATGAACTGACCTACTGGTTGGTGTATGCTCCTAATGTTGGAGACTATTGGTCGAAAAGACGGGTTAGTGAGATCCTTATAAATTTTAGGGACCATGTAGATGGTCCGACTTTTAGGATGGCGTGGGGTGAGAAATGTTTTTGTCCTGGTATTTATGGTTCCTTTCTCATGTGCTCTATTGATAATCATCCTGAGTTGTTCCGCAAAAGCTTCCGTCGGGTTAGCATCCAATCTCATATAGGTGGTGGAGTCAGCTAGATGTGTAGTCACGGTTAATTCATATTGAGTTGTATTCATTATCTCTCTAGCATTGGCTAGTCTATGAACTACCTGTATCGATAAAGTTGTCTTATTTTAAAAAAATACATGTAACCTAGATGTAAATATACATGCCCGCACTATTAAGGTTAATAAACGCTTAAGTCACACCAGTCACTCAGTTTATTTTGTCAATCTTTTCGTCATATTTTCACAATTAACTCATTGTGCAAATATTGAGGCATGGTATGTATCAAATAAATCTGCGTGCAAAATAAGGAATCGCAACATTTGCGATTCCTTATTTTGCAATTGCATTTAAGGAATCACAAATTTTGCGATTCCTTAAATGCAATGTAAAAAGCATAAGAAAAATGCAAATTGGCCCTGAGGAATCGCAAATTACCACCAACTTCAAGTTAGTGGTAATTTGTGAATTCCTTGAAAAATGCACTTTTTCACATTTTTCAAAGTGCAATGTGAAGCACATACATGCCCTTAGGGAATGTATGTGCACCCATGTTTATTTCAGGGGTGCAACAGGGTGTCCTTTGGCCATCCCTGCATCCTTGAAATTATTCTCAATTTGCGATTCTCAAATTGCGAATCACAAATTGAGAATAACTTCCCATTCATTCCTTTGGGCCTCCTGGCCCATAGAAATGAATGGGAAAGTATTCCTTAATTGCGATTCGCAATTTGCTAATCGCAATTAAGGGATAGTAAGAAATCGCCATAAAATTGCGATTTTGTACATACATCCCTATTTGCGATTCTCAAATAGCGATTTCTAAAAAATCGCTATTTGAGAATCGCAAATCAGGTTGTTGATACATATGGCCCTTAGTCACTATGTTTTACTTAAATCTTTAAAAATTCATAACTCCGGTTCTACTGATTGAATGTTATTTATTTTAGCGTCAAAATATTTATAACATATTTGTTCTATTTTTCTAAATTGGTTTGGGATTTTTCCTGTGTTGTGTTTTCATTTTATTACAGTTGGTGTTCTGAATAAATACTTATCACAATGTCTCTAAGTTAAGCCTGACTGCGTTTGTGCCAAGCTACCAGAGGGTTAAAAGCAGGTTCATTTAGTGACTTTTATAGTTTACCCTGACAAGGATTGTGGTTGTTGTTTGAGAAGAGTCTTCCGCCCCTCCTATTTCATACCAAGTGCATCTTTAATGTTTCCTTTTTTAATATGACTGAAAAAACAAACTGATTTTATGCCTTTGTGTATTGCTCATTAAATTACCCATAGAACAGACTAGAACAGACTACCGTTACTGATCCAACCAAACTCAAAGAGTCTCATAAGGAGAAGGCACAGAAATTGCACTCATTGGACTCATTTATTTCAAAACCTAAATACAAGGTGTGATGCAAAAAGTTCGGAAAAATGGCAGAAATGGTTGATGTGGAATTGACATTATGGAAAGCTACTACTCGTAATATTTTTAACTTTGCTCAGAGTTTTAGGAAATACCCCACCAAAACAATGGTCTTTGGACAAACCTACACCTGTAACAAAATGCCTTCGGAGACACCAGAGTTCTGTTCACTAGTTAACGGGTTTACCAGCGCACCCTCAGTAAAATCCTGGTAGTTTTGTTATGGTGGAAGCAGGAAGAGGCTTGTCTGCCGATTACTGGCAGTTGATTTCCTTCTGCACCATTTTCTCCATGTTTGGAAGTACGTGCCACAGCTATGGATTGGTGGCCAGTGCATGTGTTGGATATTCTATGGAAAAATGAGCGGTGCATGTTATGGTTGATGCAGAGATGACCAAATTTAACCAATAAAGATTGAGGGCCTCATTTATGAAAAGTGTTGCATTGCTGCGTGAAAACAGCAATGTAACACTTATCAGTGCGCCCTCCTTGCGACACCATGGATGAACTGTATTTACTGTACGGCGCTACATGTTGCAAGTGTTTACAGATATGTCAGTATTCCTGAAGTATCTGTAGGTGCAAAAGTGGCACCTTGCTGGGATGTGTCTGAAAACAGATGCAACTCCAGCAACCCCTGGTAAGGGCCTGCATCACTCCTTATGCCTTCTGTGAGGTAGGTTTAAGGATTTGATGGAGTGGGGTTCTAGAAGTGTCGCAGTGAAATCTCATAGATTTCACAGGGCCACTTCGTCAAGGCTTTTCTGTGCCGGAACTCCCACCATACTACACTGGCTTCCAGTGGCCCAAAGAGTGCGTTTTAATGCTCTGGTACTCGTTTATAAAGCCCTGCATGGACCTTGTCCGCCCTACCTCGCAAAAAGATTTGCCTTTTACCAACCGACCCGTCAGCTGCGATCTGCCTCCCAAAGGCAGGGTGTTGTCCCCAGATTTAAGAGAGTTCACCTTGGGGGCAATCTCTGACGGTACGGGGAGCTCAGATGTGGAACACCCTTCCTGATGCTCTAAGATACTCCCCCAACCTGACCAATTTAAAAAAATTGTTAAAAACCCACCTCTTCACACATTCTGAATAGCTGTCTCCTCGCTCACTCTGACACCGTTTCCTCACCGCGCCAGGACAGTCCCGACTAACAGAGCACGATACAAATCAACATATAACATAACATAACATAACCATGCATACATTATACCTGTCACAGGTATAATGTTGCGCAGGGGTTTGCATAGTGACACATCTGCCTAGATGCATCACTTTGTAAATATGGTACAGTGTGACGCATATTTTACACCGCCATAGCGTCACTAAAAGTGACGCAACGGATGCGTGTAGGGCTCATAAATAAGGCCCTGTATTTGCTAAACTGCATGGAGCGCATCTTTGCTGCTGTGTTCACATCAAGTATAACAGATTGTTTGTAGTAATACCACTATACAGTAGTTTCATTACCACAATCTGGGATCATTATATTAATTCATTTACCAATAAATGAAAATGAGCATGTGGAAATGTAAAGGTGCAGTGTTAGCCCCAGCATTTTGATAAGGGTAAAAGGCACAGATTTCCTTGGCCATCCTGTAGTTTTTCCGTTTTTCCTTGATATGGTATTCCTTCAAGATCAAAATCCGGGTAAATTCTTCACAAATTGTTTACTACACAAGTAACCCAATATTTTACACATCTGGCAATTTTAAATGAAGATTAGTCCTTCAGCAGAAAAAAAGAGCCAGACCATCTTCAGGGTGAATAATGACACCTACTCGGTAATGAAAAGATGTGTAATGAGTCATAACGAGAGCAAAGGAAAAGTGGAAGAGAGTGAAGAGAGATTAAGATATGAAAAGCTAATTATGAACAGAACTTGCCCAGAATGACTAATGGTCCTTGGCACTTGATTCTAATGTTTGAACAGGTAATTGGGAATTAAATTGAATGAATAAATCATACTTTTGAATGTCAGAGCAGCACTAAGAATGGAATCCCTTGTATCCATGAATGGAACTGAAGCTTGTCTTTATTTGATGATCAAGGCAGATTGATGGGGGGTAGCTATCATTGGCTCAGCAGGTGTAGTTGATCTGGGGCCAAAGAGTCTTAGTACCACAATGCAACCAGATTATGGCTTCATATTTGCTACCCAACAGGGAGCAGGGAACCCGTGTTTGTTGCTTGGTCTAGGATCCCTCTCACTGGGCATTTTATTTCAATGCTCTAATTTACAGTTTTTATACAGCGCTAAGAATTATTGTCAACCATTTGAGAATTCTTCCTCAAAAGATGCGGAAGGAAGGGGCTTCAAGTCGGTCAAGGGATAAAGGTCATGAAAAATATTCTATGATCAGTGCAGCTGGGAAATGTCTGGGAGTCTTTGAGAATGAGGCGAAACACAAGGCTAGGGGTATGTGGGCTAAAGTTTTTTTCCTACAAACATACATGTTTATTTCCTAAGTAAGGGAGTTCTAATATGTTATGAAGTGCCCTTCCCCAAACTATTTGCAATTGAGTGGGCAGATGGGTAGTTGTTCTGTGGCCTGCGGTCCTAGGTGTCTCATTACTAGGGAGAAATGCCGGATGTTTGCATGATATCATCAGATACAACCAAGTACTGATCAATATACTACAGAACGACTCTTGAATTAAGATTTTATGTGACCAGGAGCCCATGCTCCGAACACAATTCAGGGGGGATGAGGTCACAGCAGCTCTAGTAGAGGTGACTCCGGACTCCTTCCAGGTGGGATACGAATGCTGCATTTTGTAAGGAAGGGGGAAATAGGAAGGAATTCATGCAAAGCTCATGGGTTGTGAAAGCCTTTCTTGTGGTAATTTTGACTTATGGTATTGATGACAAGTTCAACACTATCTCACAGCCTCAGTGTTGGACTTGGCCCTTTTGGTAGGTTCTCCCCTAAACTTTTTGCCTTTTCTGTGACCTGATATTGGTAGTTTTTGGCATTCGTGCACTTTAGCACTGTGGCCCAGTGTAAAGTGCGTGCGCGCTCTGAGTGTGTGCGGTGAAATTGACCTGCCCTCCCCATAGGAATGCATGGGGGATATGTGTGTCCATGATAATTCCTGGTATGAGAGGAGTGCAGGGGAGAGTTTAGTATGTATGAACTCATGAGAATAAATGCTGCGAAATGGTGTGTGCAGATTTATGGTGACTGGTGGAGAAATGCCACTTTTAGAAGTTGGCATTTCTGTGTACTGTGTGTCTGCCTGCCTGATGTGAATTGCATGTCTGGCTTGTGATTGACAAGAGCTGAGTGGTGTGGGCGGCTCCAGGAGACAGGGGGAGTCAACCCAGTAGTGAATAGGGAGATCTGCATGCAGATGGGAGGGAGGAGTTGCACCTGGGACCTGAATAGGGCTGTGCTTTCCCTCCACAATGCCGGCACCGCCCCCTGTCGTTCGTCTGATCCCTGAGCCCCCACCTGACAATGGAGAGAGGAGCTGAGCAAAACAAAGTGCTCCAAAGCTCCCCCAAACCAGTTCTGACTGGTATTTCCAAGCCCTGTGCTGTGACACAAAGGGAAAGGGTGTATAAAAGAAGGGGCTGTGACCCCATGAAGGTTGTGCTGTCCCTGACTTGAGGGGGGCCTGCTGCTGCTGCTGGGCTCCAGCAGAAACCGCCACTAGGGACTGCCTCCCTGCTGGAGGGCCCTGTGAGCTGGCCTGTCTGGGCCCAGCCCTTTGCCCCCCCTTATCCTAAAGGGCTTACTTTGGAATACAGCGCCTGTGAGTGCTTTATTTTGCATTTTGAGAAGCGCTTTGTGTGCATCCTGAGAAGGCTGCAGCGCTGAGCTGCGATCGATCTCGAGGGAATCCCGACGTAGGGATTACTCCGCATTGCCGGCTTCTCGTAGCGGGAGCCCACCCTGCTTTATACTTTAGATTAAGAGGGAGCCCACCCCTCATTACCGCCAAAAATAAAGGGATCACTGCTGCGACCCGGAATCCTCACACAAGGAGAATCCAGGCGGGAGCCTACCCCGCCCTGGAAGATGCCGAAGTAGCCACTGAGTGAGGAGGTGGCTCCCACTCTATTTTACTTGTGGCACAAACGCTGGGCTCTCCCTGGCATAAGGGAGCCCCGCATTTGTGCCACAAGTAAAATGGAGTGGGAGCCACCTCGCATCTCTGCGTTATTGAAAAAGGGCAGCCGAGAACGCTGAGGGCCGCCGTGCTGCCCGCGACGACCCGGAAGCCAGGAACGAGCCGTCTGGTTGGGGGTGGAGTCATGCGCCCTGGACGGAGGTTGAGGCGAGTGCTTCGCAGGGCTTGCATGTGGAGGGGAGAGCCCCTCGGCCAGCAGCGGAGTCCGTGTCTACAGTACAGGGGGGCCGGAGGCACATTGTCGGTGCCTGCCCCCGCTGCACCAGAGGAGACCGGAGGGGAGCTTGATCGGAGACCAAGCCTCGCAGGATCCGTGTTGCAGACTACCAACTTTCCCCAGAAAGGAAAGTCTACTGCTTAAGGAGTCCTGAAACACCCTGGTGAGTGGGGGCTTCCAAGGCACAGTGTGCTGAGTTGAGGACACAGCTGGTCCGCGAGAGAGGGTGCGGGCAGCTGCAACGTGGGAGGGATTGTAGTTAGGAGTCCCAGTGGAGCTCCAATTTTGCACCGAGGGGACCCTTCATGTTCTAGAAGTCCCAGAGTGGGGCTTGAGCCATTCTCTTTGTTATTAGAAATCCCAGTGGGGCTTCAGTGGCACAGTGGTGCCAGGGCTCATTCCCCAGCTGTCCTGCGAGCTCACAGGGAGCTGCAACATTTGGGCACATTTATTTTGTGAGAGTCCCAGTGGGGGACAGAGGGTGCCAGTGCCCACATATCTGCCTGCACAGCTGCCCAGCAAGTAGTGGGCAGCTGCTACATTTAGGCCTGATCATTTGGGCACCTTTTGGGAGATTGCTGCATTGGCAGCACCAAGCCCTGACATTGCGGGACATAGGGCATTTGAGCCCAGAGAAAAGCCCACTTGGCCCGGGGCCAGTTTCCGTGTGTTGTGCCCCCAATTGGGGCACTCTGTGCTCATGCTAATTTTTGCCTCAGGTGGTTAGGCTTATGCTTATGAGATTATTGCCTAATATGTTCTAGGCCTAATGTGAGGATAATTCTGAGGTCAGGTCTTCACCAGTAGTAACTGGTTGTGTGCTATTTAGGTTTACTATTTGTGCTACATTTACAATTTGTGACTTGTGCTGGTTTTGACAGTGGCCTCATTGGCCCTTCCGTGTGTAAATAGTCCCCGGTAAATACTGCTGGTGCCCGTTGGCACTGTGTACATTGTGTGATTATGATCTAATGTATTTATGACAATACAAAGGTTATTTTTATATTTAACCTTGTGTGGAGTTCCTTTTTGTGGTGTCCCTAGTGTGTTGCTGCTTTGTGTATGTGTGGTGCAAATGCTTTACACATTGCCTCCGGGATAAGCCTGACTGCTCGTGCCAAGCTACCAAGGGGGTGAGCAGGGGTTATCTTTGGCGTGTAACTCCCTTGCCCTGACTAGAGTGGTGGTTTCTGCCTGGCTTTGGCGCAAGCCTTAGCCAACCAGAGATCCCATTTCTAACACTCAGTGTTGGTCACCTTCAGTCCAATTTGAAGGCCATGTGGCAGAAGGTGCACTTCTATGGGGAACAGATGGCGAAGAAGCAAGACCATTGTCTTGAAGTTAATTGAGCAAATGGATCATGGTCTTTACTTTGTTAAATGTGAATGAGTCAATAATTTATATTTTGTGAGTTCTGAGGTCCTTCCTGTGGGGGGGGGACAGCGTTTACAATGGTGGTAGTACCCGCAGGTTGATGACAACGCAAATGGCACATCATCCGCGTTGTTACCATGCATGGCATTACATTGCAAGTCGTTCCAACGACTTGCGCTAGATGGCGTGCAACACCAGGGAATGTGTTGGATTTTAAGTCCAAAACATTCCCTGCTGTTGCGCTAACTGGAGTGGGAATGCTAATTTATACTATTCCTAAGTCCAGCACGCCATCTAGCGCAAGTCATAGAAACAACTTGCCATGTAATACCATGCTTGGTAACAACGCAGACCATGTAACGTCCGCGTTGTAACCTACCGCGTGGTATTTGCTCGCGGTGTAACATCATATATTCTTTCGGGGGTGTTACAGCTACACACTCCATGTGAACCACTTTTTAGGATCACATAGGGCAGTTGACATGGAAATTGTGGAAGAGGGTAGATTCGTGGAACTGTCCTCAGCATTTCCAAAGTCTATTGCAACTACAGGTCCCAACAAGCACGCCTAATATGCATGGCAGGATTAATGTGGAAAGCATTCAAAGCCTTGCATGAGGTGCAGAGGGGTGCTTAAGTCAGTTTGATGATGACAGGTCACTGCACATAGGCATGTCAGAGGCACTGTACCAGCTAATTCATTGGATCTAGAATACGGGTGTTCCCAAGTGTATCGGTGAAACCCTGCGCTGGAACGCCAACTTCCCACTCAGTGAGGGGGATTTTCTCATGGACAATATTACAACACGGTGGGATTATACTGTGTGTGAGCAACAGGATTTATGAAAGTATGGATGCCTTTTGCGAACACCGTGCACTCGGAGCGGAAATTGAGGCATTATTGCATGTACGCTAGACTTATATATGCAGATGCTCTGTGAATCAGGACCCCTGGGAAGCAGAATTTCTCACACATAAACATCTGTAAGTAAATCACCTATGAGTGAAAACCACCGTTTGCGAATTGCAAAAGTGGTTTAACCTTGAACAAAGACTATTTGGTAACATACATTTGCACCCGTAAATGACTCTGTGAATTGGATCTTGGATCTCCCAGAGTGTTAATGCAACAAGATGCAATTAAAGACTCACATGCCTACTGCAAAGGATAATGAAGTTCTGTATTCAAGAATTTGCTAACTGAAAGCCCTAAAATGAAAAAGCAGAAAAGCATTAACAGTAGAACCACGTTTTATTCCCTCCTCCACTATAAAGATGGTTGGAATTATTCTGGCAAGCTATGCAGAAACACTTCACAATTTTAATTGAGCTACAGCAAAGAAAATCCAATCTTTCAAAGCAGGGATGGAAAGGTTCTTCACGGACAACTGCCTTTTAGAGACTGGGATCACGAAGACTATTTATCAAATTATGGGCTGATTAATTGGTTAACGATTATTCGTCTTTGCTGGTTTGTTTCTCGCGTTAATGTAGTGTTGGAATTGGCGCTTGGCTGGTTTTGCTTACATTGCATTATAATCCTGAGCTGTTTGCTATTGTGCATTGGCCATGATTCAATGTCCACCACCTTGATTCCTAGGTGCAAAAACTCTTTTTTTATTTATGAATGCAGTTATTTATTTCCCTATTTGTGCTGCTGGCCTGGCAGTGTAAGAAGCTGAGAACAGGTTTGTTTCTTAGTCTGTAACTTGTGTGTGCTTATTTCACTTCTTATAGTTAAGTCCAAACTTATTACAATCGTGAGGAAGTGCGTGGGGAACTTTTTGAACAGATGTTGTCTGACAGGAGTCTGGAAAGCTCCTGGGTATACAGCAGAGCAGGCTGGTGGGCACCCTCTGCTGCATGTAAGAATTGTGTAAGCTTCACAGGTGAAGGATGCCACCATGTGTAGTGGGCAGCTTACTACATCATAGTTTTGAGGTGGGCACATTACAGGCAGGGGTGTCAGAGCCACTGCTGAAGTTAACAAGGTGTGAGGGTCCCTGTGCACTTCATTAGGTACGGTGGGAGCGCGTAAAACATCCAGATGTACAGTGAGTGCGCGTCAGGAGACAACACAACAGCGGAATGTTCCAATGACTCCTGCGAAAAGAGAAAATAAATCAAGAGTATAGACAGCCATTTGGTGCAATTACCCAATGTGGAGTGAGACTAATAATGAAATATTATATTATTTGTATTGATTGCATTTATTAGCCTAATAATAGATATTTTATTACACAATGCTTGACTTCTATATTGATGCTAATGCTTCCCACGTAGAAGCATTGCACACTTGTTAGCATAGCTGGTACATTTGGCGAATGGATCAGCATCGACTTTTTTCAAAGATATGAATAGAAATGTCAATGGCCTCTTCCAGTGTAATACGAATAATAAGGAACTAATACAATGCGGTCTCAGAGAAGATATGAATATGAAACAGAGGGTTTCACGAACCTTTGATATAAGGCATTGGTCATGGAACTGGTAAGATGGCTCGAGAAAATATATTGATGAGTTTTCGTGCTAGCATGTTCCCTCAGGTAGAGCTTAGTTGAAGGCTAGCATACCCAAACCAAGCTACCACTATGCACTAATGATCACACACTTTACTGCCTAAGACATGATAGTCATAGTTGGCCAGGCCTTATTACAACAGCATGTTTTCCGAGGAGCACTTTCATGTCTGTATCAGTTAGTACAAGAAGGAAGCACTAAATGAGGCCCTAAATGTATACTTGTGGTAATCGTAGCCAAGAGGACCTGATGACCACCATTGAAATGTATTTAGCTGCTCAACTCCACGCGAAAGTAGAATTGTTCAAAATGAGTGTGACCTGCTCCGTTATGTGAGTTGGTTTTTCTCAGTTAAATATTGGTATAGCTCGCTGGATAATTACAGATTTTAGGACATACATCTGCATATACCATGTTATTTTATTCTGCAAGAATGTTGCCACCAACTGTGCACTAATATATTCATGTTTGGTAGTAAAGTACATATCCATTTCTATTTGTGAATGTTTGGCTTCTTTTGATTCAACACGCTTAAGAAATGTCGCTATGGTTTATTCATAGTTTGTCTTCACAGTGGGTTTGATCTGTTTGCTGAACCATTTTCAAATAGTATATCTAAGTGTTTAAAATATTTTACATACTCTTCCTTAGCCCTGAGACATTTGTCTCTGGTATTGTGATTCTTACATGAAATTTCAAACTACGTTTTTCAAAGAAATCTACAACTTGCTTCTTGTCATTTTTAGGTCCTGCTACAGGCAGCTTTGTCTTTGTCTATTATGAAAGCTCTTGTCCACAATACATCAAAAAGAAATATAAAGAAGTACAAACAGAGTGCATATTGGGCAGCCGTCTTCTGCTATTGCCTTTGCGGGCGTTTCATAGTTCACCATTGCTTGGATGGACGGCTCCTCCGTCCACGGCAGACAGAGGGTAGCCACATCGTCCACATTTTGATGTTGGGATCAGCTAGTCTGTTTTTTAAACCGCAGATACAACATGACGTAGCTTGAAATTGAGATCCACTTTGGGGTACTTTACTTTACTGGTGTCACTGACATTTAATTGGTTATTTATGGGTTTAATGCTTGCTTCTTGGATGCCTAAGCCTAAACCTGTTATAAAATAATGGTACAGTGCTATCCACTAACTATCCTTGAGGTTTCAATTCAATTCAATTCAAGGATTCTTTATTCGATGATTAAAAATCACCATAAAAGCACATACATATATACATGATTAAAAAATTTCATTAAATCATTATCAGGATCCTAATTATAATAATTATTTATACACATGGCAAAAAAGAAAAAGGGGATTTGACACTTTAAAAAAGATTAATAACAATTTTAGGCATCATTCCTCTCCTCTGGTTACCCTTAATCGGACCGCCACTTTAATAAAATTCATTATGCAACACAATGTTAAAGGGTCAGATGCTTTCTGTAGATAGGTTAGGGCCTCTTTAGCATGTTTCAGGTTGGCTTGTTTTAAGATTTTCACAAAAAATCTACGCCTGGGCATAGAGTAAAAAGGACACAGGAGTGCAAAGTGAAGGGAATCCTGCGGAGACCTATTGTCGCAGCCGCAGGTTCCCTTCTGCTCAGTTGTGGTTAAAAACCCTGCTGGTGATGCCAATAAGTATGGAAGTAGATTTAATCTAAAGCGACACATCAGAAATCTGTCCTGAGCATTATACATGAGATACAAGTATGGCTCCATTCCCTCGATGCTCTTAACCAGGTTATGAGCCCTCACAGTCTTTTTGGGCCCTTCAGCCTCAGCTCTCTGTAGTGCTTTTTGATCTAAAAAAGCTTTTTTTATTAACGTCTTGTGCTGGGATACAATTGCTACCGGGTCAGTGAAGAGGTTCCTGTAGCCAAGGGCCTCTAAGGTACTCTTTACATAGTTGAGCCATGGTATTCTCATACATTTGTCTCTTTCTAAGCAATCATTTAGAATTTCCCTGCTCAGGGACGCCTCAGGGTTGACCCAAATTTTTAACCAGGCCACTATTGGCCTAAGTTTTACCAGATCTTCTAGGTAAGGCCTCCCTAGTTCCCTGTGTGCTATGAAGCCAGCGGTGCTTGGGGGTACTCTCAGGATGGTTCTTAAGTATTTATTTTCTTCCTGCTGTATTTTCACAGTGTTAACAAAGCCCCATACCTCTGCCCCATAGATCACTTTGGAGCAGCATATGGAGCTATACAGGTTCATCACCTGTTCAGGGCTCCATCTACCTAGCCTCCTACCATAACTTGCAATAGCGCCATTAGTAGCGATCATTTTGCGACATCCCTCCTCAACCAGGGAGTTAAATTGTAAAGACCCGTCAAAAATTAGACCTAGATAGGGAAATGTTTTAACCTCTTCTATTTTATGGTTTCCTATCGTATACGAAAATTTGGTGCAAGGTTTGTTACCTGCCAACAACACATACGATTTGCCCAAATTGACAAAAAGGTCTAAGGAGCCCATAAATCTAACAAATCCATCAATCAAAATCTGTAAGCTCCTAGGCGTACGTGCGAGCAAGACCGCGTCATCTGCGTAAAGCAGAACGGGAATGTGACGCGTCCCCACCCTTGGACAATCTGTCTTTAAATTTAACAAGAACTGCTCCAAATTATTTATATAAAGTGAAAATAAAAATGGGGAAAGAATACAGCCTTGCCATACCCCACTCTTGCAAGGAAATGAATCGGTCAGCCCACCCTCCCTATTAAAATGGACTTTAGCGGAGGTATCACTGTGAAGTTCCCTTAAAATATTAATTAGGCCAACTCAATCCCCATAAGAGACATCATGACCCAGAGTTTCTCCCTATTAATATGATCGAATGCCGCTGCCAGATCCATGAACCCCATATAGATGGCTTCATTGCTGGCCATGGTGTATTTGGCAGTCAGCATATAGAGGTTCAAGCATTGGTCACTGGTGGACCTCCCCGTCCTAAATCCATATTGAGTGTCCGAAAAGATGTTATTTTCCTCGGTCCACTCGGACAATCTGTTGAGGATCGCCCTTCCCAGGAGTTTGGCAGACACATCAATCAAGGAAATTGGGCGATAACACTTGGGATCGTCCCTATTGCCCTTCTTAAAAATAGGGACGATTATGGCCTTTGACCAGGACGGCGGCAGACCACAAATAATGGCAGTATTTATGACCCTAGTCATTATGGGAGCCCACAGTTCTACACAGCTCAAAAACAGATCAGGGGGGATCCCGTCTGGACCAGGGGCTTTGTTTTTTGTCAATCCCTCTATTCCAGCGGTGATCCCCTTAATGGTGAACACTACTGTAGTGCCCTGATGTGAGGTCCCTACATGCTCTTCAGTTGCTCCTGACTCATAGTTGTACAGCCCCTTATAATGAGAGACCCACTGTTCTGGTAGGATGTTTGATCCTATCTCCGGGGTGTTATTTTCCTGGAAAGATGGTTGGTTGATAATTCTCCAGAACCCGGACATGTCCCTGTTTTCCCCCGCTTCTCTTAGGTCTGCCCACGCTTCTCCCTGTAGAGCTAATTTCCTCCTCTTAGTCTCCCTCTTATATTTGTTCCTACACACAGCGATTTGTAGGATATCTCTTGGTTTGTTTTTAAGGCTGCTTTTGAGCTCCCTCAAAGCCTTTGAGCAATCTCTATCGAATCAACGTGGGTTACAGTGGTTCCTTATGGGCGCACTAGTTTTTAGTAGACCGTCTATAAGGTCAGCATTCTGGCCAAATGCTTCGAGCAACCGAGGACCTTGAACATCCATATCTAAACAATCATCCATGGCGGGTTTTCCAGAGTCCATCAAGGATTTATAAAAGGTTTCCCCATCTATTTTGGACCACCTTAGTCTCCTTCCCTGGTCTGTTACCTTCTCAGTAATTGTACCTTGGTATCTACTTCTTGGACCCGCCAGATGCAGCAACCCCAATACAAGGGGGTTGTGATCACTAAAACTGCTCCATTCTATCCCTACGCTGATGACTCTATTTATTAAAAGTCTAGAAACTAGGATATAGTCAATAAAAGAGGAGCATCCTCTACCCTTAAATGTTGGTGGGAGGCTGCCATCCCTCTGCACACCCATCATATTAATAGTGTGCTCTAGATCGTGATTAAGCAGGAGTTTACTAAAAGCTAAACCATCGGGCGTGTGGGAGAAGTGCGGCACTTTCTCTACGGGGCAATGAGACCATTCAGCATCTATTGGGACCAATGTCGAGCATAGGTGACAGTTAAAGTCTCCCATGACCAGCAGAGCAGGTACCTGTCCCGCTTTCCTAGCTATGATTTCCTGACCCAATCTGTCATCCAGTTCTCCTACAAATGAGGTATGGTCTCCCCCTACCCCATTGTTGTAAATGTTGAAAACAGTAAGTCTTAGCCCCTTCCCATTAAACCGTACTGCTTGTATGGCATGTGATTTCCAGTCCGTAATGGACCAGGTGCCCGGAAGGTTTAGATCTACATATATAGATAGTCCTCCCATGGCTCTCCCCGATCTCGTTTTTTGCGCCGGGACAAAAAAACATTTATACCCCTGAATGTGGAAATTACTATTATCAAGGGCCCATGTCTCCTGGAGGCTAATTACATGAAAGTTACTAATATAGTTGCGCCACTCTTTGTTATTAAATTTGGCTGCCAAGCCTGCTATGTTCCAGGAAATGATTCTCAATGCGTCATAGACATGCTCTATTCCCTCATTGTGCCCAATTCGTTCCACAATCTCCACCCGACCCAGTTCCAACCCATTTCCTCCCATTATAGGTTTGATAGCTGTAACCATGGGCTCGTTTGCCTCAATTCCCCTAGCCCTACCAGGTGAAGTTTGCTGTGCCAGCAGGCTTTGCTGCCCGGATTCCAATATTGGGTCCCCTATATTTACAACTCCTGGACATACATTTCCCATTGTATTGGTATATCTGCCCATGTGTCAATCGACCCCCTCAAGTCCATTCAGGCAACTAAATCGATTAAAGTCATGGAAGGGTGTTACCGGGCGATGAAAAACTGGCCGAACATTAAAATCGTGGTGTCTACCCCTCCGGGCGACCCTCGTCCAGTTATCGTGGGCTTGATTGGAATACATAGTGGTAGGAGGGAAGAAAAACGACACTTGTAGAGTCTGAATTGTTGATTCGAGTGATCTATTCTTCCCATGACATATATGGGTAACAGTCCCAGCATCTCGGAAACTCACCAAGATACAATCCCCTATTATAGATTTGTTTGTTTTACCCACCCAAGGTACCCTTCTCACCATGATGATTTTGCTGTTAAGGTGGGCCGGGTGGGGTCTGTTCCAACTCAACCACTTGATAACCTTGCTTTTCAGTGAGCAAAAGTTCTCACCTTCGCCCACTTCAAGTGGAGGAACACCAGCCATGATTACCATGAGATCGTTTGCCTCTGGAGGGAGATTGGGCCTACGGGGTCTAGGAGGAGGCTTCACTGGGGGTGGGGGAGCGATACTGCCAGTGATTGGCATAGGGGGAGCTAGGCCTACAGGTGAGGGTGGCCTGTTAGGGTTTCGTAGATGAGCTGGGGCTAAATTAGCCATAAGGGGTTGTGGGGGGGGAGCAGCAGTGGTCACCAAGGGGGGTGCCAAACTAACTGGCATGTTAGGAGAGTTGGGAGGGACAATGGGAGGGAGAATAGTCTCAAGAGATCTACCCTGGGGGCTAACCGAAGATTTCATACTACTTAGTGTAGCCTCCAGGATAGTGAGTCTAATCTCAACCTTTTTAATACTCTCACTAATCGGCAATAAAAAAATTCCAAATTTCCTAACGGAACAAAAGAAAGAGGGACATTGGTAACATTGTTTACCGTGGCATCAACCGAATCGGTAATAATGGTAACCTTTCAGGAGGTGTTATATGTACATCTTCCAATAACCTCTCAGTGGTTGGGGGTGGTTTTGGTGTCCTCCCAAAATCAGAGTGGGGGATTTTTGTTTTAGTTTTTCCCTGGCCACCCCTCGACTTCCTCCTGCGTTTGTTAGGTGGGGGCCCGTATAGCCCTTGCACAGGAGTTGACTTAGGTTTAGCTTTCCTGGCTTTAATGGCCGGTGGGGGCTGGGAGATTAGATCAACAGCCACACTACTTGGGCTAATAGGGGGGGGTTAGGTTAGTGGTTGATTCAGTCGGGTTGTTGGTACAATCCTTCAGCAGAAGGGGGACATCATCCAATGAGGATGGCTCCTCACTAAGTGAACTAGAGTTATCTCCAAGGGGCCTATTTTTCAGATTTTCTATAGAACGTCTACGCTCTGCCCTGAGCTTGATCAAAGTACTTTCCTTATCCCCGTCTCCCGCAGCCCGGGGGAAATAATTATCTAGAGTCCTATTTTTGACCCCTCCCAACTTCATAGGAGTGCCCTCCATGGCCGGGGAAGGCATAACAAGACGTAATGGATGCAAAACTTAAAAGGAAAAGTGTTACAAAAATAATCCAATGTTCAAGGGACAAACTAAAGAGGGTAGGCCCGGCCCAGCCTTATCCGGCCTCTGAGGGCCTCAGAGGGCCCGCCCTTTGCCCGGGCTTCGCTCCGAGCTTCGTCCCGCGCGCGTCCCGCTGCGCGAGACGAGTAGGCTGATTATATCCTCCCAGGCGGTGGGGCGGGCCGCTGCGGGAAGAGGCTACAGGTGAGGAAAGTGCCTCGCAGTCCCGCAGCGGTGTGGGCGGTGAGGGCGGGTCCTTAGTACAGCAGCGGCAGCTCGCTGGAAAGGAGCTGCATCCAGGGAAGAAGAGTTCAAATCCAACGACGATTCAGCAGGAGCAGGAGAGAAACGCCCGCACAGTTCAGCCCCAGACTCAGCCTCTGAGTAGCACCCGCGCAGCGGGTGCTACGAAAGTTTATGTCAGCACCAGGCGGGGGGGCGGGGCCGCTGCGGGAAGAGGCTACAGGTGAGGAGAGTGCCTCGCAGTCCCACAGCGGTGTGGGCGGTGAGGGCGGGTCCTTAGTACAGCAGCGGCAGCTCGCTGGAAAGGAGCTGCATCCAGGGAAGAAGAGTTCAAATCCAACGACGATTCAGCAGGAGCAGGAGAGAAACGCCCGCACAGTTCAGCCCCACCCGCAAGATGCACCCAGATGCTAGGGTTCAGAACATCAAAAGAAAAGCATTCCAGGTGATTTAGCACCAAGAAACCTTATGGAGTATGTAGAACGTTTTGTTTCCCCCTAGACCGTTTTCCTGACCTAGAGATGCCAATTTAGTTGCTTTGGGTACTTTGCCACTGCTGATCAGTACAGGAGTTTCCTATGTAAAACGTATTGGTGATTGGTTGGCCATGATTGGTATGTTGCTAAGTTAGCATGTAGTCCTGACAAATGTAACCACTTGTCAGGCCTGACTTTCCCTTTAAGATAAGAAGAAGATTTAAGATGGGGCACCCCTGTAGTAGGTAATAGGTAATCAATGGGCCGGGTGCAGTGTAGGTAAAAGGCAGAACATAAACTGTGTGTGTGTTATGTTCTGACATTGAAAAACTCTCCATTTCGTCTTCCACTCCTGAAAGGCCATTCTGCCCATAGGACAGAATGGGGGAGGCTGGATGTTGTGTGTGTTAGCCTAGTTTCCTGCCAGTTTATAATGGAGAGGTGAAGATTGGTATGTATGGACTCACGGCGCCATAATGCATCTTTCTGTGAAGGTTGTTTTGTCACTGTGTGTTTATAAGCCACTCTTTTAGAAAGTGGATGAGTTTGTGCTCTGAGCATTTCTGTGTGTCTCTGAAATGTGTCTGTCTGGAACTGAAAGGTGAAGGAGCTGGGAGAGGTCTTGACCAAGGGAGGGGTTGAGATGGCACCTGGCTGCCCTGCATCTGGAGAGTAGGGGTAGGAGAAGCCCAGGTGGTGAAAAGGTCTGGGATGCTGCTATAAACCAATTGACCCATCTCCTGCTGAGTGATTAAGGATCCAGACCACCAGTATCAAAGGGAGAGAGGTGACACTGGGAGGGAGACACCCAGAACTGATTTAGGGCAGGGCCAGGGACCCCTGAACACATACAAACTTCAAAGACAGTAAGGAGTATAACTGTGAGAGCTGAAACGCCTGAACGTGGGAATGAAACAGATATGGATTGAGACTGAAAAGGCTTGGACCCATTCTGTGGTCAAGAGGAGCCTTTGCTAAAGAAGGAGTAAGTGAAGAGACTGCTGTGGATAGACTAGTCCTTGCTTCATGATCTGGGGCTGGTCTGTAGTTTGCTATTCTAACTAAGGAAGAGGCTGTTGGGACTGTGCTTGGAGGCGCTGGGTCCCCCTGCTTGAAGAAGACTGTCCTTTGTGCTATGTCTTGAAACCCCAAGGGCCCAAGGTGAGTTGGCTCCCTGTTTTGGAAACACAGCAATATAAAAGTTTCCAGAGAAGACTCTCAGTTACGCCGTGGGTGCGTGTGCTCTGTCTAGCCTGAGACCTTCGCAAGTTGTACCCTGTGATCTTGGGTACCTGGAGTTTGAAACTCGGACGCGCAGTATGCGTGTCGTGGTGCAGCCAGGGCATTGGTGAGGAGCGCCTGGACATCGTGTGCACCAACAGAGGAAGTGTGTCTCGGGCACGCTAGGTGCATGTCTTGGTGCAACCTGGGGGTTGGTGAAGAGCGCTGGGGCCTTGTAGGCACCAAAAGAAGAAGTGAGTCTCCGACATACAGGAGTCCGTGTTGTGGTGCTGCCAGGGCATTAGGGAAGAGTGCCTGGATATCGTGTGCACTGAGAGAAGAGGTGAGACTCAGATGCGCAAGAGTGCATGTCGTGGTGCCACCAGGGCGTTGGTGAAGAGCGCCTGGACATCGTGTGCACCGGGAGAAGAGGAGAGGCTCGAACGCGCAGGGTGCGTTTTGAGGTGCAAGCGGAGAGTTGGTGAAGAGCGCTGGATCGTCGTGAGCCCCAAAGAAGAGGCGATTCTCGGAAGCGCGGTGTGCGTGTCAAAGTGTAACCTGAAGGTGCTGGTGAGGAGTGCCGGGTTTGGGTGTGCACCCAATTAAAGTAAAATCTCCACAGTGCTGAGGGGGGGTCTTGGTGTGGACTGAGACCGCCGGAGTAAGGACCAAGTCATTGGGGCCCTCTGAGTCAATCAGCAGCGGCCCTAACCGTCTCAGAAGAACTGAACCATCGGCCCAAGTCGATCGCAACCCATGAAGGAGTTCTGGATCAAGGCCCAAGTCGCTGACATCGGGGAGGAGAATGGGGTCACACCCCCCCAAGTATCTGGGATCAACATCTGGGGTGGGGTGCGGGCCCGGAGGGACACTCTCTCAGCCTCCCGCTACAGTCAGCTGCCCGAGCCATTTCTTCGGCTCGTATCCTGGCCCGTGCTGACCCAGGACAGGGCAGTTCTGGGGCAGGAATGGGAAGCAGTACTTTTTGTGTCAACATTTGATCCATAGAGGGGGGTACTATTAACAGAGCATGTAAAATTGCCATATTACACTTTGCATAATTGCTGCTAACGAACAATTGAACTGTCTTATGACGCCTGACCACATTTGTGACTAACGAACTCTATGCTTGGTGCGCTACGCACTATGTTATTTCTCCCTTGCATATCACCTGTTTGTAATTTGGCGCATTGCATTATTTCTTCAGTGCACGGTATCTGAGTATAGCGTGGCACAGTGTATTATTTCACTATTGCGCCGGACAGGATTGTAGCGTGACGCATTGCTTTGTTTCTTCCTGGTACAGGGCATGCTGATGCTGATACGCATTGCATTATTCCTTAACATGCGAATACATGACTGTGGCGCTACGTATGGCATTGTTTCTCTATTGCATAGTATAAGAGAATATTGTTTCGCATTGCAGTATTTTCTCCTTTTGAAACGTGTGTAATTCTAGCAATACGACTTGCCTAACCTTTTGGGAAATGGTTAGAAGTGAGCTTACCTGTTGGTTAAGAAGCAGTGGTTGGGATTAGAACCTACCAATCCACCAGAAAGAATACTACCCATTCTTATATGTTGATTTTGTATCATGTGGTCGTAGCGTATAATTGCTTATATAAAGCTTATACTCATTGTTATCAATACTCGTGTGGAGTCTATTTGTGATGACATCATGGGGTTACTGTGAGCGTGGTTGCACATACTGAACACTGGTGCCTTGGAGATAAGCCTGGCTGCTCATGCCAAGCTACTAAGGGGGTGAGCAGGGCTATCTCAGACGGTGTCCTTACTTAGCCTAACATTGAAGCGAGTGGTCGAGGACTCAGCATTTGGTGGTGCCGGTAAGCGACAGGGACCTCCACTTCCAACAGTGTACGTATGCTCTATAAGTTTCCAATAACATAACAGACGTTCCAAAAGTTAAGCATCAAATCAAACTTTCAAAGCAACAGCTGGGCCATTTGGTAACTCACTTCCATCTGGTTTAAGAACTTACCTTTACCTTCAGAAGAGGTTTAAAAGTGCTCCTCTGCAGGTTATTCTTCAATTGACCTGGTTACCTAATCTCAGCAATAACCTTGGAACTGCAGATTTGGGAACTGAAAATGTTCATCAATTTTGCTATTATGGGTTGATACCCTGCATCTGCAATGTGGTCTTCTGTAATACGTAATTATGTCAGTACGTAAAACTGCTATAAAACTAAATACAGGTGACCTATCCACTATTATCGCAGGGTAAGGAAATGAAAATGCTCTATCTGAATTCAATAAAATAACATTCACCCCATCTATGGCCCATCACCTTTATTTTCTGTTGTGAAAAAGGAAAATTATAAACTTGATATTATTCACTGTCATTGGGAATGTATACCATATACATATACATTCTCTTCTCTGCCATCCTCCCACTGATTCATAATGATTAAGTGTCTTTTGACATTTCTGTCACTTGCTTTGAATACAGTGTGCTTTGTTCGCTACGCTTTAGTTTCAGCTAGCACAGTGTTTTGAAGCATTTTCAAGATATTTTGCCATTACACTTATGCATCGTCCCTGCACTTCCTAACAGATTCTCACTTCTTAATTTAGTTTTCTGACCTCATGGGTCCAAAGCATTCCTAAAAATGTTGTGGGTATTGCTTATCTTCTAATCACTAAGTGAACATATTTGGAAGTGTGACGGTCTACTTGCGTGTGTGAGTGAAGTTCTCTATCTTTCAGGAACCAATGGCCACATATACTATTCATTTATTTGCAAAAAGTGGCCACAAATTATACACCAACTTTTTGTGAATGGTACAGTATTTTGTGACCTAACTTATGTACACATAGGTCAGTTCTCAAGATATGGAATCGCACGAACGACCTGCCTAATCAAAGTTCATCAAACAGGCCTCTATTAGCGATACCTGTGATTAGTGCTTAATTTGGGGAAATATGAGTGCTGTTGTCCAAAGTTCTCCTCAGAAACCCGCAACCTGGTTAAATTACATATCAGTGCGCCGAATACCATGGCTGAGTAATCTTGAATTCACCTCATGCCTCTTTCATCCACTGCCAGTCACTCCCAGGCCCTATCTCATTCTTGCAGGTACCTGCCTTCTCCCTTTGTGGCTTTTTTTCCGTCTTTCTATTCCTCCATCTTTCTGCTTTCTGTCATTTTCTCTATCCCTCTCTCTTGCTCTCAGTAAATGTCTGATGCAGAAACATAAGTACTGTTATCCAAAAATGAGTGCCGATTGCCCCCACTGGCAACCACCAGCTCAAATGATGTAAAGCCCATAATTGGCCGCATTCACGGGGATGGTGGCCTGAAAGAGGCAGCAGAACAGTATGCCTGCAATTGTGTTTAAGTAAAGACTTTTTTTTTATATGCAGCTCATTTTCCTTAACCCCTTCAGTGCTGATGACGAGCCCAGGCTCGTCATGCAGCACGGTGCTCGTGTGCTCATGACGAGCCTGGGCTCGTCATGAGCCGTGGAACGCTCACACGCGGGGCTAATTCCCCCGATGTGCTGAGCGTTCCATTGCGCGGGCGGGTTCATGACGAGCCCAGGCTCGTCATGAGCACACGAGCACCGTGCTGCATGACGAGCCTGGGCTCGTCATGCAGCACAGCGGCGCCGTGCGCGGCCCCCCTCCCCCCCGCACCACGGGGAAATTAGCACCGCAGCGAAGGGGTTAAAGGAAACAGGACTCTACTTAAAACTAAAAGTTTTCTTTTTATAAAAAGTTTCACTGAGAGTTGGTAGTGGTTCTACTCTCTCTAAAACTGTTTTCAAGATTCACAAAAGAGAAGGGGTCCAAACCGGAGCCCTCCCCAGGGCCGGCTTTAGGATGGTGCAATCGGTGCAGCCGAAAGAACATGCTGCAGAGTTCCTTGTGTGCCCAGCAGTTTTCAGGCAACAATAAAAATGTCAAGATAACTCTGGTGATTAATGTTCCTGCTGGAGAGAGATTGGAGTTTTGCCTACTTACAGTTTTGACTCATCATAAAGTAGCGCAGAGGATTAATGTGCCTTCCCCATAGAACGTGTACCATGCAGATCACAGAGCTGAATGTGAGTGAACTATAAGTAGTGGCATTAAAAAAATGAAATGTATGTCAGAGAGGGGCTCTGGCGAGATGAGGGTCACTGTTGCAAGGTGGTGGTGAGTGAATCCGTGGAGCGGGAGGTAAATCATGGGATGAGGTGGTAAAAAAAGATATTTGCACCAGGCACCACCAGCAGCACTATAAAGACAGCCCTGCCGTTCCCCTCTGCAAATCAGTTACCACACACACTTGGAAGTTGGAAACTTCAATGTTCTGTGACCATATTAAGGTGTTAAAACATTCATACATCTGGGTCTGATTGCTTTTTGGAAGGAACGTCCATAACATGCCCCATGCCAATAGCAAATCACAACCCATTTCTAAACCCATTTAGTGATTCAGAATTTTTTTTTTGAATAGCTGTGACTTTAGTCCATTTCATAAAGGGTTTTAGCGTTTGCAAATCCTCTGGTTTACTGAATCTGAAGGTGTGCAAATGCTAAAATCCTTTGTACATGAGGCCCTAGAATTAGAAACAATGGTGGTAAACAAAGTATTTTATTTAAGTGTCATTTTTGCTCCTCTCCATTAGCGAAACCGGCGACAGTGTAGCGGGTGACCCAGAAATTTCCCCCTTCTCTAGGCACAAGTCTGGCTACAACAGTGAGGGCATGTATCCCCCCTTAAGACTATGAGCACCCATCCATGCCATTTTTGTGTTTATTTGAATCTCAATTAGGAATTATATGGATAGCTGAGGGGATGGCAGCATTTTAGGGATTATACACTTTATTTGTGTCTTTCTCACTGTGGCAGTCTCTGCTCAAGTCACCCTGAAGCATTTGTGCCGTAACAAAGGCCCCGGCAGTGCGGGGGGACCCCCGAGCTCCAGGAGGGGGCCCTCAGCACAGTGCCCTGGCCTGAGTGCCCCTGAGTAGGTCTGGAGGGGGGTCTTTCATGTACTTTGCAGGGGGGCCCCCTCAAGTTTAGTTATGCCACTGTGTAGCACTTAGTATTGTGTGAGCGATTTCACTAAAAGTCACACTCACATAATACACCGTGGCAGATAATGGGTGGAAACATAGAAAGTGAGTAAATCAAACAATTCACTTCCAGACTTTGCAGATTGGTAGTTAGAGTTGGAAGATTACAGTTTGCAAAGCAGTCCACAGAGTTTGCGAACACCAAATCCCTAAGTAGCCCTAAAAGGCACCTGTGCTTTTGAGCTGCTGTAGCCAGCGCATCTGTTCCTTCATCCCTCATTCGCATAATTAAGTAACAGTTAAGGTTGGAATTCTCACCGATTATGCTGTGACTTACTTTATTATGCTGTGACCCACTCTTAGAGTGCTTCTGGTTTATTCCTAATGTTCAGATGCAAGTCAGGAGTGTCCCTGGTTTACTCCAGAAAATCAGCAAATCTTTGTGAATCAGGCCTCAAGTGTTTAAAAGGATCTCTTTGTTTTCCAAATGGGTCATCTTAGGCAGATGCTCTCACAGAGATTGGCGGGAGAATTGCTCTGGAGCAGCTGAGATTAAATCTGGAGCCCCAGTGTACGTAAGCATGGCAGCTCTCTGCTGCTCCTGCCTCGAGGTTTCCCCACCTCATTTGAAGATGTGGGGAGTGCCATGTTTTCTGCAGCAGAGCATCCGCTGTCTCCACCACTGGAAACCTTTGGCTGGTGGCGGCCTAGCCACTACTGGGCCATTGGTCAATGTAAGTCAGAAGGTCTGACTTTGCATGGCTGCCTTTTTGATGGAGATGTTTCCAGTTTGGGAGCCCTAGGAAAAGCATAGCAATCCCAAACAAAATACAACACAATTGACCACTCATTCTGAAGGAAAGGTTCCAGCACATCAGACCATTTTTTTTCATTTCAGAAACAACCCCTCCCCCACACACACACACACTTTACAGCTTTGTTTCTCAAAATATACACTATGCCAGTTAGCATACTTCTCTGCAACTCTGACTGGCAGACGCATGGAAGGCAGCGAGTTGCCCATCAGGCAGACATGGATCTCATTATGTGGGAGGTGGTTCCACTCCAGGGGAGCAGAGGGCAGGGCATCTGCTGAACTGACAAGCTGCCTAGTTGCCCACCAAGGACTTACTGAGCTTTGCAGTCCCTCCAAAATCTACCCAGCAGTAGCAAACTTCAGTGTCTGTTTACTAAAGTACTGTTTATGTAGACAGTCCTGTGGGCTCAATCCCCGGAAACGTATAGACTTTTCTTTAATGCTCTGTGGAATGGTTTCCTTCTTGACATATAATTAGCCATCACTAGTCTCTTCACCTTCCACCTTCTGTTTGACTTTAACCTCTCTACTCTCCTGTTGAGGCAAATATATGTCTTAAAAGGTGTACCAATTACATTCTTATGGGCCTATTCATGGGTATAAGCTACAATGTTACAAGAATGTTTGCATAATGCTTCGACAAAGATGGCGGAATGTACTTGTCCCGAGAGTCAAAGTGTTGTCTCACATGTCTAATTCATGTCTCTTGATATTTTATTGTAGCTGGATTTACATAGCGCTTACTACCCATGACAAGGTGTTGATGGGCGTTACAGCAGTCAGCACGCTGCTCTGAACCCAATATCATTGGTAATTCCAGTGGGTATTGTTGGTTATTGGGATTATATGGTTTCTATTTTACTTGGGATCTTCTCAAATTGTCTCAAATGTAGTGGTCGTTAGCCCACTCTAATTTTATAGGACTTTATTTCATTTTGAGAGGGATCTATGGTCTTCATAGGGGTCTTTTGTGGATTGAGGTGAATGGATCTTCCAGAGCAATACAATGGCAGCCCGCTGTGGTTGTTGCGCGCATCCTCTGCTGGCACGAGAGCACCGCCTTGTGATGCACGCTTCCACCCCTGTACAAAAAAAGATCCCTCCTTCATTCTGAGTGATGTCCCAATATCCTGAGATGAAGGCACTTCCGGAGATAAAAGCTGTGCTGAATTGAGAAGCTGTTGATGAATGTGGCTGTTTATTTCCGTCAGTAGGGCAGAACATGCGAAGGGGCGTCGTTTGTTTCTCTGCCTATTTTTAGCAGTGACAGCAGATTGACAGGGCTCTGTTGAAATCTGACGAGAAAAAATGACAGCAAAATCACTCTATTATCGTGCACAATTAAGGGTCATTTATAGCGTGGACATTATCAACGGTTTTGTTTTCCTTTGAATTGCACTGCTCTTTCATAATTTGATCCTTGGATCCCATGCCATTATCCACGGAGAGATACAAATGAGGGTGTCAGCAGCATCAGGGGAACGTGTTTCAAGTGGCTGAACGGCAAATTCTTTCAACTCCAATTTATAATTCTGAATAATTTAACAGATACATGCTGAATGAAAAACAGGAGACGTTAAAGTAGTCTCTAATGGGGCAGAGACCATACTGTGTAGCTTCCTGATGACTCTCTTTCCATTGAAGATATCTTGTTTTGCATTCCACCAAAACTACAGACACAAGTCCAGAAACTTCAAGGTGTTCTTAGGAGCACGTTCATGGAGGTTCCGAATGCTGGGAATGCCGAATACTGAGGCTATTCCTTTTCGATTCTGCCTCATTCTTCCTCCATCATACACTTCATGTCTATTTATCTCACTCTTTCAGGTTCTTTTCATTCTTATTTCTCCTTTTGTCCCTGTTTCCTAACTTTCTCCTTCTTCCTTGTTCCTTTTCTCCCTTTCTCTCTTTTACTTTGGGTCAAAGTCTGATGATGAAAATTCAGTCTCGGTCTCTAATGAGTGCTGGTTCTTATCACCTGCAACCACCGGAACAAATTAAGCTCTGGACATTTGTGCACAGAAACCAATATGTAGTTGTGTGACACCCACGTAGTTTACATTCTGGAATCTGTTCATTAAAGATTTCGCCTGGTCACCCCCGTTGAGCTCCACCTAAACTGCCTCAGAGTTTGGATACCACCTCTATTTAACCCCTTCAATGATTGACCCGCACCAGCCATTCATAACAGGCTTTGGACTATCTTCCTGACTGGTAACTTTAAGTTACCTCCATATTGTTCTCTAAGTTATGAAGTTTCAAACTACAACCATATGATAAGTACTGCCACCCACCAAGATACCTTAAATTCTGCAGTATTTAAGCATCCATTTTTTGTTGAATACATGCTGTCTAGTACCATATACTGAACTCAGAGGTGCAAGAGGCTAGATGTACAAGTCTAAATTCAAGTGTGGCATTCTCGAAATATGAATTAAGTCTCACAAGTGGACCTTATTTACTTGTAAAATGGGCATCAATATGAGAGGCCACTTAATATCAACGGGGCTCGCAGCTGGAGTTATCATTATCTCATCAGAATTAGGAGATTCACAGGAGTGCTGCAGGGCGGTATCATATAATCAAGAGATTTAATTTGCTAAAAGCATTCAAAATCGCTGTTTCAAGATCTGGGCTAAAACGAGGGCTTGCCACAGAATTGGACCCAGTATTACTGATTCCTTCAGTAAGTCCTCATTCCTTATTGGACCAATCGGGTCCAATTAATGGACTGCATTTTCCCTGCACCTGGAATTGCTGGCAGCACCCCTGAATGGTATTCTGGGTACGGATGAATACCAGCCCAATTACTGAGAACTCTTACTGATTACCTCTTTAGTGCCATGTTATGTGTAAGAAAAGCTCTCGGGGATGGGGGGTGGGCTCTCCAGATTAAGAATGCCATGAAAAGTAGGTGAACATGTTCAAACCTGCAAGTTAATAGGTGTTGAAAATATTTACTAAAACGTGGTCTCCTCAGATATTTGTGTCAAACCAAAAGCACAAGTGAATCCATATGTTTGAGGTAGGAATCAGAAGAAACCATGTCACAATCGATGGGGGTGCAGGAAACGGGGTTGTCCTTTTAGTTAAATAGATTCCCTTTGGAGAAAAAAGAATAGGGGCCAGTAGGTAAAACGTGTCTTTGCGATTCTCAAATTGCGATTTTCAGGGAATTGCAATTAGAGAATTGCAAAACGCAATGTAGGTAGGACTAGCAAAATATTTTGCGAATCCCACATATTCCTTATTTGCGAATGGCAAATTGAGATTCGCAAATAAAGAATACCTTCCTAATCATTCCTATGGGCTAGAAGGCCCATAGGAATGAATGGGAACACATTCTCAATTTGTGATTCTGAATTAGAGAATCGCAAATTGAGAGTGTAATTTCAAGGTTGCAAGGGTGTCAATAGGACACCCTTTTACACCCCTGAAATAAACATGTGTGCACATGTGGCACACATACATGCGCTAAGGGCATGTATGTGCGCCACATGGCACTTTGACAAATGCAAAAAAGGTGCATTTTTCAAGGAAATTGCAAATTACCACCAACCTGAAGTTGGTGGTAGTTTGCGATTCCTTAAGCCAAAATCGCACAACTTGGGTGCTTCCTACAAAGCATTTAAGGAATCGCAATTTGGTATTTCCGAAATGCATTCGCAAAATAAGGAGTCGCACATTTTGCGATTCCTTATTTTGCATGTGGGTTTTTGTGTGCTACATTGCATACTGCCCAAATTGCGATCGCAAACGCTGAAATTCTGCAAATTTCTGCATTTGCAATCGCAATTTGTCTACCAACATATGGCCATACATGATTTTAAAAATGCAAATTCGCAATTTTCAAATGTTAGTACATGGGTGAATATATATGAGTAACTGCAAGGCTTCTTAGCAGCCCCTGAGCTAATTCTCAGTTAAACATTACATGTATTCAGACTGCAATATTCATTACAGAAAGCATATTTTATTATTCAGGTTCATAATATGTTGGGGAAAAGACTTTTCTAGACGTAATTTTCAATTCAATTATTCATTACAGATGCATCATTTATAATACATGTTCATAATGTTTTTGAAAAGTGTAAATGTACGTTACATTATCTCACTTGTAAATACTTACACTTTGACTACCCCTGGAAACCTGCAACTGTTGTAAATTCCGGGGAGCACTCCCAAAATGTGTTCGTGAATTTTAAAATAGTTTGAGATTGAACCCAAATGTCAATGTGAGCCAACAGAGATCATTTCTGCTAGTTTAAGGGATATTTCGCACATGCTCGGTATTCTCAGTGCATGATAGTCTTATGTTTAGGGTGAAAACATTTGAGAACCTTTGCCCACTTCTACTTTCGCGAATAATGTCTGAAACTTGGAAAACTTTGTAAAGTTTATTGGTAAAGCCAGTAGGTCTCACTTACTTTTGCCATTGGTTACTGCTGAAGCAGAACAGCATCACAAGCTATCACGGCCAACATACTGTGTGGTTATATTGGAGGTCTGCGTTTCTGGTGTCACACCCCTTAATAGTAACTACAAAAGGCTGCATGTGAAATTACGAATAAAGCATTAGGAATTAAAACGCAGAAAAACTGATGCCACGTTGAGGACATACAAGTTATTTCTTAATTTGTTTTCGGAAAGGTGCACAATTGCAATTAAACTATTAAAATGTTTTTATGCAGGTTAGTCAAAATAAGCCCCACTCCATTAACCAGATTCGGAAGCCTAGTCAATAAATGCTGGTCGTGTGTATACAAAGGCCTTCTACAAATGTACCGGCAAATTCAGCAAAGTCCACTGCATGATGTGCCTGGACGGTCCTAGTATCCTTGTTTTTGCAGGCATGTGTGAAGGAAGATAAACAATCACCTCTGCTGCTCATGCAAAAATGTGCGTCTGATAGACGTGCAGGTAATTTAGAACAGCCATGCTTTTTTATTTGATAACTAAATATTTTGTATATACCTGGAGAACTTTCTCATGGCATGTCTGTGTAACACAGCTGCAGCCTGCTTTACTTATGGAGTGAAAATCTTTATAAATCTCGGCAATAAAGGTGAAATCTGTACACAAACAGGGCGATTATTTCTTTATAACTATATAATACTGCATGGAGCCTGAAGAAACCTAATCACATCATCTTCATCCTGAAGGAACTCCATTTGCTCCTGATGATCAGCCTAAACTTTAAATCCATCTGCTTCATTTACAAAGCCTTCACAACCACTATCCCCACTTATTTTACAGAACAACTTACCATCTCTGATGGCTCTCAGCACACCAGCAGCCATGGTACTATCAGACTGGAGACCAAGAATTGTAAATAAGAAAACGCAAGACAAGAGGCCTTTACGTTCAATGCACACAGGATCTGCAACAACATCCGGTATCCATCAAGACCACCCCAGTGCTGCTATAATGCAGCAACACCTTTGCTCCCAGGACCCGTTTGTTTACCTTTCACCTTGTATCGTGGTCCGTTACTTTTTGGGAAGGTTTACGCTATACAAATATCTCATTATGTACACATACATACTATAGTACTACCAATACCAGTGCTACCTCCACCATCAGTAATACCACTACAAATACTACCACCATTACCAATACTACTACCACCACTAATACCATAATCACAACTACCACCACCCCAATACACCATCACTAGCACTGATGCACATCTGCCAGTTCCATCACCAGCACCAATACCAGCACGAACACCACAAACAAGACAATCAATGCCACTGCTACCACTAATACCAACAATATCGCTACCACCATAAACACACAGCCACCATTACCACAAACAATACCCCTAATACCCCAACCCCAAAACCAGTACCACTATCAGACCCACCACCACCATCAGTGCCATACCACCACCATATCAATACCACTACCAATACCACCAATACCATCATCAGACAAACCACCAATTCTGTGAGGACGGTCATGACCAATACAATCACTACCACCAAACCCACAATTCCAATACTATCATTCCAACAGCAATATCAAAATCACAACTTCCACACCACCACCATCATCAATATCACCACTAATGCCACTGGATATGCTGACAACCTTAATACCACCATCAATGCCACATCACTATAATTACCAATACCACCAATACAAATACTACCGTCTGCAATGCCAATAAATCTGGGTTTGATGTGTTATCATATAGAAATACATTTCTGCATGCCTTTGTTTGCATGCACTGTGGCACTAAAGCCAGACCTACTAGCGTTGCCAATGCTTTCTTTCACGAGCAGACATTCATTCATTGTTAGCCAAGGTTTTTAATGCCAGCCACCTGCCAGCACATATACTTGTATATGTAAAATATGCTTCTACTTATAATAATTCAAAGATAAAAAAAGTACTTTTACTTTGTGCCAATAAGATCAATATGTTCCTTTGATGCACATTAAAATTAAATAGTGTTTCTTTACCTTCTCTAAGTACACCTGCGTGCTAAAAAGCACCTGTTCTACTCCATTACAACTATATACGTTAGCTAATTTTTCTTTCAGTTTGACATTTTATTGGAGGCATACCGGAGGCACTTTTAGGTTGCGTCAATTTTAAAATGCTCTTCTTCATATTTTTATAGCATTAGTTTGCAATTAAAAATAACACTGAGTGGGTATTTATGAGAGTCTAGCGTCACTTTTGTATCACGTAAAGTGGTACATTCATGATGTAGAGTTTTAATTCAGATTTTTGAAGCCACGCTAAGTCAACCTGTGTGATTTTGAGTGGCCTCATACATCTTGAATAAGATGACGCAGTGTAAATCAATGCCTCACCTTACTCTGCGCTCGGGGGGGGGGGGCGTTCCATGGGCGTTGCAGTGGGCGTTTCCACGCAGCATCCATGGATTTTGACTCTGCCCAAGATTTACAACATCATGTAAACCTGGGGACGCACCAAATCCTTACGCCTCCCGAGCAGAGGCGTATTGAGCAGAAATATCTTTAGTTCTCCTTGTTTTTTCCTCTTTTATGTGTGCTGCATGCTACAGAACACCTAGATAGAGTAAAACACCTCTTAGGGTTGTTTGTCTGCAGGAATGTGCCCCTTCCTGCACAAAAACAATTCTGCATGCAATGGAGGAACCCTGGCACCATGGTGCACGAGTGCCTACATTGGCGCTAGGCTGCCGAAATGGCGTCAGTGCGGGGAGAAAGGACAGGAGTACACCGTGTTGCATCAATACAGTGCATTCCTGCCCTTTCACTTTGACATAGGGCAGCACAGCTAAGTGACTTGCTGCACTGCCTTACACCAAAATCATGTAAATGAGGACCTAATTTGACTTGCCAGACCTATTGACTTGGTCAATGTTATATGTCATGCAATGGCGCCTTGAAGGTACACACACTTCTACATGCTGTATAAAAATTAACATGTATGGGTCGAAAATCAGTTTGATGTCCATGGAGTCTCCATGATTGAAGAATGCTTGAACTCACATACGTCACAATAGCTTAAAGAGGTGCAGCATAAGTGTGTGCTTCCTCAGGCCACCCAAGGCTGAACATAGGGTAGAGGAATGTGGGAAATAGGGTGTTATCAAAGCTAGGCTGCTGCAGCCTTCAGTGTGGGAAGAAAATCTTCTTTGAGAGATAAAAGGTTTTACTGGGAGGGGTGGAAGGCTGTCCTACTACACATGCATGTTAGGGGTTATGCAGCAGGAAAATACATGGACTGCAACATAATCTGTGTATGATGCAACTAGAGTCAGTGCCGGGACGTATGTGGAGCACCAGCACAATGCTGCACTAATTGGATAGTCTAAACCAAGGGTATTAGCTAAAGGGGTTGGGCAGAAGTAGTCGGTTGCATAAGACAGAATAGTACTGTGCAGGACTGTAGGTGGATTAGTGAACTGATTGCACCTCCAGCGCAACAAGATCTTGCACTCATTATCAGTGGTACAACAGACTGGATTCAAAAAGCTTTGCTTGACTCACAAAGTTCTCATGGACTATACATGCCAGTATCTCACCAGTGCATTCCATGTTTACTAGGCCACCAGATGCCTACACGAGGCCTGCCAAAACGTGCCGGCTCAACACCTGGATGAGATTTCAAAATTGCCAAATTTGAACTTACTTAAAATGTTGTGGGATTTGTAAAAAATTTGGATTACAGATTTTAGGTTAACTTTTTTACCCAAGCATGCACCTTACATAAAGAAATGTTGCAAGATACCACCAGGAAACTGAATCGGAATCTGAATCAGAATTCTCTTTATTCAGCTGCAAACCATAAAACCATAAAAGCAAGCAGGAAACTGGTTTGACAGAAAATGTCTCACCAACAGATTTTCTTTTATGCCAGGTGCACGCTTGGTAAAAAGAAAAAAGTTGAAGCAACACATTGCCACATATTGATACGAAAAAGTATTTGTTGTGAACTTTTCAATATTCTACCAACTTTTTACCACATTCACTCATTTAGGGAAGTTTCCACAGCTCCTCCATCTGGAACTCTCTCCCACTCTATCCCTGAACCAGACTTGGGGGGTCATTAGGATGGCGGACGGACCTGCGTCCGTCCGCCACCCCCGAGGTAGAGGGACCATCCGCATGGGCAGCGGCAGTCCCCCCATGCAAATTAGGATGTGACCGCCACCCTGGCGGTCACATCCCGTATCTTTAACCTTGCGGCAGGTGCTGCTTGATGTAGCACCCGCCGCAAGGTTAAAAATGCATGTATTGCATTTACATGCACAAAGCGGCAGGCACCGCGCGGTGCCTGCCGCTTTGTTCATGTAAATGCAGGGGGGTACCATATGTACCCCTCATGTGCACCCCCCACCCCCAGACACCCTGGGGGCCCGCAACGGACCCCCAAACTGAAAAGACGACATGCTTTTCCACAGCGGAAAAGCCGCCGTGGAAAAGCATGTTTCCTGCCCCATCCTAATATGGCTGGTGGTGTCTGATAGACACCGCCACCATATTAGAGCTTTTCCGTTACGGTCGGAAGGCGACCGCGGCAGAAAAGCGGCGGACGGTTATCTCGTCCGCCGGTGACCCCCCAGCCATCCTAATCTGGCGGGGGGTCTTTGGAGGCACTGCTGCGGTGATTCCGCATCCTCCGGGGCGGCAGTGGCTTCCGCCGGCACGGAGGATGCGGAATCACCGCCATCCTAATCGGCCCTTTGGTTGGTTGAAACTGAAAAGGGCCCCAAACACAGTCCTCTTAATCTTTGCTTACGGACCTCACACACACCAAACCTTACCTTGATCTCTCTTGCTGTCGAATTTCTCCTCTACATCTCCATACCTCAAACCTACACCGTTTCGGGGAAGAAACCATCTGACCATCGGTTGGCGGTTCCGACAACCCCATTAAGATACGACCGCACATAGTGCGGTCGGAAACTTACATAATTCATTGAAAGCTTGTGCAGCGAGCTGAAAGTGCCCGCAGCACAGCTCAGCCCACAAGCTCCCATTGAAATATGGAAGTCTGTAAACATGCCTGCACCTCAAGGTGCCCGCCACACAATGCAGGGATGTTTACGGGGTCACCATGGGTGCTCCCCGGGCCCAAATGCAGTGGGCCAGGGGACAAGTGGGTCCTGCAAGGGGCCCCCAAAGTAATTTTCTGACAGCCATTCCATGTCGGAAAGGCCGACATGGATTGGCTGTATAAACAGACATCATAATCCCGAGGGTAGATACCTCATCCTTAAGGAATTATGAGAGCTTTCGGGGCCCTCTGAACTGATTCAGATTCTCCTGCCAGTTTAAACTCTGACCGCTATCATCATGATACGGCAGTCGGACTTTAAACCTACCATGTCGGTTAGAAAGCCTTCGAACAGCAGTCGAAGGCTTTCCGACCGACATCATAACCAGGCCCTTTGTATTCTTCCGCAATCACCTATGAATACAATGGAAGCAAAGCAGAGCAGACACTGGGAATTGTGACTGGATATGCTCTAATGTTCTGGTTTCTAAAACAAACCAAGCCTTATGCTCCTTTTCCATAATCATGGCTATTCTGTACCATGTGCTGTTCCCATTGAAAGAAACTGCTGCATAAATAAGCTAATTCACAAAAGCAATAATGAGCAGGGGGTCTAGTCCTATTTTATGTACTCTCATGTGCATTTGTTACTCCATCTCGAAATGCCTAACGTCCTTTTAGTAAAAGTGCATGCATAGAGGGCTGAGTCCTTTTAATTCGTACTAATTGCAAATTAATTGTCCTTGAATATTGCCAATGTATTCCAATGTTCGATGTTTTAGGGTTTAATTCACAGAGGAATGTAAAAGTACATAACAGAGTTCTAGAGGAGTACTACTTAATGATCTGCAAAATGCCTTTGTGATTAGCCCCCTCATAAATAGTAAGGGCACCACTGGCAAAGATAGAATGGAGTGATGAAAAAAGAAAGAGATAAACAGACAGGAGGTGCAGGATGGTGAATTAGGTGAATCAAGACTAGACAGCCTTGTCATTCATAACACCTGACATTTGGCAACACTGTCCATGGCCTCTAAGCAAAAACGTTGGAACACTGTAGTTATATTTTTACAATCTAAGCACTTGCTGCATGTGAAAGGAAGAGAGATGGACAGTGAATACAGTTTTACTTTTTGGAAAGAAGTATGGCTGTTTTCTTTTAAAGAATCAAACACAAGAAGAGTTGTTAAAAAGACAAAATAGCAGCCATATACACTGTAAGGTCAGCAGAAGGATAATGTGTATTGCACATTCTCAATCTCTACCCAACAAAGCCAAGGCAATACAAATTGATCAGTGCCACCGGTTACGGATGACGCATTCTTCTCTGAAGTATTGAATTGTGCCTTGACTTTTTTACTGCCTCTCAATGGTTTCTTTAATGCACCACTTCTTACAAAACTTCGAAGCTCATGTGATCTGATAGTGCTTTAGGTTATAATGGATGTTCCTTCATATGAACCTATATTTAATCCATTGGTCAACCTTTGTTAGCAAACTTTGTTCATTAGGGCCCTATTAGGATGTCGGTCAGAAAGCCTCCGATCCATCATAGGTTTCACTTTCGGCTGCCATATTACAATGACAGAGGTCGGGAGTGAAACCAGACGGTCATTCCGGCTGGCTTCCGACGGACTCAAACCGGCACGTAATCCCTTCAAGATGGCGTTTCCGCCAACGGGTCTCTGATGTTGGTTTCCCACAGGCTTTCCATATCAGGCTTTCGGACATGGAAAGCCTGTTGGAAAGTGACTTTGGGGGCCCCTAGCATGGCCCCCTTCTCCTTGCAACCCCCCGTTGGGGCCCGAGGGGGCACCTATAATGCCTTCCTGTTCATTCCTGCACCATGTGGCAGGCACCATGATGCCTGCCACATGGTGCAGGGATTAACAGAAACTCCCATTTCTCTATGGGAGCTTGTGCTGCGGCCAGTTTATGGCTGCATCATAAGTCCATAGAGAACTGGAAGTATGTGACTGCACCATGAGCAGTCGCATTGTAATAGAGGTGTCTGGACCGCCTCCCGGAGGTCGGTCGGTCCCGAGACTGCATGGGTGTCAGGCGGACGTGAGTCTACCCAACAACGTAATGAGGCCCTTTAGTGTCACAGAGATACACATATTGGGGCCGATTATGATTGCGGTTTTTCAGCATCCTCGGGGCCGGCGGAAGCCACCGCCGGCCCCGAGGATGCGGAAAAACCGCAGCGGACTGACCAAGGACCCACCGCCACATTAGGATGGCTGGTGGGTCCTGGTTTCCGTCCGCAGCTTTTCCGCCGCGGTCGGCTTACAACCGCGGCGGAAAAGCTCTGATATGGTGACGGTGTCTCTCAGACACCGTCCGCCATATCAGGATGCGCTTTTAAAAGTGCTTTTCCGCGGCGGGTTTTCCGCCGTGGAAAAGCATACGGATCTTCACCTAGGGGGCCCGTTGCGGGCCCCCTAGGTGAAGTGGGGGGGTGCACATGGGGGGTACCTATGGTACCCCCCTGCATTTGCATGCAGAAAGCGGCAGGCACCGCGCGGTGCCTGCCTCTTTCTGCATGCAAATGCAATGCGTGCATTTTTAACATTGCCGCGGGTGCAGCTTGAAGCTGCATCCGCTGCAATGTTAAAAATAGAGGATGTGACCGCCAGGGTGGCGATCACATCCTAATCGCACAGGAGGGGACTCCGCAGCCCATGCGGACGTCCCCTCCTCCTCAATGATCGCGGACGGACGCAAGTCCGTCCGCGATCATAATCGGCCCCTTAGTCCATATTTTAACCTTATAGCTCCCTAATATAAATTTTGTGTTAATAGGAAAGGTAATCATTGTGTAGACGCGTCTAAAGCCTGCCGCCCCCTTTAGAAAGGTGTGAAATCACAGCTGAATTACATATATTGTTATGACAGAATACATTTCAATATGACAACAAGAAACAACTGTGTTCCTGAAGTCCAGGCTAAAGCTTCTAGAACCAAACCCTCACATTTATGTTTTTGTTGGTATTCCTTGTGATAATGTCTTTATTTGCAGATGAGTGCCAATACGCACACATTACGTGTCCAAGGATATTCAGCCCTTGCTGTGCCAACACTCCAGAGTTTAACTGGAGGTGGTGGTTGCCGGTGGGGGCCACTGGCACAGAGTTTTGGAGAGCGACACTGACATTTCCAGATAATGAGAGGAGGAAAACGTGCAGAGGGGAAAAAAAGAGGAAGGGAAAGATGGAATACCCGTAACATGGGGTGAGAGCAGGGACCTGCAAAAGTGAGATAAAAGGGGAGGGAGTGACTCGGTTACTTACTATCAATCTTCATTACTCTGAGTCATAGTCTTCCTCGTCACAGTCACCTCTGAGCTCTAAGTGTTCGGGACACAGCATTTACTCATTGAAAAACAAAATCCCCACCCAACATGGCGATCTGGCAGGAGGTGCCTGTCACCTGCCCTATAAGGATGGGGCAAACCTATACCACATCCTGCGGAGGACGGTAATATCTGCCAGTGGATTAAAGAAGCCTAAGATAGATTCAAGACTATGCATCCTTGGTATTCCACTCACTGACATTTCACAGTGCCAGCCGCAAGCTTCTCATCAGAGCCTTTCACACCGGCACGGATTTTTTTAGAAATCAAGCATTTCAACACTCAATTGTGAGCATGACACAATTGAGGACTGCATCTGCCAGAATGCATTGGGACACCTGGTGATGGCAGGCGACATGATGCTCTCATCACTGTTTGAATTTCCGAAAGAATGTTGTGTTGATTTACCCTGGGGATACATCTGTGTGCTTGGAGTGGTACAGCACTGGGTATACTTTGCACCCAACAGGTCAGTGCCAGTTAGCATGAGACATGCATCCAAAGATATCCAGCATTTTCTCTGCTGTTACTCTGTTGCAAACACTGATGTGATTGTGCGTATTAGCACTATTAGGCTCTTGCTGTGCAACACCAGGAGGCAAACATTTGACTCATTTATGAAGACAATTGAGGATTGCATCTACCAGAATACATTGTCAGAGCCAGTGAAGGCAGCATTCACCTGTCCTTCCTTGTCTTTTAATTTCTTTTGGCTCCCATCTAATAACTGTCCTTCCTTATTATTTTTCAATCATTGGAACTCCCAACCCTTTTTTCTTTCGCCCTTCACTTTCTCCTTTCTTTTTTGTCCCTCCCATTTCGTGTTGATTATGTGAAAGCTATGCAAACACCCTGTTCCCTCCAGCTGAATGGTTGTGCAAAAGCCAGGAGCAAGTATAGCTAATAAAAGAAATTATCAGCTCTCAAGGGCCATCCTAAATTAAACCAGAATGTCCTGTTTTCAAAGGGAGTTCCATGGGTGAAGGACCTGGATTGAAAAACGTGTGCTGCTCAGATCCTTTTACCGCTGGCATCTTTAATGCCATTGTATCTGGGGGATTTGGAGAAAATATTTATTTGTAAATATCAAGAAACAGAAACATTTTGAAAAAGTATCATGATTTTAAAATATAAAAATGCAGAAATATCGTCAAGAATATTGTTTTTACAGTTAAGTAATATTGTAAAGAATAATGTTGTTGTAAATATTGTTTTCAATAATATAGTTGTAAAGAATATCGTTTTTTAATGTGGTTTAGTTTATATATTAATGTTCCCTGTTAGTATTGTTTGTATGATTGTTATTCCTTTTTTTAATCATAGTTTGTAATGTAAAGTGATTTCGAATTTTGTATTTAATTGTTAATAGTATTTTAGTGATAATGGCAAGTTAAGTAATAATTAATTAGTAATTAATTATTGACTTTTAGGTAATATGTGATCGATGTTCATTATGTGATATTGATTTCTCGTAAGTATATTTTAAGGGCAAGTTGCTACGTTTGTAGGGTATAGGGTGAGAAATTATTTAGGTAATAATTAATTAACAATTGATTTATAATTTATTGCAAATTATTTAATTGATTATTAATTATGCAAATTGTGTAATAATCATATATTTTAGTTGTATTGTAGGTGTGTATTGCTGGGTTTGTAGGGTTATAGGGTGAGAAGTTAATTAAATAATAATTAAGTAAAAATGAATCAATACATCATTATTACTGAATTGATTATTAATTTTTAACACTACGTAATATTTATTTTAGTCATATTTTAGTTGCAAGTTTCTAAGTTTGTAGGAGTATACGGTGGAAAGTTAATTGAATATTAATAATAAAAAGTAATACTTATTAATGTATAACTAAACATATATATATAATTTATATAATTTTTATAATTTAATTAATTAATAATTATTTAAAGTGTGTAATAGTTATATATTTTAGTTATACTTTAGGTGTGGGCTGCTGGGTTTGCAGGGTTGTAGGTTGGGAGATTCAATATGTAATAATTTATTAACAGTTATCCATTAATTATTCATTAATTATGTAATTGTTTATCAATTATGTAACTGTTGTTATGCTTATTTATTTTCATTATATTTTATGTGTGGTTCGTTAGGTTTGTAGGGGTATAGGTTGGAAATGTAATTAAGTAATAAATAAATAAACATTATTTTTCAATTGGAAATTACTTATCACATTGTTTATGAATTTTGTAAATTGGATAATTGTTTATTTTTTTCAATTGCATATATATTTTATGTAAAGTAATAATGTCTATATTCAGAGTTTGTATATTGTTTTCTAAATTATTAGCCTTATATAAATATGTAATGTGTTTTTGCTACTTCACAGCACTGATGGGATAGGTGGCAACAGGTACCAGCAACACTTGCTCTTTCTAGCCTTCACTCTCGCTAAGCGCGACATCGTCCAGCAGTGGAAGGGGGTATCCTCTCCGACAATTGTTGGGTGGAAAAAGTCCACTGATAGATGCATGGGAGCATAGCCTGCGGTGTTCCAGGCCTGGGGCTGCCCCCAGAAGCATAGGAAAATATGGACCCATTGGGCGAACTATCGGGGCATCGACTTACCCCCCAACCATCCGCAAACCCCTGATAAGATTTGTTTTCCCACACATAATTGGCTATCGAGCAACCTGGACAAAGTATGATACCGTCTACACCTACAATCAATCTCCTTGTGGGATCTGAGACTACCTGTGCCATGTTTTTGTTGTGTTACCTGCAGGTTACGCAGGAGTTACAGTTTCATGTCTGTATTGGAACTCATGATTTATTATATATTGCAAATGTATACAGAGGGACACAGCCCATAATGTACCATGAAAACTCAATAAAATATGTTGTTTAGAAAAAAAAATAGGTAATGTGTTTGATGTGAAGTAGTTTGCCTACTGTTGCTTAGACTGGATTGGGAATAGTAAATGTAACCCTTCTGCAGTCTAACGCTTTCCCTACTGTTCAACAGACTGGAGTGGGAATATAAATGTTACCCCTCCAAAATGCAGCACTTTCCCATCTGTTGCACAGACTGGAGTCGGAATAGTAAATGTAACCCCTTTAAAGTCCAAAGTTTTCCCTACTGTTGCACAGACTTGATCGGGAATAGTAAAACTTACTCCTCTGAATTCCAATGCTTTCCCTGCTTTTGCACAGACTGGAGTGGGAGGAGTAAATCTTAGCTTTTCGAAATCCAACGCTTTCACTATTGTTTCACAGACTGGAGTGAGAATAGTAAATTCAAGCCCTACTCAGTCCAATGCTTTCCTTGCTTTTGCACAGACTGGAGTGGAAATAGTACATCTTACCCCTTCAGAGTCCAAGTCTTTCCCTACTGATTGGAGTAGTAATAACAAATCTTACCCCTCTGAAGTCCAAAGCTTTCCCTACTGTACTGTTGCACAGACTGGAGTGGGAATAATAAATTTAACCCTTCCAAAGTTAAACGATCTCACTACAGTTGCGCTGTTTGGAGTGGTAAGAATATATTTAACCTCTCCAAAGTCCTACATTTTCACTACTGTTGCATAAACTGGAGTGAGAACATTATATCTGCTATTCACAGACTCCAATACATTTCCTGATATTGCTTAAATACATTTTTCATTAAGAATTTGTTATTATTTTCATGTGTTTTAAAATCTATATATATACTAGCCGCCCGTCCCAACGTTGTCCGGGTATGAATTGCTGCCGGCCAGTAGTATATTGTGTTGTAGAATTTCGTGTTGATAGCATTTCTTATCTGTGACAGGCCTGTGAAACGCTCCGACTCACGGTGCACTGCTGATGCACTTAACTCTTTCCATGCTCATGACGAGCTGAGCTCGTCATGAGCCATGGCGCTCCGGTGCTCATGACGAGCTCAGCTCGTCATGAGCCGTGGAACGCTCGAATGCGGGGATACCCTGCTGTGCTGAGCATTCCACGGGAACGGGTGTGGTCATGACGAGCTGAGTTTGTCATGAGCACAGGAGCGCCGTGCCTCATGACGAGCTCAGCTCGTCATGAGCATGCGGGCGCTGTGCGCGCCCTCCTCCCCCCCAGCACAGCGGGAAAATAACCCCCGCAGCGAAGGGGTTAAGAGTACGCATTCAGTAGTGTGTGAACTCAAGTTTCCCTACTTGATTTTTCCTTGCACTATTATATAGCGCAAACTCGACAACATGGCATGAGCACAATTTACTTTACAGAAGAACACATTCATTTGTGGTAGGCACGGGGAGACAAAGCGATTTGCCTGGAATCACAGGATGTTGAGCTGATGCCGAGATTCGAATGTAGCTCCCCAGCTCTAAAGTTCGCAATTCTAGAACTTGTGGCGGGAGGTGTGTCTAAAAGTGTATGTCGGTGCTGGCCATCAATGAGAAAGACCTGTGCATTTTTCAAATGGGTGGTGAAAAAATATGAGTGTGTTGCTGGAGATGTGGGCTGCCGTGCCACCAATGTACTTACCGGGGAGGAGAAACACCCATTATTCCGCAACTTTCTTTCAGCATACCATCACTCTGCATACTTTCATTACGAAAGTACCATGACTCCGCAATGTCATTATAACGCATGGCATCACATTTTATTTGCTTTAACTACGCATACATTTACAACGAAATTCCTTGTAAATGCATGAATGGTAAAAGCATGTTTTTTTAAATGTTTGGATAAGGTAATTATGGGTATAGGGGTATATGTTTTGGGGTACTGAGGTATATTTTTTAGGGTGTTTGGGTATTTTAAGGGTTCAGATCTAGTTTTGGGTTATGAGGTACAGGGGTATTTTTAGGGTTTAGGGATAGGTATCGGTTTTGGGGTACAGGGGTATGTTTAGGGTTCAGGGCTAGTTTGGGTTTTGGGGTATAGGGGTATTTTTAGGGTTCAGGGGTATGTTTGAGTTTTGGGGTACAGGGGAATTTTAAGGGTTCAGGGCTAGGTTTGGGTTTTGGGGTACAGGGGTCTTATTAGGGTTAAGGGGTAGGTTTGGGTTTTGGGGTACAGGGTTAGTTTAGGGTTCAGGGGTAGGTTTGGGTTTTGGGGTAAAGGGTTATTTTTAGGGTTCAGGGCTAGGTTTGTGTTATGGGGTACAGGGGTATTTTAGGGTTCAGGGGTAGGTTTGGGTTTTGGGGTACAGTGGTATTTTTAGGGTTCAGGGGTAGGTTTGGGTTTTGAGGTACAGGGGTATTTATAGGGTTCACTGCTAGGTTTGGGTTTTGGGGTACAGGGGTATTTTAGGGTTCAGGGGTAGGTTTGGGTTTTGGGGTACAGTGGTATTTTTAGAGTTCAGGGCTAGGTTTGGGTTTTGAGGTACAGGGGTATTTTTAGGGTTCAGGGGTAGGTTTGGGTTTTGAGGTACAGGGGTATTTATAGGGTTCAGGGCTAGGTTTGGGTTTTGGGTACAGGGTTTTTTTAGGGTTTAGGAATAGGTTTGGGTTTTGGGGTACAAGGTATATTTATAGGGTTAAGATGGGTTAGTGTTTAAGGATGTTGGGGTATTTTAAGGAGTAAGGTGGGTTATGATTATGGGGTGCAGGGGTATTTAAAGGGAGCAGGGTGGGATTAGCACACAATATGAGACATGACATGAAGGGCGGAACGTACCACACGCCCCCAGTGTTTGTCACGCCCCCAGCACACTCCCACAGCACAAAGCAGACACGCCCACAAGGGACTACTTTGATGGTACGGTTCTTTTACCTTTTAAATGTATATGGTGAGTGTCTGCATAGCCTATGTCCTTCTGCTGCAACTGCCCTTTCTAACGCTGTATTGGGTGTTGTGATTGGTGCTGTGGTTCCTGAGATTACCCGCCTCAAATGTTTGGGCTCTCTCTTTATTATATTAGTATAGATATACTAGCAGCCCGCCCCAGCATTGCCGGGGGAGGAAGGGGGCTGGGGGCGGCATTTCAGGCTTGCGTGCACTCCCGCCCCGGCCCTCGCCCGCCACGACATTGTCTGTGTCCTGGACATTGTCGTGGCGAGCGGGGGCTGGGGCGGGAGTGCACACAAGCCTGAAATGCTGCCCCCAGACCCTGAGCCTTACTGCAGTTGTTCCGGGCCAACCTCTCGCACCGGCTCCCTCCCTTCCCGTGTCCCAGAGCCTTACCTGAGCCACCGCTCCTCCCCGAGCTCCTCACCTCACCGCCGCTCCTCATCATCATCACGTACGTTGCGGCCAGCGCTACGTCATGGCCGTCAGCGTCGCGGCCGGCGCTACTTTCAGGGCACTACTTTTTTTTAAAATTTACGTTTTTATTTTATTTTCTATAGCCTATGTCCATCTGCACACCCTGAGGATTACAACAATGTATTGGGTGTGTGGATTGGCGCTGTGGTTCCCGAGTTTACCTTGCCAAAAGTTTTGTGTTCTCTCTTTATAATAGTAGTATAGATATATTTGTGTGTCTTTCCATGTTTGCCCCAAATACGAGGACGCATTCACTGCAGTTTATTCATCAGAATATTTATTTCAGGGGAAACCGGAATGTTCTTTTGCATTAAAGTGTGTCCTGCCTAACGAGTTTCAGAGCCCCCAGCTCCTTAATCATAGGCTGACTGGAACTGCACAGATGCACTACAAGAAACATTTTTCTTTGCATGCTTTTAAATAAATTACCCTCTAATGGGTTCATGTTATCTTGTTAGATGGCTAATTGCATGGCTAACTCGATGACCTTTTGACATTTAGGAAAGCCGTAAAAACTCATATCTTTCCAAATAGTTGTTAATCCTTTCATTCTGGATTCTTCTTTTCGCTCGGTTTGTGTTGTGTTTCTTTCCAGGCGCAGCGCCGGGACGCCTCTTAGCTGGGGCAGCTGTGCGCTTAAAAATGGAGCTAACATAACATAACATAGCATGTTGCATATTGTTACACGGTGCACTTTCCACATGTCAATTTAGATTGACTCTAAAGTAAAAGTACATGAATATATAGAAAGGAATTCAATACGAATTCAAAATATCCGAACCAGTCTATCCAACTTCATCTTAATTATTGTATAAAAGTTGCAAGTCCATTAAGTTTGACTAAAGCACAAGTGCAGTAGATGTTAGTACTCTCAGGCAATTATATAACTTTCTGTCACTTAAAATTAGGTCGGCTCTGAAGTAAAAATACATGAAGTATTCCCTCTATAAATGAAAAAAGTTCAAAACAAGTTCAAATGTGTCCGAAGTAGTCTATCCGACGTCATCTTACTTATTGAAAAAAAGTTGCATTTACCCAAGTTTGACTAAAGTGCAGTAGATGTAAGGTACTCTAGACAGCGGTTTCCATTTTTGTCAATTATTGGTACAGTTTTATAGTGAGGTCCAACAATAGTGCTACATTTCTCCTTTAAGTTTAAGGTTCAAATGCAAACTGTCCTTAAGGTGCAAAGTGCAAGATTTCATTGTGTAGGAAGATGGTACTCTAGGGCCCATTTAAAATACAAATTCCAAGATTGTAAAGTACATATAAGATAGTATTCTGCATTTAATTATCTAAATGATACTTCAGTTAAAATATTCTCACCCAATATATAGGGATTAACACAATGGTTTTGCAAATCATACAAGATCATATAATATACAGGAGCATCGTATAGTTCCAATCTTATTATTCACTGCTAGCTGTCAAGTCTTTGTCAAAGTGCATGGCAGATGTTTTCAACCAATTTATCAGAGTTCATAATTGTTGTTCGATACGCTTAAAAGTTCACCCAATCTAACTATAGTGAAGTACTTCAAGCCAGTATGTTTCTTTTATCAATTGTGAATACTGTTCTCTGATCTGGATTAACCGTGGTATTCCAGTTTCCTTAAGGTGCCGTCTAAGGATTTTATTTCCGAAAAATTTAAATGAATATGTTGTAATGTACGAGGGCCTTCAAGTTCTTTTTATAGTGCCAATGTTACAATTGTAAGGTGCATATATAACTCAACTATTGTGCAAAACATGCAAGATCTTAAAAGTGCAGATGCATCGCGTGGTAAATTTAATTCAAGGTTCCCTCTAACCTGACATAACATTGGATTAAATCTGAAATCTTGAAATTAAGTTGTAAAATGAAATTCCAAATATCTTCAAGCCATATAAGTCAGGATCTAGATCACTTAGCGGTCGATTCCGAATCGGGAAACAAATCCATATGATGATTCGTATTCGTAGCCGTTTCCGTACGATTCGTAGTAATGCGTCCGAATCACGTAGTGCGATCTGTTGGCTCGAAATACGTATGAATCGTCGCGAACCGTACGAAAGTCAAGGGTGAGTCCGTACGACATAGACCCGCAAAGTAAACCGTACGAATCGTAAACATGCTGTACGACCCGCCAAGTACAATCCGAACCGGGGAATGGGGACGCGATTCGTACGGATACGTCGGGTATGAGCAAATCGTACGGAGATCTAAACTATTGCATAAGCTCCGTACCCCTAAATTCAAGGGGAGTAAACTGGGGCTGTACGCACCATACACAAACGACCTTGGGGGTTACGGGCCGTACCCCTATGCATGTACACCTACATCCATGGGAGGTACACACGGGGACATACGCACCGTGCCCCTGTAATCCAGGGGTGTACACTCCGTACCCCAATGCACCGTACCCCTGCAATGATGGGGTGTATGCACCGTACACGGGGGGTCCGTTCCGTACGCATTTCGAGCCGAAATCTAGTTTTCCATACGATTTAAATTCCTGCAGCAAACGCGTCGTACGGAGTGCTGTCGACACAAATCGTACTGGCTGGGTCGGAAAAAGCTGCTTCGAACCGTACGGATGTCGCGTACTGCGTGTTCCGAATACGATTCGTACTTATCATTGAGTCGTACGGTCTTTGGAAGTACAAATATTTTCAATCTTCTTGGGATTCTACCACCTTCTATATAACTTTTTAGTGGCACCATTTCCCACCATTTATTGATCTCAGCGATTCTTGTCTGTTCTAGTTCTTTCTATTAGTTTTAATGGTGCTACCTCAACATGTTTGTGTAATATGGCGGTCATTTCTTTATCGCCCCCCACCCCCCTGACCTCAATTCCTGTACTTTCATTTCACGTTTGGAACATATATAGCATGTGTTTTTTACAGTAGTAAATTTAAAGAATTAAACAAAAAAAATTATATAATGTATAATATATATTTTTCATAATTGTGTTACATTATATATAAACATACACATATATATGTATGTGGGTTTTTATAAGTATATATTTGGAAATATTTGTGAGATTTATTTGATTAACATTATGTTAATGGTACATATTAAAATATTTACGATTAACTACTTTAAACTTATTTATGTATATGTACACATATATATGTATATATATAAAATGTGAACAAGGCTCCTCGGAGCCGAAATGTTATGGTGACAGGAAAAGCACGAAGAAAATAAAATAATTTGCATTGCTATTTCATGGTCCGTGTCTGTACATTTGTGCTGCGGACGACGAGCGAGGTGCATTAAAGACGGAGTTATCCATATAAATATTTATATATATATATATATATGTGTGTGTGTTAAGAAGTGATATTTCTGTATGTTTTTTAATTAAATTAGTGTGAAACTTAATTTATTGTGATATTTTTGTACCTACCATTATAAGGATAGGGAATCAATATTTTTGTAAACAATATTTTTGACATATTTCTTTTACACAATATTGTTGCTTCCGATATTATGTCAGTGATCCGTCTTATCTGGAGACATCAGATGGTGATCCTGGGGCCTACGTGAATTGAATTTCCCACATAACCAATGTGCACTTATGTTCTATTAAAATTAATTTGAGGTAATATTTTTGATATCTTGAAATGTGGCAAGAATCCAGCCTTCAAGACCTATGTTGGGCACCAATGCATAAAGGAGTGGGCCACTTTTAAAATACTCTTATGTGAAAGGCTTCTTCTGTGTCTGCGGAACACACTTGCACTGCCAGCTAGTGGGCCTACAAGTCTCAGAGATTGTGATTTCTATATTGACTTATTGTAGAAACAGACCACATGCATGTAGGCACACATAGATGTACCCACACAATCTGGTATGCCTTATCCTGTAAATATGATTTTTTCTTGTGCAAGTAAAATAGTGATGAGGGTGTGTCACAACGGGAGATGATAAGGCCTAATGGCTAGAGCTGCAGACTCTGGAAATGGGGAGCCAGGGCTCCGATTTACTAAACCATTGTATTGCCATCAAGTCATGCAGGGTGGCACAAGGCAACTCAAGGGTTTAAGTGATATTTACTAAGCCACACAGAGGCACCTTACATCGTGACTTAGTAAATCCAAATTAACTCCAGGCAGCGCAAATCACAACCTTGTCTTACTCTGCATTAAGAAATCGTTCCGTGGGTGGAGGGTGAGCGTTCCCACGTAGCCACTCATGGATTTTGGCGCAATCACAGGTTCACTAAGGGTAGTAAACCTTTGAATGGGTCAAAATGCTACGCCATCCCAACAGAGGCATAATGAGGAGAAATATGTGTATTTCTCCTCTTTTTTTGACTCTTTCTACATGTGCATGCAGAAAGAGGAAAATGCCTCTGACGATTCTTTTTGTGCAGAAAGGTGTACCTTCCTGCACAAAACAATCCTGCCTGTAATGCAGGATCCCTTGCACAGTGACGCAAAGGTGTCTGCATTGTGCTTGGCTGCACACACAGCACCTGCACAGAGAGAGAAAGCAGGAGTGCGCCATATCTTAGTAAATATTCCTGCTCTCTATTTGACGCAATGCAGCAAGTTGTCTTGCTGCATTGCGTTGTGTCAAATGTTAGTAAATCTGGCCTCAGGGCCGAGTCTCGGCGCCAACTTAATATCCTGTGATTCTAGGTAAATCACTGAGGGCCTAATTTATGGCATTTTGACGTAGGGCAGCACAGCAAGACCCCTAGTTACGCTGCCCTACACCACAGTAAAAGGGAAGGAATGCCCCATTTTTAAGCAATAGGGTGCATTCCTGTCCCTTGTGTCTGCACTGGGGCCATTTTGCAGCCTTGACCCAATGTAGGCACCCTTGCACCATGGTGCAAGGGTGCCTCCGTTGCAGGCAGGATTGTTTTTGTGAAGGAAGCGGCACCTTTCATGCAAAACCGATCCTATGAGGCGTTTTCCTCTTCCTGTGTGCCCTGCAAAAAGCAGCACACATGGAACAAGCAAAAGCACTAGGTGAAATTAACATACTTCTTCTCTTTACGCCTCACCTCAGGATGCATACGGATTTGACGATTTACGTTGCTTTGCCTTACTCATGATTTATGAGGCCTCTCAAAGCCACGCAGGCTTCATAAATTTAAAAAAATGCCCCACGTCACGTATGTAATACTTTACGAGACGCAAAGGTGACGCAGGTCTCTCATAAATAAGCCCCTTAATCTCCCCGTGCTCAAAAAACAAAAATTAATGTTTCTTTGTGTAATATAACGGGTGGTCACGTAAAGCTCTCCAATACTTTCGGGTCGGATTCAAGCTATATAGGTTTGCAAAAATAAAAAAAAGAGTTTATTATTTAGATGGACGTGCGACAGCACTAATAACCGTAAACTGGAAATTTCACGAAGCTGATATAACTGGCCAGGCGAAATGGCAGCGAGAGACTGTTGATGTAGTTTAAAGATAATCTAGTTGTTCCAGCACAGAGACATTTCAGCCATGTTGCTGCAACTGGAACAACTGTGCACATTAAAGAAAATAAGAAATGAGCAGTGTGCTCAGAGGCCCTAATGGATAAATTTGCTTTCTGCCTGACAGTTGGGCTCACATTTATAAACTCAAATTGACACGACAATGAATAGCCTGACGTTTATTAAATAGTGACCTATTCAGCAGCCATTAAACAGATTGTAGCTGTCTACAGGGCTGCGGAACTGTTTCCAAGGAGGGGCAGTGGCTCATGGCACAATAAGATTGGGAGGATACGTACAACAAAGCCCTCAGAAATTAGAGGGTTTATGTCCCCGCCCCAAAAATTTGGTTTATCCCCACAGACTCCCATGGCAGTATTTGAAGCCAAAATCTTCCCAGGTAAATGTTTACAGTGCTCTGAATTGGCAAATCCAGAGCGTAACGCTTTACGCAGGCACGTAACACAGTGGCATAGCTAGACCTATTGCCGCCCGGGTGGTTTCTGAGTTTGTCGCCCGGTGCAAGTAAGAGCAGGGGGGCTAGGAGTGGTGGCAGTCGACAGACGACTTCTTCTGGCGGGTGGGGGGAAGTGGCGGTCAACAGATGACTTGTTTTCGGGGCAAGGGTGGTAGTCAACAGACGACTTGCTTCCCTCTGCCCCACCCAAAAGAGTGCCGCCCCCCCAGCTACGCCACTGACATAACATTTTCATTCCACCCTCACAATGCACCAAGCAAGTGAATGCAGGTAGGGAACCTAGAATTTTCAAGATGGAAAAAGTGAGTGTTTCCTCAAGTACTTATTTATTAGTTTGTTTTAACCCCTTCCCTGCGCATGACGGAACCACGCCGTCATGAGCCACGGGCGGCGTGTGCTCATGACGTTGTGGTTCCATCATGCTGCGGCCGCTCCACCCATGTGCCACTGATTCCCCGCCTGTGCGGGCGAATTAGTGAGCGCGCGGGCCCGTGACGGAACCACGCCGTCATGAGCACACGCCTCCCGTGGTTTATGACAGTGTGGTTCCGTCACAAGCATGGCCGTGCCACGCTCACCTCCCATCCCCCCAGCGCTGTGGCGGAATTAGCACCGCAGCCAAGGGGTTAAGCAAGGCAAAGGATTCACATGTTTCTAATATATTGGCGTAAAAAGCAATGGGTATTACAGCCATTTTTTAAGAGATACCTATGAAATATCCCAGAATTAATGTATTCAATACATTGAAGGCTACAACTTCCACTACAATCAGACAAATTACATTGCGCGTGGACCAGTATACAAATATAGTGACATTTCAGTACTTTCAGGGTACCAAGGGGGCACTTTCATAAAGAAATGAGAGCCATTAACCTTAGGGCATCACCCATTGGTGGTCCCAAATAGCAGTCAGGGCCCCAAAAATGCCCTTTTTAGTGTATGAGGTGCACTGCAGTGGCAAGATAGTACTTGATTAGTAATTAAGAAACTCCTCCCACCATTTCTGAACATAGCGGAGCATACTGATTGCAAATGGGAATTCAGGTGTCTTTTCACCTGCTTTGCAAAATTGGAGAGGGTATCATAGTGAGTTTTGAACATTTCACACATATTTTTACATAAACTCTAAGAAATAGATTCACAAAGGTATAGGTCTACTCCTACAGTGAGATGTAATTCTTCATGTTTTTTGCTATTCACCATTTCCGATTAGAGATTTGAAATTAGATGTCGATTTTATTGTCTCCACCCTCTCAAGTGAGACTCCTAGGACTGAATTTATGAGTGTAAAGTTACCATTAGTAACTTTTCACTTTGGTGTGGACCTCTCAGCCACTGTGGCAGAGACCTCCTATAGGAAAATTTATTGGAGTTATTTTATTTAATACAAAATAAAGTGAATGTAATTTAAAATAAATACTACTAACCTAGGATTACATAAAACTAAAGGATACAACACACTATCTCCAAAATTTAACTTTGCATTCATTTGTAAATTACCTTAAGTATATTAATTATTCTGTTATCATATTTTCAATACAATAACATGCAATTAAACACACCCAGCCTCACTTACCATTTTATTTAATTTATAACACTTTTGATTATGAGTTATGTTTTTAATTAGTGAACTACATTTCAGACCTTTTAAGCTAACTTATACATTTGAGTTATTTATCTTAACAGTAAGTATATTTAGAAATACAATTTAGTGTATTCTCTATTATTTGTATCTGTGTTTTAATTTAAATATTATATATGCATATTTGAAATTTCGAATACTATATTCTATTTTACATTATTTTATTTGGACTGTTAGTGTTATAGCTAACTTCCATTGTTTTCTATGGCAGTGGTTGTAGTAACAGGGGTGGTTGGCCATGTGTACTGCAAGGCTGAACTGAAGACCACATAAGCATGTTTGTCACTATTAGGGTAGTAGTAATATAAGAAGTGTATTTTGTGAATTGCAATTATCTTACTCTTAAGTGTTTGTTTTGTATTAGCTTGTCCTTCCCTAAACCCCACCTTAAATTTACCAAAACCGCTCCTAGCAATTTTCCCCATTTTTCAATGATCCCCTTTCCCCTCAGACATGTAGCACTAAACACATACCTAGATGTGCAGAGCTGTCTCCACTGAGGGGTAGTTCTCCTTGCAGAAAATATAGGAGTGACATAAATTAATATAACCGGACATAGGATTGTGAATTGAATTTTGTTGTACATAAAAACGTACTACTAGAGTACAACTTTACGCAATCCACAATTCTTTTTGTGAATCAGACACTATGGGGCCGATTTTTGTGTTGTCCGGAAAGGCTCCAAACGGCATTTGATTTGGTCAAATCCAATTCAGAAGTCTTGTCACCTTTCCAGACGACCATCTATGATGCATGGGAGCCGACTGGGCTGTCAGAATCGGTTCAGAATGGGATTCAGGCAGCCTGAGTCGGTCAGAGCCAAATCGTACAGCCCAATGGAGACCGTTTACGAATGAGTGAGTATGATGACCGATTCGGTCAGCAATTCCGAATCGGTTTGGCCGAGATGAAACGGCTGTGGAAATCGGGCTTTGGGGGCTCGTAGCATGCCCCCCTTCACTAGGGGGTCTCCGACTGGGGCCCTTTTGTCTACCCATCCGGATGCCTTCCAATCGCTCGGTGGGACTCCCCGATCTGAGTCATTTGGAAAGTATTCCAGAACCGTTCGGTGGGAATGCTTTCCTTACTGCATTGTAATCGACCCCTATGTCTTCAATTTAACCAAGTATTGTTTCTTCAGACTTTGATCAAAATAAGCACAGGAAATTTCAAGTTAAATTAGCTATGTTTCAAATTTTACATAATGCTAGGAAGCGGCTTTATGCCACAAGTCAGTAATCTGCAAAACAAAAAAAAATACTGTGGGAAACTGGGTTATTAGTTGTGTGGCCTACACAAGCAATATGTCCACAATTCCCCCTCACTGGGAACCAAGCGCCCCATTGTAGTGCTTGACTCTCTCAGAGATATTAGTTAAAAAAGTTGTAGATATATGGCCCGGCTGGGTGACATACTGAGGAATAGAACTACCCCCGATATTACACCACAAACCTGCATAGATCCCCCAACATAATACACGACCCATTAGTAAATTATAGATTGACAATTACAAATATTGCCACAAGAACATCAATCTAGATGCGGTGTTGGGCACTCAGTGGGATCAGGTGTTATTGTTTAGTTTGCAGGCCAGATGTTCGATTGGCTGAATTGTTATTGTTATTTCAAAAGTGATACTTTCTGCATCGATCGTTATATGTGTGGCCAACACCTGGCCCTGACCTTTCTGTACTGTTAAAATGTAATAACATTTGATGTGAGAAAAAAAAGTTATAGATATTTGTGGCAAATAGCAGTGAACGCTGCAAATACATTGAGCCAGAGATGGATAACCTGAAAGCACAATCATTTCCACTGATGTGCAACTGTGCATAGGGATAAGCAGATATATCCAGATACCATGGGCAACTATTACAATTCATCAGTAAGTCACTTCATGAGAGCTTAATCCAGCCCCTTAAAGAAGTTGGAACAATGACCTACCTACAGAAGCCTCCATTTTGGCTGTCTGAAAACTATTAACCAATTGTAAAATCACCTAACTTGCCAATGGGTTTATGGGCCCGTTACAAGAAGACCTCTTCCTGTCTAAGAAAAGAGGACTTGGGATATGCGATCTTGCTTGATGTCCAGCCGTCCTTTGTCATAGACCCACAGCTGTCTAAGGACCTCCATATTCTCTATTTTCCACCTGGCACCCCGGGGTATCTCCATTAGACTTCCCATTAGACTGCTTCCCCTTGTACACAAACCCTGCCACTGAGTCGCCAACTACCATCCACATCCACCTGCTTCATTGAATCCTATTGCTTTTCATTGAATTCATCACCCTCTGGGTCACACCAATAACTTTACTGAGAGAGTTTTTAATATTCTCTGATATGTTCTGACCCTGCCCAGCACTCTACTGCTACTGACTAGGTTTGCACTGTACGCATAGTACATACATACATACAATACATGCTTGACATTTTTATGACAAGCAAAATGTCCCGATACCAGCATTTTGTTTTAGGGTTCTGAGCTTTCATGTGTGATATAATATCCTTCACTCTTTCCTTGGCTTTTCTCTTTGCTTTTCCTTCTTTCGACCTTGTTATTACCAAAACCTTGCTTCCAATCAGGAGGCCAGTTACCTGGTAATCTTGACACTTCTCATGTGAGGGAGTTGGCTTTTGTTCCCCCCTATGCTGGATGGAAGTGGCTGGCAAGTGGGTTCTGCCACTTTCTCATTCCATTTCCATTGACTGGTACTGACTTCCTAGACTTATCAGGATAACAAACTCATGTTTGAACAGATTGGATTTCAGAGGAGGAGCACGTCAAAGAAAGTAGCTTTTTCAATGCAAGAGTCATTAGCACGCCAATCCCCAGGTCCGATTGGCATTTACGGGACTCTTCCTGCTCTTCACCTTTCCTGCTGAATATGAGTCCTTTCTTTGGTCATTATCCTAGTGTTCTTGACATTCTGGTGTAGGGAGCTAACTTTAGGTGACAATTAACAGGATTGTAAAGAAGCCCTGGGAGAGGTGTGGTGGAAGCTCATGCATCTTGCATATTGCATAGGTTTGAACTAGTTAGGCGACAGGTTTACTCGGTTCCCTTTGCTAGGATCTCCCTTTCATTTTCAAACCAGTGCAGAGCAGTTAAGTTAAAGTGGTTTGAGCCATTGGAGGTGGCCTTTTTTAACAATATTGACTCTCATTGTTCTCTTTATCTGTCCTCCAGGGGAAACATTTGAGATATTGCTAGAGAGGGATTTATATCTTCTCCCTAAGGAGCTTAACTGTGCCATTCTCCATTTTCTGTTGTCAAGGCTATGTCAGACTTCCACTCGAATCAACCCGCCTTCCCTGTGTCAAAAACTTTTCTTCTTTGAGAAAGCTTGCGCTCTGTGAAGGTGGGTAGGCTTCCAAAGTGTACCTTCCTTGAAGAGCCTATTTTAAATCATCATGGTCTCTTTCAGTAATGTTTGTGCAGCCTGACGATAGAGAAGCCAAGAATCCATCTACTGGTGTGATATTGTGAATCATGGCAAAAAGCAAGCCTGGTTGCCTCTACCTGCTGTATACAGCGACAATCCACCAGGAACATAGTGGCTTGCTGGGATAAATGCAGGTGTTTTGCCTGTGACCAACAGTTTCTGAGCAGTGACACACAAATCCCCTGTCACCTTTATATCTTAGTATATGTGTCAAGCACATCTCCCCATTGCTTTATTTTGTCTATCTGGCATCACTACAGGCATTTTGTAAATAGATTTGCAATACACAATCATACTAAAGTCTGTGGCTTTGCTTGGTGAATGAATTATTTTTTAAGGTATTGCCTTAAGTGGGAAGATGGTGTTTTTACCATAATAATAACATGACTGGCCTTTGATGCAGTTAGAAATTTTAATTAGGTGGTTGATTACCCACATCAAGGAGGTTGAACTCTCAAAGTCAATAAATTAACCAGAGCTCACCCATCTGGTAGCTATGGCGCATAGCAGATGGGCTTAACTAAGGGCAAAGTGTGAAGCATTTATGCAGTGCCAAATCAGTAATAAAGTTGAAATGCAAAGCAATCAAATTGCCAAACTAAGTTATACAAATAGAGTGAAATGTAATAATCTAAATAAAACCACAATTACAACAATCCAATAAGGGAAACAGCCAATAGAAATAGCGCAAAGAAGCGTAAAGTGGCAATGATAGTAAATGGTCACGGTAGACCGGGACCTAGACTCAATTTGACACAGACCGTGGTGGAGAGCAGATCGTATACACCAACTAGGTTTGTCCCGTTCAAAGATTTCACCTTCTGACTTTACTACTTTTCCAATACTCCAGAGAAGTTCACTTGTAAAGCCCATCAGGGCATGAGGAGAGGTACTTAGTTATTCAAAGTGTGTCAGGCAGAGGCCAAACAGCAGGCTCTAAACCAGGGCCATTTGCCAATGGTCACTTGCTAGTTAAAGAGATTTATAAATGTATGGATTTTGGATGCATTACTGGTTATTTGTGCATTCTTGAGCACTCTATATTGACAGGGATACAAAACTTGCTACTACTAGTCCTCCAATATGAAACTAATGTTCCTTCTGACTTGGCTGTCTGACAAAATATTGAGGACAAAAATAGTGTGTGCCCAAAATATCATAGTAAATATATCCAGGACAAAAATATCGAGAAGGTTAGTGCAAATAGGTAAGTATAGATTTACTATTCTATAGTCCTCATCTATGCACTGTGAAGATTTACCTTCCAATAAGGTAATTATATGTGGAGGTAAGCATAGCAAAACATTGCCTACCAATTGACAGTAAAGTCCATGATATTCTTGTCCACGATCGTCTTACTGCAATGTTTTGGTCACACAATATTTTGTTTCCGATATTTCGATCAACCACTTTTGACTTATCTCAACGATGTATATGTCACTTTAATTTGGAAGCTTTCATATTTTCTTTGCTCTACTGTGCAATGTGCTCTTCCACTGTGTTCCAGGTGCAGATGAGATGTAAGATTTTTCAATCTGCCTAAGACAAGTATGGCAGTGCACATGCCAAATGTTCAGGATTTTCAAATAAAATGCACACGCAGTAACCATGTATGCCGCTGTTATGTAATAAGTAGTTACCCAGAAAACCTGGCATATACTTCTCTCCATGAACCAATCTTGGACACTCTTAGCCTTAGTGGTGGGTTAGAGCAAATGGGCTGGCAATAGTGCAGCCAAACAAAACCTCAATCCCTTCTCCTTTCAAGGACTAGTTGCTCTGATGGTCAGATAAGTTTCATTCTTGGTTGGCCAAGGAAATGGTGACTGATGCAGTAGACACAGTAAAAGGTGGCACATGTCTCTTTAAGAGAGTCCAAAATAGAAGGAAAAACATAAGAGTAAAAAACCTCCTTCCCATTGTAGATGCTCTTGGGTAAAGATGGAGATTAATGTAGCAGCAGCTAAGCCAAGAGCTAAACTTTCCCATATATAAGGGAACAGAAATGGACCTGTCCTGTTTATCCACAAAAAGACCCAAATTAGTCAAGCTGCAAGGAACAAATTATCAGCAAAAAAAATAGTAGTGGGTAATGAACATGCAATAAGTAGGGAGCAAATGCTTTGTAACACATCTTCCATTAGTGTATTCCTCCTTCATGATTCAACCAGGAACTAAAAGCACAGAGAACCAGCAAACTTCATATCAGATTGGGAACGTATGGTAGAGTTCTCTGGTTATACCACCATCTTGAAACTGGTTCTGCAGAAGATCAATTATGCTCCTTTTCTAAAAATGACTATATCAACTTGATATGTGAAGAACAAGCCCAAATATGACATCCTTTGCCCGCAGCATGACTCTAAGATGCTGCCTTTCCTAACTAATGCTCCCAGTAGATTGTGCAACATCCTCTGGATGACCACAGAATAGTCAGCCCAGTCCAGGCAGACTGGACACCTAGGCAGGTCCTTAGCGTAGTCCTTAGCGTAGTGTCCAGCAACATTCTCTCTCAGCGGACAGCCTCCCGTAAGTTCTCTGCAAGGATGTGACTCCTGACTTTATTCACCACACAGCGCCGGGACACTCTTGCCTGAGTAACTGAGCGCTCAATAAAACTCCCGATAACATAACATAACAGACACTTTAAGTCGGCAAAAGAAAGCTCACTACTTTTATTGGCTCATGAAATACCTTATCTTCAACCAACTTGCTAAATTCTGCAAGCTGTACCCCAATGTGCAATGTGTCCGCAAAGACTCTCATTAATGCTCTAATATTCAGCAAGCTTGACTACTCAACTACCAGTTCTAAGGTTTTATAAGGTTTTCACCAAGGGCCGTATTACAAAAAGTGCCTGGGGTGCCCAACTGGCGTGTGTGCCCACTTTGCGCTTCCCGGGACACTTTGGAATTACAGAAGGGGCCGGAGACACTTGTTGGGCCCCTTCTGTGCACCCACGCCGTATTACAGACGTGGGTGCACAGGCAAAGAAGCCCTCAGAAAGCGCACTGAGAGTGTGCCATATGAAAGATGGCACAATGGTAGCCCTCTGGAGCCCATGGACCCCCCAGACATCCCCTTCAAAGGTGCAGGCAGGTTACCGCCTGCACTGTTAAAACACGGAGCAGCATTAAAGTAGCCGCTCCGTTTTTCACAGGAATGTGATGCCCCCAGGGCAGCTTGAGTTGGTGGCTGCCCCCAGGGCAGCGCATTCATGGTAATAAGGAGCATTTTCACTGTTTGCGCTAGACGCACCTTAAAAGAGGTGCGCCCAGCGCAAACTATGGAAATGCGCATTTACCATAATACGGCCCCAAATGTCCATTCAACTTCTTGAAAACTGCATAAACGTTCCACTTTTCCACCAATTGCATGTTCTCCTGTGGGACACCAGGCAGACTGGTTTATAGTGTACAATATGCTATATACATTTCTCACTGTAGTTCTTTTTTTAGCACTTTGCCTCCTTATCCTGATATTTCATTGCCCATCTTCCTGTATGTTTTGTCTATCCCACCTCTTCTGATTGCAAAGCCAACATCCACTCACCATCCCCCTCACTACACCTTTGTCATTGAAATAGCTTACACTACTGGTGCCTCTTCATGCAGTCATCCTTTTCCCCTAATGTTGGAACTGTCAACTCACTGACTCCTTGAAAACACTCAAAATATGCATCTGCATCTAAGGCCCACTCTGTTAAAGTGCGCAATCTAAGTACATTGTGGTCACTCTAAGGGGCCACACATAACAAGTGCACCTTCTTGTACTGTATCAGTATCCACTATTGGCTTATATAGCTATATAATCTATTATGACCTATCTACCACGTTTTGATGTAACCAATAAATACAAAACACCAGTAGTCTTTTAGTGCAAGGGGAAAAGAGAGGCTTCACATAGCATTCACCAGAGCTTGACAAATGAAGATCAGAATATATCATTTGTCTGGATGTTTTGATTCGACAATTGATGTTATATTAATTTGTAGAACAGAGAGAGAGATATCACACTTCCTTTTACAGAGAGTCCGATCCGCACAGAGGGAAAACCAGAACTTTTCTCCAGTCAGATTACTTCCAGACTGGAGGACATTTCCCATACATAGTCGATTCACAGAGGAATACTCTAGGACATATGTTACATTTGTAGGTTACATGAAGTACTTTAATATGTCACCTTTATGTACTTTGAACTGAAGGGTGTGCCTCGAGTACGAGACACATGCAGAACACTGCACACTTTTGTTTGTATGGTGGTTCAATGCTACATCGTGTTTAGAGTAACAAATACGGGAGACATCGTTTACAACGAATGCGATACAATGCATTCAATTACAACGCGGTCGTTACAACGGCCGCGTTGTTACATCGCAAACCATTACAACGCAAGTTGTTACAGCGACTTGATGTAGGGGTCGTTATAATGACTTACTGTAGGGGGGAGAAGGTGTTGGATTTAAAATCCAACACCTTCCCTACTGTGGCACAGACTGGAGTTGGAATAGTACATTATACGATTCCAACATCGAGCGACCCCTACAGCAAGTTGTTGTAACGACTTGCGTTGTAATGGTATGCGATGTAACAACGTGCTCGTTGTAACGACTGCGTTGTAATGGCATGCAATGTAGCACATGCATTGTAACGTCGCATATTCAGCAAATACATGGCATTGTTATCACAATGTAAGACATCACAACCATATGGCATGCAGAAAATATAATGCTCCAGAATTTTTTTGCCATTTGTACAATGCGTTTTGACTCTTTGGTAATTTTGGGCACAGACATCTTAAGGATTTTTAGGGCCCTGGACAAATCATATTTTGGAGGTCCCTGTTCGGAACAGTTCTGGATTCATGATCCAGTTTCAGCTCTTTCGTGCCCTCTTTGGCCAGGTCACTGACAGTGCACAGGCCCACTTGTCCAAATTCGAAATGTGTTTACATCTAATATTCAGGGATAGTGATGTGTATTTTAAATATTGTAACACAGCAGCAGCTCAATAATATTACTGCAAACAATCTCTGTGACATCCTCCCATTCTCATATGCGAGGTCCTGCTTTGTTCTAAAAGAAACCTTTTTTCAGGGATGCTTCATGAACATAAACACAACATTTCTCTGCAAAATGTCTGTAATAGACTCTCACACATCACCCACATTAAAAATAAGTTTAGGGAATATTAGTATTTAAAACAATCTGTTTAAGACTTATTCACCGTCATCAGGACAAGACTCTGCTGAACTGAGCCTGAAAGGCTGGGGCCCCGGGTCAGAGCCCACTTTGCCCACAGCTTACAAGGCTCTGAGACATACTGGATAATGTCCTATTGTGCAAAGAATGTATTGGAACTTCTCAACAGGAATCATGAACTCACAATAGGACATTACTAGTTATCTCATTCAATAATTATTTTCTTTCGATGGAACATGGCTCAGAACAAACTAAGAACATTTTGACAACAATAATATCCGTACCCATTTCAATCATTACTCTCAGCAAACTATTAATGTCTCTTCTATTCATACAATAAATTGAATTAAATGGATTGAGACAAATCACCTCGGTGCTCTCTCCTGGCTGTGCCTGCTCAGTGCAGATTCAATTTGCTTCAGATGGAAACAGTGTAATAGGACATGGAACTTACATTAATTAGTACAAAATATGTTTGGGTGTACAAAATGAACTGGCAATCGTTATGATTTTTGTGTGTCACAGACTTTCACAAATTACTCGCTGCGATTTGCATAGGGTGGGTCATCAATAGCATGGAGGCATCTGCATACAGTTCAAAACGTACCATGCATCAGAAAGAGACATTAGAACGATGATGAGCAAAGTTGACTTTCAGATGGAAGAGGCCTGACCCTACACGGCTGGGAGTTTAACAAGGGGACAATAAGTAATAGGACAATGCAGTCTTTGTAATGCATAAGACATTTGTGATCTGGCACTGGCAACAAATAAAATCAATATTAAAAGGGCATAAGATAAAGTGGTGTGCAATGTAATAAGTTTGTGTATAGCATTTCTAAGACAAAGTTTCACTCGGATTGGGGACATAGGGGTGAGGGTTGGGTCACTTGCTTACAGAAACCAAGCCAAAACAGGAAAGGGTGAAAGAAGGTGTGCGGGAGAGCCATCAGCCACGGCCTGTCCTAATGGGCCGAGGGGCCACGCCCCCTCACCTTTTGGCCACTATAAAGAATGTCTGTCTGACTGAGCAAAGGTCATCCTGACTGACACTCCTTATTTTCAAGTCAGGCTGCCAGGAGCTATAAATGCTCTAAAACTGCAGCATCCTAGCTGCCTGAGTTGAACTTTTCTGGGCTGAAGAAGCCACGGCTCCTGTGGGTGTGACATCTTCAGCCTGGCAAAGCACCTCAAGGCCCTCCCTCTCAAGACGAGGGGGAGCGTCAGTGATTGCCTTGGACCTGGGTGCTTCCCTGAAGTGCCCAGGGCTGAGTGTCAAACACTAACACCCCGTCACAGAGAGGGGTAGGGTCAGCAGTTTCACTGACCCCATCCCACTCTGTGACAAGTGAGGGACTGCTGCCTACCCTGATTGGCTGACCTTAGCGCACCCAATGAGGGAAGGAAGGCAGCAGTCCCAACCCTCCTGCAATCTCCAAGGCAGAGCTGTGCATGTAAGTATGATTTTATATTTAATGTTTGGTATGTGCGTGTGTGCATGAATGTTTGGGAGTGAGTGTTGCGAATGGATGTGTGTGTATGTGTGTGTGTGTATGTCTTTGCATGTGTGAATGCATGAGTTAGAGTGAGTATGTGTGCATGTGTATCCCCCGCCACCAGCCCTGGTAAAAGTACAGGCCGCCACTGCCAGGCATTATGAAAAATAGCTTCCTTTGTAACTTCTATAAATGCCATTAGCAATTCAACGAAAACAGAGTCTTTAGTCTCTCTTCTACATCAATTTAGGGAAGCAAATAATATGGTAAGAAAAAGTACTAGGCCTATGCTAACTATACACAGCACTCTTGATCCTTGGTGGCAGGTGGTGAGGAGTTCTAATTTTATCTTTAGCATTGAACAACTCATCTTCGTTTCTCCAAAAATGCTAAAGTATGTGAAGTGTAATGTAAATTTGTATATAAGTAAAATTCACACCTCTGCTTGATATGCAAAGCCTTAAATTATCTCCCCTCACTCACATTAAAGCCAGGCACGGCCCGTGCAGGGCATTATACCGGGGGGGGGGGGTGACGTCAGGCGGGTAAGGGTCAGGATGTGGGGTTGTAAAATGCGGGAAATTGACTATTACAGGTAAGTACAGAAAAAAAAAACGAATTTCGTTGCCCGTGCTGCATCGCCAAATGTGATGAGAAGAGAACCATACTTGTATTTCGGTTTAGAAGTAAGAAAGGCCCTTATTTTCTAGAGGTGAGGCCATTGGTCCCTTGCTGCATGTTTTTTGTGACTGTGTGTGCTCTGGAGCAGAGGGTGCAGTCTGTGGTCCATCCAAGGAACCTTTGATAGAACTGTGGAGTGAATCCATTTAAGTACAAATTCTTCAGCTATTCCTGCATCAAGCTTTGCTTTGAGATTTTAGCAATGGGGATGACTGTGTCACGCTTATTTTAAAAGTTTTATACAGTGGGAACATGACCCGAGAGGGTATCAGAGCACTTTACAGAGATTGCAGAGCACATGTGGAGAGACAAGTGAGGCAAAACAGCAAATAGTCATAACATATACAGGCAAGCACCTACGAACTAATGGAGTGGATCAGTACGACGTAAATAGAAAACAGCATAAGTAAGCAATACAGCAAAGTGATCAAGAACGATAAAGGATGTAAAGAAGCCCATTAGGCTAGGAGGTCCTAACAGAGCCAGGTTGACAAGACAGTAGGCAGTGGCTAAAGTCTAAGCTAGAAAAATATTCATCAGTAAAGATCTCACTTCCTTTTTGAAGGACACTGTTGAAAGATTCAATGTGGTTTCAAACTTGGTTGGATTGAGTCTCGAATAGGTACCCGCCATCTACTGAATCGGGTGAAGATCCGGCAAGTTGAGACCATTTTGAATTTGGGCCAAGTTGCGACCTTTGTGTAGATTCCTGTACCAGAGAGGATGAACATGCCAGTCTGACCCTGGCATATTGGAAAACTTTTTCACAAACTCATGATAGGTCACTTTGGTTTTCCAGGAGTTTGAGCACCTCCTTCAGAACAGAAACAATGTCCAGGAAAATATCTGGAGGCCGCTGCAGTATATGGAGCCATATAGTAGTTGATGTCACTTGCTGAAGCATTAATATATCACAAACGCAGGTAAGGCCTGCATCGATGAGCTATAAATACATTAAGCATCAGTATCGCAGGCCTTGAAAGTCCAGGGCTTGGGGTAAACCGTCCCAACTGCCCTCTCCTTCTGCCAACCCTGCCCCTAACGTTTATCGTAATATGGCATATATATACCAGGATGTTTCCTATTTTTAATCTTTCAGTCTCCAAGATGTAGCACATTTTAACGTTTTCTTCCATATGTTGTTTATATAATATACATGACTGAATTATTTTTCTCAGAGAGGCGACTTGCTGAAAACTGGCTTTATAGTTGGTTTTTACCAAATGTCCAGCATTTCATATAAAAAGCCACGATGAGAAATAGACTATTATGACAAAACCCCACACTTCTGTTGTTTTACACAGCTTAAACCTCCTGCAGTCACATTTTTTGAGTAAGCATATTGCTAAATTCTAACACGTCCACCTATAACATACTGTATCCTGTGAATGTAACATTTTTTCCACAGTAAATTGCATAATATCCATCTGATGAATGCCAGCACTTGCAAAAGCCTAATTTTAGAGAGTTCAGATGCAGAAACGATTCCCGCCTCTCTGGTTTGTGCCTGTATTCCGAAGAGTCGTTGAATTGCGGAATTAACAGTGAAAAAATAATCTATAAGCGGCGGTCAGGTGTATGCAGTGATTGCAAGCAGCAACTCGGTTAAATTCTGCATGAAAAAAGCTGTTTTTTTCAAATATTATGTCTTGCAAATGATTGCAAACCACTTTTCCAGCTGTGCAGCTTCAGGGGATGCTTCTGTAAAACCCACAATTTAGCTGTAAGGACATGAACAGAAATCTAACAAAAAAAGTTTTTTCACTGATGGATATTAAATATACTAACAACACTGCGCTGCTTTCAAAAAAGAAACTCCAGAAAGGAAAGATATGTTTTAGGAGTATCCCTTTGGTTAATCTACATGTAGTTATTAAGTATCCAGGGTTTTATTCTAGCGCAAAACGTGTCCAGCGCTGCACACAGTGAGGGAAGAGGAGAATGTTTGATAAATAAATGAAGTACACCATTTACAATGCACACACTACCACTAATTGGTCATGTTGGAAATGGCCCTTTTTGCAGGGTCACCCCCAAACGTTTGCCTTCCTCCCCCCCCCTTTTTGCTGAATTCGCTTTTGTTGGCTTTAGGTCTCAGGGCACTTTACCACTGTTGACCAGTGCTAAGGTGCACGTGTTCTCTGCCAAAGAAATGGCATAATTGGTTTATAACTGTTTGGCATATTTAATTTACATATAAGTCCCTAGTAAAGTGCACTATATGTGCTAAGGGCCTGTAAATTAAATGCTACTAGTGGGCCTGCAGCACTGATCGTGCCACCCACTTAAGCAGCCCTTTAAACATGTCTCAGGCCTGACACTACAGAGCTTGTATGTGCGGTCTGACCGCCATGCCAAACTGGCAAGATAATCCACTTGCCAGGCCCAAACCTTTCTTTTTGATACATATAAGTCACCCCAAAGGTAGGCAGTGGCAGCCACAAGGGTAGGATGGAGTGTATTTAAAAGATGGACAAGTACTTTTAAGTTTTACATGTCCAGGTAGTGCAAAACTCTTGCATTTGTTTTTCAGTACTGCAAGATCTTTCTCTCCAATTGACTAACATTGGGATTACCTTATTACATTTTATATGTATAATTTTCAATTTTGACAAGATAGGCATTTCGAGTTTGGTATCTCTGGACTCACAATTTACGATCTTGTGTACTTCAAAGGCATAACTGGGTATAAGTCATGGACCCTGGACACCACCTGCTCAGTACACTTCTGGACCTGAGGACACTCTGCCAAGAAGAAGGACTGCTGTGCTGCTGTAAGCAATGTCATTCTGCTGGACTCCACTGGACTCTACTGGACTCCTGCTCTGCTGTGCTTGCTTTGCTGCCTGCTGCTTTCTTAGTTTGGTTTTGAGAATGACTGGACCTGAATCTCCACAGCCCCAGAACCAAGTGACTCTAAGGGCTGTCTGGCTTGCCTCCTGTTCTGACACCTCAGGGACATCAAAGGATTCTTTCACCCAAGCTTCAGCCTCTGAACTCTGCAAACTGTGAGTCCTGCACCGCTAAGTGGTGCCAATCCAGTCCTAGGCCCATAGAACTTTGTTTTCTGGCTGTTTGCCTGCAGAATCCATGCGTTTGCTTTGCGCTGATGGGAACTGACACATTCGCATTTAATGCCCACATATCACCGCTTCAATGACTCCACAGCACTGACAGTGCAGCTCGATGATGACGCATTGCCTTCATTGGCAGGGGTTCGATGGCAGCGCATTGCCCAACTGCGCAGCTCAGAACTGATGCACTGCCTACATCCAGCCGGATCGACAAAGACACATCGCCTCCTCCAGTCTTCACAGTGTGCTCCTCGACACTTCCTCCGTAAAGCTACTGTTTCAGTGGGGCCTGCATAGCTTCTATATCTGACCACACTCCATTTCAGTGGGCTTGGCTTTTTAGATTTGACACGATCCAACGTGACTAGATAGCCCCGGTTGGTGCATTGTTTGCATTGTGACTCTAAGCACTATATTCAAAGATATTCTTTAAACATTCATAACTCTGGTTCTACTTATTCATTTTTTGTCATTTTGTCTTCTTTTTGTTCATTGAATTAAGCTTTATTTTATTAACCGTGTGTGGTTTATTCACTGTGTACTGCATTAAGTGTTGCACAAATATTTTACACATTGCCTCTTAACTTGACTGCTCCGGGACAAGCTGCCAGGGGGTGAATACAGGTAAATTTAGGGTGTGTATCTGACTTACCATGACTAGGATTGTGGTTCCCGCTTGGAAAGGGTGCTTACCTCTGCCAACCAGAAACCCAATTTCTAACAGGTCACTTGATGCCCAAGATAGTGTACATCGTTGGGAAGGAAGGAAGTGCCTTTAATTTGGTCCTTGAAGCAAGTGGAGGAGTGAAGTCTGATTTATGTTGGCATCTTGTTGCAGGTCCTGAGTGCTTTGCTTGAAAAGGCTTGTTTTCTGGTATATTTCTTTTCGCATCCTTTCGTTTCTGCTGTTGGGATGTCATTGCTGTGTGTGTTGCGCTGGTCACCTTATTCATTTATTTATGCATGTGTGATAGGTACTGATGAGCAGTGCAATGCAACAGTCCATGTCGCAGAGGACCATGGCTGGTACGCTGATTTTGAAGTCCATTTCAGGAAGTTCAGTCTTTTTGGAGAAGGAGAGGTTGTTAGTATTCTGCATCATGTAGATGTCTGAGTTACATTTTGAAGAAAATATTACAGTCTAGGATGAATTTGAGTGACTTTGCATTATCATTGTTTTGAATTAAAGGAGAGAAGGGTGAACTCTGCCTTAGTATGAGTGAGCTCCTGATATGAACTTGACATCATGCTTGGATGAGCGTGAGGGGTAAGGGCCTTTACAATGTGGGCGGAGCCAAATGTGCTGTTTCAACACATGTGGAACAATGCTTACCTGAACACAGTCAGCGGTCTAGATGTGCGGAACAGGAAAGATCTGGAGCGGAAGGTCCTTGACGTGGCCTGGTAAGCGAGGCTGGGTTTGGGGGTGGTAGTTTTTAGGACTAGGGGCCAGGTTTTAGGGATCAGGGCGGGGGGACTGGACCCGGGGTAGTGTTTTGTCAGTTGCAGGGTTTTATGGCTCAGGGCTGTGGGTGTTGCTGTAGTTTTTAGGGCTGGGGCCAGGTTTTAGAGCTCATGGCAGTGGGAGAGACAGTTTTCAGGGCTGGGGGTCAGTTTTAGGGCTCATGATGGGGGGCTGGGGTTGGTGTAGTTTTTGGGCAGGGGCCAGGTTTTAGGGCTCAGGGTGGGGAGTAGGGGTAGATGTAAGGGCTGGGGTTAGGTGGATTGCAGGGCTAGGGTATCAGGTGTTAGGGCGCAGGGTATGGGGCCTGGGGTGTGCACTTTACCAAGCATATCCATTTAGCATTCATGCCATTACAATAAATGTTGTTGCAAAGGCATACACTTTAAAGGCATGCATGATAAAGACGTGGTCGTGGTACAGACCGAATTGTTTAGGCATGTGTGGTTTTAGCATGCATGGTTGTATCATGCAACGGAGAGTGAGGCAACCTTTGAATACAACTAATGCCGGTTGTTAGACCTGGCACCATTGGCGTGGGTCTCCCTTCCATTTCTTGCTGTTGCCTCTGACGTTTTTGCTGGTTTTAGATGCTTTGGGCACTGTGCCACTTCTTTTCAGTGCCACAGTGCAAGTGCTCCCTATGGTAAATTGATGTATGGATTAGTGACTCCATGATTGGCTTATGTGGTTTACTTGTCAGACCCTAGTACAGTGCACTGCGTTTGCCCAGGGCTTGTAAATCATATGCTGCTGGTGGGCATACAGCCCTGATTGTGCCACCCACTGGAGCAGCGTGTAAAGTGTGTCTCAGGCCTGCCATTGCAGAGCCTGTGTGCAGTCTGGTACTGCCTTGTTGACTTGGAAAGTGCACCCACTTGCCAGTCCCTAAACCTTCTCTTTTCTACATATTTGTCACCCCTAAGGTAGGCCCAAGGGAAGGGTGCATTGTATGTAAAAGGTAGGACATATGCTGATGTGTGTGGCATGTCCTGATAGTGAATCACAGCCAATTTCGTTTTTCACTATTGCAAGGCTACCTGTTCCCCATAGGCCAGAATGGACAGTTTGATTATAACATTTTATAATCCTAACGGACTCAGGGAACTAGGTAGAAATTCGAGTTTAGTATGCCTGATAAAATACATCTTTTAGTGAAGTTGGTTTTAACATTTTTTTGAAAATACCACTTTTAGAAAGTAGGTATTTTCTTGCTTAACTATCCAAGCCTGCCTCTGCTAGGTTGTGAATTCCTTGTCTGGTTTGTGAGTGATAGGGGCTGGGGATCTCCAGGAGACAGGGTTAGTCAGCACAGGGCTGAATAGAACTATCTGCATGTAGAGTGGTGGGAGGAGTTGCACCTGGGCCTGCATAGGGCTGTGCCTGCCTTCCACTATACTGGCTCCACCTCCTGTGGTGTGTCTGATGACCCTGGCCCACAGTGTCAAAGGAAAAGAAGGAGTCCTGTAAACAAAGTGCTTAAGGGCTGACCAGAACTGGTTTGAACTAGGTACAGACACTCTCTGCCTTCAGAGACAAAGGATTTTTGTGTTTAAAAAGGGGGACCCAGACCCCAGAACTTTAGCTCACTTCTGGGAATCAAGATTGACCTTTGGTGAGGAAAAGAACCAGGAAGCTGAAGGAGGAGACTACCCCTGTGCTGTGTGTTTGGGGGATGGCCTGCATTGGTTGCTTCATTGTCAAAGAAAGGAGAAGAGGACTGAGTGTGTTTTTCATCAACTTGAAGAAGAATCTCCAATGGCTTGAACTTGAGCTTGCCTCCTGCCTGAAGTCTCAGGGATACAAGACTTCCCCTGAATTCCCTTGCTGGGAATTGAAGTGCCTGCTGTTGTGCTTGGCCTTCTGAGAGACTGTGTGTCGCTGTGAGCTGGAATTGTGACTCAACGATGAGAAGTGTTTTGCCCCTGCAGCAGTTGTCATCGCATTGCCAAAGAAGCGAGCCACCGCTACCACTGTCGCCATCGCATCGCCGAAGTGCGTCGCATCACCGGAGAAGCGTGCCCCCGCCGCAGAGGTTGCCGTGGCATCACCAGAGAAGCGTGTCGCAGGGCCTGTTGCGGCACCAAAAATCTTCAAGTCGCCACACACTGTCAGTCGTGCACACATCGCATCAGCGTTGTCGCATCGTAACCAAGACACCATTTAGTCGCATCGCACCGGAGCGAAGTATCGCATCAAGGTGCCATCTTGTTGCATTGTACCGGAGAGCAGTATGAAACCGACGTATCACCTCCTCACACAGTAAGGATGCGTGCATCAACTCCCCTGAGTGTAAGGAACCGATGCATCACCTTCCCTGCGACCACTTTTGTTTTCTTTGCGTTATGCTTCCAAGGTACTTTGAGAGTAAAGTGTTGCATTTACAACTTGAGAGAACTGAGCTATTTTCTACCATTTTAAAGTCTATTTTTGAGTGCAGTATTGTGAATGTTTGTCGTTTGGTCTTGTGTTAAGTCCATATAAAAATACTTATTTTTATAATACAACCTGTGTGGTGTCCATCTGTAGTGTTGTCACTGTATTACTGTATGTGTTCACAAATGCTTTACACACTGCCTCTGAGATAAGGCTGCCTGTTCGTGCCAAGCTACCAAGGGGGTGAGCAGGGGTAATTTTAGCAGTGTAGCCCCTAACCCTGACTAGACGCAAGGGTCCCTATTTGGTCAAAGGTACCTACCTCTGCCAACTAGAGACCCCCACATTTTTTAACACCGTTGCAATTGGAAACTTTTTTGCACAAGGGAGAACAATTATATCTCTTGGAAGGATCATTGTAATTGGGCATAATTCAAACTACAAGCCCAGGGGCATATTTACAAGCCCCTTGTTCCACTTCTGCATCATTTTTAACATGGGAAAAGTGACACAAAAGTGGCGCAAGGGGCTTATAAAAACAGCTGGATTCTGTAGCTCAGTTTCAACTTTATCAATTTTCCAGGATTTTGCCTGGTGCATGCTTGGACTATTTAGATTCAATGTGTTTACATCTGTTGAGCTACTAGTCTCATGTGGTTTGGGGCCCCTTTTCAAATCCTCCTTGGTCTGCTCATTCTGAGCAGCACCTCTGCTTCCCTGCACTCTTGATGGATGGGGTCTGTTACTCTATGACCAGTGCTGGCTGTGCTGTTATTTTTGCCAGCACATCTTTCCCGATCAGACCAGCCTTCCCTTTTCTGCCCCCTTCCTTCCAGTATGTTTGCTGGCAATCATCTATCACTCTTGGCAATTAAATCGGCCACCCACAGATTTGTCCTAGCGTCTTTCCTGCTCAAGGCATTCTAAAGGCGATATATTTACGTAGAGGGTACTATTAAAACACGGATGCCCTGCCTATAAATCATAAGTAAAAAAGAACATCTATAGGCTATTCAAATGTATACCTTTACCTAATTATTTACCATAAAAGGTTAAACTAAGAATAAAAGAATGAAAGCACTGACATCTATGTACCACGCGCACCGCCGCAGACTGTGAAGCCTCTTCTACAATGTTGGCCATACACTGGTACCCACAATGCTTCACTGTGGAAAATAAATACACAGGCTGTCATAGGACAAGCTGAGAGGGGGTAGGGAGCTAGTTTTCCATCAGTAATGGCAATACGGGAATCCAGACGATTTTCAATAAACTGACAAGTATCATTGGCAAGGACCTGACTGGCAATCTACTTTCTAAAATAATCTGGCCCTCTGATTTTACGGAACATTGTGTATGTCCACAGCATCTGGGTCTGTTGTTAATGGGCGAGATCAGATTATAATTTACAAACTTGTTTACTTTGCCAGGAACAGAGATTTTTCCCTGCTGGAGCCCTACCCATATACTCAAGTAAACTGCATTTCCTTTAGTGATGTCTGCCATAAGGCATCAACGTTGGCCAGACTTCTGGATGTTACCTCACCCTCCCATCTTAAACCATTAGCAATGCACGTAGTATTCTCTTGCATCACTTAGATTTATCCACCCATAAAAATGCCCTTTAATGAATTACTCCCCAGATTCATCAAGAACACATTTTGCGATTCCTTAATAGCGAAAAATACCGATTCGCTATTAAGGAATAGCAAAATGCTATTCATCAAGAAATCACTTAAAAAATAGAGATTTCTAATATTTCCTTAATTGCAACTCGCAAATTGCGAGTCGCAATTAAGGAATATCTCCCCATTCATTCCTATGGGCCTAGAGGCCCATAGGAATGAATGGGAAGACCATCTCAATTTGCTAATCGCAATTAGCGATTCGCAAATTGAGATTGCGATTTCAAGGGTGCAGGGGTGTCCAAAGGACACCCTGTTGCACCCCTGAAATTGATGCGTGCACATATGTTGCGCACACACATGCCCTTAGGGCATGTGTGTGCGCAACATGAAACTTTGAAAAATGCACTTTCGTTTTTGCTATTTACCACGTAGTTAGACTTCGTGGTAAATAGCAGCCCCAGATTGCGAATTTGCAATTTTAAAATGGTTCATGAATTGCATTTAAGGAATCTCAAATTGAGATTCCTTAAATGCAATTAATCGCAATTTAGCGATTTCTACGGGCACATGCATCAAAATTGCATTTTGCGATTCCTTAATTGCGAAAAATAAGGAATCGCAATTAAGGAATTGCAAAATGCAATGCATCAAAAATTCGCTCAAAAAATAGCGATTCCTTAAAATTCCTTAATTGCGATTCTCTAATTGAGAAACACAATTAAGGAATACCACCCCATTCATTTCTATGGGCCTAGAGGCCCATAGGAATGAATGGGAATGACATTCTTAATTTGCGATTCACCATTAGAAATTCGCAAATTAATAATGCAATTTCAAGGGTGCAGGGGTGTCCAAAGGACACCCTGCTGCACCCCTGAAATCAGCTTAGAAGTACATTTTGCACACACATACCCCAAGGGCATGAGTATGTGTAAAAAACGGAACTTTGAAAAATGCACTTTTGTTCATTTTTCAAAGTTTTCGCAAATTACCATGGTCAACTTCATGGTAAATTGCACCTCTTATTTGCGAATTCGCAAATTTTAAAAGTTTGATGCATTGCATTTAAGAAATCTCAATTTGAGATTCCTTAAATGCAATTGCAATTTAAGAAATCGCAATTTTGCGATTTCTTAAATTGCGAGAACAACAAAATGCATAATGCATCCCAAAAATGGAAATTGCATTCGCAAACGGCCGAATTTTGCGATTCGCACCGTTTGCGGATGCAATTTCCTTTGATGCATGTGGGGCCTAGAATTGCGATTTTTGCATTTGGGATGATGAATCCCAAATGCAAAAATGGCGCTCGCAAAGGGCCAGATTCTCAGAATCTGGCCCTTTGCGAGCCGATTTTAGTTTGATGAATCTGGCTGTACATTCCACTTTTATAATGCATTGAGTCTGAATTTTAAGAGTAAACACGTTCACATTCAAATGAGATGACATTATGCAATATTACTGTTTTTGCCACCCATTGACAAGAAATAATAAAACAAGACAAATCACCAGTTGGAGACAAATAGCATCATAGTGCTAGGAAGAATGTAACGTGCAACTTCAGTGTGGCTCGCTTTCACCAACAAAGCCTGCTGTGCCTGCTGCACAAGTATTCTGGCATATTATACGCATGGCAGCTGGCAGATTACATACCAGCAGCCAGTCCTTAATGTGAGACAGTGGTTTCTTGTGCTTGGCGCCAGCACTTAATGCTTGATGCTGGAAACAATTTCTCCATTTCCTCTACACTGAAGGCACCCTACACACCACAGCACATCTCATCCAGGACCTGAAGGAATGTGATCTTATCACTCCCATCCTGGTGGAACTCCACTGGCTTCCTTTGTCACCCTGCACCTGTATTTGATTTAGGCGCCTTGACGCCCATTGGGCTAAGTTAGCGCGGTACAAGATACAACTCATTCATTCATTCATTCACCAGCTGTAGAACCAGCTGCATCAGTTACAAAACCATCATAACTTGCACCCCATCCAATTGGCTAAGAATCTCACCATCTCTTTAGTTCTAGGTCCACCCTCAGCTAAGACTCCATCAGACTGGAGACAAAAGGTAAAAAATTAAAAACAAGGCGACAAGTCCTTTTCATCTATTCACCCAGGATCTGGAACAACATCCCCATATCCGTCAGGAAGGGGAACAAGCATTAGAAATGCAATAGGTCTCGGATTTATTTGAGTTAGAGGTAATGGCATTGTAAATGGCAATGTGTTTTATCCATGTCTTATGGAGGGTGTGCATGTGGTGTGTAGTAGAAATGTGTGGGTTGTATTGGAATAGTATCAATGGTGGCATGCTGCGCTTTAGATGAATATGTTTAAAAGTAAATTGCACCATACTGCGATTGGTACAATAGTTTATTGTGGATGCGTTAACAATTGATGTGTGCACTGATAGCTGTTGGTGTGTGTGCCTGTAGAAATTCTTCACTGATGGCTGGTGGTGTGTGTGCTTGGTGGAAGCGTGCACTGACGGCTGGTGGTGTGCATGCTTGGTAAAAGCGTGCACAGATGGCTGGTGGTGTAAGTGCCTGGTGAAAGCGTGCACTGACGGCTGGTGGTGAGTGCGCCTGGTAAAAGCGTGCACTGGCGGCTGGTGGTGAGTGCGCCTGGTAAAAGCATGCACTGACGGCTGGTGTTGTGTGTGCTTGGTGCGGTGAAAGCGTGCACTGATGCCTGGTGGTGTTTGTGCCTGGTGAAAGCGTGCACTGACGGCTGGTGGTGTGTGGTTGTGTGTGTGGTGGTTGTGTGTGTGGTGGTGAGTGTGTGGTGGTGAGTGTGTGTAAATTTGCACTGAGTGTGTGGTGGTGAGTGTGTGGTGGTGAGTTTGTGGTGGTGAGTGTGTGGTGGTGAGTGTGCGGTGGTGAGTGTGTGGTGGTGAGAGACTGGTGTGTGTGTGTGTGTGTGTGGTGTGTGTGGTGTGTGTGTGTGTGGTGTGTGTGTGGTGTGTGTGTGGTCATATGTATGTGTGTGTGGTGGACTTAGTTCAAGTGTTCGTATCCTGCACACTCACACACTGGCCCTACACACTCACAGACTGCTCACCTTGCACACTCACACTGTTCACCCTGCACACTCACACACTGTTCACCCTACACACTCACACACTGTTCACCCTGCTACACACTCACACACTGTTCACCCTGCACACTCACACACTGTTCACCCTGCACACTCACACACTGCAGGCACTGTCACTCCGCAGTCACTATCACTTTGCAGTCAATCTGCAGTCACACTCACTCTGCAGTCACTCTGCACTCACTCTCACTCTGCACTCACTCTGCACTCACTCTCACTTTGCACTCATTCTGCACTCACTCTGCACTCTACACTCACTCTCACTCTGCACTCACTCTGCGCTCACTCTGCACTCACTCTGCACTCACTCACACTCTGCAGCACTCACTCTCACTCTGCACACACTCTGCACTCACTCACACTCTGCAGTACTCACTCACACTCTGCAGCACTCACTCTCACTCTGCACTCACTCTGCAGTCTGCACTCGTGAAAACGTATGTGCATAACCTTTAGGCTTACTTATTACCTTTGCACTTTTAATGTCTATTGCTATGTCTATTGCATATATTTATTCCCCCAAAAATGTGAAAAAAGAAACGCTAGCCTGCCAACGCCAGACGTTTTGCTAGTGGATGGATGGATGGATTGATTGTTGGTGCTGGTGGATGGGTGGATGGATGGATGGATTGATTGTTGGAGCTGGTGGATGGATGGATGGATTGATTGTTGGGGCTGGTGGGTGGGTGGATGGATTGATTGCTGGGGCTGGTGGATGGGTGGGTGGATAGATGGATTGATTGTTTGAGCTGGTGGGTGGATGGATGGATGGATGGATGGATGGATGGATGGATGGATTGATTGTTGGGGCTGGTGGATGGGTGGATGGATGGATGGATGGATGGATTGATTGATTGTTGGGGCTGGTGGATGGGTGGATGGATTGATTGTTGGGGCTGGTGGATGGGTGGGTGGATGGATGGATTGATTTTTGGGGCTGGTGGATGGGTGGATGGATGGATGGATGCATTGATTGTTGGAGCTGGTGGATGGATTGATTGTTAGGGCTGGTGGATGGGTGGGTGGATGGATGGATTGATTGTTGGGGTTGGTGGGTGGATGAGTTTGGTGAAACTTTGTGTGGATGAACACAAACAACATCTTTTTGATTTTGCTAACCGGATAGATTAACTGACATACAACACTCAGTAGGTTGACCCGTTGCAAGACTGACATGTTTTGGTAAAAGATTTGAACGATAGCTCCATTGAAAGACGTCGCTGGGTACCGGTGGTTAAATGGAGGGGGTGGTGAATATATCGAAATTTACGACGATTACTTAATCTATAAATAGACCAATCAACACCGAAAACCGTTTTTGAGCGCTAGATTGAAAGCCCTGAACCGAGGTCCTTCGTGGCGCTGTGATGGGGAGCAGACACCAGCGCCCGGGGCCGGTGCCCGCCAAGCTGTGCTCCTTTTATGGGCCGGAGACCACGAGCGGTCTCGCGCCCGTTTCTTTATACCCCTCGGGCGGGCCCGCCTTCGGGGTGTGTGTGTGTGCTTGCATGCGTGTGTGGACGGGCCAGGTGGCTCCGTCAGTACATCCCTCCAAACTCACAGATACATAGTCCCACCTAGGGCGAAACTCTGGCCTTGCCCAGGCACCAGGCATATTCCTTTAGTCTTTGGCTGGGAGTCGGATTGGGTTGGAGACTGTATCTCTGGCTCCGGGGATTTCCGCTGGCTTACGATGTTTCCGAGCATTCTACATGGTCTCTGGGGCTTCCTGGGATGCTCTCTTGGTGGACAGTAGGTTCCTGTTCGGTTCTCGATGGCGTTACCGCCTCTCCGTGTTGGCACTGTGGTGTCTCAGCACATGCGTGGCCATCCTCCTCATACTCTACACTTTAAGATGGCTGTCCGGCAGCTTCCCACCCTCTCCGGACTTGTTTGAACCATGACGCGTTCCGTGTGACTGTCCGCGTGTCTCTGGCTACCGATACCATGGTCCCTTGGATGTTGATGATCTCCCATACCTCCGGTTCATACGGGGGCGATACTTCCAGTTCGGGTACCGGTCTTTGAGAACCACTCTGTCCCCGACCACGAGGGAAATGGGTCTAGCCCTTCGAGCCAGACTGGATCGGTCATTGGTGAGTTGTCTTCTGTTCTGGGTGGCGTTCTGATCCAACTGAGGTGGATTCCCAGTGGGGCCCCCGGGCACGCAGTCCCTGTGGATTTTCCGGAACAGTAAGTGCGCCGGGGCACATCTGGTGGTGCAATGAGGTGTCTGCCTGTACGCGCTAAGGAATTGAGATAAGCATTCCTCCGCTTCTTCTCCTTTCTCGACCCCAATTTGAAGGGCACGGTTCAGCGTGCGCATAAATCTTTCAACTTCTCCGTTTGCCTGTGGCCACTGTGGAGTGATCTTCCTATGGCGAATACCTCTTGATGCGCTATGCGTCTGAAAGTCTTTGCCCTGAAACGGAGGACCATTGTCCGAATGTATCTCCTCGCAAATGTCTGATCCAAAACTAGCTTTACATGTGTGAATTCTGTGGAGGGCACCACCTCTACCATTGGGAATTGTGAATGAGAGTCTATGAGCACGAGAGTGTTTCTCCCGTCCGGGAAAGACCCGAAGTCAATGCTCAGCTTTGACCACGGTTCTTGGCATGGGTCCTCCGTGATCACCGGGTGTGGCGCTGGATCCTGGCTCGTGATGGTGCACGAGTGACAGTTGCGCACCTCTTCTTCCACCACTGTGTCCATTCCAGGAAACCACACCTTGCTGCGTAACCGTGCCTTGGTTTTGGATGCTCCCTGATGTCCTTGATGCGCCAGTTGTACTACCTCTTTCTGAAGGGCTGTGGGGACCACAATGGCCGTACCTCGCAGAATAACCCTGTGGGGTCCCTCGCTGAGTTCACTCTGGGCCCTCCAGATTTGCTGCCTGAGCGCCTTTTCTTCAGCAGTGAGAGCGCTGATGCCATCCAGGAACCGTTTCCATCTCCGGTCCATCAACGTGGCTTTCACCTTGCTGAGGCACTCGTCTTCTTCGGTTGCTCTGCCAATGTCCTCCAGTGTAAGCGCAATAGGGCATGCTTCCTGCGATATCATCCAGACAAACTCTTTAATTTCCTCCGTCTCATCCTGCATTGGAGCGAGAGGTGCGTTGTTCGGGTGGCGCTACAGAAAATCCGCTGGGTTGTCGGCACTTGGTCGGAAAATAACATCAAAGCGATATGTCTGTAGCTGGATGGCCCACCTCTCTATCCGCGGAGGGGGGAGCCTGGCTGTCCCCGCAAACAGTGGCACCAGCGGCTTGTGGTCCGTGACTACCCGAAACTCGTGGCCGTATAGGTATAAGTGAAAATGCTGCCACGCCCACTTGATTGCCAGGGTCTCCCGTTCAATCTGCGCATAGCGCATCTCTGTGGCCGTCAGCGCCCGGCTGGCGTACGCGGTGGGCACCCACTCCCAGGCCTCCGTTTCTTGCATGAGAACAGCCCCAAGACCGACTAGGCTTGCATCTACAACTACCTCCGTGCGTCTGTTGGGGCCCTGACAGCGTCTCTCTTATTGCGTTCTGAAAAACCTCAGCAGCCGAGGAAATGCCAAAACTCAGTCTTTTGTATCGTCGTAGTCCGATGTGTGTCGAGAATGTAGTAATGTTGCAGCTGTTTGGGCGGAGCTCCAATTGGTGGTATCCCACGTTGAGATCCAACTTGGTGAACCAACGGGCTCCGTTTAGATCTGCAACGATGTCATCCATCATGGGCGTAAAGTGTCTTTCTCTTTTCACTGCCTTGTTCGGAAGGCGCATGTCCACACATATGCGAATGGCGCCGGGCTGCTTCGGTTTCGGGGCGACTACAAGGGGCGATACCCACATTGTCGGGCCTGACACCTTTTTGATGACCCCTAGCTTTTCTAATTTCCGAAGTTCTTCCTCCACCTGTGGCCGCAGGTAGAACGGCACCCTCCTGTGCCTCAACGCTGTTGTCCGGACTGTGTGGTCCACGTGCAGTTTGAAGGTTTTTCCTTTTAGAGGTTCATCAACAGGGAGGGATGAGGAATTGCTGTGTCCATTTCTTTCCCCGGGGTAGGAGTACAAGTTTATCAAAAATGAAAAGGGACACTTGTTACACCTTGCAACCTTGGGTTCAAGGAAGAAGAGTACCCTCAAAAGACTCAATGCAAATCTGAGTGTGGTATATGTGCTTCATCCGCCCCGCATTGAAGTTCTGGCAGTTATCATTGGGATTTCTTCAGTGTGTTGACTGCCAGCCTCATCCAGAGGCACCTCCGGGTTGTTTGGTGCAGTGTCCAGAGATAGAGGGTTTCCCCACTTACAGTGTGAAAAATAGAACTTAAAGTGCAAAAAAGTGAATTAAAAAATGAGAAAATAACCCCAAGGGTTTATTGGGGGGTAGATTCCCACTTAGTTTAAAATGGGGTAGTACTTGCTACAGACCGAGTTACTGGGTCTGCAAGTATTAATATTGTTATGAAATCGTCGACATGTTTCAGCTCCTTAGGCCCGAGGGGTCTGTGAAGCTTTCGTCAGGACTTACAAAAAACACAAAAATATACTCACACTATTTGTGCAGTATCAGATTAGTCATTTCAAGCTAGGAGCAATTGTCCAATTTTCTGAAAGAGAATTGCATGTTAGTACAGTCAAATACACTCTTTTCAATTTATAATTTTTACACATTGGGGGAAAAAAAGCAATGTCCAGCTATGGAACAAGGCTAAAATTTACTCTATTTGAGAATCAAGGGAAGGAGGATTATTGGGTTCAGTTGTTCAAGTATCATAGTATCAGTTGTTCAGTTGGGTTCAGTTGTTCAAGTATCATGGTGAAGTTGTGAATCTGGCTGGATTACGAATTTTAAGAAAAAAGGGGAGGTTTATACTGGGTTTCTCTATGGCTAGTAGTAAATGTTTGTTACATTGGGTGGCGCCTGCAAGGGCAAAGTAGACACTATGCTGGGCCGACATTCTACAATTGTGTTCAGAAAACGGGAGCCCAACGAGCGCTGGGTTAACAAATGAGTCAGATCCCGTCTGACATCATTCCATGACATCGCTCGTTTTATATTAATACTGATGTCATAGGTTGCGTAGAGTAAATGCAAGCATTTTTTTATCTGGTGGGTACGTTACGGGTGTTAGCTTTACTATTAGCCTCAAAGTTAGGAAACTATGGGTGCCAGTTGAAGCGTTAGGCTCAAGGTGTGGTTAGCGGAAAAACGAGAGAATTAGCTCGTTTTTTTGCAGGGAATTGGACCGAACTTCATTGGAAAATCTCGTTCAGGCACAGCGATATGCAATTATAGAGGGTTTAGGAATAGTGCAATCTATTGGCACATACTACGTGCCGAGTGCAGATTAATTGAAAAACGCTTAACGTCAGCTATCGAAATAAGTACAATGCAGTTATTTTGATGGAGGAGAGCGTCCTACCTGAGTTTGAACAGCTTGTTTCTTCAGCGGGGGAGGTCGCTTATTAAGCGCAGAGCTAGTAAGGGAAATCGAAGAGTTATATAAAAGGAGAAGGGGCGCTTCATCTTACCACGACATTGAAGTTCTCTTTCTGCCGGCGCCATTACCTGCGTGTGGAGGGTTTCCTGACTGGTGCTGGCTCTGCCCCCGGATATCCCTGGTGTTCCGGTTGCTCTATTTTTAAAGGGGCCACATTTGGGTAGTCGTGTGTATTTAAAGGAGCCTGGTTATTTTTGTTCAGTTAAGCGATTGGTATTTTTAAATGCTGCAGCTGCTCGCATTTCCTTTTAGACATCCTAGGCCCTGGAAAAGCGCGGGAAAATCCTTTAGCATCTCTTCAGCGTCTAGCTCGTGCACCTGGTTCGCGAAAAAGACCAGTCGAAGATCCTCCGCGGTGTGGCAGCTGAGCAGGGTCCCTCGTTTGCCTCCAGTGACATGAAATTTTGTTTTCACCTCCTGGCCGTTGCTGGCCACCATCACCTCCATTACCCCTCGTAGCGGGAGCGGATCATCGCTGTTGTAGGTGTAGATCTTGGCCATGGACGGCCAAAGGGGCGGGCGAGCAGATAGTTTGTCGTATTCAACGCTATCCATTACATTAACCGAAGCACCCGTGTCTATTAGGGCTGGCACCTGTGAGCCTGCGATGGGGATGTCGCACATCAGTGACGGTCGCCTTCTGGAGCCTTCTTTGCCGACGAATGACACGAAAAATACGTCGTCATCATCATCTTCCAAATTGAACACGGAGCGAGACGTGTCACTGCAGGGCCCCGAGTCTTCGAGCGATAGCTGGCACACACTCTGAGTGAGTCCTCTCGTGCCAGTATTGGGACGACGACCGCCGCTGCTTCGGCATACCTTTGCAAAGTGCTTGAGCTTTCCACAGTGAGAGCATGTCTTTCCTTTTGCGTAACACCTTCCCCTAGCCGGGTGGTCCATCCCACAGTTGCCACACGTGGAGCTCTGCGCGGTCTTTGCACCTCCTCTGGGTGGTTGTGGCCGTTTGCGGATCACGTCGAGTCTCACTTCCTTGACTACCGGCGCGCGTGCCACCGTTCCAGGATGGTTCAGAGCAGCCTCCATCTCGTCGCGTTGGAAAGTTTGTGAATCTGGCGAGGACAAGGATTTCATCAAGCAATATGCGGGGTTGCCTGAGTATGAGGCTCCAGAGGTGGACAGATCTGCAGCCTTGAATGAGCTGTGCCCGTATCTCTAACCTTTGATCGGGCAGTGCACAGGCTGTAGCAAGTTTCCGCAGCCAGGCGTACTAGGCGTCGAAGGTCTCAGTCTCTCCTTGGCGGGCCTGACGCAATTTGAACCACTCGTAGTCGGGGTTGATTTGCGGGTCAAAATGGCGATTCAGTGCGTTAACTGCTCCGGTGTAGTCATCATCGTTGCCTCTATCTGTTAGCATCTCGAAGAGGTCGTAGAGTTCGGCTCCGCCATAGCACATAAGTAGGGATCGTTTCACTTTCCCATCCGTTTTCCCTGACAAAATAATGGTCAAGCTGACCAATCCAGGAACGCTATCTTGCAGCTGCAGTAGATTGGGTTGGAGAGTTTGCTAAACGGCGGTAGCGGGGCAGCGATTCCGTGGCGGGGGGGCTGGTGCGTTGGTCCCTTGTATTACTACCCGTAGGGGGGGCCACAGGGGCACACACACATCAAGCGCCCATCCAGCGGGGGCCGAACCAGTCCCCCCGAGCAAGATCGCCGGCGGCGCTGAGGATACAGGCCGCAGGGGAGCGGGGGCGGGCCCTGTGATTAGTGCGCGGTGCAGCGCAAGGCCGGAAGGCGAACGCAAGCAGACGCCTCCACTTCTGGAGGTCTCACCTGAGCGCCGGGCCAGGCGCGCTGGTCGGGGGGTATGATGCGGGCCCAGGGTGGCCGTCCACAGCCGGCAGATGCCACAGGTCAGAGCGCCGGACGGGTGCGAACACAACTGCAGGGTGGGCACCCGCGAAGGTCTAGCGGCCGCACCAGCTCGAATGCGCAAGGCGTGAGCACCGGGGACACAAGGCAAACGCGCCGACGTGTGTCAGCAGGTGCGAGGCATGGGGAGACCAGCCCGATCGCCAATGTGGTGACGGGAGTCACGGGGCAAAGGACACCTATGCCACAAAGTGGGGCCTAAATACACTTCAATAATACACGCAGAGGCTGGCTACTTTTATGGTATGGGCCGAAGACCACGAGCGGTCTTGCGTCCGTTTATTTATACCCCTCGGGTGTGTGTGTGCGTGCATGCGTGTGCGGACGGGCCTGGTGGCTCCGTCAGCACAGCTACCACCCTCCAAAAGCTTTAATGTATTAAAAAAATGCCAGATTCATTACATCTGACAATGCTTGTTTTCTTTCAAAGCTCGTTTAAATAAATATGGCGGCGCTTTGAGAGGTCCATTGAGGCGTCTGTAACAACATCCTGTTAAACCTTTCATTGGCGCTCAGCAGAGGGGGGCCTGTTAATTATCAGAGGGAATATTTGCCTTTGTTTTTACTAAAGAGGGCTATCCGTCCTTTGATTTTTTCGAGATTGTTTATGGCTCTCGCGCTGCAGCGCAATCCTCCTGTGAGATCCCTTGTCTTTTTGTAGTGGTAATAAGAATGTCACCAGCGCTCTGATTTGTTGCGCATCTCCCTGAAAGGAATCCTTCCCTTGTTGACAAACTTAACAACATGGCGGATGAAACAAATCGCCCTCCGCTGAGGTTCGTCTGTATCTGATTTATGCTCTTTTCAAGTGGCCCAGATTGTAAATGACGGCAGCCCCTGGGGGGAGAGACGAGCCCCCCCACCCCCAAGGTTGATGTTAGCATGTTAAGTGAAGTATGATTTATGCAATCACGCGAGGCCTTGTTCTCCCGGCTGTCAATCATCAGTGCATCTCAGAAGAGACCCGGGGAATGAAAGCTCAGCCTTGACTCTGAAAACTGGAAGCCATACATCAGTGGTGTAACTGCTGAACTGGTTGTATTCGCTGTTGGTTTGTGAACTTGTTTCATGTGACACTGACTGAGTAAACACGGAGCTCTGCCTCCAGAGTAGCGCATTCTAGCGAATAAACAGCTTTTAGGCCTGAGATAAACTTCAAATAAAGGAAAATTAAATAAGAGACACAAAATGAAGTTTGAAGCATTGAGAAGCGCTTTGATTACGAGCTCTCCAGGGGGTATGAGCTATTTATCGCACCTGATCAAATTACCAGGTGCAATGCGTGATACCTACAACCTATTCCAAGTTTTTAAATAAAATGGAGCATAACGTGCACATTTTCGTGCTTTACGCATCAAAATTTGCATGTAGCCATATTTACTGAGCGTTTTTCCCTTTTAAACTCCGGCGTATAAGACCTTCTAAAATGTATCCAGGGGATGTGGTCTTTTCTCACACCCAGTAATTATTGGAGGCCATACACTTCACACAACTTGTAATTGCGATCCCTGCCAGGGACATCTTTAGGATTCTGGGGGCAGTGTTTTGGGGGCCCCTGTTCGGAACAGCTTTGAAATTGTGATCTCATTTGAGCTCTTTCATGAACTTTGTAACACAGTAGAAGCTCACTAATATTACTGCAAATAATCTCTGTGACACTATCTCATTTCAAATATGTGAGGTCCTGTTTTGAACTAAAGGAAACTTGTTTATGGATGTTGCATGAAACACAAAACATTTCCCTACAAAATGTCTGTAATAAACTCTGCCACATCACACACATTAAAAGTAACTCAAAGGAAAACGGCATTTCTTCTTCAAATCTTTTCAGTATTTAATGCAATATGTTTAAAAACTATTGAAGGACATCGGGGCGAGACTCTCAGCAGGAAAGAGCTGGCCCTATCAGGGGGCCACCTGAAAGGCTGGGGCCCTGGGCCAGCGCCTACTTTGCCCATCCCTTAAAATGTCCCTGATCCAGGGGCAGCTCCTCCATTGGAGCGGAGGAGTGTTGCCCCACTTACGTGGCCCCAAAGCTCCACCAATCAGGGCACTGCTCGCATGCTGGTTAACAGAGGGAGAGGTGTGGCGCTGTTGCCAGGGCGACTGACGTTGAAATCTGGGGATCACGGTTTGAGCCGCAGGCGGCAGATTAGCCCAGCACCATGTGACTCTGGGCAATAGCATGCTTAATCTTCTCGACGGCCCCCCGCGCCTGGAGACCCTTACGGGTGATTGTTTGCGCTTTACAAATGTGGATTATTAACAGCATGTGAGCAGGCTAGGATTGGTTGAGGGAGTTAGTTGGAACCTGCACTGCAGTCCGAAGAGACGAGGTCGGAGTGAGAAGGACGTCATCGTCTGTAAGTGTTGTTCATTTTTATTTTTTGTTTGCCCCCCCCCCCCCCAACCTTCAGTAGATGCCAGCTGCCACTGCCTGATCCCTACACAATCAGGTGGCAATGCATTTCTTGTAAATTACCAGGGCACTCATAATTGACACAGTAGTAACATACTTGTTTTCATGCATACATACGTGCCTATGCGCAAGCAAACAAGAAGGCAAAAAAAAGACTTTCGGACCTCAGTGCACAAAATCCAAAATTCTAGTCCTCTCAGGCAGAGCATATTTTTTTTATTTCTGGTTAATATGCAGTGAGTAGAAAGAATACCCAAAGTAACTACTCTCTTCCAAGTCAGGACTAACGTGAGGCAATCTGCTCACAGAGCTTCAACTGACTTCTAGTTGTTTGCCGGATGGAATGGCAACCCTCCAAGCAGGGCCTCAGAATATCACTCTCTGGTGGTGATCCAATCCTCTCTCTGAGCTCAAACAAAATGGCACTGGTTACAATCAGAGTGGATTAGGTGCAGAAATACAGGGTGGTCGGAATTTATGATCCCAAATCTACCTATTACCAGTTATTCCCCAGTTATTTCTAGACAAAATTCCATTTCACATGTAATACCTAATTCCTTGGGGATTTAACGCTCTCATTTACCACCCTATCAGAACAGCTGATGAATGCGAGCTGAAGAGTCAGGTGCGGGGGGATGGGTCTTGTGGAGAGGGGGTGCAGTTTACCAAGGAAAGAAGAAGATATGTCCCTGCAGAAACGTTGAGCCATGCAATAACATGAGTAATTGTACTGCACCGGGGGATGCTTCTCTGCCTGACTCGTAATAGGGAACTATGCTTTGGAAAACAGACGGCAATATCAATGGGATTTAGACCACCCTCGGTAGATTCTCGGAATTGCTCAACGGGAGAAGAACTACGATACATTTGCTTCATCCATTTGACATGGGATGAGGGATTTTCAAGGAGGCTTCAAAAAGCTCAATGGGATCCAATGTCATATGCGGAAATTTAACGTAGGTTAGAATCAGCTTAATTTAATTTATTAATTTATGAACCCTGTATTTTGATGTGGAGCACTGTTATTCAAAGATTCATCTTCCTCTTCTACTACCTCTTCTTGGTATTTTTAATATTATTGTTGATTATTTTATTACTTTTCTATTCTTATTATTCTTCTTAATGCGATTATGATTACTCGTTATGTATGGCTCCATTAAATCATACTACTCTCAGTGTGCTAGGCAATATAATTTAAAAACATATATTTATTGTTAGGTGTGCTTTAGCTTAGGACTTCCCAAGTGAGAACAAGTCAGTGAACATCCTAAACATTACCAGAATGTGTATCTTCATCCCCCTTTTCATGTTAAGATTCTGGTCTACATACATTTTATGAACTTTGTGAACCCAATAAGTGCAGTAATTATATTTCCAAAGCTCTAAGGATACCACCTAATCTTCTGTGAATTCCCAAGCATTTCCTGTTGCGTGCTTCGCTCTATTGACTGAGGTCTGTGTATTGCCACAACTTTATGTTAAATAGACAACATTCTTTACCACAATGCAACAATATTAGTAGCAAGAGTGAGGTATAACACTAATCATGCCTTTTGGTCGTCACATTGTGATGTTTGTAGATATCAACCCTAGAATGTGGCTCCGCACACAAGGGCAAGGACACTTAGGGGGTCATTACGATGCCGGTCAGATGATTGTCCGACGGACATTGTAGTGGAAGTGGAACCGACTAGTAGTCAAAGGCTCCACCCCTGTATTCCAATGCAACTGGCAGCATGGCAGTCGGAAAAATGCTTTTCCCAATTGCAGCTTGTGCTGCAGCCTGGAAAAGGGCTGCAGCACAAGCTGCAATTGAAAAAGGCATATTTTTAAACTAACATGCACCGTGTGCCAGGCACCACGTGGCGCGTGAAACATGGTGAATGGATCTTTAGGGGGCACCACAGCTGCCCCCAGCCCACATAGCGGAGGAACGGGGGGACGGGGGACCTGCTTCCCGTCCGCCTTTTCATGGCAGTTGGACCACCATGAAAAGGCAGAGGCAAATGGGCATTGTGATCCCTAAGGGGGTGCCTGAGCAGGCACTGCCTCTATTGTACAGATTATTGTCCCACCTCTGCCCAGACTGTCTTCTCGAGCCCGTTGGAAAAGCAGCGGTCAGTCTCTCTGCCCGATGCCTCCAACCGCCAGATCATAATCGGCGGTCGTACAGCTTCAGTGGATGTCAATGGGCACGCTACTGATGGCGTGTCTGTGGTAGGCCCACCGACATCGGAACGAGGGCCTTAGTCTTAGGAAGAAATGTTGTTCTCTTTTCCTAAGCTTTGTGTTGCCTTGTTGCTGGATCCTTCCACACATTCCTTTGAATCACGTACTGTTAAGTATTGCATTTAGATCGTAGCAGCCTCTACACAGATTATCAGATCGATGTAACTTTCATGAAACTTCTGATGCAGCAAATAGTTTGATCATGTTTTTTAGAAATGTTATTTATTTTGGAGATTATACATTTTCCCTGTGATTCAGTCAGTCAGCGATGCCAATATACAAAATCATAACTGAGACCGTTGTGAAGAGCATTATCTGAATGTAGATGAGCACGACTGATCCGGAGCTAGCCCCCCCCCACCCTCACGGGTGAGTAGTGCTCTCTATAAGCCCCTGATTGATTGATTGATTGAGCATTTGCAAGATCTGCATGGAATGTTTCACCTGAGCAAGCCCAGAAAAGTGGATCAATTTGCTAATTAGCACTCAGTATGAATTTTGCTGAGAAAGAGGCCAATTTACACTGTTGGATACAAGGGCAGCACACATGGCCCTGATTTTGCACTCACTTACCAGTGACCATTCATCTAAGAAGAAAGTACAATAGAAACATGCGGTAGGGAGCTGTTACCAGACATCATAGATGCCTTCCATCATGGAATTGAGGGGAACTAGGAAGTACAAGTTGTGATGCCACAAATCAAATCTCTCAAAACTTGAACATCAGCAATGTAGCTGGCTGGCATGAGGGAATGTTTATGATTGGTGGTTCGATGGCATCAAGATTTAAATTTCACATAATGTAATACCTTTCACCTGTACAATGCCAAGCTTTATTCAAATAGAACATTCTTGATTAGGTTGGTAAAACCTGTCTCACTTGCACAGCATCCTTGCCAAAACTAATAAAGCTGCCAGAGTAGGCCTGCTCCAAGGGATACTGGTGTACATTCTGTCTTCACACACTTCCTCTGCCCACTGTTTGAGTTCACAGTGACAAGAAGTCTGAAAGTAGGGCTGTCACCGTTGGAAATGGGGAATCAGACTTGAGTCCTGGCCTCAGCTCAACACCCAGTGATTCTGGGTTAATCGACTAATGCCTCTGTGCCTTAAATACAGTGTAATGTAATTTGGGTCTCTTGTAAAGCATGCTAATGCCTGTGGGCAAATGTCATGCCATATAAAATTACAAAATGAAGCACAGGAATAATAGAGGGTTAAGAAACTTGCATTGGATACTAATTTAATTTGAGATCTTGCCTGCTCTAAGTCCTGCATTTGGCTGTGATTAGGCAAATTTCGAGAGTTGTTGAGAGAGTTGTTAACAGTATTCCAGTCTGTAACTAGGGATTAATCATATGGACCCTGCTTGAAGGTATCAACATACTGCCCAAGAATAAGATATATAGGAAATATATACTACTTTTCTAAATTGGGAAGTATTTTTATTGTGTTGTGCTCTTTACTTATTTCATGTTTGATACTGATGAAAACTTTACACTTATGTTTCCTAAGCTAGGCATGTCTGCTCTGTGCTACAGCTACCAAGGGTTGAGTTTAAGCTTAAAATACTGAAAGATAACTGGACCTTGTAAAGGACTGTGCCATTATTACTTGAAGAGGACTACTATCCACTTCATCTAATAATCCATGTTCTCACAAGACCCATCAAAATGCTTCAGGGTGGAGTAACAGAACAATCCCCAAAAGGCACCATGTCCACAGCCGATGACAGCAACTGATTCCCCACAGAGTTTTTCCAAATTTTGTGAAGCTCCACACCTTGCACCATGAAATCCTGTTCCACTGTCCTGACTGGTGTGAAACAAAATCTCAGAAAGTTCAGCAAAAGAAAAACCAATAGTGTGAATTGAACCAAAGTGTTTGACCGCCTTCTGTATCATATATGTGAAAAGCCCCTTCTCCCCTTTCAAGCTTTATATTTTTCTTCAATATACCTCAGTGTTGGGCTTAATCAGTACATCAAAAGACATGAAGGACTCCCCAAATTAAGCCCAGTGACCAACTCTGAAGTCTGAAGAAGTTCATATTCAATAAACGACTTGAAGTCTCATGTACAACCTCTTCATTTTCAAGTTCCTAATCGCGCTTTTTGGGCTTGCAATTAGCAAGTTGCAAAACGCGATGTACTAATGTGTTTCAGATGCATTTAGCGATTCCTAATGAGGTCCCAATTGACCTAACTCACCAATATCCATGAGGTAGGTTCGAATTTGTGACCTATTGAGAATGGCTAAAAACACAGGGACGGTGGCCTTCTGAGGACAGCAGACCAGCATGTCTGTGTTTTCTTATAAATAAAGCAACTTTAAAATAAAAAAAATGCAGCGGGATGCATTTCGATATGAAACGTTCTAATTTCATTTTATAAGAGTAGGCAGTGGCACGTGGGATCTCTGCCTGCTCTTAAAAACATTTTTCACAACCATTCACAAAGGGGCAAGGGTCCCTTGTTGACCTCTTCCCGTTTGCGACTGGGTTACCACCTACTTGAAGTAGGCGATAGACTACACATATTTCTTGCAAATGCTTTCCGGTTGCAAAACATTCATACATCCCCCTGCGACTCACGAATAGGAAGTGACTCCCTTGACATGCACCTTCCTAATACCTACTCGCGAACCCTATTTTGCAAGTTGGTAATAGGTTACCGACTTTCAAGATAGGTCTAGTACATGTCAAAAGTCTATTTAGCTGTCGCTAACAGCCTAATTCTTCTTTGGCGACCGCTAAAACCTTTTGTGCATGTGGCCCTCAATCCCCGTCCTATGAAACATCAGTCAACCACAGTTTAGCAGAACTTGGGGCCAAAACGACCCACAACAAAACGTAAGCCTTTTTTCCCGACTGTTTATAATTGTATATAAAACAGTAGAATATTATAGAAATCTTTGCTCTTTTATGTTAGTATGTTAAAAATGTTTCCTTGAGTGAAGTAGATTTGGTTGTCCACTTTTAGTAATGCCCAGTTAGTGAAGTAAATGTGCATTAAACACTTTCATGCCGAGATTAATTCCTGAACCATTCGAGAACACCCAGGGCCTCTTATTTGTGGGGCGGCTTTCATGGTTTATTAATATTTTTTTTCTTTCTTAGAAAAGCAGTTCCGCCACAGTTGGGTAGTCTCTGACCCCCTGTACCCGCCAGTTATTTGCTTTTCTCATGAACATTTTGCAAATTGCACACATTATGTAATGACCACATGAGCAACATGATAATTTGCTTTCAGAGTTCTCAAAACATGGCCACTGAAAGGGGGCAGAACAGCAAACATGGCTCATGAGTCATTTGGTTGTCAACATTAACACTTCCAAGCAAAGCCAAGAACCTTCCAGTTTCTCTATCTTAAAACATCTGAACAGATTTTCTGTAAGCCAGAAAAACTATTTTGAATAAACTTTCACTTTCAAGCCAATTTTGGTAGAAGTCCGTTGAGCAGTTTTGGTGTGATGAAAGCCATAGAAAAATAGTTGCAGCACTGACTCTGTGATAACATAGTGACGTAGAAGGTGTGCCATGGACCCTAGTGCAAAAAAAGCATTTGAAAGCACAATTTAGGGCAGTGAGAATGATCGAAAATGTATAAATTTTAAAAACCAATTTAGAGCTTTTCTCGGTGAATTATGGGAAACCTTGAACTTTAAAAAACTTTGGGTCAGAAAAACTGAACAGATTTAAAGACCTTCTATTAAGGAGATGGTGGCCTCTACCATAGATTTTTGGGAAATAGTGAGGCATGGTGCATGTAGAAGGTATTAGTACAAAACTGTTTCTATTTCAATTATTTTTTTCTGAAAGGTGTGGAAGTTTTTCCCAGAAGAACATTTTAGAAATTTAGTAGCAAATGGTAGATTTAGAGCAAGTAATTTCTACAATGTTGGTCAAAACTGTTAACTGCATCGCTGCGGCGCATTTTCCCGCTGTGCGCTGAAGATTTGAAAATCCTGCGGTTCATGACGAGCTCAGCTCATCATGAGCGTACGAGAGGTGTACTTCATGACGAGCTGAGCTCGTTATCAGCGTCGAAGGGGTTAAACTTCAAGAAAAAGGCACATTCCTTTAGTAACACATTGACCTGGTAACTTTGGTTAAAAAACTTTTAATATAAAGACCACTCTGTACTTGGTAGAGGTTGTCATAATTGTTTTGGAGGTTCAATGTGAAATGGTGGCCAGTCATATTGTGAAACATGAAATTATATAAAACTACTTTACACTGACGTCTTGGCATACTTTGCAATTTTCTATATGCTTCAGTCATCACATGGTATACCTTTCTGTACTGATTACTTTCTGCTCTTTCAGATTACACACTGGCCCCACTGTGCATAATTTCCAAATTCCATAAAGGGGTTCTTCAGAAACCCACCAGCAGGCGCTACCATTTGGCAGTCATTGGGCTTGCACCAGTGATGCAGGAAAGCCTCCTCCCCCCTCTCGCCTTCAAAGAAAATGCAATCACTGCCCAGTGTAACATTGGCCAAAAAGGTATGGAAGGTGTTGTGGTTGTAGAATTGCAGTAATGGGAATTTGGCATAGAATGTGTGGAAGATTCCACAGTCCGGGTTCCACACCATGGCATTCGAGTTACAGAGGCTGTGGAGTCGAAGCTGCTCCGCCCGACTCTCACCTGATCCCTTTGTGTAACACGACTAAACTGGCGTTTAAAGAGACAGCTCGTATTGTGGTCTGTGCAGTGTACCAACATTACAGAAGGTATAGTGAGGAGCCTCAGAGAGTACTGTGAGCAAAATGTTCCTCACCAGTGACATCTTGGGCACCACTGATCAGATCTAAGTACTAGTCATTGGATCTCAGTTTACATTCTTTGGCACAACTGAGAATTTCTGGCTCGGCTGCCATTTTGAGTTTGGCTGCGCATTCGTCGGACTCATATAAGTCAGTTTTAGTGGAATAAGTAAGTAAAGGCTTGTTAAGCGAGCGCATACCGAAGTGTCTTGGCGCTAGCGAAGCAGTGGGAAACAGCTAAAGTGAACAGAGTTGTTTAGAGGAGGTGACAAAAAACCAAGTCTTTGCGACTTTGTAAACAGGGTATGACTAGATTGAGATCTTACAGACTGAGGCAGGGAGGTCCAAAGAGCCATGAAGAGAGAGCCATGAGCCAGTGGGAGTTTGGGGGTGGACACCAGAGGGGTATAAAATAACTACATTCTTGCATACAGGGTTTAAAGTCTGTGAAATGCACATGCAGTTCCATAGAAATGTTATAAATCAAATAATGATCGAAATAACTTATTGTCCATGACTATAAAAATGAATGTATAAAGGACTCAGGTAGTCAAATGCTGTCTGCGGGTATTTTTTCACCTTACTAGTGAACACAATTGCTATTCGTCTGAGAGGTGCTGGTGGGTTTTAAATACATAATATGTTTACAACTGAGGTATAAAAACTGAAAACAACTGAAATTGAGCAGTTATCTGCACCATTGTCACCACAGACAAAGATAAAGAAAAGAGAGGTCTATTTAGGGGCTTTTAATATGAAAGTGTTGGTATATCCATAGCTGACCCAAATATATATCACAGAATCTACCATAAACTGTTTATGGTTACCTTGCACCTTACATTGAAGAAACACTTTTTGGATCATTAAAAACATTTACTGAGTCACGATTCAGTACGTAACCGTCTGAAACAAAATATATTTGTAGCTAAGATGAACTACGTGGAAAGTTTTGTGTTGGTTGGTGAAGGGAGCTAAATTTATAGTGCAGGCCCATTTGTTACAGTTACCAAGTTTACATAGAAAACGTTGCTTAAATACACAGAAACAGATAATAGACAAAGACGATAACATTCTGCTAACATAGTTGCTGGAATGGCTCGGTGCATTTAGTGTTGTTTGACAAATTTGTAGAAGACAAATTATCAAAATATATATTGCTGTTTGGATTTGTGAATCAGTTCACTATCAAAACCTGAATCTAACATCAAATCTGATTGGATGAGAACCTTTTTTCCACCTGGCCGTGTCCTGGTTTGAGAAACATGCAGTGAAAAAATGATGCTATGGCCATCTGGGGCAAAAATAGCACATTGAAACCCCTGAGGGACATGCTCAGATAGTGGAAAGTGATCTTGGTAGCTATAAAAATGTCAAATGCTAGGTTGTGGTTAGTCACCTTTTTTACAGGTTACAATCCGAGTAATACATCTGACTGACTTAGAAGAGCTGGTAGTGAGATAGAGCAGTCCATGGCTAACCCAGGAGGTGTTGCGGGCCAGAAACCCAAAACTCAGCATTAATAACTCAATTCACTCAATTAATCAATTCTAGGCAGGGCTTTCACTTTCACAAGGAAAAGGACTTTAATTAATTTAAATTTTCACCATGGACGACCCCTCTGTGGGGTACCTCATACATTGTCCTTTCAGATTATGTGGTGGGCTCTTGTAGCTGCTCAACCTTGACCCCTCCTGTGCCCTGCCGATACTCATCTCTGTGCTGGGTAATGGAGCCGGCTAGTATACTCCTCCCACCTGTCGCTGCATTTGATGGAAGAACTCAGACAGTGCTCCTAGCCCCCGGTGGGTCCCCACTGGCACGGCTGCATGGTGACCAATGGGATTTACTGGGGATTAGGGGCGAAATTTCTTCTTTACTTACTGGGTGTGGTGAATGCATGTGGTTAACCCCACATCTAAAGGGCAAAATATTGATAGATGTGAGGTAACTCATTGGTCCAATCAGCAGACCCAATGAAAGAGTCAACAGCAATATCAATCACACAATGCATTTTCCTCTGCCTAGAAGTGCCCCAAATCCCCAAAGCACCCACTACCACAGCAGAAGGCATGGCATATGAGAAAAGTAAAAAAAGACTAGATGCCTCAAACACTGCTCAGTAGAGTTGAGCAAAGTGTAATGTGTTGTACTCTTGAGCCCCCCCCCCCACCCCCACCTCCTCAGTCCACTGTACCAGAAGGCAAAGGCCTCGTGGTTACACTTTTTATTTAATAATTCTTTCTACCCTTCACACTTTCTGTCACCAGTGACTCTTTCTCCTGGCATAACAGCAGCTACGCAGTAAGCCCTCTGGGTTTCAGCCTTAGCAGCCAGGCCTCTGGGTTTCAGCCTTAGCAGTCAGGCCTCCGGGTTTAGACCAAATGTTCAGGACTGGAAATCCTCTGATTTGGGACTTCTCCGCAGTAGTTCCTTTCTACCTGCACTCCATAGTCAGCCAGGACGTCCAGCTTCTTGCAGGGTCACCGTGCTCTGGAATAAGGGTCCTCTGTGCACATTCCTTTGGGCATGACAGCAGGATCAGTCTAATAAAAATCCTCTGGGTAACATACTTCAGGGCCACTTAGAAGCCCCCTTTCCTCTAGGCACAGAAGAGACCCCTGCAGCAGAGGGCACCAGATATGGAAAGAGTATAACAGAGCACAAGAGTACAAGTCTGGAGTGGGTGCCTCCCCAAAGCTCCTGGCAGGGGTTGCAGTATTTTTCTAGTCACAGTATTACTGGTTTGTCCTCTATCCTTTGCTTTCTCTTTCTCAGATCTCCCTGCATGCACAGGAGCTTAAGAAGTGAGATGGAGTGTTTTGTGATTGGTGAGGGATCCACCCAACCCAGTATCCTTTCCCTTCTTACTGACATTTAAGGAACTACACCACCTCATGTACTACCCGTGTGAAGCCTCATGGGTGAAATATAACATAGTATCCTTCTCCAAAATCAGAGCCATCCTTCTCTGAGACTGTACAATACACACATGATGACTGTATGACGTTACAATGCATGCCTTTACAACACAGTTTTTACATCGCAACAACCTTTAAAACGCATTCTTTAACATAGCATGCCATTATATCGTATTTTCAGAAACTACCTTTACAACGCATTCCAATACATCGCATTATACCTTTACAACGCATACCATTACAATGCATACCTTTACATTAAGGTAAGTGTTGGATAGTATAGTGGTAATAATTACTATTCTAACTCCAGGAGGTGCAATAGTAGGGTAAGTGTTGGATAGTGTAAGGGTACTATGCGTTGTAATGGCTTGCGTTGTAATGCCTGTGTTGTAGTGACATGCATTGTAATGACATGCGTTGTAGTGACATGCAATGTAATGGCTGCGTTGTAATGGCATGCGATGTAAAGGATTTTGCGATGCAATGACTGAATTGTAAAGGTTGTTTCCCACACAGGATAGGTGGCTATGCAAAGAATGTCTGCATATTCAAAGCTTGCACAAGCGTCTCCGGGAATTCAAATGTAAAAATCAAGCAATTCAGTAAGATTTGGTGCTCCCTTGGAAAGTGCACCCTGCCCCCTGGGGTGCAAATTCTGTAACAGGAAATACCCCGTTTGGTGTATAATTGTTCCAAAACAATACCCCAGCACTCAGAGAAGTCCACAGTAATATACGCCCGTTCAATGAAGTGGTGAGACAAAGTTGTGCTTGACTTCCATGTGGTTTATTCCTTACACAATGTTGTACATTTGTTATGCCAAAGGCTTAAATAATGTACCACATTCTGTAAAAAATAAACCACACGGAAGTCAATCACAACTTCGTCTCTCCCCTTCAGTGAAAGGACGCATTTTACTGTGGACTTCTCGGAGGGCTTCGGTATTGTTTTTGAGGACTGCTCTGCGACTGTCTTCACCAGCACAGGCCTGGCCTTTTCCATTGAATTCCTCTAGAAATGGGCGTTGTGTGTGCCAGTTGGCAGAGTACTGTAATTATGTCATGCAGCCAGGCAGTACAAAGGGTGAATTTCACTAAATGCTGGCATAGACAAATAAAATATTTACGCCACTATATTCAGGAATTCACCTAGCATAAACCTGACCTTAGATATGATCTATGCAAGGCCATGAGTCTGCTCTTTGTACCATGTGCCAATACAAAGTTACGGGTTCAGCTCACTTAAACATAAAGGGGCAGATTTACGATAACTGTCGCATCCCCAGGGATGCGCCAGTTATTGTGCGCCGCAGCTCCGCCACCCATGGTGAGCCACATATACAATGCGGCGCACCATGGGGCAAAAACGGCACAGATGCGTGACGCATCTGTGCCGTAAAGGTGACGCATTACTGGAGTTGCGTCGCAAGCGCAACGCAGCTCCAGCTAGGTTCAGGGGGTGCCCTATCTGTCCAATGCTGCGTCAAGCCTTACGCCTGCTTCAAGCAGGCCCAGGGTTTTGACGCAGCATTGGCCTGAAAGTGACTGAGTGAAATCTTATAGATTTCACTCAGCCACTTTTGCGAGGCGCACCTGCCCCCGAACGCCCACCCTGCGCCGGAACGCCCACAAGTGGCGCAGGGCTTTACCTAGATGCGTCACGTTGTAAATGGGTCGTAGGGATGCGCCACGTTTACGCCGCAGTTGCGTGACGCAAACGTGGCGCATTACCAACATAAATCTGCCCTAAAGTGTACAAATGAAAGGCATCACACAAAATAATGTGTGAATGATACAGTTACTTCTAGTTCCGAAATGAATCATGCAAAATGTAGGCCCAGCTTCATTCTCCTGTGAACTGGGATAGTCAATCTGTTCAGATCCGTTCACCCAACTGTTCACAGAAACTGACTTTATTTTACAAGGTGGAGGTTGCAGTATTAAACCATTATCTCCATACATGTACATGGTGTGAAGATCTACTGGTGTGTCTCACACAGCCGCGGCCCGTGCAGGTAAGAGCGGTGAGACCGGGTGGTGGGGATTTGGACAGAGAACGATGAGGGGAAATTAATTATTTATTTCATTTTACCTCGTGGTCGTCCGTCGAAATCCCCTCCCGCGGCCCGCACTGTTCTTACAGTGCGGGCCGCGGCTGTGTGAGACACACCAGTAGATCTTCACACCCTGTACATGTATGGAGATAATGGTTTAATGCTGCAACCTCCACCTTGTAAAATAAAGTCAGTTTCTGTGAACAGTTGGGTGAACGGATCTGAACAGATTGACTATCCCACCAAAGCAGAGACCAAGAAACCAGAGGCCAGAACTAAAAAGATGTTGTCACGGGTAAAACCCAGGGGCCTCATTTATGAAGGCCGTGCGCTGCCGGTGCGTCACTTTTTCCCATTTTAAAAGTGACGCACCGGCGGCGCAAGACCTTCATAAATAAGGCCCCAGATCTCTTATAGCATGACACACCGGAATAGATGCATGGTGGCATAATGGGATGATAGATATACCCTGAAATAGTACAATGTATATAAAAATAAGGTGTTGGTGCCTTAATATCATTACAAAATTGTGTAGTTAAGTATGCACAAGAGTCTTTAATGTCTCCTAAATGCAGAAATCGAGTACATGCTCTGTCAGACTTCAATCGCAGGAAAAAGTTATTATTTAATGTAGAACAGAACATTTGTAATTAGAATACAGAATAACTGCTCTGAAAACAGAGGAGCATAAGTGCATATGCCTTTCATACTGCTTTTATCAAAGTAGCAATCATTTTATAGCATTCTTCTTGAAGGTACGATTGTAGCCTCGCAATTTGGGGTATGATTCTATGCAATCATTTTTGATGAAGAGCTCAACATCTGTATTGTCCGCGAAAAACGCAACACTTTAAAATAAGACAAATATTTAAAGTTTGTACATTCATAGTAGCAATCTCCATTTTCCCGTTTCTTGTAAAAATTGCTCATGCAAATGACAGCAGGTGGAATACTCTTTAGATGTCTGTCAAAACTGGGAGGAAAACAGTACCTTTACTTTTTATGTTTCCAGAATAAGCAGGCCTCCCTCTGGCTGTTGGAGTGTGACCTGAAGATATTGACATATTGCTTTACGGATTATGTACATTTTGCCAGATAAAAAGTATTTAAAAAAAGAGCAAGAAAACTATCTAAAAACTAGAAGGAGGAATACATATATTAAAGTACATTTAGCAAAGCATAGGGCATTTATACCGATGGAGAATATTCACTCATCTTTGAGAAACAGGCCTATCTGAGAAGGCCTAGAAGTAAAGTCTATGAGGTGTAAGCGAGTTTTGGTGAGTGCAGTACTGCCTCAACTTTGCTACCTTAGGCAAAGCAAGAATTCGACACTTGTACAAAGTGTCAACAAACCTATTCAACAGTATAGCAAACCATGATGTAATTCAATGACAACCCCAAATTGAAGTAAAAAGATAAGTTCTGGATAAAAAAAGAATGTAAACAGATGAGTAGGAAATACAAATAATTTACTAAATTGGTTGAACTGCAAAATGAATTACACTAACAATCGATTATAAATGTTAAAAAAAACAGTGAAAAATACTGTGACATTTAAAGGAACCTAAACAACCTCTTTTGTCGCAGTGAATGTTTCCACCTCTCCAAACTGGAGGCTCCACCCAGTCATAGCTCCAGGATGGTTAGAGTCTTCAGTCAAACATGGACATCGGAAAAGAAAAGGCTCAGTCTGTACAAGGTTCTGTGAGTGCCTGCCTGCCAGTATCAAGATGTTTCTCAGGAGGTAGTTCTCAGTTGGCACTTAGAAGAATTGTTGAACTCACTGCACACTCAAGGGTTGCAGGCATAACTAGAGTACTGGTGAGGCAGCCTCAAGGTAAGATACCTTTGATTCCTTCCAAGTGCTATTGACATTTCTGGAGGTTATCAGAAGCTCAGAGCAGCCAAGGGACATTCTGGGTCCATGGGTTGTAGTAGACCCAATAGCTTCTGTTTACAAAATGGAGAGAAATGACAAATAAGCAGAGTGGAGATGAAGAAAACTCACTCCGCTCCTCGGAAACCGCTCTCACTGAAATAGACTATATAGCATGGAATAGGTATGAAAGAACATAAAAGATGCAGTCGTAAAATACATATATGTGCATATGCAAGGAATATTATTGGTAATGAGAAAAATATTACAATTCTGCACTCCTACCTGACTATGCAACAATGTCAATGTCTATATATAAAATAATAAAATATGTAGGGTAGAATTAGCTCACACAGGACTGTATACATTTAAATAAAAAAATAAATAGAAAGAAAATAAATGTTACTATTTTTCAGTCAGGAGTCCCTCTGGCGATCTGCCGAGGACAGTGAGTTCATGCACGTTTGGGCCTTCCTGCGCGACCTCTCTCTCAATGTTGAAATCTAGCTCTTCCCTTTCGCTGACAGTCATCCACCTGAGGCTAGAAAAGAAGTGACTGATTTGTGAGAATTATTCACCAGGCAAATCCATCTGAGTCATTTCAAATGCAGGTTTGCTGGAAGGACTAGTGTGTCTCCTGCCAACTGGCATCAGAAGTTAACTTGGTCCCATTTCAGGCCCATAAGCAATGAAAGGTGGAAACACAGCTTTTAGATTTTTGAGAATGGGTGACCATCATCCTTCCTGGGTGTGGAATATTACACATAAATGTATATATTATTTTCATATGATTCCAAGTGAGTTTCCTCATAGAAGAGAGGTGGTTGAGCCTTTAGAGGATTATAGACTATGAAAATGTTTAATTTGTTTTGTTTTTGGGTCACAGGATTGAATACTGGCAAGTTGACACAGCCTCCCATCCGTAGTTGATAGGTAAAATGGTTGACATTAACAGCTGTTATTTACAGTGCTTCAAACAGCAGATTTACTCTTAGCACTACAGAAAATCAAATTAGTAGTGTCCATATTCATCAGTACATAGGCTATTTTGCCTATGATGCAGGGAATAGTCCTTAGAACTCCACTGTGTGCAATGGTTCTTCTGGGTCTTTGAGGTCATACAATAAGAGGTTGTTCTCTAGGGCATGGCTTTGCAGGTATGACTTCAAAATGAAGGAGAGGAGGAAGATAAGCAGTTATAATGGGGCATTTCATGAATTATTTGTCACATGACCGAGGTGGGCTCATTGGGATAGTGTACAGTGACATTGAGGAAGCAGATGGTTACAGAATCTCAGTGAACATGTAGGTTCAGTCTTAGATGGATGGAAGGTGTGGAATAAATAACAAACGTATAACTTGCATTTTCCTATTTTGTTATATGTTGATTTGCTTATGTGAATTTTGGTTACTTTGCACCATGAATTTGTTTATTTACATGAAATAATGTGGGGATTGTTACTAGTAATGCATTTCACTCGTCCATTCCAAGATGGAGATTAATTTTCTTGACATGTGCATAAGTAGTCCTACCTTTATTTTGATGAATTTTGCACTATATGTTGTGAGATTGAACAAACGTTCCTTACCCGTGACCAAGGTGCGGCTGCACCGAAACGCGTCGGGGGTTTTGCTTGCTTCATGTTTATTTGAATAAACTTTCATGCTTGAAGAATCTGGACTCGAGTCTAACTTTCGGCGGACGTACAAGAGTGGAGAGACGAATATATATATATTACTCTGTTAACCGAAACGCGTCATATGAAACTGTTGGAAAAATAAAGACCTGGTAATTCCACGCAATCCATGGTGTCCGTATCTGTTTCTTCTCGTCCTGGCCGGCAAGGCAGCGGAAAGGAGTGGAACTAATTGCCTATATATATATATATATAGATATATATATATCTATCTATACTACTGTTATAAAGAGAGAACACAAACCTTTTGGCAAGGTAAACTCGGGAACCACAGCGCCAATCCACACACCCAATACATTGTTGTAATCCTCAGGGTGTACAGATGGACATAGGCTATAGAAAAGAAAATAAAAACGGAAATTTAAAAATATAACTTAAAAAAAAGTAGTGCCCTGAAAGTAGCGCCGGCCGCGACGCTGACGGCCACGACGTAGCGCTGGCCGCAACGTACGTGATGACGATGAGGAGCGGCGGTGAGGTGAGGAGCTCGGGGAGGAGCGGCGGCTCAGGTAAGGCTCTGGGACACGGGACGGGAGGGAGCCGGTGCGAGAGGTTGGCCCGGAACAACTGCGGTAAGACTCAGGGTCTGGGGACAGCATTTCAGGCTTGCGTGCACTCCCGCCCCGGCCCCCGCTCGCCATGACAATGTCCGGGACACAGACAATGTCGTGGCGGGCGGGGGCCAGGGCTGGAGTGCACGCAAGCCAGGGGTGCTGCCCCCAGCCCCCTTCCTCTCCGGGAAACGCTGGGGCGGGCTGCTAGTATATCTATACTAATATAATGAAGAGAGAGCCCAAACCTTTGAGGCGGGTAATCTCAGGAACCACAGCAGCAATCACAACACCCAATACAGCGTTGGAAAGGGCAGTTGCAGCAGAAGGACATAGGCTATGCAGACACCCACCATATACATTTAAAAGGTAAAAGAACCGTGCCAGCAAAGTAGTCCCTTGTGGGCGTGTCTGCTTTGTGCTGTGGGAGTGTGCTTGGGGCGTGACAAACACTGGGGGCATGTGGTACGTTCCGCCCTTCATGCCATGTCTCATATTGTGTGCTAATCCCACCCTGCTCCCTTTAAATACCCCTGCACCCCATAATCATAACCCACCTATCTCCTTAAAATACCCCAACACCCTTAAACACTAACCCATCTTAACCCTATAAATATACCCTGTACCCCAAAACCTAAACCCTAAAAAGACCCTGTACCCCAAAACCCAAACCTAGCCCTGAACTCTATAAATACCCCTGTACCTCAAAACCCAAACCTACCCCTGAACCCTAAAAATACCCCTGTACCCCAAAACCCAAACCTAGCCCTGAACTCTAAAAATACCACTGTACCTCAAAACCCAAACCTACACCTGAACCCTAAAATACCCCTGTACCCCAAAACCCAAACCTAGCCGTGAACCCTATAAATGCCCCTGTACCTCAAAACCCAAACCTACCCCTGAACCCTAAAAATACCACTGTACCCCAAAACCCAAACCTACCCCTGAACCCTAAAATACCCCTGTACCCCAAAACCCAAACCTAGCCCTGAACCCTAAAAATAACCCTGTACCCCAAAACCCAAACCTACCCCTGAACCCTAAACTAACCCTGTACCCCAAAACCAAAACCTACCCCTTAACCCTATAAATACCCCTGTACTTCAAAACCCAAACCTACCCCTGAACCCTAAAAATACCCCTGTACCCCAAAACCCAAACCTAGCCCTGAACCCTTAAAATACTCCTGTACCCCAAAACCCAAACCTACCCCTGAACCCTAAAAATACCCCTATACCCTAAAACCCAAACCTAGCCCTGAACCCTAAAAATACCCCTGTACCCCAAAACCGATACCTATCCCTAAACCCTAAAAATACCCCTGTACCCCATAACCCAAAACTAGATCTGAACCCTTAAAATACCCAAACACCCCAAAACATATACCTCAGTATCCCAAAACATATACCCCTATACCCATAATTACCTTATCCAAACATTAAAAAAACATGCTTTTACCATTCATGCATTTACAACGAATTTCGTTGTAAATGTATGCGTAGTTAAAGCATATTAAAATGTAATGCCATGCGTTATAATGACATTGCGGAGTCATGGTACTTTCGTAATGAAAGTATGCGGAGTGATGGTATGCGGAAAGAAAGTTGCAGAATAATGGGTGTTTACCCTCCCCCGGTAAGTACATTGGTGGCACAGCAGCCCACATCTCCAGCAACATACTCCTATTTTTTCACCACCCATTTGAAAAATGCACAGGTCTCTCTCATTGATGGCCAGCACCGACATACACTTTTAGACACACCTTCCGCCACAAGTTCTAGAATTGCGAACTTTAGAGCTGGGGAGCTACATTCGAATCTCGGCATCAGCTCAACATGCTGTGATTCCAGGCAAATCGCTTTGTCTCCCCGTGCCTACCACAAATGAATGTGTTCTTCTGTAATGTAAATTGTGCTCATGCCATGTTGTCGAGTTTGCACTATATAATAGTGGAAGGAAAAATCAAGTAGGGAAACTCGAGTTCACACACTACTGAATGCGTACTCTTAACCCCTTCGCTGCGGGGGTTATTTTCCCGCTGTGCTGGGGGGGAGGGGGCGCGCACGGCGCCCGCATGCTCATGACGAGCTGAGCTCGTCATGAGGCACGGCGCTCCTGTGCTCATGACGAACTCAGCTCGTCATGACCACACCCGTTCCCGTGGAATGCTCAGCACAGCAGGGGAATTATCCCTGCATGCGAGCGTTCCACGGCTCATGACGAGCTGAGCTCGTCATGAGCACCGGAGCGCCGTGGCTCATGACGAGCTCAGCTCGTCATGAGCATGGAAAGAGTTAAGTGCATCAGCAGTGCACTGTGAATCGGAGCGTTTCACAGGCCTGTCACAGATAAGAAATGCTATCTTTTTTTTTTAAACTTTTTTATTATTGCAAGATAAGACATATAACATATTGAAACAAATGTGTAAATCATGTAACAATAAACTGACATAGTATTAGCTTTGTTTTAGATTTTAGAATATTCAAAAAGGATAACAGAGAGGATAAGAAAAAGAATATAGAGACAGTATAGTACTTATTAAGTAGCTAAGAAAAGATACTTAAAAAAAAGTAAGTAGTCTTCTTTAAATAGAGATCCCCACTCTTTATACTTCAAAAAATTGTTTCCAAATCTTTTCTTTTTTAATGAAGGCTTTTGGGCCTCTATGTTTAGCTAGTGTAAGTTCCATAATTCTTATTTCGCTAACCAAAGAACGCCATTCTGCAACATTTGGAGGATCCTTAGATATCCATGTCCTGGCTATAGCTAGTCTTGCACATGCAAATAGGATGGTTATGAGATCTTTATTGAGACAATTAATTTCTTGAATATCCAGTAAAACTAAATGTACAGAAAGTGCCGGGGTTGTTATCTGATTGGTTCTTAGGATTTCAGTTATTCCATTCCAGAAATTAGAGAGTGCGGGACAGGAAAATAACATATGTTCGATTCCGGCAGCATATAGATTACATTTTGTACATTTAGTTTTATCTGAAGTAGAATTCCCTTGCGTCCATGTGGATATTCTTTGTGGTGTATAATAAAGTTCTGTAATTGTCCTATAAGATTGCAATCTAAGATTAGAAGAATGTACTATATCATTTAAGTGAGTTAATGCATTTGCAATCTGTGTAGAATTGATATCCAGATTTAGTCTGCGAGACCATTTTATAGCAATTTTAGTCGTATTCTCACATTTGCCCTTAATTAAGTGTTGATAGCCCAATTTTATTAATGATTTTATTTTATCAGAATATATGCACTCCAAGATATCCGATTGAGTAACTTCCATTATTTTCATTTTATTATAAAAGAAGTCTCTTATTTGTCTATATTTAAAGTGCATATCATTCGTTATGCCGTTTGTTATTTTCAGGTTTTCGAAGTCTAACAATCCATTTGATCCATACAGGTCTCCTAATGTAATTATTCCATGTCTGACCCAGCGATTTCCTGTCCCATCCGAGAAGATATCCGGGAGACCTGGGTTGTTCCAAAGTCTAAGTTCGGCATTATAAAATGAACTTTTGCCAATGAGCAGAATTTTGTCCCAAATTTTTATAATGTGTTTGGCAGTCTTGAATTTGACCCGCTTAAAATAGTTCGGGTCATGTACGCGAAGTAAGAATTGATTACAGTCAGAACCTAACATATATTGGTGAAAAAATAAAGATGTCTCATTTTTTAGTAAACTCCTTATTCGACAAAAAAAAGTGGCTAGAAAATAAAGATTAAAATCCGGAAAAGCAAGTCCCCCTTTAGGTGATGGCAGTTTCAAAAATTTTATAGCCCTTCGTGCTTTTTTATACCCTCAAAGAAAGCTACTACATATACCATCTAGTTTTTTAAAGAAAAGTTTATTCGGTTGAAGTGGTATAGCCCTAAATAAGTAAAGTAATTTAGGTAGTATTTTCATTTTTATCAAGTTAAGTCGTCCTATTACATAAGAGGGATTTTATGCCATTTTTTAAGACTTGTAGTAGTTTCCTTTAAAAAAGCTTCATAATTCATTTCCAAAATTTTTCCCAATTTGGCAGCTAATTTGATTCCTAAGTATACAGCGTTTTGGCAAGTGTCATAGATAGGTTCATCAGGGGTATAGTTGACAATAATTTGAGTTTTACTCACATTGAGTTTGTACCCAGATATTTTACCATAATTTTGTGCTTCGTTGATGATCTCTGGCATAGCTTTATTGATGTCTGTTGTGTATATTGCAATATCATCGGCAAAAGCAGTTATTTTGAGCGATTTGCCACCATGGTTAACTGGGATAATATTAGCTTGATCGTTAATGCATTTAAAAAGGGTTCTAAAGAAAGAGCAAAAAGTAATGGGGAAAGAGGACAACCTTGCCTTGTTCCTCTTCCTATCTTAAAGTTAACCGAATCTTTACCTCCGTAGCTTATCTTAGCCAGTGGTTCATCATATAGTGAACTTGCCCAATCTAAGTATGAACCAGATATTCCCATTTTCTTTAGTACTTCCCACAAATATATAAGAAATGCTATCAAAACGAAATTCTACAAAACAATATACTACTGGCCGGCAGCAATTCATACCCGGACAACGTTGGGACGGGCGGCTAGTATATATATAATCGTTCCTCATCCTCCGAGAAAGCAGGGACACTTTAAGCCGTGGTGCACCTCCGGGTCCAAGGCAGCCTTGTTTTCAAATACCACTCACCGTGCAATCAAGCACGCATGCACTCCTCTCCAGCAATAACACCAACTCCAGCAGTTGCTCCAAAGAAAATATATTTCAGTGCATCGAGCCAACAAGGCTTGATGTACTGAAATAAGATTTCTTTGCAGCAACTGCTAGAGTTGGTGTTATTGCTTGATTGCACGGTGAGTGGTATATATATATATATATATATATATATTTATATATATATATTCACTGAAAAAACCATAGGTTTCACACCAGTTATAGTTAGCTGGAAATTTTACTGACATAAAACCATTGAAATTCCCAACGTTATAGTTAGTTGGACTCACTATAACTTGCGCGCCTGCAATGCACTGCTGATGACGTCACATATTACATCACTCATGACATGGTCAGTGACATCACTCATGACATCACTGATGACACCATCCAGGGAATGTGTGTCTTTCTGAAAAATCAATATGTTTTATATTTTAGTTTCTATTTTTGAATATGTGTTTCAAGGGTTATATTACACTGAAAGGAGGTCTGTCACTCGGTCACAAGGATGGTGTCACTGTTTTTTTTATTCTTTTTTGTTTTATATTTTTTAGTATCAGTATGAGTGTCTGTATGGTTTGGTGGGGGTATTACTTAGCACATAGATGCATCAATGACTGACTCACTGTTTGTATGTGTTTTGAAGACAGCATATGTGCAGGACTGTATGGGTGGATGAGTGTGTGCATATGTGTGTGTTAGTGAGTGAATGACTGTCTCACTAGTGTCTTAATGAGTAACTACATATGTTTTAAACTAGTATATGTGAGTATTGATGTATATAAGTGAGTATATGTGAGAGTGAGAGATTGTAAGAGTTCCTGTTTAAATAAGTATGTGTTTCTATAAGTGATTGTTTAAGAGAGTAAGTATGTGTAAGTTTCCTTAGAAGTAAGGTGGTAGTGTGTGTATAGCTGTATATGCAAATAAATGGATGATCAATAGTTTATTTGCATGTGTGATTATGTGTGTGAGTAACTTTTGGATGACTGTCGGTGTGTAACAGGATGTATAGGTGTTTCACTACATATGATGAGTGAATATATGTATGAGTGACTATATAGAACTGTTGGTGAGTGGATGTGTATATAGATGGTGCTATTACTGAATTGCTTGTTGAAACTGGTATGGGTATCTCTATTTTTTTGAAAATTTTAGTTTCTATTTTTGAATATGTGTTTCAAGGGTTACATTACACTGAAAGGAGGTCTGTCACTCTGTCACAAGGATGGTGTCATCAGTGATGTCATGAGTGATGTCACTGACCATGTAATGAGTGATGTAATATGTGATGTCATCAGCAGTGCATTGCAGGCGCGCAAGTTATAGTGAGTCCAACTAACTATAACGTGGGAATTTCAATGGTTTTATGTCGGTAAAATTTCCAGCTAACTATAACTGGTGTGAAACCTATGGTTTTTTCAGTGAATTTAATAGGTTTTTTTAAATGCTAATTCCTAACTATAACTAGTGTGAAACCTATGGTTTTTTCAGTGAATTTCAAAGGTTTTTTAAATGCTAATTCCTAACTATAACGTGTGTGAAACCTATGGTTTTTTCAGTGAATTTCAAAGGTTTTTTAAATGCTAATTCCTAACTATAACGTGTGTGAAACCTATGGTTTTTTTCAGTGAATTTCATAGGTTTTTTAATAGCAAATTGTTGGGCTACATCTGGCTGATATTTGGCCTACATTTGTTTTTTTTTGTCTCTGGTGGCCATCTTTGGGCTACATTGGGCTACATTTGGGCTCTAACATATATATAGCCCAATGTAGCCCAATATATATTTTTTCAAAGTTAATTTTCGTAAAAAACAATGGAGCATATATCTTGAGACATAGCAAAGGCACATCGGGGTACCAGTCCCTACAATTTTGCCAAGTTTGGTGGAAATCCATTCAGCCGTTAGGGCTAAAAGTGAGTTCGACCGCCCTATGGAAATTAACATGGGGAAAACACGTTTTGGGACCCCCCTTTAATCTCGGCCCCCGCTTGACGAATCCCCCCCACATTTTCAGGGAAGGAGCGGAGCGGGCCACGAACTTTGAGAAATTCGTGAAGATTCGTCCACCGGCGCCAAAGTTATTCCTAATAGAATGTTGCGGATTTCCTATGGAAAGTAGATCCTAACTATAACTACCTACTGGCGACCGCCAGTAGGTAATATATATATATATATATATATATATATATATATATATATATATATATATATATATATATATATACATATATATATATATATATATATATGTAATTCGCCAACCGACTCGAGGCAGCCACCCCAGCCCAGTTTCAAATGACGAATGAGCAGACCAGTAAGTTGGTGCTTAGTCAAGGTGCTTTATTTCATCCAGCAAGCCAGCCGCCATTACGCGTTTCGCTTTTCACAAAGCTTCATCACATGGCAAGTTGCTTAGAGCTGGTACCAGTATTTAAAGTGCTAGTGCACGGAGAATTTCACAGTCAAGGAAACAACATGAAAGAAATACTCTCAAACAATGTAGTACATAGAAATTTCGGCATGAATGCAATTACACATTTGAACAAATTGTAAAATATATAAATTCTTTAAAATTCATTATAAATTCATGTATAAATACAAAGATTCCTTAAAAAGTCATGTATGGCAATTTTTACGAGTGGGCTATTTTTTATTTTAAAACCCCTTGCGACATTACCTAGTACTCGACAATTAATCCACATGTCTGAATCATGGTAACGCCACATACCACCTTTAATAGTGGAGATGTATCACTACTTCAAATGTGTACTCCACATATGACTAAAGGATAGAGCCCCAGTGGGCTTAAATCTTCTTGTCAAGAAGTTTAAATTCCCCATGACTGTGTCTAACCCTACAAAACTACTGGTATGAAGAGGTCAACAAAATGTGCATTAGAATAATGAAAAAAGTGCTAGTGCTAGTGCAAAATACGTAGAGCCAAATGCTAACTCCACCAGGAACATTCCTATATATATATATATATATATATATTCACTGAAAAAACTATAGGTTTCAGGGACGTTATAGTTAGATGAACATTTCACTTGTACAAAACTATAGAAATTCCCCCGTTTTATTTATATATATATATATATATATATATATATATATATATATATATATATATATATACATTCATTCCAACGACTGTTTGTATGAATTTTACACAGACTCCAGCACGCTCGGGGTTGCCCAAGCAAGTGTTTTTTCTGGCCACATAGGTATAGGTGATGCGTTTCAATTGCCCGAGCGGTCTTTTTCAAACCATTTATATATGGTCATTAGGTCAGCTCTTTTTAACCATTGGTCTGTTTGAGTGTCATTCGCATTCTAGTCCTGCCCTTGAGAGCAGATCGCATCAAAGTGGGCCAGTCAACTTTGCCAGGGTCTCTACTGCAAACTGCAGCCCTGATTTAGATCTTATTTACAACAAGGGGTGGTGAGGGACAGAGTCTCTGAATTAAGCAGAAAGCTCTCACCCAGTCAAGAGATCCGGGCTAGATCCAACACCGTTTTTTAGCTCACTGCACCATCCCAGTTTCAGAACCTGGCTGTATGCAAATTAGTCTGTTCCTGTCCCAGTGCATGATGGGAACAGGGCAAACCAAACTACAAAAGCCAATTCTTACACTGGGAAGGAAACAAGCTCCCGGGGACTGGTTTCTGGCATTACAGCCGTCTTCGGCCCGGTTTGCTTGAATCCTGATGGTGCAATGAGCAAGGGTCTCACATCTGAGAATACCCTTCCACGCTTAGGGTGGACAAAAATATTTACAACAAGGGGTGGTGAGGGACAGAGTCTCTGAATTAAGCAGAAAGCTCTCACCCAGTCAAGAGATCCGGGCTAGATCCAACACCGTTTTTTAGCTCACTGCACCATCCCAGTTTCAGAACCTGGCTGTATGCAAATTAGTCTGTTCCTGTCCCAGTGCATGATGGGAACAGGGCAAACCAAACTACAAAAGCCAATTCTTACACTGGGAAGGAAACAAGCTCCCGGGGACCGGTTTCTGGCATTACAGCCGTCTTCGGCCCGGTTTGCTTGAATCCTGATGGTGCAATGAGCAAGGGTCTCACATCTGAGAATACCCTTCCACGCTTAGGGTGGACAAAAATATTTACAACAAGGGGTGGTGAGGGACAGAGTCTCTGAATTAAGCAGAAAGCTCTCACCCAGTCAAGAGATCCGGGCTAGATCCAACACCGTTTTTTAGCTCACTGCACCATCCCAGTTTCAGAACCTGGCTGTTTGCAAATTAGTCTGTTCCTGTCCCAGTGTATGATGGGAACAGGGCAAACCAAACTACAAAAGCCAATTCTTACACTGGGAAGGAAACAAGCTCCCGGGGACCGGTTTCTGGCATTACAGCCGTCTTCGGCCCGGTTTGCTTGAATCCTGATGGTGCAATGAGCAAGGGTCTCACATCTGAGAATACCCTTCCACGCTTAGGGTGGACAAAAATATTTACAACAAGGGGTGGTGAGGGACAGAGTCTCTGAATTAAGCAGAAAGCTCTCACCCAGTCAAGAGATCCGGGCTAGATCCAACACCGTTTTTTAGCTCACTGCACCATCCCAGTTTCAGAACCTGGCTGTATGCAAATTAGTCTGTTCCTGTCCCAGTGCATGATGGGAACAGGGCAAACCAAACTACAAAAGCCAATTCTTACACTGGGAAGGAAACAAGCTCCCGGGGACCGGTTTCTGGCATTACAGCCGTCTTCGGCCCGGTTTGCTTGAATCCTGATGGTGCAATGAGCAAGGGTCTCACATCTGAGAATACCCTTCCACGCTTGGGGTGGACAAAAATATTTACAACAAGGGGTGGTGAGGGACAGAGTCTCTGAATTAAGCAGAAAGCTCTCACCCAGTCAAGAGATCCGGGCTAGATCCAACACCGTTTTTTAGCTCACTGCACCATCCCAGTTTCAGAACCTGGCTGTATGCAAATTAGTCTGTTCCTGTCCCAGTGCATGATGGGAACAGGGCAAACCAAACTACAAAAGCCAATTCTTACACTGGGAAGGAAACAAGCTCCCGGGGACCGGTTTCTGGCATTACAGCCGTCTTCGGCCCGGTTTGCTTGAATCCTGATGGTGCAATGAGCAAGGGTCTCACATCTGAGAATACCCTTCCACGCTTAGGGTGGACAAAAATATTTACAACAAGGGGTGGTGAGGGACAGAGTCTCTGAATTAAGCAGAAAGCTCTCACCCAGTCAAGAGATCCGGGCTAGATCCAACACCGTTTTTTAGCTCACTGCACCATCCCAGTTTCAGAACCTGGCTGTATGCAAATTAGTCTGTTCCTGTCCCAGTGCATGATGGGAACAGGGCAAACCAAAGCTTGTCTCCTTTCTGGTGAAGAATTGGCTTGGTAGTTTAGTCTGCCCTGTTCCCATGATGCACTGGGCCAGGGACAGACTGATTTGCATATAGCCAGGTTCTGAGCTGGGATGGGGCAGTGAGATAAATAACGGTGATGGATCAAGCCCTGATCTTTGGACTGGGTAAGAGTGGTCTGTTTAACTCAGACACTCTGTTCATCACCACCCCCTTTTCTAAATCGTTTTTGGCCACTATAGGTGTGGCAGGGTATACTCAGACATGAGTCCCTTTCTCACTGCTCCATCAGGATTCAAGCAAGCCGGGCCGAAGAAGGCTGAAATGCCAGAAACCGGTCCCCGGTAGCTTGTCTCCTTTCTGGTGAAGAATTGGCTTGGTAGTTTAGTCTGCCCTGTTCCCATGATGCACTGGGCCAGGGACAGACTGATTTGCATATAGCCAGGTTCTGAGCTGGGATGGGGCAGTGAGATAAATAACGGTGATGGATCAAGCCCTGATCTTTGGACTGGGTAAGAGTGGTCTGTTTAACTCAGACACTCTGTTCATCACCACCCCCTTTTCTAAATCGTTTTTGGCCACTATAGGTGTGGCAGGGTATACTCAGACATGAGTCCCTTTCTCACTGCTCCATCAGGATTCAAGCAAGCCGGGCCGAAGAAGGCTGAAATGCCAGAAACCGGTCCCCGGTAGCTTGTCTCCTTTCTGGTGAAGAATTGGCTTGGTAGTTTAGTCTGCCCTGTTCCCATGATGCACTGGGCCAGGGACAGACTGATTTGCATATAGCCAGGTTCTGAGCTGGGATGGGGCAGTGAGATAAATAACGGTGATGGATCAAGCCCTGATCTTTGGACTGGGTAAGAGTGGTCTGTTTAACTCAGACACTCTGTTCATCACCACCCCCTTTTCTAAATCGTTTTTGGCCACTATAGGTGTGGCAGGGTATACTCAGACATGAGTCCCTTTCTCACTGCTCCATCAGGATTCAAGCAAGCCGGGCCGAAGAAGGCTGAAATGCCAGAAACCGGTCCCCGGTAGCTTGTCTCCTTTCTGGTGAAGAATTGGCTTGGTAGTTTAGTCTGCCCTGTTCCCATGATGCACTGGGCCAGGGACAGACTGATTTGCATATAGCCAGGTTCTGAGCTGGGATGGGGCAGTGAGATAAATAACGGTGATGGATCAAGCCCTGATCTTTGGACTGGGTAAGAGTGGTCTGTTTAACTCAGACACTCTGTTCATCACCACCCCCTTTTCTAAATCGTTTTTGGCCACTATAGGTGTGGCAGGGTATACTCAGACATGAGTCCCTTTCTCACTGCTCCATCAGGATTCAAGCAAGCCGGGCCGAAGAAGGCTGAAATGCCAGAAACCGGTCCCCGGTAGCTTGTCTCCTTTCTGGTGAAGAATTGGCTTGGTAGTTTAGTCTGCCCTGTTCCCATGATGCACTGGGCCAGGGACAGACTGATTTGCATATAGCCAGGTTCTGAGCTGGGATGGGGCAGTGAGATAAATAACGGTGATGGATCAAGCCCTGATCTTTGGACTGGGTAAGAGTGGTCTGTTTAACTCAGACACTCTGTTCATCACCACCCCCTTTTCTAAATCGTTTTTGGCCACTATAGGTGTGGCAGGGTATACTCAGACATGAGTCCCTTTCTCACTGCTCCATCAGGATTCAAGCAAGCCGGGCCGAAGAAGGCTGAAATGCCAGAAACCGGTCCCCGGTAGCTTGTCTCCTTTCTGGTGAAGAATTGGCTTGGTAGTTTAGTCTGCCCTGTTCCCATGATGCACTGGGCCAGGGACAGACTGATTTGCATATAGCCAGGTTCTGAGCTGGGATGGGGCAGTGAGATAAATAACGGTGATGGATCAAGCCCTGATCTTTGGACTGGGTAAGAGTGGTCTGTTTAACTCAGACACTCTGTTCATCACCACCCCCTTTTCTAAACTGATTTAGATCTTGGTAGATTGGTTACTCCATCACAACAGTAATAGATATCCAATCCCCAAAAATATGAATCCCATAGTATATAATGGGATTTATATTTTGGCGGACTGCCTATCCATCACTGTTGTGACAAAGTAACTCACCGGCCAAGATCTAAATTAGCTAATGGCATTTTGTCAGGTCCCATGTGCACATTCACGTGAAATTGAGTTTGCATCAGTACCAGGCCTTGTGTGCTAGTTTTTTGTTTTGCATTTCTCCCTTTATAGGTTCCCCTCTTTTTAAATTATTTTAAGGGAGAGCTCAGCACCTCCTGTAACAATGCTGCAAGACTGTTCATGTACTGCACCTTTCGTTTGCAGTGCAACACATTCCACTTGACTAGTGATTCTAAACCAAGTGGCCATCATGAAGGATATATCCCATTGTGTGTCATTGTTTTACCATTCCAAGATGGCCATCGCATTTAGAAACAACAAGTCAGTTATATTGTTTTAGTGCACCAATTAATCATTATATGCAGGACCGTTCCATTTTTTGTTTATTCTTAACACGTCATGTTTATGCGGTGCACTTTGTTTTTCTATAATTTATTCTTTTGAGTTATTTTGCATATTCTTGTGTATGTGTTTTATTTAGGATAGGTGAGTGGATGAATGTAAATATAAGTCAAATGATGGATGAATGGACTTATGAAATCAAAGATAAGTGACAGAGTGTATGTGTGAAAAGATGTTGTCTACCTAAACTTCACTAACTGAAGAGGCATTTTAAGTTTATAGCCAGACCTACTGGTATTGCTGGATTTGTTATGATATACAACTTCACTTGACTTCATGAGAGATGGTAACAGTACATTTATGATTACTTTTAGCTGCTACTCACTTGAAAAACTGTGGTAAAAAAGATTCTGGCACACTACACTTTCCTAAACACTGGTGTTTTACTCACGCCTATATTAACCAGGAGGATAGACTACTGTCATTAAATCCTACCTTATATCATAATAGCTTCAGGGATTACTCAGTCTCTGCACAGCAAGGAGTCCTCTTGTTCATTTGTCATAATTATCATAAATGCAGATGTGTCTGCTACAGATGCTCTAAAGTATACAACCTCCCTGTACGCTAATGAAATCCACAATCTAATATCTGCCCAATGTAATTGAACTAGAGATGACATCTGACGGAGCCCTTTAGCAACCACACAATGCAGGCGCATTACTTCTGGCAAAGGTGGGCTGGAGCTCCAGATAGCCACAGTATTGAGCCAAGTGCTGTTAGCTTTCATCCTGCAGTGCAAGGTCTATTTAGAGACCATGAGACCAGCAGTACAATGCAATGATGAGCTGAAATTAACCAGTCATGCAGAGAGATGGAACACTTGCCTTCTCTAATGGATGCAAATTGAGTTTCATCCTTTTAGCACTCGTCATCTGTGCGTTTTCATTTGGCTAAGCTGTGTACTGTAATAACAAAACACAGTTTCATAATTTCATTAAAATGGCTTCATTAGGCCCTAGAAGCCAGGAAAACGACCGGAACCTGCTATGGTCTCCTACGGACCTCCAGAAAAATCTTCCCTCTGCTCCCTGCACAATCTCAAAAATTACTGATTCAGGGCCTTGTGGTGTCCCGTTTGGACTATGGTAATGCCCTGTATCTAGGGGCCCCTAACAAGGTGCTGGCAAAACTCCAGCAAGTGCAAAACACTGCCGCCCGTCTTCTCACAGGGACACACAGCCGCTGCTCAGCCAAACCAGCCCTTAAATCACTACATTGGCTGCCCATCCAAGAAAGGGTGCATTTTAAAGCTCTTTGCACCACCCATAACATCTTGCACCACAGAAAGGCCCCACCCATCCTAAAGGACCTTATTGCCCCTCACATAACTAACAGAACCCTCCGCTCTTCACACTCAAACTTGGCATCAGTGCCCAGGATTAGGAAGGCACGCTCCGGAGGCCGACTATTTTCATACAATGCCTCCAAGCTGTGGAACACACTTCCCTCAGACATCCGAGCCCAGCCCAACCTTCTTTCTTTTCGCAAATCACTTAAGACCTGGCTGTTTCCCTAAATCCACCTCCCCCTCAACCTTTTCTGATCTATCACTAGCGCTGGGACGCTCACGGGCAGCCATGCGCTTTACAAATCTGTAAAATAAATAAATAAATTAAATAACTTGCAGTCTTGATGTACATTTCTTTAAGCATGTCAGGTCTCAAATTTGGTAGCTCTATGAATTATGTTTCTGGGACCTAGATAGGAATATTTATCACTGAGTTCATCATTTTCACTTTGTCTTGTTTTCAAATAAATCACTGTACTGAAAATGTGTCGTGCCTGTAGCCGCATCAGTGTGATGAGTGCGAACTAGAAAGACTTCGAGGGATCGGTCTAGGGGGGATGAGGCGATCTTAGTTTTCTGTGACAGGGCGAGTTTTGGACTTCCATACCAGCATCCCTGTGTTCTTCTACTTGATGCAGAATCCTAAGAGTAGCAGGATTTACACCTTTCTATAGCTGACAAGAATGGCAGAGTTTGCCCTCTTCCAAGAACCTGGATTCTACAGAGGTCATGATTGTGTTGCACTGGGGAATGCAGCAAAACCCTGATAAGAGTGAGTGGTATTTGGAGATTTACATGCAGGGAATGGGATGGCAGGCAGAGAAGGAAGTGAAACATACAGCACAGACAGTGAATAGAGGTGAGTGAAGGATAGAAAGATAGAGGAAGGGAGCAAGAAGGGGAGATATCAACAGTGCCAGACAGATGTACGATACAGGCGGTTTATATCACTAGCACTCCTGATCGTCGAGTGCAGTGACATGCCGGTGGGGGAGAGGAAGGGCGCCCAAATTCAAAGAATGGATGCAAGACCTCACATTTTGCCAAGAACAGCTAAACGCACATGCAGAGCGGCAGGGCACAAGTCCTAAAAAAAGAAGTGGGGGACGCTGTCACCGGAAGTGACGTCACGACCGCAAGTGACGTCACGAAAGGTGCAAGGGGCGGGATATTTGTGTCGCAGTGACCTGCATCTTGTCACCGAACATCCGCGCCCTTGAACAATATCAGACACTCGTTATGTGCGCCACAGAGAGCGCTTTTTTCAGGATTCTTTCATTAAAAAACAACCTCAAACGAATTCGGAGCTTTACAAGCACTAATTCATTGATTCGATTTTCACAAAAGCAGGTACACATTTGCTGATATTGTTGGCACCTTCTAGATGGAGGTATTTAGCATTACAATGTCGCACAGTTTTTATGTATCTATTTAAATGTGTTGGAGGTGGGGGGGCGGGGGGGGTTCTGAGCTCCCGAACGAGATGAAGAAACTTGAGATTTGGGGTGACAAGCACAGAGAAGGGGGGAGGGGGGGTCGCGGGTTTTGCAGGGAGGCATCTACCGAAGAGACAGTGTAGCGTCAGACTGAGCTGCCCCTGTCTGACACCTCCTCCCCGCTCAAAAGTGAAGGTGAGCAGCGTGCTGTGAGCTCCGATCTCGTCCCAGAGAGGCCAAAGAGTGAAGTCAAGTTTTTAGCAGGGGGGACGGCGTCCACCCGGTAAAATAAGTGGGGGGACGCCGTCCACCTGCGTGGTACCCCGACTCGAGCCCTGCAGAGCTGTAACCAATATCTTTGTGCCCACAAGACATTTGGAGCCCCCTGCAACACTACCCGCAGGCACAAGTGGTAGATCTTACAGCAGAAACAGTGGATTCCAGTGAGAACTGACAACGTAACCCCATGAGAAGCGCACAACAAAACAAGATGCTCTATGCTCCCTGGGCACTTGGCAATTTACTAATCTGATGGAACTGGTCACTCGTAATGTAAAGCATAACTCACATTGTTATTCAAAGTGTAATACTCTGTAACTCTGACATGTGTCATTCTATTTTCTTTCACATTGGCGGGTGCAGTATCACACGGTGCATTTCTTGTTTATGCTAGTAAAATGATAAAAACAGTTAATTCAGAAAAAAGAAAGAAGAAAGCGGGGTGAGTCTCCTTTCACAGCACTGTCTCTTATACCCTGAGATGTCATTCATGACTACTAATGATAGTGGAAGGTCTGCAGGATGCTAGGATGACCAAGTGTTCCTGGGATCTAAGAAAAGGACCGGGCTCGTAGATTGGGTGAGGCTAGAAGGGTAACAAGATGCTGCAGTTTTGCTCTTACGCTGTCATGACTGCAACCTACCAAGCGCTTCGTTTCTCGCCCTCGCATGTGCAAGGTGTCTGTATGGCTACGGTCTGAGCCACAACCTGATTAGGGCATCTACTTTTGGGAGCCTTCTGGTGCTTCAGAGGGGCTTTAGGCATGAACCCCTGCTTGAAATGTTGGCTTCCTTCTGCCTAGACGTAGGTTGAATCTAGGCATTGTAAGATTTCGTACTTTCTGCTCACGATGTCTGCTTTGATTGATCTTCCACTTTCTTCCTTACTCATGGGGTGCATTTTAACCCCTTCCACGCTGATGACGAGCTGGGCTCGTCATGGCGTAGCCTCCTTGCACGCTGATGACGAGCCCAGCTCGTCACGTAAAGTGCGTTTTTAAAAATCTCAGCGTGCGAGCGGAATTCCGCTAGCGCGCATGAGGTTAAAGTTTAAACGTTTGTGGAATTAGATAGCATGGCTTATCACCCGAGAGAGTTACCACATGCCAATGGGCAAGGGGAGATTAAGTGATTTGGCCGGCATCACAGGGTGTTGCATCGATGCCGATACTCGGAACCAGATCCCCAGCTCCTGAGTCAGCAACTCTGGCTGTTGTGCCACATCCTCTCCATTTGTTCAGCAGCAGGCAGTATCCTTACTTTAAATAAAGATGCATGGCTAATGCTCATGTCATCAATCCCCATTCTTGCCCTTTTGCATAGTTACACTCATTCAACACCTTCTCTGCCTGGCATATGTCCTCATGGAGATTAATGAGCATCCCCTAATGACCCTCCTTTTTTAGTGTACACAGATAGCATCCCACTGCACCTATCCCTAGGCTGGTTTTGTATAGCCAGCCATATGTTTTAGTCATTATTACAAATTTAATTTGCATGTCTGTCTCTCAGATACTCTCACACATATCACCACCTGTCGCTGCATTCCGCAACATAATAATTGTACCACGGTGGTCATGATGCACAACATGAGAGCACTTCACATAAATGTTCAAAACAAAAGCAGCACCGTTCCCACGACACCCTAGACAGGGAATCTTTCTATACATGTGTGTAAATGGTTCAGTGCCCTACAAAGGCGATGCAAGTGCTATACTAATGTTACAAAACAATACAATTCGATACAATACAATAGATAATATTATCCCACTTTTTTAGGTTTCCCCTGCACACCACTCGCGCTATGCTGGTGAAATCTCTTGTATTTAATCTATCTTAAAATTGGGAGTTCGTATCAGTTCCCATAACCGGATTACTATGTTCACTCACTTTTGTGTGGAACTTTTTTCTTTTTACTTCCCTGCCTGCACGCTTTTACAATACTGCTACTAAAGCTGTTCACATTGTTTACACTAGGCCTGGGCGAAGCACTACACTACGCTTGCGGAGTTTGCGAAGTTTGCGCAACTTCGCACTATGCGAGCTGCACGTAGCACAGTGCGAACACGCGTAGTGCAGCGTAGCGTAGTGCAGAGCTCATGTTTTGCTTGTTCCCGGTCCTTAACGTCATGTTCGCGACCGCGAGCAAGAAAAATGACATCCCGGCGAGATTCTCAACGCGGGGAGGTAAGGTTTCTCATTGTGAGTGGTTGCGCATGCTCGCGACCACTCTCAATGAGAAAGTACCAGTTCGCGTTGAGAAAGCTGCAGCTCGAGTAATAATCTACTCGAGTAGCAGAAAACTACAGCTCGCACTGTGCAAGATGCCGTTTTCAATTACTGCACAGTGCCGGATGCTTGTCCGCACTGTGCAATCATTGAAAACACTTCTTGCACAGTGTGAACATGCTACTACGCAGCTCGCGTATTGCTACGTGAAGTTCGCATAGTGCGAAGTGCACTTTGCGTAGCTTCGCATAGCGCTACTTCGCGAACTACGCCCACCCTTAGTTTACACCCCATTCCTTGTCAAGATAAGATCTGTTCCCATGAGAAGGCAGACAGCTTCTAACAGACTGGAATTCTTGCTTTTTATTACATAGTTGTATAAAGCAGATGCTTTAGCCTTGGAATGTTTGTGGCATATCCTATTCCTGCCTCAGTACCTTTCTTTGCACTTTGTAGGCCTTATTGTATAGATTTTTTCAACTTAATCTATTTGGTCATATGATCAAATTCTAAATGTTGTAAGAAACAATGCACGTTAAAAATAAAGTTAATATACAAGAGCTTTGCTATATTTTACCACTAAACAGGCAGCCACAATTGAAGTTACTTTGCAGACAACAGGGTCATGATTTAAATGGTGCATTAGGTGCAGGAGCACCGGGCCCAAAAATGACAGAACTCCTGTAAACACATAATATTGCTATATTTGACTACTAAACAGGCAGTCACAATTGCAGTTACCTTGCAGTTAATAGGGATTTGATTTTAGTGGTGCAGCAGATGGAGTGGCACTGGGCCAAAAGCTCTAGGGACTCCACTAGACCCAAATTATTGCTAAATGTTACTACTAAACAAAACAGTCACCAGTGCATTTATCTAGCATGCAATAGAGTCATGATTTGGATGGTGCAGCAAGTGCATAGCACCAGGACCAAGAGCTCTAGCACCCCACCAAACACCTAAAATTGTTATATTTTACTACGAAATAGACAGTCACAAGTGCAGTTACCTTGCAGACAACGGGGTCATGATTTAAATGGTGCAGCAGGTGCAGTGCCCAAAATTTGTCAGAACTACTCTAAACACCTAATATTGCTATATTTTACTACTATACAGGTAGATACAATTGCAGTTATCTTGCAGTTAAAGAGGCTTGATTTGAATGGTGCAGCAGGCGCAGTGGCACCAGGGCCAAAAGATCTAGGGACCCCACTAAACGCAGAATAGTGCAAAATTTTCCTACTAAGCAGGCAGAAACAAGTACAGTTATCTAGCAGGCACTAGGGCCATGATTTTTATGGTTCTGCAGGTGCAGTGGCACCAGGGCCAAAAGTTGTTAGAACTCCTCTAAACACCATATAGTGCTAAATTTAACTACTAAAAAGGAAGTAGCAAGTGCATTTACCTTGCAGGCACTCGGGCCATGATTTCAATGGTGCAGCAGGTGCATAGCACCAGGACCAACAGCTCTAGAAACCCCACTAACATCTAATATTGTTATATTTTACTACTAAGGGGCCGATTCCGATCTCGTCCAGAAAGCATGCAGACCGAATCGGTTCTGTAATTCTTTCCGTACGACTTGGATCAGGAGAGTTCGACCGACCGAGTACGATGCATCCGTATGCATCCCGATACGATTCGGTCGGACCCCCATTGACTTCAATGGGAGCCTGTGTTCCGAACGTGAACACAGGCTCCCATTGAAGAAAGGGGGTGGTTGGGGAAACCGTGCACCCTGTGGCGGGCACCCCATGGTGCCTGCCATACTGTGCATGGTTAGGAAGAGGGGACCCATGGGTGCAATTCAGAGGGCCCCGGGTGAAGGCGGGCCTGCTGCTGGCTCCCAAAGACCAATTCCGACAGCTGATTCCTCTCGGAACAACTGATATGGAAAGGCTGTCGGAATCGGTCATCGTACTCGCTCATTCAGACAGCGAGTCCTTAGAGCTGTACGATTCGGCTCCAGAAGGATCGGCCTGTCCAAATGCCTTCTGGAACCGATTTGGTCAGCACGAACGGTTTCCAGGCATTGTACTTGCTCTTTCGGAACTGGGAACGGTCGGTCAGAAACAAGGGCTGCAGATCGGACTCTGCAAACCCGGATCCGATTCGGATCCTTTCCGACCAACATTGGAATCGAGCCCTAAATAGGCAGTCACAAGTGCAGCTATCTTGCAGAGAACAAGGTCATGATTTGAATGGTGCAGTAGGTGCGTGGCACAGGGCCAAAAGATATCATAATTCCTCTAAACACCAAATATTGCTACACTTTACTACTAAACATCACAAATGCAGTTATCTTGCAGACACTAGGGGCATGATTTAAATGGTGCAGCATGTGGAGTGGCACTGGGCCCAAAAGTTGTCAGAACTCCTCTAAACACATAATATTGCTATTACATCAATTAATTCTAATATTTTCCTCTTTTGTTTCATGTTTCTAAAGTTTGCTATTACTTACACGCACCATAGCACTAGTAACAGCTTCATATATTGCCTTTTTGTACATAAACAAGCCATAACACTTTAAAAGAATCTCTTTAAATTATATTGTACAACTCAGCAAGCTACAACTTACAACAAAATTCAGCTTATTATTAATCACATAGGCAAAACCTAATGCATTTACTAATGCTTGTTTAACAATGATACCAACACTAGGACAGTACAGAGGAAAGATATAGCGCAACCATATTTTTAAAAATTACAACACACAATCCATTTTTCCTTGCCCTGGCAAATTATCTTGATCTCAATACAATGCATCTTTGTGTTTTGAATACCGGGTTGAAAAGTTTAAGCAGTGCACATCTGAAGTAAGCATGCTCAAATCAATTGAGCTTGTATATTACAGGATAATGAGGCTGCAATTTAAAGAGTCATTATCCTGCATCAGCTTCTCTCCAAACATGGCCACTGTTTATTTTAATGCACTTGTTAAAGATAAGATGTGGATCTTGCTTTGTGGCGATGTTACTTCTGGATCTGACTTCTCATGATTTTGACTGTTTGACTATGTTTCTCCGCCATATGCTTGTTGTTAATAAGTGTGTTATTAGATCTTTTTTTCTTATGACTGTGTTTTTCTTTTGCATCTATGTTTTGTGTAATATTCTATGTCATTGCTGTTTTCTAATCATCACAACGTTTATTCTACCTAAGAATTCGTTTTGTAATGCACTTTGGCGTAAAGCCCAACAGAGGAATCGTATATTTTTTTAAAGAGGTTTTCTTCCTTTGCTTATATAATCTGGGGCTTCCCAGTGGACGGCCATTGCCCCACTTTGGACGCCTCAGCTAAATTCATTGAATTGTACAGGCCCACATCGGATGAAACGAAAATGGTGAATAGTACTAACATTCATATAATTTGCATGTTCCTATTATTGACAAATACAGCAAACGAGAAAAATAATGGATGAAATACTGCCAGTGCTTAATTTGTAACATAATGAGTACCGGTGCCGAAAGCACTGCTCACAAGACAGTGGCCCGTGCTAATAAATGTCCCTGTGGGTTTTTCACCAGGACGCCGCACGCCGACCAGCACACAGTAGCTGGAGACTCTGCCCTGTTTGCCACCGGAGCCTGCATCAGCCTGCAACAGCAACTCGCCGGACCCGCTTCGCGGGTCCCGCAGCGCGGACACAACCCCGGGAGCAGCGTTGTTAAAGGGGCTGTTTTTCACTGACCAGCAGGGCTGCGAGCACCAAGCAGGGACTCCAAGGACCAGGAGTCCCTGCGCGCCCTATCACAATCAGCTGGGCTGCTCTCCCTGCCGGTCCCGCCCACCCGCCCACGGAGTTAAAGGACTGCACAACCAGCAAGCGAGTGGGTTTCTCACCAGGACGCCGCACGCCGACCAGCACACAGTAGCTGGAGACTCTGCCCTGTTTGCCACCGGAGCCTGCATCAGCCTGCAACAGCGGCTCGCCGGACCCGATTCGCGGGTCCCGCAGCGCGGACACAATCGTGGGAGCAGCATTGTTAAAGGGGCTGTTTTTCACTGACCGGCAGGGCTGCGAGCACCAAGCAGGGACTCCAAGGACCAGGAGTCCCTGCGCACCCTATCAAGATCAGCTGGGCTGCTCTCCCTGCCGGCCCCGCCCACCCGCCCACGGAGTCAAAGGACTGCACGACCAGCAAGCGAGTGGGTTTCTCACCAGGACGCCGCACGCCGACCAGCACACAGTAGATGGAGACTCTGCCCTGTTTGCCACCGGAGCCTGCATCAGCCTGCAACAGCGACTCGCCGGACCCGCTTCGCGGGTCCCGCAGCGCGGACACAACCGCGGGAGCAGCGTTGTTAAAGGGGCTGTTTTTCACTGACCGGCAGGGCTGCAAGCACCAAGCAGGGACTCCAAGGACCAGGAGTCCCTGCGCGCCCTATCACGATCAGCTGGGCTGCTCTCCCTGCCGGCCCCGCCCACCCGCCCACGGAGTTAAAGGACTGCACAACCAGCAAGCGAGTGGGTTTCTCACCAGGACGCCGCACGTCGACCAGCACACAGTAGCTGGAGACTCTGCATTGTTTGCCACCGGAGCCTGCATCAGCCTGAAACAGCGACTCGCCGGACCCGCTTCGCGGGTCCCGCAGTGCAGACACAACCGCGGGAGCAGCGTTGTTAAAGGGGCTGTTTTTCACTGACCGGCAGGGCTGCGAGCACCAAGCAGGGACTCCAAGGACCAGGAGTCCCTGCGCGCCCTATCACGATCAGCTGGGCTGCTCTCCCTGCCGGCCCGCCCACCCGCCAATCACACTCTTTGTTATTTAAAGGTAGTCGTGTTCCCGCTGCGCGGGAGCGCGCGGGAGTGCGCCGGGAGAAGCCCGGGACAAAGGCAGGACCGTCTGTGGCCGTCCGTGGTTGGACGAGGTTGGGTTGGGCCCGGGCCCCTGTCAAAATTGCTACCCACACAATAAGTTGCCTTACAATCATTGGACCCAAAGGTAAATTGATATAGTTCGTTCTTACAAGGGAGGGCGACACATAGTATTCAAAGCACAGAAGGTTAAATTAATCAACACAAATTGAAAATCATCATGCCACTGAGATCAGGGAAAGAACGGTTAGTTCAACTACAAACATCAAAGGGTGTAGTTTCTGGCCCACTGGATGCCTTTATCACCAGAGCCACAGGGATTCTGGAAAAAGAAATAGAAATGGTGGAAAAAAGGCTGTCCTTAGACTTAGTTACTGGAAAGCGCTCCTCAATGGGCGGTTTGTCATTAGCTAAAAGCCCTGTCCCCCATGCAGCGTCTAACTGCATTTATTCCATGGAGACAGAGGCAATAGTCCATGTGGATGGAGAGGGGGTGGTTTTACCCTCATCTCCAGACACTAGAGCCCCGAAACTTAATGTCAGCCAGTCAAGGGAGGGGGATGAAAGCCAGAACAATGGGGAAAACGAACTCAACTCAGACAACTCTTCCCAATCTATTGATTCCACCTTACCTAATTTGACTGAAGTGATTCCCACAAGTCCGAATTTGACATCTCGAAAGAGAAAGCATGATTCGAGCCCCCAGGGGGCGAAAGATCAAAAACAGCCTAAATTGACTGACACCCGAAGTGTGACTCTACCAGCCCCTCAAACAACCTACGGTTTTCCAAATGTGTACTGTCCATCATTCACTCCCTTGGGGTCATCTAATCCTTGCCCAACATGCCTCAATAGTGATGATATTCTTTTGGTCAAAATTGAGGCCATGTTAAAAACTATTCTGCTCCCGGTTTTGGAGCGAACAAGGCTGATGACCTCCAAAATTGACGCTCTGGAAACTGTAGTTAATACTAATCTGGGCATACTGCAAAAACTATCCACACCTAGTCCTGTGGTAGGGGCCCGTAATCAGACACAGGGCAAAATTAAATCAGCTAGCAATCCCCCAGTGACTCCGGTAACCAAGCCCGCACCATCAGGGGTAGCTATTAATAAACTTATAGCAGGGGTAAGGTCAGCTGACACTTCTACGACCGCTAGTGGAGGTTCCCTGACCCAAGCACCTAGGAAAATATGCCCACCTAAACCCAATCCAGACAAAGCGAATCCTTCTATGTCAGAAGGCAGGATAAAACCATCCAATAGCATTCCAGCTCAGACACCTAGAAGGGGAAAAACCAATCCTCAACCCCCCAGGATGCCTTTTGTGGGTAAACAAAAGATGCGTTCAGCACCCGAGTTAATTTACCCCCGGAGGCGACCCAATACACTATAGTCCTAACTGGTGTCGTCCCCTTAAGAGATGGTATCAAGGAGACACATGGGGAATTGCGCAACAAAGCAATATTTTGGCTAAACAAAAATCGTCCATTACCACCATCATCCCCAACAGAAATTCTTTATGTTAGGAGAGTAGATTGGGTGGGTAACGGCACCAAAGATCTGGAGGGGACTGTATTCTAATTTCATTCAAAGACCCCTGGGTGGTCGATTTTATACGGCGGAAAGCTAGATTTGCTCGCCAGGGTGACGTCCAATCTCTGGATCTTGCTTATTTTTACCCTTATAGAGAAAGCAATTATCCGTTAGGCCCAATTCAGTGGAGAGAGAGAGATGGGAGGTATAAAGGGCCAAGAACTCCTCACTTACAGCAGTACCCCCTTCTCTTTAACCACTTTGGGTCCTTGTCTGACCTAGAGCTAGTAGACTGACTGAATACACCTAGTACGTTGAATAACCCCATTGATGTTAGTGGGAATGAGGCATATACTCCACACAAAGCCCCAATGGTATTTGAACCTGGTTATCAGTCTACACCAGATAAAATGGAAGAAATAGTGGCCATGGTAGAGGGGGAAAGCTTGCAAAAAAGTAACATAGAAGAAACAGGGGAGAGAAACGGGCTTACATGGACTACCCTAATGAATCCCTTACCCCCCCACTAATCTTAAAAATAACACAGCAGAACCTACAACAGCAACATTTAATATTGTGTCCTGGAATGTAGCGGGAGTGAAGGCTCGCATAGACTCTGAGGACTGGCTGGAATTTGTCGATAAATATGATGTTGTGTTATTACAAGAGACATGGGCACCCGAACCAATACATAAAGCAGGATTTATAAACTTTTTTAAACCCGCAATCAAGAGCAGTAAAGGGCGAGCATCAGGGGGCCTGACAACGTGGGTTAAACAGGCATGGGGATATAAAATTACCAAACTTTATGAGGACAACCCCGATCTACTGGCCATCAAGTTGAGCAAGGGGGGTGGACAGGATATGATTATCATTAACATTTACTCTCGTGGCCTCCCTGGTGGTCGATGTCCTCCGATTGTGGATGTTCTGGATAGACAATTAACGGGGTGGAGTAAAGAAAGTTTAATCCTCCTAGCCGGCGATTTGAACTGTACAATAGAGCCGCTCTATGTTGCAGGGGACAGCTGGGGGTCCGCAGAGGACGCAACATGGAACATACCGGATTTATTGACCAGCAAAACTGTTAAAGCAACGGAGGTTGCCTTGAACTGGACAGCACTATGCCTCACTTGGGGGTTAAGGGCAGTAAATGGACGTTCTCCCTCAGACCTTGGTGCAAATTTTACCTTTGATAATGGACTGAGGAAAATTCGTATAGACTATTTCCTCTTAAAAATGGAATTCTGGTCACTGATGGTCGATATGGAAGTCGTCATTCTCCCAGAAAGTGACCATAACCCCCTGTCATTGAAACTAAGGTTGCATGGTTTGGTAGGACCGGAAGATCCAGGTCCCACAGGGCAAGGGGTTGTAATTCTATCTAATGATCGCAGGAGGTTGAAATGGTCAAACATATCAGGAGACGAAACCCTACAGTCTAACATAGAGAATGTAGTTATGATTGCATTAAACAAAATGCTACCAGAGGATACTGGGAGGGGTACCTTAGAACCCAACACAATCATGGACCTGCATGAACATTGTTTTGATAAGCTCAAGTTTCTCCTCTCCAAACCATGTCAGAAGGGTGTAGCACGACCACATGTTAATCGGGCAAAGTGGTATAATAAAGAATGCAGGGAGGCTCACAGTAATTTGGTTGTTAAAGTTAAATCTAGAAATATGTGTGCTGTAAAGGAGGCTAGGACACGGTATAAAAGAGTTCAGTGGGAAGCCAAAAGGACGTGGGAGGATGGTTATTGGGCCGATCTCTTGGATGCCTCCAAGACGAACAACCAGACTAAATTCTGGGACATCGTTAAATGGGGGAAGGATGTTGATGCCCGTACTCCAACTAATCATGTGTCCCCAGAAGCCTGGATAACACATTATTCGTCCCAATTTAGTATAGCGGGCACTGAACCTCCACCCATGCCGGACAAGTTGTATGTAATGCCCACACGTGAAGAAAATTTGACCTTTACTAATATTGAGGCGGAGTCTGCCCTTGGTTTGACTTAGCGGGGGAAAGCCCCGGGGTTGGACCAAATACCAGCGGATTTGTTCAAAGCAAATACAGATCTCTGCGTGCCATATATAACCAGTATAGCAAATGCTATAGCAAAGGGTGCATGCATCCACAAATCATGGAAGGGGGCTGAGATTCTTCCAATATATAAAAAAGGAGACAGGTCTAATCCGGGCAATTATCGCCCGATTAGTTTAATTGACTGCATCCAAAAGGTCATTGCTCAAATGATCTTGGCTAGAGTGCAAGGGTGGATGGAATCAGAGAATATACTGTCACCCATGCAGGCAGGCTTTAGATCTGGGACGAGCACCATCGACCAGGTCTTCCGATTCTGTATGATTTTCTGGAAGGTGGTTATGCTCGGCGATGGTACTATCTTTGTCTCATTTATTGACCTGAAGTCAGCCTTCGATTTAGTGCCCAGGGGCAAATTGTGGCAGGTATTGAGGGACCTTGGGTTACCAGGAGAACTACTTGAGTTAATCATTAGAATGCATGAAGACAACTACGCGAGGGTAAGGGGGGAGGCCAAGGACAACATACAGACTCCTTCCCGGTCACTCGTGGAGTTCGCCAGGGGTGCGTCCTTGCGCCTACACTCTTCCTGCTCTTCATTGACCAGGTAGTTAAATTTTTCTCGGCCACCCATACCGACGCCCCATCATTGGCAGGGACAAAATTCCCCATGCATATCTTCGCTGACGACACCCTACTCTTATCCAAGGCTCGGATAGGCCTACAGCGGGCCTTGAACCGTTTTGAGGAGTTCTGTGTGGAAAATAATCTTGAGATAAACGTGGGTAAAACTAAGTGCATGGTTCTAACTAGGAATAACATCGTCCGTAGTAACGTAAAATTGAGTGGGGTCAACTTGGAACAAGTTGAAACCATGACTTATTTAGGGGTCATCTTGGATCGCCGTTTGGTATGGAAAGAGCAAATCGCGGCCCAACAGCTAAAATTTGCTCAACTGACCGGTTGTCTTTTGCGTGAGCAGAAGAGATCCATAACTAAACGGGTTATCCCTGCTATGAAAATCTATGACACTAAAATAAACGCCGCCATACTATACGGCGCAGATATATGGGGATTTATGGACCTCTCAAGTCTTTATAAAACTCAGTGTAAATTCCTTCGGAACTTGGTAGGATTACCTCAATCCTCTCCATCGATACCCCTCTGCCATGATATGGGATGCTCACCAATTAATGATTTGGCAAGATTTAGAGTAGTGGCTCTCTGGAGGCGATTGTGGACCTCCCCGGATCTTACTTTATTTGCAAAGGAGTTAGCAGAAGTGAGGTCGATGGGGGTCTCTGAAAGAATCCCCTGGCTTCGGTCCGTGAAAAGGAGCTTGCAAGATATGGGATTAGAACATCTGTGGGCTTCTCCTGGCACCAACACCTTCCCATCCAAAAAGGAATTCAAAGAACTATATTGGGCCTCGACTCGCCAATCTTTGGTAATTGCTTCCAGTTCTGGCAGTCTTACGGGAAGATTCCTAAGCTTTAAGCTGGACCCCTCCCGTGAGACTTACTGGGACATCATCACCAGACCACTGGATAAGAAACTTTTTCATCAGTTTCGAGTAGGTGCCCTACCGCTGAATTCATTTACATCATCTTGGGGTAAAGCAACCTCAAGCTCCTGTTGTTGGTGTCCAGGCCAAAAGGAATCAGAGGGTCATCTATTGTTTGCCTGCCCGCAGTACTCAGAACCTCGCATCAAATGGTTAAAACCTCTGCTTCAGCGCCTCTCATGTAGAAGGTCCTCCGAGGCAATATGGGTCCTAAAAACCAATACCTCTGAAATTTTTGTGGTATGCCTGGCCAAATTCTTAGGCTGGGCATGGGCAATAAGGGCCAGAAGGAACTCTCATTAACTATGTATGACAATATTAATTCTGTAAATTGAAACTTGCAAATTTTTGCTTCCTTTAGGTCCAGGTTTATTTTTGCCTTTGTAACTTCTCGAGGTTTAATAATTAGTTTTAGCTGTGATTTAAGTGTAACATAACAACATTATCAATGTTTTCTTTCTCTATTTATTGTATAGTGGTTAATATGCTTTGCAATGTTTTTTTAAAATTTTGTCTTTTATGATTTTATCATCGAAATAAAGACATTAAAACCTGAGTACCGGTGCCGAAAGCACTGCTCACAAGACAGTGGCCCGTGCTAATAAATGTCCCTGTGCCGAATACCAAGGCTGTTAGTCCTGAATCCACCTCATGCCTCTTTAATCCATTGCCACACATTCCTTGCCTCTTTATCTCACTCTTGCAGGCTCCTCCTTTCTCCTTTGTTGACGGGGTTCTGTCTACTCTTCTTTCCCATTTGTGTGTTTTCCCCTCTCTTGCTCTCAGGGAATGTCTGATTAGGACAAATAAGTACCGGTGGACCCCCTGGCCCAACAAATTAGTGCTGACGGCCCAATGGCAACCACCAGCTCAAATCTCTGAATACTGCTGTGGTGCACTCATTTCTTTTTAGAAGACTTGACAAGCCCGTTCAAGAACTGATACTAAATTGAAACTGATTTAAAAACATTAGGCAAGTCCAAAGATTTTACCTAAAAACAAAAGAGCCTTAGAGACAAAATCTTTTGGACAGCAGAAGAAAGAGTCACTGCACTGAAAGTCAAACGTACTTTCCTAAATGCTCAATATAGAGCTCAGCAATCTGGATTTGTTGAGCTTTTGCAAACGAAAAGTTCACATAATCTTGCTGAAAGCTACACTTGCTTGGTGGACAGCCCTGCATTGGAGTCATTAAAAGTGAAAAAGTGAGTGTTTGAGGTGAACGGCAGGCGAGTAAACCTCGGTGCACATTTACTAAAGTTCCAACATGGCAGCACTATGCCACCTGTGCAGCTTCCACAAACAGAATTACATGTGTTTTCGGGGTCGGAAAGGAATAGGAATAAGGTGCTGAGGAAGGTTTCTCTTCACAGTGAAAATTATTTTCTTTATGGAGTGATGAGGCAGAAGGCCCTTAATGGAGAAGGAAAAGTAATGGTTTTGTTTATATAGATGGATGGATGTATAAGGTATATCTACAGTGGGAACCTAGAGAGAGGCAGTGAAGCACTGTACAGGGTCAAAGACAAGCATAAAGTCAATGAGTGAGAGGAGAGGTGGCTGGTTTGTAGGCAGTTGATGCATCAAGATGTATTGTTCTTTAAAAAGGTGAATCTTCAACCCTAAATTGGAGGAGAGTTAGGCTGTCCTGATAATAATAATAAGGGTAGCTTATAAAGCGCTTGGTTACGCCAAAGCGTGTCCCCGCGCTGCAACTGAAGAACTCTGTGCGAGGTGGAGACCAGTGATCCGTTATCTGGAGAACAGGTGTGTTTTTAGGTTCTTGCGGAAGCTGGATTCGGATGGATCCAGACGGAGATGGAGAGGGAGGGAATTCCAGCTTTTCGCTGCCAGATATCGGAAGGAGCGCCCTCCCATACGGGCTCTTTTGACCCTAGGAACCTGAAGTAGGCCCTCATATGAGGAGCGCAGCTCGCGTGCAGGTGTATACCTTGTCACTAAGTTCTGGAGTGGAATAGGAGATTTCTTAGCCAGGATGCGGTGGCATGTACAGAGGGCTTTGAATTCCACTCTGCTTTTTACTGGCAACCAGTGGAGGGTTTTGAGAGCGGCTTTGGTGTCTGATTGTTTAGGGATTTTTAGGATGAGATGGGCTGCCGCGTTCTGTATTACCTGAAGGCGATTCATGGCTTTGCAGGTGGTACCCAGGTAAAGTAGGTTGCCGTAGTCTAGGTGTGATGTCACAAGGGCGTGTACCAGTGTTTTCCGTGCTGACATAGGAAGGAGGTCAAGGACCTTCCTTATGGTTTTTAGGACACCAAAATAGACGCCTGCAACTCGGTCTATTTGGGGTCCAAAAGATAGGTCAGCGTCGAGCCATACGCCAAGGTTTTTTACTCCCTGGCGGGGTATGGCAGGGGTGGGGAAATCGTATCGCCCGACGCCCAAACCAAGTAGATTTTTATAATGGGCAAGAAGATTTATTGTCTATTTTGTCCGCCGGACATGTAGACATTGAATCACTAAAAATATATGAGCTGTGGGCCCTTTCGGGCTCACAGCCAATTAGAAGTGTAGCCAGAATGCTTTTGGAGGCCACTGACTGGCTGGAAGGCCATGACTGGGCGCTATCTAGCCAGTGATTGGCTGGGAGAGTCTTGCGCTAAACGTCCGTGTTCTAGCGCGGATTCCTCACTGGTGCAGCCCACCTGCTCTTGGAACTCAGCTGCCGAAGGTGCAAGGGCGGGCGCCGAGAGGGGAAACACTTTTCCACTGCGAGCACTGAGAGCTGTTGGCCTAGTGACCTGGTGGTTTCATTGCCGCTTAATGCTGCGTGGCTCGATCGCCCTGCCCAGTGGGATCCGTCCTAGGCAGGCCTCTTATCTTTGGTGCGCAGCTGCGCACTTCATGGAATCGGGAGCAACAAGTCGGCGTCTGACACACTGTATGCCTCCCTAGAAGGTGAGTCCGTCTGAAAATGGGTTTTGCAGCGGTCTGAGCTTTAAGAAAATGTTGTCAACTGTGATTGATTTTGCACGCAATGATCTGGAGTCCGGGAGCTTGGGAGCAGGGTCAGGTCAAATGTGTGGCACCCTAATATTTTACAATAAGTCGTCACCTCTCCTTTTACAATCTAGCAATGGAGCCAGTACATCGTTGGTAAGGAGTGAAAAAACGATAAAAGGAAGTTTAATAGAGCGATCTTGACCTTTACTTTGTTTCTGCTTTTATGGACAAGGTCGCATTTGGGGGCACGGAGCAAACTATAATACTTTAAATACCTGGCAGGCTTACAGAAAATGCAGCCTTGCAGGATTATGCGTGTGCTGTTAATGGAAGCATTTTTTAATTTGCATTGTTTTCCTGGTGTTAAGCAAATCAAGCTATAGTTGAATAAAGAAAACACCACATTATGCTGAAGGCAGAAAGTATCTTTGTAATCCAGGAAATGTGGAGCGTGTTTCACACTATTCACTGAGATGTGGGCCACTCTTGGCGTTTGAAACGTTGCAATGTCCACATTTTTGCCCAAGATGAGTTCTCCTTTACCAATACTCTCCCCCACTGTCTATTTTGCCTTTTCCTTATTCCGTTACCTCCCCCTTTGCTCCACGGCTTCTCGCTTAATCAGTGCCCACACTTTATCATTTTTAGGTTTTGCCTGCAAATGCTCACGTAGTGAGCATGCGCTAAAAAACCTATTGAGTTCTATATATGATCGATGACCCGCCTCTGCCTCTCATTGGCTAGCTCCATAAATGGAGGCTAGCCATTGGGAGACAGAGGCTGTCAATCGCGCTTTCTCTCGAAAACGCGATTCGGGGGCGTTTCTGGTGCTTTTTTTAAGCCCCGCCCCTTTGTCCCGAGCCGCGCTGCGATTGGCTGCCGGCCCGGGACACCCCCGTGACGTCAGCGAATCACAGCACGGCCCGGGACCTGACTTGTTTTTTTTTTTTTTTGCCAACGGTGTTTTATTACAGCATCTATAACTTCTCCCTCCTAAAACATCCCTTCTCCCACGAGCGTCCGCATCTCCCTTTCCCAGAACCTCGCTCTGGTTTTTTTTGCCGTGTTATGCCTCTTTCATACTGCAATTGATTTTGTGCATTGATGATTTTTTTCATAAAGTTTTATTAGTAAAAAGCAGAAAAGAAATCGGAGCGTGGCCATGACGTTCCCAGTCTGCACCGTGGCTGGTGAGAGCGCTTCCGAAACAAGTCTCGATGACAGAAGTCGCCATTTGCTTTCGGTGTAGAAAGGAGCAATCGAGGGGTGCTCTCCTGTGGTGGCGCCATTTCGTCGCATTGTACGTTGGGGGAGATAGGAGGCGGCAGGAAGCGGTGAGTGCGGGACGATCTCGGGCGGGTGAATTAGTCAAATGAGTCGTGTGTCTGCGTGGTGAAGAAAAAGTTGCTGTAGTCGACGTCGTAAAGTCCGAAACAGTCTCCATACCAGCTACGTTTTCTTAGACTCGTAGTCCGCAAGCGAGGGCTCGGCAGAGAGTTCAGCCTGCACGCGGGAGCCCCGCGCCCGGATCCCAGGCAGGGACAGCATGGCATCTAGGAGGTTTATTATTAAGGTTATTAGGGTCACTATTGTTCTCATTACTTCTTTAACTGTAAAACCAAGCACACACTCTATAAATGTGAAAAAACATAAACTACAACTGGCCCACAGGCTGCTCATCCCGATGCCCACCATGATTCATCGAGGGATTTTCCTGCCTCCGCAGCATGCCATGTTTCTCTTTTAAGCCTGCATACTTGCGCTGTTTTTCTTTCTCTCTCTGCCCGCCTTTTTGCAGGAAAATGTTTTTCTCACTCCCAGAGCGAGCAACTTAAGCAAGGTCTGCCCTTCATTTTGTTTCCTCTGCGTTTTGATATACCTGCGCGCCGTAGGTTTGTTTACGTTGCCTGTTTGTTCATAATAATAAGGTTGTGTCTAAATGCTTCCCCAGCTGTGCGTGTTTCCCCGAGAATGCAAGAGGCTGTTTGTTGTCCTCCGAGGCCCGAGATAACGTGTTGGAGGATATGAGAGTGCGAGTTGCAAGAGATTGTGGAAGTGCACAGCAGCCCGAGATGATAGGCAGGGAGGCGCGCGCGCTGTGCAGGAAGACAGAGAGAGTGGCACGAGCTAGCTGCCGACTGCCTGAAACTACCTGCAAACTAGTCCTCAGAAAACCATCACAATTTCCAACTGACCTACTTTCAAAAGGTCGCTTGACAACCAGAAAAAAGAACATTAATGTGGGACATCTTTGCTGCACTCGGGCCACTGTAATTATACAATCGTTTTTCGCATAATTATGGTTTTTGCCACATTTGCCACCGAATCCGTCATCTGCTGCATAATCTGCAGGCCTTAACAAGAAAGAAAATGTAGTTCCTAGCTCAAACGGTTCAAAAGTACTAAAACGCAGCGGCACGCTGCAGCACAGTGACACAGTGGCATCACTAGGGGGGTGCGGACTGCACCACACGGGTGACACCATGAGTTACCGCACTGGGTGACACCAACCCTAGTGACGCCACTGTATTGAGCTTTTGGTGTGGGCTTTTCATTTTACTTTCATTTTGATTGTTTTATCGTTAAACTGCCGGATCCTGTCTTATGAACAGTATCAATGTGTGACGCCTCTTCCTTTGCGTTCTTAAGATACGATGTCGCATACAATAATTTTTCATAACTTGAGAGCTCTGTCACCTTTACATGCCAGACATGAACATTTTGCTTTATGACTTTCTTCTGTTTTAGAATAGGGCTCGTATTTATTTTCTCAACTAAAGTTAGAAGATATCCACTAAAATTAGAAGCAATATAAAGCGCTACGCCACATTTAAACTATCGTATATTAGAATCTATAATTCAAAGCTTGACTTTGACTAAGCTGTGTGTAAAATTCTCGTCACAAACTCTATGGCCATTGTTTTGTATTATCTTTCGGAATTCTCCTGGTGCTGTACGCCCTTTAGGAAAGGCTGCATATCAACATTTAGGCTGCACACTGCAGAATCACGATTTGGTAAACCAAAAGAATGTTACTTTATTTTTCCACTGCCTAAAATTTCGTGCACTTTAGTGCAATCTATTCTCACTATTTGTGTTGTAGCTGTCTTTGGCAAGCTTATGAGCTACATTATACTGAACCCCGATGTATTGCAGATTGCTTAATTGACCCCCGGTATGTCATGCAAACAGCTATGATTTCAGCTCGCTATTTGGCATACATGGAATGATGACCTGTACTGAAGGCAAGCAATACAGATTTGTATCATCACAGCTTTTTTTTTTAATCTTCATAGTTTCTGCTCCAAGTGTTTATCAGTAGCATCTTTTAGCTGTTTTTGAAGTAAGTGAAGTCAACACAGCGTTATTTAAGAAAAGCTGGTTTATTTCCACTTTTGACATCACCCACAGCATGCCGCGTTCATCTGGCTCGGAGGTCAAACTTTATCTTTCACTTGCCATTCGAAGCCTTCCCAGGAGCCGCTCTGTGTGCGAGTTTACATTAATTTACATCACTTACAGTATACATCTCAAGAGCTAAACAGTGTACAGTAACGCGCGGTGGAAGTGCAGAAGATGCCATGCCAACATTACTCCGGACCCAAAAACAATTTAAAATAAACTTTACATGTCTATTACTTAATACCTAATAAAGTCATCACACTTTCAGGAACTTTTCTGAATCGTGAACCACTCATATTTCCATTACCATTGTGACTAACGTCAGCATGAACACATCCTGAAGGCTACACTTGTTCACTACTCACACTTACAGAAATTGTGGCTGCATTCACATGTCATATGGCAGCCAATGCGCCCAATCTTGGTTATCCACGGAAAACTACTTATGTTGCATGATGTTGGCTTGTTCAAGTGTAACCTTCATTAGTTTTCTCTTGTTCCACTAACCTTTCCCTACAATAAATGCAGCGCCTTAGTTAACTTTGCTGACTTGTACTGGCATGAAAAACTTAGACTCCCCTTTCCTTACTTTGAGGGGTTTCATGATTAAAACCCAATCGCCAACTGACAAGTCCTTAACCACTTAAACCATAATTCATGGCAAATTTATTTGTCATCTGTTTCATGGCAAACGTAGAAGATACTTCTTCCATACTGTACATATCACTTTTGGCCACATTTTTCTTCTCACTCGACCATGAATGGAACAGAGATATGTGCACCTCACTGCCCCCTAATAGAAAACATGGAGTAACCCCCCATAGTGCAGTGTGGTGATGTATTATACTTCCACACCTTCAGTTCAATGAAATCACTTGCATCCAACCTTTAACCTTTAAGCAATGGCTGTCTGTATGCCTTCTTTCATGGTGTTATTGCCATGATCCACTAGAACATTCGAAGTGGGAGTATAGCGCAACTTTGAGATGAAATATGTCTTGCATAAGTATGAACTTACACAACCTTGTCTGTGACAATGAACCTGGAAGCGCCTTCTGTTAAAAATATTTTACTCCAACTCATTGGCCGTTTCCATATCCAGTGGGTCAACAAACTTCTATCCATTTGAGTAATAGTCAACATTTAGAATTAAATACCTCCTACCTGAGGGCAATACTGCATATGGTCCTGAAAAGTCTAAACCAGAGGCCTTCAACATTTTTTAGGCGTAAGAACCTGCACCTGACAAAAATATCTAGAACCTAGAACTTCTCTTTATTGACAACCATAAACGCCCCTCATGGCAAATAATTTTTACGATGGGGAAATATTAAATCGTGTTTAGCAAACCAAAGGTTTGTGGGTGACTGTGGTTTGGTGTCAGACGCTTACCTAACAGTTAAAAAAAAAATTCCCTAAAAATGCACAATGGTACTTTATTTCTCACAAACAAAACATAATTTGACACCACTTATTCAGATGGTAACACTTTTTAGGGCTCGGGCTCTGTGTACACTGCGCAGCAGTGTCGTGCAGCGACGAGAGTCCTATTCCAGGCGTTTTGAAAATGGACCTTGAAATTACACATAGCTGTGCGTGTGGATTTCCAAGCCCATTTTCATAGGCCTTCGCGTGAGGTCTCACCTGACAGCGCACATGCACGTTGCTGCAAGGGATGTTGCTTACAGTAAAGGGCTTGGAGCCCGACCATTGCTTATTATTTGTTTCCTTTTTTGGCAGTCTTATTTGCTGATTCCTAATTGCTCAGCGTGGATCTGGCATCACTTCCTTTTCAATGTGTGGAACACAGACCAAGCACAGATTGATTCATTTTAATTAGTTTCGGACCACTGCTTGTTATAACACTCCGTTCCCATTAAGCCGCAAAAATACTAATGCAGCATGCCTCCCTTTTATGCAGCATCCATATATAATAAAAAATTAAAATTACTCGTCACAATCTATAATTTCGGCAATTTTAAACAAAGAATTGAATGGCAAGTTTTTGTTGCACTCTTTATTTAATTAGTATTTATAAAACGTGTATTTATCTGTGGCCATATTTTGGGTATATAAAACATATGTAATTCTCACAGCAGTACTCATTGTGTTAACCTTAGTTGGACAACAGGCTTATTCATCCTTTTGAAATTTAAATTAATGTTGTCCAACACATACGGATGAAAGGCTAGAGTTCACATAACCGGATTTGAACCTGTGACTGTAAGATGAAACACAGGCCCATATTGTCGAGGCATTACTCCACTAAGCCAGTACACTTTACGGTTGAGGGTTGTAAAAATATAACAATATGCTTTGTTGTCAAAAGTTCCATATTTGAGCATAATTTATACAAAAAACCCAATGTGAAACTTTTATTTTTCATTATACAACACAATAGCAGATTATATTTTTATTTACTTTCATGTTTTGCCTTTTGTGCTCCTTATTACTTATTATTATTATTATTATTATTATTATTATTATTACGTAGCCCTCCACGTGTGAACACAGCTGTGAGGCTGCTAGTGGAATCTGTTGTTTTTATTCTGACTTTACTTGAAACTATCCCCAGATGATTATTTTAAAAGTGCCTGCCGTTATAAGGAATACCATCAATGACCAGTAATTGTTTACGGTAATATGCTCACATTTTGTTCCGTAAGTATGCAACGTTTAAAGTGATAGAGCTCTTCGGTTCTATCGTTTTAGCTCATCACTATCATTTCAGAAAGAACCAATCACTTGGGCCTTGGTTTTGCTCCTCGTCCCCCCCCCCCCCCATTTCTGTGTATGTGCTCTGTGTGTGTGTGCAAATGCAATAGGTCTCGCATTTGTGAGAGATTAAGCTATTGGCATTGTAAATGACAATGCCATTTATTTATCTGTTTTCAAAACCAAAATTTGTCACTTACAATGCCAATAGCTCTAACTTTTACAAAGGCGAAACCGTTGCATTGTAAATGCTTGTTAATCTAGCCACTGCTGCAGAGGAAAAGCCTCACGTCCGTGTCAATACTTGCAGGCTTAATCCTTTCAGAGAAACTGATTTTTCTCCACAGTTAGGGCTCGTTTCTGTTAGCCTGTACCTTTATTTGGTTGAATTTCTCGTCTCCTGTACCTATTGTTTGTGCTAAATAAGCAGCGCCATTGTAATGAAGCGGCAGGGAAGGTCTAAATTACGCAGTAGGGTTGACTAAATTATGCTGCCACAAAAATGAGAATTATGTAGCATAATGCAGCTCATTTTCGTTGACAGTATTACTTCATTATTTTGACATCCGTACACGTTAACACTCTATAAATGTTTCGCCTCATTAGTCTCAGATTAAGACCCAAATACAGCAATAGCAATTTAAAAGAGACCAGTCACTACTTGTGATGGGCTTTTCACTGTGTGCCAGGACATGTTACCCCCTTTTTAGTAACTTTTGATCTGTTTGAGCTAGTATAAACATTTTTTTGTTAAAATATGCCGTTTAGGCAGCATCTGTTGATTATTTGGCAAATTATATGGAAAACTCCTCAGCTGTAGAATCTCATAATTAGAGTTGCTCTGTATATAAAGCACGAGGGACCAGTCACCAGTGGGGGACCATATTTCATTTGCAACAATATAAAATGGCAAAAATTGAAGAAGCAAGTTCAATATAAAGCAGAAATTATCAAAATATGCATGTGTAGGTCTCACAATCATATTTTATTCACAACTGGGTGAAAATATACAATGTTCCTACCTGGGAATTTTATGCAACCGCTGTAGTGTTGCTTTTTTGTTGCCCAGTTACGTCAGCAGTAAAAAATAGCCCATAACAGATCTAAGGAAAAGTGACTCTTCCGCCTGTGTAAATATTTGTCCTATATAGACATAAAGGTTTGCATTTCTTTCCCTACATGATTTGCCAATGGGTGTTATTCATATGGGTCCTGTCTTTGTGCCTTCTTTATGCATGTGCCCATTTTCAAATATCCAAGTATCATCCCTTGGACCCTCAGGATGCTCAGCTTCTGAAATAAAGAAACTGATTGCACAAGTTGCTGCAACGTTAAAACCGTTTCCTTCACCAGGCTTCCCAATACTCGTATATCAGCATCCTAAAACAGAATTACAGGAATTCCCTGAAGATAACACACATTTCGGTAGGCACTGGAGGGCTGGGGACACTGGAAGGAGAGAGACAAGTGGCAGAGATCTTTACAAATCTCAGTGAGACAAACTTGCACATCCATTGCTGATCTGCATCCCTTCATGTTAGGGAAGCTTTCTCTGCTGGTGCCATGACTAACCAGTACTGTGCACAAGAGAACCCTGTACTGCTACTGCCAGTGTTGCATATGCTCCTTGTGTGGTAGAAGAATATAGGGATGTAGCAGTGAGTGCACAATAATATAATGACACCACACCTGCCCAGGAGTGTAAAAGGGGAGATTGATTTAACTGCCCATTACTTTCTCCTGTGTATTCGTACTTGTGGATACTGCTTCAGTGAACTAAACACCTCTGCTATGTGATTATTGCTGCCCCATAAACAATTCATAAGCTCTGCCAGGAAGTGGGTATTCCCCTCCACATGTTTAACAGAGCATGATCACGTGAGTATTTTTTACACTGTACAGCTATGAATTGTCCCTAGAATGAAGAACACCCTTTTGCCCTACAGGTTCATATTCCGGCACAGTCTATGCCAAATACGCTTCAAGAAATGTAGTCTTACCAGCCTGCACTCTGCTTTTAGGTACTATTTCTCTAAATTTGAAAATTTGTCACATGCATACTGGTTAATAATTGAGTGCAGTGCACACTGACACATCTGAACACATGCTGTACATCCATCCAGTACAATAGTTGAATTAAAAGGTGTGACCATGCACTGCATAATTGGACTTGCATTGAAAGTATATATTGCAAAGTATGTTGCACTGATTGCCGTGCAGGTTATCTCTGTGCAGACACACCTCAGTGATTTATGGAATAGGTGAGGCAAGCAGATATCTTCCCAGGACAAGTAGATTTCTGTAACATTTTGTCCATTGGCCAAGTAGATTTTTGTAAAATTTCCACACCCCTGTATGGGATGATGGATACAGAGATGTTGTTCCCAGATCCTGAGTGCATGAATGGAAAAATCTGCTGCCTTCTTTTTCATTTTTTACACTGAGCCTGCAGTCTAATGGCGTTGTGGACAACTAGAAATAATGACCTTGTTTTGCAAGATAGGTGTGGATGCTGGTCACAGTGGCTTTGTAAATGATGCAGCCGGTTTTGAAGATGGTACAGGATGGTAAGGTGAGCCAGTGCAGTCTTTACTGATAATGTTGAACACACACCATCATGGCCCTACCTGCAAGTGAAACAGCAAAGCAGCAGCTGCCAACAAGTATGTGTTCCAGGTCAAATTCACATCACTTTCTAAATTCCATAAAGACATTTCACTTGTGATGTGATTCCACAGAGCGTTCACAAATGTGAATCTTCCTAGCGTTAACCCCCTCACTGCTGGCAGGATTCCTCCGCTGTGCTAGGGGGCGGGGGATGGGGGCACGCACAGCGCCCCAGTGCTCATGACGAGCTCAGCTCATCATGAGCCATGGGGCTCCGGTGCTCATGACGAGCTCAGCTCGTCATGACCATGCCCGCTCCAATGGATCGCTCAGCACAGCAGGGGAATCAGCCCAGCATGCGAGCGTTCCATTTAACGGGCGCGGTCATGGCGAGCTGAACTCGTCATGAGCACAGGAGGGGTTAAATTCAACAGTCTCCTTCTGGGCTGCTCTGGTGTGCGTCATCTTCACACAAATTAGCGAAGCAAGGATAGGTCATCTAGGTTACAGGTGGGGTTATGGAATTTTAAAGCCAGAGAACAGAGAGGGGCAGCCATCTTTGCCTATCTCTTGGCACACCTGGAATAAGGTTACCCAGTCCTCAACCCCGACAAACCAATATCCCGGCCCTGCTTCCTGGTTGATTGCCTTCCGTAGAATGTGTGACCTGCAGACATAAGTACGTCCATTGATTCCGATTTGGTGAATTAAAATTTAGGATAGAGACTTTTTTTCAAATGTATAGGTTTTCTGGTCTTAAATGTCGACTTTATAAATCAGCTCCAATGTTCTTAGAATATAGATGTTTCTATATCACGTGTCTCAATTGGGCCCTGTTTGTTTACATTGGCTGTATTTATGTAGTTTGAAAAATTTAATTTAAATCTTTCCACCTATTGCAAGTTCATGCAGAGCGCTCCATACCATTTATTGAATTTAGAAGGTGTTTTCTAGAATAGTGAAGGAGGAAAGATGATGGAATGCAGTAATTGAAAGACAGGTTGAAAGATAGAAGACAGATCTACGGAAAAGAGAAGAGCTAAAAGCTAACGGTGACTGGATTGACAAAAGGACTGGTGGATGGTTGGATGGATAGATGGATGGATAGATAGTTGGATAGATGGATGGATAGAAGGACAAAGAGAGAGATGGATAACCGGGTGGGTTGAAATATGTAGATTGAAAAAGGCTGGATGAACCTCACTGAGTTATTCTTTAGTAATCGATCACTGTGATTTGGGAGAATTGTTCTACTGAAAGTTTTCACGCATAGCCACATATACCGGCAGATGCCTGGAGAGTGTCTGATGATGCACACAGATATTTATAGCTCAAAGAATAACGCTGACATTCTCCTCATCCCCAATCTTCTGCTTGGTCCTAATGAAGCTCAGCTTCCACTGACTTCATAGCAGACTTGGTAGCGGGAAATGTTTGATTGCTTTTAACTACTGCCATTAAATCCTACCTCACTTCATAATGTCTTACGGAATTACTCAGTCTCTGCACATCAAGGAGTCACTTTGCTCATTTATTCCTTATCATCTAAATTACAGGCTTGCCTGCTACATATGCTCTGCAGTAATCAAGCTCTCAGCACGCTAATGATGTCTCCCATCCAGTGTCTGCACAATGTTATTGGGTTAGAGGAGACATCTGATGCAGCTCTCTATCTAAGAGCTGCCTCACAGTATGGCTGGGGAAAGGGACCTGATGCAGTTACAAAGAAGAGAAGATGCCAGCAGACACCAGTCAGACAGAGCTCCTTGTCAAGTGCTGTTAGCCCTTTTGTGGGTCCATGCAAATCATCAAAGGCTTATTTACTGGTCCTTGAAGCAGGACCCATTACAGCATCACAAAGCAATCACCAGCTGAAATTAGCCATCAACGCAGAGCGAGATAATGGCTGCTGGTGAAAACTTGCCTTCCTTAATAGGTACAAATTGAGTTCTTCCCTTCAGTGCCCATCATCTGTGTGTTTTTGTTTAAATTGGGCCCTGGGAAAACAAAACAATTTAGTTAGCTAATGGTGTTGGTGCTGCTTCCTTAGCCCTGCAAATGTACAGGCTGGATAAAAACATTAGTATGCCAACTGGATGGTCGGTCTAAACTTATTCCATTGGAACATTGGGAAACTTCAGCAATGTTTTCATAAAGTTGTGTTTGATTAAATTGTAATATTAATTACTAATTTGAATATGATATGATATGATTCATAAATAGTCTGATTAGAATTTGTGGCTATGGTAAAATGCCCCAAAGGGTGGTGCCGGCTTGGCTTTTACTTCCAGGTGAAGGAGTGCAGCTGCAGGTCACCTGGGAAAAAACATGACTTGGCATCTCAGGCACAAAGGGTCATGACCTTCTTATTTGTATTTGCAGTGGTCAATTTGGTTAACTGGTGAATGTAATGATCTTACACTAGTGCAGATGGCAGATGTTGGTGATCTGTAATGGGTCCAGTGTGAATCCCCTCTGTTTATTCTATCTCCCCATCATTTGTAGGATGATCATGGATTACTTTCTTCAATAGTTATAGCATATTGATTCACTCTTTGGACACTTGCTAAAAGATTAAACAAAACATAAAAGACTTTAAAAATGATACTGATATCTCACTTTACACTGAATAGAGCTACCCTCCTGGAACGAGGAAAGGACATAATGCTGCCACCACATTGAACACTAGGGCAGATTTACAAAAATATTGTGCAACACAACACAGCACCAAAAGTTGCACAGATCTTAGCCTTGATTGTAAAGAATTATCTACTCCTGCTGTCTTCCCCTGCACTGGCACTTTTAAATCCTACCTAGTGCCACGCACACCTTTGCACCATAGTTCAAATGGGGGTGTGGTGTCTAGCGTGGGTTATGTACTGTGATGTTACCCTTCCAGTACAAGTCCTATGCCTAGACATGTTTTAATGTGAAAAGAACAGGAGTACAACCCATCAACCGCGTTGGGATTGGGGTAAGAATATGTGTTTGAACAAACAGTATCCCAACAGGTATCATTCACTTAGACAATTGCAAAGATATGTAAAAACATTATCATTGATAGACAAAAGAGACTCAGTATATCCGTTTTTATGTGCCAGTGGCATATAAAATGAACAAACAGATTAGACAGGACAGTACTATCAGCACTGGAAGTTAAAATTACACAACCCAAGTTGTACTTGGTGCAAACATGGTGCAAGTGATGTGCACAACAGCGACGCAAGTGACAAATGTGCTCAGCGTGAACGGCGCAAGAAAAACAAGTGTACAGTATTTACAGTGATACAGTGTGACTAGATCCTAAATAGGAACACATTGTTTTGGTATTTGAAGGTGGTCACATTGTAGGTGGTGACTTTTGAATGGACTGGGGAGTCGACGACGTTTCGATCCAATCAAGTTTGGGTCATCCTCAGGACAGGGTTGTAGAATGGAACAGTGCTGTAGAGAGGACAAGTGGGAGTAGAGTTAAAGGGAGATAGGTGCCGAGTATGGACATCAGAAAGCTCTAACTATATCTTCCTGGAGGGAGGGAACAGAATGCAAAAGGGTTCTAAGATTATTGAGGCTAACCGGGTCCAAGTTGTTTTTTAATCACTCTAGATGTATGGTTCAAAGAGAACCAGAGAGATATGGCCCCTCGAATGGGTAGTGGAAGCCGGGATAAAATGCTGAACCCTCTGGATAGGGAGCATGTGATATCTGTGGTCCACGAGGTATACGCCAGCGTATCTCAGTAATGTACAGAGCTCAATGGCAGCCTGAAAGTGTATCAGGCTCGCAGTGCAGCGCTGGGGGCTGTACGGGTTGACACCACGTGTCTGCGCAGTGGGCCGTATATCGTATCAGTGGCGGTATGAAAGTGTATCTGGCTCGCAGTGAGGCGCTGGGGGCTGCACGAGTTGACACCACGTGTCTTCGTACCGGACGGGAAGGACAAGGAAGGGGGGGAAGGGAAAGACCTTTAACGCCGTCGCTGTGAACAGCGTGCATACTAACTGGGGGATCGCGGCATATGCAGGGCATTAGCCTTTAAGTTACCTGTCAGATGTAAAGCGGTGTTCCAGGGTGTCACCTTGCATCGGTTTAGATGAGGACAACAGTTCGGCTGGTGCAGCATCTTTATCCCCACTTTCAAGGGTCTAGGACTGGGGTCACCCTCTTGGGGGTCAGGAGGACTCGCTGAAGGCAGAATCCACGTGCAGGGTATTGAGGCTTAATGAGTCCCTGCAGCTCAGAACAGGAGGCTAGCTAGCTAGTCCTTGGGATCACTCTAAAGGTCCTGGGTTCAAGGGGCTGTTCCAGTCCTTCTTCTTCAGGCAGCAGAGCAGCAGAGCAGTCCTTCTTCTGAGTCTTCCACCGGTCTAGAAGTGATCTGAGCAGTAGGGTCTGAGAGTCCAATATTATGCAGGGTGCAAGCTTTTAAGAGAAACTTCTAAAGTTTCCTCCACAGATGTTTCTGGAATTTCCTTACTCACTGCCCTGGACCCAGATTGTCTGGGGTTGCAATAGACTTGTATGAAATTCTTTGTGAGTGTGCTGAGTAGCCCCTTTCAGGTGCAAGTGTGGTAGGTAACAGCTCCACACCCACATCCTACTAAAGATGGTCTATCCTGCCAACACCTAGTCCTCCTTTGTGATACTGTCTGGTAGGAATAGGCAAAAGCCAACTGCTAACTACACCCAGTCATGTGACTCAAAAACAGGCTGCAGGCACCAAATAGGACAAGAAAAGTATTCGGAGTTTCTAAAAGTAGTATTTTCAGAATGGAGACTTAAAATCTGACTTTGCCATTAAAGAGGGTTTTAAATTACAATTCTTTTGAGACCACACGCGACATTCTTCTTAGCTCTTAATTAAAAAGTTCTCACTTTTTAAATGCAATAAGGTAATGTTATCCTGTGGGAGAGATAGTGAAAATGGATTTAGGGTGTTTTCACTACTAGGACATGTAAAACTTAAAAATATATGTCCTACCTTTTTAATACACTGCACCCTGTCCTGTGAGATGTTTAGCACCTACCCTAGGGGTGACTTATTTTTATTAAAAAGGATGTTTAGCACCTACCCTAGGGATGACTTATTTTTATTAAAAATGAGTTCTTACTCCTGGCAAAAGGTGTATTTTGCCATTTTGAATTGGCAGTTATCAACTGCAAATACAACCTGCAATGCATACATGTTTAAAGCGCTACTTCAGTTAGTTCAGTTAATCTTTATTTCGATGATTAACAATCATCATAAAAATACATAATACAAATCCACAGTCAACAAATTACATTGTATTTCTGAACTTTACAATATTAAAATTTAAGATTTTAAAATTATTATTGATATTAGTTAAAAAGGGAAGCACATTTAATTCATTTCATCCTACATCAACCCCTAGTGTTTCGTAATTTGACAGCAGTTTTTAAAAAACTCATGATAGAACACAGAGTACGCATGTCAGTTGCTCTTTGCAAAAATGATAAGGCAGATTTAGCATGGTAAATTTTTGACTCCTTTAAAATGTTCACAAGAAATCTACGGCGCGGGATTCTATAAAAGGAACATAGTAATACAAAATGAAGGGTGTGCTGCGGAGACCTATTGTCGCAGCCGCAGGCACCCTTCTGCTCAATTGTTAAGGTAAAACCAGACGGGTAAGCTAAAATGTTTGGTAACAAATTGAGCCTAAAACGACACATTGAAAACCTCTCTTGTTGGCTATGCATTAAAAAGAGATATGGTTCCATACCCATTTCGTTACTCACAAGAGAGTGCGCTACTACAGATGTTTTAGTAGAGTCAAGTTGTTTCCTACTACAATCATATTTGTCCAGTAGCTGCTTGTGGATACAATGTTTACAAGAGGTGTCAATCATTGCCGGGTCAGTGAATAATATTTGATGGTCTATACACTCTAAGGTTTCTTTAATGTATTTAAGCCATGGGATTTGTAAGCACCTATCTCTCAGGAGGCAATTTTTAATTATTTGTCTAGTGAGTTCGGCATTTGGATTTACCCAAATTCGAAGCCAGGTCAGGATTGGTCTTACTTTAATCAGGTCAGAAATATACGGGGTACCAAGCTCCTTATGTGTGATTGCTGCCGGGGTGCTCTGTGGTAACTTCAGCAATTTCTTTAGGAATTTGTCTTCCTCTGCTTCTATCTGGTGTGCATCCCTAAAGCCCCACACCTCTGCCCCGTACATGGCTTTGGTAGTACTGACCTCTCTGTACAACGTCATTACTTGTTCAGGAGACCAACGACCCAACCTGCGCGCGAACTTTAAGATGGCACCATTTGCTGAGACAAGTTTCCTGCACCTTTCCTCCATCAGTGGGGCAAACCTGATATTTTCGTCAAACAGGAGACCCAGATATGAGAAAGTATTTACAGTGTCCAAGGCATGTGTTCCTATTTTGAACACAAATCTCTTGGACAGTTTTTTCCCTGCCACCATGACAAATGACTTGGTCAGGTTTACCGAGAGGTCTAGATTCTCCATGAACCTAACAAAGCCACTAATTAGCTGCTGCAGGCTCACTGCTGTTCGTGCGAGCAGGACCGCGTCATCCGCGTACAAAAGTACCGGTATGTGACGCGATCCTACTCTTGGGCAATCAGTCCCCAATGTCGTCAGTGAGCTTTCCAAGTCATTTATGTAAAGGGAGAATAGGAAGGGGGCCAGGATACACCCCTGCCTCACCCCGCCAGTGCACGGGAAGGGATCAGTGCTACTTAAATAGGTGACACAATACTTGCTGCAGGCCCATTAGTAGTATTGAGTTTGCAGGCCCTGGGTACATGTAGTACCACTTTACTAGGATCTTACAAATACATTGAATGTGCCAATTGGGAGTAAGCCAATTTCACAATGTATAAAGGAGAGAGCCCAAGCACTTTAGAGCTAGTTAGCAGTAGTAACGTGCGCAGAGTCCTAAAGCCAACAAAAACAAATTCACCACACAAAAGAAGTGAAAGCAAAATGTTTGAGGGAAGACCACCCGAAGGCTGTCAGGTCTAACAATCACCATGCTGGCGGCTTGTTGACTTTGAAATTGTCTGCAACTGAGACTGAAACAACAAATGCCCCATGTCATTAACTCACTGTTCTTTTCCCCTTCCTCCCTATGTTTACCTTATTCACAAGCTGATGGAGAAATCCCATCTTATTCAGAGGCATCACCACTAGTGCTTTCTTCACTCCAATATGAACTCTGTGGAAACCTCCTTTCTCCTCTGTTTGCCATCTACAGCCTCTAGAATGAAGGAATTTTCCTCAGTGGTATACGCTACCAGATGCTTTCTCTATGTGTATTAATTGAGCTTGCTGTATTCATTTTTCATGAGTACATTTCCTTCTGCTAATACCCTCCCATTTTAAACTACTCTATAAGGATTTATTTATTTTTCTCATTTTCCAGCACTCTCTTCCTTGCAAAATAACAATTTGAATCATCAATATTTTTAAACTGCCTTAAGTAAATGATTTGTTTACTGGAGCTGGATCCTTCCCTTCTTCCCTACAAAACTCATGTTTCTAACTCACTGCCTCAATGACAGCATCATTTTACCGATAGTATCCCCTTCGTGAGGTGACATAAGATCCTTGATTTTCCCACTCTTACTCACATTTCTAAGACTACACTATCTCAGCATGCCAAAGCTCTTGTACTGATTATGTGCCTGAACACCCATATTCTACATCAATTACCTTGTTTCTAGCTTTTATCTTAAATCCTTCAATAATGCAGTTGTCTTTCTATTGCTAAAATGTACTGCTGACTCCCCCTCTCTATCAAAATAACAACCAGTCTCCCAACTTCCATTTTTTTCCAAAGCTCTTGTGTTCAATAGATTCAGTATTCCTCTTTGTCAAACCTCGTACACCTAATATTTGGATTTCGAAAGCCACATGAACAAGTCATGCTGGTCAAACAGTCTTCTTGAATGCCCAGTACTGCTAAGGCGGAGGAGCGACGCCCCACATCAGAAAAAGGAAAAATAAAATAATAATCCAACGTTATTATCATTTTATTTTTCCACTGAGGGAGGTTTACAGGGCGTGGTGGTGCTGGGCTGTCATCAGAGCCAGCAGGGGAGGAGTGGTTGGAGCACTTAGCTGTGCATGACGATTTGGCCGGCCGTCCTGGATCCACCAAACAGTCATGCACACTTTGCATGTAATGCACAGACAGGTGAGGAACATGCGCAGGCTCATAGTCTCCATCTAAGCACCGAACCACGGCATTCAGACCAATGACCACACTGCTGTCATAGTGACAGCAGCATCGTGATTGGCTTAGGGAAGCCTGTGTGTGCTTCCTGCTGCAACAGAAGAGGATGGAGGCGAGGCAGCAGCCGGAAGCTAGTTAAGTCAATTTATGTTTTTGTCCTTTCACCCTCACCCCGGCCCATTTTATTGATTTTCTAGACCCTCCTTTGACCCCCCGGTACTTTTCACTGGCAGCCACTAGTAAGACCATCATCTGTTTGCCTGACAGTGGAACATTCTCCACAGAACCTCTTGAACCTACCACACTTGTAGTTGTGAGACAAGAACCGCCAGATTGAGGTATTGTCTAAGGGTTTGCTTTCCTTCCCATCTCTGGTCTGCAATCAAATGCTTTTTCAAGCATCACACTACTGAATTCTTGCATTTGTCAACCTTGCGTGCCCCTTTCCCTTTGTTTGAGATTTGAGCTCCCTGATCTGCCTTTTGCAAACTACACACCACTGAAACAGCATTGTTGCACGCCTCCAATGTTCTCGCCAGTTGACACCACAGTCACCCTTCCTTCATTCTCATCCTGTTCGACCTCTCAGCTGTGTTTGGTATGATGTCCCACACTACTTGAGACTATTGGCTCCCTAGCTATAGCAAAAAGGCACTAGACCAGATTAGCTCCTATCTTTTTAACCATTTTTATCAGTTTCATGGGCCTCTCCCTTTCACAGCCATCCCCTCTGCCTGTTATTATCACTCCGGGATATGTCCAGGGCCCTTTACATCACCTCTTTTGGCAGCATCATCCCTCCTTTAGTTTCTCATATTATGCTCATGATGATGACACTCTGATCTGTTTCTCGACTCGGAAAAGACTGAAATCATCTATCTCCCCACCTTATCCACCTCAAAGACCTGCTATCCCCCCATTGGATTCCATCCTGGTGCCTTGTTGGAACAAATATTGGAAACTAGGGCATCTCTTTTGCATTATGCAGCTGGAATTTTTTATTGCATCGTCTACAACAGCTGCCTGATGACAACTGTGAGTATAAAGACAACCCACAAACACCAGCCCTGAGAGACAAACAAATCCCAATTAGTATTCAGGTGATTCGCAAAGTAAACAAGTGCAACTGCAGGCTGATAAGTCTCATTCAATATATGTTTTCTCCCCTCATCTCTCTGTCAAGCACTGGCCACATTAGAAGCTTCTGACCATAGTTTTAACCCCTCCCCTGCTGGTGACGGAACCACTCCATCATCAGCCGCGGTCGCGCTGTGCTGATGACGGAGCGGTTCCGTCACGGCCCGCTCGGCACGCCTGCGCGGCGTGGATTCCGTCAACAGCATGGGTGCGCCGCGCGGCCCCCCCCGCCCCCTTAGCACTGCGGCGGAATAGCCGCCGCAGTGAAGGGGTTAAAGACCATCCAAACACAATACCATCACTACGTTTTGAATTACGATCCTAAAACCACATTGCACCTTATCGAAGTTCATATCCTTCCAGTTAAATACTCCCTTCATTGGAACATCATCTCAACCCTTTTCTCTTGGATTTAAAAATAGGTCTAATTGGCCATTTGCGAGAAGCAGATGTTCCCAACCCTTAATAAGTAGCCATTTGTCTACGTGGACAGTAGGCCTTCACTGACCCTTTCCTTAAAATCAGTCCCCACAAAAAGACATATGGGGCCATATTATCAAGCAAGGGCGATACATTATCGCCGCTTTTATAGGCAGGAAACAAACGCTAAAGCGGCAATAATGGCCTTGATAATATTCCCTTGTGAATTCCCACAAAAGCCCAGTTTAATAACAGAGCCTGGGCTTCGATGGGAATTCACAAGGGCATATTATCAAGGCCATTATCGCCGCTTTAGCTTCAGTTTCCTACCGATAAAAGCGGCGATAATGTATCGCCCTTGCTTGATAATATGGCACCTGGTTTTCTTAAATTTTCGCCATCTCTGACATACAAGAGGTCTACTCATGCAAAATAGTGGGTGTCCCTTTGTCTTTAATGATAAACAATGTAATCTTTTTCTCCATTTTTTTTACTTTTTTATGTCTTTGTACTGGAAAATATTCATACATTGTATTATGTGTATTCAACTTTGCTTTTATTTTCAGCTGCCTCCCTGTTACCTTAAGTATTGTAAAATATTAATACGTTTATCAAAAAGTATACATTTCTGTACATAGGAAAAATATCCTAAAAAGATTCAAGGGGGATGTGTCTTGTCACACTTAGGATCGGCTTGTAAAGAAGTTGAGTAAGCGTAGCTAAAGCACATACCAAAGTTCCTAGTCACTCCCACCCCCACCCTGTTGAATGATTTGTTTCACAAACATCCAATATTCCTGCCAAAATCATGCATTCAGTCCACAGAAGTCCCCTTCTGCCAAATTTGTTACAAATGCCAAATCAATCAACCTGACTTTTAACTATTGTAAACGTTGGCCAAGTGGCTGACCTCAGAATGGTTTCTAAGATATGTGTGACCCGTACCATCCTAAATTATGTGCAGCATTCTGTACATAACATCTCCACCTCCTGACCTAGACAATACCAACCATGGGGATGATGACACTTCTTCCCTCTGTGGTCAAGAACGTGTGAGAGCTTGCCATTGGTCAAGTCCCCTCCAAAGAAGTAATCACAAGTCTGCATGCATGTGTGCATACATAGACACCACAAGAAGAGCTGTGGTCCAAGCATACTGGTCCTCAGGCTGCTAACCTCAAACTTTACAATCATGGGCCTAGCTTGGTCAGTGAGATTGGGGGTGTGTGGTTGGAGGGCTGAGATGACTAAGATTCGGGATGGACTGTTTTAATTATCCAGTCTCGGTACTGATTTGCAATAGGTGGACCTCAGTATAAAGTGGCATAGTGGATAAAAAACGATGGGTTGGAATGCTACCCTGAGCAACTGCCACTGGTTAGACAATTTCAAGCATTTATCCCATCACCTTTTGAATGTTTTGTTGCCAGTAGAGTGCCTGGAAGCCTGGAAACCTGAGAGAGGCACAACTTTCCAAGCCTAATACTACCAATGCTTGTGAATTCCAAAAGGTGGTAAATTTGCACTCATTTAAGGAGTACTTCTATAGGTGCAAATGTACTACTTTTTTGTTAAACTGGTTACAAAGTATATTTAAGATCTGATGCAAAACAATTACCAAGTTTACAATCAGGGGCGTACAATGAGAAAAACTGACCAGACATAGCAGATCAAACTCAGGGCCCCTAGACCCAACTACTAAATCAAAAATGCATTTGAAGAGTGTCACACCTCAAACACATCCAGTGAAGTTACATCCCTGACCATCCCACATGGGCCTGGTAGTTTTCCCAAGGAACTCATGACTGCAGTCACGTACAACACAACGGACTAGAGTCACTTCCCTGGGATCACTTATTTAAATGTATTTTCACTGCACACATTCTTCTTCATCTCTGCTACAAAAAGCCTTGATGGTAGAGTTGGCAAATCTTTGCATGAGGGCTCCTTGTTTCTAGTCATCGCCTTTTGAAAATCATTTATCAGGTGACTGGCGTCCACAGGTACTAAGCCCAAGTTGCAAATAGAGGGTTGCAGGCAAATTAATAGGGCGGTCTTGCTTGGCTCTTAGAATCTGTGCGCCAGCCGAGCCATGAAAATGTTCGGCATGTATAGCATGCAAAACACAAAATGTAAAATATTGATACAATCTCTTCGAAAAAAATTGAAAAGTGCTTTTGTTAACATGTAAAAGCATTTCACCTTCGTACATCAGATTACATCATTGCGTAGACAGTCTTTTATTAAAAGTGATAGTTTTTAGAAACATTTATGACCTTCCCCCCCTCCAATGACAATTCCACTGGTGAACTAAAAAGCAAGTCACTAGTCATGTAAACCCTAAACATGGCCTACATTCATATTACAGATGGAGCAGCATTACAGTCTATTAAGCTAAACATACAAAGTCCTTGTACAGCTCACATCCTAAACTGAAGTGCCCTCATAAGTGGTAATGAGGACAAAGGAGGCGTAGGATCACACAATCTGAAGGCATATGGAAGCCAGTTTTGATTCCAGGTCATCTGGGTTCACTTGTTTAAAATTCAGCCATCAGATGGGTATCTCTGTTTCTCTTTTGTTTACATCAAAGGTCACTGTTTTGTCTTTCTTTCTTAGCTCACACTGAGAAAAAAATGAACCAATGATAGCAGACCCGATTCAGGGCCCCCAGACCCAAACACTATACCAAGAATGCATTTATTTGGGGGTTCTAAGCCCCAAACACCCCGCTGAAGCTATGTCCCTGTTTATGAGAACAGAACAAATCTAGCATCACATCTAACTAAAAAGCACTGTCCCCAGGAAAGAGTTCAAATCAAAATTGAAAAAACATTTCAGTACAAAAAAAGTCATATCAACAAAAATGGCTTAAATAGAACTCCTGTATGAATGCATTGTATAGTTAAAATCACTTCAGACAGAAATGGAAAGATCAATGAACAGAGAACATCATTTGCTCATATCCGAACTGCAGTGAATTGTTGTCATCCTAATGATCAAAAATAGTAAATCAATAAAGAAACCATTAATTGTATTCCGCTCATAATACATCAGTGTGAGAAAAATGCTACATTTCTTGCTGAAGGTGCAGTACAGAAGATTGTGTATTCTCATGCAATTCTGGCATTAATAGTTCCAGAGTTCTAGCTTCTAAATTAAGAATATTTCACATTTGCCCTGAAATTTTGATGTTTCAGAAGTAATTGTAATCCATAGGTTTGATCTCGGGCTCTTGAATATAGTTTAAAATATTTGGCTTCCCAGAAGTAAAAAATCATTAACCACAAGCTGATTGGCTATAACCTTTCAGGCCTAGATGAGGCACTGATGCAGCCCTGCAGGCGTCAGACATTGTAGGTCGCATTGTTGACGATGCGGGTGCTTAAATCCTGGTAACTCTTGACTTTTGAGCAGCTGTTGATATCCTTGACCCTGGAACATCTCCCCCATCTATTTCTCTCAGATGCATCTGAGCAGGAAGTTCATTCTATCCCTCACTCTGATTAATGCATGTTGGTACTCCTGGAGGTTCTGGGAGCATCTCTTTTCACCTGAACATTGTCTCTAATCTAGTTCCCCATTCATTGAGGTTATTCATCTCTTGAGAACTGCCTGCACAGAATTTAGAACTGGCAATCCACCTTTTACATAAACTTTAAAATGAGTTCCTTCATTTCTCTAATAATAATCCTGTCTTCCCTGCTTGGACCTGCCTTGCCCAATTAGTCAAACTTATCATTGCCATAAAAATTATGAGTGATAAAACTTCTTCTTGTGCCTAATGGGATAATAGCTGCCAAATGCTTTCACCCCTAGACCCTCACCCTGCTTGCCGGTAATCTTACAAGAGTGTAATATAAATTAGAAGAATTTGTATGCGTTTCAGTCTAACTCTTGCTGGCATAAAAAAAAAAATCCAAGGTTTTGAATGTACATTTAATTTCCTATTCGTAGGAATCTAAATTAATTTTTTAGCACTATGTTTAGGATAATTTCTGTCAGGAACATTACAATGAACTTTCTATGTTTTCTATAATTGTTACGCATCGGAATTTAACATATTTAGTCATCAGGATAGTGTGCATATTAAATCCAGTTCTGAGTTTTTGTTCTATTATTCTTCTCATCTGAAGATTTTAAAATAAAACTGACCTTTGGATTTCATATTGCATTCCTTTCTCTAAAAAGGACAGAACAGTTCTGGCGTTAGACACATCGAGAACATTTTTAACATTTTGTAACCATCAATGATTTTGTCACTGAGACTATCTCTGCAATATTAGCATAGCTCTTAAGTGCTGTTTATTAAGCAAATGTGCATGTGAAATTTGAAAAATCCTTGCCAGTGCTAACTCAGTGGTACAGTGCTTGTGTTCTCCCTCAAAACGTGTTAGAATTCGCCCACATTTAATTTACTTGTAGGTTCTAAGTATATGGTTCTACATATACTCAGGGCCTGTAAATTAAATGCTAGTATTGGGCCTGCAGCACACATTGTGGCATCCACTAAAATAGCACTTTAAATTTAAAACTTATCTCAGGCCTACAGCTGCAGCTTTTAGTGCAGTTTTAAACTACCATTTTGACCTGGCAAAACAAATCTTTTTCCAGGCCTAAATATTCCTTTTGAATACTTAAAAGTCACCCCTGAAGTAGGCTCAAACACCCCCTGGGGCAATGTGCAAGTAGTACATGTGTACTTACGTTTTACATGTCCTGGCATTAAAAAGCTTCTAAATTTGTTTTCCACTGTGGTAAGGCCTATCTCTCCATTGACTAACACTGGGATCCTAATTACATTTAATACGTACTAGCTTTGGAATGGGAGCAGGCAGGGATATGCTGTTTAGACTCAATGAATTGCAATTTAATTTAATGGTAAAGTCGGATTTTAAGTCACAATTCTGATAATGCCACTTTTCAAACGTTTGAATATTATTTTCCCCATTTTTGCCCTCTGTCATTATCCTGGGCCACAATACAGCAAATGGCTATGCTGTTAGGGTTTGTGCATTCCTCTCAAACAGCGAAACAAAGGGGAATGAGTGTGGGCAGGATGGGGGTGGAGCTGTATCCTCCTCACTTACAATTCAAAGACCTTGCCTGCACCACAGACAAAGGAATATGAAACCAGCATTTTCTCATGCCCGACAATTTGGAGCCTTGACAGGGGAAGGGAAGGCCTTTCTACAAACAAGAGAGAGGTTTAGACAGAGTGTCCCTCCATTCACAAATGCTAGCACCAAAATTAAATACTGAACCCACAGAACCACTCTTCAGGCCCCTTCTGGACCTGTGGAAGGTTCAGAAGAAGTACTGCTCTGCTGCACTGCTGCTAGAAGGACTTCCATGCTGCAGTGCTGCTGATAGGTCTGCCCTGACGCTCTGCTGTCTGAGGAAGGAGGACTGCACCTGCTCCTTGAACCCAGTGACTACAAGGGCTAGCTGGCTACCCTCCTGTGTGAGCTACAGGGACACAACAAGCTTTAGAGACCTTTACCCTGCTGCTAGCCTCTACTGGAGTGAGTCGCCTAACCCCCCAAGTGGTGCCCTTAAGGTCCTGGACAATTTGAAGTGTTGTTGGTGGTACTGCTAGTGCCTAATCCTAAACGCTGGGACTTAGATAATTTTCCAAGTAAAACTGCCTGGAGAACCAACTGACCAAGGTGCATCGTCGGTCTACCTGACTTTGCGATCGCTCTCGCTGTGTTCTTCTCTGCAGCAACAAATCCTCCTTGGTGGGACCGCCCGGCAGCCGTGTCTGACATCATGGAGCTATCTTCGGATACACTCTGCAGCCTCATTCCGCTGAGTGAACCTGAGTGCCAGAAAAACTTCTAAGTCCAAAGGTAAAAATATTTATTGTGTTGATGGCGACCAGCTCCAAATTGATGCCGACCACCTCCTCGACCTGGAAATCTGCTTCTCCCACTGAGAGCATTTTTCCATCTTCATCAATGGCTTTACTGAGACCATTGACGATGTGTCCTCTAATTTTAGGCACTATTTTTCCCCCAAAACTTTAGAAATTTCTCTTTATTTATTCAAATTTTCTCAATATTTCTAAATTGCTGTGGGATTTTTCATGTGTTGTGTTTTCACTTTATTACTGTTTGAAGTACTGCATACCTACTTTACACAGTGCCTCTACTTTAAGCCTGGCTGCTTTTGTGCCAAGCTACCAGAGGGTTAAGCACAGCTTAATTTAATGAGTTTTTATGGTCCTCTCTGACAAGGATTGTGTTTATTTGAGTGGGACTTCCACCCCTCTCAACTAATAACCCAATTTCTTACAGCAGTTATATCTTTTTGTTTTCTCTTAAAGTTCTCTGACTTTTGACTTCAATAGTGAGTTAGGTCTAGTGTATATAGTGATTAAATTAATATATTGACAAGCAAGATAAAGAATTATTTTTGCCATTCTTGACTATAAGTATAAGCTTATACTAAAAGTATAAGCCATAGTTGGGTAACAATTTTGATATTAACAGCTTAATCATATGTTGAACTTTTATACCTTTCTTACCATGCATCTGGAAGTATAGAAGAGGTCAGTCGCTACATTGTCTAAATAATAATTGTTTTTTGTTTTCATTTTTCCTTATTTATAAAACAATTGTTTTACCCTCAAGTGAATGTGTAATTAACATAACATGTATTTGTAAAACACATGTTCGCCCAACTCATTGGTACTTTTTTTATCGACTTCAGAAGGATGAAAGGATGAGTGGAACCACCAGGACTTGAACCTTTGTACATAAAGTCAAACAAATGTCCTTTCAGGGGGGACAATAATCCATTAAGCCAAAAGACAAAGATTGGCTGAACTTAAAAATGTCGGAGTGACAGCATTTTGACCCCTTGCCTTTAAATACTCCTGCTGAATATGCATTTGTACAATGCTCAGCTTTCTTTTAGATAGGTTCAGACTTTGTAATTACCCACATATACATATATAAATACAAATATTTGCATACACTCCTTTAAGTCAAGACATTCTTTCTGTTGAGCTGTGGTTTGATGTACAAACCTGCTCTGTGAGTGTATGTGACTGTACTGAGAACGCCAGCATCAACAACAAAATGTATGCATCCACTACATCACCTGCCACTAGATCGCTGGATAAGTATATATTTACTATTTTCAACTCCACATCTGCATACCTGGTCTTACCATGTAGTGTAGTGTTTAGGGTGATGTAGTAGTTGCAACATTTTTATCATGTCTGCTCTGTTTGTTTTATGCATTGCAAAATGGAAGTAGGCTGTATAGCAGGGGTCTCCAACCTTTTCTGTAACAAGAGCTGCTCCTGATTAACAAAAATAGTCCTGAGCTACTCCGACCATTGTTTAAATAGAGACCACATCTACTACAATCACAGTAGTGATCAAGCCTTACAGGAGTACTAGGAGTGGCCACCCAGATGTATGTCATAATATCGAATATAAAGTATTGTGTCATACAAAATTATCTTATTCACAATATTGACATATATAATGTAATGAAAGTATGTATGTGTAAGTAAGAATAGATATACTATTCTGAACTTCACTTACATATAACTTGAAGATGTATACATGTATACATCTTCCAGATATATATATGTGGAGGTAAGAAAGTAAATTAAATTATAATTCCTTATACTTACCTTCATGATATTGTGGTTGACGATATTCTGGATACAGTATTTTTGATGGATATTTAAAGCGCGAAATTGTAGAATACCAACCACTTCAAAGCATCAGACAGGGTTACTAATAGCAATGTTAGGAGAAGCAATATAACAAGTCTCCACATGACTAATACCTAATGAAATCACAGTACAGAAAATACATTCCCACTGGCACAAAGAAAATTCTAACAGCTATAAGGTACCTCAACTCGGTTTGAACTATCATTTAGAGAGCAGCTCTAAATATTATTTGGCTTTTTAATCTTTTTTTTCAAACAATCAGCATATCAGTTTCCCAAAATGTTTTTCTATCAAATATGCACATTCCATGTTAGGTTAATGTACTTTGAAAATCTTCACTGTTTCTGAAGAAAAGACAGAAAAAAATCAGTTTTTGTGCATACGGACAAGTGTAGTGCTGCCATCTTTAAAACAGCTCGACCCTCTGAATTAGAAACTGCTGGGCTGCTCTACAGGGAGCTACTTCCAGTTTACTGGCAAGCTATCAGTAGCTCGTGAGCAGTGCTTAATTTGAGCCGGTGGTTTCCGGTACTCAGCACATGTACTTAACTGTCAACACCAGGGCTTGTGACAGTCTGCCACAAGGTGGCAATGTCTGACTAATTTAGAGAGGATCACAACAAATGTCAAATAATAATTCAATATACATTTCAAATGATTATTACCTGCCACACAAGCCATTCTTATAGCTTTGGGGGCCTGTAATAGGCCAAATTGTCACACTTGTAGGAGTGCGATGGTTAGTAATTGTGTTGTAACCATCATTGGACGCATGGTTGGGCAATCTCTCGTGGAAGCTACAGTGGTCTCCTGTCGAAAGCCCTGGAATCTTTAGAAGTGTAGAATCAGCAGCTCCTTGAAGGTATTTGAGCTGTTTTACGCAGCACTTCACCAGCATGCATGCACGCGAGGAGGGAGAAAGAAAAGGGAGTGAGCATGAAAGGGGTAAAGAAGGATATGGCCCAAGAATGGCCATAGGTAGTTACATTCGAGTTGCAGATCCTTAGTTGTAATCCTTGTGAAAGAGGTCAGTGGATTAATATATTAACTTCAGAGGCCTATGTGTAGCCTGCAGGTCTCAGGTTCTAGTCCCAGCAAGAGAGCTGTGGTTGAATGCACATAGTGCAGAGACCTCTGTATTCTGCAAATCACAGATTCCAATTCATTTGACAAAGGTCAGAGGTGTAATGCGCCTTCTGCAAAGTTGTGTAAATCAATAGTAACTGGTTCCAACCTTGGAAAAATAGATCGGTGGATTAATGAACCTATTGTAGTGACCTCTTTGTAAAATGTAAAACACATATTCCAATCCTGGTGAGATATCTTTCTCCCAGCAGTGTACTGTCAGAGTGCTTTATATCATTATATGATTAAAAAGTGGAACATTTAACAATGATGACATCGGAACATTAATATTGAACTAACCAATATTACAACCTATATGACCTCATAGCACCCAAACGCCCGCCGGTACTCCTCACTGGGTCAGTCTTGCTTGAGGTCACCTTACCGTTAGACTATCACTGATTTGGCGTAAGCGGTGAGGAGCATTGTGCACAGGTCACCTCTCTGCACCTGAATGGGATGCCTTCTAAATGATTGTTAGCCTTTTCCTGGGAGGAATGTGGGGAAATGGTCGGATCCCTGAGGCTGTGAATCTGCCTGTAAATAACACGTCTATTTTTCGCTTTAGGACTTCTGGTTTTCAGACGTTTGTTCAGGCGTGAAGCCCGTGATAGATCCCTCCCCCCCTTAATGGAGAGTGGTGTTGAGCTGTGCAAGACAGTGCGTATCTTTTAAAAAAAGTCAGCTTCTGGGTGCAGGTGTGTTAAGGGCCTATGAGACCACATGTGAGAACACGTGGGAGGACATATGTTGCATCTATGCACAGGCTGCACTGTGTCAGATCCAGCCCCTTGAAACTGCTACGAGATCCTGATCCCAAAAATTAGCAGGTAAAACCTTTTCGTTCCCCCATACCCAACTCCCAAGCCAAAAATTGATTTGTTTGGGTCTTGTCAAGAAAAAATGGAGGGGGAGGGTAAGAATTGTTTTTTAAACCTGGCTGTTTCAACAAGAGTAAGACTATTGTTTGCTTGTGATGTGGCGCTACTCCAGAAATTTCTTATAAAACCCGTCACCTTATCCTGAAGAACGTATTCATACTCATCAGTGGGGCCCATGGCACTGTGAGTCGTTTATACACACATTCACCCTACTTCAAGGATTTGGTGAAGATCAGAAGGAGAGCTACTGGATCATAGCGGAGTGTCTAAATTAAATGCTAAATATTTATATTATATACATCTGCAGTTTAACTATTTTACCATGGTTTTATTCTTTAGGAAACATTATTCAGACACACCACCATTATTTATCAATGGATCTGCTAGTAAAAATTAACTAATGGATAACAAGACCAGCTTAATTCTCCATTTATTTAATTTTTATTTCTTAGAGAATAAAATCTTCTAGCATGACTTTCATTTACTCACGTAGTTTATTATTAATTTAATCATTAATAGCCTAAGAAAGAAAAGAAGTACATTCAAAAACATTTATATTTATTAGCTTAATAGTACAGAAAATAAGCAAAATTTCATATTACCACAGTCCCAGGACACGGACATCAGCATAGGACAGAATAGTTACCAAAGACCATCTCTCCATTCTCTCTAATTGTTCTTCTCTCCAAAGGACTCCGCACCCATTCAAAAAGTTAAAGTTCAGAAAAATGTCAAAGTCCTTACGCCATAGGAAGGATTCAGCAATTTGACAGTATGTCGTGGTGCATAGAAGGAATCGGAAAGTAAGTTTTTTCTTACTTCAAAGCGTCCTCTTTTATACCCTTTTCCCCTAACTAATCGATCTGAAAAGGAAACTTTTGGGGTCTTTAACTGTTCTGATTGGACAAGTCAAGGGGTGGATAAGCATAACCTCATCACCTTATTGTTCGTATTTCCGCACAGTCATCAAATATGAAAGTCGCCTTTGTTTCTTAGCAGTCTTTTTCTCTTGTGTCCTTTAACTCGATATTACAACTAATTTTCCCATGCTCACGATGTGGATGTTCATATTTGTTGGCATCTAGTCGAGCTTCCAGGGCACGTTGTCCTTGACCCATTCTGCACAGGCACAGGCAGCTCACGCGCGTCTCGAGCTCAGTCGCGCATGCGTACAACACCACAATCTCAGAGTCACAGAAACTTTCATTTTATTCTAGGCCGCATGGGCCAGAATGGGAACTATTATAGAAACAAACACAATTAAATGTTACATTTCGACATATAGACCTTCTGTTTACCTCCCCCATACTAAGGTAACCCTGTTAGTTATTACCTAGCAAATTCGGCAACATATAAGCATGGTTTACCCCCCAGTCTCCATCTCTTATGCCACAAATAAACAGACAATAAGCATATTCATGCCGCTTTTGGTTAGATTATAGCAATTGCGTTAAATAAAGATGTAACGATTTCACTTAATTAGTTGATTATGGTTTGCAACATAAGCAAATTAGTATCCCACGTGTACTTGCGTGTGTGCATTCTATTCTATGTTGGTTCATTTTCAAAACCACACGATTAATTCATGTTTCTTGTTATGAGGAAGTAACTTCACGAGGGGTACACAAAATTCTGCTTTGCAACCTCGCTCCATCACTTGCAGGTGGCCTTGAAGACATTGCGCGGCCACTGCGTGGATTGCTGTGCGCCTTATAAATCTCAATTCATCATCATCATCAGTGTCACACCCCAAACACCATCCTGAAGCTACGCCCCTGCAGATAGTGAGTTGGTGTACCTGCACTAACTGGGAGACAGAAGAAATCTATTGGGTGAGAGCAAAATTAGTTTGGCGACTCAAATCAGGCCTGCTCGGAAGGTTCTAGGGAAGCCGAACTTTATGTTGCATGGCTAGGAGTGGTTGCTAGGCAACACAGGTCAACAGTAAAATACTCATGTTAAAGGCTTAAGACCTTCCTTCTGAATGGTAAAAAATAACCTAATTGTTTCATTCCATATGGTATCAAAGCCAATGGACGGATGATGTTTATGATTAATCTTCATCAACAAATGCTTTATGCCTGATAACATTGATTGTGAATTCATTGACAAAGCCGAAAGCATGTCTTTTGAATAGAGAAACCCCTTTCTTGTTTTAGTTATAGGCATATTGAGGAATCTTTCTGTTTTTAGAGTGAAGGCCTCCTGGTGCAATTGAACATGGTACCTACCACATACCATGCAATGGTACAATGGTAAGAGACTAGATTTTAGGAATTATGAAGTAATGAGGTCGGCCGGACGTAAGTGCAGAATTAACTTTTATTTTAGATACTTTGCCCCCAGCAGATGAGGAGTTACCATACAGGTAGGTGGTCGGTATCCAACTGCATGAGATTTAAAATGTAACATTCCAACAGGGAAAGTAGAACTTGGAATACATGTCAACAGCACTTCCACAAAGGCGCTCATGCACCTAACATCGCAATTAATACAAATGTAACAAATACAAATCTAACTTAACGATCAAAACTAAACTCACATTACAATAAATAAGTTGCCACTTTGAAATTTCTTCAAGGGAAGTGATTTGTATCGCCGCTTTTCTGTGAGGCCGTTTAGGGGTGTTCCCATCAGTAATGTCATCTGAAAATGTGTAAATATTTGTAATTTAGTTTCAAAGGCAGTCAATGGCTTGCATTTTCATTTCTTTCAAGTTTTGTCGACAGATCTTCAAATGAGCTATTCAGTGACCGAATCATGAATATGGCTATTCCCTGATGATGGAGCCTAATGCTCAGAAATGCTTTGGACCACACTTTTGAAAGCACCATGTAATTGAATAATTCACGAAGATTATAATGAGTATACATAAAAGAATAAATCTGACTCAACGCTGTTGGTTGAATTTAGCATTGACTTTATTAATTAACTATAAGCACATGAAGGTCCCATGGTATATAGGGACACTATCCTAGATGTTGACAACGTTGACCAAAATAGCTACTGTTTTAACTATGGATTTTAAGCCACAATTATATAACATCTTGATTCCTGCTTGTGGGATGTCATATATATCACCGGCATCATAATGACATCACGGTGATACTATCTGGCTGAAAAAGGCGCTGCCGGAGAAGGTTGAAGATGAATGAAAAATTTCCTAGCTAACGTAACAGAAAGTTTCAATTCTATTAAGGACAAGGAGGCGAGGATTATACGCAGTCCTTTCTTCTCTTTATTAAAATATCACATTCAAAGTAGACCAATTAGAAAACTTTACAAGAACTACAACTCCCAAGAGCACATGGGCCATAGTGTCCATAACAACCGCCATCAAATCACGAGGGCGTCCGCTGTATAATTGGTCCTGACGTCCCTTCCTCTTCCTCTTCTTCTCTGTGAGGAATGGTACCAGTGACGTTCATCAATCCTTCTGGTCTTGTCCTAAATCAACACAAGACAAACCGTTATCCTGATCTTTTCCCGTGCACGGAAGCAAGGAAATACTAGACATAGCATTGCAATGCAAGGTAAAACATGAGTACAGCTATCATGGAGCCATTGAGAACATTGTACGTGTGTGAAGAGCCAGCAAGAACATTAGAGGGCCTGGTTATTATCCCAGCAAAATACAAGTAACGGCAACAAAGCAAACAAAGCATATAAGCATAGACATATTCAAATCCCCAACGTAAATTACTTACTGGATTTACGAAGACTCCGGGAGGGAAAGACCAGCAAGTCTCGGGGGGGATAATCCTCGCCTCCTTGTCCTTAATAGAATTGAAACTTTCCGTTATGTTAGCTAAGAAATTTTTCATTCTATGTCAGGACGGAGGCGAGGATTATGCAGGTTTAAAGCCTTTCGACCACCAATTCTGCGGCTCCATAAATGGGTTTGAAATAAAATTTCTTGAATGTAGATTCAGAAGACCAGTCTGCTGCGGCCATAATATCCTCCAGCCTGCCGCCGACCTGAATGGCCTTAGAAGCCATTGCTCCTCTAGTGGAATGAGCTCCGAATCTGGTCACATCCACACCTGCCTCGGTCATGATCCAGCGGACCCACCTGGCGATGGATGGAGAGGAAACCGCTTTAAAAGGTTTCTGCAGTGTAATAAGGAGTTGACGCTTCCCCGGAGGGCGATACTCCGACGTCAAGTCCTCATATGCCTTGAGACACCTCACTACGCAAAGATTGGGTTGATCTGGAAACATCGGGTACGTTACCGACCTGATATTAGTCTTGGTTCTCCTAGCCACCGTGAAGGTGACGCCATCCGGGGTGTATGCCCGAGCTGAAATGTCCAAGGCTCTCACATCCGAGACGTGCTTGCATGAATCCAGACAGAGCAAAATCGCCAACTTGGCGGACAACTGTTTTCTTGAGAGATATTGATTATCCCCCCAGGAGCAAAGTAAACGCAAAACAACATTGACGTCCCAGAGGAAATCGTATCTGGGTTACGGGGGTTCAGACAACCTAGCACCCTTCATCAGTTTGCAAACCCAAGGGTGTTCCCCCGCGGGCTTTCCGTCGATGTGGGCATGTCCCGCTGAAATGGCGGATCTGAAAGAATTGATAGACCGGTAGGCCAGTCCCGATTGAGCCAATTCAGCCAAAACATTCAAGATGTGGCTAACGTCTGTCCCCACGGGATCGGTGTGTCTTCCCAGACACCAACGACGCCACCGCTGCCAAGCCGAGCGGTACCTCTTGACAGTTCCAGGGGCCCAGGCTCTACGAATGAGTTCCTCAGCGTCCGCCGGAAGGCGTCCGTCTTGCCAACGTCCCCTGAAATCCCTTGAATCACCAGAGGGTGAGATTCTCCCAGGGGCCCCGAGAGCAACGAAGGGAACAAGGGTAGTTGAATCGGACAATCCCATGACAGATCCAACAGAGAGGGGAACCACGCCTGAGCCCTCCAGAAGGGGGGCACTAAAATTATGGAGGTTTGTTGCCGGCGAACTTGCGCCGCTACTCGCGGAATCATGAGAAAGGGAGGAAACGCATACGCGTGCTCCTGTGCCCAGTCCTGCAGGAATGCGTCGACCGCCGACGCCTCCGGGTCCCGTCTCCAGCTCACGAACCTCGGGAGTTGTCGGTTGAGTCGAGACGCAAATAGGTCCATCGAGCACGGGCCCCACCTGGCCATTAAAGCCTGGAAGACTGATCGCTCCAGACGCCAGTCGCTGAAGTCTTGGAAATGTCTGGATTGCCAATCCGCAATCGGGTTCTGTTTGCCCGGAAGATACTCCGCTGACACAGATATCTGTCTCTCTAGGCAGTAGTGCCAGAAGTTCTTCGCCAGGTCTGCCAATGCCCGAGAACGAGGGCCGCCCAGGCGATTGATGTATTGCACTGCCGACACATTGTCCATGCGCTGCAGAATGCAACATGACACCTGATTCTGGGTCAGGGATTTCACTGCAAAAGAACCCGCTAGGAGTTCCAGACAGTTGATGTGAAGTCGGAGTTCCTCCTCCGACCACCGTCCTCCCATCGTTATGTCGCCACAGCGCGCTCCCCAGCCCGACCTGCTGGCATCCGACTCGATAATGAGGTCCAGGCTGGATCCAAAGATCGCTCTCTCATTCCACGCACTCATGTGCTCTATCCACCAGCGCAACTCCGTTCTCGTCTCCTCCGTGAGGGAGATGAGTTCCGAGTACGTGAGCCCCTTCCTGAGGTGCTGCGCCTTCAGTCACTGCAGGGCCCTGTAGTGCAAGGGGCCCGGGAAGATCGCCTGAATCGAGGATGAGAGGAGGCCCACAATGCGAGCCAGCTGCCGAAGGGATATCCTGTCCTTGCGGAGGACATGGGAAAGCTCCTTTCGGATTCTGGATACCTTCTGTGGGGGAAGACTGAGGGAGGCAGTCTCCGAATCGATCAAGAATCCCAGAAACGTAATCTGAGTCGATGGTCGGAGTTCGGATTTCTGGGCGTTGATCACAAATCCCAGATCCTGAAGTAGCGCAATAGTCATGTTCAAGTCCCGAAGGAGCCGTGTCGGAGACTGATTCAAAATCAGTATATCGTCCAGATATATGATCAACCAAACGCCTCTCTCGCGCAGGGTCTCCACCACCGGCCGAAGGAGTTTCGTAAAGCACCATGGGATCGATGAAAGGCCGAATGGGAGAGCTTGAAACTCGAAGACTGTTTCGCTCCAAAGAAACTGGAGGAACCTTCGATGTGGCGGGAAAATCGGTACCGTGAGGTAGGCGTCCTTCAAGTGTAGACGCACCATCCAGTCTCCCTGAAGGAGAAGGTCGCGGAGAAGATGGATGCCCTCCATCTTGAAGTGGCGGTACACCAACCACTCGTTGAACTCCCGCAGATTTATTACTGGGTGAAAATCTTTGTCCTTTTTCTGGACTAAAAAGATGTTGCTCAAGAACCCCGCGGGGTGCAGATGTGTCATGCAGATCGCTCCTTTTTTGAGGAGATCGGCCACCTCGCTGTCTATCAGAAACCTGTCCTCCGAAGAAAATACAAGGGGGCAAGGGCGAACCTTCTGAATGGGAGTCCAGTAGAACTCTATCCGGAAACCTCTTACTGTCTGGAGAACCCAAGAGTCTGAGGTGATCTTGCACCAATTGTGAAAGTGGTACTGTAATATCCCCCCCAGAACGGATGGGGAAAAAAAGGGTAACACTCGCCGGAAGGGCCTCCAGGTGCGTTGGCTCCGCCGCGGTAGCCTCTGCCGCGCCATTTCCCGGCGCCTCTGCTGGGATAGAAATTTCCCTGTCGGCCATCATTCCAACAATTGTTGTTCCGGCGCTGTTGATTTTTGTTGTTGGGACCTTGTTGAAATTGGCGGCCGGAGGAGCGACCCTTGCCTCTTCCGGCCCCGGCAAAAACCCGTCCGGGAAAAATCTTTTTAATGGACATCTGAGCCTTATCTAAGGCTGAAAAGGTGGTGACGAACTTGTTCAGCTCCTTAATAAAGGGCTCGCCAAATAACTTGCCCTGTGCGATAGGCCCTGCTTCTGAAGTTGCCAGGTCCCCAAGTTTGGGGTCTATTTTAATGAGGAGAGATCTCCTTTGTTCCACCGCTAATGCGCAGTTCGCATTTCCTAAGCAGCATAGAGCTCGCTGGGCCCAACCTGCCACGACCTCAGTGGACATTGCGGTCCCCGACTCCTTGGCCCTCTCCGCCAACTGAATGAGCTGAGTAACGGGCCCCACAGCGTCCAGGAGTTTATCCTGGCAGCTGGGCCAGGAGCGGTCTATCCCTTTCTTAGGATCTTTCATAAATTTCGCGAAAAAAGCGCAAAGTTTGTCATCAATATCAGGGGTGACCGCCACTCTGCCCTCTAGTTTCGGATGAGGACATTTGCGGGTCCTGACCTCTTTCTCAAGGGGTTGGCGCACTTTACTAGCCACATATTTAGCTACCTTAGGGTCAGGAATCCATCCCGACGACCTGGGATGATATATCCTCGTCGGGTCAAACATATCAGAAAATGTATCCTCACCCTCCTGGGACCCCGAGGAGTGAGATGCCGGGAGCCAAGGCCGGCCCGTGTACTCATCCTCGTCCTCAGAGGAGGCTTCGTCATCTGAAACACCCTCTCCCTCCACGGGGAAACCATCCTCCTGGTCCGTCTCCGGGGCGACCTCGTCGCCATCATCTCCGGGGTAAAAACCCTCCCGGCAGGGTACGTGTTTCAACGTCCATGCACTTTTGCGGAAGGAGTCCCTCAGGCGATCGAACTCCTCCAAGTACCCCGCGTGACGTTTCATTGAGACTTTGCCACCCCCTTGCCCGCCCTTGGGCCCGCGGTCGACAGGCGCTGAACCCCCAAACACCCCGGGGATGCTTTGGGCAAGTGCGTCCACTCGCTCCCTCAGCGGCGCTAGGACTGAGTCCAGCGCCTGCGAAAGCGCGCGACCAACCACTGGCGGCAAGGGCTGAGAGATACAAAGCTCTTCTGCCTCCTGAATGAAGGGGTTAGATTGATCAGATTGCATTATTAGAGGGTGTGAGCACGTTACACCTCCAACGATTTTAATGAGGTAGCCCCCTCGCCGGTGCTCAGGCCGCAATCGGTAGACAGTCAAGTGCGGTACCCTGTAGAGGCCACAAGGTGGCGATGCGCGCAAGCACGCGATAGACAGCACCGAAGCCGGTGTCAGGCGAGGATTGGTGAGGTCGGAGAACACTCGTGCCTCAATGCGCCCCGCGTCCAACAAAAATCGCAGCCCTTTGGGAGAGGCGGGCGCCTGACGGAGCCGAGAAGCGTCAAAGCGCGCTCACACGGTCCGTGAAGACATGGCAGAGACGGCGCAAGCAGCGCCTGTTGCTCGTCGAACTGCCGTCGAAAGCGCTGACAAGCGTCAAATAAACACAGCGTCAGAGATGCGACAACCACAGAAGCAGAAGACCGCACAGGTCAAATACCAAATATATACCACAAACAGTACGTCAGAAAGAAAATGGAAAGTGACTTATCTGACGAGCAGAGAAGAAAGAGGAAGAGTAAGGGACGTCAGGACCAATTATACAGCGGACGCCCTCGTGATTGGATGGCGGTTGTTATGGACACTGTGGCCCATGTGCTCATGGGAGTTGTAGTTCTTGAAAAGTTTTCTAATTTGTCTACTTTGAATGTGCTATTTTAATAAAGAGAAGAAAGGACTGCGTATAATCCTCGCCTCCGTCCTGACATAGAATTGTGAACGTGGCTGTAGGTCTGTCTTCTATTTCTATGACTCGTAGCACCTGCAGGAATCGAACAATGACTTTGTATGGCAATCTGGATGACCGTAGTGCCATTAATAGCAGCGCAAAGCTCTGTACACATGCCCTGATGAGCAGGATGATAGACTTTAGCGAGGTAATTGGCAAGTGGACGCTTTTAGAATGATTTGCAATGCCTTTTTAGTTCACTTGTTCCACGCGCTGCTTTGGCCCAGATCTCTCACTCGCACAAGATGAATATGCGAATACCAACTCACGTCCCTGTAAGTCATTAACCTCCGTCTGTATTAGTTTCCACATGCTCTTTTATCACTGATGCTCGTTTGTAGAATGATGCTTATGGGGATATTAACTTCACACATAATAAGTCAGAGTAAATGCACAGTTTAGATTCACTTCTCCTTCCTAGATTCTGTTTCCCACTGGCTCGATGGTGAGTCTTTGAAGACAACCTTTCCGTAAATGTGTGCAGTTTAAATACATTTAACAGTTGCAGCACTTTCAGTGAGTGGGAATTCTTTAACAAGGAGAGGCTCAAAGTTGCTTAAAATCTTGCTTTAGGCGCACAGCCCCAGGGACAAGCTGCATTGATTTGTTCACCAGTCTTTTCTCGTCTAAATAAAGAGCTACCGTGGGGAGTGTAATACAGTTTGAGCATGCAATTATTTCATTTCTAACTTTATTTAATAGTTTTCACTACAGAGTGGCAGATATCATTGCACCTTATCATTAATGTTTGAGTTACAGAAAAGGTAAAAATACGCAAGATATTCACACAAACTTACAGATAACGGCGTATCCATATGCATTACTATATTGCCACAGTGTACCAGCGTCTCTAACCCCAGCTATCATGTGCAGGGTAAATTGTCGCCAATCTGGGCTGACGTATGATATCTGGAACTAATAAGGCAATGGTGTCAGAGATTATATCATTTATTACAAACCAGTGAAGGCGGTCTACACTGATTCGAATTTCACAGGCGCGTCTCGTGGCATCGCAGTCAGCGTGGTCACAGTGGAGGTATTCCAAAGTTGGACCACCACCGACTCCGGGGCACAGTGGAGGGAGACTTCCAAAATTGATAAACAGCAAATCATGGTGCAAAAAGAAAATGCGTGATCAATTTGGGTTGAAAGTGGGTAGCATCTCTCCTTTCTGGTGTAACATAGTAGTATGATTAGTGGGTCTAGTGACAGGATTACAGAAGTTATATCTTTGATGGGTGTCAGTATTGTGGTCCAGCTTGCTTGGACACAACGGCAGTATCATCACTTACGGGTCATGGTGCCTGAATATTTGCAACCCTTCAGCATCACTTTGAGGAGCCAAGCATTGCTCTAAGTCTTGCTGGTATAAAATACCAGTGCAGTAGTATCTTGTATAAATTGTCCTGGTGCTGCGACCATATAAATGACTTGGTGGCCTTTTTGGTATAACTGACTGGTCATCTGATAACACAATATGCCCTCTATATTTGAGGCTCACAGAGCTATGGAGATACTTTTCAGTGAACTGTGTTGTTTGTAAAGTGTTTCTGTGCAAATGTTGTCTGTTGTGCTCCCTGTCTTGCATTTCTTGGTTCCAGCCCAACAAAGTAGTCAGGTCTGGTTAAATTGCCTTGAGGTGACATTTCGAAGTTTTCTAAGTAAGTCTCCTCACTTTTTATGTCTCCTAACTTGATTAGATCTCCTGAGCTAGGTGGGTCGCCATATAGCCAGGTCCAGCACACGGGGTCCATCAATCCATCTGGGAAGGTGTAATATGGCGATGGGTATGAGATAACTTGCACCTTTCTGACCACCACATCCCAAAGTTCAAGAAGTGTGTGTAGGAATATGAATTCAACTTGGACTGAGCTGTAAAACCTACAATGGAGCCACTAAAGACAGTGCCAGGGGAGACTTGTTCTATCTGGTTCAATTCTGACCCGTGACGTGGTGTGTGGTAGCAATGGCCAGTCTAGCTCTGGCTTTAAGTGGGTCACTCTTATGTAGTCATCGACATGTGGCACTCCAGCGCCTCCTTCAGCTGTGGACTTGCAAAGGGTGATTTTAGTGATCCTACTCGATTTGTTATTCCAATGAAAATAAACGAGCTTCTGTTGTATTAAGTGAATGTTAGTAAGAGGACATACAGTGGGAGTGTCTAAAGTATATATATAATGGATAAAAAAGGTATTCTTAATACTACTTACCCCATCTATCTAGGTACTTGTACAGAACAACCAACACATGGGGGACCTTCACTGTTTACAGTAAGGATGTTGAGCTGGGGAGAAAGAGTCCCATGTTTATTGGGCCATTGAGTATTGTTAAAGCCAAGCTCAACCAAAAGGGACACTCTTTTCTATAGAAATAAAAAACTCCTGTGCCAATCGTTCTCTGTTATGTATTGAATTTACTATATTAGGTTTTAAATTGAGGTTTCAGGATCTGTTAGGAGACAAAGAATATCTGCAAACAACGCTAATATGTAAACCCCCGTCTTCATCTTAATACCATGGATATGTGGGTTGGTCATGATAGAAAACATTAGGGGTTCTAGTGTGAGCCAAAGGCAAGGGTTGAAAGTGAGCATCTTCGTCTCATGCTTCTCATGTGTGATATTTTGTGTGTATGTATTCCCTATTTATCTTTTTCTTAGTCCTGCTGCCAAAATAGTTGGACAGGATATTCATTTTCGTCTTTGCCCAAGTCCCGTCTTATTTACAAAGCTTTCTAGAAATGACCATTCAAACCCATCTAAAGCCTTCTTAGCATGTAGTAAGACGAGTATCCTATATTGCTTGTCATGCTATGTCAATCATGTCGACATCTTGTCGGAAGCTGTCCCAGATTTGTCTTGCTCTAATAAAACCAGCCTGATAAGGTGAGATCAGAGAAGGCCAAACTGTGTTGATATCAACAACAATGGGGAAACCAATCTACCCTTGACGGGTTGGGCAAGTAATATTGGCAGGTAAGTACGCCTACAAGGGATTTTCTAAACTCAACGCTTAGATCAATTCATACACTAACCGGTAGATGCATCAACGTTTTAATGTGCGATTTCTAATTTGCGAAAAATAAGGAATCGCATATAAAGAATCGCAAATGGCTATGCATAATTTTTTTCGCAAAATTGTAGCGTTTCGGTAAAAATCGCATTTTTCACAAAATCTCATTATTTATGCGATTCCTTAATTGCGAAATCGCTTTTTGCGATATCGCAAAATGCGATTTCACACACATGATGCATCTCATTTACTGCTCAACTGCCTAAAAGCCAGTACAGCAATTAGGCGCAGCTGCCCCTCAGTTTGAAGGTGTGGTAAGGGCGTTCACAGTGTGAGCTGTTCGTGGAGGTTGCTGTTGGAGTCTGGGACTTGCCTTTGAAAATGGAAAATGAGAATCCCGTTGCAGAGGGGCCTGCTCGAAAACGCAAAATCAAGTTCTCTGATCAAGAACTGGAAATACTCATCGAGGAGGTGACTGCAAGACATGAGCAGCTGTTTGGAAAGCTGTCTCTTAAGGTTCCTGAGCCTGTGAAAAGGAACCTATGGATTGCAATACAATCGAAAGTAAATGCAGTCGGAGTGGCACATCGTGATATCAATAATCTCCAGAAAAGGTGGTATGACCTGCGCAGCCGTGCAAAAGAGAAGCTTGCCAAAAAATGAAATCTTCAAATCTCACCGGAGGCGGAACACCCAGGGATACTGCAAACACTCCCCTAGAAGAAATGGTGGAAGCCACACTTTTGCCGGAGACTGTAGTCGGAGTTACAAACATCGACACATCGGAGATTCCAACTCCTACGGAAGGTAAGTGAATGCTATGTGGGTTAAGAAGTGTGACTTCAGTCCATGAATTACCAAGTAATGATGTGTGTGCTGCATTTTGATTTAATACTGATGTGCCTGAGTCCCAAAGTCTCTCCCAGTCATGTTCAGAAAGACTTTGGAACAGTGCATTGTGGTAGTTGTAGGTCTTTTGTCGGAGTACACAATGATTAACATTTGCATCACATATAAACATAGCCACATGCAAATAGGAAATAAGACACAACATCATTTATAGTCAATTTCTTCTTACACTTTAATATATATAGTAATGTTAGTGCAAACCAAAAGTAACAAATGTTTTCCCATTTCGTTGATTCATAGAGCAATTACAAGATCTCATTGAGCATGACTTAAGGGATTTGCACCACCCAGAAGTGCTTGAAAATGAAAATGAAAATGCTCCCAGTACGTCTAATGCAAATTCACTGCCAAGTGAGAGAGAGAGAGTGCGTCAACTGCTCCAGACTGATTCCGAAACAGAGCAGAATGTAAATGTGACACCAAGCCAGCCACAAACCACTCCTGCAGTGTCAAATACAACGATGAGCAGGCGTAGGAGACTGCAACACTTCAGACTGAGTCGAAGTGCAGCGCGTGAAAGTGGTCAGGATGATGATGGAACCTTCACAGGCAATCTTGTGGAGGACAAAATTTTAAAGGTGCAGCGTCTGCAAGGAAAAGACATTCGGATAATAAAAGGCAAAATGGGTCACATAAGCGAACAAATGGGCACTTTAGCAAGCGGTATGAATGCTATGATCAATGTGATGAAAACTGGCCATGAATCAACAGCATTAAAGCTTGACCGGATTGCAAACTCTTTGGAAATAATGTGCAATTTGATGCAAAAACAACAAAAGATTAGTGCCAAAAAACAGGAGAAACTCTTGAACAGCATGCAGACACATTACAAGGAAATAACTTCCCTTACTAATTGTACCCGTGCCCTCTGCAAGCAAACACTATCCACACAGGTACTTTTGATGAAAACTTTCAAACACATACAAAAAGGTGTGGGGGCATCCCTAGAGACATCTGGCGAAACACAGTCCAAGGCATCCACTGTAAATGTCATTGAAAATGAGGAGCGGGGTAACACCAGTGCTGAGAGTGGCACATCTCAGCATACCTTGTGTGGCACACGGAGAAGTATAAGGAAGCAGAGTGATGCCACTCATGCCAAAATGCACACTGTGAAAAGTCCTGGGAAGGCATTAGGAGTGCGTGGCCACAAAAAATGACATTTCAAAACATCTTGCAGGGTATGCATGTGTTCCATTTTTGATCAAGTACAGTTGTTCATTTGAACCTGCCTGGTTTTTTGGACCACAATTTAATTTACATTTCATGTTGAGTACAAGTAATGTAGCCATTCATTTTATTTAACCATTAAAATGCAAACAATTATCTCAACATAAACTTTTCGGAGTTTTTCTTACCTCTTTTAAAAATAATTCTGTGTGATCTCTGCCCTTCTCCTCCTGCCCTCTGCTGCCTCTGGTCCATGTGCTCTTGGTTGAGGTTGTGGAGGCTGAATTATGTTCGGAGGTAAAACATCGTCCTCATCAAGTTCGATTCCCCTTTCCGTTGCTAGATTATGTAGCATTGCACATGCAGCGACAATTTTGCAACAAATGTCTGGTTGGTACTGCAATGCTCCTCCAGTTTTATGTAGAATCATGAAGCGTGATTTCATGACTCCAAAGGTACGCTCTATGACATTCCTTGTTGATATGTGTGCCTGGTTGTAGTGTTGCTCTTTCCTTGTAGTTGGGTTTAGGTATGGAGTTAATATGTAAGACCTCACTCCATAGGCACTATCTCCTGAAATGACAAGCAATGTCAATGTAATGTAAGCATACATGTTTCGAATTGAAAACTGAGTTTGTTGAGTATAATGAAATTTTTACCTAGTAGGTATCCATCTCCAAATTCCCCGGAAAGCAATCTCGCATGAATGGCACTATGTCTAAAGATGAATGAGTCATGGGCACTTCCAGGGTAACTAGCAACTAGGTCTGTAACTATGGTTTTTGCATTACAGATAGCTTGAATATTAAGGGAATGGAAGCATTTCCTATTGCGATAAATATATTCATTTTCAGAGGGAGGACATATGGGAACATGTGTACCATCTACACAACCAATTACATGAGGAAATTGTGCCATGTTGTAGAAATCCAGTTTGGTCTTCATTAAATCCTGGGGTGTGGTTGGGAATTGGATATGTAACCTTATTCGTTGTAACATGGCATTTAAAAAGGAATTGAAAAATCTGGAAAGGGAACTCTGGGACACGCCACCAGCAATGGCCACTACCCCCTGAAATGACCCAGATGCAAGGAGGTGCAACGAACACAATACCTGCACATGGGTAGGTATGGCTTGTGTCCTGCGTGTTTGCCTCTGCAGGATTGGGTCCAATTCCTGGATTAAATCTAATATTAAAGTGGCATTCAGCCTATATTTCTTGAATATCTCTGCCTCAGTCTGCCCAAATAACGTTATGCGCACTCTGAAGATCCTCTCCTCTATGAGCCTTCTCCTCCAACCTGCAGCTGCTCTCAGCCTCTGTCTGCGTGCCAAAAAGTAAAGTGCAGCCATCTTGAAAGGCTGGGTCATGGTCTGAGAGGTCCTTATATGCAGTACAGGTGATTGACAGATCCAGTTCTGCCACTTGCTGAAATTAGCACCACGTTCAAGTTCTTCTTATTTTTGCAATTCCTAATAGCGAATTTTGACAAAATCGCAAATTGCTAATTTTGATGCATTGCATTTTTTCGCAAATTGACAAGAAATAGCAATTTTAGCGAACTTTTTAGAGAATCGCAATTGAAAATGCGATTCCTAAATATGCGAAACACTGCCAAATAATGATGCATTCCGATGACATGCATTGCATTCGCAAACGGCCGTATATAGCGATTCGCACCGTTTGCGAATGCGAATATCGTTGATGCATCTGGGCATAAGTCTTGACAGGCTATTTTAATTTGCTTGTCCGTAGATGGTTTATATCCAAAAACCAATTGCAATTATTTTCACATGCATAAATCTTATATAAACATAGAAAATAGTGTGGAAACACGGTGTGTATATTCAAAAGAGTTTTATATTGTTGTAAAAAAGATTTTTTATAAAGGGTACAGAATCATTATATAACACAATAAAACCAGAAGTTACTGCCATATACAAATAAATATCCTTCCTAGTAACAATTGTGAACACCTTTTCTTAAATGATTAAACAACAATAAAAAGAAAGAGGTGTAATTGTTGACGTTTTGGTCTAATAACGGCTTTTGTCCACAAGACCGTCTTCAGGACTATTGATAAAAATGGTTAGCCCTTCAGGGTATATACAAAGGGACTTAGTAGTCCTTAGGACTTTGAAGGAATTTCGATCTTACGTATCGTACACTGTGACTATTTTCACTGGGCCAATCAGAATATTTTTTCTCAAGATCAACTTGGATTCCAATCCATTTACGATGGAGCCACAGGATACTTAAAAATTGAGCCACAGGGGGTGCGCAAAATTTGAAGCATGAAGTGCCCAAATTTATCCACTAAGGGCTGCCAGCAAGTCAGAACCGTATGTATTATGCCAGGAAAAGGGCTTGCTCAAGGAGCAAAATACAGACGGTTCTGTGGGGTCCGGCATTGAGTTAAATTCGCCATCAACTATAAGATCACCTTTGGCAAAGTTAAATTTCTCTTTGGCCTCATTGGGACCATAAATTGTGAGTTGATTGAGACATTGTCCTGCTACATTGTCTCTGAGGCTCAGCACATGCTGTTCACATGCAGGCAAAACTAGACACAACAGCATGCACCGGGCAGTCCTGCACTCTGTGCTTGACTGGACTGTTCTCCGCAGAATATGACACTTTACAATGCATGCGTTACAACATGTGTCAATTCAACACATTTTGTGATCCATCAGATGTGGTTAGTTTGCATCTATTCACACCTCTGATGCATCCCTTCTGATGCGGATAGTATGCGTCTATTCACTCCTCTGATGTGATCTTCCTGATGCATATAGTATACATCTATTCACTCCTCTGATGTTATCTTCCTGATGCATATAGTATACATCTATTCACTCCTCTGATGGTTTTTTTCTGATGCGGATAGTATGCGTTTATTCACTCCTCTGATGTGATCTGCCTGATGCGGATAGTATGCGTCTATTCACTCCTCTGATGCGATCTGTCTGTTGCGGATAGTATGTGTCTATTCACTCATTTGATGCGATCCTTCTGATGAGGATAGCATGCTTCTATTCACTCCTCTGATGCGATCTGTTTGATGCCGATATTATGCGTCTTTTCACTTGTTTGATGGTGTTCCTTCTGTTGCAGATAGTATGCGTCTATTTACTCCTCTGATGTGATCTGCCTGATTCAGATAGTATGTGTCTATTCACTTGTTTGATGCAATCCTTCTGATGCGGATAGTATACTGCAACAGTTTTTTGGTAATCCTTTATTTTGATATGTACAGTTTGATTCAGTGAGATTTGAGGATTTGAGGATGAGAGGCATTTTCATCATGTTTTTTCTAATGTTGGGGTGGTAATTTTAGTTTGTAGTGTTTTGTGAATATTTTGTTTCAACGACTTGTGATACTTAAGGGATGCTTCTTTATATTAATAGCGCCTTATTTTGGACATGGATTTTCAAACTACAGCTGCCTTTGGCGGCCTAAAAGCAGTATCATAGTGTTCTTATTAGTGTGAAAGCTTCTATGTTAAAGCACAGTAGATTTTGCAGCACCCAGGATAATTGCATGGCGAGTCCCTGCTCGATCACACACCCTTAGATTGCATTAACATGAAAGTAGCGCACGTACTAGATGATTGTATTGTATTGTAATTGCATTTATATAGCGCTTACTACCCCTGACGAGGCGTTGAAGCGCTTTTTCGGCGAGTAGCATGCTACTCCAGGACCCATAGAGGATTAGTGTTGAATTAGTATAGTGAAACATGCAAGTACATTTTAAGTGGTGGATAGGTTAGTCAGTTATTTGGATTTGGAATGACAGCAGAAGGATAGAGGAGGAAAAAAGGTTTGTATTTATATAGAGCTTCTTACCCCTGGTGGGGTGTTGAAGCATGCTATTCAGGAAGCCCAAAAAGGATTAGTGGTGCATTTTTATGGTGAAAAATGAAAGTAATTTCAGTGGTGGATATTAGTCAGTTATTTGGAGTGAGAAGGATAGTGGAGGAAAAAAGGGGAAGAAAGGTTTGCATTCATATAGCACTTGTTACCCCTGGTGGATGTTGAAGCGCTTTTCTGGCGAGTAGCACGCCACTCCAGAACCCATAAAGGATTAGTGTTGAAAATTAGTATAGTGAAATATGAAGTAATTTGAGTAGTGGATATGTTATTCAGTTATTTGGGTAGAGAAGGGTAGGTGGCGGGATAGAAGAGGGAAAGAGGTTTGTATTTATAATGCGCTTGCTAACCCTGATGGGGTTTTGAAGCGCAAGTAGCACGCTACTCTGGAACCCATAAGGATTAGTGTTGAATTAGTATGGTGAAACATGAAAGTAATTTAATTGGTGGATATGTTAGTCAGTTATTTGGATTGCGAAGGGTTGGGAAGGGGTAGAAAAGGGAAAAGGTTTGCATTTATATAGCGCTTGCAACCCTGATGGGGGTGTTGAGACGCTTTATTGGCGAGTAGCACACTACTCTGAAACCCATAAAGGATTAGTGGTGAATTAGTATATTTGAATATGGAATTTGAGAAGTGAACATGTTAGCCTGTTAATTTTGATTGAAACGGATACTTGAGGGATAAAATGGTGAAGAATTATTATTAATTTTTTTTAGGTCTTAGCAGTAGGAGGAAGCTTTTGGATGAGTAAAAATGAGTTTTGGAGGGGAGGAGTCAGAGGGAAGAGTTTAGTAAGGTTTGTTTTAGGGGATCGGTATAGTAAAAGATTGTCAGATGATGGAAGGAGGGGGTAAAGTAGGAGAGGATCTAGAAAGGTTTTATTTGGGGATCATAGTAGTGGTATGGGGTTTGCGATAAATGAGAGTGGATGTAGAGGATATATTGATAGATTTATAGGATGAGAGATAGGGTAGTGCATTGGGAAAAGTAGTAGAAAGAAAATTGAGATGTGTCAGAGGTTGGGCTCGAAGATATATTGAGAGAAGTATAGGCAGAGAAATAGGGCAGTGCATTGGAAATGCTAAATTAGAAGAAAGTGATAAACATATAGATCCATAAGTACATTGAAAGTATATAGATTCATAAAGGAGGTAAGTATATGCAGATTAAAGAAATTTGATAGAGGCACAGGATGAGAAATAGGGTAGTGCACTGGATATGCTTTTTCAGGAGAAAAGTAACAGACACACAGATCCAAGTACATGGAAGGTACATAGATGCACAATGGAAGTATGCAGATGTAGACCAAAGATGACTTTATGTATTTATTTAATATTAATATTTAAAAAAATCTTCTTTTTTCCCCCTCTCAACAGCATAATTATTTTACATGTTTATACAAAGCAATACACAAAGATAGATACATATGTATAGTAAAAACAAATGCTTATATACAGAGGGGTATGCTGTAAATTTCTGTTTGCGTATGGTGCTTATGTGGGGAAGAGCCAATGCTTGAGTCGTTTTCTGAAGATAAGGTGGTTGTCGGTGGACCTTATGTTGGGGGCTAAAGAGTTCCAGTTTGGCTGCTTGAACAGAGAAGGATGTGCCACCCCTGTTTTTTTCTTGTATCTTGTGATTTTGAGGTGAGATGCTCCTTTAGAGCGGAGGTTCCTTTGTTGAATGTGTTTGGTGATTTTATTCCTGATGAAGAGCATTCCCATTCCATGTATTGCTTTGTGGATGATACAAAGCAGCTTGAACGTGGATCTTCTGGCAACCGGTAACCAATGCAGGGCTTTCAAGGCAGGGGAGATGTGGTCTCGGGGTTTGATATGCAAGAGTAGTCTGACAGCTGATTTCTGAATCCGTTGTAGTCTTTTCATGGTCGTTAAATGTGATCCGTGGTAGAGGCTATTGGCGTAATCGAGTTTGGACAGAACAAGGGAGATGGTAGCTTGGACCCTGTGTGGAAATCCCAAATGAGGGAAAATTTGTTGCAGCGTTTTATAGTGACAAAGCTTGATCTTGCTAATTTGTCCACTTCAACATTCATCGACAGATTGGAGTCCATGGTCATTCCGAGGTTTCTTACTCCTTTCATATTTTATGTGCTGATCCCAGTTCATTAGGCCCTGCGGCAAGCGGGTTGTAATGTTTCCAATCGCCACACGTGAGTATTTCAGTTTTTGAAGCATTCAATTTGAGATGGCTCCAAGTTATCCACTGAGCCACGGCTCTGAGACAGCTGAAAATTGGTGATTTTCCAATGTCTTTGGGGCATTCCAGTTGCAGGAGTATTTGAGCGTCATCTGCATAGTTATAGCACGTGAGGTGAAATGTATTGATCAGTACTGGTAATGACTTTATGTAGATGTTGAAAAGCATTGGCGAGATGATAGAACCTTGAGGGACCCCTGCTTTTGTGGAGTACGGTTTGGACGAGAAAGGTGGGGTATGGATGACATTAGTTCTGTTTCGGAGGTAGGATGCGATCCAGTCTCTAGCGGTTCCCTCTATGCTGGCTTCATAGAGTCTTTGTTTCAGAGTGTCATGGTCAACCGTGTCAAAGGCAGCTGAGAGGTCCAAGAGGAGTAGCGCAGCAACCCCGTTGCGGTCAACTGTATTCCTCGGGTCATGGCAAGGAGGGCAGATTCAGGGCCTCTTCCCGGACGGAATCCTGTCTGGAAGTCTGAAAGTATGTCATTCTCTTCAATGAATTGTGACATCTGGGCGAACGCTGCTCTTTCTATCAGTTTGCTCAGGAAAGGTCCATTTGTAATGTGTCTGTAGTTGTCAGGGTTCAGCGGGTCCGAGTTTGTTTTCTTCAGTAAAGGGCATATGCGTGATTTTTTGAGTTCTTCTGGAAATATTCCGATAGTGAAGGAATCGTTGACGATTCTCCTTACTGGAGTGGCAGCAGAGGTTGTTAAAAGAAAAATTGTCTTGAAAGTTTGTGGTGGACAGGGGTCAGAAGGGCTGCCGCAGGGGCAGGCCTGCTTGCTTTGACCAGGTCCATAAATTCAATGTGTGAGATGTGTTGGAAGGAACGGAGAGGCTTGGTTAGAGTATTCTTGGATTGTTGTTTTGTACAAGGGTTAGTGCTTTGTTTCTGTTTTAAGTACGAGTCCCAACGATTAGTTTCTTTTGTTTCCTAAGAAGAAATATTGTACAGTGTTTGTAGGCTCCTAGGTGTATTGTACAACAGACCTTGAAAAGTTATCTCGTGTTCACTACCAGATGTTTTCATTACTAGTCCAAATGTGCACTGAGTTGCTCAGTTGCTCGTAACTCCAAACCACTACTACTTGGACATTGTGGCTTTAGTACTGATTATGTTAGGTTGGTGATGGTTACTGGTCACATGACTCATCCAGATAAAGATTTTGTGGATTTTGAACCCTGTTATTTAGGAACAACTTTCCAAGCTACCGGCTCTGTGACCTGGCCCAGCAAGCCAGAAGGGGCAAATGTCCCTCTCCTCCTGTGCACATCCAGGCTCAGTGCCTAGAGAATGCTGGACCTTAGCTTCAATAACAGCAAGAACGCAAGGTGTGTGTTTTTTCTGGATCTACACCTGCATGGCTGGATGGATTTTTAACTGCTACTCTTCCACATCATTACTCCACTTAACCCCAAAATAAATCAAATAGTGCACATAAGTTTGGGAAAAACAAGAACCTGATACCATGCAGCTTTGCTCCCTTTCTGTTTCAGTTAAACTTGCACATTGCCTCTGATCAGATTAAAACTGCTTAATGTATACTTATAATGCATATTTATCCAATCTGCAAAGCAGTAAAAGAATGACCCAAACACATGCCCTTCCCCATGGTGTAATCCTGAAGTTAGTTAAGAACTTCATATGAAGAGCTTATGTCAGCAAATCAAAATGGCACAAAATCACAAAAGACTCAGACATAGTAGTATTCAAACTGCCATTACATTTTAGAAAGAAATAACTTCTTTAGCATATTGTTTGAAAATTATTATAAAGAAAATTTGGCAAAAGCACTGTTGAAAAAAATATCAACCGGTGAACGTGGTGGCCTTTAGAGCAACTCCCTCACCAATGTTATGTGAATTGGTCACATAATCTTTGCTGTTAATAAATCTCATAGCATAATCTGGAATGGGACCAGAAAGCACCAAGTTGTACTACTAGCGTTGGTTTCATTCATTGAGGGTGGTCATTCTGCTCTCCTGCTAATTTTAAAACATTTCTGATTGTTGTTTTCACTTCCCCTCTGTGTCCTCTCCCCCCTGCACCAGCGCGCTGATTTAGCGCGGCGCTGTGGTGTCTCTGCCGATTTCGGGCAGAGTCACAATTTTAATAATCACTGAATTTTTTTAAATCGATTGGTGCACTCCTCCTGCATAGCGCTACCCCCCACAGTCGATACAGCCGAGTTTAGGGTTGTTGAGGTGCTGGAAAGGGTGGAACTATTGCGGCGGCCATCTTGAGTAGGGCGATCCTTACTTAGGGAGAGAGGCAGCGCTATAAAAAGAGACGGCCATGACTCCGCGCAGCGGACGCGATCAGCGGGCGCGCCGGACTCGCGCCGGAGTCAAGCCAGAGTCCTGCCCGTCTGCGCCCGTCCGCGCACGGGCCGGGCATAGGGCAAAGGATTCTGCTGGAACCAATAATAGATACTACAGCAGGCAACAACTATTAGCACTAAAACCAGTCGCTGATTGTGAGCGCCACAACTTAAACCCTTCAGACTGGACAGGTCCGGTGAGCTGCCATAAATGTCATAACGCTTTTTCATGGTCTCAGGTATCCACCCTCACAACACTTACTGCTCCTACCCATACTATAAAGGCGGGTTTAATTAATGCCAGGTCCTTACCGAAACATGCTCTGCACATACATGACCTCCTTACAGATGATAACCTAGATTGTCTCTTTATTACTGAGACTTGGCTTAAACCCTGGTGCACTCCTGATCTGGTACATGCCCTACCTTCAGGGTATAGTATCCAGAGGGTGGACAGAGGTAACGAGCAACAGGGGGGGGGGGGGAGTGGCCATTATACACAGAGATATCATTGGGTGTGTAATGACAGAACTCCATGATATAAAGGATGCGGAAGGGATGGGTTTCAGTCTTAAAATCCACGACAACTTCTCTTTCTCTGGGGCCCTCATCTACCGCCCTCCCGGCACTAGTACTGACTTTTTGGGAAGCCTGGGAGAAGCGTTAAGTCCATTGATACTCAGATACTCAAACTTTACCCTGCTGGGGGATGTGAACATTCATCTGGAGTCCATAACTGAGGCATCCACTGCCTCCTTTAGGGAAACCATGGAAGTGCTGGGCCTTAAAATATGTGATACCCCAGCCACCCATGAGGCGGGACACACGATCGATTGTATTGCCACCAACTCAGATACCTTATCAATAGGTCTGCTGAAACCCCAAACATGGACTGACCACGTACTGATATCTTTCTCAATCATACCAGAATCAAATGCCAACAATAAGCATATTGGTAAAAATAATCAGCCCACACAAGAGGACTGGAAAGCCACCATGAAGCACCCCGAATTAATATCTATAGCCACAGAGTGCAAACCTAAGTCAATAGGACCCCCAAATTTAAACACCTTTAGGGAATGGATGACGGAACTAAAAAACATGACTGGACAGGGCAGACGCAAGCGTAAACCCGGAAATAAAAAGAGATCCGCCCCCTGGTTTGATCTAGAGCTCAAAAATAAACAGGGTGAACTTAGACGGGCCGAACGTAGCTGGCGGAAAAACTACCTAAGCACAGAACGCTGTAAATATAAAAAGACCAAGAAAGCATACCACGCACTAATCAAACAAGCCAAAACAAAGTACTATACATCAGCTATAGCAACAGCTAATAGTAAACAGAAAACAATCTTTAATATCGTTAAAGACTTCAGTAAACCTAAATGTCTCTTGCAGGACATCCCTCCTTCACAATCACTTTGTGATTCCATCGCAGACTTCTTTGAGGGAAAGGTTAAGGGCCTGACGAAGGACTTTGAGGTTCCCACCCTCGAACACATTCATGAGGACGAAAATATTAGGCAGGAAGTCCCTCAGCTTACGGCTTTCCGTACAATCAGCCTGGAGGAGTCAAAACGGGCTATCCTAGCTACTAAGTCAGGATCACCGTTCGACCCATGCCCTATAGGACTCCTTCATCTTATTGCTGATATTGTTAACTCGGACATAAACACTATCGTCAACAACTCTCTGTCCACTGCTTACGTCCCCCTGAGTGGAAATTGGCAGCTGTAAAACCCCTACAAAAAAAACAACTCCCCGACCCCACCACACTATCTAATCTACGTCCGATTTCACTACTCCCAGCATTGTGCAAAATCACTGAGTCCACAGTGAACAAACAGCTGACACACTTCTTGGAAGAGAATGAGGCATGGCACCCTAATCAAGCTGGCTTTAGGACTCAGCATTCCACCGAATCGGCTCTCCTGTTCACCACTGAAACCATCCGCTCAGCTTTAGACCAAGGCAAGAAGGCCGTCCTGATACTATTAGATCTGTCGGAGGCCTTCGACACGGTCTCACATGCTATCTTAATAGACCGGCTAATAACATCTGGCATCAAAGGTATTGCCTTAGAGTGGATAAGAAACTTTCTTAGTGACAGGCGACAAGTGGTGACCTTGGGGGATTATCGTTCCAGTGAGAAGCCACTGGCAACGGGAGTACCTCAAGGTTCTAGTCTGAGCCCGACATTGTTTAATGTCTATACTGCACCCCTGATACAGCTGATATCGTCCTACGGCATAGATGTAATAGCATATGCCGACGATACTCAACTGATCCTGGTCATGGACAAAGAAAACCAGGTCTGGGAAGAAAAACTTAAGTGTTGCCTGACGGCCACCTTTGAGTGGATGCGGAAAAACCACTTAAAATGTAACACAGGCAAGACTGAGATCATGCCCATAGGCCCAAATAACGAATTCATCCCCAGACTGTGGTGGCCCGAGAATGCTGAAATACCACCTCACACTACCTCCTCGGCTCGTAACCTTGGGGTACAGTTTGACGCCGACTTATCTTTCAAACATCAGGCGGCAAAAGTGGCAGGCACCTGCTTCGGGGTAATAAAAATGCTCAGAAAGTTCTTTGACCTACTGCCCCTCGAAGCTAGGAAAACTGTCACGATTGCATTAGTCACATCCCGCATTGACTACTGCAACAGCCTGTATGCTGGTACCAATAAGGTGGTTACCCATAAACTCCAGATGGTACAGCATGCGGCGGCAAGGCTTGTTCTGAAATGGCCAAGAAAATCTTCAGCAACTAAAGCCCTCAATGTACTACATTGGCTGCCGATAACCAAAAGGGTCCTCCACAAAGTATTGACAATCACCTTTCGCGCGGTGCATAATTCAGGCCCAATGTACCTGAGAAAAAAATTTGTCAAATACTGTCCAAACCGCACACTACGGTCCTCAAATGCTAATCTCTTGACCATTCCAGGTTTCAGACTCAAGACCCGCGGGGGTAAATCCTTAGCGGTATTGGGTGCCAAGGCATGGAATGCGCTCCCCACCCCATTTAAGAGCCCTGGACAAGGAATCTGATTTCCGTAAACAACTGAAAACCTGGATTTACAACCTTCCAGACTCAATGGCCAGAGCACTAGTATGACTCCGGTCTCAGTCTCCTTAAGCAGTAAGGCAACTTTTTTCACCTGGTTGACCCTTTAATGGCGCCGAGATGCTCCCTGGAGCGATTGCTAGCGCGGTATAAATGGACCTTACATTTACATTTACATTTACATGAGATTGGATCAATCTTTAATAAAGCAAGGCAATCCTCCACCAGTTCAACACACTCCCCTCGCGGTATGGAAGAATATACTGTCCTGATGCCCTCATCCTCTCAAGATTGGATAGTGGTAACACCATTCTGGCAGGGCTGCCAGTAGCCTCCTCTGCACACTCAGAGTTGATCTACACTCACCTTCTGGGTGATCCATCCCGCAAGGGAATAAGATCGCTTAAGCTTCTCCAACTCAGCCATGGCCAGCCCACCATACTTAGGGGTGGCCACCATGCCCCTACATGACAGAGGCCCCATGACTGGAGGATGTTTTCTTTCTGTGTGACAGTTTTGGACAGCAAAAAGCTGGGGTATCTGGTGTGAGGTCGTCTAGCTGCCTTGTCAATGCCAGGTCAGCTGGCGACTGATGTGCCAGGACAAGGAGGGTATTCTTCTGGCAGGGGTGGCAGAGGCTCTGCCATCAGGAAAAGACCTCCCCAGACTTCCTAATGGTGTGGGAATACGTGGGATGTGGGGAGGGTACACTGTGGCAGGTTCCCTCTATCACCCATCCCACGAGGTCATTAGTCATTAAGTAAAACCCCAGTGCATTCCAATAATTCATACTCCTCTTTTTACAGAACCGTGTTCCTTTTTAGTCATCACAGCTTTCCTTGAGGCACCTCTACACTCAGTTGTTTGGAGGGCTTCACCTCTCTTAAGAAGACTGTGCTTCCAGGTTTTAACTCTCACCAGAAGACCCTTCCCAACAACTCTTCATTCAACCACAACTCCCGCATTTTGAGTGAGTTCCATGAGGTGTTTTCAATCTTGGCTGGTGGTTTCAGAGAGCAGCCATGGCCAGGGGCGGCTGCTCCTCCAAGGCAAAGGAGCGTCGCCCCACTGCTTTAAGAGCAGTGCAGAAGAAAGATAAAATGATAATGACGAAGCATTATTATCATTTCATTTTTCCGTTTCTAGGAGGCTGGCCAGAGCAGGGGCAAGGGGAGGATTGGTGAGCACACTCAAAGGTGCGCATCAATGTTTGACTGGCCATCTTGAGCCGGCCAAACAGTCATGCGCTCTTTGCATGCTTCCCCACCAGGCTGCTTTACACAGCCTGATGGTGAACATGCACAGGTTCCCTGTCCCAGTCTCAAGCGCCAAAGCACAGCGCTCAGACCAATCACAACGCTGCAATGCAGCATTATGATTCACATAGGGGAGCCAATCACAGCGCTGCATTGCAGAGTTGTCATTGGCTTACAGAGCCTGGGTACTTCCTGTGAGGAGGAGAGGTGGCGGCTGGCAACACGACCAGCAGGTAAGTTGTCTCGTCATTTTTTTATTTTCTACCCTCCTCATATCCCCCTCCCTGCCATCGTTCCCTACCAGCCGCCACTGGCCAGGGCCCTCCTCGATGACCATGCAACATCAGGGGCTTCTGTACCCTGATCCACATTTGCATTTATTTTTCTCCTTATTTAGACAGAAGCAGAGCTGACGAGAGCATCTTTCACACCGAGATCTGAGTGTGATATTGGCACTGCACTCATTTACCTGCAAACGTAACTTTAGTTCAATCTTTATATATGTTGTTCGGATTTGCAGCTGCTCTCGCGATGCTTCCATCTCGGTACCTTCCGTTCTTCGTCAGCAGACAGACGTCACAAAGGAAGTGCTTACAATTTCTGTTGGTTTATTTTTAAAGCACGGTTTTGTGCCCTCGGGTTTCAGAATTAGTCATACGGTTTGATTGTTCTCGTTTGATAATGAGGGTTTCTTCTCGCTGTCCTGTTTGCGGTCCCCGTGGCCCCGTCTGCCCTCTGATTCACCCTTCATTTCATGCTCCTCTTCATCCATTAAAGGCTACAGCTGTTGCTTTTAATGTTCCCTCTTGCATCCTTCCCATCCAATCCGTTCTCATTTCCGGTTGGGTGGACCCCGGAGCCGTCTGTGGTGGGAGCTGCTACTTCTTGGTGTAGTGACTTCGAAGGAGGGAAAGTTGGACAAAAAGATTCTGAAATGCCATCAGGTCAGCAAAGGGCCTTAAAATGCAGGCCTTCCCTGGCCACACGCTTTATGCAAAAGGGACAGGTAAGATCCTGGTGCAGCAGTAACATATACTCTATGCACACCGTGCAGGTGTAAGTGCAACCTCTGAATTCACAATTGTTTGCACGTTGTCTGTGGCTCAGTTGGGCCGCTGACAGCAGCTAGTCTGCCTCAGTTAATATGCTGGTGTAATACATATTTTAAAGCGCCTAGAGACAGGTATTTGCACCAGGATTTAATCTCACTGCAAGGGTTTAGTGTCCTCTACTGACCTTTAACTATGTATTGATCTCTCATCAGCACCACCTCAATGAACAATGAAACATGTGTGGTAGTTAATGCCTGTATATCCATCGTGCCAGGCTGTATATCTCTATGCCAGCTGTAATAAAAATGTTTGCCACAGTGGAGTAAAATGATTATGTCCTGGGGTATTTATATTGCATAAGAGCTGCAGCACTCCAGGGTGGCTAGACCACAGGATTCAGAAATGACCCCAATCCGGCTTGTCATTTTGCCTGGGCCAGTGCCTCCTGGCAGACATTAAAGGGGCACGACGCGGTGCTCAGTGGCAGGGCACACCGGCATGAATTATGGAGGTGCTGCCATTGAGGGCGTCCACCACAGCTGGGGAGCTTGCTTTTCTGCAAGTGTGAGTAGAGGTAAGGACACGCACATAAAGATGGGTATTTCCAGGACACAAATGTTTATACTATCATCAAAATATTTAATCAAAAAAGTCCATACCCCACATGTGTTATTTGTAGCAAACCGATCTACCAGACAAAGTACCTCCTATATTGAGTAACAGTGTATCTGGACATGATTCATATAGTTCAAATACACTAAGGACATCGAGTCTCAGTACTTTAATAGCAGATCTCCATTATGCCAGTATTATATCACAGCAGATTATCTAATTTCTCCCCAGGGACTGCCATGGAATGTCATCATTTAATCCCACCAGGTGACTCTTAAGGCGATACACCCATCTCTGTTCTCGTTGGAGTAACACACACTGGTCTCCTGCTTGGTGTCTACCTGGTAGGACCCTCTCTATCACGGTCCATTTCAGATCTTCTTTCCTGTGTCATTTTTCTTGAAAATGTGCTGTTAGTTTTTGTCTTGCCGCAACAGGGCGTTTGTAGCAGGCCCTACGATGAAGCATGTCACATACTTCGGTATGTGAGTGAGGGCAGTTTTTCCAAACTGAGAAATTTGTCTGAGTTGTGTTTATCGTGTACTCTACACACCCCTATTGTGTGTACATTTGAATTTGTTTTGGGGGCCCGGGGTGGTAGAGTCTAAACATTTATGGCCCTCTCCCCTTCTTTGTGTTGAGTATTTCCAGGACACTTCAATACCAGTGCCACAATAGATGGTTTAGGTATTGTTTCACTTACAGAATTTGGCAGTTGTGCAAGAGAAAAGCGTTTTGTGAACCAGGACCAAGTGGCTGCTGTCTGGTAATATACTTCCCGAAATCCTTGTGTCCGGTGCCTTTGCCCTCCCAGGGCTTTCAGTGTCTTAATAAGGCAGAGATGCTTCATTCCGGGTGGAGCAGCGTTTGCATCCTCGTGATCTCCAGAGACACTGCCTCTGTGAGCCCCCCAGACTCTCGACTTTCATTTAGTTATCACTACATCTTGCAATATTCGTGCCTCATCTTTCTAAAGACACACAGAACACAATTTATAAGGTGGGCTCTACTTTTCCTAATGCTGAAATGATTATTTTTGTTGTGTATCAGGGTTAAAGAATTTCACGTCCATACATTGTAGGCTGCAGGTGAGCAGTGGTTCTGGGTAATGTGGTCAACATTGAAGTACCTGAATATGTTGTGAGCTCCCCTTCTAAATGTGTATGCAATCTGTTTCTAGACTACTAAGACAGGGAAATGTGTCCTAAAAAGCACCCTACACATTATTGTTTAAAATGCTCCATGATGAGGAGAAGACGTCCTCATGATGGTGCATTTTGGAAAGACTTGGCTTGCTCACAAAGCCTACCATCTTTCTGCAATTGCAGCCCAAGGTTCAAGAGGCCTGAATGGTCTGGTAGCCTCAATGGAAGAACAGATGAACCAGAGCCCTGACATGCTTATGTCAATCAATCTGTATTTATAAAGCGTGGCTAATCACCCATAAGGTATTCAGGCTTTGAGGAACTTGCTGCTTGGGGAGGGATCAATAGAACAGCCAGGTCTTGAGCCCTTTCCTGAATTTCAGAAGAGATGAAGCGGTCTGGAGGTGAAGGTAGAGGTCGTTTCAGGACTTAGCAGTGAGGTAGGAGATGGAACATCCTCCACTATTGCTTCGGCCGATGGGGCAGGTGTGAGCGAGGGAGAAGGAGGCAGATCAAAGGTGTCTAGATGGTTGGTGGAAGCTCATGCGGTAGTTGATGTTGGCTGGTTGATGTGAAGGACTTTGTAGTTGTGGATCTTGAATTGACATCTCTTTTGAATAGGGAGCCAGTCAAGCTTCTTGAGGTGGGGCATGATCTGACCCATTTGAGGAGGTCAAGGATGAGTCTGGCCGCTGAGTTCTGTGTGGTCTGCAGTCTCCTCAGGAGGTGGGCAGTGATTCCTAAGTAGAGTGCGATGCCGTAGTCCAGCCTGCTGGTGACAAGGGCTTCAGTGACAGTTCAGCTGGTGTTGACGGGGTGTTGACGGGGGTGAAGAAGAAGGCGGATGAGACTGCGTTGTTCTGGCATTTCATGGTGCACCTGCTATCCAGGATAAAGCCATGGTTGTGGACATGGTCTGTTGGAGCGGGTGAGGGTCCTAGTTCGGGAGGTCACAAGGAGTCATTCCACGGGGAGGTGTTGTTCCCATATGTCATGTAGTGGGGCCTGCCCTCTCTAAGCACCATGACTAACTAATTTCAGGAGTAAAGAAGGTAAGACATTGAATATTGCTGGAACAGTATTGTGTTAAGTCTTGGGCATAAATAAAGTTTACTGCATAATATGTGGGATTACGCTCTGCATTTCTTCAGCAGCACATTTCCGAAAGGTGTTCAGCCTCTTAAAGCAATGCAACTTTATTATCTGACATTCAAAACATTTAGGGCCAGATGTAGGACACCAAATATCGGTCGGTATTGGCCGATTTCAGCCGTTACCGACCGGTATTTGGTTTTTGATATGTAGGCGGCCTAAAATTTACAGAATCGGTAAATTTCCCGATTCAGTAAATTTACGGATTCTGTAAAATACCGAATCGGTAAAGTTACCGAATCTGTAAATCTAGATGTAGGTGGCACTGAAAACAGTGCCAGAGGCCCATAAGAATTCGTTATTTACCACGAAATAATATTTGGTGGTAAATAACGAATTCCTGTGTACATGCACATCTGTGCATGTACACCTGTGCCTAAGGGCATGTATGTGTGTCACATGACACCCTGTCCCCCTTGACAATTCGGTTATTTTACCAAATCGGTATTTACCGATTTGGTAATTGACATTGATTCCTATGGGCCTCAAGGACCGTAGGAATCAATGGCAATTACCGAATTGGTAAATACCGATTCAGTAATTACCGAATCATACCGATTCAGTAAAAATTACAGAATTATTTCCTACATCTCATTTACCGAATCTAGAATACCGAATCAGTAAAGTTCGGAATTCTAGAGTCGGTAAATGAGATTTACCTACATCGGGCCCTTAGATCGAAGACTGGGTCAAGCATCAACACCAGAGAGGAAAAAAGACAATCTCCAAGTCACTTTGCCATTGTCAGAGCTTTTTCTATCTTTGTAAAGTACCACACAGAAAACTCCATCAATTGCCTGCAATAGTATTAGGTATGAGGTGATGACCTGCCCACTCATAAGCAAAAATTTTGGGAAAGTATACAACAGAAGAGCAGACTGCGAAGCTTCATCATGATGGCGACCTTACCATTTATATGACTTTGTAGATCACTCGTCTGATGAAGCCTCAAAATCCTCTTTACTGAAGAAGTTTGTGAAGCACAAAAAATACCAAAATCCTATGTGATTGAATTCATCAGGTTGAATCTATATTCTACCACATTCACTCGCAGTTTGTGCTTAACTTGATTCTATGTTACGTTACAAAGGCCCATAGCTCACTACATTTTTTTTAACATTTTCCTAAATCCCCCATTGAGTAACAACACTAGTTTATGTACTACTCCTTGTTAACTGTTGCTTCAAGAGCTTTCAGTAAGCGACGGAGCAATTTTATCGAAATTCTCTCTTACATTTTGCTTTGTTTGATTTTTAATTTATTTTTTGACCATTAGCTAACATTTTTTCTTTTTTGTATATGGTTGGCTTTGATCGTAATTTGTGCATTCTTTAAATGCACAGCTGTTCGGAGCTGTTGATTCTTGCACCCACCTCTGAGTTATCTTTGAGTAAAAGCGAGACATAAAGAATTTATTACGTTTCTCGTATGCCTCCTTAAATCTACCTGATCAATGGTTTGTGTAATCTTTTCCAGAGTTCTCAAAGTATTTGGGCACTCTCTCACCTCAGCTTCTTCAATATTAAGGTATATTCTCACTGCTGGCCATTGATGTACACATATCCAATGCAATGGTAGGTACTGCTGTCATTCATCAATACACATACGCAGGAATGGTTTGTGCCGCTACGAGGAGGGCCACCCATTTTTGGGACTGTCTAGATGATGCTTTTCTTATGGCGAGTGCACTTGTGCGTTCATGCTGTTTGGTGGAGCACAGGCTCCCCTATTACTGTCCCCGGCTGTATACTTTTAATCAGTTCAGGCAAAAAATAAAATATTCAGAGTTAACCTATAAAAGCCTACAAAAACGTTGACGATCTCTTAGTATACACACCTCCGCCATGTTTTTCCTTCTCCTTCTCCACTGTAACTACTAGTTTATCAGTGTGAGAAACTGTGTTGCTGGTTGACTAGTGTGTTAATCCTCGTCATGCAACGGCCACCATCCCTAGCAGGATGACCAACAAAAAGTCCCTAAATTAACTTGTGCTTAGCCCTGGGTAGCTTGGCACAAAATGCAGTCAGGCTTAACTTAGAGGCAATGTGTAAAGTATTTATGAAGCATACAGTAATAAAGTGAAAACAACACTTCCCACACCAATTTAGAAAAATAGAGTACATTTAAAAAAATTAGAACCAGAGTTATCAATGACAATTTTTTTCAGTAACTATTAGTGCATATAAGATGAAAGCGCCAACCACAAACATCTAGCCGCGCGAGACCGTGTCAAAGTCGAGAAATATGGCAGACTGTGATGGAACATGGGTTCGATTCAATAAGCAGATTGGGCCTGGTTGGCATTTACCTTCGGACTTAAAACGGTAATGAAGAAAAAGCTCTGAGAAGGTTAAGTTCAGTGGGGCAAGACGTTAGGTGGTGTCCAAGGAGAAAGCGTCATTGTTGGGGAGCTGCTAGACTAAGTCACAGTGTAGATTTCTACATTCGGACTCAGTATGTTTTATGGAGGTCGAATATCTCCAGCTGGACGAGGCAGGAGGCTGTAGCCGATGAGGGTTCCAGGAGGCCAGTAACCCTTTTTGTGAAGGACCGCTGAACAGGATTTGCTGCTGCTGAGTTAGGCCGACCAGCAATCCACCACTGGTGGATCGACAAGCAGGTTGATTTTGGTCTTCCCTCAATTCTCAGAGCATTGTATAGTCTCAAGTTTTAGATTTTGGATATCTGGGCATCTTTATCACCACCACCAAGGGTCCAGAACTGGAGGAGCACCCCTTCAGGCTGGGTCCAGGTGCGGGCTCAAGATTTTGAGAGCCTGTTATGTCCCAGTGGCCGTGAACAGGAGGCCATCAAACTAGCCCTTGGAGTCACTCTGGTAGTCCTGATTTCAGTGGAAGAAGCAGGGCTCAAGCAGTAGGACAGTCCTCTGAGGGTGCAAGGCAAGCGGCAAAGAGGTACTTCCAGGTATAGCAAAGCAGTCTTGTGAAGTACAAAGCAAGTCACAGCAACAGGTAGTCCTCTGAAAGACTTTCAGCTGGTCTGTAAAATGAACCGAATGGTGGGACTGAGGGCCTTATTTTTATACCCAGTGCCTTCTAAGAAGTAGGAAACGTTTTTTGAGGTTTCTCTTTAAAGTGCTTGGAATTTTATGACTGCCCTGTCATGGCTCCAATCTGGCTGCAGGGACAAATGCAGGGGTAACAAGTCCTTTCTGTAAAGGCAGCGCGCAGCCTATTCAGTTGCAAGTCGAGCTGTGCCCAGCTACACTCACACATCCTTCCAGCAGATGGTCCATTTAGGCACACCTAATCCCTCTATTGTGAGACTTTCTGAAAGGAATTCTCAAAGTTTAACTGCCAACTACACCCAGTCATGTAACACATGGAAGGCTGCAGGCACGAAATGGCAGGAAATGCCAACTTTTTTAAAGTGTCATTTTCCAAATTGTAATTTAAAATCTGACTTTACCATTAAAGATGGGTTTTAATTACAATTACAAAGACCAAACATGAAATGCTCATCTGTCTGCAATCACAAGTTAGCATGTATTAAATGTAATAAGGCAACCCAATATTTTCCTATGGGACGGTAGGCCTCACAATAGAGAAAAACAAATTGAGCAGTTTTTCACTGCCAGGACAGGTAAAACTTAAAGTACATGGCCAACCTTTTTAATTGCAACACACCCTGCCATATGGGCTACTTAGGCCCTACCTCAGGGATAACTTGTATGCAATAAAAGAAGACATTTCCCACATGTTCTTGTGAGGTTATGGAGAGCACTAATGAACCGCCATTTTCCTAACGACCTCAAAAGGTTGTAACAGAGATATGTCCCCTGTTTTGGGCCAGAGGTTTAGGCCATGTATACTGGGAATTCGAATGTCTGTTATGTGTGTATATATACAGCTCGCTTATTGGCCGCAAGTTGACTTATGAAGCATTTTAGAAAAGTCATAAATAAGCAAATAAATAAGAGAAATCCCCCAGAACCCTATATAGCTATCAGAAAAGTACCCCAACATGCTTTGCCCAGGCTGGTATAAACGTGTCCCCTGGCCTCACACAATGACAGTAAAACAAAGTTAGCTTGGAAGAGCTAGAGATGAAACAGCTTAACTCATTTTCAATCAAAAAATGTGTGTGAAAATGTGAAGTGTAAATAAGTGTTATGAAGTGATATAAGCAGACAACAGATGACAATGAGGTAAAAAGGTGTTTTTAATTTTGCTGGTTTTTTCTGCACATATTTAATGTGAAATGGTGTTTTAAAAATGTTTGATTCTCAATGGTCAAACTTTCCCCTGTTTCGTGTTGCCAGTTATATGAATATTGAAAGGTATGACCTGCAACTGTAATCATTTGCATGTTCATTGCCCATTGTAGGTAGTGTTAGGTTTCTTATGCATGAAGGTGTTTGTGTAGAATTATTCTAATAATTACCAGTTCAATTTATTAGTTTAATCGTAACATATTACACCCTTCTGCCTAGGGAAGCCTGGTGTTTACTCTACTGGAAACCTGATACAGCTTTAAAGTACCTTTGCTCTGCAGGATGACACAGTGCTAAAATACTGTAACCAAAACATCATCTGACAGAAATATTGTGTCCTACTTATCATTAAGAAAAGTATAACCCATCAGTGTTTAGTTTGTAAAAGAATAAGTGATGGGGCCCTCGTCAAGAGTCCACTGCAGCTTGCACCACACATTGCCCCCATATGTGCTGCCAGTGACAGAATTAACACAACTACTAATCAGCACACCCTACAAGTATGACATTTCAGTTTATTCCAGACCCCAAAGTTACAATAATGGCTTGGGCAGCAGATATTAGCAATTTTTGATGTTCATTGAACTAATAAACAACTGTTGTTGTCTTTATCTCTCATTTAGATAAATGGTGCAGACTGTCGTAAGTGCTGGTGTTGATAATTAAGTTCCAGTTCCGAACACCAGAAAGCACCAGCTCAAATAAAGCACTGAGCCCTATTGGAGTTAATAACAGAAAATCTGCACCCAATCGGACAATATCTTGATAAACAATATTTAGGACACATCTGTCAGATAATATGTTTGATAATGATATCTGGCATGTAAATCCAAAGGCTGATCAGTTAGTTTTGTTTTTGAGAGCTCTCAATAGGTCTGTTGAAGAAAATGGAACAAACGGAACATGGGGCAAAACATGAGGAAAAACATAAGTAATTTTTACTTTAAAAAACTACATGTCATTTCACATTTTTGTGTCACAGAGTACATGATTTGTGCTTAACATGTGCCTGATGGGAGTAACAATTTTGTTTTTTGTGTGTAGAAGTTTGAATTTAAATAGAGTTCATCAGAAACAATGATGTATAAGCATAACATGTGAACCAAGTGGCAATATGAAATAAATGTGTTTTGGTTAATCATATGATAAATACATGATCATAAATTGTTGAATCTGTAAAGTATATCCTTTTACAAGTGGTGCACGCCTTGTCCAAGTTGCCTTTAGGACTTGGCCTTGTTCTTCTACATGTAGCATGTGCTAGGCAGCAGCCTCGGAGGCGTAGCACACTGATCGTTTTATCATCCATTTGAGAATACGATATTTGATAAACCAGGAGTGCACAATCTACATACCTTTGTGATGAGAGTGACAAGCATATCTGTTCATAAGCGATGGAGCAGTATAAAAATGGGAAAGAAAAAACTGTATGGAAAATGCACTGGGACTTATTTAAAAGCTCCTTGCACTGCCAGTGAATCACTTTTTGTGAAGTTCTGTGGTGCAGGAGCCTGCTCCATATGTACCAGACAGCACTTGACCACTTTTTTAGGCTTAATGCTGCCTTGTAAATATTGTTCCGTTAACGCAGTTTTCGGCGTTAAAAGAGCATGAAAGGGGTGTTTCTGGGGGCATTCCCAGAAACATCCATGGCTTTTTGACACTGCCCCAGGTTTACAAGAAATCGTAACTCTGAGGCAGTGCCAAAAACGTACGTGCATCTGCAGCACACATAGAAAGAGGAAACAAGCCTCTTGTGAATGTTTTTATGGTGGAAGGTTTCTCTTCCTACACAAAAATAATCATCCCAGCAACGCAGGAACCCTTGCAGCATAGTGCAAAGGTGCCTGTATTGGCGCTCAGCAACCTATTGTGCACCAGCGCAGGGGGAAAGAACAGGAATGCGCCATATCTGATGGATACGCGCATTCCTGCCCTTTTCTTTTGCCATAGGGCTGCACATCCAGAAGGCCTGCGGCACTGCCCTTTGGTAAAAACTCATAAATGAGGCCCATGCACTCTGTATGGAGCCAGGGACTGGGGGAGTAGTCGTTTTTTATAGAAAATACTATATTGTTTTTAGGCAAGCTGAAGTCAAGAGCATGGAGAAGCTCTTGACCAAGTCAAATCTGTACCTAAAATCATATCCCAATGCCTAGATAACAACAGGGTTAGAGACAAATCTTTGGGCAAGAGACGTAGAAAGCATTCTCGAGTAAAACTGGAGCATTTGTTGCACGATGGGCAAACAAAGATCCAAATTATAAGCTACAACACTATGTCAGTGGCTGGGCACTCCCTCCATGATTACTTACTAGCTTAGAACAACAGACATTTCTCAGTGCATAACTCAAACATATAGAACATACCTTGGCTTGTCATTCCCAGGAAGGACTGCAAAGAAAAGTTGTTATGGTGTCATCAAAGTAAACAATATTACCCTCTTTTCAACTATAGGCCAAACTAAACACCACTCGTTTTCATAACAGCATCTAAAATGGCTGCCATCAAGGATGTGGATTCACCAAAATCCCAGGAGAAAATTGGGAGTGAGGCCCCTGCTGACAACTCAAGGTTGCGCCTTTGGCCCATCCTTAGAACCTCTTCAGCCTCCTGTTGGCTGGTGAGCCGCTAGGGCGATGGCTTGGAGTGGAAACTGTGCACCGCAAGCACAGCTCCTAATGCTGCCTTTATAATCTGTGTACATACATGTAGAATTGCCTTTTCTTCAATAACACCAGTTGAGACACTGTTGCTAATTTTCACATATGTACCCAGATCTCAATGTGGTTTATGGGTTTTCGCTCCTGTCGCTATCTACTACTGCCTTTACAATCTGTCACTTGTACTGCATTTGTGACACAAGACCAAGGGAACCAATGGCTGGCAAGGAATACCAGAGGATAAGCGGGGGGAAGGAGCCGCTTGCCTTGTCAACCCTTAATTGACATCCACGGCAGCCCCTTGCTCCATGTCAGTGGGTTAAGAGTGCACCATTAACATGGGTGAAGCTCACAGAAAGCATCAGTTTGTTCAAGGAGAGCCTGACATGGACAGAATGTGTCCACCCTAGGCCTACTTTTGAAGCAGGGTGCAGATTTAGCAAAGACCAATATCAATCCAAGTCTACTGGGCCTGACCGCATGGCACAGCACTTTTGGGACCTCAGTTTCTTCCATACCTCGGGTCTGTCCCTCTGTGCCTTTATTTCTATGCACTGCTGCAGGCACAAGCATTGAACTGTGCTCTCCAAGAGAGCACAATCAGACACTTCTTTGAAGACCAAAGTGCTGCAGATGCGCAGTGGGAAGGCATGACATTTGACACTGGAAAATCCTTGAAGTGTGACTATCAGATTTGTATATGTTCACAACAACAATGTGTGGTGGCTCTCTACTAGTTTTGTCAAAAAGGTAGCTATAAACACAGATCAATAGGCCATCTAAGTTTGCGGATGAGACATGCAGATTCTCCTTTTGGCTGTGTGTGGGGAAATACAATATAGCTGAGGACATGGCTTATTTTACCTCCTTCTCCTAATGGTAGATTTATTAAGGATGGGGAACCAAAAGTAGATCCTTTAAAAATGCTCAAGCTAGCTCACATTCCCCCAGGGGCATATCTTCGGAGGTGCTGTTTGGGGTGTTACACCCACCTAATAAATGTATTCTCTGGTAAATAGTTGGGTACAGTTGTTTTCAGTCGGGCATGGTGAGGTGGCTGTTGGATTTCACCTAGGGTTTTGTACATGCACACTCTGACAAAAACATTCACAAACGTTCTGTCTCTCTCCTCTCTGTTTTGAAGTTCTTAAAACTGTTTGTTATTATACAACATAAAGGGCATGATTACGATGTCGGGCGGATGTCGCGGTCTCAGGGCCGGCCAACCTCCGCAATTACAATTCCACCACTCCCGTTTCTCTATGGGAGCTTGTGCTGCGGCCGCAAACCAGCTGTAGCACAAGCTCCCATAGAGAAATGGGAGCCTGCGTAAGTCTCTGGGTGCCTACCACACGCGCAGGGATTTACTGGGGGGCACCATAGGTACCCCCAACCGGAGGGCCAGTGGGAAGGGAACCCTCCTAGGGGCCCCCAAAGGCACTTTCCGACAGCAAATACATGTCAGAAAGGCCAACATGGATTTGCTCTCGGAAAGTTCCATCATAATCCCAAAGGCATTAACGTCTTCCTCATGGGATTATGCTGCTCTTCCGACTTGCCAACAGGCTCCTCCTCGTAATTGTAATACGACGGTCGGAAGTCAAACCAGGGATTTAGGTCGGAAAGCGAGCATCCTAATTAGCCCCATAGTCTTTTAAGTATCCTAGGAATCCACACTGCTGTCCCTTCCCACTGCACCTTAAGCCCCCTTCTCAAATAATGTATTTTACCATTATATGCCAAGCGTGATTGTTGGGAAATTTGAAACTGACACCCCCTAATCTTACTGGCCAAGCTACGCCCCTGGCTTCCTCCCTTGCTCTCTTTTTCCACACATTCTGTGTCTCTCTCCTCTCTACCCCGGACGCTGATCTCTGTCCATCATCGCTCTCTCTTCTCTACGCTTTTCTCAGATCTACAATTCCCTTTCTGCTTGTGCACCTACTGAGCTAGATGCTGTGAACCACAAGGAGCTGAAGAGAGAAAGAGCCACAAAGCCACAGCCAAGGGCCTTAAAAACAGCCTCCGCCGGTCCCACCTCCTACCCTGCCATCCCCCCACTGATGAAACAGCTGATGAGATAAATGGCCAATCTACCCCTGGGCGTAGGCATGACTAAGTGGCTTCTGTGTGTCATTTGCCATTTCCTAACCTTTTGTTCCTGAGCAGGAGATGTTCAAAAATAGATCTTGCATTAAAATATGTGTGGATGAAATGTGACAAATTCTGATTTTCATTTATAAAACACTGTCATGCGGTTCTGAAACCGCCATGAGTGTTGTGGATGAGAAACATAACAACGTCTCCACATCAATGGGTGGGCCCTGAAAGCCAGCACATTCTGACGGTTAACTATGAGCCACTCCAAAGATGCCACTACATGTTTGTGTGGGGCGATGTGCTGCTTGCAAATGCGGGACTGTATAGTCTTAGGTCAGATCCGGGATTCTTATGTAGGACCTGCTGACAAGATTACAAAGATGCACAGGCAGCATCCTGTCACTTTTGCTGCATAACAAAGCAGAGCGTGCATGACGCTGCAATGTTACGCATTGTCTCCTGATTGGTTGATTGAAGTCACCAGGGCCCAGTGTTACCCACATCAACCATGAGAGCGGCATTCTTTTACATTTGAGCTACAGAGATAGACATGTATTACTGTGCTGGCAGTGCAGCAGTATTCAGGCACATGCTAGTTCATACCAGACTACCACAATGTATTGGCAAAGCAAAGCACTTTGTGGCAGCCATGTTGTACCTGTTCTGGACCTACATAGAGAAAGGGACATTCGCCAAGAACACATTTTTACATAATCCTCCGTAAAAGAGGGATATAGTGGAACTGACCACTTACCCTCACCCAAAGTGCCCAAAAGTAAACTATAGAAACAAGCATTTGCAATGCAATAGGCCTCGCATTTGTGAGAGTTTGAGCGATTGCCATTGTAAATGGCAATGCCTTCTATTTATGTATTTTGAAAACCTGTAAGTGGTGCGTAAACATTAGTTTTTGAGAATCGCAAATTGCATTAAATTGCGACTCGCAATGTGCATGCCTCATTAATATCCCTGAGGCTGTCGCAATTTGCGACCCCATTGGGAATGGCTCGCACTCATGAAGAGAAAATGTACCTCTCTGGAACATAAATGGAGACTAGGCAAATCTGACGAGACTAGAAGCGCATATAAACAAGCGCTGGTACTCTACAACAAAGCAATTAAGAAGGCAAAAAAGGAGTACTTTACACGCAGAATAACTGAAAATAAAAATTCCACTAAGGAACTTTTTAAAATTGTTGGGGAACTATGCAATCCAACAAATCTCTCAGTAAAACTTACTCCATCACAGGAGAACTGCAATAAATTAAATGATTTCTTCTGTGAGAAAATTGATAATATCTACGCCTCCTTCTCTAATTGCACGCCAGAAATTATCGAGAACAATGTACTAACTACGACTCAAGTCACTTGTACAGGTTTTGGCCCATTCTCAAAAGCTGAGGTGGGCAAAGCCATGCTTGAAGTTAAGTCAGGATCTCCACTAGATCCATGTCCACACCACATTTTCTCTCAGCTGACCCCTGTAATTTGCCCTGCCGTAACGAAAGTTCTGAATCTTTCCTTATGTTCTGCTACATTCCCAAGATATTGGAAGCAGGCCCTAGTTACTCCGCTAGTAAAAAAGGCAGGATTAGATGTTAATAATCCTGCCAACTACCGGCCAATATCCCAGTTACCCTACCTCTCTAAAGTGCTGGAGAAATTGGTCAACAGACGGCTTTCCAGCTATCTGGAAGCTAATGAACTGTTGGACGATTCCCAGACGGGTTTCAGGGTGAACAACAGTACAGAAACAACACTTTTGGCGGTGACGGATAACATTAGGGCCCAGGTAGATCAAGGCAAGACAGTCGTCCTGATACTCCTTGATTTATCAGCGGCTTTTGATACCGTTCCACACGACCAATTACTGAAAGCCCTGGAAGGGAAAGGTATACGAGACAAGGCATTGGGATGGCTAAAATCTTTTCTGGAGGAACGAACACAATCAGTGTGTTTGGGTGATTTCATCTCTCCCCCGCGAAACATTAAATATGGGGTTCCCCAGGGGGCCTCACTCAGTCCAACTTTGTTTAATGTTTTCGTTTCCTCATTGGCAGCCATTGGAAGACGGTGGGGTGTCGAAATGTGTTCTTATGCTGACGACACCCAGCTAATGGTTACCATTGATGAAAAGGATGATCCTAAAACCCGACTGATAAACTGCCCGACTGAACTGGCCAACTGGATGCAAGAGCATTGTCTGAGATTAAATGCAGACAAGTCAGAAATCCTCTTGTTTGGCAAAAATCCCCAGCTCTGGGATAACAGCTGGTGGCCAAGCAACCTGGGGTTGCCTCCGAATCCCACCCCAAAAGCAAAAAACCTGGGAGTGGTATTGGACAGTGCTCTGTCCATGAAATCACATGTCTCCATTGTCTGCGGCAAAAGCTTTGCATTGCTGAAAATGCTCAGACGAGTTTTCCCCTGGATCCCGACTGAATGTAGGAAAACCCTAGTTCAGTCATTGCTGATGAGCAGATTGGACTATGGCAACTCACTGTTTGTCGGAATGGCAGACTATCTCTTTTCTAAACTGCAGATAGTACAAAATGCCGCGGCAAAGGCTGTCTGTAATAAAAAGAAATTTGATTCGGCTAAAAGCTGCATGCGAGAGCTTCATTGGCTCCCAATTTTAAATTACTATGTATCACACACAAGGTGCTATATAATGCAGGCCCTACCATTTTACATAATAAAGTTGAATTCCACAGACCACCGAGGAACCTTCGATCCAGTACATTAGAAAGAGCTACCACCACCCGGGTGAAGACTGTCAGGATGGGAGAGCGGGCCTTCTCGCATCTGGCGGCTACTAAGTGGAATGAACTACCTCCCAGTCTTAGACTGACAGATGACCTTCTGTCTTTTAGGAAACAACTAAAGACACTACTCTTCCCTAAATCAGAATAAATCATCACTCAGTGTGGTTATCGTACCTCTCAGCATCCAACTTTAGCGCCGTGATATCCTACTCAGGATGATTGTTAGCGCTCTATAAATAAATTAAATACAAATACAAATAGGGATGGTGGCCTGCTGGGGTCAGCAGACCACCCTGTCTGTGACTGCTTTTTTAATAAAGCCTCCTGTTCTCCTTACAGGATAACGTAATGCATTTTAAAAAAAAATGAAACTTTTCAATTTCATTTTTTAAGGACAGGCAGTGGTCCCTGGGACGGCTGCCTGCTCTTAAAAAATATCTCTGCACCCATTCACAAAGGGGAAGGGGTACCAAGGGGACCTCTTCCATATGCAAATGGTTTACCACCCTTTTGAAAAGGGCGGTAAACTGCAAGTGTATTGCGACCACAAATGCAATTGCAAAACAATGGTATATGCCATTTGCACTCGCTTTTAGGAAGGGACGCCTGTGGTATGCCCCTACCTAATAGCAAGTCGTAAACCATATTTTGCGAGTTGCTAATAGTTTAGTCACTCGCAAAAGATTGTTTGTACATGGGGCTGACCTTTTTTGCGGTCACAAATGGGCCAAATTCCCGTTTGCAACCACAAAAAATGGTTGTGCATCTGCCCCACAGTCCTTGTTTGCAAGCTGCAAGGAAGGCACCATGTTAGTAGGGGGCAATAGTTCTCCCTCTTGTACTGGATCACAAATACAATGCCAATAGCTCAAACTCTAGCAAATGTGAGACCTATTGCATTGCAAATGCTTGTTTCATTAGTTAGTTGAGACATGGCTGTCAACTATGTTAGAACGGTAAATTAAACACAACTGCAAGGCGTCACAACACATTTGCACGCATTATCTACAACACGTGTATGAATGAGTCATGACATACACGTCAGCAATCACGTGCATCAGAAATCATAGAATGGGTTTTAATAGCAAACCTATTACAAACGTTCTTTCCCGGTCAGGTTTTGTTTTTTAGGGCTTTCAAAGCTATTATAAAGAGCATTTTTGTGTTTCCTTTCAGGGCGCCTTCTATTTATTTTCTAATTTAAAAAGCATTCATATGCTGCTTGACGTTTGTTTCGCGGTTGTGTTTTGTTCTTGTTTGTTTTGCAGTTCTATTTTTATACATTTGTACATTTTATTTCACAGTGCTTTCTGTCACAGACTGACCTCATAACACTAAACATAAATAAGTCCCAATTATCCACTGTGCCTCCACTGTGCCTTCACAGTTTTCAATTATGTAGCCCTCTGGTCAGTAGCGGTTGGTGGTGGGAGTAGCTGCCGGGTGGTGACGTGGGGAGGGGCAGGGTGGGGGTGTAATCTATGGATTACAGAGGATTACAGGTAAGTAAACATAAATAAATAAAACAAATTTCATTGCGTACACTGCACCGCATTTTATTTATTTATATGTTTACTTACCTGTAATCCTCCATAATCCATAGATTACTACCCCCCACCCTGCCCCTCCCCCTCCCCACATCACCGCCCTGCAGGTACACCCACCACCGACCGCTACTGCCTGTGGTTAACACACACAGACCTCTGCAGTGCATTAACTAATACAGGTTTCATAACGTACGATAGTGCATTAAATTTATGCGTAGTTACTGAAGTTGAAAAACTGAAAAAGTGATTGAACATGTATATTTTTTTTTGCCACGTCTTTGACACCGCTCCCTTGCTTACTCACCCCACCTCTATTGCGCACAGTACTTTTGTAATGCACTTCTACCGCTGGTGTCAGCTACTAAGATGTAACAGCACTGAAAGCCCAGATCGCTTGTGAGTTCACGATATCTGTGAATCCTTAATTTTAGAAACACCTGCCACTTATTTACAATTAAAGAAACTGAACAATATGATTTTGTTTTGTACAATATTTAACATCCTGATATGAATTAAAATGTGGCCTTTGGTTGGAAGGACTAAGACAGACTCTAATGGAGATAAGATAGCTAAGCTTCAAAATAGGGTAAATGTCTTCGCAGACATTCTATATGGTTTGTGCACATGATCACTTTAGAATAATTATTTAGGATTAAATCAACACCAATGAGTTAGCCCTGTCTCGTAGATTATGTTTCAGCAGTTCACAGACTGTGTTCATGCGTATAAAAACATTTCCAGTCGTGGCAATCCCGAGCCCTGGTCTACTCTCCCAAGTAAGGACCAGCAGGTACCGGTTCATAACCTTGACAAACTCTGCTCTACCTGCCAGTGTTCAGCGAGAACATAGCAGCTGCTCTATCCAAGCAGAACTACAAACGTTGCAGTGGCTGAAAAACCCACTGTAATCCGACGCACTTCTGGCCAGCTGCGAGCTGTAACAGCGAGGGCGGACAACACAGTCCTTTTGAAAAAAGTCCATATTGCAGGAATCTTTATCTTGAAATATCTCATTTTACTTCAGAGGATGACTATAAAATGTCACCTGTGCGTATAAAGATAAATTAGTAATCGCAGGTAATAAAAATATGTTTTGTAGTAAAAGTGCGTAGCCACATCTACATAAAATGCGTGTTCATGAAAACTAATTGCAACCAAGTAAACATTCATCCTAGAGAAAAATCGTTAAAGCATGAACACATTGGAGTACATTTTCAGAAATATGACAGCTCAAACATGGCTTCTTCCGTATTCGATCATCCACAAGCCTTACGTTTACCGGGTTTTTGTGAGTTGACCAAAGTGCTCCTTCTGCGAGTGTTATTTTATTGCATAATTTCCAGTTGCTGTTGAAGGCGTGCATGCTGTTTCCGGTTGAAGCAGTGCTTTTCTGACACTCCACTCACGTCACTAAGGAACCGAAGCTTGTAAGGATATCAGGGGTCAATAGAGCAGTACAGGTAAGTCACACACTCAGGCTGCATGCATTCTTCCTCTCCAGCATACCATCTTTTGTGTCAGTCTTCCATATCGTGTACCCCCACACTTGTTTGCCTGTCTCTCACTCATTCTCAATCGCGTGATTGCTTTTCTAGTTGAAATAAACAACGAATGTAAGTTCCAGAAAGTCTTGCTTTAATAATAAACAAGCAAGTTCCTGACCAGCACGAGGAAAGCATGTGCCGACACATACTGCTGACACACACAGTGGGCATGGTTAACGATAAAAACAAGTGTGGGCAGAAGCAAGTTCCTGAGCAGTGGGATCCGTGCACACCGCTGCTAGTTCCCGAGGAAATACTAGATGGGACTTAACTTGTGAAAAAAGGCGGGACATGCACCAACCATTAGCCATTTGAAGGCTATAATTTTTGAATGACACAGGCAACAGCCAATCCAAAGCGGTGGGAGGAGTCAGACCTCACAAAGTACATACAACTGATCACCTGACAGCACATGCACTGTCTAGGCTCAACCTAAAAATACACTTTTTCCCAATCTTTGCCCGTGCAGGTTGTGACAAGGTACTGTGAATCAGACCCAGTAGAGATGAAAGTCTCAAAGCGCTGAGACAGGTCAATCAATCCTGCAGCTTTTCCATCTGCACCTTGTTCCCATTTTTTTACTTTCTTTTAACTGTCTGTGGGATCCCTGACTCTGACACGCCATTCAAACTGCAAATTTAATGCTCCTTGAGGACAATCTTTGGTGCATCCACTTGCCTTCTCACTCTGTTGAGTTAAGGAGTCTTACACTGGCTCTTTGCACAGTTACTGGTTGTTGGTAGCTTTTTTCACAACAGGTTTCGGGTGCAGCAACTTAGCTTAACGTTAATGTCTACTGGCCTACCCTTACACATTCATTCAAATGTCTTGGGGTGGATGAGCGCTCTTTTCTTTCTAAATTTATATTGTGTGATGTAAATATTCATTAACATTATTCAGATAATTTTTGAATAATGATCAAAAATGTAAAGTTTGCACAAGGGAAATCGTTTGCATTCACTGCAAGTTCACCTATTGTTTGGCTCTGCTCAACTGATCACAAACAACATTATATATATATATATGTGAGAGTGGGGTTGCGACACAAGGGGTGAATGAGGTCCTAGAGAAAAACATGGATAATCTCACCCCTCACCTCCTCTTCTTCTGCAGTTTTCTTGTTGTTAGGACTCAGTTAAAAGGAATACACAAATCATGCCACCAAAACAGGACCCGGTGAGCATACCTGGCCAGCTGCAGGTTGGCATTGATCCACACAATGTAATCATGGAAGAGGGCAAGAGGTACTCATCAAAGAACCCTCTTTGAGGATGCAACGTCTGCTGTAACCCGTATAGTTGGATCTTTGAGCTTCCAAGGATTCGCAAGCACTAATAGGTAGTGGGAGGAAGGCCCAGTTCCTGGACCTAGAAATTTAAATTGGAGTTTATGTTCTGCTTACTGAACACCCCTGACACAGACCTGCACAGATACTGTTGCCATGGTGAAGCAGAGTGCTGTCCATTTCTTCTGGGCGGACCACAAGTTTAAGGCTGTGCTTAATTTGAGCCAGTGATTTCTTGTGCTCAGTACCAGCACCGGCACTAGTGACAGTCCACCACATGGAGGCACTGTCTGCTTAACAACTTTGTTTATTAAGTCAATTTGGATTGAAATTGAATGATACCAGCCTCTCACGCCATTATTACAGCTTTGTGTGGCCTGAAATAGTCTGATTTGTCACACTTGTAGGAATTTGATGGTTAGGTGCTGTGTTGGTATTGTCATTGACAGCGCTGGCAGTGGCGATGGGTGGTGCAGGCTGCAGTGGCCTTCCGAGAATGCCCCTGGCAGTTATTTGTTTACAAATTAAGCACTGGTTTTGAAAACCTTGATAAAACTAGTCTACCTGGGGCCATATTATACATGCAGTAGATTATCCTTTATTGCGCCGGGCGCACCTTTTAAAAAGTGTGCCCAGCGCACTGAATGGAAATGTGCCATATTATGATGAATGCACTGCCCCCGGGGCAGCCGCGGACTCTCGCTGCCCTGGAGGAAGTGCATTCATGTGAAAAACAGAGCGGCGCTGTGTTTTCACTGTGTAGGCAGCAACCCGCCTGCACTTTGAAGGGGGAATTGAGATCCCTTTGCATGCAGGTGCAGTGAGTGACCTCACCGGCCTGCAAGGGGATGTCTGGGGGGGTCCATTGGACCCTCTTTTCCCCACCAGAGGTCTGCAATCAGGGGGTGCAGAGTCAGCTTCTTTGCCTCAGCGCCCACGTCTGTAATACAGCGCAGGCGCAGAGGCAAAGGCATTCACTCATTTGCATGGGTTTTGCTCCCATGCAAATGAGGAAACGCCCTCTGATGATAGCGCTGGTGCTTTATGTGTGCTAGCGATATCGGTACACCCCAGGACGCGCAAAGCAGGGGAAAACTCTTGTTGGGCACATAGGGCACTTGTATAATAGGGCCCCTGCTCTGCTAATCTTGCATACCTTGCCTGAATGTAAGCACGATGATTGTACTGTAACAGATTTGTTCTGTGCTACAGAGAGGAGCAAAATCGGGAGACCCTTGATAAGCAAGACCAGCTCCCGAAATTTGTGAAACCCCAGAAGAGGGCTGATCCATCCCAAAAAAGGGTGTGCACATAGTCCGGAAGGGAGGGCTGGAATCCATCACCCCAAGGGCATGCACCTAGCACCTTGAAGTCTTCTCTACACCTGAACAGAGGACGAATATGTGTCCTCCAAAGGGGTAGTTGATGCTAAAAATGGATGTATTGCATTTTTTCAGGAATAAGTTACAAGCATTTTACTTGCAACTCATCATCTGTAAAAGTTTGTGAAAAGTCCGATTTTATCGTGACAAGCCAGAGTCGGAAAACTTCGTAGTCATCAGAGTGTTGGTGAGAATTAGTAAAGTTCGTGAGAGAAAAGTTTGCAACTTAGCCCATCCCTCCCAATACCTTTAACCAAGTTAAAAATAGCTGTATATATGTTTACTTGTGTTCCTATTCATATCAGTTTCTGCTTGTTAGTAGTTTAATTACTTAATAAAACATTATTCGGTTTTATTGAGTGCTCATATTCAGCAAATTCTGGAGCATTGCTCTTATTCACTAAGGCATAGATTCATCAAGGTAAAATCCGCTTGCAAAGGGGCAGATACTCAGATTCTGCCCCTTTGCGACCGGTATTGTTGCATTTGGGATGCATCATCCCAACAGCAAAAATCGCAAATAAAGAAATCGCAAAATTGCGATTACTTGCATTTAAGGAATCTCAAATTGAGATTCCTTAAATGCAATGCATTAAAGTTTTTAAAAAACCGATTTCGCTAATAGGGCTTGCAAATTACCATGAAGTTCAACTTCATGGTAATTTGCAAAAACTTTGAAAAATGTACTAAAGTGCATTTTTCAAAGTTTCATATAAGGGCATGTGTGTGTGCAACATATGTACACAGATCAATTTCAGGGGTGCAACAGGGTGTCCTTTGGACACCCCTGCACCCTTGAAATCGCATTCTCAATTTGCAATTCACTAATTGCGATTTGCAAATTGAGAATGTCTTCCCATTCATTCCTAAGGGCCAGACTCGCACTTTGCGAATCGCAATTAAGGAATTTTAAGAAATCACTATTTCTTTAGTGATTTCTTCATTCATTGCATTTTGCTATTCCTTAATAGCGAATCGTTATTTTTCGCTATTATGGAATAGCAAAATGGGTTCTTGATGCATCTGGGGGTAAGTGCAATAAAAATTAAATTACAATTCGCCTATTGTGTTTGTATTAACACAATATCAACTTCATTAGTAATGAATACTTTTTTTTATTAATAACACATCCTCCCCATCATTTCGTTTGGTAGCTTACCTTGTAGTTGTATTGCTTTTCTTAGTACAATTTCAGCCTCAATATTTATCTCACTTTTAAAAAATGTCTTAATTTATATATTCCTATTAGCCCCGTTAGTTCCTTTATTATTCATCTTTTTTTCTTATTCGCAAAATAATATTAACACGTCTGAGTTTTCTTGAAACACTGAAATGAATTGCTCTAAGAGGAGTATTTGTGGAGCCAGGTGTCTGAAACAATACAGAAGCTGGCATGCTTTTTTAGAATGAGGAATAATGTTTTGAGGAGATGCCTGCAGGCATTCAAATGACCTGATAACTTGAAGTGCATGTAGAGCAGTCAAGGTCATGAGGGGATCTAGCAGCTGCCCTGATACTGCTTATGTGGCATCGATGCACACTAAACGTCTTCTGCATTTCTTTGCTTTTTAGTTATGAAAGAACATTTTCGAATTTTGACAGATGAAGTCTATGCCTGCCAAGTGGTGAACTTTAAAGGCTGGTTTTCATTAAACTTCAAAATTCATCAACCGCCTCTTGGGTACTTCCTAATATTCTGGACCACCTCCTCGTCTGCTCCTGATTCAGTTCCTTAGTGTTTCTGCACACGGCTGTGCCACATCTGTGGCTACTGTGGCTGCAAGTTACCTTCCCTCTGATACCTTTCAACTTTTTGCCTCTTGGTGAGGGTTCATAGCAAAAGAGTGGTTCCATTCCTTTTGGCCCAGAAGACGATGGTTTGCTCTCCCTCATCAGATGTCAGTGGACCAAGAGTGGATTCTCCAGGTTCTTGAACCTGCTGGTGTTGCAGATTTTGACTTGGACAGAAATAGTCTTATTCTGATAACTCTAGAATGGACAGACTGAGGGGCATATCAGCATCAGCAGTGATAAATATCGCAAAGCGCGCTTAGCTCTTTTTTATTTATCACTGGCTATCGCTTGAATTTATCGCCCGGTTAGTGCATTATTAACGACGCGTTTCACCAGGGCGATAAAATTCCAGCGATAGCGGCATTGTAGGAGGGGATATCGCCGTAAATCCAGCGAAATGTCCACAGGAATGGCGGAAACGTTGTTGGTAGGCCAGGGTGCACTCAACCTGACGATCCACCTGCTATATTGTAGTGTAGTTCCTAGTTTCCCACTAGGCCCTGCGCATTGGAATAACATAAACAGTAGTATCGACGTGGAACTGCGGATATTCCAGGCCTCCACTGACTATGCTAAACTTAATTGGGTTGTGTTACCAACTAGCTCAGAGGTCACTGGAAACTTTCTTCTCTGCATAGGAAGTGATCAGCTTCCTTGGCACAGACAAGAAGGGATTCAGTTTTCCAACAACCGTGCAACATGACAACTTTGCTCCTCAGATCAAGAGTCGATCTCTAGGGTCGTGTGAAACAATAGACATAGATTTCACTCAGTCAGTCTAGTGCAGTTTACTTTCACAGTATGTAGAGAATAGAGAGACGGGCGTTTATCAATAAAGGTTAACATTTATTAAACAGTCTTTCTTCTCGTACAAGAGAAATGTATTGCCACAATTGCAATAACTGTTATTATAAAAAGTACGTACAGTAAGATAAGTATCACGAAATAGAACTGTAAAAGCATTGATATGGTTTCTTAGCCATACAATGGTTTAAAAGTAATAAAACATATATACAGTCATATATACATTAGGCTAACATACTCAACTGGTGCTTCTAACTAAGCCTACCCCAGTGTGCCTGACCTAAGCCTAACACGTGAAAAGGGGAGTAAGTAAGTAGCTTTAAGTTAAGTTGGTTTTGCCAAGGTTTGTTTCAAGAATTCTCGTCTAAGGGTTTAGTCAACACCATACCTCTGAATAGAATGATGGAGGATTGGTATCTCCTTCAGGGGTCTCTCTCGATATCCCAGTCACCCGCGAGGGTAAACCGGAAGCGCCGGGACTGGATTTCTCTGCACGAGAAAGGCAGCGGCTCTCTTCAGCGCGTCGAGGAAGGAGGGGGGACAGCGTCCGCGGGCAGCTGGAATCGGCTGGATGTCTTCGCAGAGGACGGCTGTTTGGCTCCTCAAGCGTACTGCACCATAGGTCGCGCTGTAGCGGCGATAATGGTAATCAGCAGCTTCACCACCACAGGATAGCAGGCTGCAGCGACAGAGTGCTAGATTTACCAACACAGGGTCATGCAGGCAGCTGGCATCAGCAACAGGCAACGAACTCGCAGCTCGTATCTCACATTGCTTAAGGCAACGTTGGTAATATTTATACCTGACAGGTGCCGGGTTTGACGCAAGTTTGCTGGACATAAGACGTCAATTAAAGATGTCACTAGGAAGTGACAGTTATCAGTTGCTCATTAGAGTTCCATTACTAATCAAAACATAGCAAGCGGGGATTTCCAGGTTTGCTGAGTTTTTATCTTGTTGAAGAACTCGGAGTGTTATCTAGGAATATCAGATAGTGACTGCTGCTCTGTCATTGCACTAATTGGTCGCAAAGGAAGTAGCAGAGAGTCATGCTGGAATGTGGCTCTGTTCGTGTGAGGCCAGAGATGACTTTTCAGAAAATCGCACTTGAACGGTTATGCCAATATAGGGAATAAATGGATTTATAGCCGAATAGGGGCATAAGGTCACAGTATCGATCAGGAACCTAGATAAGCACGCAACACCCACTCCACGTTTTCATGTCCATCAAAATTACTAAAACTAAGCAATAAGATGCATGTGTAACATTGCCCACCCCAAAATACATAAATGCATTCGAAATAGGCGTACTTGTAATACATGGAATTTAGGTACTGTACGTTTTTTAAAGCATAGTAATCATTCAAAAGGTATTGCATATGAAATCAATGAACGATTATGCAAAAAGAATTACACATGAAGTATCTCTGACAGAAGAAATGCGAGATAAATCATCACATAAAAATGCATAGTAATAACATGTGTGCTAGAGGCTGGTGTTATGTTGTTATGTCTCTAGATGTGTTTAGAAATAGAAGTGTGAAGCTTCTGTTCTCTAAGAATAGTTTTTACGTTAAGCAAAGAATTGTTCGTGCCAAAAAGAGAGGGTCAATATTTAAAAAAAATTGTCCAATTCAAAGAAAATATATTTCCAAAGCTCCTGGAAGTTTTTGTTGATCAAAACTGAAGGCCGAATTCAGAGTTCATGGGAACGCTGTGTGTCGGAAAGCTTCTCAAAAAGTTATTGTTTCTCTGTGGGTGAGAACATCGTATCAGACAGGCTCTCAAAGAATTGGTCTACAAATTCAGGTGACAGTTCAACCAAATTAGATAGCGCTGTAACTTGGCAGGTGTGAGAATGATTGCTGTCATCGAAGGCAGGACCAGCAATGCTCACAGAACGTAGTACCTGGATGATGTTGCTTTTGTCACTCGCTCCACTGATACCACTTGGCTGTAGTACAGGAGTCTCCACGAATGCCGTCATCAGGATTGGTAGCCGCTGGGGACAACACAATGCGTGAGCCGTTATTGGACTGAGCAAAGTATCGACGTCCATTGGTACTGCTGATGGAAGTGAAAGACAGATGTCCAACACGCATTCATCGCCGCAAAGCATACACCGTAGCACAGGTAAAATGCAATTTTGCCATATCGGTCTGAATGAAAGGAACCAGGTCATGTTTAGATCTCTCAGCCTGGCCAATCCGAGGACGTTAGTTATCCTGTCCCTGTAGCGCATTGCTAGGATTGTCTCTTCCATTCCCATGGGAGCTATGTCTGAGCCGAGGCTTGCCATAACGTAGCAGAAGGGTCAAAAATAGAATCCCTGCAACGAGTCCCAAAAATAGTGGAATGCCGCCAAAAATGGAGTGCACAAAATTAGGAAAGATTCCCAAAATTGCCTGGAAGGGTGTTAGCAGTCCCGTAAAGACTGTCTTAAATATGCCTGGGATGCTTGTTGCACTAGACATGTTAAGGAGTTGGCTGAACATTTCTACGAAATGCACGGGGCAATTTGTTGATAAAAGGTCATGGACTTCAGTAGCCGTCCTTGCGACTAGAAGATCATACGTCTCCTTAGATGACGTTATAGGCACTGTTGTCTGTAAAAGCACAGATTTCATTTTGCTTAATGTATCAATTCGTATAGAATAGAGATTCAGACGAGGCCAGAGGGGAGTCACTATGTCTGGAGGCCCGCTCGGGAACAATGCTTGCATACAACATTTGACCATGGACGTTACTTGTACTAGATAACTTTTCCCTGGCGCGAGGCCACAACACCTGTGATCCGTTCTAAGAATGTAACTCCCGTTTGCGAGTTGCATAAAGAAGGGCTCTATCTGAGTTGCAGGTGTGACTAGCTGGTGGCATGAAAGGTTGTTTGAATTTCCATCACATGCTCCGTGTAAATTAATACCCTGACACAAACGTATACCGCTTAGTGAGTGTTTACAGTTGTTACCACTAAGAAATACATTTTTGTCACTGTCACTATAGCAAGAATGAGTGTATGGTAATTTCCATATAGATTTAACATATCCTTTACCCAATTGTTCATATTGGCCAGCAGGTATGTACTCAAGGCACTTTTTAAATCGGAAAGTTGTTATCGGAATTGTGATAATTCCGTGTATTATCCATTCAATGACAGGACTCTCTGACATTGTCAATGGTAATCTCTCGAGTTTTTCGATGCTCAGGATTGTATAGTCTGCTCCTTTCTGTGCCAAACTGATCTGTTTATCAGTAAGGTTAAAACTGGAAAATAATGACGTTGTGTTGATTAAACGCCAAGGCACATAGCCTGAACGAAGATTTTGCAGCGTCCAGCCTAGTTCTATAATAGAGCGTAATTGAGACTGGCCATTTTGTAACATTAGCAAATCTCTGTCTATCACATCAAAGGCAGAGGATACAATATTGTCCAAAGAATATATTCTGGAAGACAGAGTCATTAACCCATTGTCTACCACAGAAAGTGATTTCTCCAAATTAATACGATCAATTTCTCGTATTTTTTCAGCAGTTTCAATTTGCTTTACTTTCCAAGCCTCGTTGTAAGCAGCATAGATGCTGGTCGCTATGAAACGCTTTTGACGCTGTTTGCGTGGTCCAAGAATGAAATCGCGCAAATCAGCACCATCTTTTAATAAAGACAAGTGTTGCTTAATTTCAGCCAGTGTGGATGTAGTTAGCCATTCTAGGCAGAGTTTCCCTACACTGTATGTTGTTATAATCCCTGGATGTTGTCTCTGGGAGTATCTAGGGTCTAATCTGGTCATTTTTAACCCCTGTGTTTTATTCAGGAACCTATCTTGACAGCTATTTGTGTCTGTAGGCCAGATTAACCACTTTTTCCAATCAGGATGTGTTCTGTTGAAATGTAAAATTTGTGACACGTCTAACTCAATATCAGCTGTTGCATTTTCTGGTATTGGCTTTGGAATAGACGGTGTTTTAAGGTCTTTGATCTTAGCTAGGCCAAGACAGGATGTTTGGTGTACAGTGTCATTTAAAAATAACATTTGTTCTGGTATCATGCAGGTTCTAAATAGTGCTTCTATGCCTTGCACCTGCCAATCTTTTGTACCCCAAATTGTTTTCGTTTCAATATTATTTTTCCAATAATCAAAACCAAATGTCATCATTTTTTCATAAAATGCTTCTGAATATATCAATTTAGAATTTGTCAGCATTGTTTTCATTCCTGTTTTATCTAATAGTTTGTAATAAAACGTTTCTGCATCACTGGTGTTAAACCCTGAGAAGTATTTGAATTTCTCAAAAAATGCTTTAGAACTGCTTTTAGGTGGTGTAGAACAATGTTCCCATTGATTATACATAAAAACATTTCTAGGCTGTGCAGATTTATGCAAGTAATGATCCCCATAGTGGGTGTAACAGAATAACTGCTCATAACTAGATGAACCTTGTAAATAATCATGATCTGTGAATCTAGCTGACATTACTAAATCAGACATCATGTCATTAATACTGTTAAAGTCCCAATCATCAGAGAATGTACTAGGTGTCACAAAGTCACTTAAGGAAACCTTTAGTTGATGAGGATACTTCAGGATTTCGACCGGACCATAGATCTCATAGTCTGTTTTCTCCCATACTACCCCACCAGGTATTGGAATTGCTGTGACATTTACTGTTGACAGTTCTCTTTTCTTCACGTGGGATGATCTGTGTGGTTTCAGGACTAGGTTGATGTTCTGACTTGCTGTGTCCATTGTAATATATTTTCCTTCAATGAATTTTCCCAAACACAGTACCATGATGAGCCAAAGCAGGAGGAGAAATACACCTAGACCGAACCAGAACTCTAGCCAAGGGGAAACAAGGTAGATTTCCTTCAGTTGATGAAAGAGTTCCGTTGCTTTTTCTTTAAAAGACTTTTTTGTTTCTGGCATCACTTCGGGGTCACTTAAATCTTCAGAGAAGTTGTCGAAGTTGATGAAATAACCAGAGGCAGTTCTGTCAATTGATGGGATTGTTCTTTCAATCTGTCTCTCGGTAGCACTTTCTGATGCCACATCATTGTAGACTGGTGTTGTTTCTTGACGAACTGTTTCAATCTGTGTTTCAAGAGGCACGAGTTCCATGGCATTATTGCATAGTCCTTCATTGTGCACTGCAGGCTGATCGAATGTGATGAGTCTTTCAGTTTGAACCTCTTGGATTGTTGCAAGTTTGGGTATTCTGTTGTTTCTTGGGAGTCCACTGGGCCTACTGTTGATTATAGGCCACATGCTTGTGGTTTTACCAGATCGATGGACACAACTCTGTTCTCCTTTTTACCAGCAAGGGGCAGTAGCACAACTGATCTTGTTCCGGTGACTGCCAAGACAGGTACTGCTTTTCTGTAAGAAGGCCCAAATTCCTTCTTAACCGCGATCTTTTCTCTGACTAGATCCCCAATCTTTGGAATCCAGACAGGCCTTGCTGGGGCTGTTGCTGGTGGTGCCTCGTCAGTGGTACTTGGCTGTTGCTTTAACTTTATGTTGCTTAATGATTTTCTTGTTTCATTCAGTTCCTGTAAAACAGCCAAACGATCCTTTACATCAAAGTGCGTTGTTTCTTCTTGTACCACTGACATCTGACTATCGAGGTCCTGAACGTTCATTCTAATTCCGAACAATAGTTCGTATGGGCTGAAACCTTTTAGAGAATTTCTTGGCATGTTGTTAAGACTAGTTTGGACACTTATTAAATGTTTGACCCACCCAGCGCCTGAACCTAATACCTTCGCTGTTATAGATTGCTTTATGTCACGGTTTTTTCTTTCTACCACACTATTCCCTTCGGGGTGCGACGGACAAGAATACCGCAACCCAATTCCCATGCTGGCCATGGCCTCCCTATAGGCTCGAGAGCTGAAAGCAGGACCCTGGTCAGAATGGAACGTGGTAATTGCGTATGTGCCGATAAAGACTCGCAAATCTTTTATAACCGTTCTAGCGTCAGCCGAGCGCTGGGGGCCTCATTTTTTTAAGTGCTTTTCGTCTTAACTGTTAATAGGACGCAGGATGGGGTGTAGGCAGCGTTACGCTCTTTCTGACTGGTAGCCGGTAGCAAGGTTCGCTACTGCGATCCCTATTACAGTTTTCACAGTTGTTTGCATATATTTGGTGTTCTACACTCATTCCCGGCCACCAGAATACTGATTGTAATTCAGTCAGTGATTCCTTGATCTCTCTGTGCCGTAGACCCAAACCCATGTGTGCGTCTGCTATTAAAAATATTCTCCTGTTCATGTTTGGAATTACTCTATCCCCCACTCCAGGGATTCGAGCAAAAGGAACGGAGTTTGTATCGATTATGTATGCATAATTGAGTGGATAGTTTACGGGTAGTGCTGCACAGTCGCCTTTTACGGTCGTTTTTACTGCCAGCATGGTTTCCCCGTCTATGTATTTATCTGTACGCTTTTTTGTGGCTACAGAAGCCGGTTTAGTTGCTTCCGCGGTGGCTGTATTAGCCAATGAATTCCCTGCAACGTGAACGCCATCACGTTGAAGACTCTGTGCGTGAATCACGTGAGTCTTTTGTAGTTCTTTGTGTAAAAGAGCTACCTCGTTCCAGAGCAATTTATGCTTTATTGTGGCACCTGTGTCATCTTTGTAGTCGTTTTCGATCCAACTCTGCAGTTTATTGTTGTAAGAGTTGACGCAAAAATGAGAATCGCACACTATAAGTGTCGGGAATTCACGTTCTGCATTTTCGAGCGCCATCTTTAAAGATCTGATTTCAGTTCTCTGAACCGAACAGTTTCTTACAGATTCAGTTTTTGTTACTTTCGGTCTGAATTTACCGCACAGCCAACGACCTTTAATGATCGCACATGCTGCATCGTAGGATTTTCTCTCTACGTTGAAATGCTGTACAAAGCTATCTGTATAGATTGTACAGGCGTATTGTGGGAGAGGCAGAATTTCGATTGGCAGAGGATATTCTTCTTCATATTCTAAATCATTCAGTTCTTCAAATTGCGGGGCGAAATAGTATTTCACATCTTCCGCTCCTAGAGAATCTATGCACTGTATCCATTTCGGATCCAGTGACACTGTAGGCAGGTTTACTGGGCTGAATAGCGCTTCGAAGGCGGATTCCGCTGTAAGGATATTAATCCGTTTGCCGTGTGCTAGTTCTCGTTCATTTGCTAATGCGATTTGCACTGCGTTCACAGTTCTTTCTGTGCGACTGAATGCTTTTTCTGCTTGTGTGTACAAGTGAGATTTAATTGAAATTGGTACCTTTTCTCCCTCATTAGAGGTTAGGTACGTGAATCCGCATCTTCCTGGGATGACTCGGATTACAAGATCGATCGTGTTGTCACGTGTATCTAATTTTGTTTTTGCTAACATGTCTGTTTGCAGTGATCTCAAAATTTCTGTGTGTTTTTGAGTCCAATTGATTTGTTTTAAATCAGGTTTTATTGGTTCGTAGAGAGGTTTAACCCTCTCTGCGTAATTAAGTATGTAAGTTCTTCCGAAATTCAGAAAACCTAGTATTGATTGTAAATTCTTCAGCGTTTTTGGAGCTTGGAGTACAGCGCACTTCTCTAAGAAGTTGTCCGCTAGGCTTTTCCCTTCACTTGATAATTCGTACCCTAAAAATAGTACTGTCAGATGGGCAATTCAGGACTTTTTAAAGTTGAATTTGTAACCCTCTGCTGCGAACCCAAGTATAATGGTGTTCACTCTTTTCAAGTGAGTATCCAAGTCGTCGTCTGTGAGATAAATATCATCTACGTAAGATAATGCTTCATCATCATAGATTTGTAGTAACTCTGTTACCCTAGCTGAGAATAGTCCTGGGCTGTTCTTGAACCCCTGTGGGAGTCGACAGAATTTTTTCTGTGACCCAAATGCAGAGAAAGCGGTCAAATATCTGCTTTCTGGTGCAATGTTTTGACAAAAGAAGCCATTAGAAATGTCTAATGTCGTTTTATATTTTTTCCTAACTATATTATTCATTAGGGCTGCACTATGCGAGTTTTGTACTGCAAAAGTTTTGCAACATGTATTAAGATGTCTGTAGTCCAAAACTAGACGATATGAATTGTCTGGCTTGGAGACAGGAAACAAAGGATTGTTCATTTGAGAGGTGCATGTTTCAATCACCCCCTGGTACTCAAGTTGATCTAAGATCTCCCTGACCTGTTTTTTAGCTTCTTGCTTTATGGGATACTGCCGTTGGGCAGTTGGTTCACTTTTTAATTGGATTTTGTGAGGCGTAGAATCCTCATCCCATCCTACATGATTTTTATATAATGCAGGTGCCTGGGCCACTGCCCATTTCCTTGCATATGTGTATTTTTTGTGAATCGGTATGTGATTCGAGAAGGCAGGCATAATCACTTCTTCGCCACGAGGGCACTCCCTGACAAACTCCGGGGGCCAATCTTTTTCAGCTAACAGAATATCATAGCCTTTTGAGAGCTTATCCCAAAATAGACCCTTAATTTTCCTAGTCTTATCACCCTCCATACGCAATGTTATTTCGTATATTTTATGGGGCTCGCTAAGTCTGGTGTCGGCAGTTTCAACCTGAATGTATTCATTCGTGTCCACTGTCTCCAGATGACTCATCAAGATCTTGCGCGCTATACTGATTTCTGCTGCACTGTCCAACATTGTCAATGCCCACTCCCCGTTTTTCAACTGTGTCCTCAGTATTCTCGGCATGGTTGATTACTCTAATACTGGCTACCTTCTTTTTCTGAAATTGAGATTTTTTACTCTGAGCAGGTTCCTTGTCTTTGGACTTGGTGTGCTCTCCTGGGTCTGACCGTCCTCTTCTTTCCGAATTCTGTGGAAGAGATCGAGAGGGACATGTATCAATACTTTGATATCTATCAGGTTTTTTTATATTATCCCTATTTCTAAGGTTATATCTTTTCTCAGAGGGCTCCCGATGGGGAGACTGGCGTTCTCGAGTCGGAGTTCTTTCCCTCCGTCGAGGAGACCTTCCTCTGGACTGGAAAACTTTTTCCTTGGGAGTGGATTGTTTATTTCCATCCCAGCTCTTTTTAGGAGTGTTTAAATTATTTTTAATAAATAATTTTTCAGGATTTTCGAGCAGTTGGGGCTTAACTGGTTTTCCACCCAAGCTGTCTCTACCTAATTCTTCATAGCATTTTTCTATGATTTTTGCAAGCTCAACAGGATCTTTTATATCTGTTTCCCTCAACTTCTGGCGGATCGCCACAGATGCTGCTTCTCCCTTTATGTTGGCTAATAATATAGCCGTGACCTGCTTGAAGTCTTTCAGTAATTTCATACCTAGATTTAAAGCGGGCTCTGGACCGAATTCATTTTGAATCTGTTTTAGCACTTCTGGTATTACCGCCATAGACGGAACACCGTGTGTTTTTGTGTAAATGGAAGCAAAGACTGTACCCCAAGTGTCGCAGTCCTCCACGTGTGGTGCGATTCCCATAGGAAGGCAGATGGTCAAGATTCTGTGTTTCTCAATAGGGGTAGTATCAGGAAATACTGCCTCTATTTGAGTGATTTTCTGGGCTAACCAGAAAGGAATTTGTTCCCGTTTTACGGGTGTTTTACCAAGACATGACTGTATGTTCTGTGGTGTAATTTTATTTGTGTTCCCCTGATGAGGGGTCAGCTGTGGTGTATTAACAGCTGGCTGGACTGTTGCAGTCCGCATTACATATTGGACTAATTGCCTATGTAGTTTTATTAATGTGTTTAGCTGTGCTAACAGCTCTTCTCTAGACATTTTTGCAATGTCAGGATGTGGTGTGTAGCTGGCTAGAACCGGCCACGTGGCTCCTGGTCTACCTAGTGGACCGAGCCTGGTTATGTGATCATTGTGTTTTAGGGCGCCATTAAACCAGAGCAGGTGCTCTTGAAATTTAAGTGGGATTTCAATCTCCTCGAAAGGAGCGTACTCTCCCGGAGGTTCCTCTATTTTGTAATAGTGAAACTCTTTTGTTCTAGCGTTTACCGCTGGAAAGTTTATCCATGAATAGAATACCTCTTTCTGCCGATATTCGTGAGCCTCTATCACGAAAATTACTGTACCACCTTGAGGTGTCAGTCCGTTTTCTATAAGTTTTAAAGTTATAGATCTTCTTAAATGTGCCGGGATGATTATTGCATCCGGGTCTGTGTATTCGGGACCTTGCTGAGTCGCATCTGCTGCGGCCCCAGAGGTTCCGTTTTCTTCTGGCATTGTTAAAATGCGAGGTTTGCAGAGTAGGTCTCCAAGGAGACAAAGATTAGGTGCACAATATTTTGGAACACTGTATCATTCAACGTTGAATAAACCAGAGCTTTACATAGGAATCTCTTCCTACTAAGGTCGGGCGGATTTTAACCTTTCACCCACTCCAGACGTCTATTGGAGTATTTACGGGAGAAAGGGGTGTGAAATATGCACGACTGAGTTACTCTATAAGTCTTGCGTTAGTTTATCGCCTTACCAAACGTTGGGCGCCATGTAGTGTAGTTCCTAGTTTCCCACTAGGCCCTGCGCATTGGAATAACATAAACAGTAGTATCGACGTGGAACTGCGGATATTCCAGGCCTCCACTGACTATGCTAAACTTAATTGGGTTGTGTTACCAACTAGCTCAGAGGTCACTGGAAACTTTCTTCTCTGCATAGGAAGTGATCAGCTTCCTTGGCACAGACAAGAAGGGATTCAGTTTTCCAACAACCGTGCAACATGACAACTTTGCTCCTCAGATCAAGAGTCGATCTCTAGGGTCGTGTGAAACAATAGACATAGATTTCACTCAGTCAGTCTAGTGCAGTTTACTTTCACAGTATGTAGAGAATAGAGAGACGGGCGTTTATCAATGAAGGTTAACATTTATTGAACAGCCTTTCTTCTCGTACAAGAGAAATGTATTGCCACAATTGCAATAACTGTTATTATAAAAAGTACGTACAGTAAGATAAGTATCGCGAAATAGAACTGTAAAAGCATTGATATGGTTTCTTAGCCATACAATGGTTTAAAAGTAATAAAACATATATACAGTCATATATACATTAGGCTAACATACTCAACTGGTGCTTCTAACTAAGCCTACCCCAGTGTGCCTGACCTAAGCCTAACACGTGAAAAGGGGAGTAAGTAAGTAGCTTTAAGTTAAGTTGGTTTTGCCAAGGTTTGTTTCAAGAATTCTCGTCTAAGGGTTTAGTCAACACCATACCTCTGAATAGAATGATGGAGGATTGGTATCTCCTTCAGGGGTCTCTCTCGATATCCCAGTCACCCGCGAGGGTAAACCGGAAGCGCCGGGACTGGATTTCTCTGCACGAGAAAGGCAGCGGCTCTCTTCAGCGCGCCGAGGAAGGAGGGGGGACAGCGTCCGCGGGCAGCTGGAATCGGCTGGATGTCTTCGCAGAGGACGGCTGTTCGGCTCCTCAAGCGTACTGCACCATAGGTCGCGCTGTAGCGGCGATAATGGTAATCAGCAGCTTCACCACCACAGGATAGCAGGCTGCAGCGACAGAGTGCTAGATTTACCAACACAGGGTCATGCAGGCAGCTGGCATCAGCAACAGGCAACGAACTCGCAGCTCGTATCTCACATTGCTTAAGGCAACGTTGGTAATATTTATACCTGACAGGTGCCGGGTTTGACGCAAGTTTGCTGGACATAAGACGTCAATTAAAGATGTCACTAGGAAGTGACAGTTATCAGTTGCTCATTAGAGTTCCATTACTAATCAAAACATAGCAAGCGGGGATTTCCAGGTTTGCTGAGTTTTTATCTTGTTGAAGAACTCGGAGTGTTATCTAGGAATATCAGATAGTGACTGCTGCTCTGTCATTGACTAATTGGTCGCAAAGGAAGTAGCAGAGAGTCATGCTGGAATGTGGCTCTGTTCGTGTGAGGCCAGAGATGACTTTTCAGAAAATCGCACTTGAACGGTTATGCCAATATAGGGAATAAATGGATTTATAGCCGAATAGGGGCATAAGGTCACAGTATCGATCAGGAACCTAGATAAGCACGCAACAATATGATAATGCAGGTAAATCAGGTTTTCAGTAGACGTTAGTTTTTGGCGAAAACCGCGGTCAGCGCCGATTTCGAAATCGCTAACCCTGATGTAGGCCGCCTTGTAAATATCACGATGTGCACATTGGCAATAATTTACATGGTATTCCGTGAGGGGTACGCCCAGTGATGCCCACTTTGCATTTCATTAGAGATGCAGAGCAAGGCGTCGGGAAAACGGCTGCTAACATGCACTAATGCATGTTAGCACCACCTTGTAGATAGGGCAAAAATATTATCTCCGCTTTTTGGGCTGTTAAAGCCAAAAAAACGGAGATAAGCCCTTGATAATATGCCCCAGAGGGTCTTATCTAGATCTCGGCAGATGGAATATTCAGTCACAAATGTTACAGACATCCGGTATGCCGTATTATGATCACCATAGGATATATTAGGATCGTAATATGGAGGACAGGTTCTCCAACACGTTTGTGACCGAGTATTCCCCTCTGTGTAGATCTAAATTAGGCCCTACGTTGGGTGTGGACTCCCCACTGGGGCTCACACTGGTACCTTTGCTCTTATTGGGACTCTACAGCCAGTTAACATGTCTAACACTCCAATCATTGACCTGATTCCAGACCGGAGAAATACTCAGCAGTGCATAAATGCCCCCACCCTGTTCTAGCAAATTTTTACTAAGACAAGGGAGGGGAACTCAATAGATGCCCTTAGATATCAATGCAATATTTAACAAGATCATGAACCATTTGCGGGCTTGAATTACAGTCCAATAGATGTCCATAGTTCAGTCTGCCAGCCCTTCTATCTAGCATAACCCTGTTGTAACTGGTCAGATGAATTGGCACCAGGAATCTGTGTATCTGTTTCAGAACTCTTCAGAGCAGTGGTCCATATTCATATGTCAGCTTCTTTACCCGGCATCTTCCTTCTCACATCCTCATCTGTGTCTGTGTTAGAAACTCACAAAGGACCAGAAGGCAGCATCAGGGAGGTGGTACCTTTACTTATCAAGTAGCTCATCTTTGACATTCTTTGTCTTCTGACCTTTGGACTGCCAAGGACAGTATGCTTCTTAGAAAAAAGGTAAGACTCAAGCTCAAGTTTGAGGCATTTTTTATTTCATTTTGATGCCAAAGCGCCTTCACAGGCAATTACGTCCTTTACACATAATATAAGTAAGTAAATAAATAAATAAGCTGGAAGATTAAGAGGAGCACCTGGTAGGATGTCATTTGAATAGTGTCCATGATAAGTAAACCCATAATATATATGCATTGTTCTTGCGGTATTAAATGTATCATAAAGTAGTGATATCATGGGCCTGATTCACAAAGAGTTTACTGTGCCTTACCATTGTGGTGCAATGAAATTATAGGAGCAATCAAGGGGTGAGCCAGGAGCACTGCTACCTTATTCATGAGTAAGCAAAGAGTATTACATGAGTAAGTTACAGCTACTCATACACTGGCATTTGGGAATTTATGAGATGTACCTAGTCTAAGATGAAATGTACTCCTATTGGCATTAAACTCCTTTGAACCACACATCTTCTATGCTGTGCTAAAGAAAAAACAATTTTATTTAAAAAAAAATCAATGAATAAATAACCCCGGAAACTCAAACTTAAAGCTGAGAATCATTACCTAGCTGGGGAATATATGGAAAGAAAGCTTTTCCGAATCAAAGATTGAAATAGATTCATTGAGTGAAAAAAATCTCTTCGCTGATTATTTAAATGACGAGAACTTGAAGAGCTAAGGCACAATATGAGATCACGCGGTATACTATTTGATCAGACTCCTCGATAGGATGCTCGCTTCTGCTGAGAGATGTTGTCTGTTATCTTGCTTTGCTTGATCAAAGGTTTTGTGTGCACTCATGGATTAATATTGCAATCGTTTTGTTCTGCCTTGTGTTTTTACTTGCTTTTAGTCAGGCAATATTCACAGTGTGACATCAAGTGGTCAATTACAGTAGGTTTTAACCAAAGGCTCAAAAAATATTCATACAGAAACAACCATAGATTACGGGTCATGTACTAACTGGGCTCGCTAATTATCATTTCGCATGACCGGAAGATGCAAAAAACAATCCCTGTGCCACTCCGAGCCCAAATCAGGTTCCAGATATGCTCCAAATGCATCACAGTAGGCATATCGCCAGCAAAAATATTGTGAAGGAAGGTTTAGAGTTACTATACTTAGCTCCACATATTTGTACCTTATCTACTCTTGCCAATATTTAGTTCCCTTCCCAAGTTGTTTGTTGCTATTCTTGCTACAGTATTTTTGTAAAACAATCATTTTTTTTATATACCGCTGCTCCAGATCACATTCTTGAAGTTCAACATCCTCTTTCAGTCCAATCCCAACAATCATGCTGCAAGCCTCCATCTCTCAATATAAATCCTGCCGACCAGCATACATACATGTCTTTGAACCAATACCCTACCACAGACTCTTCAGGCCACTTGGAGGGCCAACCTGTCTGTTGATCTGCACCTATGGTCTTTGCACAATCAACACCCTTTTTAAGGACTGCCTGGAAGTCATTAGAACAGGGATGGGTCCCAAAGACCTTAAAGAAGAGCACATTCACAATCTTGCCATAGAAACTTTCATCCATTTGAAACAAGCTGGCCATCTATTGACTTATGTCTAACCTTTTTCCCACCATCAGAATCATGGAAGGAATTCATCACGCTTTTTTGGAACCTCACTCTACACACCTCAACCAACACATAGCTTTCTGGTCTTCCGGCTGAACCAAAACGTCAATGAGAGGTGTCGTTGAGCACATGGGGGGGGGTTGCAAGGATGCGGAAGGAGATCTGTGGCCACCACATCTCTTGTCTCAAGTGCATGCACTACCATGAGAAGAGCACACCTCGTTTCGTGTCTGTGCCCACTTGTGCTCAAGTTCTATGGCTTCTGTTGTAAGAGATGAATAGTTTAGGCTTGCACCTAACCACACACTGACATCTATGGTCGGCCCTACTTTGGCTTGTGCCAAGATTACAGAAATGCATGTACTATGCTGTTCCCGCCTTCTGTCCTAATTCCACCCGTTTCAAAAGATGTTGGATCTGCGTTAATGGTATGCGTTTCACGTTGGTTCTCGCAGATGCTATATTTATCACTGTGTTTCCTGCATAATACAGAACACAAACACAGTGTTCCAATTCCTTCTGAAAGTATATAAACCAGAAAACTCATCTTTTATCCTGTCCAAAAATGTGCCTTTGAGCTTCACAGTCTTCTCATAAACATATGAAAGTAGGATTTCTTTCTGCAAGGCTTCAGTGGTATTTATAAACTACATGGGGAATATATCAAGGTATATTAAAAAAAACCTGTCTATTTCCTAGGTTTGAGATTTGAAAGGATTAATATAGTTTAAATTCTCAGAGCAAGCTTGCCTCTTAATATGATCTATTTCCCTTCTTGCTGCATTCTAATAGACACACCTTTATAATGTTTTACCGGCAATGTGGTTGAAAAATAGTATCTGAATACCATTGGTGAGGTTTGTAAAACATGGGTCTTAACCCACGAGTCTCAGCATTTAGTTGACTATGGCTGGAAGGTTCTCACAGTGTATTTCCCTTCTGCCTCCTCCTCCCTAGAACTGCCTCTGCCTAGTGGGATTTATACCTATTGGCCTAGAGCAAAGAAATGGAATCAGCACCCATCAATTTAAATTATTGAAACACGTTCAGCAATAGCATCAAGTGTCCATGAGGATTTGAAGGAATTCGCAAGATCCAAGTGTTGTCTTAATTTTCAAAAAGATGTTTTCTTTATTAATCAAAGGTCAATTAAAATCCAGTATTGACAAATTTCATTAACGCATCTAGCCAACGCGTTTCGTCTCATAAGAGACTTCTTCAGGGCTTAAAGCGATGATAGCTAAGTAGGCATCATCGGTAAATGGCAAGGTAGCCAGCAGCAATAGTAATATCATATGTTCACGAGTCAAATGAATCGTGAACATATGCTGTTACCATTGCTGAAGAAGTCTCTTTCTTTGTTGTAGTTTTTTGGGGTTTCTTCCCCAACAGGAAGTGTAGAGGGGTCTACTTCCTGGTCTCTTAGCACCATCACCAATACTAGGTAGCCACATGCAGTGACAGGTGCTGACTCTTACCTCAACCCTTCTTTCTCGCTTCTTAACTATTGGCCTAGAACCCTGATTTGTCCAAGACCTTCAATGAACCATAGAAAAATCAACAGGACAAATTCACTCTATAGCTGGACATGTTGCTCAAGTAGATATACTGTGATAAGACAGGGCTAAAACATGCATGCTCAAGCACCCTATGACATGTTACAGTGCTGCAGGGTGTCCCACCATTTATCATTGTTGAGGCATTATTAGCATGAGCTTCAGACTAGCTATTAGGGACCCTCTAGAAAATGTCCCTTATGTACGTTTGAGCAAAGGTTTTTGGGACTGGTGTACCAAAGATAGACCAAATCGGAAGAGATCTGAAATGGAAGTACTGGTTCATCACACAGGAGCAGAGAAAGTTTTGAGAATCTGAATGCTAGAGAACATGTAGGATGGCATTTTTAAAGTATAGCAAGGCTAGAACGTCCCCTGGATTCATGAGCAGACGGATGGATTGGATCATCTTCATCTTGTAAGCAACATGAGGGATGAATAAATTAACATCTTTCAAACAGTTTCTGTTGAATTATGTTTGAAAATTTCAATAAAAACAATTTTAAAAAAAACTCCTCAGCTTGCTTCTGGACAAGGAAGCTAATCGATTTGGAACCCCTCTTCTTACCTGCCAACAGCTGAACGACAGCAATCTAGTGATGTCTCTAAGAACTGAATCTTGTAAATCCTGAACAATAGATTGAAGGACCCAAATGTCTAAAATAGTGCTGTTCTAGACAGAAACGGGTTCTGTAACTGCACAACTACTGGCGCTTCCTGATCTTTGTAGATGGTCGACACTTAACCCCTTCGCTGCGGCGGCTTTTCCGCCGCAGCGCTAAGGGGGCGGGGCGGCCGCGCAGCGGGTTCATGCTGGTGACGGAACTGCTCCGTCACCAGCCGCGGTTGAGCTGTGCTGATGACGGAGCGGTTCCGTCATGGCCCCGCCTGCTCAATAAAACGCCCAGCGCAGGCGCGGAATCCGCGCAGCGCAGGCGCGTCGGCGGGCCATGACGGAACCGCTCCGTCATCAGCACAGCGCCACCACAGCTGATGACGGAGCGGTTCCATCATCAGCACGGAAAAGGTTAAATGTGGAAGAAGAGAGAGATTAGTAGAATTGTTCTGAAATAATGGTACCCTTGCCCTCTCCCAAAAGCGTATGTTTTGAATCTTGAAAGTCAAACCAGGACTAAGTGTTCTTTTAGAAGCAATACCTTGTTTGAAAATGAGTTTGCTGCACTTTAACCCAGAGAACGTCACATGCATTATTAGGGCTTTTGAAGAACTATTCCAGCTGCTGGGTGCATCTATAAGTGTTTGTTAGCCTCATCACAAGAACCCAATGCAGCAGGGGTGAACACAGAGACCTACAAGTAATGTCCAATAGACTTGGTGCTTCATGATGGAAAGAATTGGAAGATAGTTCGGTCCTTGATAAATCCCTTGGGCGAAAGATTGAAAACCTTGAAGCACAGGTTGAATGACCTAAGCAGCATAAGTGTTGTTAAAAAATTGAAGATGAGTAGCATCTTTTTGACACTGCTTTAACTTTTGTGTTTACTAGGTCTGACATAGAATATTCCTCTGAAATAATAGATTTTTGGTAGCACAATCCTGCCATATTGAAGGAGTCTACTTTTGCCACTGGTGAAGACTCTTCATGGAATCCCTGCAAAGGATGCCTTTTGAATAGAAACCTTGGAATACCTGGCTTTCACGCCTCTTCCCTTTCCCCCATGGTCAATAGTTTGCTGATGACATCATGACCAGGCAGAGTCTTTGGCTCTTTACGCTGATACTGCTTGAAAAAGCCCACCCCTTCTTTTTCCAGAGGAACATCAGGAAAGCCAAAATGGTTTAACGTGCATCAGGAGCTCATCTAAGTCTGTGCCTAGGAAAGGGAGCTCCCACAGATCCTACTCTCCAGGCTTGTCCACATCAGATCAGGCTGTGCTTTGGCTTGTTTAGAGGTAGGTGTTCCGTGTTCACAGTAAGGCTGCCACACATGCGTGATTGGACTTTAACAGATCTTCGTGTAAATTCAGTTCTCTGGGCCTAAGAGCAAAACAAGAGACCGCAACACGGAAATCCTGAGTCGATTATGAAAGGACCCACACAGGATTGCTTTTTCCTTTAATAAGCTATGACAGTTCTGTTACCTCTTTTAGCTGTGTTATGTTGTTACCTTGTCTTGCGCCAGGACGCTCCTTTGCTGGAGCAGCTGTGCGCATAATAAATGTCCATAACATAACATAACATAACAGTGCACAGTGGCAATCAGATATAAAATCAATACACAATGGAAACACATTCTTGCACATTTGGATTGATAATGTTCTAGGCACTGCAATGTAAACCTGCCTGAATGAAGCCTCCTGAGCTCTCGGATGGGAAGCGGCGGGTGCAACGTCGGCCATTTGCAGGAGGTGCTCTTTGGTTTAAGGAGCTGCTGTGTTCAGATGTGAAACCACCCTTCCATTTCAAGCACTGAGTCCCTTCGGGCTGTAAATGAAATCCATAAACATGCATGCACTTGGGTTCCAATTCAGTCTATTTCTTTGTTACTTGAAGTGCCTCTGTGACAGTTCCAAAAGAACACTTGAAAATGAAGCGTGTATGTGCAATTTAAGCATCTACCTGTTCTTTTTATCTGTTTATTCCCTTTGCATGGCCTCTTCAAGGAGTAGTTCTGCTCCATTTCAATCAGCTTCGTCCTTGAGTGCATCCCCCTCATGTGAGGTGTAGTGTCAGCCCCTGTTACAGCAGGTAGAAGTAGCAGGCCGTAATTTAATCTTATCTGTGACGTGGGCAGTATACTGAGAATGCTCAATCCGTTTGTTTCCAGAGAACGCCAGTGGCTGTATTTTGACTGACCTTTGTCAAATCCTGTTAGGGAAAACCATATTGAAGGGCGCTCCTTGCTGGAGATTTTATGATTGACAGATCTTGGCCACGCTTGTTGGAAAAGACGAGGAAGTCAGTGCTCCGAAAGACGCTTGCGGCGTCCCTGACGTCAGCATATCAGCGCCCAAACCAACACATTGAACTTCCTCCTTGGGCACTGATGCCGGATCAGGACAGACAAGGGGGCATATTATCAAGAGGGTTTATCTCTGTTTTTTTGGCTTTAAAAGCCAAGAAAGCGGAGATAAAATGATCTCCCTATTACCTAGCTGTCACTAACACCCGTTAGCGACAGCTAGTAGGAGATAACGACCATCTTGGGCCCGCTTTGCATGTCAGTGATATTTATCACTAATGACATGCAAAGTGGGCGTGCCAAGATGTTAGCGACTGGAAACATCGCTATCTCCTATTACCAACTTTTGGAGATATTCGCGCTAAGCGCGAATATCTCCAAAAGCTAACACCTGCCCCTGAGCAGTTCTTAGCCATGTCATCCAATGGTAGCTGGATAACATGGCTAAAAGCATTAGCTCGGTAATGCATGAATATCGCGGACTTTTCAGCGATATTCATGCATTTTGACCGATTTTTATCGCTTAGGAGATAAACCTTGATAATAGCAAGGTTCCTAAGCGATAAAAAGCGCCGCAGCTCGGCGACAAAAATATCGCCGCTAAACCAACCTAGCGATAATTATCGCTAGTTGTTGGTAATATGCCCCAAGGTTCCCCCTTTTGAGATTTACTCAGTTAGTTAAAATCACTGAAAGTGCCCAGTCGGGGCCATCAGACTTAGATCAATTACCAGACAAATCTCAAATAATGCAGCTATCACTCAGTACAGTTCTCCTGAATATCCAGCAGAGATTCACCTTCTAAGAAGAGGGTAAAGGTTTCCTCCTCCTGGCATGGATAACTCACACTTTACACGAAGGCTTCACATATTTACTTCAGCAGTACATGGTTCACATGCTGATGATAACCAATGGGAATCAAGTAAAGAGCAGCAGTTGCATTAAAATATATTTGAGGATTTGATCACTATTCTAATACATGGGGTTCTATTGTTCACATCTGTTATCCATATATGAAATGTTACAAAGTATGTTTTTCAGTCATGGACAGTGGCACTGTCCTTGGGAAAGTGCACTCTGCTCAGGCAGCTACAGGGAATCATTTTCTCAGCTAGGGCCATATGTATCAAGTCGTTTTTGAATCGCAAAGGCCGAAATTCGCAGAATTTCATAGAGCAGGGTGCAGTTCACTTTAAAAGTCAGACATGTATTTTTAACTTTTACTTTTACATGTCTAAGTACTGAAAAAAAGTCTTAAATTCGTTCTTCATTACTGTAAGACCTGCCTTTCCCATAGGATAACATTGGGTTACCTTATTACATTTAATAACCTTCAATTACGAGCAAGTAGGAAAGCCGAGTTTCATCTTTAAAGAATTGTAATTTAAAACACTCTTTAATGGTAAAGTTGGATTTTAAGTCAAAGTTCTGGAAATGGCACTTTTAGAACGTTGGAATTTCTTGTCCTAACCATTTGGTGTGTGCAGTCTATATCCTGGGTCTCATTACAAGGTGCAGCTGATAGTTGGTCTTTGTGTATTACTCCCAAACAATGTGACAAAGCGGCAAGGGGTATTGTCAAGATGGGCCATCTCTGTCAGAATGAGGGGTTGGAGCTGTCATCTCCCACACTTGCACATCACAAATACTCTACCTCAGCACACTCACAAAGGGTTTCCCACTGGTCTTTTGTGAGTCCGGCCAAGCTGGGGCCACAGCAGAGAGGCAGGATATTCCAGACTTCTCTGAAGGGGGAGGACTCTAGAAGCTTCTCCCACTACAGGTATAAATATTGGACCATCAGATCCAACTCTTCAGTGACTGTGGAAACATCAGAAGAAGGACTGCTGTGCTGCTTTGCTATAAGAAGGACTGTCCTGCTGTCCAGCTACTCTGCTACCCTGATGCCTCAGTGAGAAGGACTGGACCTGCATCTTGAACCCAGGACCACCAGAATGACTTCAAGGGCTGTTTGACTGGCCTCCTGATCAGAGCCTCAGGGACAGAAAAGGCTCCAACCACCTTGACACCTGCACCTAGACTGTGCCTGCTGTGAGTTCTAACTCCCCAAGTGGTACCCTCCAGACCGGGGGGCATATTACCAAGCAATAGCGATAATTATCGCTATTGCTTGATTAGAGACAAAAATTTACCGCTGAGCTGCGGCGATTTTTACCGCAAATAAACCTTGGTATTACCAAGGTTTATCGCAAATGCGTTAAAAATCGCCGCAATGCATGAATATCGCTGAAAAGTCAGCGATATTCATGCATTACCGAGCTAATGCTCTTAGCCATGTTAGCCACCTACCATTGGATAACATGGCTAATAACTGCTCAGGGCAGGTGTTAGCTTTTGGAGATATTCGCGCTTAGCGCGAATATCTCCAAAAGTTGGTAATTGGAGATAGCGATGTTAGCAACTGTTTCCAGTCGCTAACATCTTGGCACGCCCACTTTGCATGTCATTAGTGATAAATATCACTGACATGCAAAGTGGGGCCCAAGATGGTCGCTATCTCCTACTAGCTGTCGCTAACTTTAATTAATAATAATTTTATCTCCGCTTTCTTGGCTTTTAAAGCCAAAAAAGCGGAGATAAACCCCCTTGATAATATGCCCCTGGGATTTTTGGGAGTGAAGCTAAAAATGCCCTTGCAGCCCAGCTGTGGTATCTACTAGAAATGACACAGCTTAATGCAAACATGATGCAGCTCTTCGCCACACCTCAGCAGAACTAACGCAGCGTGATACAGTCTCGACACAAGCACACATCCCAGCCTTCACAGCTCAATGTAACAACCGCTGCACAATGCTTCCTTGATGCAGATCCCGCAGCTCTTCATTGGAACCAATGCAGCGCAATGCAGTCTCAAAGCAAGCTTACATCGCAGCCCTCATACCTCATTGGAACCGCCACTTCATGCCACCTCCTTAACGCGGACCTCGCAACACTTCTCAACCTGGATTTAAAGTACATTTCTCAGCTGCACTATCTTGGTCCCTGTATCCTGTCAGTGCTTCATCGCAGTCAGGCTGAACATGTGACTTTCCTGGTCCAGCGCAACCAGATAACCACAGTTGGCACTTTACGCTTTAAAGCACTATTTTTACACTAACATTTAAAATAGCATATCACTGGTTCTACTGATTTGATTTTTGTCATTTTGTTGTCAGATAATTGATTGCATTTTACTCTATTTTTCTAAATTGGTGTGGGATTGTTCTTATGTTGTGTTTTTGCCTGGTTATTGTTTGTGTGCTGCATAAATACTTTACACATTACCTCTAAATTAAGCCTGATTGCTTTTGTGCCAAGTTACCATAGGCTTAAGCACAGGTTAATTTGCGGTTTGCTTGTGTTTCATCCTGATGAATTGTGGTTGCTGCTTGAGTAGGTTTTCACCCCCCTCAATCCAATCAGTAACTGTAATTCCTACATCATCCTTCCTTCTCTCTGTTTTTCTTTGACTTTATTTTGTTCCCATCCATTCATCCATCCATCAACCAAAACGGCCATCTATCAATCCATCTTAGCTTCCTTCTTTCCATGTATTATCGTTTTCTCCCCATCCATTCATCCTTCTCTCCGGCCACCATCTATTCTTCTCCCCATCCTTCCCCTCACCTCTCCTTCTGTCCAGCCCTCCTCCCCTACTTCCAATGCAATAGGCCATATTTATGACCAACTTGGAGACGAAACCGAAAGAGCTTTAACCCCTTTGCTGCGGCGGATATTCCGCAGCAGCGCTAAGGGGGTGGGGCGGCCGCGCGGCCGTTCGTGCTTGTGACGGAACCGCCCCGTCACGGCTCGTGGGTGAGTTGTGCTTGTGACGGAACGGTTCCGTCACGAACCCGCCCGCCCATTAATTCGTCAGCGCAGGCGCGGAATTCGCGCCGCGCAGGCGCGGCGAGCGGGCCGTGACGGAACCGTTCCGTCACAAGCACAGCTCACCCGAGGCTTGTGACGGAACGGTTCCGTCACAAGCATGCAAGGGGTTAAACAACAACTTAAATATTTCATATTACACTGCACTGTCCATCAACATCCACCCCTGCCCAAGCTGCGAAAGCGGAGGGGTCAATGTCGCCCTGGGAGGAGGAGAGGTTGAGGGGGGATTTTGCAAAATCCAGAGTGTTTATAATGTCAAATACACCATCAAGGCTGGGTAGTTATTGAGGCCAACGGGGCTGTTGCTGAGTACTTCAGTGCCTCCTTGGAGCCAGGCAGGGGTGCAGCTGAACAGCCCACCTTGAGGCTGTGCTCACCAGCAGCAGCAGCTCTGACTGCAAGGCAGAGTTCAAAGTAATGCAAGCAGCCCTGCAGCTGAGATTGGGAGGGGTGCTGTCAGGAGCCTTGTCTGTCAAGTGTGAACAGCCAGGTTGATGTTTCATTTGACTCTCCTCCCACTTATGACAATCATATCTCATGCGGATTCCTCAAGTTCGGGGATTTGAGGTTGAGGCAGAGGCAGTGGCAGTGTATAGGGTAGAATAATAAGCTGATTGGTGTAATTTCTGAAACTTTGCTGCACCAACCCTAACCTTTTCTGAGCTGGCCCCAGCCAATGTTCAACAGTGCAACATCCCTGCATCTTGGGAGGCTTGGCTTAAAGCAAGGATGCTTTGGGAACCGTGGAAGTCATCATGAACTCTCTGACTCCCCCAGGGGGAAATCAGGTGCTTTTGAAAAACCAAGGGCAAGACAGGTAAATTCTACCCGAACTCAAAAAACACATTTTGCCTCCAGCACCAGGGTTCATTGTTCAGCCTGTTGACTGGTGAGCGTAGAATAGCGGAGTATGTTTAGAATGGGGAATACCAATTCCAATTTGTCCTTTAAATGGTAATTTCTGTTGCCCGTGTTTTTCTCCCAGAGATTTCACTTGGTTGGAGTGGCTGAAATCTCCAGATGATAAACTCATGGGGGCATATTTAATAGGGGATATCGCCGCCATATCATCACTTTTAGCGTCGTTCTGATGGCTTTATGCCCGTCTACATATTTACAAAACTGTGTTTAGCCACTTTGTGTGGCTTAAATCCGCCTTGTAAATAAGGCAACTTAATACACATCACTTAGCATTATAAAGGTTTGTAATGGGTGTTGCTGAGGGTGTTCCGCCCCAACGCCCATTGCTTTTGACACTGGTCCAGATTTACACAGGGGTGTAAATCAGAGGCAGGACCAAAAACAGAGCAGGCGTAAGGGTGGCAAAACGAGGAGAAAAACATTTATTTCTCCTCGGTTTTTTTTTCCTATGTGTGCTGCATTCTGCAGCACACATAGGAAGAGCAAATGCCAATATTGAGTTTTATGGGTGCTCTCTGAGGTAAAAAGGATTTTACCTTTGAGGCCTACCCATGGTGTCAAGCCCTGTGTTTATTGGGGGAAGTTACTGGACCGAAAATGAATGAAAGCGAACGTACTCTTGCCCCAACAGGGAATTAATTGTAGTTCCTGCGGGACCGTGAAAGACATAACATACAACCTTTATTGCAAAGTGCACGTTCCCCCTGAAGTGCCTCTTGGCCCTGAATAACAGATGTTGATTGTGACCCAACTCAATAGTACTCATTTTAGGGCTCTCAAACATGTCAAGAGGAATAATTCCCAGAGAAGAGCTCATCCCACTGATTCCTTAGAAGTATACTTTTCTCCCAGTATGAGCCACATCTAGGATCTTCCTGAAGAGACATCCCGCAGTGACCTAACCACAATTAAGTTGTAATCAATATAACAATGTTAAATCAAAGGGCTGAAGCAGTGGATCGCCTCATGCATCAATAACACTCTGCAATTGCTTCATAAGATGGAAAATGTGGTGTAGGAGTCTTCCCAGTATGATACGCCATCCTGCTCCAACCAGTATTTGGTAAAGTAGGATTGCCAGCTAAGAGGGAAATGGAGGGTGAAAGTCAAACACTTTCCCTCGTGGAATCTGTGGCCTGTGCCATCATGTTTTGTAAGTTGAGGTGCGCGCAAAAGTCTCCTTTTGTGAATGGGGGCCGCAACTTTTCCCCTCTTCCATGAGCCCACTATTCTTCATTGTCAATACCACTATCATAGTACGCTTCTCATGAATATAACTTTAGTTCACACTCATGCATAGCCTCTCCTTAGTCTGCTTGAGAGCAAATGGTTTTAAACCCAAGGTAAATTTGGGTTACACAGCATAATATCGCATAATTGCCAACATTTCGCATTACAGATGTTACACAAACTGGTCAAGATTATACCAATATATGTGGCACAACTGGGGTGTCCTTCAGGTAAAAATCGCATCACAGTAGAAGGTTACAACATGAATAAATCAAACACAAGCAACTGTTGTTCATGTCACCCAAGCTTTTGCACAAAATGCAAGATGAGATTTTAAAATGTCTTCTTAAAAAACATAATCAAGAGTATACTATAGATTTAGTAGCAGATTTATTAAGCAACACCCTAGTGATGCAGTCTTACAGCAGCCTCTCATCCAGCGGCTTATATCATATCACAATATACCATGGAATCAGTTCTTAAAGAGACAGCAGATGGGAGTTCTACAATAAATGTTGAGCATTACCTGTGACATATCATCTTGTCTTAACATAAATATAAGAATATTATATTTTTTCTATATTTCCTGCTTACAAGAGCATTTTTTCATTTGCCAATAACTTTGGCATCATCTGACGAATCCTTGCGAAATTTTCGAAACTAATACGCTAGTTACTTCAGCTCCTGTCTTTAGAATTTCTGGGTGATCCTTCAAGTTGGGGCTGAGAAAAAGGTGGGGTCCCAAAACGCTTTTTCTCCTTGGTCATTTCCATAGGAAACTTTAGGCACAGCTACAGAGCGAACTGTTGAACGGAATTCTTTTCGGAGCTGGACACCGTGGCATTGGCCAAGTGGTGGCAGATGGAAGCCTTGTGTTTGAAGGATTGGAACACACCGGAATTGAGCACACGATTATCATCATCATCATTGATAACTTTATTTAGACCACTGTGGGCCATAAAAGTACATGTTAAAACAAACAAGAAAACATTAAAATCCATGTTAGAATAATGTTTAAAATAGGATTAAAAACACATTTCAATATATACACCTATTTACAGCAAAGTCAATCATGAGTTAAAAATAGAATTAAACCATCCAAAAAGTTATCAAAGCGATTCAAAACTTCTGTGGAAACCTTTAGTCTGGTTCAGATCATTATAAAGGTTCTACGTTTAATCCACATACCATATAAGAAACGGGAAACGGCAAATACAACAGGGGGCTGTGTATCATACTTTAGTACTCTGAGCGCATATTCGAAATTGCTAAATCCCAGATTCCTACAAGTAGGTTTTACCCATTGAGTGCGTGACAGCCCATATGCCGGACAGAAAAAGAATACTTGACTTTCGTTTTCCAGCGGGTGTCCACACGCTGGGCACTCAGTGCTTTTGATTGCGTCCCATTTACTGGTCAATGACCTTAATGGTAAATTGCCCATTCTTAATTGCAGATACAGCTTTCTCGCTTGGGCAGGATAAATCATATCAAGGAATTCCTCTTTCTTGTACTCTGCTTTTATATCGAGGAATTGAGTTGCCAATCTGCCAACTGTCGTGCTGGCATGAAGGATCATCAAATTATGGGACCTGTACCTTTTTACCAGGTCAGCCCTGGCATAGGCCGGACAGGCTGACTCCGGAAATTCCCATAGCTCAGGGACACCGATCCTGGCACAAAAATCCTTAATATGAGATAACCATGGGGTTTTCTTTGATCTTGACGCAACCCAAACCTCCTGAAACTCTGCACAGTACGGGGCAAGCTCTGGGACCGACCAGAGTCCTCCCCAGTAAGTGAGTGGCCTCATGGCCACCTCCTCTACCACAGGAAGTAGCCCCAAGTCAAGCCTTAATGGGACCAGAGGGGTACTGACAGGCAAGACAAACAAATTTCTCATAAATGAATGTTTGACCCTTGCCAAACTTTTTGGTCGATAGTTTCCCCAAAGTTCCGCCCCATATAGTGCGGCTGCTCTTGCGTGTACCTTGTATATTTCTGCAATGGGGCAGCCGGCTTAAAGGAGGATGTTCTATAAATTTTAGATATCCCACCCACGGTCTGAGTTAGTTTTCCTGCAGACTTGGCTATCTGTACATTCCACCCCAGATGTTCCTCGAGAGTGATACCTAGATATTTAAAGGTCTTTACTCTCTCGAGGGGTGTACCGTTCAGGGTCGGGTTTGGCCGCGTCTGCCTCTGGGGATTGAAAATCATGAACTTTGTTTTGGCAGGTTGATCTCCAAACCACTTAGCTCACAAAAATCTGCAAAACCATCAAGGGTACGTTGAATACCAGTAGCTGTTCGAGACAACAGTAGAGTCTCGTCCGCAAACATTAATGCAGGCACTCTTCCTGGAGCTAGTCTCGGGGCATCTGTATCCTTTATGCCTAGAAGGTATTTAATACGCCAATTGATATAAAGGCAGAAAAGAGTGGGAGCCATCACACATCCCTGGCGCACCCCCCTTTGCACCTGAAATCGTGCTGACAATTCTCCCACTTTTTCAAATCTAACCTGTGCGAAGTTGCCTGAATGGAGTCTCATCAGCACTCCCAGGAGATAGGGTGGCAGTCCCAGATCATGGAGAACTCTCCACAATTTGTCCCTGGGGACCAGATCAAACGTGGCCTGCAGGTCCACAAAAATGAGGTAGAGGCTGCCACCCTCCAAACTCACTGATTTCCAATAAAGGACCTGTAGTCGGAAGATCTGGTCAATTGTGGATGTGCCTGTTCTAAAGCCTGCTTGTAATGGACTCAGAATCTCATTGTCCTCTTCCCATATGTGGATTCTTTCCATAAGTATCCGCCCAAATACCTTCTGTGGGATGTCTATCAGGCTAATAGGCCTGTAGTTCGAGGGTTGCAGAGGGCAGGCTTTTTTAAAGATAGGAAATATATCAGCCCCCCGCCACGTCTCTGATGGGTCTATCCCATCTGGATTGTATTGAACAGGACGCAGAGATAAGGAGCGCAGATTTTCGGTTCACACCGAAACAAGTCCCCCGGGGATTTTATCAAGCCTCGGGGCTTTGTTGGGTAGTAACTTCGCAATGGCAGATTCCACTTCCAGAATCGATATCTCCTGAGCCCCCCCAGTCGATGCTCGTGGAGGAGGTGCAGAGACACCAACTCGGAATCACCATTGGACGGCATAAAGGCTACCAAAATATTCTTCCCATACTGCTGGGGCTATGTTGAGGCTTACTGCGTTCTTCCCGCCCCTACCGTCGTTACTAACAATTGTCCAGAATGTTTTGAGACCTCAAGTAATCCCACTTTTCTGCCTCCCAGGACTTTCTTTCCCTCTCTATAACTTGCTTGTACTGCACCCTTAGTGACCTAATCCGGGATCTGTCTTTGGCCTTGATTGCTTTAATCAAGTCCCATTTCAGTTTACGGCAATCAGCAGTGTACCATGGGTGGGTCTTGACAAAGTTATCCCTGTAGGTCTGGAGTGGGAAAAAGACCTCTAGCATTATTGAGGCTAGCTGGTTATGAATTTCAACAGGCCTATTATCCCTCCCATCTACAGGACCCAATGACCCTGCCTCTGCCCTGTCATTAAGAAGGGGCAGAACCTGAAGATATATTTGCGACTGCCTGTTTGGATAGCCCATTATGTGGGGCCATTTTATTCTCCGTCTATTGTTGTGGAGGAGGAGGGGCTGTCGAACAAGATTTGGCTCAGTCAGATTATTGGTCAATCCCCAACTCACTGGCTTTAAAGACAAAACCAGGGCTTTGTGGATCCGTTGGTGGATCTTAAAGTCCGGGACCTTGTCCCATGATCTAGATTCGATCAGGATGTAATCAATGATCGATGATTGACCTACTCTATTAAAAGTCACGTTTCCAGGTCTATCCGATTTTAGCCGACCGTTACAAGGCCTTACAGATAGAGACAGTGTAAGGGAGGTATTTGTAGAACCAACGGGGTCCATGTTTTAACTGGGGGAATTATGGTTTCCGGGATGTTCCAGTACAGGTTCTCCTCGTCAGGGTCCTCCAAGCCTAATTTGCTAAGGGGTTCAAACTGGCAGTTGAAATCCCCCCAATGATTATACCAACCTCGGAATCAAGAGTCTGTGCAAATTCCATCAGTTGTTTGATGACCATAGTCTCTTGCCCACTCTGGGTTGGCCTAGAAAAGATGTTGATTATAACTAAATACTTATTCCCCGGGAGGGTTACCAAACACACATTGGATATCAGTGGAATCAACTGTCTTCTGCTTAGCTGTTGCTCCCAGGTGAGTGGCTACCCAGGTGCTTAGGCCTCCTGACGATCTTCCTCTGCCTCCTTTTATTGCAGGGATATTGAATGTGGCAAACCCGCTTCGCTGGAAGTTGTCCAAGGCCCACGTCTCCTGCATAAGGCAGATGCCATGTTTATCCATGAACAAGCCCCAGTCGTCAGATGTTAATTTGTTTTTCAGTCCCGCCACATTCCAGGAGAGTATGTTGATACTCCCATTTGCCTCACTGTGTGTTGGGCTTGTGCTTTGGCCACAGTTGGTTAGTCTATACACACAGTCAGCCATCTGTGTAGTTCCCTTCCTCTCACTAACACAGCTGTCCCCCCGCTCCCTGACTCTCCTACCCTGACACCTCCATTATCCATGTTACCTCCTATCCAACTACTTGGTTCCCTCCTGTTTTGGCCTATTTCATCCCCGAATATACCTTCATCTCCCATGAATCCTACCAGACTAATGAGGCGCTTCATCTCACTGAAATTGACTTTTACTTTCAGCAAGTTATTACTTCCTACTGCAGAAGAAGGGGGATTCTTAGTTTCCGACCAGTCAATCTAGAGATTCCAGGTTACTATACCTATTATGATGATGGAACATGTCAAGCGACATGGGGCTATTTAAAGGCCCATTCCAGTTGACGTTTCCAAAAATGGGGTAGCCTCCCTGAGTTTCCTCGCCCGCCCAATTTGTCCCCTCCCACTTTTGTGGGTACTCGGATAGAAATAAGTTAGTGGCAGGGGTTTTATTAGTTTACCTGGGCTACCTGACTCTGAATTGCAAATATACTTAACTGTCCACCTGTTCCTAAAAGTTGATCACAATACAGTCCCCTTCTATGTTTTTCCCTCTGGGCCCCACCCAATCTACTCGTCTAGCGAATAAGATTTTGCTGGTTCCCCCATTTGGAAGGGGTCTATTGTGATTCAAACAGTGGATGCATTTATTTTTGAGGTCTCTGTAATCCTCGACCTTGCCCGGGCTCAGGGAAGGTATCCCCGCAAGAACCACCACATAAGGTATTGACTCTGGGGCAAGGCTAGGTGAGACAACAGAGGGCAGCTAGGGTCCAGCGATCTCGTCCTTTGTCCCAAGTTTGTTACCTGTGTTGGGCCTTGACCAGAGCTACTAGCCCCCATATCCCCCCTAACCCCCCATTCTTTGTATTAGCTGGGGCACTAGGTACGACTATCACTGACTGAGTGGTTGGGTGAGTGTCTGTCGTGCCAGTTTTGGCTGATAAAGCCCTTTCTGTATTTGTAACCACCGGAATTAAGCTCTGTGTGCCTGCCTGGCTAGGGCCAGTTGGACCTGTGCCATTACAGGCAGGTTCCACACCCCCTCTACCCTTCCCTCCCAGTTTAGGTAAACACAGTGATTCAAGACAAGACAGTCTTTTTTCAACAGAGTTCAGTCTTTCAGGAATCGGGAGACAGGACTCTATAAATATCCGTTTCATTTTAGCCCAAAAGTCCCCTCCTATCTCTGACGGCGACAAGTCTTCATTAACTTCTATTGGCGGTGACTTATCCACTCCGGACTGCGATCTATCAAGTACAACCACGGGAGATTCATTTTCCATATTGGCCCGTTTTTGCTTTTTCGATTTCTTATTTGCTAGTTCAGTTCCCCCACGCTTTATTTTTGCTACTTGGTCTGGCACTTTGCTCGTGGCCCCTAAGTTAGTATCCAAGGCCAACCGGATTGACTGTCCCGATCTAGTAGTTCCTGGGCTTTGAGGGGGCGTTGCTAATTCAGATACTATTAGTGCCACATTAGCTGGAGGGCTATGCAACATGACTGCCACTTCTGTCAGGTTATTGCTTTCTCCTGCCGATCTAGTAGGTGCAGTATCAGCTACTGTTTGTATTACAGACAATGGCATCGTAAATGAAGATTCAAGTGTCGGAGATGGGGCCTTGGCTAATTGGCCCAATGAAGACCGTTTATCAAAAATTGGGTCCATGGATAGCCTTCTTTCTGTTAGTTCAATTTCCCGTTGTAGCATGGACGTTGCCCTAGTTAAAAACTGGTCAATTGTCCCTACCACACTTCCTGTGGTTGGCTTTCTTCCCTTCGTGGCCATGGTCACGTTTATTCAATATAGAATATCTCAGTGCTCAGTTGGTCGGGAAGAATTAGATGGTAACAGTATGATATAGAACAGACCTTTATGCTACAAAGCAACACACTGACCTTACTGTGCAGATCTACGGTGAGGGTTAATGAAGAGGGTCCCGTCCCGTCCTCATTCGTGCTTCGCCCGCTCGTCCCGCGACGCAGAGGTCTGCGGTGGCTAAATGCGCCTCCTGGCGCTGCTGCCACATCGATTGAGCGCGGCGCCACTGAGGCTGCCGGGAATTGTAGTCTTGTGGCGGCAGCGGCGCTGGTGGTGGTGTCCGGTGACTCCTGGAGGTGGTGGCGATAAGGTAAGCCCCCCCACAGCATTTCCTGTGGCAGTATGACTCTCGGCGGTGTCGGCAAGGCTCTAACTGCTCCCTCATGCTGGCAAGCTCCCCCCAAGATTATAGTTTACAACCTTTATCACGGACGATATTGAAATTTTCATTGAAAGAAGTATCGGTTCTGACAGCCAGAGCCCACGATCGAGGATTTAATGGCCTTCACTTTATAGGGAAGTAAATTTGAGTGATTCTTAAAAAATGACTAGGCTGTGGCAGATGAGGCAATTAAGAACTTACTGACATTCGTGAGCACAGATGAAAGTTGGCATAGACTGCTTTTTTCGTAGCCGGTTGGAACAGAAAACTTTAATTAGGTTCTTGCTGCAACAATAGATGACAGATATCAACTGGGACTTTTGAGACTAGTTTTAAAAAGTGCAGTAAGCGGTGTTTTAGTTACACATTTACACTGTAGATATCTTAGTCAAGAGTTCGGCGACTATAAGCACTGAAAAGATGTTGGGAACATTCCTTGCTAAAGGCGCCTTTGATCGTGCGTTTGTTAACAATGTTTAGATGTTACTCTGGCTAATTTGATTTAAAACCAGGTAAAACCCATTACAAAGGTTAAGAATCAGTGCACTTTAAATAGTAGGAATGGCATGCAGGAGATGAATTTGCTATTTTAGCATGACAATGAATAGAGTTTTTCTAACTCTTTATGGGCAAATACATGTTTATGTTCAAGTTTGCAATGAACAGAATATTGTTTTGTATGTGTCCCATGACTTTGAGCAATTTAATATGGAATGAGAGCAAGAAACCTTTGAGTATTTTGTTTATGCTTATGCTGAACTACAGTATATAAGCTGTTTTAAAATGGCGCTCATCAGGTGACAAAACCTGTCCTTCGTGGCATAATTGATTGATCTGAATTCCTTTCATCCCAGAGTGCCGTGTTTTTCATATACAGGAAAGGAGTAAACAAGCATTTACAATGCAATGGTCTCGGCATTGTTAAAGGTAGAGCTATTGGCATTGTTGATGACTTTTTTTTAAAAAATCATAAATAAATGGCATTGTCATTTACAATGCCAATAGCTTAATCTCTAAACCCACACACAGAGCCACCCACACACATACAGAGCCACCCACAGAGCCACCCACACAGAGACACCCACACACACACACACAGAGCCACCCTCACACAGACAGAGCCACCCACACATAGAGCCACCTACAAAAAAAGCTACCCACACAGAGCCCCACACACACACAGAGCCCCACACACGCACAGAGCCCCACACACACAGACCCCCCCCCACACACACACAGCCCCCCCACACACACAGAGCCCTCCCACACACACACAGAGCCCCCCCCCACACACAGAGCCATCCCCACACAGACAGAGCCACCCACACAGAGCCACCTACAAAAAAGCTACCCACCCAGAGCTCCACACACACACAGATCCCCCCCCCAAACACCACACAGAGCCCCCCCCACACACACAGAGCCCCCCCCACACACACAAAGCCCCCCACACACATACACACAGAGCCCCCTCCCCACACACACACAGACCCCCACACACAAACACAGAGCCCCCCCCCTCACACACACACAGAGAGCCACACACAGGGAACAGAGGCCAGAAAAAACAGATCACAACGAGGGTACAGAGGCAATCGAGCACAAGCAGGGAACAGAGGGCAGAAAAACAGATCACAACGAGTAACATGGCGGCCGGCCTGATGAGCTGAGGAGGGAGGGAGATGGGCTGCCACGGAGCGGGAGGGAGCCAGTGGGACACCCATCTAGCACAGAAGCACCTCAACCCCCCAGTTCATCTCATCGCACTGGACTCGCCTACTACTGTACTGTTAACAGTAGCAGGTAGAAATCATGCCTGCTACCTACCCGGCAACTCTTCAGAAGGAAGCACGCCATTCTAACCATGAGGAGCTGCTTTTCACCCGGAAAGTTAAAAACACTGGCATCGGAAGATATCATGCCTGTGGTGACAGTTGGAGCAAATAGAACTACTTCAGTTTTTTATGAAAGGGCTTGAACAATTACATTAAAATTGCAATATCCCTCTTAATTATGTTTGGGGTCATATTATCGGCGGATTCCACCCAAGTCATGTGGAATACCAGACTGTCCGACCGCTGCTGTCACCGTTCACTTTCAAAGGAAGAGGATCTGCTGCTTGTATTTAACAAGGGGAAGAGGTATACTCCTGAAAGCAACAACCCCAAGAACGCGAAGACCCACAAAACAAATCACAGACATCGTTCATCATCAGATGTTCCCCAACATATCGCCCAAACAGATCCCCACAACATCAAGCCCGTGTCAATCACACTTACCTGACGACTGAGCCTCCGCCATGCCCGGGCACTTGGCCAGTTCCCAGCGACAGTCAGCTCCAGCGCCTCTCTCTCACCTCCTTGCCTCGCACACCCCCAGATGGCTTCCGAGCCTCGGCGCAATTTTCCCAGCAGCGAGTTAGTATTAGGAACGTCTAACTCCAGACGCATGCACACAGAGGCGCTTCGCTGGCCGCAGCACCCAGCTGACTGAGGGCTTACCAACCTTCTTTATCAGCGTCAAGCCCTGTACGGCGGGACCGGCTCTGTTTAGCAGCTCCCGGCTGTAATACCTCGGCGGGACTGGCTCTGTTGTAGCTGCTCCCGGCTGTAATACCAACAGCTACCCTCCATCTTGAGACCGGAGCACAGCACATGCCCACATCGCGCACGCCTGTGCACTTCCAGCTCAGAGCGGAAAGCATCTACTACCATTTACTGCCCAAAGAGCATGGCATGCGTGTTTACTTCCGTTTTGTTGGACCTTTTTGGCGGACCTCTTCCGGCGTAGGAACAGATGATATAAACACTGTTTGAATGCGCACATTAGCCAAAAGACATGACATTGTAGTGAGGAAGACGCGGAGTGTCTTGAACGGGTTCAATAATTTATTTGAGAAGCCATATTAAACTGCGTTCTTCCTCTCGCCAGTCAAGCTCAACTGGCGAAGGAGCCCCCTGCCTCTGCCGCTCGCTGCATGACTGCCCCCAGCGAGGCCCTCTCACGGAAAACCCACTGCTGGAGAGACGGCCGGCTCCCGGTGAATTTAATAAATAAAGGAAAGCTAGAACAACGGCACAAACAGAGGTGCAGGAGCACTAAAAACGGCACAAACGGGGGCAGAGGCTCGAGGCTCACCTTCACTGCGGGGGGAAAGAAAATGGCGGCTGCAGAACGTTCCAAGTTTTTCGGATTGGGGGCGTGTTCGGTGTTCTCAGAATGGGCGTGGCCTAAAAGTGGCAAGAAGAACACCGAACACACCTCCAAATCCGAAAAGGACGGAGCCTATTCGGAGGGACAGCTCTCTCCTCCAATGGCTGGCCTCCGTTTAGGAAGCCAGCCAATGGGAGAGAGGCAAAAACAGAGGCGGGACAAATAGTCGACACTGAGAAACATTAAATCTCGGTACTTCCGGTTCTGCCTTCGGCAGACCGGATATTACCTCGACCTAAAAAAGAAGGTGAAGGCCCGGCCCCAGGGGACGGAGTCCCCAGGGACGAAATAGGTCTGGGGAGGAGGCCACGTGGCCCCCATCCTTTAAAAAAGAAATTCAAAACCCAAAATAAAGGCCTGGCCCGGGGGCCAAAATAGGCCTGGGGAGAGGGCCACGCGGCCACTCTCTCTTTATAAAAAATAAAATAATAAAGGGCGGGCCTCAGCTGATGTGTTCTCCGGGGCCAAAATTTGTCCAGAGAAGGGGAGCCAAGCAGCCCCCTTCCTTTATTTATTAAAAAGGAGAAGGCTGGGCCCCGGGGGATAGGGCCCCCAGGGCCGAAATCGGCCCGGGAAGGGAGGCAACACAACCCCCTTCCCCATTTAAAAAAGAAAAGACTGGGGCCCAGGGCATGGGGTCCCCGGAACTGAAATTGGCCACAGGAAGGAGGGCTGTGTAGCCCTTCTTCCTTAAAAAAGAATATTTTTTTTAAAACTCTGGCAAGTTGGCTGTGGCCACGCCCTCTTTACCACCACTCTGTAAACGTGCCTCCTGGCACAGTCATAGTTGGGGAATTAAATTCCCTTGAATTCTGAGGATGTTTGGGGGCCAACAAGCCCTCTTGTCACCTCTAGTAAGTCCCACACAGCATGATTGCTGAGAGGACTTGAAGGCCATGCCTCCTTCCTCTACCACTCTGCAAACGCGCCTCCTGGTGCTTCTTCTAGTTGGGGAACGAATAGCACTTTACTCCTGAGGACCTCAGGACTTTTCTCCCGAATAGTAGTGCACCAGGAGGTGCGTTTCCAGAGTGGAGGCGAAAGAGGGTGTGACCACTGAAAACCTCTCAGCAAACCAACTGTGTGGGACTTCCTGGAGATAACAGGAGGGGTTGTTGGCCCCCAAGGACACTCAATAGTCAATGGGACTTCATCCACTTACTAGTAGTGCATCAGGCGGTGCGTTTGCAGAGTGGGCAAGAAAGGGGGCGTGGTTGGCTATCAGTTCTCGGCAATCCTGCTGTATGGCCCTTACTGGAGGTAATAGGAGATGTAGTTGGCCCCCAAGGACGTCCTTTGGGGTCCAACTACCCCTCCTGTTACCCCCGTAACTCCCACACAGCAGGATTGCTCAGAAGTAGTGAGAGGCCACGTCCCATTTCTCCGGGCGCACTACTAGTTGGGGGATAAAGTCCCCTTGGCTCCAGAGGCATCTTGGGGTTGAAGAAACCCTCCAGGTATCTCCTGTAAGTCTTACGCAGCGGAAATCTTGAGAGCTGGTCAGAGGCCCAGCCCCTTTTCTCCACGACACTGCAAACATGACTGCTAGTTAAAAAACCTTAGAAATTCACTAAAAAAACAAAGGTTACATTGACGATATAGTTAGGAATTAGCATTTAAAGAAACCTTGGATATTCAGTCTAAAAACCAAAAGTTACAAGGACATTATAGTTATCAAATAGAATTAAATAAATCTTAGAAATTCACTAAAAGAAACAAAGGTTACAGGGACGTTATAGTTAGGGTCAGATTTTACTCATACAAAACCTGAGAAATTCAGCAGTTGTAGTTACCTGAGTAAACTATAACTCGTGCCCCCGCAATGCACTGCTTATGAGTGCATTGGCTCAGGGGTTAGAGGCGGCAGACCCGGAAGCTGAGATCGGTCCTGGACCAGGGTTCAATTCCCCGCCTCGGCGGGTCTTGGGCTAAAAATTCTACGGACTCGATAATTCTCCCTCCGGTGCCGTCTCGACTCACGGGTTCACACTCTGCGACTCTGGGCAATAGCTTGCTTAATCTCCACAACGGCCCCTCGCGCCGGGATGCCTGACTTTCACCTTGTGGATACCCGCTGGGGCTATCACACAGGGGAATATCAGGACGGGTTCCCTAAGCAAGCGCCGGGACACCCACTGCGGGTAGCTGTGCGCTATATAAGCTCAACTGCATATTACATCACTCATAACATGGTCTCAAATGACATCACTGATGACATCATCCACAGCATCTCTGATGCACTCACACCCCCTATAGAATCTTTTCTACACCCACTCCACTCCCACGCAGCCATTCCCAAAGCCATTCACAGAGCAATACCAGTACAGACACACCCATTCACTGATTCATAGATCTACACACACTTCCACTCGCTCACCCATATTACCACTCATACACCCACTCACTCATTAATACAGCCATTGACATATCCACTCATGCACCCATACAGGCACTCATACACTGAGTGAGTCAGCCATAGAACTACTGATTCACCTAGACACCCACCCATACAGTCACACAGCCACTTACTCACCCAAACAGTTACACACACACCCACTTACTTACTCGTACAAATAGTAACATGTCCTCACTCACCCATACAGTTAGTGACAGAAAGACACACTCATCCATATAGCCACTCTCATATTCACTCACTCATGCATACAGTCACTTATATACCCCGTATCTCTCACCTATACTGCCTTACACATGCCCAGTTACTCACCCATACTGGCACGTACACTCAATCAGCAACACAGCCATAGAGACACTCACTCACCCATACAGCTTCTCAGACATGCACACAGTACCCCATACAGCCACTGACTCACCCACTCACTCATCCATAGAGGCAGTCCCATACCTCCTCACCCACACACACAGACACCCAGACAACCATAGAGGTAGTCAGACAACAAAACACTCATATAGCCATCCATGCACCCACTAACACACTCATACACCCACTTAGACATCAACTGACAGACAGATGCACTCATTTACACAACCAGTCACTCACCTATACATTCACTGAGACACCTAATCACTCACTTATAAAGTCAGTCATACACCCACTAAGTCATCCATACTGATACTCATACACCCACTGATTCACCAATACACCTTAGTATATATATTTAACATTCATAAACTTTTTCAAAAACAGCCACTGGATGATGTCATCAGTGATGTCATTTGGTATGTCATCAGTGATGTCATCGGTGATATCAATGACCATGTCATGAGTGATGTTAAATGTGAGGTCATAAGTAGTGCATTGTGGGTGCGCAAGTTATAGTTAACTCAGGTAACTATAACAGCTGAATTTATCTAGTTTTGTATGAGTAAAATCTGACCCTAACTATAACGCCCCTGTAACCTTTGTTTTTTTGTTGGGATTTTCTAAGGTATTTTACATTCTATTTGCTAACTATAACGTCTTTGTAACCATTGTTTTTTTTCAGTGAATATATATGTATGTGTATATATATGTAGAAATGGCAAAATACGTTGTCCTTTTCTATCTCGGAGTGGATGGCACTGTGCTAATACTGTGCTTAAAGACTTTGATAGAGAAACAGACATTTGAGGTGAGCAGATCTAGAGTGTCGCTGGTGTTGAGAGTGCTCTAACAGGAGCTGCTTTCCACCTAAATTGAGAACTACACAGAGTTCTCTCCTTCTTTCTTGCATAATTTATGCGGCACTCTATGCCTGAAAGGGTTTTGTTTTGACTTATACCGGGTGCCCCCTTGTGTCTGGACAAAGCTATACCTCTCTGAAGAGCAATAATTAGAGCGAAACACTGTGTCAGGGGTTGCTTTTATTAATTTCAGGGTGGCTTGAGTTGGTATTTTACTAATTCAAAGCTGTAATACTGTGCCTGGAGTGATAAAAGGCTTTTGTCATTTTACAGCTCGGCAAGGACAGCACTGTGCTAGTCCTATGCTTAAAGACTTTGCTGTAGAAACGGCAAAAGACTTTGCCCTTTTCTATCTCGGCGTGGATGGCACTGTGCTAATCCTATGCTTAAAGACTTTGATAGAAAAACAGACATTTGAGGTGAGCAGATCTAGAGTGTCTCTGGTGTTGAGAGTGCTCTAACAGGAGCTGCTTTCCACCTAAACTGAGAACTACCCAGAGTTCTCTCCTTCTTTTTTGCATATATATATATATATATATATATATATATATATATATATATATATATATATATATATATATATATATATGTATATATATATGCGTGTACACACATACATATATATATATATATATATATATATGTACATATATCCATATTTTTATATATATAGCTATATATATATTCGGAAGGGTAAGGACCGAGAAAACCCCAACGCACCACAATTACCAGCATGCCCCATTCCCACCAATAGGAGTCCAACAGGGGGCACTCTAACTTTTTTAACACTGCGAGCATATGTGGTGCGCATGAGGATCCGGAGATGTAATGGCTGTCCTCTGAAGAAGGTCTGCGATAGACTGAAATATATTAGGAAAGGAAAACAGGAAAACACCGAATAAACCAATTCTTCCACCCACCTCCATGAGTGCAGCTCAATTTTGTTCCGCTTGGGCACCATTTTTTACATGTTTTAGGCACGGTCCCGCCTAGAGTTGCACCGCCGATAAGAGCGCCATAATCCTGCCCGCCACCGGACCAAAAACCTGATGACTGCGTAAGCAAATAGGGCAGTGGGCTGCCACCAAGGACTGGACCTTGGCTCGGTCCCGATGCAACATGAAAGGCTGTTTGCTCGGAGATGCAGAAGGAGTGGAAGTGCTAACATCGCCCACGGAAGGGTAAGGACCGAGAAAACCCCAGCGCACCACAATTACCAGCATGCCCCATTCCCACCAATAGGAGTCCACCAGGGGGCACTATAACTTTTTTAACACTGCGAGCATATGTGGTGCGCATGAGGATCCGGAGATGTAATGGCTGTCCTCTGAAGAAGGTCTGGGATAGACCGAAATATATTAGGAAAGGAAAACGCTGAATAAACCAATTCTTTCACCCACCTCCATGAGTGCAACTCAATTTTGTTCCGCTGGAGCACCATTTTTGACATGTTTTAGGCACGGTCCCGCCTAGAGCTGCACCGCCATAAGAGCGCCATAATCCTGCCCGCAACCGGACCAAAAACCTGATGACTGCGTAAGCAAATAGGGCAGTGGGCTGCCACCAAGGACTGGACCTTGGCTCGGTCCTGATGCAACATGAAAGGCTGTTTGCTCGGGGATGCAGGAGGAGTGGAAGTGCTAACATCGCCCACGCAAGGGTAAGGACCGAGAAAACCCCAACGCACCACAATTACCAGCATGCCCCATTCCCACCAATAGGAGTCCACCAGGGGGCACTATAACTTTTTTAACACTGCGAGCATATGTGGTGCGCATGAGGATCCGGAGATGTAATTGCTGTCCTCTGAAGAAGGTCTGGGATAGACCGAAATATATTAGGAAAGGAAAGCGCAGAATAAACCAATTCTTCCACCCAACTCCATGAGTACAGCTCAATTTCCTTCCGCTGGAGCACCATTTTTGACATATATTCAGATATATATATATATATAATATGATTATATCTATATTATTTTTTTCATTCCTTCATACTTACATGGAACCTATTTACAGCTATATACACAATAAATAACAATGGTTGTATAATACGAAATACAACATACATGGCAATTTGGACACAATTTGGAATTGATCTTACTTCATCACTATTCTGCAGGAGCATGGAGCATTTCCCCATCGCATAATCTTTGAACCTCACAGGTAAAGACCTAGGGCCCGATGTAGGTGGCCGTTTCAGGCCATTTACCGACCGGTAAATGGCCAATCGGTATGTAGGGGCCTAAATCCAAGGCCACATGTAGGTAAATCTACATTTAGAGAATCGGTAAAATTACCGATTCGGTAAAATACCGAATCGGTAATTTTACCGATTCTGTAAATTCCATATGTAGGTGGGACTCTTCTGAGTCCCAAAGGCCTAAACGAATCGGTATTTTACCATGAAATCCAACTTCATGGTAAAATACCGATTCCGGTGTGCATGCACATGTGTGCATGCACACCTATGCCATGTGGCAGGCAGACCTGCGCCTAGGGCTTGTATGCCTGCCACATGGCACCCAATCCTGTTTAGGGGGTGCCAGGGGGTGTCAAAGTGACACCCCCTGCACCCTTGTGAAATTCGGTATTTACCGATTCGGTAGTTACCGAATCGGTAAAGCCTATTGATTCCTATGGGCTTTGAAGCCCATAGGAATCAATAGGCTTTACCGATTCGGTATTTACCGAATCGGTAATTACCGACTTTTACCGATTCGGTAAAAGGGAACATCTGTATTCCCTACATACCCACCCCTCACATTTACCGATTCTTAATTACCGAATCGGTAAAATTCGGTAATTTTCGGTAATTAAGAATCGGTAAATGTTACTTACCTACATCTGGCCCCTAGTTCTTTCCACTGTACACTTGTTTCTTCCCCTATTGCCGTGATCCATTTCTGCTCCAAAATATGTATCGTTCTTCTTGTTTTCTCTCACCACAATTCTTATTGTGTTGCAAACAGTTCTATCCTTTACCTTGACATAGTTTCTTCCAACTTTAATACCCTTCCTAGGTTCTAAAAACTTAGTTTCTCCTTTCCACACCATCCATAGATACCTCACTCTTACCATTTGACCCACGTCCACTGCAACATGCTTTACATTTTTTTTTATCAAAGTACAACTTATACTTTTTCTGTTTCTTCAATTTCGTCACTATCATACTTGCTACACAGATCTACTCCACCGACAACAAACATCGTTTTGGGTTACCTCCCTATCAAACGCTTGAAAGGAGTATGTCCTGAAACATCATGAATGGTCATTCTATACAACCACACCAACTGATTATCATGCTCAGAACATGGTTTGTCATGCCAGAATCAGTTCTTAAGCGCATAGTAGTTCTACAATACATATTGAAATGTAAATGTAACATGGACTTTTCACATTTTGTGGCACTTCTCGTAATTTTCACAAAGGAAATTAATAAAAACTTTCCCAGGAAGAAGGAGCTATCATCTTGCTACACAACAAACGATATACAGAACCCTACCACGTATAATATGTCCCATTGGGCTCATCTGTGCTGCATTCCATACACTGTTATCACAGTCATGCTCTTACCTGACTCATCAGTTACCATGGCCATCTAAGGCAGCATCACATAAAGTGAGCATTGGAATCGCTAAGAAAAGGGATAGTCTTTGTCTCATTTTTGGGCTGACTGTTGTCTTAAATAGTTGAAGAGCAAGACCATCACAATACTACGACCTTTGATAGTGGCAAAGGAATGCTTGTCAAGGGAACTTTAAAAACCTGTTGCTTTTGGTTGGAGATGTTGATGCATTTTTTTACCTATTAAAAGTGCACAGCAGAACATACACAACTACATCCAGAGCAGCTCAAATAAAATGTTATCAAGTAACAAAAGGGAAAAAGGGCAATCACAGTACAACGCTGAATAAAACACACAAAGAGAATAAAACACACTACTACCAGTATCAAAACAAGATGCCACATAACAAATATGCACAATCTGCCAATCATTACCATCTTCAGAAATCTGCTTTCATAATAAGATGGTATAAGGTGATTATGCCAAGCACTGGCAGTGCCTCCCTTAGGGCAATGGGGCGTTGCCCCACTTATATTTTGGCATCTACTTACATTCAAGAATTTAGGGCCCGATTCAAAGAACTAATTTAAGACAAAATCCTAAACTTACTACCCTTTTGGTATTCACAGAAGGCACTTACTCATTTCGGTATTCACAGAAGGCACTTACTCATTTCGGTATTCACAGAAGTTAGGAGTCCTAACTTTAGGACGCCTAAATGCCTTCTGTGAATACCGAAAGCCTTAAAATTAGGATTTTTCTAACTTTACTACCACTAAATTGAGAAAAATCCTAAATTTAAGACTTTCGGTATTAACAGAAGGCCTTTAGGAGTCCTAAAGTTAGGAGTCCTAACTTTACTACTACTAAACTGAGAAAAATACAAATTTTAAGACTTTCTGTATTCACAGAAGGCATTTAGGAGTCCTAAAGTTAGGAGTCCTAACTTTACTACTACTAAACTGAGAAAAATCCTAATTTTAAGACTTTCGGTATTCACAGAAGGCATTTAGGAGTCCTGAAGTTAGGACTCCTAACTTCTGTGAATACCGAAATGAATAAGTGCCTTCTGTGAATACCAAATTGAGCAAGTGCCTTCTGTGAATGCCAAAATGGTAGTAAGTTTAGGATTTTGACTTAAGTTAGTTCTTTGAATCGGGCCCTTAGTATTTTACTAACAACATTTTTTACATTTTACAAATGGCCTCAGCCGCGCAGCATGTAGAAGCGGCCTGAGAGGGTGGGGCTAATACTGACAGACACCCGTATTGGTGAAGTTAGCCAGCGCACACCTGGGCCCAAGTGCGCATGTCGGGTTGGACTGCTGCCTTTCTCTGGCCATACCAAAATGCGGGCTAGAGGTGCCTCTACCTACACATTAGTGGGCCAGAGGTGACTCAAAGCTTCATCCCCCAGGCTCAGTAATGAGCAGTGAGGCCGCCTGACCGAACCAATCCTAGCATGAGCAAATTTTGCGGATCTCGCGTTCGCGAATTTTGCGGATTTGCGGATTCGCAATCCGCAAAATCCGCGAATTCCCGCGAATTTGCGGATTATTTTTTTTTTTGTGTTCGCCCGTGTTTCTGCCAGTTCGCGAGGGTTTTTACAATTTCGCAATTTGCGAACTTACCTGTCGGGTCGCAAGTTTTGCGAACTTGTTGTTTCTACGTGTCCAGCCTGTTTGGGACACTCTTCTTCATCACTGCCACTCTCTGTCACCACTGCCACTCTCTGACTACTCATGCCACCCTCTGGCCCACCCATGCCACCCTCTGTTTCATCACCACACCCTTTGGTTGTCCAGTGTACATTATTTTCGGCAAAGCAAAGCACACCCTCCCTGCCTCAAGTGACCTGAATTAATTTGGGGCTGATTAATGTGTCACAGAATATTTTTTTAGCTGGCACCTGCTTCCTTAGTGCGCCCTGATTAGTGATCTTTTGCACTTGCTAAGTGCTTTCATTGTTGCAAAATTAGTTACAACACCTGCCCTGCCCCAACTGACAATAATGAATTAGGGGCTGATTAATGGATTTTAACTTCCAGCCTGGCTCCTGCTTGTCTCCCTTAGCTGTAATTCAGGACCTTTGTGGCATATGTGTAACTATTCTGAGGTTCAGAGCAGGGTCACATAATAGTTTCAACTGGCAACTGAACTCTGGAGGGGCCCCTCAGGAAGCACTACAGGAAATGGCTACTAATGATGAGCCTGAACTTTTGAACCTGGTAAGTAGTTACTTTCAGTTTTGCTAAGATCGTATTTCTGCAATTTTTGCACTTATTCGCGGGGCGCGAACTCACGCGAACAGTGCGAGCAGTGCGAGCAAAATCCGCTGCTCGCGGATTTGCGGATTTTGCGGGAGATTCGCAAATCTCGCGGATTGCGGATTTCCCGAAAATCCGCAAAATCCGCGAGCGGAACGGATTTTCCGCCCATGCCTACCTGGCGCTGCTCTAACAGGAGGAGCAGCACCAGGCTTGGCTTAGAGAGTGAGGAGGTGGAGGGGCCTACGTAAGGCAGCGTGGTATGGGAGGAGAAGGCTAGCTCTGTAGTCTCTCCCTCATTTTCATGTGTTTTGAGCCTGAGGCTGAGGAGTCGTTGGTTGTGATGGCTTGAAATTCCAGCCCTCTTTCAGTTGCAGCAGACTTCCGCTGGTCATCTCTGAGATCGGACCTGAGCGGACCGCACACCCCGTCTGACCCTGAGTGCATGGAGAAGTGGTAAGAAGGACCGGCCCGTAGGGGATTGTTAAGTAATGGAAAGGTTTCCCAGCTTTCAGTTATGAAAGGTGTTATTTTATGATGTTCAGTTATCAAAAAGGAAAAGGGACACTTGTTACAGTTCTAAACCATTGGTTAGAAAAATGAATGAAACACCCTCAAAAACTCAATGTTGATTGGAAAAGCGGTATATATTCTTCATCCGCCCCACATTGATGTGTTGGCATTTATCATTGGATGTTACAATGCGTGCTCAATGCCAGCCTCATCCAGAGGCACCTCTGGTATAGAATGCAGTGTCCAGAGATTGAGGGATGCCCCCAAAAAGAAGGTGTACAAAAGAACAAAAATATTAAAAAAGAGAACGTCACCACAATACTTTAATGGAGGGTGAGATTCTATTAGAGTAAAATATAAGGGTACTTTAAATAGATCGAGTTACTAGATCCATTAGTATTATTAGAATAAGCTTGTCGACGTGTTTCAGCTCCCTTTGGCCCAGCCGGGTCTGTGGAGCTTTCGGCAGGACTAACATACAAAAATATATATACTTACACGTCTTGTGTAGTACATTTAAGTGTCCACTTTTTGGCACTTAATTACCAAAAGTGCTCTCAGTGATCTGTAATACAAAAGAGAGACAAACAGCAATACATAACTTTTGGGTATCTTGCTCTTTTTGGGGGAGGGGGGTTTATAATCATCTATATTGGATGATTGCGTTAAATATCGCTAAAGTTCAGGTGGGAAAAGGACTATTTTGGTAGAGGACCAAGATATCTCTAAGAGCTGTATGTGATGGAAGAGTTGAATCATTCTTCTACATTTTCAGAGTAATGTCTAGATGTTAACATAGGGGGTTGGGTGGTCGGTTGTATATATCACCCTATCACAGTTTGGTTCCACATAGGAGGAGTTGTGCCAGTACGCATCAACATCATATTGAGGGTGGTGTATTTTCTCAGAAGTGGGTGCCTTGTTGTTATTATGAAAGAATTTGCTATGTTCGTCGCGCTAGGCTCCCGTTGCAGTCATTTGCAGTATGTGGCATATTTTCATTGAGAACGTTTTTTAGTGCCACTGAGGGACAACCTCCCATACAGTCAATTTCTACGACTCAAAAGAAATTGTAGTAAGGATAGTGATTATAAAATGCAGGCACAAGAACTCAGTGAAAAATTAAAGGTGAGAGACTACACTCCGGGAACTATTTCCGAATGCAGAAAAAGAGCAAACAACCAGCCGATAGACTGCCTCTTACAAATCCATCCGAAAGAACAGGTGCCAGACTTAACCACCTGCGTTACAACGTTCTGCCCATCCACCTATGAAGTCCAAAAACTGGTCAACAAAAATTGGCATATACTGAACACAGGAAGATTTGATTGGCACAGGAAGATTTGATTGGCCAAAACCGAGATTTGCCAACAGACGAACCAAGAATTTGAAAGATGCACTGGTACATACTCGACCCACAAAAAGGAAACCACCTGTCCAAACAAGAGACACTTCCATGACACCGATCACAGGACATCATCCTTGTGGGACATGTGTAGCATGCAAATCAACTACAACATCAAAATCATTACAGCTAACAGAGACCCTACTGTGAACCCAACGACAGCACACAAACTGTAATTCCACCCACGCCATCTACATGGTAAGCTGTCCATGTCAGAAAAAATACATCGGGATGACTTGTAGAAAAGTCAAAACAAGAATAGGAGAACACAAAACGAATATTAGATTAAAAAAGAACACCACAAAACTATGTTCGCACTTTGTGGAAATGAAACATTCCTGTGAAGATCTCCGCTGGACTGTGCTAGAAATGCTAACAGATAAGTCACAGAATGCAGAAAAGAAACTCTATGAAAAGGAACAGAGGTGGGTGAACCGTCTCCAAACCCATCTGCTGGGTCTTAACGATAATATTCCATGGCATCAATTTGCAAAATAGTAACATACGATAAGGAATTCAGGCTTGCCCCATGAGATAATACGATTCCTCACTCATGTGTATGATTAAGAAGAAATAAAGATGAGACTAAAAGCCTACTCAGTGATAATATAGACATCATCATACGGTTAAAGCATTATGAATAGATCTCTAGTTTGCAAACTTGGTACATATTTTTTGCATACTAAAAGTACACTAGAGTAAATAAAAGACCCACAGAATAGTTTAATATTCCCCCGCATATTTACCACGCTTAGAAACGTAGTATACCTGACAATCTAGTGAGAATATCCTTCTTGCTCGAATAACAGCATAGAGCGACATGTTTATGCCCTTTGACATCGTAATGTAACATGTTTGCTTATTGTCAACAATTCTCGCTGTCCGTAACATCCCACCAAGCCGAGCATAAAGTTGTTGTTAAAAAAAAAACAATGCCTCCATTCACCATTCATGGCCCTTTAAAAACGTGCTAAACCCGCCCGCCTGACGTCCAGGGGCAGAGTCAGCACAAGTCACAACACTTCAAACCACGCGGGTAATGGCGGCTTAACGTCTATCTCCAATTACCGGTAAGGTGCAGGAGGGGTGATTTTAACAATATGCCCTCCTTTTCTCCTGCTTTGCGCTTTATAAGCGGCAACCCCCTGATGAGGAAATACGCTCTTGGTGCTAAGGTAAGGTTTACCGAGAGGAATAAATCTGTAGCCTCGCGCTAAACAACCTGCAATTATACACCATAGATCCTCACTTCACATTAATCGCAAGGTTTTCTGAACTTGACAAGTTGTGGGGATTAATCCTCTGCGTGACCTGGGTCCCCTTGAGCTGTGGGGATTGTGTATCACATTTTGAAAGTATATCCATCACGCTTGCTGTTGTGAAACTCGACAAGTGGTTTGTTTCGGTACATGTTACCTTGTTCAAAAAGGAAAATATTGGGCAAGACGTTTTTAGAACGGAGCAATGCTGTGAAATTTGTAATGGGCTTTTGATGTGAATATGCTGCATACCGTAATTGATTGTAATAATCACGCCCGTCATTGAATTCATTGAAAATTAGCACACACATTTTTTGATGCATGTCGTTTTTAAAATAGAATTTAAAAAAACGATTTTGTAATATGCAATAACGCAGACACTAAAAAACGTTCTCAATGAAAATATGCCACATACTGCAAATGACTGCAACGGGAGCCTAGCGCGACGAACATAGCAAATCCTTTAATAATAACAAGGCACCCACTTCTGAGAAAATACACCACCCTCAATATGAAGTTGATGCGTTCTGGCACAATTCCCCCTATGTGGAACCAAACTGTGACAGGGTGATATACACAACCGACCACCCAACCCCCTATGTTAACATCTAGACATTACTCTGAAAATGTAGAAGAATGATTCAACTCTTTCATCACATACAGCTCTTAGAGATATCTTGGTCCTCTACCAAAATAGTCCTTTTCCCACCTGAACTTTAGCGATATTTAACGCAATCATCCAATATAGATGATTATAACCACCCCCCCAAAAAAGAGCAAGATACCCAAAAGTTATGTATTGCTGTTTGTCTCTCTTTTGTATTACAGATCACTGAGAGCACGTTTGGTAATTAAGTGCCAAAAAGTGGACACTTAAATGTACTACACAAGTCGGGTAAGTATATATATTTCAGGCTTGCCCCATGAGATAATACGATTCCTCACTCATGTGTATGATTAAGAAGAAATAAAGATGAGACTAAAAGCCTACTCAGTGATAATATAGACATCATCATACGGTTAAAGCATTATGAATAGATCTCTAGTTTGCAAACTTGGTACATATTTTTTGCATACTAAAAGTACACTAGAGTAAATAAAAGACCCACAGAATAGTTTAATATTCCCCCGCATATTTACCACGCTTAGAAACGTAGTATACCTGACAATCTAGTGAGAATATCCTTCTTGCTCGAATAACAGCATAGAGCGACATGTTTATGCCCTTTGACATCGTAATGTAACATGTTTGCTTATTGTCAACAATTCTCGCTGTCCGTAACATCCCACCAAGCCGAGCATAAAGTTGTTGTTAAAAAAAAACCAATGCCTCCATTCACCATTCATGGCCCTTTAAAAACGTGCTAAACCCGCCCGCCTGACGTCCAGGGGCAGAGTCAGCACAAGTCACAACACTTCAAACCACGCGGGTAATGGCGGCTTAACGTCTATCTCCAATTACCGGTAAGGTGCAGGAGGGGTGATTTTAACAATATGCCCTCCTTTTCTCCAGCTTTGCGCTTTATAAGCGGCAACCCCCTGATGAGGAAATACGCTCTTGGTGCTAAGGTAAGGTTTACCGAGAGGAATAAATCTGTAGCCTCGCGCTAAACAACCTGCAATTATACACCATAGATCCTCACTTCACATTAATCGCAAGGTTTTCTGAACTTGACAAGTTGTGGGGATTAATCCTCTGCGTGACCTGGGTCCCCTTGAGCTGTGGGGATTGTGTATCACATTTTGAAAGTATATCCATCACGCTTGCTGTTGTGAAACTCGACAAGTGGTTTGTTTCGGTACATGTTACCTTGTTCAAAAAGGAAAATATTGGGCAAGACGTTTTTAGAACGGAGCAATGCTGTGAAATTTGTAATGGGCTTTTGATGTGAATATGCTGCATACCGTAATTGATTGTAATAATCACGCCCGTCATTGAATTCATTGAAAATTAGCACACACATTTTTTGATGCATGTCGTTTTTAAAATAGAATTTAAAAAAACGATTTTGTAATATGCAATAACGCAGACACTAAAAAACGTTCTCAATGAAAATATGCCACATACTGCAAATGACTGCAACGGGAGCCTAGCGCGACGAACATAGCAAATCCTTTAATAATAACAAGGCACCCACTTCTGAGAAAATACACCACCCTCAATATGAAGTTGATGCGTACTGGCACAATTCCCCCTATGTGGAACCAAACTGTGACAGGGTGATATACACAACCGACCACCCAACCCCCTATGTTAACATCTAGACATTACTCTGAAAATGTAGAAGAATGATTCAACTCTTCCATCACATACAGCTCTTAGAGATATCTTGGTCCTCTACCAAAATAGTCCTTTTCCCACCTGAACTTTAGCGATATTTAACGCAATCATCCAATATAGATGATTATAACCCCCCCCCCCAAAAAAGAGCAAGATACCCAAAAGTTATGTATTGCTGTTTGTCTCTCTTTTGTATTACAGATCACTGAGAGCAAGTTTGGTAATTAAGTGCCAAAAAGTGGACACTTAAATGTACTACACAAGTCGGGTAAGTATATATATTTTTGTATGTTAGTCCTGACGAAAGCTCCTCAGACCCGGCTGGGCCAAGGGGAGCTGAAACATGTCGACAAGCTTATTCTAATAATACTAATGGATCTAGTAACTTGATCTATTTAAAGTACCTTTATATTTTACTCTAATAGAATCTCACCCTCCATTAAAGTATTGTGGTGACTTTCTCTTTTTTAATATTTTTGTTCTTTTGTACACCTTCTTTTTGGGGGCATCCCTCAATCTCTGGACACTGCATTCTATACCAGAGGTGCCTCTGGATGAGGCTGGCATTGAGCACGTATTGTAACATCCAATGATAAATGCCACAACATCAATGTGGGGCGGATGAAGAATATATACCGCTTTTCCAATCAACATTGAGTTTTTGAGGGTGTTTCATTCATTTTTCTAACCAATGGTTTAGAATTGTAACAAGTGTTCCTTTTCCTTTTTGATAACTGAATACTTGCTATGGGGAAATAAACTGACATTTTTTCCTCCTCCCTACCAGTTGACCACTAAAGTTATTTTATGATGCACTTACATAGGACCTGCAGCTGCGATATAATGTGGTTCTAAAGCTGAAATATAACAAAAGTGGGTAAGATGAACCGGCTGACAACAAAGCCTTGTGGCCATCGGATCTCCATGCCCCCTCCCTGGCTATTTCCAGTCACAACTCCTCACTTTCTTTCACCTCGTGTGTGCCTCAGGACAAGATGGCAGAGTGCGACTGGCAACCCTCTTCTCAGTTCACTTGCACTTTAGATATGACAGCACACAAATAGAAATGTTAATTTTGTATTGCGTATGTGTTGTATATTACCAGACGTAGCCGAGTTGGATTTTAAGTATTCCTTTATTAACATCATGTTGCAGGATGGTAACTATGTACATCTGCTCTTCAGCCTGGTAATACATATACACCAGCCCCACCAGGAACAGCCTGCCTGCTGCTCAGCCCATCTTCCAGCTGTCACCACTCATCCACACAGGCACCCAAACATTCCAAGCATCACAGTCACACCAACATTCCACTGTCAACACTCACACTGGCTTAGCAGCAGGGAGATAGCTAAACTGGGATACATATACTAACAGAAGCTGGATATAACAGTATGGATATCTGCTGCCTAAATATTTGAAATTTAATTTAATTTATATGGACAAAACTTGTAATCGCAGATAAATATGGTGTTCTGTGATAGGTGTGTAATGCAAGTATTTATTTACGTATCTGCATGGCAGAAGATATAATGTTGGGCAAATCCACAATGTGCATCAACGCTGACTCTTGCTCAAACAGTGTCTGCCAGGAAAGAGAGAAACAAATGGTGTCTTGTCATTATTTGCTGCTCTTGTTGAAGCAGAGCCATGACACCCGTTACCGTGTATGCTAGCAGCCTTTCACTGGTGTATTGTTTCTTGAGCCAGCCTGAATCGGTATTCAGAGATGCGCTTTAATTTTGGCTGATTAACGCTAAACCCGTTAACAGGCAAAAGGTGAAAGCATTGTGTATTTCCACAAATAAACCATGTAAAGTATCTGGAACTTCGAGCTGGTTTCTAAAAATGTTTTAATGTTCAGCACAAGTTTCAATGTCCCCCCCCTCACTCCTTTCAATTTACCAAAATGAGCAGAAGTACAGAAGAATAAGGTGATGTTGAACCAGGATCACACACCCTGGTCAACAGGGTAGCCAGGACTAGAATTTATACTCGCTGGTTCTGAAAACCAAATCATGATGGCAGCTCAATAACACTTTAGGCTCCGCTATAGAGTGCGCATTATATGCTAGGTGGTAGGGGTTACCACGCAAATAAAACACATACTTTGTCTGTTAATTTATGACTGAGGCAGTTCCCCAGTATTGTATTATAAAAGTTCCGACCCCCTGTACAGGAAGCGTGGACCCGTCTACACCACATTATAAACCTGTGCTCTGTAGAGATTTCACCGGCAGCGCACTGTGAATCACGAGGCATCATAAAACTCTGTGATGACAAACTGCAGCCTCCATGGTGGCACAGTGGTAGCATAATATACCTAGCTTCGATGTATCACTCTTTAACGCAGTGATTACCATTCAAGAGGGTCTTGGTCACCACTGTTTACCTTTAATTTGTAGTTAAAGAAATCTTGTTCTGATTGAAATAAAAACCTAAAAACATCTTAAGTTACACCCAATTGCCCCTTGAGTCTTAATACACATTTCTAATAATACATTTGTGCCGCTATTGTACAATGTCATTGGTTTGTATTTCTGATATTAAAAACCCGGACACAAATTAGCTTGTCTGTAGGTATGTAGCAGCAATAATTGTTGTCAAATTGACTTTGGGAAGACTAAGTCAGCCTTGCAGTGATTCAAACATCTAACTCATTGATTACTGCTACATTCACTCAACACTCTGAGCTTAGGGGGGTGCACACTTTTTATCCTGAGTATCACTCTTTTCTGGGCTGCAGGTGCATGCATGGCTGTTCTAAAGTGGCAGGACAGGGGACACACATTGCTTTCTCAAATATGCTTGAAAAAGCACCATTTGCACCCACGTTTTTCTAAATTTGTTCGGAGAGACTCCCCATTGCCCCCATACAATGGACGGGCTCGCTCGCCACGCTTGTTCGCCACCGGGCACTCATCTCAAACTTTTACGCCTCACCACTTTCAAATGTCACCAGCCGCTAATTGGATTAACAACCAAGGTCATACAATAAAGTCAGTCAAAATATTTTGTCATTTGGCCCCTAGTCCTTTAATGAAATCACAGAACGTTGTACTACACACAGTCTAGTCTCAATAAAATGCTAGACAATAATGATATTATCTGATACCATCACACTCCCCTTAATGACTCCACAATTAAGCTTTACTATAAGAGGAAACACTTGTCAGGTGTTATGATGCAATATTGGATATCCCAGAATATGGCGACCCAATCTCCCCCTTTCTAATCGTCTCAGTTTTAAGAATTCCTTCATTAAATGTGTGCAGTGGGGATGGATTTGGGTAGTCAAAGAGGTGCGCCTCGGTATCACAAAGGACAGAGCTACTACCCTCAAAGGGTGAGATCCTTAAACTCAAGGTGATTTAGTCGCCAACAGACTTGCTTTGTGCTCCTCAAGTCTCATAAATCCCAACTAGAGAGTTCATGAGGTTGTGCAAATACTGAAGAAAGGTTTGGTCTGACACTAGTTGCTGGCACAACCTGAAATCCTGCTCAAACTTTAATGTTGGTCCACCCTTATTTGTACAGCCTACCATAACCACCCAACCATGTGAATCTTCAGATGGATTCCTAATTTATTGTGATTTCTTTACTAGTACTTGGGCCTTCCAGCGGGTGATACTTCTCAATGGCCATCTCTGTTGACCGCACTGAAGTTAAGGCTCTGATAATTCAACGTAATTTGATTGATTATTTGGGAGCTATTGCCTAAAAATGCTGTGGCTTCTCCATAATTTATCAATCAAAGTGAAAAAACAACCTCCTACAGTCTAACACAAAACATCTTTTGATAACTTTTCTGTTTGCTAGTAACGCAGATGATAGCAGCGGTGGTGTCATGGGGACCTGTTACAGCAGCGCCCCTCTCAAGGAAGGCCGTCCTGCATTTCTCATGTCTGTCCCTACCTGGCATCACCAGTCGAGTGACCCCTGCTAGTAAATAGGAGTTTGCTCATGTGTCCTCACTCCAGTTATCCCCACAACTCCAGTCTCTGCGTCGTTCCTCTAAACCATTGTGGGCCATGGGTCCTCAGCATTACAGGTGTAATCTTGTAATTGCTTTCAAGCACTGGCAGAAAGTGTGGCACAAGGCTTTACTGATGCCGTCTACCTCTACGGCACAGTGTCAGTCGCGAACTCAGCCTCAGCCACAGCAATGGCTGGGTTTTGCAAAATCTACTTGCAAATGATCCTGAATCCAACACTCACGTACCAAAAGAAGCAGACCAGCGCACCCAGGACATCACGGGGAACCAGAGTTTCAAGAAGGACCTGGGTTCCATTTTGGCTAAACTGAATCCCACAGAGCCTTAAAAATTAGGCCTCTCAATTTTCCCAGTTTTGGCAGAGGTAGCAGCCAGTTATTGTTGACAGAGAGGAGATAAGTTTTGCACGAGCACCCTTGAACCCCGTGCCACACATGTGGAAGAGCTGCCATCCACAGCCACAGGAAAAATGCAGCATTCCAAAATGGCTGCCCTGAATTCACATATAATCTCATTGCTATATCTAATACACAGCATGACAATGTCAGGATGTGTGAAGACTCACACTGCCTGTGCTGGTGCTGAGACTATCACGATGGCTGCTGTCAGGAGGATTAGAATGCTTGTGTCTTAGAGGTCTTTCTGGAGCTCAGAATGTATTGGCAACTACAAACTAATCTTCAGATGAACTCTACTTTGATAATATATTTATTATTATTACCATATTTGTCATGAGAATCTGTACACACCTGGTTATATCCAGGAAGCCTCCTATGCTGTACAAACAATAACTTCAACAGGGGTACTTGTTTTCTGCATCTCCAAAGACCTCCAGCGCTCCTCAGGGACAGGGCATGGTGGGAAGGGCGTGCACATGTGAGATTGAAGGGGCTACCCATGCAGGTAGACTACTGACCAGATGTTGACCTAAGCTGTTTACAAAGGTCAACAAAAAGAGTGTCTCCTCCCCTTGCGGACAGATACACCTTATTTATAATATAATTACTATTTGTAAAGCACAAACATATCACTCCCTTGAGGGTTTCAAGGCACTGGGCGCTGTCGGGGAGATTAAGTGAGCTATTGCCCAGAGTCACATGATGCTGAGCTGAGCTGCTGCCAGGGATTGAGCCGTGAGCCCCACACTCCGGATTCAGCCGCTCTGGTCGCTGCGCCACACCTCTTCCAACTCTTACATCTGCTGTACTATCGCAGGGCTGTACTGGCCGTAGCGGTACCGGGCACTTCCCTGCTGGACCGGAAGCGTGGGGGCTGGTTTTGGACTGGTGGGGGCTGTTTTTGTTACTAGGGGCCGGTTTTGCATCAATCCCTTGTATTAAAAGCGCAGCAACAGTGTTCCAGCCAGAAACCCTCTACACCCCAGGGGCCGGTCGGACGTAATTGCCAGGGCTGGTTTGCAATCCAAGTAGAACCCTGTGTACCAATAAAATGGGCAAAACAGAAAAAAAACTCCATACATCATGGATGCACTTACAACAGCCAATTACGTTCATATGTATTAAAAACATGTGAATGACACTTCCAAACACCAGTAGCTGAGGGGCTGACCCACCCACTGTGTGTTGATGATATAAGATCTGCTAAAACTGTCTACTTGTGATTTAAACAGGGAAACTGTGCTATTTCAGCCAAAAGCATCGCTGTGTGTCTTGTAATATGACATTTATTATTCCTCAGATACAGCATAGGAGGGCCTTTCGTTTACATTAAAATCTTAGCCATCTGTTCTGTTTACCTAGTCGTGACAGTCTTTCTTCCATTGCGCTTAATGTTTCGGCATATAGCTGTATCGGTTAAGACTCACTAAGCAATAAACAAGGCATATTATTCAAAAGAGCATTACGGCGTTCATCATCTGCTGTAGTAAATTTCAGGATCACAGCCGGCATCACAGGTGCATTTGGAAGCGGGAAGAGTAAGTTGAGTGCTTACAGCAACAACAAAAAAATTGAAAGGAGTAGAAATGGCCTCATTCATAACAATGAAAGAGAAATGGTGAGATAACTTTGAAAGGAAGATATAATTTAACAGTTGTTACTTTATTTATGTCTCTGTTTTTTACATCACCCACACAGCACTAGTTGCTGCCGAAGCCAGTGGCGTAGGAAGGGGGGTGCGGTGAGTGCGGGCCGCCGCGGGTGTCATAAGTGTCATCACTCAGGGGCGTGACAAAATGGCAGAAATATGTGTTTAAATATGTGTTTTAAACACATATGTTTGCTATTTTGTCAAGCCGGTGGTAAAGAGAATGTTTCCGCATCGGGTACCACCTGACCTTGCTATGCCACTGGCCGAAGCGACTACATACGTCCTGATGACAAGTAGTGCAGAGTGGCATTCGCGTGTGTAATTCTGCTCCACACAGTCGGGCAGGTGGCGTTCCACCACCCGGCTTTTCAGATTGTGGGAATGCTGGACCCAGTTTTAGCAGATGGAAAATCTGGCTTGGAAAATCGCCTTCGATTTGGAGCACTCCTGTCTGACCTTCTCGTACAACACGGTGTAGAGCATGCAATCCTGTCCTTTGCCACCCACTCCCCACCCCCTGCACTAGCCAAGAGTTTATATTTACCGCCTGCTCAGTGCAGGTAGCAAATTTGAACGCTAATCCCCCTGTGCTTGGGAATACCATGCAGAATTTCCTCCAGGAGGAATCAGGGCCCGCTGTCCTTTCCCAATCCATGGGGATTCAAATATAAGTGCACTGTACTGGCGGAATGCAACCACACGGTACCACTGTTAATGGGCCTCGTCAGTACTGTGAAACCAGCTTCTGCAAGATGACTCCTTATCAGGTATACACAAGAGGCCACCTGAAACACTGATAACATGTTGGTTTGTAATTTCCTTGTACATGCTACCAGCCTCAGGTGACCTAGCATGGTTAGTCTATGTATTTGCTGACTTCATCTGTCTCTTCAAATGCACCAGCTTCTTTGCACCTTCACTACCCTTTCTACATTTGATATTGATTGTTGAGTGCAATGCTTCCTCCTTTATTTATTACCATTTTATTTTTCAGCAACCCGTCCCAAACTGAATGTCAGGACGGGGCGGGCCAGTGCTACTGATTGGCAGCAGGGTGCTTTGGGCTTAAGCTTAAAATGTACATGTCCCTTTGGCTGGCCATCCTGTGCCGGCCAGCCAGCCATGCTCATTTTAAACTTCTCTAACCTAGTTGCCTTAGACAGCGGCGTTAGAGAAAGCTCGGCCTCCAGTACTCTTGAGGGCGCTGAGTGAGGCTGCTCCCTCCAATCCTGGTGCTGCTCTCATGCTGGTGTATGCAGCTCCAGGATTCATTAGGGGAGTTAGCTGGGTCCCGCATTGGAGCCTGCCATTAAAGACCGAAGGAGGAGGATGTCGCATTGCGGTGGAACGTAGGTCTACTTTATTTTTATTTTTTGGGCACCGCTGCACCACTTTCGGTACATGCCAGCCACCACTGCCCACACATAGATAACCCACGATCAGGCCCATGTATGTTCCAAGCCAAGAAGGGCACAGTCAAAAAGAGAATAAAATAAGAAAAATGGGGAGCAGAAGATGGAAAGTGGGAGAAGGGAATATCTGAGGGGAGTAGTATAAACTAACATTTAAAATTTTTCTTGAATAAATATATTTTGAAATTCCTCATTTCACGTGTCAAGTTTGTGTGCCATGGGAAAACCACATGAAAGTTCTTGCTGTTTAACCAGTTATTGGATATCCCTTTAAAATGTCTGACTCTGTCCTGAAGATAGGAAAGGCCCGACTTCCAGAAGGTGCGGTGCATGAGACTTTAACGAGACGGCGAAAGAGCTTAATACCATGGCAAAAGAAGATTTGGGGCAGATTAGCAATCAGGCCCAAGGCATCTGTTTGTTGGAAGGTGGTGCACTCATTGGGGAGCATTATGGTGACCACTGCTATCTACCTAGTTAAGAAAAGGAATATCTGCAACGCATGCACTAACTCATAGAGTTACAGCAAGTGTGAATGACATCGCAGCACACCCGCTGCTCTGAGCTTCTGTTCAGGTGCCACATAAGCCCTAGAGGTTTCTCTACAGAGACCCGGACAGCACACTTCTTCCTACATTGAAATTGTCCCCCTTGTTTCGGTTTTTAGGAGCCAAAGGTACTCTGCACAGGATGGCCTAACTGTGCACTACCTCCTGGATGGCACAACGATAGCATGTCCCTTGAAGGTTTTTTTCACAAGTGCACAGTCAAAGGAGTTATTTTCTTTGCTTGGATCTGTGGCCAAACCAAATTAGGGAATTCGTCTTTACATTGCGCAGGTGGCAACATTTTGCTACTATAAGGGATATTACAAAAGTATCCTGACAAAGGTCTGCAGCTTCGTCTGAAACACCAAAGAGACCTGGGAGTACATTAAAATGGTCAATTTGTATGCATTAAAGAAGGTCCTTGCAGCACATTTACAGACCCATTTAATTTATGTAGAGCATAAGTAATCAGAATACATTGCATTAGGAGAATAGTATTAAAAGGAAGACGTTTAAATGATATTAGAACATTGGAATGTTGAGCGCTCTATTGAAGACAATGGAGTGCTCCGGGCTTTTAGTGGCTGTTAGAAGCCTGGAGCATCAACATTCCAGTGTTTTCCTTTCACAGCTGTTGCTGGGGATTTCAGCCCCCTCGGGCTCTGTGGGGCCTTTGTTTTACTAATTAGAACATTCTGCCCTCCAAGGGCGGAATGTGCTAATAGCCTTAGAGCCGTCAGTAAGGGGCTCTACCCGCCATTACATTTTGCCTCTCTGTAAGGAAAACACAGGTTTTCCTGCATGAGAACCCCGACTAGATTTATTTGAAACCTTGTCCCAAGCCTGTTCTCTGAGGCGAAATTACCTGAATTTGGAGAAATACACTGGACAGTGATTGGTAGTGGGCACCTGCCAATCAGACACATTTTGGGCTCTCTGGAAGGAAAGCACTTGTTTCCCTGCAAGAGACTCCCCTGGTGAGTTCACCTGAATCTCTGCAGACAAGTGGAGGCTTCTGCTGTCGGAGGGACTTTCTGAGGAAAGAAACCCTGACCCAACCTGATTGCCTGGACCTTTGAATTTGTAGGAATGCACTAGACACTGATTAGCAGTGGGCATCTGCCAAACTGCCCTGCTTTGGAAACAGAAGCTGGAGCTATCTGCACCTTTACAAACATGCTTTGAACTGGATATCTGCCTGGACCCCCTTAGAAGAAGGTTCATTCTGGAGGATGCAGCCGCCGTGCTGCCTAGTTTCTCCTTGCTAGCACCAGGCCTGTGTCCCTGCTTCATGTGTGTGTGTCTGCCCTGATGCAGCTGCTGAATTTGCCCTCTTCTTAAGCATGCATTACCAATGAGAGCCTGATTCTCCTCTACCTCTTACAATGAGGCAGACAGATTGCTGAAGAATCAACCTCAATGATATCAGATGCTTATGAAGCTCTGCAGGGAGATTTAAATATTATGTAGGGAGATTATCCGGGTGCCCTGGTGGTCTTACTGAACAGTGAGCAGCATCTGCCTCACTGTTGCACACTCCTCTGCTCCCCTCGAGAATATCCTTCAGAGATTGCAGGTCGTAGCACAAGTTATGTTTCTCCTTAGTGTATTACCGGTTGTTGTGCTATCTATTGATTTGAGTACTGTTTATACTGGTTATACTCTAAGTACAATGTGTGTGTGTGTGTAATATTTGTAATCATCTTAACAAGTGTTTCCTGGACATTGGTACTTTATTGTGATTGTACTAACTGTGCTGCACTTTACCTAGACCCCTCAACCTCCACCCACATCTGTTGAGTCAATCTTTGAAATGCTCGCCCGCTCAAAAGTCTACGCAAAATGTCAAGGTCAGAGATGTGAGATTCTGTATTTGGTGCAATGAAATGAAATAAATAATGGTAGTGCTTAATTTGAGCTGGTGGGGCACGTAATGGTCAACACCGGCGCTTGTGACAGTCTGCCACATGGTGGTGCTGTCTGGCTAATTTAGAGATGGCCACAACATCAGTCAATTAGTTCTTCTATATACATGAAAAATTACTATTACCTGCTGCCCAAAACATTCGTATAGCTTTGGGGGCCTGCAATTGTCCAAATTGTCACACTTGTAGGAGTGTGATGGTAGTAGTTGTGTTGTTACCATTATTGGCAGCATGGCAGAGGCAATGTGTGGTGCAAGCTTCAGAAGCCTCCTGACGAGAGCCCTGGCATTTAGGTTTTTTTTTTTTACAAATTAAGCACTGTCAGAGTACCTTAAGCACTGATCAAAGGGACATTGCCCTTCCCATCTTTAAGAGAGCCTGGCAGAGACTGATGGTTTAAAGTGAGCTTTCCTTGATCAACATGTGCATAATACCAGCATTGATGCCGTGGTTCCTTCAACTTCCTTGGTAAAAGAAGGAAGAACAGAAAAACACTCACCAAGAAATGTATACATCTCTTGAGACAGGTATAACGATTATAGGCCAACCTGCCTTCAACAGAGGAGACAGACACAAAAGGATATTCAGGATGAGGGGTGGGCCATCCTGTAGGGATGTATGGGAAAAGGGCAGAGTTTTCATAAAGAAGACATAACATTTCTCTCAAGAAAACTTTTACAATCACCTCTTTGCAAGCTGAAAGAAGGGAGCAGCCATCAGTATCAAGAGAACACCATTTGGATTCCTGCCTCAAAGTGAATGCATAAAAATAAATCTTGCAATGACAACTGATTTTTTTCCAGCCAGCCCCCTCGTGTCATCCTATGTCTCCTGCAGCCATTATCATGTGACACAGGAACACGAGCCATCTCTATAGTGAACCTTTATCTCTCAAAGTCAGCATTATCCGGTCCTCTGTGGCCTCTTCCTTATACCTTCCAAAAATTGCACCCTCCTATATAGTTAACAGAATCGATTGCATTTTTATAAACAGCACTACAACAATGCCTCTTGGTACTGTCGGGCCATATTGCCTTGAACGAAGAAGTGGCAGGGGTTCAGGGAATCGAGAGACAATGTCAAATGCAGAGGGCATCATTACTGCAAAATATATGTTTTAATTGGCCATAATTACTCCAGCGTTTGTGGCCAACGGAAGTGAAGTAGAGATGCCAACACACAGCCTGTTTATGTAGACTAGTTATAAGTTTACTCTGGCTCTAGCTACTAATGTCCGATAATAGGAGGAAACAAAGTAAACCACCTGAGGAGGCTTTGACAACTCCCTGGTTACTGGGACACTGATTGCTTTACCTGCCTTTGAGCTCAGAAAACTGGACCTCAGTTTTTTTCCATGTAAATTAATCCAGCTGTTAATATGTTAATATGTTATGTTAATAAAAAATGTATTAAGCGCTCTATCGCCGATTGGTTTCTTGGCGCTGAAATCGACAGTAACATAAGCAGGGATGTGGGGTGAAGAGTTATTGATATGCTTGTCTGTAAAGCCAGGTCTTTAAGGCTTTCCGAAATGAGAGGAGGTCCTGACAGGTCCGAATCTCAAGAGGGAAGGTGTTCCACAGACAAGGAGCCAAGGTGGCAAACCTGCTCGAACTCATCCTGGTGTTTATCTGGGGTCAGCAGACCTGGACCTTGGTCTACTGAGACCTCTCCCCATTGATTTTTAACAGGACGAGCAGGGTATCTTGCATGTTTTCAGCAGAGTCGCTTTCAAAGTGAACCTTTATATCTTCATACTCCATGGTTGGATTGCGAGTTGGACGGTACTCGAGGTTACTGTGTATGAAATCCACAACAGGACTGTCCATTTCTGAGTTAGCACTCTCTGGAATGGGGAATTACCATGTGGAGCTGATTTTACATGTGAAACTGATTTTACATGTGAAGCTGATTTTACATGTGGAGCTGATTTTACATGTGGAGCTGATTTTATGTCATAAAATCTCATGAAATTCCTAATTCGAATGGTTCAACACATGAGCAGGTGGTAAATGTACGGTTAGACCTCTGGGTGTGTTGTAGGGTGAGGAAGGGGGTGGGTGAAGTAGGTGAGGAAGACAAGGTCATTTTTGTCCCAAACAAAAATGGAGAATAAGGCCGCTGCAGCCAAAGATATGCGATTTTTCTGGCCCGATTTACTGGTTGGAAAATTGTGTATGGTTTTCCAAGTGTGGAAATATTGGATATGGAAAAACCTACTGTAGGAAATTGGGTTACTGGTTAAGGGGAGTGGAACCCTTCTCAGGTAGAAACAACAATTTCACCTACCAAGCAACCCCAAATTAACCTGTGCTTAACTTAGAGGTATTGTGTAAAGTATTTATGCAGCACTTTAATCAGTAAAAAAAAGGGAAATAGAGTCAAATGTAATATATTATTTTAGACCAAAGCGATCGCAAGTCTTGAACCCCTTGCTGGTTTAGCCCTTCTGGCTTCCTAGCGAGAACCTGCAGCCTGTTTTTACAGAGACCGATTCCTATTGAAAGACATTGGGCCGCCGACGCTGATTTGCACCGTGCACCCAGACTACCTGTGCTGCTGGTGGTGTACTGTTGGTGCCCCTTTGGACCTTGCCTACCACTCACCTTAACTTCTAGGGATTGGTCCTGTAAGTCAATGTACTGTACCTGTATACAGTACTTGTTCTTCCTTATATAGGATAGCATTGGAGAACTCAGAAATTGCAGTTTCCACTTTTTAAAGTGAAAATAATGTATGTTTAAAAAAGTACTTACCTGAATGCTTTTCTCTGATGCCTAAACATATATAAAGATGCTTGCTATTTTTATAAATTGGTGTGGATCTCCGTCTTGAGCTGTGTTGTCATTTATTGACCATTGTGTGTATTTGCAAATGTCTTGCACTTCTCTATGTTAAGCCTAAGGCTGCTCGACCACACTACCCTCTAGCAGAATACTTAGGGATTGCATAGCAAGCCCTGTTCACTAGTAAGGGAACCCCTGGAATCTTTGCACAGATTCTTGATATTTCAAATACAGAGCCATGCTGCTACCAAGAGTTTTTCACTACTAGCATTTGTAAAGGCTAAAAGTGCATGCCCAACTTTTTAGATACACTGCACTCTGTGGTATGGGCTACTTAGAGCCTACCCTAGGGCGACATTTATGTTAGAAAAATATAAATTTAGGCCTGGCAAAATGTTTATTTTGCCAGGTCGAAATGGCAGTCAAAAACTGCACACAAAGGCTGTGATGGCAGACCTGAGACGTAGTTAAAGTACCACTTAAGTGGGTAGCACAATCAGTGTTGGAGGCCTACAAGTAGCATTTAATTTGCAGGCCTGAGCACAGGTAGTGCCACTTAACTAGGGACTAACATGTATATTAAACGTGCCAATTGGGTGTAAGCCAATGTTACCATGTTTTAGGGAAAGAACACAAGCACTTTAGCAGTGGTTGGCAGTGGCAAAGTGTGCAAAGACCCAAGAACAGCAAAAATAAAGTCAGTAAAAACAGGATGATTGAAGGCAAAAGGTTGGGGAAAACCCAGGCCAAGGGTTTTAGGTCCAACACCTACCAAGTTTAAATCAGGTGCAGCATAATTCCACTTGTTAATCATAGCCTATATGTTTTGACTCCTCATCTGCATCATGCCAGCTTAGCAGCATGTGGTTGATGTGAAATGAACATCAAAAGAGATACTTGCTCATAGGGTGATTGGCATTGATGTTTGCTGGTATTGTAAGTGGAGCAAAACAATGCAAAAATGGATCTTCGTTTCATTTTGAGCTGTGATTAATCTGAGTTATGGTTGTTACCCTCCCCTTTGCTTCCCGGGTTCTAGAAGGGGCTAGAGAGACAGCAACAAAATTTAAAAATAGATAAAATAAACAACCATACAGTTTCATTCAGGCTGTGAAACAAGATTCCTTGAACAGAGTAGCTGACCCGGAAATAGCTGCTGGAGCCATATCGGCTATCCTCAGCTCCTATTTGCCACTCGCTCTGAAGAAGTGTGGTCAAACTGCAGCCGCTGAAGGTACAGTTGTTGCTGGTGGGTTGTCATCATCTGAGCTGCAGCTTCATCACTGGGGTCTTTTTAACCCCTTCACTGCGGCGGCAATTCCGCCGCAGTGCTAGGGGGTGGGGGGGCGCACGGCTCACCTGCGCTTGTGACGGAAACGCTTCGTCACGCGCCTCGGGTGAGCTGTGCTAGTGACGGAACGGTTCCGTCACGAACGCGCCCGCTCAATAGAACGCACCGCGCAGGCGCGAAATCAGCGCCGTGCAGGCGCGTCGAGCGGGCCGTGACGGAACCGTTCCGTCACTAGCACAGCTCACCCGAGGCGCGTGACGGAACGGTTCCGTCATAAGCGCCGAGCGGGTTAATAACAGTAGATTACCCAGCTGATGTGACTAGTGTGGCCTGCACTTGCTTCTTCCTCTGACGGTTACATTTGGAATTTGAGCTTAACCCACATGCACTTCTAAAGTGTTTGTTTTTTAGGATAATATTAATTCTAGTATTTATTGTGCCTCCAGCACCTACTGACCCATCCCCTTTTCAGAAGTTCCAACTTGGAGTTGCTGGTGTTAATGGGAAGGAACACTCATTGTCTAGTGGAGCCTGCTGTGGCCTGCAGCCTGAAGCTATTATTGGTCCAGGAGGACCCAGAGGACCAATCATGATGTTCGTTCCATTTTCTCCTGCTGGATCTTTCATGTCATTCTCTGTCAATGTTATGTTTTCTTGGCGTTAAATGAAATGGTTGTACAATGCCCTGCAGTAAAGATGGTGCCTAACTGCCTTAAAGACCAGTGCCCAAAGGGATGTGACTAATGGTTTCCTCTGGGTCATACCAATTGTGTTAACCTTTCTATCTTTGACACAGTGTCCAGTCAGTGATGATCAGGAGGCAGATATTTTACTTATATTTAATTAAAATAATGACTATTGGAAATGCATTTGGAAAAATCTTTTCACTTTAGGTATTATTTGTATTGTTTTAATGTTTTTGATTGGGTTTTTTTATATTGACTTTCTGTCCAGTTATTGTATGGCGTTTTTTGTAAAGTTGAAACCATGAAGGGTTGATGATGACGATGGGCAAAGTGTTACGAGGAAGAGACCACTAGAATTATGCGTGACTGGAGTATAACATTCTGCAGCTAGCTTGATTAAATTGTGATTTATTGTATTGTATTGTAACTGCATTTATAAAGTGCTTACTACCCCATATGAGGTGTCGAAGCGCATTTTTGGCAAGTAGCACACTACTCCGGAACCCATAAAGGATTAGTGGTAAATAAGTATGGCGAAATATGAAAGTAGTTTGAGTGGTGGACATGTTAGTCAGTTATTTGGATTGAGAAGGATAGTGGAGGGAAAAGGTTTGCATTTATATAGCGCTTGCTACCCCTAATGGGGAGTTGAAGTGCACTTTCTGCAAGTAGCACGCTACTCCACAACCCATTAAGAATTAGTGGTGAATTATTATAGTGAAATATGAAAGTAATTTGGGTGGTGGACATGTTAGTCAGTTATTTGGATTGAGAAGGATAGTGGAGGGAAAAAAGTTTGCATCTACATAGCTCTTGCTACCCCTAATGGGGAGTTGAAGTGCACTTTCTGCAAGTAGCACGCTACTCCAGAACCCATTAAGAATTAGTGGTGAATTATTATAGTGAAATATGAAAGTAATTTGGGTGGTGGACATGTTAGTCAGTTATTTGGAATGAGATGCATCATAATGCAGCACATTCTACAGTAGAATTATTTTTTTAATTTTAGCACACATTAATACTGTCAGTCAAGGGTTTTACCTGGTACATACCAGTTTCACAGCTGCATACAGCAAGCGGCATCTGAAAGGAAACCAGTTATTCTTTGCGAAGAGTCTCTAACCTATGATCTGCATGCGCCTGAAACAAACTTTTATTCTTGGAATCTGCAAACTATGACTGGGCTGTGCGATACATGGGTTTAATTTATAATGACACTGAAACCCCCGCTACTGCTGCTTCACATAATTCCAGTAGCTTGGAGAAGGGTTAACATTTCTTTAATTGAAGCAGTGGTCACACACAGGGCTACAGGTTTAATTAGATTATAGGACAGAGTTGACTACATTATTCAGGAGCAAATTGCAAATTATGCATCACAATGTGTCACATTATAAGGCAGTATTATTTCATTCTTTTGTCATTTAACCCACACTAATACGCTATAGGTAAATCTTCACCTCATTAGTACCAGCATAACACCTGAATGCAGCAAATAGACATTAAGATGTGAATAGTTCAGCTACTTGGCGGTATGTGGCACGTTTTCTTCTAACTTTTGAGTGCTTTCAGCTTCACACGTTATTTTATTGAATTCTACAAATTATGCAGCAGAAGGTGGATTATGTGGTGAGAGTGGTAGGTCTTTAGTAACGCAGAAAACTTCAAAATTGCAATATTCCAATGGCCCTGGGAAATATTAAACCTTGAAAGATATTTTTCCTTGTAGGAAGATGACCAGGCCTCCAACAATTTCACTGTACCTTCTTTTTTCTAGTGTGGAGTTTTATATAGCACAAACTAGACCCGAAGGTATCAGAGCGCTTTACATGAGCACCAGTTACGTTACACAAGGACACATTCATTTGTGTCAGGCGCAGGGAGATTAAGTGATCTGCCCAGAATCATAGGATGTTGAGCGTCGTTGCCGAGATTTGAACCCGGTTCCCCTGCTCTGAGGACGACAGCCCTAGCCGTTTGGCCACATTCAGGGTAAAGCATCTACAGTGGTTGTTAGTGGTTAATCAATAGATCACCTCCAAGTATTGATTTCATAGCATCATTTACCTTTTACTCTCATCACTGAGTCAGGCTGGTTCACCTATACTATAATTGTGTTAAGTACCACTGACAGGAGACAGCGGTGTTTGACTTTTGGACCTTGGTGATTGATTAGACAGGTCGCATGCGTCAGAGGTGCTTGGGGTGTCAATGAATGAAATGAAACATTTCCATCCCTGAGGTTGTATGGGGTCTTGTTGGTGATATGCCTCATATTTACCACAATGGATGCCGGCGATGACTCTTGACTTACATTCATTGTCTGCTGAGGGTCCGTTTTAGGTATGAGTGCTGCTGCGTCACCCTATTGAACTCCTTTATTGCCACTCAAACAGTGATCTGACTGGTATGTAAGTTAACAGCTGAAAGTGCAGCTCCTTTTAAGTGCATATGAATTGTCTCGTAATTCCATTTTGTGATGATGCAGCTGAAAAAATATTTAACAAGTGCCATAACTCACTCACTTGGGTCCTTGCTACCTCGCTCTAGAGATGTTAATAGCAATGGCGACTGCCTCGGAACAGGGGTGGTGAGCCGAGGAGGGGAATGGATAAAACAAAAAATAATACCTTTCCTTCGCCACAGATGCGCCACACGCCTCTCCTTCGTACTCTTCGTCTGCACTGGCAGCACCGGAACCATACTCTCCCAGCCAATCACGATTCTGCATGAGCAGTGTGATTGGTCTGAGCGGCCTGTTTGACCACTTGGGCAGTGCCTGGGAGTCTTGGTATGTTCTCCATCAGGCTGTGCAACGCAAGAGGGCCGGCCAAACATTCATGCGCACTTAGGGAGTGCAAACCACTCCTTACTGTGCTCAGTTCCACATCGCCCGACCTGGCTCCAGTCCTACACAGAAAAATAAAATGATAATAACGTCTTGTTATTATCAATTTATTTTTGCACTGCTCAAATAGAAGTGGGCCGACGATCCCCGCTTTAGCGGAGGAGCAGCTACTGGTTAATAGGTGAGAAAGCACCCACCTAAAAAGGCTAATTCAGGTTATGATTCCCTAAAAGAAACAGGAGGGGGCCCAGGGTGAATACCAGCGCTGCGGCGGAGGGAGCTCGAGACTGACCCACTGGCTGGGACACGGAACACGCTGAAAGAGCCCGGTGAGTGGGGGGGAGGGGATGTATGCACGTGTGTGTGTGTGCATCTGTGGCTGTGTGTGTGTGTGTGTGTGCGTCTGTCTGTCTGTCTGTGTGTGTGTTGTGTGTGTGCGTGCGTCTGTCTGTCTGTGTGTGTGTGTTGTGTGTGCCTGCCTGCGTGTGCATGTGTTGTGAACAGCCTGCCGGAATCGGAGCGCGTGTTCACGCGCGCGACCTGATCCGATTCCGGCAGGCTGCGTGCGCGTGCCAGTCTCTTGTCTCCTCTGGGTAGTCCTTGAAAGCTGAAAGGACTGAAACGATGGCAATAGACTCGCTTTGCGACAGCAGGGTCGAGACCTAAAACTCACCACTTCTGACCACTTAAATTGGCAAAATGCCATGCTCCCAAGATTGAACGAAGAAAACATGTCACCTGCTCTATTTCCTAAAGAAATATAAAACCTTTCTTCAAAAACACTAATTTCAGAATAAGGGTTCAAACTCTCCCAACTGGATGTAGGTAATGCTTTACTCGGAGTTCTCTTAGACACCTACAACAAAGGCATCCCATATACTGGGGCACGTCTCATCAAGGACCTCAAGACTTCAATAAGTTTCAACCACATCTGTCGAACACTGAAAGAACTACACTGTCTCCCCTGCCAGGCTACCGAAGAAAAAATTGAATTTTGAGTGTTTTAGAGACCCTGCAGTCCTTTCACCTGAAACACCAACCAGAAAATCCCACTAGCCACGAAAATTAAACTATACAGTGCATAGTTTTCAGAGAGAACATAACCTCCCAAAATATACCCAAGTCAAGTGACAAGATATCATAAAATGTCTTTATTTCCTTGTTTAAAAATAGATTAAAATAAGTTTTAAAGTACAGCTTTTTAAAAAACTTCAGTCCAAGGTTACCAAAATCCAAATTCAAATATAATTTATATATACAAACTAAATATCACAAAATATAGCCTATCAGGTTTGTTGTGTGCAGCCTTTGTGCAGCCACCATGTGTTCCGCGGACACCACTACTTATTCAGGGATATAGAACAGAAGAACTGCTTGAACTCCTCATCCAATATTATTAATATGTTGCACTGTTTCTCAGTATTAGCACATTCTTTCCAGATCCTTATTAATCTAAGGATTCTATTTCAACTGAAAGGTTACCATTTTCAATAACCTCTGTCTGTCAAAATTGCAAGCAGTCTCAGCAGAGGGGAGTAAATTCAACCGGTCTCCTGTATGTCATGATTTTAGAATTCTATAATTTTAAAAGTTTTCTTTTGACATTTTCCAATGCTCATATTGTGTGTGATGTTTTATACTTTTTATTGTAGATTAACACAATAAACTTTATTTACTACTACTCAAATTGGTTTATCATCTCGTGGAAGAGGTGTGGTGCAGCGGCCAGGGTGTCTGACTCCCGAGCACGGGGGCTCACGGTTCGCGCACTGGTGGCAGGTCAGCTCAGCACCATGTAACTCTGGGCAATTGCTCGCTTAATCTTCCAGACGGCCCCCAGTGCCTTGACGCCCTCTGGCAATTGTTCTCGCTTACAAAAATACTGGATCTTAGTAAAACATTCCATTTTATCCAAAGGCCAGATCACCAGACAGACCTCCTCCCTCACAAGGCATATAAGTCAGGGAGGCAAGGCAGGCTTTAGCGTTGATGGCGCCCAGTGAAACAATGATTTCTGGCTCCCCCACACCCCATGACCGCCTATTCGGATTCTCTCACTACTGCCCGGCAAAGTGCCCCTTATCTCTCCAATCATAAGTTATTGCTAAGCATAGCGCTCTCACCCCCACACTGCCAAAGTCAGCGCCCCCAACCACTGGTCAGTGCCCAGTGCAGCCACACAGGTCGTTCTGCCCTCAAGACGACCCTGCAGGGAGGCATGTCTTATCTTCGAGGCCATCTGAAAGAGCGACAAACCTATTGAAAAACACAACACTATATCAGGCCAAGAATCAAACTACCTTAGTCCAAAGCTTTGCACCAGAAGTCACAACATCACCTAATTAGAAACAAAAAAAAGCAAGAAAGTTTAATCAAAACGCAGGTTTTTACCATTGCAACACCTGAAATTTCTCCCAAAAGGTTAATGAATAATTATGTACATTTGGTAGGAAGAATCTTAAACACCCCTTTTTAAACGGTTTAAGGGAAGAAAAAAGAAACAAAGTATTTCCTCCACGGATGTAAGCAGAACAAAAAGGCTGTAAGCAAATCCATATTTTTGCCACATCTATTCATGCAGACATTTCACACCCAGCTGCAAATGGACAACGTCCAACAAGTGTTTGTGTCATAATTCCTTAATTCGCAAAATGTCTTATCCCACATTCCCATCGACGCTCCGTAACTTCCTGTGATAATATGTTTTTATAAAACTTTTCTGCTCATAGTTGTCCATTGTTAGAGTACAGACACGAAGAGTTGGGGAAAATATGTGGTGTTGTATGGGGTGGGAAGCTGACGCTTAGATCTGTTTGAAAGACATTGTGTTAGAATATAAGAACCATTCAGAGTTGCAAAAAATAACCTGCATGTATTTAAGGCACCTGCGATCCATATTGTTTATGAATTATTGGTGCACAATTCATGCTGAGATCCTAATACAAGATCACCATTCGGCTGCACAGTTTATGAGATGTCAATAAGATATTGGTCAACTTTAATGGCCCTAATGGGTTCTTAACCTTTAGACTTCTGTGGACCCCCACCTAATCATTGTCACTTAGGGCGATTAGATTTAGTTTTTTCATTTCTAACTGCTGCCCACCTAATAATCATGGGGCATGTTACCAAGCAATAGCGATAATTATCGCTATTGCTTGGTTAGCGTGAAAAAATTATCGCCGAGCTGCGGTGATTTTTATCGCAGATGAACCTTGGTATTACCAAGGTTTATCACAAATGCGATAAAAATCGGCCGCAATGCATGAATATCGCTGAAAAGTCAGCGATATTCATGCATTACCGAGCTAATGCTCTTAGCCATGTTATCCACCTCCCATTGGATAACATGGCTAAGAACTGCTCAGGGCAGGTGTTAGCTTTTGGAGATATTCGCGCTTAGCGCGAATATCTCCAAAAGTTGGTAATAGGAGATAGCAATGTTAGCGACTGTTTCCAGTCGCTAACATCTTGGCACGCCCACTTTGCATGTCATTAGTGATAAATATCACTGACATGCAAAGCGGGGCCCAAGATGGTCGCTATCTCCTACTAGCTGTCGCTAACTGGTGTTAGCGACAGCTAGGTAATAGGGAGATAATTTTATCTCCGCTTTCTTGTCTTTTAAAGCCAAAAAAGCGGAGATAAACCCCCTTGATAATATGCCCCCTAGTTCTGTACATATACCACTACATAGGGATGGTTCATTTTCAGTTATTTGCAAAACTAGTCCCCATATTTCAGCAGAAAATGTTCATTTAAAACAACGCTTTCTGCTGTTTTTCTGCGAGTAAATGCTTCCTTAATAGACGACCAGTCTGATCTGCCAGTCACGTCGAAATATGACAGACTGCCGGTAATTTTTGCATGACTCGCTGATGTCTTTACATCTGTATTTTACTTTACGTGCCATTGATTAAGTAAAGTGCTTCCTAATCTGGCGGATAATGTCTGCTATCTACAACATGGGTTCTCAGGCATTTCAACGGGTAATTTCTTTAACATAAAGTACCTGCTGTTATTAAGGAAAGTTAAACGGTAAAAGGAAATAGTGAAAAATCACTCAACTAAATTGTTTTTATCGTACAAATTGAACATTGAATGTTCTTTCTTAAAAAAGCATAATGATGCATTAATAGCCTTCCGGTTGGCGCGCGTTTTGGCTGCTGAGTGTTCCTGACTGACTCTGATGTCAATCATGGCGCGTGCATCTATACAATGTGTTTTCCCACCGCCAGCAGTGGCTGCCCACTGTACACATTGACGCGTGCCACGGCCTGGTTGTTTACCAGCAGGCTGTTCTCTGCCGCGCAGCGCAGAGCATTCTGGGATCACCTGGTCCAGTTAGTATTTAATTTGTAAAAATACAGAGGCAGGGGTGAGCGGCCAGCTGGGGCTCGAGTGCCGGGGTTGCAGAACACCAATGCCTCCCTGGACCAGAGCACAAAGCCTTGCTCTCTTGCGTCATGACTTGTTTTTTGTGGAAAGTAAAGTTGTGCTTTACGCAAACACCTTTTATAACTGTGCTCTGCAAGCAGACTTGTTGAGACGATAATGTGTGGCTGGAATATTTGAGCATGTTTGTTGTGATGCTGGTGTGTTCTGTTGTTTTTTTGTGCGCTTTTGTGTTTTTGAGCTAAATTATTGTGTTGAGTTATTTTATGTGGTTGCTCAGTTGCATACTATTTTATTGTCTTATGCCCTATTATGTTTCTTTTGTGTTAATATTTATGCTTTCTGTAATTTTATTGCATTGTTTTCTGTTCTGTAGTGCTCTGTTCTTGCTGCAAATATATCAATAAGTAGTTCGACATTTCCAGGCAAAAACCTCAATTTTCTTTAAAGGTCCAGTGAAAAACAACCATTTACCACTGACAAAGGTGGCAAATTACAGCTGTTCCAGCCTTTCATCTATTTTAGATGCGAGTTAGCCCAAACCTGTGGCAGGAACCCTGTTTTAAAATAGCACTCATTTTATGATCCGTCCGCTGCCCTTTTATCTGACTTGTGCATGTTATTTTTCATCTCTATTTCCTCTCTTTGTCAGATTTCCTATCCTTTTCTTCCTCTTTCTGACTCCCTTCTCTGCCTTTCTCTCTTTTACTTTGGGTTAAAGTCTTAAAATGCAAAATATGTCAGACGTCCCAAAACTGATTTTCACCAAACACAACCAATTGAAGAAATTAAGCAATGGACCAACCACCACTGGTCCCCAGCACTGCCTTGCATGATGTGCCTTCTATTACGTATGTTGACGGGATGCAACTAACACAAGTGTGATACATGTGTTTGTTTACATTGTAACACAGGTGTTCCAAAAGAAAAGTGAGAACAAGAGAAAACACTCAAGCACATGAGAAAAGTTTGAGGGAACCAAACAAACTAAACAGCTCTGACGAAGTACACAAAAATGTCTCCGAAATAAGTGACTATATCTGCTTTAACAGAAAGAAATGGAGGAAACAGTATGGCCACAGTGAATAAAAATGATCAAACAGACAGCTGGGACAAGTTCAACACGACTGGCAAAGGAAAGTTGAGGAAAGGTTACATAATTTGAAATGAGACAGACACATCCACACATTAGGAGATCATTCCTTTTAGGCCCAGGAGAACAGTACAAAAAGAAAAGATTGGTTGCAGAGATTACAGGAGTACATATTTGCATCACGTAACTTAGAAATGCTGTGATCAATAAGTGCCACATTTAAAGAAAAACTAAAAAGGTTCTGCATCTTGGAGGTCCTATAGCCTATCTATATTTTCTGATTTAAGAAACTCCCCCTGGAGACCTCTAGAAAGGAGAGAAAATACTGACAAAAATATGTGAACTAACACCAACTTTGTAATTGAAAGGGAGACTCAAAAATATTCTGTATCCAAAATTCAAACTATTTCTAAAGCTGTCCTACTCATCTTGCCCTTCTTAAGCTTATTTTCCAGTTTATCGTCCTCACAGTTGAGGCTTCGATACATGAGGATGCGACTAGTCCTCACTCACATAAGTATATTTATTCCTTGTTGTGAGGTTTGAGCTTGAAAGAATGTTTGGAGGATTCCGATGCTAATACCCAGGATTCTGCCCATATATATTGATGCAGTTCTGAGTGACGGGGAAAATGAGTGGACGGGTTAGAGAAACCCCACAGTGTTTTCAGTGGTTCAGTACCAGATTTGTATGGATAAGTAGTTCTTCAGGCCAACATTCATGGTTACACGTCCTCGCAGTACCATCTATATGAAAGGACATGGGTGACAGTCAATACACAGTAGAACCACCTCCAGCCACAATCCCCAGTAGAGTTCAGGATTTACCAGATTCGAAGTAAGGAGGTGCCTGCAAAGGGCCAAGAGTAGCAGTAAACCTACAGCCACCTGGACAACCAGAGGACTGGAAAATGGATGAGTCAAGATGACTCAGCAAGAATACAGAAGATTATTACAAGAGGAGACACGAAAGAAGTACACCAGCCAAGGCCGGACTGGCCATAGAGGGCAACCGGTGTTTCCACGGTGGGCTGGAGGGGTAGGGGCCGGTTTTTTGGCAGTGGAAGCCGGTTTTGTCACTGGGGCAGTAGCGGCCCATGGAGGGAGTTCCTTGGGGCAGTGAGGTGGGGCGGGGGAGGGGCAATGTGGGGGGTAGTACGAAATTCCTTTTACTAATTAAATTGTTTACTTTCCTTCAATTATCCATATTCCCGTTTTTAGCCCCTCCCCCGCCCCTCCTTCCTGCCCCACCGGAACTCCCTCCATGGGCTGTGGCTGATTCAAAATAATTATAAATAGTCATGGTTATCGACACAGCCGTTTTCTCTGCTCACAGCACACGACTCTTCTGGTCAGCCTACCCTCAGCTCTCCAGCCCTCCGAGTACACTCCACAGTGTAACTAGGCGAACACAACTTTCACTTCAAGCCCAGAAACTGGATCTGTGAACCTGGTTCCCCAGCTTCCAAGTCGGTCGCTTTGGCCGTTAAGACACATCCTCTCCTCTGTTCACCATCTTTTATGTATCCCTGCTCTAAAATGCTCACTCCTCGCCCTTGGAGGCAGATTTACTCCCCCATAGAATTACCGCGTATGGTGTAATGCACTGTTTGGATACATTGATGTGGGAGTGCAAATGCACATTTAATGAATGTCTGACTTTAATTTACACTCATAAGCTGCCCCGAGCGTAGGTGCACCCATGGCGACTTGAATCCAGCTCCTAGGAGCAGGTTTGCCTCTGAGGTAATGCAGGCACAACTTAATTCAGGCATGTGAATTATTGGAGCATTGTGGGGCTGCGGAAACAGGCACGCCGATGAGACAGACGTGTTCACGATTCTCTCCAGCCAGTGCTATTCCAGCAGAGTCCGTCGGCACCATTACTGCTGCCTTTAGACAATGCTTCGGCTCAAAATTAAATGGTTCCTCTGCTATATAAATGAATAAATATGAATTTAATCTTTCATGATATATCCATTCTTTTACTTATTTAACAACAAAAATATTTTTTATATACCATAAAGGGTCAAGTTCTAAACAATGTGCCGTAGTTCAATCTTGGACAGAAAGTCTGGCGCGGTACTTATTTCAGGTGCACTTTCACTCCACCGTAAACAAGCTTCTCCAAAGCCAATGGGTCTCCCCTCTGGGGTCTATTGGCTTCGCCGCTGGTTGTTAGTGATACTGCAGAGTATCCCCAATGCAGAGGAGCATGGTAAAAGAGAAGAAAGTAGGGGCTGTGAAGTCATCACCACACACATGCCTACATGATGCCACGTGCCGTTATTTCTTTAGGTCGAGTCTGAGTAAGTGCCGCCTGTTAGACCCGGCCTCGTGGCGTGGTCCTCCCTGACCCGTAGCAACACCCTTCCGAGCTTACACCACAACAGACCCCTGAGTCCCCCGACCTAGCCAATTCTTCCCTCCATGTTAGTAGTCCTGACCATTCCCGGACTTCCCCGTCCAGGCCTCCATCTTTCCGGCCCGTAGGCCCTGTGTGCCCACTTTCCGGCACCTAAGATGGCCGCCCGAGCCAGCGCGGCCTAGGCCGAGAGGCGCCACCCTGGCAGAAGGACCGAGCAACCCCCTTCAGGGAGAGAGGAAGAAGCAGTATCTTTCACACCTCCAATCTCTCCTCAAGAGTGGGTTTCGATCATCCCTCCGGCCACCCGGAGGGCTGGCTCCACACCTGCTGCGTGTCTGGGACTCCTCCCGAACCTGACATGAATGGACAAAGAGGCAGGAAACCCAAACAAGCGGCTCCCAGGTGCTAAAACCCTGCAGACCAGAACTCCGGAGATCAAAGGGGAACAGCCATATAACTGGGGATGCCCCGGAACTATCGACAGATTCGATCCTGGAACGACGAGAGCCCTGCTGACGTGGTCGCGGCTCGTTTGGCAGAGAAGGACTTCTGCTGGAACCACCTGAGCCCTGCTGAGTAATTCGTCTCTCCCCTGCAACTTTGAAACACCGAGCCCTGCTGAGTGACTCGTGGCTCCCCTGCAACTTGGAAACATCGAGCCCTGCTGAGTGACTCACGGCTCCCTTGCAACTTTGAACCACCTGTGCCCTGCTGAGTGACTCGCGGCTCCCCTGCAACTCTGGAACACCGAGCCCTGCTGAGTGACTCGCGGCTCCCCTGAAGAACGTAAGACCTCCGACACCTTGCTTGAGCCCTGCTGAGTGACTCGCGGCTCCTTGACTCTCCTGGTCCGGCTGGACCTTGACTGATTGCCCGTATCCCCCGGCTCGAGGATTGAGAGCTGTGCGCCGGATACGCCACGATATTGACATTGAGCCTATAAGACTGACCCGCTACCCCTACCCTGACCGAGACTCTTTGAGCTCTTGCTCCGCTTGTATTACTTGCTTCTTCTGATCATAAAGTCCCTTGAATCACGAGATATAGAAACGTTCTCAAGAAGCTACAGTGTGGTGTCTCTTTGTCGTGTGGTGCTTGTGTGGTGTGTACGATCCTAGATTCGAGACTCTCCCCCTGAGAAGTCTCCCTCCGGTGCTCGTCTTCGTACCTAGGGAGGTGGGTCCCAGGGTGGTCAGGTACACTTCCTACCCTCCCCAGAAGTCGCCTTCTAATATTGGTGGCAAGCGACGGGATACGAGCCGCAATCTAGAGATCGTACAGTACACGACTAACGCGCTACCAAGCAAAGACGACAGAAGAAACCACCATGAGTATCATTGAAGCTGACGCAAGTACGGCATTCTGTGTAGAACAACTGGAGGACTACACGCACAAAGAACTAAAGGAATTCTGCAAAGAACTAGGAATCGCTACCACTGGCCTCAACACAAAAGAAGACATGCAGAAAGCATTAAAAACTTTGGTGGAGTCCGGAGCCCCCCGCACAGAAGGAGCGGCGGCACAGCCAGACAGACCGGGACTCCCCCAGACAGAAAACGGCAGCAGCCCGGTACGAAGCACTGTACCAGACGGGGGCCTATCCCCGGAAGCGCTCGCAGATCGAGAAAGAAGTCGCCACCATGAGCTCGAGATGGCGAAACTAAAGATCGAAGGCGAAATAAAATTAGCAGAAAAGAAACTTACGGTCGAGCAAATGAAGGTACAAGGAGAACTAGAAGAGAAGAAACTCCAGCGGGAGCATGAAGGAAGGAGACTTCAGCTGGAACACGAGCGAAGCTTGAAGGAGCTCGAACTCAAGGCGAGGAACGAAGAGAACTGGCCCCTGGGGAACCGAGAGACCGCCCCCCCGGCTGAGCCAAAGGTCCACATCCCCAAGGATGTGGTCAAAGGGTATTACAAAAATGACGACATCCAGCAATGGTTCAAGGCCTACGAAGTTGCCATGACCTCCCACCGAGTCCCACAGAAGGATTGGGGGGGCCGGATTGTGGGGTCTATTCCTGAGTGAGGGGAGAGACACCCTGCTCGATCTACCGTCCTCCGAGCAGACTTCCTACAGCCACATGAAGGAGGCCCTCCTGACGACTTACGGCCTCACCCCAGAAATGTACCGCCAGCGGTTCCAGGACTGCAAGAAGATTCCTGACACCACCTGGGTAGAGTACGTGAACTTTTTTAGCCGAGCATTCGACGGATGGGTCAAGGGCAGCAAAGTGACCACCATGGTAGAACTAACTGACCTCATGCTATGGGAACGTTTGTCCACGAATTGTTTTGTGGAACTCCGCCAGCATCTGCTCGACAGCAAGCTCGCAGATCCGAGGAAGCTTACCTTTACGAACAGCCCCACGGGAACAGACTGCGGGGCCCTGTAGGGTTACTCTTAGGGTCTCCCCTCTAGAGCAGGCCATTTGGCCTGCTCCCTGATTGACCCAGTGAGGTTGTATCTTTCTTCTTTATTTTAATGTTTACATAATTTCTCACTGTGTAGTACCTAACACCTGAGGTCCTGAAGAATTGCCAGACAGGCAAGAAACATGTCGACCTTTTTAGAGGGTTGAGTTAGCCCACTGTAGACTAAACAGTTCCTTTCTCCCCTCCCACCATTTTAACTAAGGAAGTCAGCCACGTGAATAAAGTCCCCTGTGGACTGGCTCACCTTCTTTTAACCTCACTATTCCCTCACGACTACACCTTCACCAGACCCCTTACACGCACTCAAACCATTGGCTGGAACAAAAGATCTCCAACAAAGAGCGCCTACGGCGCCCGTCATCATTGCAACGCCAGTCTGACGAGGAGCAGGAGACCAATGATGAAGCATGACACCTAGGTTTCTGGGGGTGTGAGGTCTTCTAGTTCCAACAAGGAAAGACAAGAAACAGACAGGAGAGGCCCATTGGGTGATATCAGCTTAGACTCAAGCCTCTGCCAGACTCCAGTTATATACATTCCTCTGTGTGTGGTGTTTACGTTTTCTTTAGTACAGTGGAAAAGCACTGGTAACTGCACAGGAACATATATCAATACACAGGGGTACAATTAGATCCGAACTTGGGTGGGGGAGTAACAGGTCAAACAATGGAGGCAGAGTTAAATCTTCAAACAGAGGGGCGGAGCTATCCTCAGAGACAATAAACGAAACACGCATTTGCAATGGAATAGGTCTCTTGCATTTATTCGAGTTTAAGCTATTGGCATTGTAAATGGCAATGCGTTTTATTTATGCTTCAAAAACCAAAATATAAATAAAAGCCATTGTCATTTGCAATGCCAACAACTCAAACTCGGGTAAATGCGAGACCTTTTGCATTGCAAATGCTTGTTAATCTTGTGGTGGGGAGACACCCTTAAAAAACTTTTTATGCTCACCCACCCACAGTTGTAAAATAGGCCTGACAGTTCAACCAAGGCAGAATGTCAATTTAAGGGATATAACCTCACTCAAACAAGGGAACCCATGACTAGTAGGCGAGGGTTCGTCATCCTAGGTGAGTGCATGAATGTATGCTAATTTTATAAGAGGGAAGACACGACTGCATAGTAATTTGTTTAGATGTTGGTCTGTTTCTTCCATGAGTTATTCCAGCATCCCTTTAACACCTCCCATTTCCTCTTTTGTGCGTTGAACACCTGTGTTGTACCTGCCCTGTGTGTGTGAATGAATCGTATGATATTCATTCTGCCATCTGTCCTTTACCTGTTCAGCGTGTAATAGTAGGTTGTGCTGCTGCTGTTTTGTACATTTATTGTGTTGTGGAGCCTCTGCCACAGAATGTATGTGGGGAACATAAGGCATCCTCCTATGTTTTGCTGACATCAGCTTGATTCTCCCGAAATGAAGAACTTGTGCAGTGGTCTGGGCACATGTCCATTGAAACTGCAAAGGGCATTGGTCAGAATGTGCTTTTGCAGATACACAGAATAAAGCATTTTACCCTTTATCCCCAAATGCATACAGAGTGCTAAGCTTAGCTGCGACAATAAATGTGCACTTTAACTATTGCAAAGCCCTGCATACTGTTACTAGCCAACTAACTCAAAAACTGCAATTAGAACAGAAAGGAACAGCTTGATTGCCATGCCCATCAGAAAAACATCACCACCCGAGTCGGGCATGATATTCCCTTCTTTTGTTGCAAAAGAATGATACAGTATAATTTAAATATGGCATTTGAGAGTATGCACAATATGGAATCGTTCAAATTCCATGGTATCGTGTGTCCTGACACATATACTTAGAAGTCCATTGGCAGATGCTTTGTACTGGAAATTAAACATGTTTCTGTCCTAGTTACCAAAACAAGGATATTGTTGTCTCTTCAACTATGTAATCTTGTCAAGTCGAAGCCTGTATTTCCAGCCTTTCAATAAGGGATTTTACTCACTGCCCCCAGCATTCACAATGGTTAGTTCACTTTACAAAGTTTGTTATCGGCTCTTAATTGCCCCCTCTACAGTTATGGGCCCCAGGACGGATAATAACTAGGTGAAGTACAGCTATTAATGCCTGGCAACATGCTGGATACTCGAGCTGTTAGCACCCGGCCCTCCCCCTAATGTGACCCACACAGGCAGACAAACAGGGTATCTGCTATCCCAGAATTCCATAGAACGCGTTATAGACCATTAAGGCCTCCCCTGACTCTTAAGATCTCACACTTCACTGCGCCAAATACAAGTCGTAGCACATCAATCACACTGGTTCAAAACATCAGGGCTTTAATTGGGCTGAAAAAAGTGGGAGGGTTCTATGGTCTTTACAGGTGTGGCTTAAAACGCAAACTACGTTTTTGTGACTTCTGTAGTGTGGCATCTGACCGGTATTTTGGTTTCTCACTGAGCTTTCATTTATTGCATACAGATATTTAACATGCACACTTACACTCCTAAAACAGCCAGGGCTATTAGCTTTGCTAACGTCTGTCTCTGTGTGCTCTGCAGAGAGGCCAAGGATTGGATGACAATGTATTCTGAACACCTTGTGTTTCTCGCTGTGCCTGTCAGTGGGTCACACTGACAGGCACAGCGAGAAACTTGCACTGCCTTCAGCCTCAACTTCAGAGCTCTTATTCGTGGCATGTTATACAAACCTTGAGGTGACTCAGTTTAAAGTATACAAGAGCAACATGCTTCAGGAAAAAAAAAATACAAAAACACAGCATTCTGGAAATAGCTAACGCTCTTATAGAGTGAAAGATTACATGAAGCATGTGAAATATAAATAGAAACTAAATCACTGGCATGAATTACCTTAATGTGTTTGCCATTCAATGTGCAGAATGCAAGCAGTGTGTTTTCTTGTAAAGTTAAGGACATGACTATAGGGACCCTTTTCAAAGTCTGTTTTAGTTGACTACCACGTTTGAGACCCAGAAGGACCCAGCCCTCTTAAAGCCCTGCTAACATAGCACATCCTATTCTGAAGACCGAGATCTATAAATAAAGTTCGATTGAATACTACAGCAGGCACCTTCACACCTGTGAGACTCTGCCTTTCCAGTTCACCTGAGTCTTCTTTACGTCAATACACCAACCCAGCAGCATCCCCCGAGACGAGGCCTTCTCGTCGCTGCCGCAGAATCCAGGGTTCATACCGGTTAGCACTCTATCTCTCAATTCCCTGTGGCATCGGATGCACGTATTTTTAGACAAACTCTTTGTAGCTCTTTGCAGGATGCTGTGACCTTGCCATTGAAACGTGTGTCACGGCTGTTTTTTGACAATTTGTCACAGGTTCTGGGCGTCAGACGCTCGGGATGTTCTGTGCAGTGCGGGGGGTGATACTGCTGCTGGGTGCCGGGGCTGCAGCTCCAGATGGTCCTAGTCCTATAGCTGGCCCTTCTTAAAAACAAAACTTTTATTTACCTTTCGCTCTGCTCTCAACATACTATTTGTAGTAAGCATGTAGAAGAGAAGATTATTTATTGCTGTATAAAACATAATAAACCTCTTCTTTTGAGAATTCAAGGGCTGGTAATCCTTCATGGGAGTTTGGACCAAGTATCGAGTTTTTAATATCATGATCCGGAAATAATGCCGTTAGTACAGAAATGTTATGTCACAGGATATTGTTGGCAAGAATATCGTTTTTTTGCTATATAATATTTTTTTATTTAATATTGTTTTTTTTTAGCATAATTTACTAAAGTATTGATGTCAAAATATATTTTTTGTTTAATCTATTATATTAAATAACATTCATTTTAGGTGTTAGTAATATTAGCAACATTGTTAATCATTTGTTGTACTGTACTTTGTATTTTAAATGTTCCGCTTTTTTTATTAAGGTAGTACTTTATAATGTAGTTGCAGCTTGTTGGGTTTGTAGGGAAATAGGGTGGGAAGTAATTTAGATTAATTGTAATTAATTTCTCATTATCACTACCACCACCAGTAGTAATACCACTAATTCCACCATTACTTTTTGCCACCATTAACACCAGTTAGCACTACCACCAGCACTAGTAACATCAGCACCATTACCACACCACCATTACTACTACAATTACCATAGTCTCATTATCCCTACCATTTACAACCATTACCACCACTAGTCTGGCTTTAATGAGCTAATGTGCAAATAGAAGACTGAACAAATGCTCTATACATGTGTTATCTTTTTTTTAAAGTCAAACATATTGGGTTTGCCAGTGCTTGTTTTCCTATAGGGTTTTTTATCCAACCCTTCAGCGAGCCAACTGATTTAAGCATCATTTATTAAAGATGCATTATTTAAATGCCAGTTGACATTGATCCACTCTTACTTTGTATGTACATCAGTTATGACCGGTCTGTCATTTTAGGGACTCTTTAACCTATAGTCATTCTTTAAGTGCCAGTTTATATATGATGACTTATTTGTACAGATTAACAAGAAATATATGTTAATTTACAATCTATAAAACTTGAAATGTATTTTTTTATTTTTAATAAACAAAACTTCTTTGGACGTTCAATTTGAAAGTAAATAAGTTAGTAAAATAGAAAAAAGACAAAATATATGCAGATCAGATTTTCTCGATGATAGCAGAACAAAGTACAAGCTGGTCGGATGATTTTATATTAAAATTCCTTTATTCTCAATTCGTTGTTTATTCATTGTCATAATTTGTTTGTCGCCTGAACAAATTACAATTTCAGTAGCCGAGGAGCTTCGTTCACGTAGAACTTCTTCAGGGCTAACCTAAAGATGAAACGCTTATGCATCTCAGCATATTGGAGAGGATGTCAAAATAAAACCTGTTTTTTTTCTCCACCTCTTATTACATTATAAATAGGTTTATCATATGAGTATCTGCATTGTCCTTTTCAGAGAGGGATTATGAAAACAGCATTTGTCATGATTATCAAAGGGTTGTCATGGCTTACTTCTCGTTTTGTAATGATGTGAATTCGAGACCATACCATAACGTCATGGTGGCATGCTCATTCGACATAATGGTAATGGTGGTATGTTATTCTAGTATTTTTGTAACAGTGGTTTGTTCAGTTTTCCTCTAGTGCCTCAGCTGCCACATGTAAATGATTTGTTCCATTAATTTATTTTTCTAATCCTTTGAAAAAAAGAGTGTGCTGGGAATGCTGCCAACAACCTTAGTGACATAAAAAACTTTGTGCGTGGCTGGCCTGAACTTGATCTCAGCAGAAGTCTGCAAATGCATATTGTAAAGATCTTCCTGGAACATCAGCTGGGATAGGAAAATCATCATAAAAGAGTGATAACTGTTCTCCTCCATGCTGAAAGGAAAGTCTGTTGGAAACAATCTGATAACTATCTGCTTTTCCCAAACTAACAGCAAACGCAGAGCCTCGCCTTTGCGTTGTGCTTCTAGTACAGTCCAGTTCAACTGAGTTTCTGTTCCATTTTATGTTTGATCTGCACCTTCATCTTATTTCAGTTCAGCAACAATCACCCTTTTTTCTGTGTATCAGGGTATATGCTTTGGCCTGATTCCTGATAATACAAAAAATAAAAGTTTAGACAGATTTACATCTTTGCCAGACCGTAGATTTCGGGCACGATTCTCTCCCGCCACCACCAAAGCTGACCACCGGCCGCACGCCTGATTACGAGTTTTCTTGTCTGCAAGGCGGTCCTTTGGCGTTCCCACAGTGGTGCCTTTTTAGGTCTCGCCTGTCGATGCGCATGCGCATCGAGCTTGCGAGACTATGGGGGCTTATCCACTCTTGAACCAACTTGCAAGGAATCGTCGCGATTCCTTGCAGTGCCCGTGACTTTTAAGCTCAATGCGCATGCGCATTGAGCTTAAAAGCGCGTGCACATCAGTTCCCTCCCTCCCCTTATCTCTCTTCACTCCGTCTTGTTTTACCCGCTCCGCCCCCTCCCCTGCCCGCCGTGTCGCATTTCTCCTCCCCCCTCCCCTTCTCTCTCTTCCCTCCGTCTTGTTTGTTTATTTTTTTACCCGCTCCGCCCCCTCCCCTGCCCGCCGTGTCGCATTTCTCCTCCCCCCTCCCCTTATCTGCCTTCCCTCCGTCTTTTTTTTTTTTTACCCGCTCCGCCCCATCCCCCAGCTCACATCTCCACACAGTGATTCCTCTCAGCGGGAACTCTCTTGCCAGAGCGTTCGGCGGCCTCCCGCCTAGTGTGCGCTCAGCTGTTGGGCCTCAGCGAACGTTCTACCCGCTGTCTTCCTTCTGGGACTGAGTTTTTACCCGTGCAGAGCGGTGTTCTGCACACAGCGGGAGCTTTGTTTTTCAGATTTCTTCAAAGGCAGTCACGAGTTCTTAGGCCACATAATCTTATCTATTTCTCCTCGCAGCTGGAGCATATTTCTTCAAGTGGCAGTCACGAGTTCCTGAGCCACAGAATCATTATCGATTTCTTCGACCTGCAGCACGGTCAAGTTACCTTACTCATGTAATTGCCTGCCAGTTCTACATCGCTGACAGGCACAGCTCATTCTAGAGTGGATAGTTCTTACTTGGCTGGCTATTCTGACACTTGTTTTCATTCTTAGAGGCTCTCTTTAGGTCTCGTGACCTATCAATGCGCACCGCTCTTCCGCAGTACTGCAACCTACACCCTCCCTCACCCTCACCCTCACTCACCCACAACCCCTCACCCTCACTCACCCTCAACCCCTCACCCTCACTCACCCTCACTCGCCCTCACCCTCACTCACCCTCACTCACCCTCACTCACCCTCAACCCCTCACCCTCACCCTCACTCACCCTCATTCACCCTCACCCTCACTCACCCTCAACCCCTCACCCTCACTCACTCACCCTCACCCTCACTCACCCTCACCCTCACTCACCCTCACTCACCCTCAACCCCTCACCTTCACTCAACCCCTCACCCTCACCCTCACTCACCCTCAACCCCTCACCCTCAACCCCTCACTCACCCTCACTCTCACTCATCCTCACTCACCCTCAACCCCTCACCCTCACCCTCACTCACCCTCACTCACCCTCACCCACCCTCAACCCCTCACCCTAACTCACCCTCACTCACCCTCAACCCCTCACCCTCACTCACCCTCACCCTCACTCACCCTCAACCCCTCACCCTCACTCACCCTCACCCTCACTCACCCTCAACCCCTCACCCTCAACCCCTCACCCTCACTCACCCTCAACCCCTCACCCACCTTCACTCACACTCACCCTCACTCACCCTCACTCACCCTCACCCTCACTCACCCTCACTCACCCTCACCCTCACCCACCTCAACCCCTCACCCTAACTCACCCTCACTCACCCTCAACCCCTCACCCTCACTCACCCTCACTCACCCTCACCCTCACTCACCCTCAACCCCTCACCCTCACTCACCCTCAACCCCTCACCCTCACTCACCCTCAACCCCTCACCCTCACCCACCTTCACTCACACTCACCCTCACTCACCCTCACTCACCCTCACCCTCACTCACCCTCACCCTCACCCACCCTCAACCCCTCACCCTAACTCACCCTCAACCCCTCACCCTCACTCACCCTCAACCCCTCACCCTCACTCACCCTCAACCCCTCACCCTCACTCACCCTCAACCCCTTACCCTCACTCACCCTCAACCCCTCACCCTCACCCACCTTCACTCACACTCACCCTCACTCACCCTCACTCACCCTCACCCTCACTCACCCTCACCCTCACTCACCCTCACCCTCACCCACCCTCAACCCCTCACCCTAACTCACCCTCACTCACCCTCAACCCCTCACCCTCACTCACCCTCACCCTCACTCACCCTCAACCCCTCACCCTCACTCACCCTCAACCCCTCACCCTCACTCACCCTCAACCCCTCACCCTCACCCACCTTCACTCACACGCACCCTCACTCACCCTCACTCACCCTCACCCTCACTCACCCTCACCCTCACTCACCCTCACTCACCCTCAACCCCTCACCCTCACTCACCCTCAACCCCTCACCCTCACCCTCACTCACCCCCACTCACCCTCAACCCCTCACCCTCAATCCCTCACCCTCACTCACCCTCACCCTCACCCTCACACACCCTCAACCCCTCACCCTCACTCACCCTCAACCCCTCACCCTCACTCACCCTCACCCACCCTCACTCACCCACACTCACCCACACTCACCCTCACTCACCCACACCCACCCTCACTTGCCCTCACTCGCCCTCACTCGCCCTCACTCGCCCTCACTCACCCTCACCCTCAACCCCTCACCCTCACTCACCCTCACTCACCCTCACCCTCACTCACCCTCACTCACCCTCACTCACCCTCACCCTCACTCACCCTCACCCTCACTCACCCTCACCCACCCTCAACCCCTCATCCTCACTCACCCTCAACCCCTCACCCTCACTCACCCTCAACCCCTCAACCCCTCACCCTCACTCACCCCCACTCACCCTCAACCCCTCACCCTCAATCCCTCACCCTCACTCACCCTCACCCTCACTCACCCTCAACCCCTCACCCTCACTCACCCTCAACCCCTCACCCTCACTCACCCTCACCCACCCTCACTCACCCACACTCACCCACACTCACCCTCACTCACCCTCACTCGCCCTCACTCGCCCTCACTCGCCCTCACTCACCCTCACTCACCCTCACTCACCCTCACCCTCAACCCCTCACCCTCACTCACCCTCACCCTCCCTCACCCTCACTCACCCTCACCCTCACTCACCCTCAACCCCTCACCCTCACTCACCCTCAACCCCTCACCCTCACCCTCACTCACCCTCAACCCCTCACCCTCACCCTCACTCACCCTCAAACCCTCACCCTCACCCTCACTCACCCTCAACCCCTCACCCTCAACCCCTCACTCACCCTCACTCACCCTCACCCTCACTCATCCTCACCCTCACTCACCCTCACCCTCACCCACCCTCACTCACCCTCACCCTCACTCACCCTCACCCTCACTCACCCTCACTCACCCTCACCCTCACTCACCCTCAACCCCTCACCCTCACTCACCCTCAACCCCTCACCCTCACTCACCCTCAACCCCTCACTCACCCTCACTCTCACTCACCCTCACTCACCCTCAACCCCTCAGCCTCACCCTCAACCCCTCAGCCTCACCCTCACTCACCCTCACCCTCAGTCACCCTCAACCCCTCACCCTCACTCACCCTCACTCACCCTCATTCCCTCACCCTCACTCACCCTCACCCTCACCCTCAACCCCTCACCCTCACTCACCCTCAACCCCTCACCCTCAACCCCTCACCCTCGACCCCTCCCCCTCAACCCCTCACCCTCACTCACCCTCACTCACCCTCACTCACCCTCAACCCCTCACCCTCACTCACCCTCAACCCCTCACCCTCACTCACCCTCAACCCCTCACCCCCTCACCCTCACCCTCACTCACCCTCACAACACATATTGTGTTACAATAGGTGTCACATTTGCGAAAGATAAAACTATTGGCATTGTAAATAACAAAGCTATTAACCCCTTAAGTGCTGCTGACGGCCAACGGTCGTCAGCAGCGCTACCTCCCCAGTGCTGCGCACGACCATTGGACGTCCAATCAGCACTGGTTCCAATGGACAGCGCAGCACTGGGGAGGGATGTTTACACGCAGCTAAGGTGTTAATTCGCTATTTTCAAAACAAGCACATAAATAAAAAATGTGTCCTTTACAATACAAATAGCTCAAACTTTCCTAATGCGAGACCTATTGCATTGCTGTGCTTCTCTCCCCTGCTGCACTCTCCTGCTCTCTAGAGATGTGGCCTAACGACCAGAGCTGCCATCTAAGTCACGTAAATACAAAACATGTTGCATTCCAAATGCTATAGGTGTCACATTCGCGAAAGTTATAACTATTGGCATTGTAAATGACAAAGCCATCAATTTAGCAATTTTAAAAACCAACAAATAAATACAATATGTCATTTACAAGACCAATAACTCCAACTTTTCTAATGCGAGACCTATTGCATTTCCAATGCTTGTTCAAAGCTGCCTCCGGCACATGTTTCCAGCTATATTCATTTCACTAGGCTTTTCCCCTAGGGTAGGTTCACCATTCAAACATTTCTGTACAAAAGCAGTGCATGGTTTCTAGAACCATAAATGGAAAGCATGGAGAGTATGTAAGATCCTACTCCTGATTTTACTGCACAACAGTACAAATATTTAATGGAACAAAAGTAATAATACATAGTGTAGAATCAAAATAGCATCAGTGAATGTTTCTCAGAATATTGAGCACCAAAATATCATATAAATGAAAGTACAGATTTACTGTTTTTATCTCCACATTGAAATATCTTGAAGATATATGTATATTATCAATGCACATATATTTGCAGTTAAGTCGAGTAAATCTGTATCTAACTATATATACTAACATTCTCATTATTTTTGTTTTCGATATTCTAGCTACAATATTTTTCTTAACAATATTTATAACTTGATATTCCGGGAGCATACCTTGGTGGAAGCATAGGAATGTGGAAAGAGTAAACCTTTTGTGTCATTTCTATTCTTTTACTAATTTGGAACAGTTCAATCGCCCTTGTTCACAAAGTTTTTTTCTCGGCCATCACCCACCCCTGGAAAAAATCATAACCTCCACAAAGTTGTCTCGTAATGCAAGAAGCCAGAAACGTGAGGCTTGCTTGTAGAGGATTCACATGTGTAGTATCTGGATCAGAACAGGTAAGGGACATGTATGGTCCCATTATGAGTAGGCTTGTAATGCCCCGGTATCACCCTACATAACTACTGACTCACAATGCCGTCTTTTTATGGATCACAATGTGGAAATCAGTGCTTTTGGTACACTTCCGGCATGCTGCTCCCATTTCCAACAAGTGTTTATTCTGGACATTTTTCCTGCTTTGGGAGGCAAAATGTCCAGATGAATATTCCGGAGCTGGGGAGTTCTTGCGTGTCTTGTAATTCCCAGCAGGGCAGGGAACTCAGTTGACTGACTCATCTGCAATTACTGGGGACTCGTAATGAGGCCCACAAATGTTAGTAAGTGGACAATTATAGGGGAACATTAGAGAGTGGTTAGATAAATAGAATGCAAATGAGGTGATCACCTACACAATTATTGTCAGTGTCACTATTTGATAAGCTTGGCATCGGACGTAATATATTTTTTCTATATCAACCTTAATGTAATACTTCTTCTGCCTATAAAGGATTGCCAGAGACATAGGGCCCGGTGTATTGAATGGTTTTGCAATTGCAAATCCTACAGTTTGCAAAATCTCAGCCTTTCCAATTGGCAAATCCAAAGTCATAATGTACCAAAGGACATGGCAAGTTCCAAATGTCTATCGCTACCACCATACCAACTACCACTCTTACTATCACCTCAGCGGCCATCTCCATTACCACCTCTACTAACAATACAACCACTTCCACCACAACTGTTTTCTCTTTTCCCACCACCCTTACCACTGCCACCATTACCACCAGCATCACCATTACCATGGCCACCACTATCTTCTTGTGATTCAGAAGGAGGGGGGATTTTAAAAGGATGCTTCCTCCTTATATTTTTCAATATAACGTATCAGTGCTTTGCAACCACATTTGTGGTTCCTAGCCATTGAAGAGATACCTACTCCTCAAAGTGGGTAGTCCTGCACTTGTGGTGTGGAAGCGGTCCTTGAAGGTCAGCATCTCCTTTGTAAATGTGAGCTTGGACGTTAAGGGATGCGTCTAGGATACGTCCAGCAGTTCAGAGGACTGCTGCATGCTTTCTGAAAGGATATACTGTTCTGCTCATGGTCCCCCAAAAGCCCTTTGCATCATTCCATGTTTTTTCTTTGAAGCAGCCCCTGTCCCTATATAGGAAAAGACTAGCAATAAAAAAACAGCATTTTCTGAATGTGAATACAGAGATAGAGATAAACTGTCCCTTGTAGGCTGCCCCCCGCATGCTCAAACTTTTTGGGAGAATTCACAGACAGAATCCTCCTTAATTTTCATCGATGAAGCAAGATTCTGCAAATCCTACTGAACAGTCATTTTGAAGTGAGACGATTAGTACACCTGTCGCAGGTCGAAAACACTGAGGTTGCAAACCACTGTTGTGTGAAACCAGCATTTGATTGTGATGTGGGGATGTTACCAGGGCACAAGTTGTAAAAAAAGAAGTGGGGGGGCTAACCTAGTTAATCAGTATGCAAGTGGCAGTACAGCGCGTGGCATTGCAGTGCATGACATTGTGGCGCGTGACATCACAGGAACTGGCATCACAAGAAGTGACATCAGATCTTAAGCCCTCACCTATATGCTTAGCAGGTGTATCATGAGTACATTTGAGCACATTTCGAGTATACTTGCAAACCCTCCTGATTTAGGCAGAAGATTCACACTTTTGTACACTGCACATAAAACAATGTTACCTTTTGTCAGCATTAAGCTTTCTCGAGCCATAGTGCTTTAAAAGAAATAAGTGATATTTAAATTATTACAACAGCGTCAACCCTGTGAAAAAAGAGGGAGGACGCCGTCCACCCGCATGTACCCTGGTGGCCTTCATAGAGCTTTGGAACACAGTTATACAGGGTTCATTTAAAATATGTGTGGCGTCTACTCCAATATCTTTGTATACTGCAGATGTGCGAAGTAATATCCTGAAATAGAGGGAGATCTTTTTCTTGCTCCCTTTTGAAATTCTCTAAAAATATCAGTTGCTCTTGTATGTGAGAGAGTTCAGTTAAAATATGTCTATATTTTCCCAGTACATGTAGACCCCTAAGTTGGAATTCAATATCGTCAACATTTCCCCGAGAACAAGATGCATCAAAGAAAATACAAACAAATGTAATTAGGTGTTACCGCCCTCTGCTGAGTTCATTAACCACTGTTAATTGCATGCTCCACATTTGTAAGACCAAGCAGAAGTTAAAGGTGCATTACGAGGGGGGGGAGTACAGTGGCCTGGCTTTTGTGTGTAATACCACTATCAGCATGTCCACACAATCTCCTTTTGATGCAGGCTACCAAGGCAACTCTTCCTATATGCTTAGTGGCCCTCCACAGGCTTTCATTGAATGTAAAAATGCAAGCAAAGTGCAGTAATTATGTTCAGCATTTTAAGCTATCTGACTGGGAAATGCAGTCCCAGCATTCCTTTAAGCGATGAAGCAGCACGTGCGTGTGAGTTAGGCATCATCTTCAATGTCAGACCTTGCAGAATGTACTGCCAGTGCTAAACGCTTATTTACCAAGCCACAATAAGTCGCCCTTTGCAAAGAACACCGTTTTCCTCTTTGTTTTGTGTGACGCTACTTAGGAATGGCTGAGGTGAATCGTGGCAGAGGGGCGCCCTTAAAAAAAACACAGTCTGCGTCCTTTAAATGCCACGGACACACAAAAAGCCCCGAGTATCTTCAGTCTTTGCAGTGAAACCTTTTCGGTGGGCATGCCCTGGGCACGCGCTGACCCCGCGGCGGCCATGTGTCTGTCTTTAATCGCATTGTCATGAAGGAGGCCAAACTGAACAAGTGACCCTGGTACCATCAGATTATTGTGATATGAGCAATTACCTCGAGGCACGGCAGGCGCTGCCAGCCGTAACCCGACGCGGCCGCCTTCAAATGTCACGGTTTCCAGTGATTTGCAGGCGGCCACGTGGGGGGGGGGGGGGGGGGGGGGGGGCAGATGGAATACTGCATTTCATCGCGTTCCGCGAGTCTCGCGGAGGAGAGCGCTAGAGGCGCGCGCCGCGCTCTGTGACATCTTCCGGTTCTCTGAGTGAGGGCCCTGGTGTAGTAGTATTGATTGCCGGCCTCAGCAGCCTTAGAGAGTAATTGAGTTCACCTACTGCTGGTCCAGGTATTAGGGCGAACCTACGGCCACAAAAATGTTCTGAATCTACAGAAGCCATGTACCCAGGTGCCTGGGGGTGTGAGGGGGCGTCTCTGCCGGTACCAGGGCCGGACGGGAGTCGCCTTCCTCCTTGATTTATTGCAACAATTTCACAAAGAAAGTAACTAAAATCGACTGCAGTTTTTCCATTACAGCGGCGATGTTCCGTTCTCTTCCAGGTACATGCATCAATGTAGGCTTTTGCGATTCCTTATTTGCGATTATTAAGGAATCGCAATTAAGTAGTTGCAAAAGACTATGCATGTAGGAATCGCTCTAAAATTAGTGATTCCCAGACATTCCTTAATTGCGACTCAAAAATTGGGAGTCGCAATTAAGGAATGCCTTCCCTTTCATCCCTAATGAATGGGAGAGTGCATGCTCAATTTGCGAGTACCAACAGGTACCCGCAAATTGCGCATGCAATTTCAAGGGTGGTTGATCCAGGCTCTAATTGTGTTGAGGATAGATTACGGAAATGCCCTTTACTTAGGTGCCCCGTATGTCGTGATCGTGAAATTGCAGGTCGTACAAAATTGTGCAGCGAGGCTACTCACTGAGACCCCTAATCAATGTTCAACAAGGCCCGCACTACTCTCTCTCCACTGGCTCCCGGTGCAAGAGAGAATCAACTTTAAGGCCCTCTGCATAGTCCATAAATTGCTGGACGGGCATGGGCCCCCCATCAACAAAGCCCTGATTTTTCCCTGCAGGGTAAACCGAAAACTCAGCTCAGATGAATTTCACCTTTCTGTGGTCCCTATGATTAAGAAAGCCAGAAGTGGCGGACGCCTTTTCTCATTTAATGCTCCAGACGCTGGATTGCCTTTCTGCTGAACCTCCGTAGGGAACCAAATCACCTGATGTTCCGAAAACAGTTAAAGACCTGGCTTTTCCCCTAGGGTATCTGTCCTCTAGTTACAGCTTCAGCGCTGGGATGCCTCCGGGTAGCCATGCGCTATACAAATGCCAATTCAATTAAATTCAAGGGTGTCAAGAGAACACCCTGTTGCACCCCTGAAATTGCTCTGTGCACACATGTTGCGCACAGGCTTGCTCCAAGGGCATGTGTGTGTGTAACCTACAACTTTGAAAAATGCACTTTAGTGCATTTTTTAAAGTTTTTGCAAATTACCATTAAGTTCAACTTGATGGTAACTTGCGCCCCCTAGTAGCGAAATCGCTATTCTAAAGTGGTTCTTGCATTGCATTTAAGGAATCGCAAATTGCGATTCCTTAAATGCAAACGCAGTTTGAGAAATCACAAATAATTGCGAATTCTCAGATTGCGAGTGCCTTGAACCTTGATGCATCTCAAATGCCCTTTTGGGGGCGCAAATGGCCAATTTTTGCGAAGCGCACCGTTTGCGCTTGCAAAAATGGTTGATGTATGTATGCCGGGAAAAGCTCTAGCGAACACACTCAGACAACATACGACCTCGACGTACATAACTGAATTACTAGACAAAGACTCGGCTTCCCTCAGAGGTCAAAAGGCCACACATACACACCTCACTAACTTCTACTCCTCACTATACACGGCCACGCAGACTGTCCCTCACCCGAGCTACAAGCATACTTAGACTCCATTGAACTGGGCCTATTTGGATGAGCCATTTTCCGGGGAAGACATTGTGCAGGTTATCAGTTGCCTGCCAGGTGAGAAGGCCTCAGGACTGGACGGGCTAACAACCTTGTTTTACAAAACCTATGCCGACAATCTCGCACCTCGCTTACAAGCAGTATACTAAGAATCTCTAGACTGCGGCTCTCTGCCACCAACAATGAAAGAGGCTGTGATCATTTCTCTCTTGAAATCAGACAAAGCGGCTAACCTCTACGATTCATACCGCCTGCTCTCTCTAATTAACTTTGACGCCAAAATCTTGCCAAGTTAATCGCCAACAGGCTGCAGCCACTCTTGCCGCTCATAGCCCCTCAATTGCCAGCCATCGCTACCTTCCTTGACGCTACTAAAGTCTCTGGCCAAGAGAAGTATTATGCTTTGTTTTAAGTGTTAAAAGCATGCGTGGCAGTGAGCCACCTTGTAATGGGCCCTCACTAACAACTAACGACATTTATATTCTGACTGGGAGTATGTGTAAAAAGGGGTAACAGAGCTTAACTATAATGTTTAAATATGTTTACACATATTTAAACATTGCCAATTTAGCAGAATAATTGTGAAAATAATTAAGGCGGGGAATTCTTTTAACGGGGAGGGCGCAGCATTAAGAAGTTTGAAGACTCACTGCTCAAAATACTTTTCACCTCTATCTCAAGTACCTTTTCTACAGAAGGTAAGGCTGTACCTTGCAAGAAGATAGTCACAAGAAATATGGGCAGGAGAATATGTCTCATTTGAGCAGAAAATGTGCTTCAGTGAAATATTTTGTGCTCAAGCCAATCTGCTAGCATCAAAAATCACATGATGGTTTGCAATAAATGCAATGGGGAGAAGTTCACACAGGTTGCGTAGCATGAAATTCGGTAACTGTGAAATTAACCAGGTTGAACAAACAGTTTGTACATTTCTAATGTGAAGTTAGTGATGAGAAAAGAATCCTACAACAGTGAAAACATGCTCCTCATAGCATTCTAGGGTAGTAATGTTGTATTTTTTTCAAGTTCAAATTTACCCCAGATAGTGTGCTTTTTGACCACTCCTTGTCAGCAGAATTCTCTTACTGCTGTGGGCAATCTGCTGCGTCTCATTTTCCTTCTTCTTGTTTCTCACTTGGGTTGGCAGCTGCAAATGTGTCTGCCAGGGCTACCCAGTCTAAATGGAATGACATCTCTGAAGGATGCTAAACTGTGCAATTTACCCAGCTCTAGACTTGAAAAGAACTGATCTCATCACACCGCCATTGAATGTTTTTTCTCTGGCGACTCTGTCAAGCAGATGGGAGTTTTCAGATTCCTCCACGTCATTCACCAGGTATTACTAAACTTCTGGCTTCTCACCATCTACCACCCCACTACCCATTAGAATTTCCCCATATGATTTTCCCCTCTAAGCTGGGTTTAACCTCATAGCTGCTAGTAAACATTTCTCCCCAGTGCTGCGCTGTCCATTGGAACTAGTGCTGAATGGACGTCCAATGGTCGTGCGCAGCACTGGGGAGGTAGTGCTGCCGTCGGCCGAGGCAGCACTTAAGGGGTTAAGAAATGTAGAAAAGCTCCTTAAACCTGCCAGTCTTACCAATATTGGGACTAGACCTGCCTAAATTCTAACCTCTTGACACCATTCTTCTAGGAGTCCACATTTGCTGCCGCATTCCAGGAAGTTTTTACATGAATGGTAAATACCCCTTTGAAGAGATACTAATATCCTTATGAATGCCAAGCTTTGAACAAATCTCTGATAATTGACATTAGAAAAAGTCCTTCTATGATGGCAATGGATCCTCTATTAATAGGAAAAGTTTCAATATAATACTCTAGACTAAAATGAAAGAAGGACTTTTTTACTGCACATGTAAAAAAAGATAAATCAAAGATTAAAACAGGGTCCAGCCTCCAATTTAAATCCTGAGCTAAGTCTGGGGGGTGGTAATATTACGCCTGCTAGTAAATAAATAAATCCGTATTTGTAAAGCACTCACTACTCACCCTTAAGGGTCTCAAGACGCTGGGGGCCGTCGTGGAAATTAAGTGAGATATTGCCCAGAGTCACATGGTGCTGAGCTGAGCTGCCTTCGGAGCCGAGGATAATGATAATAATATAATAATAATCCACATTTGTAAAGCGCACAATCACCCGTAAGGGTCTCTAGGCGCTGGGGGCCGTCAGGAAGATTAAGCAAGCTATTGCCCAGAGTCACATGGTGCTGGGCTAATCTGCCGCTGGTGATCGAACCGTGATCCCCAGATTCAGTTGCCCTAGCCGCGGCGCCACACCTCTTCCACTTCAAACCGTGAACCCTGTGCTTCGAAGTCAGCTGCCCTGGCCGCTGCACCACACCTCACCACTAGTACCAATCCTGAGGCTAATGGTAATTCTGAGTTGCACTAGGGTGAAGGAAAATCCACCACAACATTACACATTGATCTTTACAATGCCCGGCAATTGACTGTTATATAGTTTGTATTTACCTAAGTCTAAGCACACTACTGCGATAGGTTATAAAGTGGGCTAAAGCTAATATGACAGTACTTTTTAATTTTTTAATACACTTGCCTACAACATTTGGGGGACCAGTCTTCATAGTGCCTTGTTCCTCGTGAAGATAGTGTTTGTCTGGGTCTGTGGCTCTGCTAGAGTTCACACACAAACAACACACACACACTCTCTATCTCTGTTTATTCCTCTCTCTCTCTCTTTCTCTCTCTCACTCTTGCTGCCTCTAGCAGTGTTTGAAGATTCAGTCAAAGGTATGTGGATGAGGTAGGGAATAGAGTCTGTTACAGTGGGGCCCTAGCCTTGTGACTCCTGTTCTCTGTTTTTCAGCAGGTGTTGCTAAAACCCAACCAAAAGCCATTAAGCTGCATTTGATGAACTTGCTCTGAAACAAATAGTATTAAGATCCCCAGCGTCACATTCTGAATAGAAAAAAACAATTTACATGTTTTAAGGTTTGTTTATCAATTTAAAGAGGTGTTAATTCAAATTGATGGCGATGGCCTGATTCTTCGGAGGATGCATCAGACTTAGCACACTGTACAGAACATTCCTCTCGTCTAATTCCCTCTGAAGAAAAATTGACTAGGAGCTGATGAGGACAAGACCTCTCAAATTTATCAGCGGCTGAGCTATCTCAGTGGGAAATGTGGCCTGCTCAATCAAATGTTAAGTGCTAATTATAAAACGAACATGAACAAGGTTCCCATCTGCCAGTTTTGAGAACGACAAAATGCTCCGCATGCTTGCACCCTCTTCTTGGATTCTCCACCAGAGTTCATGGGGGCATATTAGCAAGAACCTCATTAAAATTATCGCTGTTTTAGCGGCAGGAAACTGCCGCTAAAATGGCGAATATGGGCTTGCTAATATGCGTTATAGAATTCCAAAAGAAGCCCATGTTAGATGTGCAGGACATCTAACCTGGGCTTCTATTGGAATTCTATAACGCATATTAGAAGCCCATTATCGCCGTTTTAGCTGCAGTTTCCTGCCGCTAAAACGGCGATAATTTTAACGAGGTTCTTGCTAATATGCCCCAAGGTCTATACATGAACCTCTGCCCGCTCGGCTTCTAACAATCTAAAATTAATCTCACCTTCCTTATTTAGGCTACAATGGTAAAATGTGCCTTTGCAAGGATTTGTACATGTTTGTATATGGTGTTTCTACAGCGCAAAAACTAGCCAAAAGGCAGTTGATCACTGTACATGATAAAATGCACAAGTTGATAAGTAATAGGAGAGGAAGCTGAGCTGTGAACTGTTAATGCATTGTGATGTACATGCCTTGGCTGCAGTTTGAGAAACCTGTAATGTGCATATTAATTTGTAATATTAAAATTCTGCTCAAAGAGTCTTTAAGCCTTTTACTTTTGATTTAAAGGATAATATGCAGTTACTCCCTACTACAGTGTTGTCTACTTCTATCTGTATTTGCTGCACTTAAATTGCAAGAACCTTGTGCTGCACTTTTAAGGTGGTGGGCAGCTGAGAGGTAATACAGGATCATGTACATTATGTGGCAATTTACACCTTTTTGCAATTGGGTCACATATTTAGAATTTTACATAGGGATTATCACATGATTTTAAGTCAAATTCCATAAACTAAGATTAGAACTCGGGTCCCCATGTTACAACGTCTGTAACCTAGGAAGTAGACCAAATCTCCTCCCAGCAATCACAGAACCTTGAGGATAGGTGGACGTGTACCTCTTGGACCTGACATCCTTGGTGTCGTCTTCCCACAAACTTTTTGCCTTCCATCCTCCTGTTTTTGCTGACTTAGGTTTTGCTACCTTTAGAATTCTGTCACCCAATTCAGTGGCCCTTAAAACATGTCTCAGACCTGCCATTGCACCATATCTGAGAAGTTCTAAATTGCCATTTCCAGCTAAGAATTATTTTGCAAGGCCTAGACCTTCCTTTTTAATACATATATGTCACCCCTAAAGTAGGCCCTAAACAGCCCATAGGGTAGGGTGCAGTGTATCTAAAAAGTTGGGCTTGCACTTTTAAGTTTTACATGTCTTGTCTGTGAAAAAAACCTCTTAAATTTGTTTTTCACTATTGGAAGTCCTGCTTCTCCCTTAGGATAACACTGGGTTACCTTATTACATTTAATAAGTGATATCTATTCATTGTGAGCAAGTAGTAAAGTCATGTTTGGTGTCTGGGGAATTGTAATTTAAAACCATCTTTAATGGTAAAGTCAGATTTTAAGTCGCAATTCTGAAAATGCCACTTTTTGAAACTTTCCATTTTCTTTCCCTAACTAATTGATGCCTGCAGTTTGGTCCAGGGTCACATGACTAGGCATACTTGATTGCTTGCCTTCGTGTATTCCTCCAAGACAGTATCACTATTGGGTGTTGGCAAGATGGGCCATCCTCGCTTAATGGGGTGGTGGGGGGCAGAGCTGTCACCTACCACTCTTGCACCTCAAAGACCCTATTGAATAGACCGGTGTCCTCTCAGGTAGTAAATAAAATGTGTAAGACTTGATTCAGAGAAATTCACATAATGACTTCTGCCCACACCATTTCAAGCTTTTAGACTCCCTCTCCCCATTCCAATCTCTTTTTCTGCCCAATTGACCCCCACAAAACACCAACATGACAACACTGGGGACATCCACCATCACCGGATGAATACCAACCAATTACAGAGCGGATTCACTCACGCAATGAAATTGACCAGACCACATGAAACTAGGATTGTTTAATTTTATTTAATAGATGACAACACAATGATAATCAGCTGTTTTGGTTCCAGCTGCCAGGTGCCCAAACCATCACTCCTCCCATTGAGTAATTAGGTGTGTCAGCATTTTGGGCACATTAAATACCAGTAAACGATAAATCTGGTAGATACCTCGCTCATCAATGCACCCATCAGGATAGTTGCCTCTAGGGTACTGAATTCAGGTAGTGTTGTGCCCGGGGAAATGCGTGTCCTCAGAGTGTTCCGCATTTGAAGGTGTTTATGAAATTGTTATGTGATAGGGCATATGTAGATTGAAGTCCTTAAAAATAACATATTCGGGTGTCAGACCAAACATCCCCCAGCAGGGAAATGCCTGTGTTATGCCAATGAAGAAATCCCTCCAGGCCAGCAGTTTCATGCAAACACCTCCCCTACACACAGGGGTTTGTTGAGTGAGTTTGGAGTGCTAGTTGGAATGCCAGAGCGCAGCATGCCAGCTAAGAAAGACACTTGGGTCACATCTGGAAGGATCTTAGGGAGCCGGGTGCCGTATAATATCCCCAGCACACCCTCGAACCCCAGTGATATTATCTCCACCTTATACCCCGAGTCTGACCACCCCCCATTAAGCCAATCATTTATAACCAGGGTCTGAAATGCTAAGTAGTAGAGCTATAAATTAGCAATGCCCAACCCACTAACATAAGAGAGAACTGGTGTGCTGTTCAAGTGAAACTGTCTTTTGTGACCAAAATATTTAATAGGTTATTTGTAGATATTCCCAGACTATTTGAAGGCAAATAAAATATACTTGTTACAAACAGGCAGTACAAACAAGCAGATTTTTAGATGTCAGTTTTCAACATTATAAGGCCATGTAATTGGAAAATGTACACACAAAATTATATCCAGGTTTATGGTACAGAATATCTTATATTATAAATATGTGGTATCTCAGAATATAATGCTCTAAAGGAAAAAAAAGATATTAAGTTCTATCAACATACTCATCTGTATTTGTAATGTACATTTTTCGCTGACACATTATTTCAAAGGGATTGCTTTAAGGAAATCCCTAAAAAATCCCTAAAATCTCACATTTCTACCAGCTACTCTTTAGATCATCGTTTCTACAGCCATCATATTGTCCCAACTACGTCAATATCGGATTTTAGTACTATACAAAAGCATAAATAAAAATGGGATGGCCCATTGATTAGGAGCAATAATTTATAATAATTATTAATGCCGAAGGGGATTATTGGAGGTGATAAATAAAAATACATACAAATTTAATGCACCAATTTGTTAAAACCCATTTCTATAACCCATTAAAAACCCATTAAAAAACTCAGCATGCACACTGGACATGACTGCATTTGTGTTTTTTTTGCTGATTGCATGCACGCCTTGGTCCTGCAAATGAGCAAGGGGGCAGACTTTATCTTAGTCCATGGAGCCCCTTCTGGGACAAATTAAAACTCAGAAGAATTGTAACCCAGATCCTAACCCGTATCATATCCGGGTATAATGCCACTATTCTAATTTTTACTAATCAGCCGATTCTTTGGCTCTTTGCCTTACAGGCTTACGAACAGGTCGAATTACTTACTGATCTGGATATTGATGCAAAATGATTGGTAATCATTTGGGGTAGACATGACAAACACCTGCCTCTTCAGCAAAACAGAAAGCGATACATTACTTCACTGTAGACATTATTAAAAGTCACATTTCTCTCTTTCAATTTCTTTCCCTCCTCATCCAATGTCTTTCTGTCACTTACACTACTTAGGAAATCTTGAACGTTTTCCAAAGTTCCAGTTTTGTAACAGAAAACATGCATTTAAAAAAAATCTTTTACATATGGTACATCACTTAATTTGATTCTTGTCCAAAGTTTGTGGGCAATAATGTGTTCCAAGTTTCACTTGAGAGGTTTGAATACAATTGTTGATCAGCAGAGTCATGTGACAGACATAAACCACTTCCCATTGTGCTATATTTTCGAATCCAAATTTCCAGGTTTAGAATTAAATCAACTTTTTATAAAAAAGCTCACGTAAAATAATTGTGGCCTATTCATTTAATTCTAAATTATCCCAAAGACACGTTCTCCTTATTATGTAGCACTTGAGGAAACAAATATTTACTAAAATATTATTTACATAAATGGAGCCTAAAAAGTTTAAGTTTAGCTATTCAATAGGAGGGACCACTGTCTGCTCCCTTAAAAATAGTTATAGTTAGGACCTATTTTCCATAGGAAATACGCAACATTCTATTCCCAATAACATAGGCGCCGATTGAGGAATCTTCACAAAATTCTCGAAACTCGTAGGGCGCTACGGTCCGCTCCTACCCTGGAAGTTTCATGGTGATTCGTCAAGTGGGGGCCGAGAAAAAAGGGGTGGTCCCAAAACGTGTTTAGCCCATGCAATTTCCCATCGGAACGTTTAGCCGCAGCTACAGCCCGAACTGCTGAACGGAATTATACCCAATTTGGCAAAAAGGTAGCCCTTAGTTCAGAGTTGTGCCTTTTTGTTAAATGGTGTAAATCCGTTTAGTAGTTGCTGAGAATATTAAAAGTAAAAACACATATATATCTACGGCCGCCGATCCTCCCGTGCACGAGCTTTATGCTAATTGGCTGTCAACACTTCAAACCAGGAAGTGTTGGCAGCCATCTTGTGCCTCGGTAGAACCATTGAAACATTAGTGGCCGAATTCGCAAAGCTTTTTAGAGGGCACAAACGGCCTGATTCACTTTTTCCGATGTACAAAAGGCAAATTGCGATTCAACAAGTTTTTACTGAATCGCAATTTGCATTTGTGACCCTATTCCGATTCTAACAGTGCTATGTATTAATGTTTTTAAACCAAATTCCAGTCACAAAACATAATACTTTACCACCATTTCACAATCTGCAAATGGGAATTGAGAATGTTAAAAAACATTTTTAGACTTTATATTTTCTTCTTTGAAATGCATCCTGTTTTCCTTTAAGGAAAATAGGCTGCATTTATAAAAAAAATATTGCTTTCTTAAACAGCAAGCACAAACATCACTATGATGGCTGTGATTCCTAATGGGTCGCAAATTGTAACTTACCTCAATAATATTTATGAGGTAAGTTTGTTTGCGACCCACTAGGAACTCGCTTTATTAAAAATTAAACTATCATACATTAGGAATTGCGATTTCCAAATTGCGATTCGTTAAGAATGTTCCTAATGTTAGGACATCTGGCTGTAAGTGCTTCACAAGAGATTGTCTAAGGCAGCAAAATTACTGTTTGGAAGAAATATAAGCAACCTTTTTAAAATTGTTTTCTTTCCTCAGTTATTCTCCTCTCATGCTTCTATCTCATGAAGCAATGCTTGCTAGGCTATCTGAGACATTTTTATGTGACAGAAATTGATAAATTGCAAACATTCATCATTGTCTAATTTTGCTAAATCCGATGATATTCCAACACAGAATGGTACACTCTGCTGGCAGCAGCGCCCCTGAGATCACTGTTCATCATTATTTAGTCATTCCGCATGGATGACATTTACCATCTTCTGCTGATGCCCATTTTAAAACCTTAGTACAGACTGTGTTTCTTGATGCAGCATGGAAGTTCTAGGATTCTGCAGTGAGCTTAAGGATGGGTTGGGGGTGAATGTTGAGTGGTTGAATTTATACTCCTTCCCCACACCCATCCAATTGTTCAATACATGAAAGCAAGCACACTACAGTATGATTAATTTCCATAAATAAATATGTAGGTATTGTCAGGTCATGATTGTTCAGAGATGTTGTTTCCCATATTAATGAGAAATAAGTAGAGTATACTGTTTATTTTTGGACACCATGATGTTTCCAGAGTTTTCCTGACTTCTGGCGTTCAGTGTGTAAGCCTTCAAGCCTCCTCACACAAAAGAATAAAGGACAACTGTGTTTTCCAGTGTTCTCAAAATGAGTTAATGACAAATAAGGTTGGGTGGTTCCAAAGCAATCAGAAGGTATTGGACCTCAAAAGAATCTAATGGGGTCTTTCCCGACTGGTGTCCGGGCTCATTGATTTTGAGGACCATCAAATTGAAGGCCAAGTACCTTTTTTAATGCTTGACTCTTACCCCTATAGAGGAACTAAACCTACTAGCTTTCACACATCTTCACAATCTTCAGCTCCGGACATCACCATCGCCATCCCGGAAGGCTACAAGATCATCCGAAAAGACCGCACCCAGCAAACAGGAGGAGGCATCGCTATCGTCCATAAGAATTCCATCCGCATCTCAACCAGCTCCGACGACAACCTCGCTAACGCCGAACACCTTCACTTCCAGATCCACACCGACCCCAAGACCACACTCAGAGGCACACTCCTCTACAGGCCACCAGGCCCCCGTGCACAATTCAGTGAAGACATCACTGACTTCATCACCCCACACGCCCTCCCCTCCGAGGACTACATTCTACTGAGAGACTTCAATTTCCACCTGGACAAGAGCAACGACAGCAACACCATCACCCTTATGGACAACCTCGCCAACCTCGGACTCAAACAACTAGTTAACACCCCCACCCACAACGCAGGACACACACTCGACCCTATCTTCACCTCCAGCAAACACATCTCCTTCAATCACACTTCAGTTCTCCATTGGACGGACCACAGCTGCGTTCACTTTGTCTACAATAAGACCACAACCCACAATCACCCTCAGCCCACTCTACAAAGAAACTGGAATAAAATCACCATCGACCAGATCTCCTCATCGCTTCTTCAAAACCCCCCGGCCCACTCATCGAACGCCAATCAAGCAGCCATTAACCTCACTCAATGGCTAACCAACAGCGCAGACAACCTAGCACCTCTGAAAAAACGTCAATCCAAACTAGGCAGCAAAAAGGCCCCCTGGTTCAACGATGAGCTTAAGAAATCCAAGAAACTCTGTTGCTCCCTTGAGAAGGCCTGGAAAAAAGACCCAAACACCAGCACCAAGGACGCCTTCAAAAACGCCACCCGCCTACACCACCAATTGATCCGAACCGCCAAGAAAGCTGCATTCAAAGACCGACTTGACAACAACGCCCACAACAGCAAGGAACTATTCAACATCGTCAAAGAATTTACCAACCCCACTGCCAACTCCAACGACATCACTCCCTCTCAAACCCTTTGCGACTCCCTAGCTTCGTTCTTCCATGACAAAATCGCAGACATCCACAACAGTTTCGACAACCATCCCGAAGACCAACCCACCCAACCTTCCGCCGCACCTTCACCCCCCCTTGAACATCCTTAATGACTGGAACCCTATCTCCACTGAGGACACCATTCGACTGATGAACTCCATCCACTCAGGATCCCCCACAGACCCATGTCCTCACCACATCTTCAACAAAGCAGATTCCATCATAGCACCACACCTCCGAGACATCATGAACTGCTCCCTCAACTCCGCCACCTTCCCGGAAAGCTGGAAACACGCCGAACTCAGCGCCCTCCTGAAAAAACCCACAGCTGATCCCACCGAACTCAAAAACTACCGCCCCATTTAGCTCCTACCATTCCCGGTCAAAGTCATCGAGAAAGCAGTCAACAACCAGCTCGCCGCCTTCCTCGAAGCCAACAAATCCCTCGATCCATCACAATCCGGCTTCCGAGCCAAACACAGCACGGAGACCGCCCTCATCGCAGCAACAGATGACATTCGAACACTACTGGACAATGGAGACACAGTCGCCCTCATCCTCCTTGACCTCTCCGCAGCCTTCGACACAGTCTGCCACAGCACCCTTTTACAACGCCTCAACAACATCGGAATCCAAGGAAAAGCTCTGTACTGGATCACCTCGTTCCTCGCTGGAAGAACTCAGAGAGTCCGCCTCCCACCGTTCAAGTCGGAGTCCACCGAAGTCATCTGCGGCATGCCACAAGGCTCTTCACTCAGCCCCACCCTCTTCAACGTATACATGAGCCCCCTCGCGGACATCGCACGTCAACACAACCTCAACATCATCTCCTACGCTGATGACACTCAGCTGATCCTCTCCCTCACCAAAGATCCAGAGACCGCTAAAACCAACCTACATGAAGGAATGAAAGAAGTAGCCTAATGGATGAAGCACAGCCGTCTTAAACTTAACTCAGACAAAACAGAAGTCCTCATCTTAGGTACTTCCCCCTCCGCCTGGGACGACTCCTGGTGGCCAGCGGCCCTAGGAAAAGCACCCACTCCAACGGATCACGCACGGAACCTAGGCATCATCCTTGACTCCTCTCTCTCGATGACCAGACAAGTCAACGCAGTTTCATCATCTTGCTTCAACATCCTCCGCATGCTCAAAAAACATTTCGCTGGATCCCCACCAAAACTAGAAAAACGGTCACCCACGCACTAGTTACAAGCCGCCTGGACTACGGAAACACCCTATACGCCGGTACCACCGCTAAACTTCAGAGAAAACTCCAACGCATCCAAAACGCATCAGCCAGACTCATACTAGACATCCCGCGTAAAGACCACATTTCAGGTCACCTAAAAGACCTCCACTGGCTCCCTGTTAATAAGAGGATAACGTTCCGCCTCCTCACCCACGCACACAAAGCACTCTACGAACTTGGACCAGAATGCCTCAACACGCGATTATCCTTCTACTCCCCCTCCCGCCAGCTACGTTCCTCCAACCAAGCCTTAGCCGCGGTTCCACGCATCAACAAATCCACCATGGGAGGAAGATCCTTCTCCTACCTAGCGGCTAAAACATGGAACTCCCTCCCCATTCACCTCCGCCTCACTCAAAACCACCCAGCCTTCAGAAAGCAGCTTAAAACCTGGATCTTCGACAATTAATTCCCCACCCTTCCTCAAGCGCCTTGAGACCATCTGGGTATGTAGTGCGCTATATAAATTTTCTGACTTGACTTGACTTGACAACATGTAATAGTACTTTGGTCAACAAAAGTCAATAGTTCTGCTTTTTCACCAGTTTGCCAGGCAACTTTTCAGGACCCTAAACACACGGAATCCAACAACACCCGAAACAAGACAAAGTTCATCCTAAGGAGAGTCTTTTAAATAAGCCTTTCTTCTACTGGGGTCCCTAATTCTTTCTCATGGCAGATTTAAGTTGGTGAAGGGAGCTTGTAGGAGCCCATCATTGCTCCTAGTCACCCCCAACACATGTGAATCTTTTGTGTTGTTTCCCAGGCTCTTCTGGGGTACCACTACTAGAAATATGAAAATGGTTTAAAAGCTCAATTGGATTATAAGATATAGGACTGTCCTGTGCCTAAGGGCTTGCTTTTTCTGCAGCCACACAAGGCCATGAATATTTTCTATTTTGACAAACTTGGTGTTGTCACCAGTAGGTCATTCATCTGACATAGGTACACTTGCCTTCCTCTAGAGAGACATAGATGCAGACACACAAAAACACACACACCCCTTCTGAGCTGTTCAATCTTACAGACTCCCCAGCCACCCAAACTAGGGGCATATTATCAAGGGGGGTTATCTCTGCTTTTTTGGCTTTAAAAGCCAAGAAAGCTGAGATAAAATTATCTCCCTATCACCTAGCTGTCGCTAACACCAGTTAGCGACAGCTAGTAAGAGATAGCAACCATCTTGGGCCCCGCTTTGCCTGTCAGTGATATTTATCACTAATGACCTGCAAAGTGGGCGTGCCAAGATGTTAGCGACTGGAAACAGTCACTAACATCGCTATCTCCTATTACCAAGTTTTGGAGATATTCGCGCTAAGCGCGAATATCTCCAAAAGCTAACACCTGCCCCTGAACAGTTCTTAGCCATGTTATCCAATGGTAGGTGGATAACATGGCTAAGAGCATTAGCTCGGTAATGCATGAATATCGCTGACTTTTCAGCGATATTCATGCATTTCGGCCGATTTTTATCGCTTAGGAGATGAACCTTGATAATAGCAAGGTTCCTAAGCGATAAAAATCGCTGCAGCTCGGCGATAAGAATATTGCCGCTAAACCAACATAGCGATAATTATCGCTAGTTGTTGGTAATATGCCCCTAGGTTCTTGATTAAGCACATGAATGAGAGGCAACAAGAGAAAAAAGGTGTGTTCAAAAAACAAACGTTATACACAAACGATGAAAAGATCAGACTCAGAGGTCCTTTTGGTGTATATTTATCCTTTTAATTCTATTCTTCTTCAAAGTGCACAAACGTAGCCAACATGTTTCTCCCAAACAAAGAGGCTTCCTCAAGGCAATCTCATACAGACCGTCGTAGGGGACAATAAATTGCAATCAATATTACGAGATACACTTTTTAAATGGTAGCTTTCATACATAATGAGCACGTTCAAGCACACAAATTCCTAGTCTGAAGGAGATCCAGTATTCCTACTTCCGGAGTCCAACACTCAAGCTGTGTTTGGCACCAAGTCACTTCTTTATTGAAGGTGTTAATCAGCTGTTCCTTTCTCCTTCCCACTAGCCCACTCTGGTTTTCTGTGGACAAAAGGTCAAAGAGTTGGGCTCTGCACATGCTCTATGCTGTAAGGACCACTTCCTTCACATTCAACTGGCACATACCTGGAAGGCACTCTGTAAGAGGAACACATGTGTGTCTAGGTCCCTGTAAGGAATTTTCTCATCACAGCTGGTGCCCCAGGCCCTCAGGGCATCCACTGTAGTAAAGAACTTGCAGAGTGGCTACTTTTTTATGGCTGTATCCAGTTCGGTGTGGCTAAAGTGCACAGGCTTTTCTGAGCTGTGTGCCTGGAGTTACACTCCAGATACTAGGAGTTGTTTTGTGAAACGTCTCCAAGTATTCAAGATATTTGTCCTTGAGGATTCAAATGCCATCCCACAGCCCCTGGTGCTGCTGCCTTCTGCTCCTTAGCAGTAGCTTGACTATAGGGGTTCAAGGATGCCCTCCTGTCCAGCCCCCATTGTCTCCTCACCTGGGAATTAACTGGCAGGAGCATCCCATGGTCCTCACAGCAGACCAGGCTCCCTGACTGCACTTCTCAACCACTTGCTGGAAGCCTATGTTTCCAGCAAGAGCATGTAGCACCCACTCCTGAGCCACCCACAAGCAGGGCCAGTCCAATGAGATTCAATAAAATCCAAGGTCACCCACTTCCTTCAGTGTCTCCAGTAAGTCTACCCTGCAATGTCTACAGAGAGGGAATTGGGAAGCTAATGACCCAGGAGTACAAGCTTGCAGTTTGTCCACTACACCACAGATAGGGCTTCATTGGATGTACTAATGCATCCACCTGCCTACACCATTTTATCATACCTTCTTCACTGAGCACTGATACTGCATCACCTCTCCACCCCCATTGTTACTTTCAGGGACTGGCTCACTGATTGCTCAGCCTCTTGCACAGCATTTTGAGGAGAAAGAAAATGGTGGCCACCTCCAACGTTACTACAAACCAGTAGGCCGAGCTTTCCCCACTCAGGCCTGGTTTCTTCCCTCAAGGATTTCAAAGAAGTCTCCTTGATTACTGAAGCCTATCTCCCATTTGTCCCATTTGTGAAAATCCCGCCGCTACTTGACAGAGAGGTGCTGCTAATCAACTTATATTTAATTTTAATTTTCAGTTTATGAAAAAAATAGAGAATGGGATTTAATATTTGCAATTGTTAGATGGCTGTATGTATTCTGTGTGACTTAATTTCTGCATTTTAACATTTCACACAATTTTGAAGGATTATTTTTCAATTAATTTGTGTTGTTGTTAATGTTAAACTTTATAGTTCTTTGTTTGGTTCAGAATACATTTTTTCTGCTTAAGGTTTTTCTTTTACAAAATCAAAACTGGGGGGAGCTTGAAGTTTTTATTTATGGGAGGATTGTCTCCATTTTTTCATTTCAATAATCAAAAAATAAGAGAGAGAGCTCACCTGATGACTCCTGGGTTGTCCCTCTACCCCTTCATGTTAGAGGGTGTGCCTATTTATTTAAAAGGACTCTCGCTCTCAGGGAACACTAGTGAAATGCTTCATCATTGAGTACTCACCTAGATATTCCCTGTATCTGGGTGGGCTCAACCTTGAACATCAAGGGAGATCTTATTTATTTGAGAGGGTGGGGATCTGTGAACAAAATTGCCTACAGGTCAAGATATGGACTATTAGAAGTCTATTTAATTACAGTATCCCTTTGCAAGGTTAAACACACCGGGTGATGTAGTAGGAGTAATTATTAGAACTCCAACAACTGTTGGATCTGAATGTTCAGATCTCTGTGCCTCAGAGGTTAAATTGCTTTTGTAGGGACCTAAACCCTAAGGGGCATATTTACGAACCCTTTTGTGTCGCTCTTGCACCACGTAATGCAGTGCAAGAGCGACACAAATTAAAAATGAGATTTATGGAGCCAATCAAGGCCACCTTGCATGGCCCTGAGTGGCTTCCTAAATCTGGGTAATGCAACACAGCACAAATAACTGCGTTGCATTAATCTGTACCAGGAAGGCGTTTTCATGAGTGTTACATGGGTGTTCCCATGCAACATCTATTTATTTTAACGCATTCACAAATTTACCAGATGTGGAAAGTCAGCCCAATTTACAACCGATGCCCAGGCTGCTGGCGCAAGACGCCTCTTAGTTCCCATCCTGAATAGTTACCAAATAAAGAGACGGGCGCTGGAAGCAGGAATACCAGAACAGGATTTATTTCTCATGAGGAGAGCCTGTCATTTCGGACACGAAACACAGTGTCTTTCGGGAGGTGCTCTAACAAGTTCTCTGAGACATCGCCTTTTATACATTACGAACAGTCCTTATTACAATAACGACATTGTGAAACAAGGAACAGACATCCCCGTAATCCTCGTGTCAATCCCACCCCCACATACATCCACAATAGAGGTCCTCAACCTGCTGATAAGAGGAGGGGGCTATCACGCAGCTGAGTGTTCCGCCGATTCTTTAGGATGTGTGCGCCTGATCGTATCCCAGGGGGTGGGGAGGCCAGGATCAATAGTGGGCCCTTTGAAGAGGAGCGACTCCATACAATAGGGGCAGTAAACTGTATCTCCCGGCTTAGGCGATGGCCTCGGACCTGTGTGGACAATCGGACTCGGTGGAAGGGGTCATCAAAGGAGAGGTATTCATGCCGCGTGGACAATCAGGCGCAGAGGGAGAGTTTACCAACAGAGGGGTATTCATAAAAGGAAAGGAGGTGTTGGTCAGGCGCGAGCGTGACTCCCAAGGACAGAGTCGCACAGAGAGAGAGGTCTTATGACCCGTGCATGAGAGAGCGGGGGCAGTCAGATACAGCTGGGGGGGTTATGTCAGCTGAGGCGAAGGATGCTTCTTCAAGAGGAGATGGGGGGTGCGTGGGTCAAGCAGGAGGGTTACTTCTCAGAGCAGGGTCGCGCAGAGGGAGAGGGTTATTCGAGAATGGGTGGGGGTGTTCAAATGCGTGCAGGAGGGAAGCCGGGGATTCCAAATGAGCGGGCAAAGAGGCCATGGTGCCAAAAATGGCTGTCAGGTACATACGGGCATGGGCCTTTGCTGGCAGAATGATGCGGTCAACGTCTCATGACATTCATGGTGCGCACAGGGAGGGGAATGGGAAAAGACAAATGAACGCCGCTTATGTACATCAATTTCGTGAATTTCCACAGTCGCCGCTTTTTACATAACAAAGTTCATTTCCTAATTGATGGGTGTACATATAAACGTGTGTGGTTGATGAAATAGCATTTGTCAATACTAACATATTGCATATAATCATGAGCAGTTGATGTGATTGGCAGAATGCAGCACATAGGAAATTGCGTTTGCAAACATACTACATAGCATAGATGCTTCTGACTTTCTCAAAAAAAAAAAAGGGTGACCAATGAACATTTTGACCAAGTAGTTGAGGGAGGAATTCAGTCCAATAAGATCTCTTCGTCACAGTGTCTTTTTAGCAGTGAGCCATCACTGGTAGGCTCTAGTCCGTGTCCTTTTGTTGGCGCTGTTGAGCACCGGCGGTGGAGCTATAGGTCCAGCTCGGATCTATCCTTACGCGTTGCAGGGTGTGGTCAGTCCTCTGCTGTTAGACCACAGTCCTGTTCCCTAACCAATCCTTTTAGTGGCGCCTTATGCTTGGCACCTACATTTCCGTGGCATAACCCCATTTCCACCTAAATGCTGTTCTTCCTTTCGGCAAAAAGTCACGTGGAAAAGAGGGTATGTTGTTCAATAGTCGATGGGAGTGAGGGCGGAGTGGGGGTCAGATTTCCTGGGACACACCAAAGGGACCAAGGGAGCAAAAGATAACAAGCAAGCAGGCCCATCAATCGGGCTTGAAAAGGGGGACGGAGGCTTCAGGCACACGTGGGGTAGTGGACAGAGAGCTTCAGGACAGCCCTTCATCCTTCCGTTTACCGCGTTTGAGAGTGCTGCCTCGTCCCGTATCTTGTTGCGCTGCGGCTCCACCTTTGGTCGAGGTCGCATGTGTCTCATGATCTGCAGCCAGGCTGTGCGCCACGTCCGACCCTTCTCCTCCGATGATCGTATATCTTTGAATGGGTGAAAACAAGTTTTAGAGAACTGGCAGGAGAAGAGATTTTTACATTTGAATTCCACTCGCAATCCTAGCACCTGGTGGTTATGCTCATTGGTCATAGTCAGAAGTCTATTACCATGAAGTAAGTATATGGGTATTTCTACTGTGTTCACACCAAGTCTAATCGGCGTTCATTCATGACACATATGGACAGAGGTCAGACTCCTATCACTTGCGTATTTCATCAAAAACTCAAAAATAAACATTCAGGGGAGACTCGTCCTTCCGACCCGAGCCTTAATAGTCTTACATTTCCCTTTTAGAGCTGGCTAACTCTTTCAAGCAGAGCGGGGGTGCAATCATCGGAGGACAGTGTTAACGCATTTTTCTCGAGGGGCGACAGTTGGTCATGGTCATTAGTTATGCATCGGGGATAGCAGCTGGGGTCAATCAGGTGGGGCGGGGACGCTTCGGGCATTCGCGCTTGAGTGAAAAAGGGGTGGGGCAATTTGGGCATTGGGGTCAATCTGGACATTGGCGCTTGTCTCTAACGAACTAAAAAATAGGGTGCCATTGACATATAGTTCCCCTATAAAAGGCCAGATTAGGGGACCTTAGTCGTCTTACCTGTCCTTTCTTTCTTAGCCAATTCGAGTTCATTCATTTTGCGGAAAGGAGAGGTAGTAATATGGCAAGTTACAATCGTTTTAGTTTCTGTCAATTTTGCTGAACACCTTTGCGTTCAAAAAGTATCCAATCAGACTGGTGCCAGCGGGGCACAATTTTACCACAAAAAGGAAGATGGAACAGGGGGACTCCCATAGAGAGTGAGAGTCGTCCGCAACCTAAACGAGCCATTCGGTACACGTATGACATGTAGAGAGAGAGAGAGAGAGAGAGAGATAGGGAGATAGGGAGATAGAGAGGGAGAGAGAGAGAGAGACGTGTACACTAATGGGTCTTTTAGTGCACTCACAACACAGAACAGCAGGGGTCAGGTAACACAGAGACGCGAACAGAGGGGAGACATAAACCCATACATTACATACACACAAACTCATTCGAAGAAAGACAGTACATGTATCTCATACAAAGAAAAGTTCATGACAAAACGTAAAACAGTTATTGGCCAAAAAGATCTTTCTGCATGCTGCGCATCTTTAGTATCCTATTTATCTACGTGCTGAGCTCTTTTTACCTTTCCTCCTTTTCCTCTCGTTTGCCATCTTTGCGAATGTTCTCGGTTGCCAATACTTACACCTCGGTCAGTTGGTCAGGAATTAACCTGGTTGGGCTACTACTCACGGTGGGATCTTTGAGTCATTTTCCTTTTCTCCCTTTGGCAGAGAGGTTCTCCAGGCTGAGGCAACGGAGGGCATTAATCGGGAGAACAGTCGGACAGCTTAGCTATATCTATAAAAGTGCGAGAAGGAGGTGGTACATTTTTGAACATCAACATCATTCCTACTTTTCCAGACGGGTGGTGCCTAGGTAAACCTTACCCCGGAACTTTTCCTTGTCCTTTCCCTATCTAGAAAAACGTCATAGTTGCACTATCTGGCGTGCTGGTTCGAGTCAAATTCTGTCATACAATACTAACCCGTCAAGTTTCTATGTCAGTCCATCCTCCCAGTTGCTACGTTCTAAGGAGGAACCGTCATATCTAAGTCTACGTCTTTCAAAACTCGTTAGCGTAAGTACTATGCTCAGGTCCCCTTTTTCTCCTTCTGTCGGTCGTTCGACCATCGCTCTTCCATACTTCAACCGATGTTCCGACGTGACCTGCAGAAGGGAGGAGAAAGAAGGGGGTGGGGGCAGCATTCAAAACACATCAGCGCGCATAAATCCGAAAATGTTTTTACCTACCACATACTCGACCTATCTCCACAGGGTGCATTCTCTACCATCTCGGCGTTTAAGCCCAGAGGGACCAGTAGTGTTAGATAGATAATCATCGATGGTCTGCATATCTACATGGATCACTTGGTCGTGGCCTTTTAGGTCATGTGCAAGGGTGGTGGTCAAGTGGCATTTCTTTGGTATCGTTTAGGGGCGTCTAGAACACTTTTCCGGCTGCCTGTGACACATAATGTAGCTGCTAAGTATCGGGCCTTTTTAACCTTCAACCTTAATCATACTGCATGTATTTTACTTATGTCGGTGACAGTAGCCATACATTTCAATAACATTCATAAATACAAACGCTACGATAATATTTGCGTGTTCAAAGATTTTAATGAAAAGGTTGGCGCACAAATACGGGCCTACAACCCAGTGGGCCGGCTACGGAGCAGACTGGAACTGTGCATAAGAGGAACGAAGTCGGTGGCCATTTATTTCATAAAGTGCAGCAGTGCAATGAAAATCGTGTCGAACTTTCTTAAGGGGCAAGTATAATGCGTGTCAAGCTTTCAATAATATCATCTCATTATCCTACTATTTACTCAAGACCTAACGTATATGAATTCATTGTCCTAATGCTCAATCAGTGCCTATTTCATAACAGTTCATTGCTTCCAACACATAATTAGTACCCACCCTAAATCAGTTCACCGTCCCAGCACATAATCAATATCCATCTTATATCGCTTTCTTTTCCAAGCACATACTCAATATCCATCTTATCTACTTTCATTGTCCAAAAACTGCGTACATATCTTGGAGCATCAAAGCTGAGCAATCAGGGTGCAACAAGGATTTTTTAAAAGTCTCATTTTGTATCGGCGCCATTTTGGGCGAGGTCAGGCAAGTCCCAGTATAGTCAGATCGCCTCCACTGACTCGTAGTAGGACCAGAACCTTCCGTTGGTAGTTCAAAAGTTTTTCATAATAGGGCCACAGACTGGCGATACGAGCCATCAGTCAAAAAAGTGGGGAGGGAAGCAACGATTTTTCCTACCGGGTCATACTGGGGTCCCACCGGAACTGAACAAGTCTGTATCTTTGCAGGATTTTAGTCATTTCAAAATTGAGGTCGGCGATGGCAGGAGTGCGCCGATGTCGCGGTTCCCAGCGAGGGGGACGGGGGCGCCCATGCGGAGGGGTCGGGGGCCCCCCGGCTCTCATAGAATCTTCAAAGTTGAGGAGAGAAAGCACAGGACGTGTGCCCGTCCCGGGCAAAGAACCGCTTTTTGATATGGACCCTCTTTAAGCAGGAGCGTTGGGGTGTCGCTGGAAGCCTCCACCTGGAGGGAGGTGGGGGAGGCTCGTTCGCGCCGCCTCCCCCTTCCAGCGACTCCGCGCCGTTCTTCGGCTCCAGCGCTTCGGTATTGGCCGTGCCAGGCAATGAAGATGGGGGGGGGGGTCGGAGGCAGCAAGACATCCCCCCCCCTTTTTGTGGTGGGACTACCTGCAACTGTCAAGGGTTGCCGCTGTGGTGGGACTACCTGCAACTTTCCAGAGTTGTCCAAGACATAATTGAAAAGAGAGAAGTGTTGTCGCAGCCATTATAGTGGAAAGAAGCGCTGCCGACCTCGCCTTGGCTTCGGTCTTCGATGATGGCCGGATCAGGCAAGAGAGGGGGGGGGGCGGAGGCAGAGGCAAGACATCCCCCCCCCGTGGCCGGCAGGGCAGCAGAAGAGAGGAGAAGGGGAGACCATTACGATTCTCGGGCCGTCCGCCCTACAGCCTCCCCTTCCGATGTCGCCCAGCCAGGCCCTGCTCTGCACGTGCTGAGGCCTCGCCTTCCGGATGGGCCTAACCGCGGACCTTTTGCACTTCGGGAGCTTCCGGAATGGGGGTAGGTGCTTATTGATTTGTATCTATTTCATGTTACCGTTATTTGGGCGTGGTGGGCAATGAGGCAGACATGTTTGGAGCAGGAATAGGCAGCGGAGCCTAGCTACCTCGTGGCTGTCTTGCCGTCAAACTTTCGCCATTTTATATTTCTTATTACGAACTATTTCTAATGTTTCTTATTTTTAGTGAAGTCAAAAGCTCATCAGGGGGTTACTGACTTAGCCCGATTTCTTTTATTTTTCCTTCCTTTCCTTAGCGTGTTTCAAGCTAAAGTTTCTGTTAACAGGGTACGGTGATCACTTCATATTTTTATATGTCCTTTCATTAGGGGTACTCCTGGACGGACCAGATGAGTTACCTCCAATAAATGGTCCGGGGTGGAACTAGATTATCAATCAGTGGGGAACACATGTCCCTTCATTAGGGTATCATCCTGGACGGACCAAATGATGTACCTCCAATTACTAGGGTAGCCCTCTGGACGGACCTGATGGCCTACCTCCAATAAATGGTCAATGAGTGGGGAGCATATGTCCCTACATTAGGGTAGCCTCCTGGGCGGACCAGGTGAGCTACCCCCAATAAATAGTCAATCAGTGGGGAGTGGGTAGGCCTGACGAATCATAAAGGGGCATAACCTACCCTTTACTACTTGCAAAGATTAGACAGAATATTTCTATTCCACGTTATTTGCAAACAGAAAATACCTCAAACGAACAATTCCTTGGACAACAATGTCCAGTCAATCAATCAATCAGTGGGGAGAAAAACAGGCATGACGGATTACAACGGGGACAAACGTCTGCATTACCTGCCCTTCGCTATCTGCAAAGGGAGACAGAATATTCCTATTCGTCTCTGTTTGTGGACAGGGAAGATCTCAAAGAGCAACAATCGATATTCAATCGATATCAAACAATCAGTGGGGAGAAAGGTAGGCATGACGAATCATAAAGGGGCATTACCTACCCTTCTCTATCTGCAAAGAGAGACGAACGTTCCTATTCGCCGCTGTTTGCAAACAGAGAATGTCTCGTTCTCAAGAAGAGAACCAATATTTCAAGTAGCAACCAAAGCTAAATGAACCAATAAACAAACAATATCAGTATTTAAATACCGATTCCAATACAATCAATCAAACAATCAGATGGATAAAACCATCCTACCAATCAGGCGTAAAACGCCCTACTTAATCTTACCCGGACCGGACCATGTGGACAGTTCTTTGTCTTCCTCCTCCAGCGCCCGATCGTTCTCTTACTCTATGCAGCATTCCTGTGGGATTCCAGTCAGGACAATAGGTCACTCGAGAGAGGTCCGTTCAGAATCGGTGAAGTTCATTCAATCGGCAGCCGGACGAGGGCCCTCTCAAGGCAGGTATACTCCAATCATTTAGATGTTCACCTCATCGTCTGGATCTCTCTTACTGGACCTTATGTCACTGATGGACCCCGCGTTGGGACGCCAATTGTGGAAAGTCAGCCCTATTTACAACCGATGCCCAGGCTGCTGGCGCAAGACGCCTCTTAGTTCCCATCCTGAATAGTTACCAAATAAAGAGACGGGCGCTGGAAGCAGGAATACCAGAACAGGATTTATTTCTCATGAGGAGAGCCTGTCATTTCGGACACGAAACACAGTGTCTTTCGGGAGGTGCTCTAACAAGTTCTCTGAGACATCGCCTTTTATACATTACGAACAGTCCTTATTACAATAATGACATTGTGAAACAAGGAACAGACATCCCCGTAATCCTCGTGTCAATCCCACCCCCACATACATCCACAATAGAGGTCCTCAACCTGCTGATAAGAGGAGGGGGCTATCACGCAGCTGAGTGTTCCGCCGATTCTTTAGGATGTGTGCGCCTGATCGTATCCCAGGGGGTGGGGAGGCCAGGATCAATAGTGGGCCCTTTGAAGAGGAGCGACTCCATACAATAGGGACAGTAAACTGTATCTCCCGGCTTAGGCGATGGCCTCGGACCTGTGTGGACAATCGGACTCGGTGGAAGGGGTCATCAAAGGAGAGGTATTCATGCCGCGTGGACAATCAGGCGCAGAGGGAGAGTTTACCAACAGAGGGGTATTCATAAAAGGAAAGGAGGTGTTGGTCAGGCGCGAGCGTGACTCCCAAGGACAGAGTCGCACAGAGAGAGAGGTCTTATGACCCGTGCATGAGAGAGCGGGGGCAGTCAGATACAGCTGGGGGGGGTTATGTCAGCTGAGGCGAAGGATGCTTCTTCAAGAGGAGATGGGGGGTGCGTGGGTCAAGCAGGAGGGTTACTTCTCAGAGCAGGGTCGCGCAGAGGGAGAGGGTTATTCGAGAATGGGTGGGGGTGTTCAAATGCGTGCAGGAGGGAAGCCGGGGATTCCAAATGAGCGGGCAAAGAGGCCATGGTGCCAAAAATGGCTGTCAGGTACATACGGGCATGGGCCTTTGCTGGCAGAATGATGCGGTCAACGTCTCATGACATTCATGGTGCGCACAGGGAGGGGAATGGGAAAAGACAAATGAACGCCGCTTATGTACATCAATTTCGTGAATTTCCACACAGACTGGTAGACCTGGCAATGCACCAAAAACCTACACCTTCTCATGTGAGGCGTAACATGGAGAATTATCTTTATTTCTCCTAGTTTTGTCCTCTTTCTATGTGAGATGCATTCTGCAGCCCATATAGAAAGAGGAAAATGCCTTAGGAGGTTGTTTTTGTGCAGGAAACAAAAGAAGGTGGAAGGTGAAAGTTCACCACAATGCTCATTTTTGATATTTTGGCTTTAATTAGGCATAAGTATTAATGAGTTCTGTTTCCTGTATAACATTTGACTCCACATTAAAGTTGGTATGTCACTGCTAGATTGTATCTTCTACTGCACTTGGCTGCTGTTGCTAGTGATTGGCTTGTTATGGCGATTATCTAACACATAAATGTTGATGTGAGGAATGATTGCAATTTGTCTGACCACTGGCAATCGCTTGGGGTAGCATCAACTGATTGCTTAACTGCTCACCTTCTCACCTCAGTTTGGACCCAGCCATATGCAAATCAGTTTTGACCCTCCCCCTCAGGTGAACAATTCAGCATGAACGGCCAGGCCAGGTCCTCCCTGATCCTTAACACAAACAACTCAGGACCGGTTTTGCCCCAGTTATAGGCTCATCAGGCAGGTCCGGCTTGGCTCCAGCGACACCGTGAGCATGGGACCCACGCCTGGGCACACCCATGCTACTTAGGGCGGTACATGTTACTCACAAAAGGTGATGGATGGAATGGTTGCAATTTGTCTAACCACTGGTAGTCACTTGTGTAACATCCCAATCCATTGTTCTTCTGGTTAGGCAAATTGCAGGCATTCCTCCCATCACCTTTTGTGTGTTTGATGGTGTTTATCGGTATATTTTCCAGTGTGGTGGTGCATTATGGAGCCAGCATGGTGTGTTATGTGACCTCTGATTTTGGTTCTTGAGGATGCTGTTAAAGTTCCATCCAGGGCGGGAATTGAAACCAAGACCAGCTGTGGCAAAAACCTTCACACTAGCTCCACACTGCAGGTGACTGCAACTAGAATAGGGCCCTGTTGGTCATGTCAGCTCATGTGCTCCGAGAGCAGCCTACTGGGGAAATGCCAGAGCGGAAGAATGGGCAGTACTGCCCTGGCTAGAGCCATAGTTGTCTGGTGCCATGTTGTGAGACTATGCATAGATAGGATTCTTGGAAATGTCCTAGGCTTTGCACGTTTCTCTATCTCCTAGCACGAATTCCGTGTGTCAAGATGCACCTATTTCATAATCTGAATGAAGCTAATCCACAAACAAGAAGTTGTGGGATGAATTTATGTGAAGTGTTTGAAACAGCCTAGCTCCCTTGGCTAGTAGTGATGTGCTAAACACAATATCTTGTGGTGGAATTGTTGCTGCACCTTGTGGCAGCTTGTCCTTTTGGGGCATATTACCAACAACTAGCGAGCTGCGGCCATTTTTTTTCGCTTAGGAACCTTGCTATTATCAAGGTATATCTCCTAAGCGATAAAAATCGGCCGAAATGCATCAATATCGCTGAAAAGTCCGCGATATTCATGTATTACCGAGCTAATGCTCTTAGCCATGTTATCCACCTCCCATTGAATAACATGGCTAAGAACTGCTCAGGGGCAGGTGTTAGCTTTTGGAGATATTCGCGCTTAGCGCGAATATCTCCAAAAGTTGGTAATAGGAGATAGCGATGTTAGCGACTGTTTCCAGTCGCGAACATCTTGGCACGCCCACTTTGCATGTCATTAGTGATAAATATCACTGACATGCAAAGCGGGGCCCAAGATGGTCGCTATCTCCTACTAGCTGTCGCTAACTGGTGTTAGCGACAGCTAGGTAATAGGGAGATCATTTTATCTCCGCTTTCTTGGCTTTTAAAGCCAAAAAAGCGGAGATAAACCCCCTTGATAATATGCCCCTCTGTTCTTCTTAGGTATTGTATGAACATAGTTCGGAAACAAGGAATGCACACAACTGGCAGCACAACTAGTAACTGAGGTAAAATCTGCAACTCTTCATCTGGAATTAGTTCCACAGTTTGTGAAGTGACTCAAAATCGGAGTTCTTCGTGTTTGGTCCGCCCAGGATCGACTTTGGGAATTTTTGGTCAGGATCGACGCTCGGTACAATTCAGTTCTATTCTGTTAACAATTTCTAATTTCAATACAGAAAAATGCATAGTTGGAAATAAAAGGTTAAACCTATAAACATAAATCGAAATAAACCAAGACTCTTTACATAACTCTGATGAGAATTGTTTCAGCACGGTTCTTAGACCCATGCAGTTACATCTTTAAATGTCACCATATTCCCTGGATTCGGACGTGGGTAATTGTGTACAGTTTTGGAAGACTCTATCGAGAACATAAAAATGTCAAGCGATAAAGCGTATTCATATGATACTAATGAAATTGATAGCTAGAAGCTATTACTGAAGAGTCAACATGAAATAAAGGAAGTTATATTTCAAATTTCAGTATATTTAACCTGCCAGGCAGGACAAACATATTTAATGTGGTTATTGCATTTTCAAACTTCCTGTGACCACTGACAGAAGCAAGTCAGATTTAGGATTACCTTTCCTCGTAAAAATAATTACAACAATATTAATCATACCAAAAACAAACATTGACAAAGGCAATCGGTGTGGTTTTCCTATCGTTTTGGGGCAATTGGTTTGTTTACAGTAGGGCATAAACAGAGGCAACACTTCTGCACACAAACCAACTGGTCCACGTGCACACAACCTGCACAGGCAGCTCATGGAGGTGTCCATGCACACAAAAGCACACACAGATATGTATGCAGTCTGTGTGGTGCATGTGCACCAGTTGCATTATGTGTGACTTTATGTTGTTGTTGTGTTGCATTGCGGCAATAACTGAAAAGTAAAACAATAAGTAAACAAACTACCTCTGGTGGATTTGGCTGACTTGTGGCTTTTGGATGTGCAGTGAGTGATCATTGTGTAGACTGAAGGCATCATAGCTTACTTATGCATCAAAGCTCATTTCCAGTATGACTGCAGATGCTTTTTTGTATACCACTGTGGCTGCTGGATAGTCTCAGTGAACCCTTCTGTATCTGCATTGCTGACTGGTGGTGTATTTATCAATGCATTTACTTATGGAAGTGCCCTAATGGGTGACCTTTGACAAATCCATGTTCAGATCGGTAAAGGATAGATAGTCATAAAAGAGTACAGAAACCGCTTTACTGTGGAAGTGGAAGGCTACTAAATGAATGTGTGACGTCAAACTTGCACATTCTGGTTACTGTATGTCCTTCCAGACCAAACATTCATATCCCAGAGTACCAAGCTATTTTATCCTACTTCTACAAGATAGGGACATAGATTAGTCAGTGAGATTCAGAGTGGTGAATCTCAAATCTCCCAACTAAAAAAGTAGTGGGCCACATGATGAAACGATGAGAGGACCAGGGTGTGGGATTGACTGTTCCAGGAGGAGCAGGGTCAGTACTGATTTGCATTAGGTGGGCCTCTGGGTGCTGATTTAGAGTTTGATGGACAAATACTCCATTGCAACAGTGACAGAGTATTCTGTCTGTCGAACTCGATGTCCATCTGCCCAGTTTTTAGTCAGGTGGACTGTAAGTATCCAGATGAGAGAGTGAAATTTACTCCTTTGGTACATAACTTCCTCTGGCCCAAAGGAATAGAGGCCATTAGAGTAAGCCATAAACCCTGCTAGAAATGGAGGTCTCTAGTTGGCAGAGTTAGGTAGGTAGGTTCAAATAGGGGCCCTTGCTTCTAGTCAGGGTAAGGGGGATACACTCCTAAAATACCTCTGCTCACCCCTTTGGTAGCTTGGCACGAGCAGACAGGCTTATCTCAGAGGCAGTGTTTAAAACATTTGTGAACACATATAGTAATACAGTGAAAAGACTACAAAACCACACCATTTTAGAAAAAAAGCTAATCTTTATCTAAACCAACAAGACCATATACGATTAAAATTCATCATACAATACTCTTGAAAAATAGTACTTGTACAAAATAACCTTTAAATTGCAGCAAAATCAATAAAACACAGTTCTTCTGACTCTGTAGCTCCTCTTGGAGCTACCGCAATATTGAATAGGACAGAGTCTAACAATTCTAGGCGACCGCGTTGATACGGGCCAGCTAAAGCGTCAACAGATTCGGACACAGTACCTTTCTTGTTGCGACCAGCACGTCGGTGCGAGTCGGATGGGGCATACGTCGCGGTCGCGTTGTGAAGTGGAGCATTGCGGCAGACGATGTCCTCACGACTCGGTGCACGCAGCAGCTCATTGACGGAGTTGGTGAGACCAGGGCTGGCGTTGAAGGGTGAGATGGTGCTCGCTGCCGTGTTGGCAGGTCACAGTGTGGTGACAGAGCCGGTCATGTTTGGGTTGGTCAGCAACGGAGTCGGTGATGTCCTTGCAGCTGTAGCGAAGCGTTTGGAAGTGCTGTGCCAGCAGGACACTGTGCAAGCATTGGCTCGTTGACGTAGTCGGTGAGACCAGGGTTGCATTGCGAAGTGAAGCATTGCTCTCTGCTGTGCTTTCAGGACACAGAATCCTGCAATGGACTCAATGACATAGTTAGTTACCCTTTTCTTCTGCAAAGGCGACCAGAGACAGTGCCCACAGACACAGTGAGGTCTTTGCTGTTCCTGAGACCTCGAGAACAGGGGGCAAGCTCAGTTTCAAGCCCTTGGAGATCTTTTGTTCAATCAGGGGACAGAGCAAGCAGCAAAGTCCTTTGCTCCTTTCTTTGGCAGCAAGTAGCCACTGCTGGCCAACCACAGACAGAAACAGCACAGGGGCAGTTTTGCTCCTCAGCTTCTTCGGCTCTTCTCCTTGGCAAAGGTTCCTCCTGATTTCCCAGAAGTGATCTAAAAGTCTGGGGTCTGGGCCCCTCTTTTTATAATTGTATAATTGTAGGTTTCTTTATGAAAAATGTGTGTCTTTCTTTCTCTGTAGAGCTAGTGCCAATTGAAACAATAACAATGGGCTCTAATGTATTGATAAGTGCACAAACAGCCATCCATCCATCCAATCAGATACAAAAGGCTCATGAGACAGCCACACTGATATAGAACAAATTATATATAACCATGTTGGGAGTTCTGTAACCTGTGGCAGATCAAGGTATTCAGCTTTCAAAAGGGAACAGCAAACACACCCCAAGAGCATACCTCTACTGGTGCTGATGATCTGTACAATACTGAAATATTTAAATAAGCTGAGACAAAGAAAAATGCGTCAAACACCAGCTAACAAACAATGGGCACATCGCGGTTAAAAAAATCTTTTAAAACTAAGCATCAACTATGATTTCACTTTATTATATAGGAAGGACCATGGGAATTATGCAGCAGGGGAGGATAAAATTATGCAGCAAGGTTGACTAACTGAAGGGCATTAAAAAGGGACATTATGTAGAATAATGCAAACTTTTGTGGCAGTATTACTTGAGTATGTTGTCGTTTTTACATGGTCTAGTCAAAAGATACACCTCACTAGTACAGCTAGTCACTTTAAAACAGCCATAAGTAACTGAAAGGTGAAAAGCTAACCTGTGCACAGAGCCTGCCACTGTACTGCAACATGTGTGGCAGCATTTTTACTAGCTAAAAAAATATTTTAGATCGTTAAAATCAGGAAATTATGTAGCAGATGATGAATTATGTGGCACGTGTGGCAAGTCCAAAACTATGCAGAGAATGCCACACCCACAAAATTGCATAATTCTACTGTCCCTGTTTATAGGTGATTGGCCACTCGGGTAAGAGTTTACAAAAGGCACAAGGCAAATGATCCTCTTGTAACTTTCACATTCCAGAATTTGCCCTCTTTAGCAGCGGTATCAAGTTTCACAAGTGAAGATCCCTGTCACATAAACACACTCAGGATGACTATGAAAACTGTCACTGTTACTTCAGTTTTTTGCATGAATGGCAACTAAATGAGCAGGCGATGTGCACATTTAATTTTGGCACTTTTTTGTCTGCATGAAAGCTTTTGCGGATGTAAACAGTAGTAGCCTAAACCTATCCAAAAGGCAGCTGAGTGCTGTACAAGGCCAAAGACAAGCATAAAGTCAAGAAGAGTTGTGGGTGGTTAATTGTTAGAAATTGGGTTGTTGGTTGACTGGGGTGTGAGCCCTGTTCAAGCAGCAACCACAACCCTAGTCACTGTTAGGTGCAAGCAAACCTCAAATTCACATGTGCTCACCCTCTGGTAGCTTGGCAAGAGACAGAGAAGTCACGCTTAACCGGGAGGCAATGTGAAAAGTATTCGTGTAACACCTCAAACAGTAAAACAGTGAAAACACAACACAAAAAGATTCCACATCCGGCTTAGAAAAATAGTATGTATATTAATAAATAAAACAAGATCAAAACAACAAAGATCCAACAAGCAGAAGTTGAGATATTGAATTGAAAAGTTTTTAGGTAAAAATAGCACCTAGAACCAGAATGCACTATTTGGGATTCCTGGTCACACTGGACCGAGACAAAGTCAAAAGTTCAGGCCAACCGTGATGGCGTGCGGGCCAATACAGGGACCCAGTGAGGCCTGATGAACAAAAGTATCTTAATCCTGGATATGTCAATGTCACGGCTGCATGGTGCTGTCAAGGCGATGCATCAGTGCCAATCCACACAGCGGTGGGGATGCGCCTGTCCTGATCTGCTCACCTGAAGCAATGTGTCGGCTCTGATGACCGGGGAGCTGCGATGCAGAGGTTCAGTATCATCGTCAAGGCTCTCGTCAACGGGGATGCGAGAACCTAGCTCCAGGAAGAGTGGGGGAGCAGGGGTGTTTCCGAATGTGATCCGTCAGGTCTCTGGTTCACACAGCATCAACAATGCATTGGTGCTGATCCTGGCAGCAGAGGCTATGCACCCGATTCTGATTCTTAAAGCAGTGACTATGAGTCGTGGCTATCCACGCAGCAGAGGCGCAGCAGTGGTAATGTGTCGATTTGACAGAGGATGCTTTGGTTCTGCTGGAACGAACACCTTAGTCCCACTTCCAAGCGTCCAGGACTGGAGTGGCACCATTTGACAGGGCAGATTAACAGATGGCAGAGTCCATGTGCAGAAGCAGGGTGGTTGAAAGTATTTTATATCCCTGAGACTTCAGAGCAGGAGGCCAGCAAACTAGCCCTTGGAATCACTCTGGGTTCAAGTGATGCAGATCCAGTCCTTCTCACCCAGGCAAGAGGGCAGGCGGTCAGCAAAGCAGGTGTCCAACTGAGTAGCAGTCCAGCAGAGTGGCAGTCTAGCAGAGTGGCAGTCCTTTCAGCAGTGCAATAGTCCTTCTTCCTGGCAGAGTATCCACAAGTCTAGAGGTGTACTGAAGTGGTGGTGTCTGAGGTCCAGTACTTATAACCAGTGGTACTTTGGAGTGGGGGGAGACTTCAAAGGCAATCTCTTGAAGTGTACAGATGTCCTGCCATGGCTACAGACTCACTACAGGGTGGTATTCAGCCCTTTGTTTGGGGACAGGCCACAGCCTATTCAGTTGTAAGTGAGACTGGTTTCTGCTCCTCCCTCCCATCCTGCTGGATGGTCTATCAACTCACACTTAAGATCCCACTGTGTGTTGCTGCCTAAGGGGAATACACAAAGCCCAACTGTCACTCACTGCAGACATGTGATCAGAGATATGCAACAGGCACAAAATATCCAAAGTAAAAAAAAAAAAGCCAACTTTCTAAAAGTGGCATTTACAGGATTGCAACTTAAAGCCCAACTTCACCATAAGTTTTGATTTTGAATTTTGATTCCAGAGACTCCAAACTTGAAACGTTTATCTCTTATAAAATGTAATATGGTATCTCAATGTTATCCTATCCTATGGGAGAGGTAGGCCTTACAGTAGTGAAAAACGAATTTGAGAGTTTTTCACTACCAGGACACGTAAACTGAAAAGTACATGTCCAACATTTTAAATACACTGCACCCTGCCCTTGGGACGGTCCAGGGCCTACCCTAGGGGCTACTTATATGCATTAAAAAGGAAGCTGTGGGACTGGCAAGAGTTTAACTTGCCAGGTTGACATGGTAGTCTAAACTGTACACACAGGTTCTACAATGGCAGACCTGAAACATGTTTAAAGGGCTAATTAAGTGAGTGGCACAATCAGTACTGCAGGCCCATTTGTAGAATTCAGTTTACAGTAGTGGTAAAGTGAGCAGAATCCCAAGGACAGAAAGAACAAAGTCAGCAAAAACAGAGGTCTGAAGGCAAAAAGATCGGGATAACCACGGCAAGGATGCCAGGTCTAACATTAATCTACTGTGATATAGTGTTCTTTAAATAGGTGAATCTCATTCCTGTATTCATCAGGACTGCCCCAAGGCTGCTAATTATGGCATTATGGCATACATCCTAGATGTATGAATGGAAAAGGACTGCTTGTTCCAATACAGTGCCATTTGTTTTCATGCCGTTTGTTTTCATGCAATTAAGCAATCCCGTTGTTTTCGATGTCACTTCTAAATGTTAACTGGAGTCTACCGTTTGTAACTATGCAACCACGTTGTTCTGATGGCAGCGCCAAATGATTTTATGCTATTAAGCAATCACGTTGTTTTCAATGTCGCTTCTAAGTGTTAACTGGCAGCTACCACCGACGATGTACTTACAGCACTTCTCGTAAAGGCATGTCGTAACTTGTAAACATGATTTCAAGCGTGCACTTTGCCATGAAGAACATACATTATGCCTCGATAATGTGCTGAAACAACATTGTGCTAAGAGTGCCTCATGTTATCATGTAAAAATGTTGTTTTTAATGTCATTCTCACATATTAGCTGACCGCTATCAGTAGTGTTTCATGCACAGGAAATATTTGCTTCATATTGAAGCACAAAATGTCACATCATCAGTGATTGTGCAACATATGATGTAATATAACTCAGTGAGTCACATGCAAAGTCAAATTATTTTTTACACAGAGAACTTTATCAGGAGCTTAATTTGTAACATAATAAGTGCCAGGGCGCTGACCAGGAGGCCACCACAGCTTGCACCACCCATTGCCCTTGTGATTGATGCCAAAACAACTCCTAACCATCTCTCTTGCCAGCAAGTACGAAAATTCAGACTATTCCAGGTCCCCAAATCTAAAGGAATAGCTGGGGAGGCAGCCATTCCTTTTAATGTATATTGTATTCCTAACCAACCAGTGTCTGCTCTTCTCAGATGAGCAACGCCACCATGTGACAGAATGCCATAAGTCTGGTGTTGACAACAAAGTGCTGGTGGGGAGCACCGTAAATCAATTAAGTTCTGGTACCAAGCACCGGAAACAACGGTTCAAATTAAGCACTTCCTGCATGATATCCTTTATTCGAAATTTTAAAGAACAAACAATTGCAGGAACATGGGCATACACACCTCTCTGGGCACTGGAAACTTTTCTTGAGCCCACAGTAAACTCATTTCAAAAATTTCTTTCAAATATTTCTTTCCAAAACTTAGTATGCACGAAATTGCATGATTTTTCTTTGTAACACTACACATGTATTCTCTTTTGGTACTACTCACCCTATAAGTAGATACCTTTTTAACTGATAACTTTAGTATTTGATTTTCGTTAAGTGTCTTGTCATCTTGGTGGAATCATACCAACACAGGACAATTAGATTGTCCATAAAAGTCACATGCCAGTACCTCTCAGAAAGGATCTTTAATCTAACTAACCTTCAATTTCAAATAAGTATAAGCACCTTGAATGATACATGCCTGTGGGCAATATAAACCGCTCACTTCAGACTTATGATAATGACCTTGCATGACCTCATGTCTAGTGATAGCCCTGTAGTCAATTGGAATTTAAATCACTTCATGTATGGTGGTGGACATCTCTGTCTGAATATCAAATTTAAATTAAATCCACACTTTCTTAAATTTTTCAGCCTTGAAAAAGGCCCAGGTCATACAACCATGCAGGTGTTTCTTTTTTGACAGCAGTAATATATAAACAAAAATTTGGCTCCACTGCCTTTTTGAGGTAGTTGAGAAGTGTAACACTAAACTTTTGAGCAACTTTACACTCAGATATTGTGAATAGCCAAACGTAGTCACGTTACTCACAAATAGAGTAGATTTCATATGTAAATTACTCACAAGTGTAAGTTATCTTTGTGAACATCCGCAAGTCTTTCTTCAGTCTGCTGCCTGTAAGTGACAGAGTGGTGCTGCTCACAGTCCCTCTAAAATTAAGAGGCATCTCTAAAGTTTTTGAGGCTTCTTTCAATGTCTGCCCATGATTGGTGACTTCAGACACACTTGGTATGTAGTTCTCCTGTGCTTTTATAAGGCATTTTACTCATTTGAAGCTGACCACTGATCCTAATGGCATATAAAGTGAATGGGGTAAAGTCAAGTGGCAGGTAAAGTAAAGGGTCTGAGGGTGCTATGCTGTGCGTGCAGGAAAATAATCAATTCCAAGTGCAAGGATTGAGTTCAGGAGTTCATGATTGTACAATTATAATGATACAATAAAGTGTAGCGCTGCTGTGTTCCCCGCCATGGCGGTGCATCTGCATTGATGCATGTAGAACCTGGATGGTGCACAGCAGTGTGCCTCACAAGCATCACTGGTTTTAAATAAAGTAATTATGGGCTCCATGTGAGGTGTTTGCATAGCTGTTTTCAGCAACACTATACTACACAGCATTAACCTGGAGAGCCAGTGTGCATTACATCTGTGTTGGCTGAAGACTGACTCCTTTCCATCTCAGCACTCACCAATTTGGGTGTGGGGGAGATAGAGAACGATCAACATACTGTCACTCACTTTGAAGAGAGCCAGTAGCTGAAGTAGGAAGACATATTGATCTATTCTGTATGTTGTGATGGGTAGAAGGAAAAATGTGACTAACATGACAAAGGTCCAATGGACACGGAGGTTTGGCAGAAAGCCCATATATGGTTTGCATGAAGATATTTTTTTAATAAATATTTGTTGCATTATAAAAACAAAAGGTATTGGCTAATGCCAGACCTAATAATAATGATGATAACACAACAACACTGTGGAGCACAACCTCTATAGTTGGCGGGTCGTACGGCATGTTTACGAATCGTACCGTTCACTGTGAGAGTCTAATTAGTACGGATTTAGCCTTGTTGTTCGTACGGTTCGCACGGATTCTGACGTATTTCTATCCTACAGATCAGATCGTACTACGCGATTCGGACGGATTTGTACGATTCGTATGAAAACGGCTTCGATACGAATCGTCGTACGGATTCGTTTCCCGAATCGGAATCGGCCCCTGAGTTTGTCTCAGGGCAACATGCGGCGCCGTATAAAACTAAAAGAAATTACAAGCAGCAGGTGCCATAACTGTATTCACTGCAGCAACTTTGTCACCGGAAACACCATTGCACATACCAGAATAGGAGAGGTCATCCGTCTCAGTCATTCAACTGATGTTAACTTCCAAATATACAGTAGCAAATGTCTGGGTGGATGAATGTATATTGGAAAAACAGAAAGGAAAATTAAAATTTGTATAACAGAGCATAAAATGTAATTCAAATCTGGCTTCACATTGGATTGAACAAAGGCACACCCTTGCTGAACCATGCTTTCAGATAGTTGAAGAAATTAAGAAATAGCAAATATGCCAGGATGAAATGACTCAAAGACACTGTCCCAGTGAGAATTATATTGGATTAGATGATTTGATACAATGTCCCCCAAAGTATTGAATGATAAAATAGATATCAGTTGTTTTATGTATAAGCTTATATGGTTGCACGTTGAGCAAATTATTTACTCACGCACAATAAGAAATGAGAATCTAGAGATCATAAAAGCATTTATACAAAAATCTCATTCATAAAAGCACTGCAGTGATATCACTAATAAGAGAGTTGCATTCTGCTATATGTTTTGTGAAATCTTGGTCAAATCCAATATAACAAGAAATAGAGATACTATAAGCACGCACACACTGTGAATGGTGGCCTTGAATTTTCAGAAGTTTAGATGTCATGTGATGGTATTCTTTGAAACAGGTATTTTTTCTTCTTTTTTCTTAGATTCTTGTATCTTTTTAAATATGGAAACTCGTATTACATTATTGAGTTGCAACATCAATAAATTCGCAATTTGCAGAGGTCTAGAAATCATGAAGAAGTTGGTCTTTCGTAGTTTAATGATAGAATAATGAAGATGTCAGATACCACATCCATCACAAAGTGGTTTACGCATAGAGGAATAAACTATAAGACTCTGTGTTAAGTGGTGGCCATACTTCATGTGGAATTGGCTGATGGAGACTTTCATTTGAATTTGGTGGCACTTGGGGCCATTTATTGATCACAAAATAGGAAATTACATCTTAGCACAGTAATCAAATGAATACTTTAGAAATTAATGGATTATAACAATGGAGCGTTTTTTGCTGTGAAAATTACCAAATTGCCATAGGATTGTTTTTTTGTTTAGAAAATCCCCTGAAGAAGGGATTTTTCCCGAAATGCATCGGGCACATCATACTTGATTTGAAAAAAACTCAAGAATTGAAAGTTTCCACAGATTATAGTGTAAATAAGATTTTGAAATGAAATAAATAGGATTGGTCTCTGTATGTAATAGAATACATGTCAAATGTGTTTAAAAATAGCAGTATGGTGTCTGATAAGTTCCTGAACAGTGCTCACTGAGCCCAAGATACCAGCTGTTCTTGGCCATTCAAGCCATATAAAACGAATACACATGTAACTGTTGTATATGAGAGAGATATATCTACACTATATCGTGAATCCAGCCCCCTTTAATTAATTGTCAAGAAAGCAAGATGGCAGATCACAGAATGGGAACCCTCTAAAGAGTTTGTGTCAATTTAAGCAATGGAATTGTTTGTCTATGAAGAGGTGTATGAGAACATTGTTAAGACTGAGTATTAGAACAGCGTATAAAGAAAGAACTAGAACTGTCTTACCCCTGAAGAAGCCACACTGAGAAAGGCAAGAACCATGAGTCAGTAAGTGAGAGCATGCCATCAACACTGAAGGTATCAAGGAGAACATAATTATTAAATAAGAAGTTAAAATTCTCATTAAAGAGCTGTTGAATAAAACTCACCAGTAGCTGCCAGTGAGTAGATCTGGAGCATCTAGGAACGTCGAGCAAGTTTCAACTGAAATCCGGGGATAAAGCCCAAAGAAATATACCCTTTTTCGGAGTGATACCTTCCATATTTCTCCAGATACAGAATTTGAAAAAGGGGGCGGGGGGGAATCCATGTGCATGCTCTCTTGAGACAGAAAGTACTTTGAGGGTGTATTGTTATCAGTGCACTGCCGTAAAGGCTATTCAGTCATCTACACTTTATATTGCTTCATTTTAGAACACATGATTTGTATTTGTTCAGCAGACTTCATACCCAAGTAGGACATGGTCCTCACACATCCAAGGTATTGTCCCTGTTAGACCTGTCTGACTTTTTGGCGAAGTCCCTCCTAACTTTTATTTATTTTGTCCCCTTTTTGCCCCTCATACCCTTATTAATTTTTGTGTCTACTGACTTTTTATAGGTGTTGGCCAGGGGGATAGGTGTTCCCTCTCCCCCTCATAATCTTTTACCTTAGGCCCAGAGGCCTGTTCTGACAGGAAAGTTGGCACCACCTAAAATGGTGGCCACCAACTGCCCCAACTGTCACCAACAGAACCTGGCCATAGACCAACATAGGGCATTCCAGAACCTTCTGGTCCATTCTGGACCACTGAAGGGCAGCCTATATAAGGCGGAATGCGGGGCAGCCATTTTGTCTACCTGTGGAAGTCAGCTGGAGGACAGGTGGTGGCTAAGGGTGGGAGAAGGTTGGACTTTGGATTGACCTCCTGGACTTGGAAGCTGTCTATTTGGCCCAGCCCACAACTCCCCTGTTGGTTACTTGTCCTGGCCCCGCTGTGGGAAGTTACTGGAGACCCTGGGCGCCTAGCTAGCCCCTTGTCTAAAATTATACAGGGACAGCTTCAGGAGAAGGAGACTGCAGCGCTGCGGTGTGCAGTCCTCTGCCCAGCATACAGAGTCCAGAGACTGTCAAATTGTCCTAGACTGTCCCCTATTGTGGAAACCCCTGAAGCGTTAACTCTCACCTGCTGTGGTGGAGCGCCACTGAGGAGGGTAGCAGAAGCCAGGAGGATCCGGGCTGCTCTGCCTTTCAACCCCCCAGTCTGGTGCAGGGCGAGCGGCGCCGTTCTGGTGTTGTCATCGTGTGTCCCAAGGTGAGGAGCAGGGAGTCGCTTTGCGAGGGAGCCAGCGTGTGGAAGCTGAGGAGCGGAACCGGAGAGCTGTCAGGCCGGTCTGTTTATTACTGGCGCGAGGCAAGTGGCGCCGTAACTGACGAGAGCTTGGAGCTGCGGAGCGGAGGAATCCCCGGACTGTTTCCGGGTAGGCGGAGTGAGGAAGAGGCGTCCCCTGTCTTGCGCGGTCGCTGAGGAGAGACGCTCTCTCTTCGCGCATGCCCACTGGAGCCGCTGGGCGTGGTGAGGAAGAGGCCGGCGGTGGAGGCGGGAGTGTCCCGGCGCTTGCCTGCGCAGCACCGCTCGAGTGAGGGAAACCCTCGAGAACGCGAGCGAGGAGCGGGACGCCAGCAGTGGAGTCGTCCCGGATTACGAGCAGCATAGAATCTCCCCACGCCAGGGCAGTGTCTCTAGAGCGGGGGCTGTTGTAGTTGAAGTTTCCCCACGCCAGCGCCGAGTCAGCAGTGCGCTGGGCGTGGAGTGTGGAGATCGGCGATTTGGACCCATAAAAGAGCCCCAGAACAGCAGCGACGCGTGGAGACTGGGAAAACATCGTCTCCACGCTACAGTAAGGAGAAGTGGGGGTAGATACTCTAGACTGTGCCTCCAGTAGTGTATAGGAGAGGGGAGGGAGGCCTGCTGAAGAGACAAAAGGTTACCTGCCATCTTAGTGAGTTCAACTGTGGTTGAGGTGGTTATAGCTACCAATCTGGAATACTGGAGTCTGGTCTAGAGTAAAGTGCTGGTATTATCTCTGTGAAGAGTCATAGGAAGCTATAATATAACAGGTTAAACAAGCACAGTGCTTAAAGAGGTATACTGTTAATCCTGCTGAATGTGGATCTGATATAATTGGAAGTGTCATTCGTGATTATCTGATAACTGAAATGCACCTTAGAAACTCTATTGATAAATTGTTTAGTAGCTTCTAAAGTAATTATTGATTCTAAGGTACAGGTTCCCCAAATGCAAAAGTGTGATAAGATTTCAGAAATACAGTGACTGTTAGTAATTTAAAAAAGTGATAATCTGCTAGTAACGTACAGAGTGTAATTGTTAACCCTGAAAGTGATCTAAACTGCTTTGAACTATTTATATGTGAGCTACTAATAATTGACAACAAAGAGAATATTATTTTTATATAAAGCAGTACGTATTTTCATATAATTTTGGTGTAGTGTTTTTCTTTTTGAGTGCTATTGCGTGAAGTTACTTTTGGGTGGTCTGCAACCTTTACACTGTGCCTCTAAATGTTAGTCTTGCCCTAGGCCAGGCTACCTAAATTCCAACATATTGGTGCCTAGCGGTGGGATTGCGGACTTGGTTGCAGCTACTTACTAGTAATTTGGCGTAATACACCCAACCTACACCAGGAGTTTTCTCCTTGCGGCCCTCCCAATTAGTCTTTTTGTTTTTTCTAAATTTATTCCTGGTGGTGGGTGGAGTTGGTTTTAGGTTACCCTCACCCTTCTGAAATTTCTGGTGTGTATCCAGGTTTGCCAGATTCACCATGGAGTTTGCGGTGGAAAACCTGGAAGTCTATTCCGTGCCCCAATTGAGAATGTTCTGCCAGCAAATGGGGGTCTTTTTCAAACATGGTGCTAGGAAGGGGGAGCTCCAGACTAGCCTTAGGGCCTGGGTGGAGGCACACCAAGAGACAAAGGAGGAGGTTGAAGAGGTTGACCAGGGCACAGAAGGGGGGGTGGAGGAGTTATTCCACCATGAGGGGGAAAACTTGCTCACCGGACCAGTGTCCTATTCCAGAAAGGGCAGTAGCATTTCTGGGAGAAGCCTAACAGAAGCTGAGCTCACCGATAGGAGGGAGAAAAGACAGCTAAAGTGGGAGCTGGCCAAGTTGGAACAGGAGAAAGAGGAGAGGAGGATGGTCCACGAGTTTAGGCTGAAGGAACTGGAGCTCCAAAGTCTACAACGGGGGTCCTCTCCTGTTAGGAATGGTGGCAGCGAACTGAAAGAGTCAGCCAGGGAGACCAAACCCTATATCCCAAAGGACCTGATAGCGAGCTTCAGTCAGGGGGATGATGTTGCTAAGTGGCTGGCCGCTTATGAGGTTTCTTTGAAGGTTCATGGAGTGCAGGAGAAGCACTGGGGGGGTAGTTTGTACAAGTACATGCCTCCTGCTGGTCGGGACACTTTGTTGGCCCTGGAGCCAGAGGAACAGACAAACTACCCCACCATGAAGCTGGCGTTATTGAGGAAGTTCGGGCTCACCCCAGAAAGGTACCGACAGAAGTTTAGGGGGAGCCACAAGATGGGAACTCAGAACTGGGTGGACTTCCTTGATTACGCCAGAAAGGCTTTAGAGGGTTGGGTCAAGGGCAGTGAGGTAGAAGATTATGAGGGGCTGTACGATCTGTTTTTGAGAGAACACCTCCTCGAGAAATGTTTTCCCGAGCTGCGCCAACACCTGGTAGACAGCAAGCTGACCAATCCCCGGAAGCTTGCAGAGGAGGCGGACATCTGGACAAGTACCCGGGTGTCCACCAAGGGGACTGGAGGGGAATCTCAAAAAGCCGGACAGGGCGCCCCCCAGAAGAAGGAGGGGGGGGAGAAAAAGAAAGAGTTCTCTAAAGGTCCCCAAAATAACTTCCAAGGGAAGGGAGCAGGTTTCACCCCTAGGGCAAACCCGCCCCGGAACCCTCATCCTGGCCAGAGCCAGCAGCCCAGGGTTCTCCACTGTTTTGAATGCGGTGGCGTTGGACATTATAAGGGAGATGTCAGATGCCCAAAGAGACCACCCCCTCCCACCGGAGGAAAGTCACCGGGAGTAGCTAGTGTAGCGCTCGGGGAGGAGTTGCCCTTAGATAAGGGGGGTGAGTGGGCGGGTGTCACCTTAGTGTCCCTGGGAGAACGGGAGATGGTGCCAAAGATCCAGGTGCCCCCAAATACTACAAAGTATGGGCAATGGGTTACCATCAATGGCCAGAGAGGGGAGGCTCTGAGGGATACAGGAGCCAGCATGACTATGGTGAGAAGTCAGCTGGTGTCCCCAGAGCAGGTTGTTCCTAATGTACTCCACCCCGCCGCGATGGCTGACGGCAGAATGGGCCACTATCCAGTGGCTGAGGTTCCCTTTGAGTGGGAGGGGGTTGCAGGTTCACTTCGAGTTGCCGTAAGCCCTGCCGTGCCAGTCGATTGTCTGTTGGGGAATGACATGGAACACAATACTTGGAGAGAGGTGGAATACCGGACGCATTCTGCGATGCTGGGTACACCTGACTGGGCCTGTGTCAGCACACGGTCTGCGACTGCCCGGAGAGGGAGTTCGCCTGGGTTGGAGCCTGGAACAATGGCCCAACCCGCTGCTAAGAAGGGACAGACCCGGAGACAGAGAAAGCCTGCTCCGGCTTCCACACCCCATGAGACAGATCGGCCACCTGCGGTGGTGGACCAGGAGTCCGTGGAGGGGGAAGTAGACTCTCTGGAGGATTTGCCCATCCCTGCGGAGTGGCATGTGGAGGGAGGTCCTACCAGAGAGGAATTCTGTAAGGGGCAGAGGGAGTGCTCCACCCTTGAGGGACTGAGGCGACAGGCTGAAGCCCAAGCAGCAGGTGATGTTACGGGACATTACCATATTTACTGGGAGGATGGACTCCTCTACAGTGAACCCAAGGTACCCTCGCCTGGTTCATCGAGGGCCTTGGTAGTCCCGCAACAGTACCGAGCCTTTCTTTTGGAACTGGCTCATGCCATACCCCTGGCAGGACACTTAGGTCAGGACAAGACCTTTGCACGGCTTGTTCTCCACTTTTACTGGCCTCAGATGAAAGCGGCGTCCAACACATACTGTAGGACTTGTGTAACCTGCCAGGCCAGTGGGAAAACAGGGGTGAAGCTAAAAGCTCCCCTGGAACCACTTCCAGTCGTTAGCACCCCCTTTGAGAGGGTGGGCATCGACATTGTAGGGCCTTTGGATCCACCGACAGCAGCTGGTCACAGGTTTATCCTGGTACTGGTGGATCATGCCACAAGGTACCCAGAGGCAATACCTCTGAGGACAGTCACTGCACCTGTAGTGGCAAGAGCCCTAATGGGAATCTTTACCCGAGTGGGATTTCCCAAGGAAGTTGTGTCCGACAGGGGGACCAACTTCCTGTCAGCGTACATGCGGGCAATGTGGAAGGAGTGTGGAGTGACCTACCGGTTCACCACTCCTTATCACCCCCAGTCAAATGGACTGGTTGAGAGGTTCAATAAGACCTTGAAGGGCATGATCAGAAGTCTGCCCGAGAGCCTGCGGAGGAAATGGGATGTCCTCCTACCCTGTTTACTTTTTTCCTACAGGGAAGTGCCCCAGAAGGGAGTGGGCTTCAGCCCCTTTGAGCTTCTGTATGGGCACCCTGTACGCGGTCCTCTCAGCCTGGTGAAGGATGGTTGGGAGAAATCTCCCAGGAAACCCCCCCAGGATGTGGTGAGCTACATGCTGGCCTTCAGGAGCCAAATGGCGAAGTTGTGGAAGCAAGCTTCTGACAACTTGGAGGCCAGCCAGGCAGTCATGAAGGAGTGGTACGACCACAACGCTCACCCGGTGGAACTGGAGCCTGGACAGAAAGTGTGGGTGATGGAACCTGGAGAGCTTAGCGCCCTCCAGGATCGCTGGACAGGCCCCTTTGAGGTGTTGGAAAAGAAGGGTAAGGCCACATACCTGGTGGACCTTAAGACCCCTCGACAGCCCCTACGGGTGTTACACGCCAACAGACTCAAGCCCCACCATGAGAGGCCCGAAGTCATGCTGATGATGGTGACTGACGGGGGAGAGGAAGCGGAAAGTGAACCTCTCCCAGATCTCTTTTCATCCCAAGAGAAGGATGGGTCAGTGGAGGGAGTGAATCTCTCTCCTACTCTCACTCCTGAGCAACGGGAGGACTGCCGCCAGATACTGGAGCAGTACTCTTCTTTGTTCTCCCTTGTCCCGGGAAGGACCCACCTGTGTACCCATGATGTGGACACAGGAGACAGCCCACCAGTGAAGTCCAAGACCTACCGGCTGTCTGACAAGGTGAAGGCTAGCATACATGGAGAAGTTGCCAAGATGCTAGAGCTGGGAGTAATTGAACCTTCCAACAGCCCTTGGTCCAGTCCGGTGGTGCTCGTGCCAAAAGCCGCACCACCAGGCACCACACCTGAACTGAGGTTCTGTGTGGATTACCGAGGACTGAATTCAGTGACAAGGACTGATGCTCATCCGATCCCTAGGGCGGATGAATTGATTGACCGGCTAGGAGCTGCCCAATATCTAAGTACCTTTGACCTCACTTCAGGGTACTGGCAGATCTCCTTGACAGATGGAGCAAGGGAAAGGTCAGCCTTCTCCACGCCTGAGGGACACTACCAGTTCTGTGTGATGCCCTTTGGGCTCAAGAACGCCCCTGCCACATTTCAGCGGCTGGTGAACCAGGTCCTCTCTGGAATGGAGAGTTTCTCTGCTGCTTACTTGGATGACATTGCTGTCTTCAGTAGCAGTTGGGAGGACCATCTGCAGCATTTGCAGGCCGTTCTCCAGGCCCTGAGACAAGCTGGATTGACCATCAAAGCCAGCAAATGCCAGATTGGGCAGGGGTCGGTTGTGTACCTTGGACACTTGGTGGGTAGGGGGACTGTGCAGCCCCTGCAGGCGAAGATTGAGGCAATCATGGCCTGGGAACCCCCCAAGACACAGACTGAGGTCCGAGCTTTCCTGGGCCTCACAGGATATTACCGTCGCTTTGTGAAGGGGTATGGCACTATTGTAGCGCCCCTCACAGAGCTCACCTCCAAGAAACAACCTCGACGGGTAGTTTGGACAAAGGCTTGTCAGCAAGCCTTTGAAAAGTTGAAACAGGCAATGTGTGTGGCACCGGCCCTGAGGGCCCCAGACTTCTCCAAGGAGTTCATTGTCCAAACGGATGCATCGGAGCATGGCATTGGGGCAGTGCTATCGCAACTCAATGAAGAGGGCCTGGATCAACCTGTAGTCTTCTTATCCAGGAGGCTGCTTCCCCGGGAACAGAAGTGGAGTGCCATTGAGAGGGAAGCTTTTGCGGTGGTGTGGGCTCTGAAGAAGCTGCGGCCATACCTCTTTGGCTCGCACTTCCTGGTTCAGACTGACCACCGACCCCTTCGTTGGCTGATGCAAATGAAGGGGGAAAATCCCAAGTTGTTGAGGTGGTCCATCTCCCTACAGGGAATGGACTTCCGGGTGGAACATCGGCCTGGAGTGGACCACGCCAATGCAGACGGTCTCTCCAGGTATTTCCGCCTTAGTGATGAGGACTCCCAAGGGGTTGGGTAGTTCTCCCCACTTTCAGCTGGGGGGGACGCGTGTTAGACCTGTCTGACTTTTTGGCGAAGTCCCTCCTAACTTTTATTTATTTTGTCCCCTTTTTGCCCCTCATACCCTTATTAATTTTTGTGTCTACTGACTTTTTATAGGTGTTGGCCAGGGGGATAGGTGTTCCCTCTCCCCCTCATAATCTTTTACCTTAGGCCCAGAGGCCTGTTCTGACAGGAAAGTTGGCACCACCTAAAATGGTGGCCACCAACTGCCCCAACTGTCACCAACAGAACCTGGCCATAGACCAACATAGGGCATTCCAGAACCTTCTGGTCCATTCTGGACCACTGAAGGGCAGCCTATATAAGGCGGAATGCGGGGCAGCCATTTTGTCTACCTGTGGAAGTCAGCTGGAGGACAGGTGGTGGCTAAGGGTGGGAGAAGGTTGGACTTTGGATTGACCTCCTGGACTTGGAAGCTGTCTATTTGGCCCAGCCCACAACTCCCCTGTTGGTTACTTGTCCTGGCCCCGCTGTGGGAAGTTACTGGAGACCCTGGGCGCCTAGCTAGCCCCTTGTCTAAAATTATACAGGGACAGCTTCAGGAGAAGGAGACTGCAGCGCTGCGGTGTGCAGTCCTCTGCCCAGCATACAGAGTCCAGAGACTGTCAAATTGTCCTAGACTGTCCCCTATTGTGGAAACCCCTGAAGCGTTAACTCTCAGATGTCATGTGATGGTATTCTTTGAAACAGGTATTTTTTCTTCTTTTTTCTTAGATTCTTGTATCTTTTTAAATATGGAAACTCGTATTACATTATTGAGTTGCAACATCAATAAATTCGCAATTTGCAGAGGTCTAGAAATCATGAAGAAGTTGGTCTTTCGTAGTTTAATGATAGAATAATGAAGATGTCAGATACCACATCCATCACAAAGTGGTTTACGCATAGAGGAATAAACTATAAGACTCTGTGTTAAGTGGTGGCCATACTTCATGTGGAATTGGCTGATGGAGACTTTCATTTGAATTTGGTGGCACTTGGGGCCATTTATTGATCACAAAATAGGAAATTACATCTTAGCACAGTAATCAAATGAATACTTTAGAAATTAATGGATTATAACAATGGAGCGTTTTTTGCTGTGAAAATTACCAAATTGCCATAGGATTGTTTTTTTGTTTAGAAAATCCCCTGAAGAAGGGATTTTTCCCGAAATGCATCGGGCACATCATACTTGATTTGAAAAAAACTCAAGAATTGAAAGTTTCCACAGATTATAGTGTAAATAAGATTTTGAAATGAAATAAATAGGATTGGTCTCTGTATGTAATAGAATACATGTCAAATGTGTTTAAAAATAGCAGTATGGTGTCTGATAAGTTCCTGAACAGTGCTCACTGAGCCCAAGATACCAGCTGTTCTTGGCCATTCAAGCCATATAAAACGAATACACATGTAACTGTTGTATATGAGAGAGATATATCTACACTATATCGTGAATCCAGCCCCCTTTAATTAATTGTCAAGAAAGCAAGATGGCAGATCACAGAATGGGAACCCTCTAAAGAGTTTGTGTCAATTTAAGCAATGGAATTGTTTGTCTATGAAGAGGTGTATGAGAACATTGTTAAGACTGAGTATTAGAACAGCGTATAAAGAAAGAACTAGAACTGTCTTACCCCTGAAGAAGCCACACTGAGAAAGGCAAGAACCATGAGTCAGTAAGTGAGAGCATGCCATCAACACTGAAGGTATCAAGGAGAACATAATTATTAAATAAGAAGTTAAAATTCTCATTAAAGAGCTGTTGAATAAAACTCACCAGTAGCTGCCAGTGAGTAGATCTGGAGCATCTAGGAACGTCGAGCAAGTTTCAACTGAAATCCGGGGATAAAGCCCAAAGAAATATACCCTTTTTCGGAGTGATACCTTCCATATTTCTCCAGATACAGAATTTGAAAAAGGGGGCGGGGGGGAATCCATGTGCATGCTCTCTTGAGACAGAAAGTACTTTGAGGGTGTATTGTTATCAGTGCACTGCCGTAAAGGCTATTCAGTCATCTACACTTTATATTGCTTCATTTTAGAACACATGATTTGTATTTGTTCAGCAGACTTCATACCCAAGTAGGACATGGTCCTCACACATCCAAGGTATTGTCCCTGTTAGACCTGTCTGACTTTTTGGCGAAGTCCCTCCTAACTTTTATTTATTTTGTCCCCTTTTTGCCCCTCATACCCTTATTAATTTTTGTGTCTACTGACTTTTTATAGGTGTTGGCCAGGGGGATAGGTGTTCCCTCTCCCCCTCATAATCTTTTACCTTAGGCCCAGAGGCCTGTTCTGACAGGAAAGTTGGCACCACCTAAAATGGTGGCCACCAACTGCCCCAACTGTCACCAACAGAACCTGGCCATAGACCAACATAGGGCATTCCAGAACCTTCTGGTCCATTCTGGACCACTGAAGGGCAGCCTATATAAGGCGGAATGCGGGGCAGCCATTTTGTCTACCTGTGGAAGTCAGCTGGAGGACAGGTGGTGGCTAAGGGTGGGAGAAGGTTGGACTTTGGATTGACCTCCTGGACTTGGAAGCTGTCTATTTGGCCCAGCCCACAACTCCCCTGTTGGTTACTTGTCCTGGCCCCGCTGTGGGAAGTTACTGGAGACCCTGGGCGTCTAGCTAGCCCCTTGTCTAAAATTATACAGGGACAGCTTCAGGAGAAGGAGACTGCAGCGCTGCGGTGTGCAGTCCTCTGCCCAGCATACAGAGTCCAGAGACTGTCAAATTGTCCTAGACTGTCCCCTATTGTGGAAACCCCTGAAGCGTTAACTCTCACCTGCTGTGGTGGAGCGCCACTGAGGAGGGTAGCAGAAGCCAGGAGGATCCGGGCTGCTCTGCCTTTCAACCCCCCAGTCTGGTGCAGGGCGAGCGGCGCCGTTCTGGTGTTGTCATCGTGTGTCCCAAGGTGAGGAGCAGGGAGTCGCTTTGCGAGGGAGCCAGCGTGTGGAAGCTGAGGAGCGGATCCGGAGAGCTGTCAGGCCGGTCTGTTTATTACTGGCGCGAGGCAAGTGGCGCCGTAACTGACGAGAGCTTGGAGCTGCGGAGCGGAGGAATCCCCGGACTGTTTCCGGGTAGGCGGAGTGAGGAAGAGGCGTCCCCTGTCTTGCGCGGTCGCTGAGGAGAGACGCTCTCTCTTCGCGCATGCCCACTGGAGCCGCTGGGCGTGGTGAGGAAGAGGCCGGCGGTGGAGGCGGGAGTGTCCCGGCGCTTGCCTGCGCAGCACCGCTCGAGTGAGGGAAACCCTCGAGAACGCGAGCGAGGAGCGGGACGCCAGCAGTGGAGTCGTCCCGGATTACGAGCAGCATAGAATCTCCCCACGCCAGGGCAGTGTCTCTAGAGCGGGGGCTGTTGTAGTTGAAGTTTCCCCACGCCAGCGCCGAGTCAGCAGTGCGCTGGGCGTGGAGTGTGGAGATCGGCGATTTGGACCCATAAAAGAGCCCCAGAACAGCAGCGACGCGTGGAGACTGGGAAAACATCGTCTCCACGCTACAGTAAGGAGAAGTGGGGGTAGATACTCTAGACTGTGCCTCCAGTAGTGTATAGGAGAGGGGAGGGAGGCCTGCTGAAGAGACAAAAGGTTACCTGCCATCTTAGTGAGTTCAACTGTGGTTGAGGTGGTTATAGCTACCAATCTGGAATACTGGAGTCTGGTCTAGAGTAAAGTGCTGGTATTATCTCTGTGAAGAGTCATAGGAAGCTATAATATAACAGGTTAAACAAGCACAGTGCTTAAAGAGGTATACTGTTAATCCTGCTGAATGTGGATCTGATATAATTGGAAGTGTCATTCGTGATTATCTGATAACTGAAATGCACCTTAGAAACTCTATTGATAAATTGTTTAGTAGCTTCTAAAGTAATTATTGATTCTAAGGTACAGGTTCCCCAAATGCAAAAGTGTGATAAGATTTCAGAAATACAGTGACTGTTAGTAATTTAAAAAAGTGATAATCTGCTAGTAACGTACAGAGTGTAATTGTTAACCCTGAAAGTGATCTAAACTGCTTTGAACTATTTATATGTGAGCTACTAATAATTGACAACAAAGAGAATATTATTTTTATATAAAGCAGTACGTATTTTCATATAATTTTGGTGTAGTGTTTTTCTTTTTGAGTGCTATTGCGTGAAGTTACTTTTGGGTGGTCTGCAACCTTTACACTGTGCCTCTAAATGTTAGTCTTGCCCTAGGCCAGGCTACCTAAATTCCAACAGTCCCCAATTGTAAAAGTTGGAATTATCGTTGACAAATGTCTTCTGGTTATTTACTGAGTTGTGAAATATGTGTCTTGGTTACAATTAGGCCTATTTTCAAGTAGGTAAAAAATGTCTCAACATCCTGTTGGTGAAGGTATATTTTTTCAGTGTGAAGGAGGTTCCTATTTTGACAATCTTTCTATTAGTGGAGCAGCACTCCTGAAAGAAGGGAGGACACCTTCACACCATTATCCTGGACACAAGAACTGTGTGGTGTAGATTTTTAACTTTTCCTGCTCATGTTCTTTGAAAAATTGTATTAGTTCAGACAGGTAACAGAATGTACACATTTTACATAAGCAAGTTGGGATGTATAGGCAGTCAGATCCTTTACAAGGATGCAGTTCTTGTTTGCACTTGTATAGTGTTAAGTAGTTTCTTCTAACTTACCTTGTAGCCGAGGCAAGTATCAGGTTAAACTTCCCCAGAATGTATTCAAATGTATATAAGTTTTGGTTGTGTGCTCTAAGAGACTTCCAAAGTTGTTTCATCCAGAGGTGTACTAACAGCCCTCTTTTGGATTCCAACTTTTGCATTGTGACTTAGAACCCTAGAAGATAACTACTTTTTTTCTCCTCCTTATGTCATACTGAGTTATTTTTAGTAGTTAATTGGTAATCCTTCTGCAGGCATCTGCCCGCAAAGATTTCAGTAGTGACCCACTCACTCTGGTCTAGGCCTTGGTACAGGAATCCTTGAACACAGCCAACAACTCTTTAATTTAACGGATCTGATCTTTGAGAGATGTGTTGACCTCACTCATCAACTCCTCTATTTGTTGGTAAAAAGTTCAGTACATATTCTATTAGCCAAATGTATGGCTATAAATGAAACGTCATGGATTCAAAAGTTGTAGGAAAAGTGTAGATTGTGTATTCATTGTTATCTTTATAAGAAGCGAATAAGCATGCAGTCCTATTTTCCATAGGACCGAGACTGCATAAGTGGGGGAAAAACTCTCTTTGGGGAGGGTTAGGTGACATTTGTTTACATCTTGGTCAGATTTTGGTATATACCGGACAGAGCTAAGTAACAGGTTGAGAATCATGGCACCAACCTCTCCCATATAGTCTCTTTATTGCTCTCTAGCTCTGTCCTACATCTTACTCACTTTGCCACACTGTTGAAGTTTTTCCCTAGGAAATCTTAACCGGGACAAGAAATGGACATAAAAATCACAAATCCATCTTGAAAAACAACCTCATGGTTCTGAACACCACGATCAGAAACACCCAATCCTGGCTTGCCGAGAATCACCTCAAACTCAATGCCCTGAAAACTGAGTTCCTCCTGATCTCACCTCCCGCAAAAATCTCTACGGCGCAAACATGGCTTAAGCACTTAACGGCTCTAAACGTACAACCTACCGTCGTAGACTCAGCAAAATCTTTAGGCATAACACTTGACGCCAATCTCAACATTCAGCAGCACATCAGCAAGGCAACCAAAGGAGCGAACTTTCAAATCAACACCTTGAGAAAACTCAAACCCTTCCTCCCAGCCAAAGACTTCCAAACTGCAGTACAATCTACAGTCATCCCGCACATAGAGTACGGAAGCACCGCCCTCTGCGGGCTCCCCCTAACTACAACGGCTCCCCTAAGAGCGTCCCTTAACGCTGCAGCGAGACTCATCACTGGCTCAAAAAAGCACTCGCATATTTCCCCTGACTTTAAATCCTTGAACTGGCTACCTTTTGAAGCCAGAATACATCTGAAAATCGCCTGCATGACTCACAAGGCTGTACACATGAACTCACCCGCCTACCTCACTCAAAAGCTGACAATCTCGGGTGGCTCTAGAATTACTAGAAGCACAAGCAATCTTCTGCTGAAACCTCGAAGATTCCGGAAGGAAAAAACCTATAAACGCTCCTTTTCAGGAATGGCACCCAGGATTTGGAATTCACTCCCTCCTGAAACCAGGCTCATCTCCTCCAACAAACTGTTTAAGAAAAAAGTAAAAGCGATCCTCATGGCTAAATACACATGATCTATTACTCTGTATTTTCTCATGAATCCGCTCAGTAATTACCTGCCTTGGACCCCTCGGTCTACTTGTACTACTTGTATTATGACTTATTTGATTGTATACGTTCCCTCTCTGTATATTGTTATGCTGTTGACGCACCTGTCTGACTTTGCACACTGTACCTACACCACCTCAACTATCCCTACTTTTGTACTACTGATGCACCTGTGTGACTATACATCCTGTACTCACCTACCTCAACTATGCACACCTTTATGTTATCTCCTAAAACACGTTCAGCACGCTTAAACAAGTATATGCTCACTTTTGTACTTTTATATTATTGGCGCAACTGTTTGACTATGCACCTTGTACAGACATTACCTCACCTGCGACCTACCTCCTGTTTGTTTTTTTTGACCTACCTATGTAACTATGCACCTTGTACCTATCTACCTCAACTATGTAACTATGCACATGTACCTTGACTATCACCCCCGTGCCATTGTAAAGCGCTCTGATATCTGCAAAGATCTTGTTCGCGCTATATAAAACTTTCAAAATAAATAAATAAAACAAAATAAATCACCACCGTTAGCACAATATTTCACACAACAGGCATCATGTTTATGCATGTGTGTCCTATGTAATTGTAGTAGATGTAACTGCAGTCAAACACACCTAAGCACAAGCGAAACACAAAGATCTAATAGTAAGCCCTATTGATAACGCATCTCGCTGTGGGATATATGAGAATATTACTCATTGTATTAAATGGGGAAGGAGCAGATACCGTTAGGCGGCCTTCCGAATCGCATCGTAATCGGGCCCTAGGTTGTAATGATTTCCTAACCGTATCATAATCCGAATCGGATCGGGAAAGTGTCTTCCCGACCGAGGGACCGATTATGATGCAGTTAAGAACATAGGTTCCCATAGAAGTCAATGGGAGTCCAACCAAATCGTATCTGGAAGCATCCGGATGCATAGTACTCGGTCTGTTGGACTCTCCCCATCTGAGTTGGTCGGACACCATTTACAAACCGAATTGATCGGGAAGATTTCCTAACCGCATCAGAATCAGGCCCTTAATGTAAGGAACAATGCAGACAGCCAAAATGCGCTTGGCTAATATTTGCAGAACTTGGGTTTTGTTCTATTTTTTATCGAGAAACGCATGCTCTCATCCAAAACGCACAAGAGGATAGATTTCTGGTTACAAATATAACGCAAATTGTCGGTTTTGCATTTTGTGTAATTATGAGTAATTTCACATAATTCTTTTTAAATGTCGCTCAATTATGCTGGAAGAAATTAAGAAAATTCAGCACACCCCTAGTAAATGATTATAGTACTGAATATCAAACATAGAAATATTGTGAAACAAGAATATTTTGTACAAATTGTTGAGGGCAAAAATATCAAAAGGTAAGTGCTTATAGGGGAATTATAGATTTACTATCCTAACGCCCTAACGCCACGTCTATGCACCTTGAAGATATATATAGTCCAGAGATATATATATGCATACATATATATATATACACACTCTCACACACACACAAAATTATATATATATATATATATATACATACATACATACATACATACATACATACATATATATAATTAGGTATAGCAAATGTATAGTTACTTACTTTTCCAATATATCTTTCTCAATACTTTGTCCTCAATATTTCCATGCCATGATATCCTGTCTTCCATATTGAGGAGGCACACCTAGTAAATTAGTTCACTGATATACTGGAGTATCATTGTATTGTTGTGTTGGTGCCAATCTTCACAAATTCCAAATGAAACCTCATACCAGCACAATAACACTAGCTCTCGACTTAAATGGTCACACAAAGTTTCACCAAACCCTAACCATTACCTAAGCTGGGACAGCATTTGTTACTTACTAATGACTTGAAAACAATTTGATACATTTGTACAGTATTTGGCAGATGATTGGCATGTTCAGCTTAGATTCCTTGTATGTGAACTATTGTTCAGCTCAGTCAAGGGGGTGAAGGGGGAAAAGTTATTTGTAATGACCTAAAAGAAGCATTACACATTTTAAGTCCCATTGGATCTTTTTCTTTCTAATTCAGCAAACTTTGCTGAATTGGTCTTCACACCAAACTTGGCATGAACACTATGGGCCGGATTATGATATCCGGCGGATCCCCACTGAGAGATCCGCCCAACATCAGACTCAACAATCCAACCTCCGCATTACGATGCAGTAGGTCAGACAGCGGCCAGGCGGAAAGACTGACACCTCTGACAGGATCAGAGATCCTCTCAGGCCATTGGTTGGACACATAATCCCCAAATGGCGGTGGTGCCTGCTCAGGCACCGCCGCCAGGATTATGTTGTTTGATTCCCACAGCCTTTCCATGGTGCCCCCTGGCCCTCTGCTATGGGGCCTGGGCGGCACCTATGGTGCCCCTCTAAACTTCCTTGAACCGTGTGGCAGGCACCACATTGTGCCTGCCACACGGTGCAGGGATGTTTGGAAATATCCGTGTTTTGATTGTAGGTTGTGCTGTAGCCCTTTTCCGGCTGCCGCACAAGCTGCTATTGAAAAATTGAGGTTTCTGACCGCCCATAGGACGGTCGAATACAAATTAAGCAGCTGGAACTGCTGACTTATGGTCCCGTGGTTCCATTCTGCAACAGTGTCCGACCGACATCGTAATTAGGCACTTTATTCACAATAAGCATTTTGTCGGGGTTGGTTATTATTATTCCAAAAATGCTTTGAGTGCATTACAAATGTGTGTTATGTTTTCACAGTCAAGTTTGGAACAGTTAGAAAATAGAATGAGATCTAATTTTGTAGGGGAAAGAAGATCCAATTGGCTATGGTAAACTGTTTTCATGTTACTCATTCGGGTTTTGGAAACTATCTCAATATGCTCTCACCTAGGTTACACAATGCAAGTGGTTTGTGATGTCAACCAGGGTTTCATGTGTGAGGTCATGAGCAATGCATTAGGAGGACATGTATTTGCAAAGCTTACCATACATGTCGAATTTAAGGGTTTTTATATTTTGCATTGTAATCATACTTTGCAGTCAACTGTCTTTTATTGGCAATACTCTCCATCCCATTGTCCCTGTTGCACACAGCCTTTGACCACATGCAGTGGTCTTAGAGTGCAGGACCTCAATCCAGCCTCATGCCTACAACCTGCTGCACACAACCTTTGGCATTATGAGTTGGTGACTGGATGTAGGCCATGGCCTATTGCAATCAGTGCTTAAATGGTGCTGGACGTTTCTGGTGCTCAGCACCGACACTTAATTACCAGCACCCGCTCTAGTGACAGTCTGCCACATGAGAGTGATGTTCTTTTTAATTCTGAGATGAGCACAACAACAGTGTTTATTAAGTCAATATACATTGAAAATGTATAGTACCAGCCTCTCATGGCATTATTATAGCTTTATGTAGCTTGAAGCAGTCTAAAATGTCACACTTTTGGGAGTGCGATGGTTAGGTGTTATTTTGCTACTGCCTCTGGCAGGTTAAGGGTGGTGCAGGCTGAAGTGGTCTTCCGAGAAGGGCCCTGGCATTTAATTTCTTACAAATTAAGCCCTGATTGCCATGTTCTCCACCCTGCATCCGTCCATTCCCCTCTACAAAGCAGCTGTGCACGGTGCCTTAGTCAAGTCCAGCAGACTTTGTGTGCACAACCCATGTCACTGTACATGTTTGTGCAAGGCCTTTGGCTATTCATTGGGGTCTGTGTATACAGTTTGGAATTTGGCTGTGACCTGCCACAGGTCCCAAAGCTACCAAATAACCTATACACAGAATAGTGAAATGTACAACAGGCTGAGACCCTACACCCAGCTCTCACATCCACAAAGCTCTCTGTACCTAGCCTTTAGCCATGTGTACTGGTGTGTGGGTGCAGGGCGTGGCCCTATGTCTCACTTCACACACGGCCACCATACCTACCAAACGGGCAACACGTGGCGTACAGTTGGGTGCAGTAGTTTACGTCTTTAGGAGCAAAACCTGACCATGTCCTGCACCCAGGCCCTGCTCCTGAAGAACAGACTGACCATGGCCTCTGTCCTTGTGCATCAGCACTGTGGCCTTACCATGTTTCTAAACATATTTTGTTCTTATGCAACATCTGCAGATACAAAAGGAGGCCAAGGAACTGTTGCATCATTTATTTGCCCCCCTTAAAATGCCTGGGGTCGGAGGATGTTCCACTAGTCCATGCTCTAGTCCTAAGTACATTTTTTCAATACTGGGTTCCTCAGTATATCTGTAGTTCCTGGGCATCTGCAGGCCTGCAATTCTGTGGTGAAAACTAAAAACGTGTGACCATATTTGGGGAAGTATCTTTCCTGGGGTATCCCCCCCAGATCTTCCCTGGGGGCATGGGATGCGCCGGCTGCCCTCTTGTAACCCGCAAGTGTTTCTCCTGCAATGCAGTATCAGCTGCCTCTCATCCAGTAATGGCAGCCACACAAAAATGTGTCAGCAGAGCCAGTAGGTCAGATAATGCAGAGCCACAGATCTGGACCACATCCGGGGATTGTTTAATGGACGATGCAAAAAAATGTCTAATTTATTTCATTTCTTTTTCAAATTGTTTACCTTTGAATTCTCACTGTATCTAAACCTATGAATAATTCATCGATTAATGAAACATATTCCTAAAATGTACTTGTTTAATCCCACTAGCTGCCTTTTTCGAACCAATTACATTGAAGACTATTGAATTAATTTAATCCAAACCAAACCACTAAGGGGGCATATTCTGAGTAAAGTTCTATTCCATACTTCTTTTCATGTTTGGTATCATTCCTTTCAGGTCTTTGTTGCTGTAGTGGGGAGTAAATAGGATACATGAGGATACATTTCTTGTTACAAAGATAACGCCAATTGTCGGTTTTACATTTTGTGTAATTATGAGTAATTTCACATCATTTTTTTAAAATTTCGCTCAATTATGCTGAAAGAAATTAAGCAAATTCAGCACACCCCTAGTAAATGATTATAGTGCTGAATATCAAACATAGAAATATTGTGATATAAGAATATTTTGTACAAAATGTTTAGGGCAAAAATTATTTTGGGATTCAAAATGTAAAACCGTACTTTTCAAACATCTGTAATGCAAGCCAATGCCCAGGTTTGGGAAAGTGCCACTTTTCGGGTCACATAAAAATTTATTTTTCAATGCAAAGAACAACTTAACCATGACCAAAGAATCTCTCTCGCGGACTCAATATATATGTGTTTTTATATATAGTTCGTCTGATTAACTGCTCAAGTGTGTTTTCAAGTGACAATCATTAATTTCTTTCCTTGTTACTCATTTATTGTTTAAAGCCAATAAAACAGTAAACATACTATATATGCCAGTAAGTAATCTAGTTTCTTCAGCGTTTTTTGATGGCATCTGGTATTATATGCCACCAAACTTTTAAATCGCTACAGATCCAGTTCAGTCTTTTAAGGTCAATGAGCTAAGTGCTATTCAATTAGTTAATAATAACTCCTGGAATTTGCAGCACTTAGAAATAGTAAAAATTTGCTTTTAAGCGTTAGGAATTCTGGGGCATATAACCAAGGGCCATTATCGCCGCTTTAGCGGGACTTTTTCCCGCTAAAGCGGCGATCATTTTATCGCCCTATTACCAAGCTGTCGCTAGCACCAGTTAGCGACAGCTAGTAGGCGATAGCGATCATCTTGGGGCCCACTTTGCATGTCAGCGATAATTATCGCTAATGACATGCAAAGTGGGCGTGCCAAGATGTTAGCGACTGGAAACAGTCGCTAATATCGCTATCTCCTATTACCAACAATGGCTTAGTTTTGGAAATATTCGCGCTAAGCGCGAATATCTCCAAAAGCTAACGCCTGCCCTGACCAGTTCTTAGCCATGTTATCCAATGAGAGGTGGATAACATGGCTAAGAGCATTGTCACGGTAATGCCTGAATATCGCTGTATTGACAGCGATATTTACGCATTTCGTTTTTTTTTTATCGCTTCTGAGATAAACCTTGATAATAGCACGGTATCTCAGCGATAAAAACAGGTGAAGGGCGGGGTTAGGAATATTCCCGCTAAGCCAACATAGCAATACTTATCGCTAGTTGTTGGTAATATGCCCCTCTGTCTCCTGTTCAATTGTATGAATTATAAGAACTGATTATTGCTTATTTAAAAAAGAAACAAATATTATATATATATATATAATATATATATATCGATATATATATATATAATATATATATACATTGTCCTCTGTTTTTGATGCATTTCCCTTCGAGCAACCCGATTGCGCTTGATTTTTAGAGCTTCGCAGTGAGCTGATTTGCATGAGTAAATTTGAAAAATTTGGCTTTAATTTCGTTTGCAAAGACATTACGCAAACAGAGATATAACATTGCTGTATTCTAAATTAATCCCGTCATTTCAATATTTATTTGAACATATAATTCATTATTATGCAACGTATTCAAGTCATTGTCTATATTTTATTAAATTTGCATCTTAGCATTTATATATCCCAATTTGATTATTTTCCCTCTTCTACATGGGGCATATTTGAACATGTTAATATACCACATATTCACTGTGCATTCTGGCCAAGTGGGCTTTAGGAAATTCCCAGAGTACTTTGTTTATATATTCTATTGGCCCTTATCACAGTTTTAACTCAATATTCCACTCTCTGATTCATTTTTCATTTAATAAATTATATGTTTTTATAAACAGCAACATATTTGGTATCGAAAAATTTATCAAACCAGCATGCTGGTACGGCTCCCCATTAGAAGTAGTCGCTATGTTTTGGCCAATGCATGTTTTTTCATACTGCTACAACTAGTAGCTTGCCCTCTTGCAAACAAAAAAAATACGCATATACATTGTTAAAAACTTTTTATCTTAAAAACATTTTATTTCAGTCTTCAGAACTAGCAGCTTAATTCATAGACAGTTCCCCATTTGAGGTGGACAATATAGCTCCTCATCAACATTCAGTCCTAGCGGTTCAATACAATCCATTACTAGAATGTAACTTGACTCTAGTCTCCTCAGCTCTTTCTCTCTTCTCTTCTCCTCTCTCTTGCTTTCTTTGGCAGACTATTACACTGTACTGTAGTAACTTGTAGTCCCCTCCATGTAGTGTATGAAAGTGTCTTGCCACTGGATAAGAACTGTCATTGTTCTTTGTTGCTGTAAGATGCTGCAAGATATCCTTGTTTACTGGTAAAATGGTACTTCCCACATACGATTTAGAGCAGGGACACAATAGGGCATATACTGCATATTCAGTTTTGCATGTTAAATTGTTCTTTATTCTTATGGTTTTTTGGAAAGGAGTCTTTAGCTCTGTCAGGTTCTTCCCATTCTCACATGCTTTGCACCCAGTGCTATTCCTAAAACCCGGTTTGGGTTTCAGCCAAATATGTACAGTTGAGGATACCTCCCTTTTCACTAGAATATCCATCATTGATCTTGCTTTCCTGTATGTTACCTGAGGTTTATTCGAGGTACTCTTTCCTATGACTGGATCTTTCTTGATTAGGTGCCAATGTTTGGCTAATGCTTTTCTAAGCATTGCAGGCTTTTCAATGTATGTCATGATAAACTAATACTTTCTTGATCACTGTTCTTCCTTTTGTTTATATTTTTGGAAAAACATATATCCTCCCTTTTTAATGTAGTAACTTTTCTATGTGCTTCACTTAGTGTACGCTCAGTATATACTCTATATTAAACTTGTTAGCATCCTTGATTTCGTTTTTTCAAAATGTTCTTTACTGCTACAATAGTGATGTGCCCTTAGTAATTCTCCATAGGGAATATTGTTCTTTAATGTATATGGGTGAACACATTTGGCATGAAATGTGCAGTTCCCTGCTGTAGGTTTCCAATACATAGTGGTAGTTAGTTTAGATTCTTTCACTACGATTTGCACATCCCAAAAATGATTTTGTGTATACTTACAACTCAAGTGAAGTTTAGATTTAAGGAATTCTGATTTTTTTCTACAAATTCATTGGTTGTGTTTTCATTTCACTTCCAAAGTTCAAACACATCATCTATGTAACGTACCCATATAATTATCTGTCATTAATGGTGTTTTGCTCCTTCTATGTGTACTGCAGAATGCAGCACACATGGAAAGGGCTAAAAAGAGAAATACAAGTACCAGATTAACGTCTCATTTTGCATGTCGTAAGCTTTTGCGGCTGCCCCAGATTTACAGATACTTGTAAATCTGGAGAAGTGTCAAAAAGCCATGGGTGTTGGTGGGAATGCCAACAGCAACACCCATTGCATGCCTCTGTGCTACAGAAAACTGTGTTGCAGAAGGCCATATTTACAAGACTGTGTTATGCTCAAAGCGGGCTTGTTAAATATGAGCTTGCATGGAGCGCCACCTGAGCTTCAAAAAAAGTGACGCTCAATTGGAGCAAGGCGCTTGTAAATATGCCCCTCTGTACCAGAGCATCAGTGTGTACAACATACAGGCATGTTCTGTCTTTATACTTGTACTATATGCTTTTGAATAAATCTGGCATTGATGTTTATTATCCTCCTGGCCAGATTTCAAAATATTATTTCCACTTGCACTCTCTTTTAGGAGGAATAGCATTGCTCAAATTCACCCTTAGGTAATAGTTGATATCTACCTGATATTTAGATAACACTGTTCTTCGTGTAACAACAGAGTCGGAAAAAGCACTTCTATGAAGATGCTGGTGAAGCTGCACAGCCTGAAGCTTGACATTTACTCCAGCGCCTCATTTTACCTGGAAAGCATGGAATGAGTCAATAGTTAGATTGAATAAAGTCAGCACTGTCCTTACTTAGGAGTGGGCAGGGAAGAATTATTGTTTGTTGTGCCCTATAGGCCTTGCAGCATAATTGGCACTGGCTAGGGATTTGATCAACGTTCTAGTCTATCCCTAGGCGGGAAGACAGAAAAAGAATACATCTAAAATAGACCCAACAATGTGTACTTGTTCAGTCGCGAATTCCTGGAAGCCAAGGTTTTGACTTTAATTGCTTCATACTTCAAAGAGAAGTGCATGTTCCTGGTGCTGAAACTGAGGTAATGCACTTAAAGACAAGTAAAGTAATTTGAAGAGGTTCTTGGAAAAAGTGAGGACAATAATTTGATGTCAAGATGTTGTGCATTTTTGTGTCTGTACTTTTGCCACATGGGTTTATAGAACAGGTCCAAGTGGGTCTAGGCATTTCAATGCAAGAATCTATCATTTTGTAATTGTGTTTATGGGCAAGTGTTTAAAAAAAATCTTTTAAGTATCCTCAAATATTACAAACTGTTTTAAAATAAATGTTTTAAGTATCCTCAAATATTACAAACTGTTTCACAGAACTTCTAAATATTTATAAAAACACAAGACAATCAATATTTAGTCCACTCTTCACGTCGGTATCCTCAAATATTGCAAACTGTTTTAAAATAAATCTTTTAAGTATCCTCAAATATTACAAACTGTTTCACAGAACTTCTAAATATTTATAAAAACAGAATACAATCAAAATGTAGTCCACTCTTTACGTCGGTTCGGATATATACATTGATGATAAAACATATGTATGTGTATGTTATATACTCACATACATTTCAGCAAATATGTAGGCTTATGCATTGCCTCAGACAATCAAAGCTAGTTAGAGAAAGTAATGTTTATGACAAGGTGCTGTGCTGATGCTCAGGTTGTGCTGACTGATACTGAGTTGGTGCTGCACTGCTGCTGATGTGGTGCTGTGCTATTGCTGGGGTGGGGCTGAGCCATGCTGGTGTGGTGGTACTGTGCTGCTGCTCAGGTGGTGCTCAGTTGGTTCTCTGTTGAGATGATGCTGCGCTAATCCTGAGGTGGTGCTGTGCTGATGCTGAAGTGGTGCTGCATTGTTGCTGAGTTGCTGCCGAGGTGGGGCTGTGCTGGTTCTGAGGTGGAGCTGCGCTGGTGGTTGTGCACTGATGCAGAGGTGGCGCTGCACTGATGCTGAATTGGTGCTGTACTGGTGGTGGTGCACTAATGAGGATGTGGTGCTGTCCTGATGTTGAGATGGTGCTGTCCTGAGGCTGAGGTGATGCTGGTGGTGCTCAGGCGGTGCTGTGCTGATGCTGATGTGGTGTTGGGTGATGTTGAGGTGGTGCAGAGTGATGCTGAGTGGTGTTGTGGTGCTGAATTATGCTGGGGTGTTGCTGAGTCATACTGAGATGGTGGTGTTGTGCTGGTGCTCAGGTGGTGCTGAATGATACTAAATTGGTGCTTTGCTGAGGTAATGCTGGGCTGATTCTGAGGTGGTGCTGCGCTGATGCGAAGTGGTGCTGCATTGGTGCTGAGATGCTGCTCAGGTGGGGCTGCGGTGGTGCTCAGGTGGGGCTGTGCAGATGGTGCTGCAATGATGCAGAGGTAGTGCTGTGCTGATGCTAAAATGGTGGTGCACTGATGAGGAAGTGGTGCTGTGCTAATGCTGAGACGGTACTGTGCTGATGCTGGGGTGATGCTTTGGTGGTTCTCAGACAGTGATGTGCAGATACTCAGTTGGTGCTGCGCTAATGCTGAGGTGGTGATTAGCTACTGCTGATGCTGGTGCTGAAGTGGTGCTGCACTGGTTTTGAGATGGTGCTGCTTAGTGATACTGAGGTGGTGCTGAGGTACTGGTGTGCTGGTGCGGAGGTGGTGCCCAGGTGGTGCTGAATGGTACTGGGGTTGTGCTGAGTGATTCGGATGTGCTCCTGCACTGGCGCTGAGTTGGTGCTGCACTGGTGGTGTTGCACTGATGCGGAGGTGGTGCTGTGCTGATGCTGAGGTGGTGCTGAGTGATACTGTGGTGCTGCTGAAGTGGTGAGCCTGCATTGATGCAGTGCTGAGCTGGTGCTGAAGTGGTGTGCTGGTGCTGGGGTGGTGCTGCGCTGGTTCTGGGGTGGTGCTGCACTGGAGCTGAGAGATGCTGAGGTGGTGCTGTGCTAGCGATGTGGTGGTGCTCAGGTGCTGCTGACTGATGCACGGGTGGTGCTGCTTAAAGTGGGGCTGCGTGATGCTGACTTGTGCTGAATCAAAGTTTCTGTGATGCGGAGGTGGTGCTGAGGTGGTGTTGTACTTTCTACTTGCAGGATATATTGTTAAGTAACCTCACATTACCTGCCGTGTTTTGAGAGCACTAGGAAGCATCCCATGATATTGGTTTATTTCACCAACGATTGAAACCTAAAAGAAAGCATCAAAAGTTGAAAGCGCACAACTTAAAGCTGCTTCCATTTTAATAAAATGGAGCAATAATAGCATGTTTACCTCTTTAATCGTATCCAAATAATTACGCTGTCAAAAGCACAATGTAAATGGGTTGATCCTACTGTCGGTAGTCTTCCTAAACTACACTTCCATTAAGTAAGTATCATATTTAAGGTTTGGACATTTGAGCTAAAGAGACCAAAAATATTATAGGATGAAAAACAACATAGCCTCTGACTGAAAAGCTTTTGTGAAACCAAAGACAGTGGAAAACAAGAAAAGGACATGATTAACAGCCCTCGACTGAGTGCATTCGGAAAGTCTAACACGCACAGGCAAAAGAAAAAGTAGCTGCAAAAGCCAACTTATATGGCCGATTGTGAAGTGATATATGTAACAGGGCCAGTCTCCAGAGCATGACCAAACCAGCAATAGGAGGGACAAATGTTAATTATTCACCAATAAAAACAAAGGAATTCGAGAGGCACAAGAAGGAACTAATCGAAACAGATGGGCATGCTGAAAGTCCATACAGTTGATACAGCATGTCTCAAGAGACAGCGCTTGCGCAGCCTAGGCAAGATCTAAAAAGAGGGGGTGGAGTTGTTAGTCAGTGCAGAACAGAGTGGAAGGTGGGAGGGCAACTCACAATGCATGTGCTTCATCCATACAAACTGTCAGTCAAAGTACCTGGCTTGCTCTAGGTTACCTTTCAATGTTGATCTGATAGCACATATCGTGGGAAATGCAGATACAATATTTAATGGATTCAAGGAATCTTCAGAAACCCATTTCCCTTTGAGTCTCAGTACAAAAAACAATCATCAGAAGCCAGGGCAGGCCTATGTCCTGCACCATGTGCTAGGTGCCGCACAACAATACGGGACAGCAACATCTATCATGCATGCAACCAGTTCATCCCACCTTGATTGTCTTATTGCTAGGGTGTATGTTTCTTTAAGAGCTTGTAAAGGCAACTACTGGTGCACATGTGTACCAATTGCAGCCTGCATCAAGCTGTCACTGAATAAGTAACATATGCTGCTTCTATTTATTTTAAAAAGCAATCGTTTTTTATGGCATCTCTTGTTCTTAACCCAAACAACGGTTACTTTTAAATAACAAATATAAGAAGACCATTTTATTTACCTGTATTTTTTTTTAAATGTGTGGTATCCCTCACTGTTAAAGTTGAAAATTGCCTTTTTTTTTAAAGTGCAAGCAGTGTATTTTGTTTTCTCTGTGACAATGAAAGGTTCACTTGTTAAATGTGCTAACCAAATTAATTTGGAGTTTGTTTTAAAATGTTCCTACAGTTCTAAGCTCACCTTTTCCTTCAAGTGCGATAGAAAGATATTTCAGGACATATTTACGATGAAATGGCACACTGCGGTGGCAGGTTTTGCAGTGCTGCACTGCATCATTTAAAAATGTGGAGATGCGCCGTATTTACAAGTTTACGGTGCACCCCTGTGTTTTTACTTGCGCTGGCGACAAAAGTAGCTGCCTAGCGCCAGCCATAGACACCCTTGCGCCATAGTGCAAGGGTGCGTGTGTTGCAGGGATGATTGTTTATGTGCAGGAAGGTGTGCCTTCCTGCATATAAACAATAAAAAACACTCTGAAGCACACATAAAAGTATCAAATCGCCATTATCTAATGATTATTTTTTAGCATAAAGGGACACCTTCCTGCACAACAACAAACATTAATGGTGTTTTTCTCTTTCTATGGGTGCCGCATCAGATATCCCAGTCAGTTTAAACTCCGACCGCTGTCTTTGTAATACAGCGGTTGGACTTCCGGTTGGACCAGTGGTCGGAGGCTTTCCGACCGGCATCGTAATAAGGCCCCTAGTCCCCATTTGTCAGAATCTCTTCCTATATTGTCATTAGTTGGCTGACTGATCCTCTTGGGTTTATTTATTTATTTATTTTTTATTTTGAAAGTTTTATATAGCGCGAACAAGATCTTTGCAGATATCAGAGCGCTTTACAAGGGCTCGGGGGGTATGGAGTAATAGAATGTAATAGTTGAGGTAGTTAGGTACAAGGTGCATAGTTACATAGGTAGGTCAAAAAACAGGAGGTAGATAATAGGTGAGGTAGTACAGGGTGCATAGTCAAACAGTTGCGCCAATAATATAAAAGTACAAAAATAAGCATATACTTGTTTAAGCGTGCTACAAGTGTTTTTGGAGATAACATCAAGGTGGGCATAGTTGAGGTAGATGCGTGCAGGATGTATAGTCACACAGGTGCATCAGTAGTACAAAAGTAGGGATGGTTGAGGTGCATCAGTAGTACAAAAATAGGGATGGTTGAGGTGGTGTAGGTACAGTGTGCAAAGTCAGACAGGTGCATTAACAATACATCAAAATACAAAGAGGGAACATATACAATCAAATAAGTCATGATACAAGTAGTACAGGTAGACCAAGGGGTCAGGCAGGTATTACGGAGCGGATTCATGAGAGCTACAGGATAATAGATCATGTGTATTTAGCCATGAGGATCGCTTTTACTTCTTTCTTAAACAGTTTGTTGGAGGAGATGAGCCTCGTTTCCGGAGGGAGTGAGTTCCAGATCCTGGGTGCCATTCCTGAAAAGGACCGTTTATAGGTTTTTTCCTTCCTGATTCTTCGAGGTTTCAGCAAAAGATTGTTTGTGCTTCTAGTAGTTCTAGAGCCACCCAAGATTGTCAGCTTTTGAGTGAGGTAGGCGGGTGAGTTCATGTGTACAGCCTTGTGAGTCATGCAGGCGATTTTCAGATGTATTCTGGCTTCAAAAGGTAGCCAGTTCAGGGATTTAAAGTCAGGGGAAATATGCGAGTGTTTTTTTGAGCCAGTGATGAGTCTCGCTGCAGCGTTAAGGGCTGCTCTTAGGGGTGCCGTTGTAGTTAGGGGGAGCCCGCAGAGGGCGGTGCTTCCGTATTCTATGTGCTGGATGACTATAGATTGTACTGCAGTTTGGAAGTCTTTGGCTGGAAGGAAGGCTTTAAGTTTTCTCAAGGTATTGATTTGGAAGTTCGCTCCTTTGGTTGCCTTGCTGATGTGCTGCTGCATGTTGAGATTGGCGTCAAGTGTTATGCCTAAGGATTTTGCTGAGTCTACGACGGTAGGTTGTACATTTAAAGCTTTTAAGTGCTTAAGCCATGTTTGAGCCGTAGAGATTTTTGCGGGAGGTGAGATTAGGAGGAACTCAGTCTTCAGTGCATTGAGTTTGAGGTGATTCTCTGCAAGCCAGGATTGGGTGTTTCTGATCGTGGTGTTCAGAAGCATGATGTCCTTGGGGGATTGTATTTTGAGATAGAGTTGGGTGTCATCGGCATACATGTGAAAGTGAACATTGGATGTCTGTAGCAAAGTAGTGAGAGGTTCCATAACTAGGTTAAACAGTGTTGGGGAGAGGGAGGATCCTTGGGGGACGCCTAGCGATACAGGTACCGGAGAGGACATCAGGTTGTTGCTTTTGAATCTTTGTGAGCGGTTGTGTAGAAAGGAGGTGAACCATTTGAGAACAGTCCCTGATATGCCCATTCTTGTGTTTAGCAGTTCGAGTAAGTTCTCATGTTTAACTGTCGAATGCTGAGGAGAGATCCAGAAGGATGAGGAGGCAGGTATCATTTTGGTCTAGGATTTGGAGGGCGTCGTCCACAATGTGAGTCATGGCTGTTTCGGTACTGTGCCCTGCACGGAAGCCTGACTGATGAGCATTTAGGAGATCAAACTTGTCTATGTGTTTAGTCAGTTGTAGCTGAACGCATTTTTCCAACAGTTTAGCGAGGGTGGGAATATTTGTAATAGGGCGGTAGTTGTTTAGATCAGTGGGGTCTGCTGTTGTTTTTTTTAGTAGAGGTGTGACTTGTCCGACTTTGAGGGCGTCAGGGATGGATCCTTGTTGAAGAGAGCTATTGATAATTTTAGTCCAGAGTGGGAGGAGCAAAGGGGTAAAGTCTTTTACCGCGTTTGCAGGAAGGGGGTCAGTGAGGTGATTGGATGGTTTCAGGGTGCTGAGCAATCTGCCAATTTCTTCTTCGGAGTAGGTGCCAAAGGATGACCATGTAGCGTTGTTCTTTGGTTCAGGCGCTGCTGTGAGTTGGGGGTTGGAGTAAAGGATTGCGTCATTGAGGAGATCGCTTCTTATGTTGTCGGTTTTTTGGTTAAAGAAAGCAGAGAAGTCTTCACAGGAAGGTGTGATGCTCATGGTGCTGATTGTCTGGGGTTGTTCTTTGGATTGTGTTCTGATTAACTCAAACAGTTTCCTTGGGCGGTTTTTTGCTTGGGCGCGCTGGAGGCTGAAGAAATCTCTTTTTGAGCGTTTTATTTTTCTGAAGTAGGCGTTTCTCTGTTTCTTCAGGCTTTTTAGGTGCAGTGCAGAGGGGGCTGACCTCCAAGTGCGCTCTGCCATTCGCATGGCCCGTCTATCCTCATTGAGGCTCCCGTCATACCAGGGGTTGGAGATCTTGGACGAGACTCTTATCAGTTGCAAGGGTCCAGCCTCATTGATTATTGTGGACATAGCATTTAGATAGTGGTCAGTCAGGTGTTGAACGTCCGTAGCGCCGGACGGGGGAAGTAGGAGATTGCAGCTGTTAGGCGGTAAGGAGTTTGGGTTGAGTTTCTTCATGTCCCTTTTCCAGACTTTGGGCTTAGAGGGTTGCACTGGGTTAAATTTAATTTTTTCTTTGATAAGGAAGGAGACAATATGATGATCTGACAAGTCACAAGGTTGGATTGACTCTAGTTGAATAGCGTCCTCTTTGGAGATGATAAGGTCGAGGATAGAACCTTTCTCATGGGTCGGGCTATTGCATATTTGGGTGAGATCAAGGGCGTTGAGGAAGCTTTTGAGGCTATTTACCACTGTGTCACTGCTGCCATTCCAATGAAGATTGCAGTCGCCAAGGAAAATTTGGGTGTTTTGCCGTCCTGAATTGGTTGATATTGTGTCCATGAGTTGTTGGCAGAAGGAGAGCTTGTCCCCAGGTGGGTGGTATATGATGTGAAGTGAGCAGACCGGTTTGCTTTCGCTGATGACATCAAGGCAGAAGTATTCACAGGAAGTAAGAGAAGGGGCGGACACTTTAGTAACTGAGAGGTTGCTTCTGTAGATACAGGCAATTCCCCCGCCTGTCTTTTTGGGCCTGTCAAGTCTAATGATACAGTAGTTGGGGGGGACTAGGATATCCAGGATAGGTGTAGAAGAATCAGACAACCATGTTTCAGTCAGAATGGCCAGATCCGGTTCCTGAGACATGATGAGCTCGGCGACCCCCGCAGAATGCCTTTGGGCCGATCTGCAATTGAGAAGTATGCATTTGAGGCTAGGGGCGCAGAGGGTGGAGGAAGGTTTTATAGCGATAGGCACATTAGTGAGGTAGTTGGGGACGGCGCCTCTGTTGTTATCCTTTTGGTGCCTGAGGGAGTTAGAGATAATCGTTGGGATGGACAGGTGGTTGGTGGCTAGGCGATTTTTGGGGGCCGGGACGTAAGATTGGAGAAGGGCGTGTGTGTCATGGTCTGAGACCCTATTGGTAGTGCGTCTGGGGCGGTTAGTGGTATTGCGAGCGGGGATAGAGGTCCAGTGTGGGGGGAGTTGTGTGATAAGGCGAGTAGGCGGTGAGGAGGAAGTGTTGTTAGGTGTAGGGGGAGTATTACGATTGGTGGTAATGCGATTGCGATTGGTATTGTGATTGTTGGTATTGCGAGAGGGGATAGAAGTCCGGTGTGGGGCGTGTTGTGTGGTAAGGCGAGTAGGCGGTGAGGAGGAAGTGTTGTTAGGTGTAGAGGGAGTATTACGATTGGTGGTAATGCGATTGCGATTGGTATTGTGATTGTTGGTATTGCGAGAAGGGATAGAAGTCCGGTGTGGGGCGTGTTGTGTGGTAAGGTGAGTAGGAGGCGCAGGGGAAGTGTTATTAGGTGTAGAGGTGGTGGTGGGAGGGGGGTGTCTGGGGTGTGTGATGAGCAACTCTTTGATGGAGTGTAGTTCTTCTTTCAATTGGAGGAGGGAGGACATAATCATGTCCAGCGTGATGTTGGGCGCGGAGTTGGGGAGGGGTACAGGCGTAGAACCGGCGCATAGGTTGCTGGAGACAGGTGGGGATCGGTGTGGGGAGGTGGAGCTGGTGAAGGGGTTGGAAGTGTTAGAGAGAGGATAGGTGTTAGGGATGGTGTTGCCCTTAATGGGAAGGGCATCAGTGCTAGGGGGGGAGGGAGGAACGGGGGAAGTGAGGGTGTTCTGTGTGTGGTGTGGGGTGGTGTGGAGGCTGGTGGTAGCGGGGGAGGAGGTGGGATAGTGGGGGGTGAGAGTGGGGGGTGAGAGATTGAAGGAGGGGTGAAGGCTAGGCGTGACGGGAGTGCTAAGAATGGGGGGCGAGATAGGCGGAGAGAGAGTAATGTTGTGTGGGGAGCAGTTGGGGGAGGAAGGGTGTTCTGAGAAGATGGATGTGGAAGACGGGGCGGGAATGCTAAGTGTGGAGAGGGAGATAGGCGGGGAGAGAGACCTGTTGTGTGTAGTGCAGTTGGGGAAGGAAGGGTGTTCAGAGAAGATTGGGGTGGAGGACGGGACGGGAGTGCAAAGTGTGGGGAGGGTATGGGATGATGAGGTGCAAGACGAGGGTAGGTAGGGGGGATGGGGGAGCGGGTGGTGTATGGGGGGGCGGGGTCTCTGTCTGAGATTGAGGGGTGGGGCGGGGTAGCTGCAGCAGGTGGGTAATTGCCTGTGGTGCTGGGTGTGAAGGTGAGGTGAGTGTCGTTCTGGTGCTGAACTGGGTTGGGGGTGTTAAGGGTGGGTGCCGTGCCGTCAGGGGTGGTAGGACAGGGGGTGATATGAGTGAGAGTCCGAGGATTGGATAGGTGCTCTTTGAAAGTGGGGAACAGGTTGTCAAGTAGTTCCAGGTTCCTGTCAGTCGATTGAAATAGGACAATCCCGTTGTTGTAAATAGTGATGGTGGTTTTGCCTGGGAAGAGTTGGGATGGTGTGATGGAGAGTGTTAGGCCATGGGTGGATTTCCTGGTGGTGGATACGTTGAGTAGGGAGAGGAGGTTGCTCAGGCTTGGTCAATTGATGCCTCTGCCACTGTCACTGACCCCTGAGTCTGGTGAAAATTTCAGAGGCACCTCCCACTGCAGGACTCACACCCCACAGCATCAGCTAATATGAAGCTGGTCAATCCCTTGCTTCTTCATACATGTCGATGATATGCAAGCCTCATTTACTTTATATATTTTAGTTATTCAGTCATGCTTCACATTTCTAGATTCAATCAAGTCTGTTTTACCTCAAACTGGTGTAAAATAACACACTCCTGGAACATTGATTGCTCTAGATTACCCATAATACAAAATACATGGTACACTACCACAGCATCAACTGGGGTTGTCATCAGGTTACTTGGTTTAGCACCCTTTCTTTTTAGGGGGCATCTATTAAGCTTTGATGGTCAATATGATTCTTGGCATATTTCTTCCGTAATTTTTTTTTGTTTGAAAGACCTTTATTGAAAGCAAAGCCATTGACATCACCAATTCTTTTACAGTTTCACATCGCACTAGTTCACACAACACAAGGAGCTTGTGATCAATAATCAAGAAATACTGTACACAGCCAGAGTGCCGGCATCCCGGAGGCCCGGCGGCGTGATGTAGTGACGCTATCCCAGTGTAACCAAGAGAGATGCCCCTCCGTGTGCAGCAAGTAGAACAGTGTGTCAACTGGCCATCCCAGAACGCAATCGCGGCAGTAAGGTCTTATGTCGAAATAAAGTCAAGGGAAACTACCCCAACTACCATCCCAGCTCCCCCCCCGAGTGTGATTGTGGAACTATTACCTTCATTAATCGTGAGCAAACCATGGTGTGCCTGCCGTGTGTTCCAAGCCATCCCCCCGTAAGTGTATTTGTCCCCCCCAGTGTCAACCCACACACGCCTCCATATGTCATGTACTTCAGTGTAGCCCTCCCCCGCCACTCCACCCGATCCACATCTCGCTACTCGGGGAGAGAATCTCATGCGTCCAAACCACTATTCCAACACCTGGTCTTGGAGATCAACCACTTCGGAGGTGTCAGAGCCGCCGTCCTCCCCCTTTTGCAGGTGTTCCTTGTAAAGGTCCCAGATATTTTTTGGCCTACTCCTGGGCGGTAGCAATTCGCTGTATAGTTCTGTTTGAGTGCAGCAGTATTGTAGATCCCTTAGCCATCTTGTTTTGGCAGGGAGGGGCCCACGCATCCAACAGGCAGCAACCACTCTCCTGGCCAACAGCAGAGCCATATCGACCAGCCGGCGCAGGGAAGGGGCTAGCGGCTTAGAGTAACCAAGGAGCGCAAGTGCCGGAGTACGCGGCAGCGACTCCCCAAAAATCTGGTCAAGCTCCGTAAACACCTCCCCCCAGAAAGCTTGTACACCGGGGCAGAGCCACGCCTTATGAAAGAAATCAGCCACCAATGTTCGGCAGCGCTCACACTCCGCAGAGGGGCGAAGGCCATATCGATGTAACCGTTCGGGGGTGTAGTACACCCGCTGGAGGACTTTGAAATGCACCAGCCTGTGCCTACCGTTCAGGGAGATTTTGCGCGTGCCGGAACAGCAATATCGCCACATGGCGTCATCTATAGGGGTTTGCAGATCGTCCTGCCAGGCTGCTCTAGCTTTAGAGGGTTGTAAGCGCTGATGCGTCACCCCCAACCTGTTGACTTGTGAATTTAATTTTGCAGGTGATTTGGATTTAATGATATGAGTCAGTTCAGGGATCTCCTCAGGCTCCTCCATGGAAGAGCCCAGAACCTCCCGGAACGCAGAGCGGAGCCTGTGAAATTGGAATTTCTGCAGCAATGAGGGGCCCGACTCTGTGGGAGCGAGCTGATCCCAGGTCTTCAGAGTACCGTCGGAGAACAAATCCTCCATTTTCACAATGCCGAGAGCACGTAAAGCCTCGACCACTCCCTTCTCGCCCAAGGGGTCCAGCCAGAGAGCCCATTCAACGGGCATCAATGGGGAGTACAGGAGATCACAGCCGCGAGTTCGCACCAGGGCATGCCATGCGTGGTTGGTCGCCTTAAGAGAGTCCATCCTTCCAATTGAACGATCCGCCGGGAGGCAGATCGTGGCAGGCAGGGGGAGCGGGTCTACAAACAGCCTTTCCAGAATGAGGTGCGGCGTGCGTGCGTCACCGTGTACCCATGAGTGGAGATGAGAAGCTTGCGCAACTCGATAGTAGCGCTCCAGATCCGGAGCCCCCAAACCCCCCATCTCGCAGGGGAGAGTCAGAGTCGCCCACTGTATTCGCGGTTGCTTGTCGCCCCAGGCCAGTCGGATCATGACTTGCGTGAGCTGTCTAAAAAACGACTTCGACAGAACCACTGGTATGTTAAGGAAAAGGAACAGGAATCGGGGTAGCACTATCATTTTCATGATAGCGATCCTGCCCAAGAGGGATAGCGGGAGTCTAATCCAGGCGTCGACATCGTCTACCAATTTATTGTATGCTACGCCGGAGTTATCCCGAACCAGGACCTCGGGATCAGTGTGCAGGCGAATGCCCAAGTACCGGACCGAGTCGGTGGTCCACTGCAGTGGGTACTCCATGTCAAAGGGTTGTGTCACCGGGGTGAGAGGGAAAGCGATGGACTTGTCCCAATTCACCCTCAGCCCCGAGAGTGATCCAAAGCGGACCACCTCCCTGAGTACCGCGGACAGATTAGACTCCGGGTTCCGGACGTACAGCAAGGTGTCATCAGCGTACGTCGAGATCCCTATTTTGTAGGTGGGAAAGCTTATACCCTCCAGACTGTGGTACTCCCGTATGGCACAAGCAAGGGGTTCCGCCACCAGGGCATAGAGTAACGGCGACAGAGGGCAGCCCTGTCGAGTCCCCCTGCCAATGTAGATCGGCTCCGACACTCTGTCTCCCAACCGCAGTCTGGCCAATGGTCGATGGTACAGCGCCCCGATTCTCTGCAGAAACGGTTCGCCAAAGCCCAGCTTCCGTAGTACTCTGATCATGAAAGGCCACTCAACCGAGTCGAACGCCTTTTCCATGTCTAGGAATATTGCCAGCGCGCGGTTCTCCTGCTTGACATGTTGCATCGTGCCCAGCACCGTGCGTATGTTGTAGGTTAAATTTCTACATGGGACAAAACCAGACTGTTCCGGAGCGACCAGCTCTGGCACTAATAGAGCCAGTCGGTTGGCGAGGACTTTGGCATAAATCTTTGCGTCCACGTTCAGCAGACTGAGTGGCCTGTACGAACTGCAAAGATCCGGAGGTTTCCCTGGCTTTGGTATAGTGACCAGCAACGCCTCACGCATGGTGAGTGGCATCTCACCATCCTCGCAAATAGTGTCAAAGAGGGCGACCAAATGCGGGAGCAAAATATCTTTGAAGGCTTTATAAAAGCCAACCGTAAGTCCATCGGAACCCGGAGCACTCCCCGATTTCATACTAGCAAGGGCCTCCAGGATTTCGTTCTCATGGAAGGGGGCCATCAAAAACTCCCTATCCGAATTCTTGAGGAATGGCATGGCAATGTGGTCCAAATAATCGTCCATTTCGCTCTACACACCCTGCGTCTTGGACTGGTAAAGTTCAGTATAGTAGCCTTGAAAGGTCCCTAGTATCTGTTCCTCCTCCACGACTGTATCACCCTCCGGGGTCCTCAGTTCTTCAATAACCAGAGGCCTCCGCGAGCTCCGAACCATGCGAGCCAACAGGGCGCCCGGCCTATCCCCCTCACCATACACTCGGGCCGTGGCGTATTTGCCCATATAGAGAAGTTCTCTATCCGCCAGAGTCTGATACTCCGAGATCAGCTGGGTGAGCGCCGGGCCATCGTCAGTGCTAGGAGACGATAATTGTCGATTCTCTAGTTCCGCTAGCTTAGTTTCTAAAGCGGTAAGTTCCCGCCTAATGGAGCGTAGCACACTGGAATGCTTGGACATAGCCATTCCTCTAATGAACACCTTGAAAGCCTCCCAGACCGTGAAAAAGTCTTCAACCGAGTCTAGATTAGTTGCGAAATATTGTTCTATGTCTTCCGCCAGTTCACCTCGAAAGGCATCATCCAGCAGAGCGAAAGGAGGGAACCTCCAGGTGAAGGCCGGTATCCCCTTCCTGGCAGTGGAGAGGTGTATCAGAATGGGGGAGTGGTCCGAGAGCGTGCGCAGGAGAACCTCACACGCGCTGATACCACTAAGGACCGGAGGAGACGCTAACCAGTAATCTATCCTAGTATGCACGTTGTGAAAGGCCGAGTAGTGTGTAAAGCCGCCCTTTGTGGGGTGTTTGTCCCTCCAGACATCCACTAGGTCTAATTTAGTCAACTCAGCTCTCATATAGGCGGCAGAAGCTACCGGTCGCCGAGTGGGGCCCGCGGAGCGGTCCCTGGCGGGGTCAAACACAAAATTAAAATCCCCCCCCCCCCCACAACATCCCAGGCTGAGCATGAGACCTACAGTGGGCAGACAGAGTCACATAGAATTCAGGGTGATCATAATTGGGGCCATAAACATTAACTACCAGCAGGTCAAGTCCCTTACCCACACATCTAGCTAGGACATATCTACCCTCCGTGTCCGCATGTACCAGGATCAATTTCAATTGTGAAGAGGGATTAGCCCAGGTTAACACCCCCCGGGCATGCGTCGTGAAGCCTGCTGCCACTATATTCCCCGCCAACCATCTGGATTGCAACATCCTACTGTTGATAGGCAAGTGTGTTTCTTGCAGCAGGGCCAAATCGACATGGTGTCTGTGTAGGTAGCCGAGGACCTTCCTCAACTTTCGAAAGTCGTTCAGGCCTCGAACATTCCAGGTTATCAATTTCAGCGTGTGTGGGGCACGTGTGGGAACATTCATCGCAGCATGAGACATTGCAAGGGCCTATGAACCCTGTTGGCATCAGGGATGGAAAGAACACAACACAGCAGTACACGTTTCCCCATTGTAGCCAGCCGGCATTTCCATGCAGTTACAGTTCCACAAAGCAGTCCACTCACATCAAGTACGAACCCCTCAAACACCCCAAGGCAAATACCCCCAACAGCCCAGACCCCAGACCCCGCCTCTCGCTCCCCCACCCACCCACAGCCGACCACCCCCAACCAGGTCAGACAGGTCCCAAAAACTACCCCCATCAAACCAAAAATAGCAGAGTGTTCGTCAGTTCGAAACTCAACTCCCTGGCGAGTCACACAACCAAAGGCACCGGGGCGAAGCGCGCCTGAATAGAACAACACCACCAACTGACCCGATGTATTTGTTCAGTTCGACACTCCATCCCAGCCCCGCTTGTGGTCCAGTGTCCATCGTAAAGCTCATCAAACAGCCCCCCAACCCCACCAACCCCCCGACAATGTTATATTGACCAAATCTCACATCTCAGCAGTGCCAAGCGATCTCCTCACCAGCCGCCCATAATGCACGAGTCAGAGCAGTGTGGTCGCAGCCCCTCCAAACAGTGTAGGCAGCCTCCATGTAATCCGGACTTACCGCCCCCAGGGGGGTGGCGCAGCTCTACCATTTTACGGGATCGTGTCCATCCCTTGGCAGGAAGAGCCAAATGTTCCGGCAGAGCCCCTCTAGTCTTGCTCTTCCAGGTTCGAGGCTGAACCAGTGTCGTCTTCCTGGCTCTGCCAAACCTCCTTATGCTCCCGTGTCCATACCCTCAGGGATTTGTGAAGTTCTTTGGGATCCGTGAAGAAATATGATCGCCCTCCTGTATTAATGCGAAGCTTGGCAGGGTACAGCATCGCATAGTCAAGGCCCAGCGTGTGCAGTTGTTTTTTATACGGCGCAAACTGTCGTCTCTCCTCCTGTACCTTGGCCGTTAAGTCCGGGTAGAGGGAAATGTTCATGCCCTCATGTTGGAGCTGACCCTTGTCCCTCGCCAAGCGCAAAGCAATGTCCCTGTCGCGGTAATTGAGGAGCTTCGCGATGATGGGACGAGGAGGCGCGCCCGGCTGCGGTTGTGGGCCGAACGTACGATGTGCCCGTTCCACGATGAACATGGGGGAGAAAGCCTCCTCCCCGAGTAGTAGTTTCAGCAATTTCTCGACATAGAGCTCCATCTTCCCAGTTTGAGTCGTTTCCGCCACTCCCGTTATACGGATGTTGGACCTGCGTGAGCGCGCTTCCAAATCCTCCGTCTTATCACGGATGACCTGCAAAAGTCTACCGAATTGCTTCCTGTCCTTGTCCCATTCGGTCTGCGCCTCCTCAGCTTCCGTGAGTCGACGTTCCGCCATGTCCAGGCGCTCCGCATGTTTGTCCACACGCTCCGCCATGCGGTCCATGCGGTACAACAAAGCGTCTATTTTAGAGCCCACAGACGCGATACTGTCCTGAATGCCCTTTTCCAAGGCGGCCAGCATGTCCCGGAGCTCTGTAGTCGCTGGGGCAGTCGCAGTGGCCCCCTTCGGGGACGCCTCCGGGGCCGTCGTATCGGGCCCCTTCGTGCGACGCCGGTCAAAGGAGAGCTTCGCCTGAGTGGCGTCGTTTTTCCCCATGTTCCTCTCCTGCCGCAGGGGAACACAAAACCAATAGGTTCCTCGTTGACTCCAGTCAGCAAGGGCAGCGTGGGAGACACACCTGCCGGCGATCCACTGCCACTAGATACTGGGTCTGTGCCGGAGGCACGATGCAGACAAGATGGCGTCCGTTATGGCGGACCAACAGCCTCCGATCACTTTGGCGACACCCTCACTCGCTTGACACAGGGCAATATTTGTTCATAAGTCTCAGCACCGGGCACCGCCAGTCTGATGTGGCGTGGGGACGCGGGGACCGCAGGAAACCCCAGAGTAGGCCTGCCCCCGCGTTCGCTCCGAAGTGGCGACTGCTCCGCCTCGTAGTACAGGTGCACAGTGTCCGCTTCGCCGGGGACCCACTGCGTGGGAGGGCAAATCGTGCCGATATGAGGCGGCAGCAGATGAGAGGGGGTCGCTCCGGTGAAGGAAAAAGCCAAGTGTGAGTCCGGCCGGAGACCACACCGCCCTCGTCAGATTTCGAGGCCGCACGTCAGATGACGTCGCACGGCCTTCTCTCCAGGATAGTCCGTGGCGTCAGGCCCAGTCCGCCGCCATCAGGTCGCCGAGGAACCTCGCTTCAATCCACTCGGAGGGGGCTCGCCAGCCAGAGTCCGCAAGTCACCCAGCAGAATCCCGGGGTGCCAGAGGGTGCTGGAGAGCCAGCTATGGCAGATTGGACACTTCTAAGGATAATTTAACAGGATATTTCCGGTGCTAAGGCGAGGAGCCGAAAGCTCACGCGTCCGCCATCGACGCTGGCTAGCTCCGCCCCCCCGGTTCTTCCGTAATTAAATTACATTTTGCAGCTAAATCTGTACTAGCCATCAACATTTTTGCCCCTTCTTGTACACTCTTTTGGACAGACTCCTTCAGGAGTCTTGGCTAACTTGAAATCATGAGACTCCCAGTTACTGGATGTAACTACTTCTCTTTTATCAAGGTTATTGTTTTATACTTTTAAACTCAAAAAAACTATCTTGAAGCTCAGTTTTCCAGCTATCCAACGTATTCAACTTGACTACAATGTTCAATGGCTGCCTCCTTTTGGATAAAATTGTCATTATTTGTAATCACCTCAATCTCTGGATCTTTCCTCTTGGACTTTGCCGTTTCTGCAGGGTCATCCCGAAATGTCTGCCTTCACCCTCCTATTTTTTGGACTACTAACCAGTGCTAAAGTTCTTCTGCTCTCACCTTTAAACATGTTAAAATTAACTTACACCCAATTGGCACATTTAAATTCCTAGTAAAGTAAAGTAAAGTAAGTTCCTAGTAAAGTGCCTGTAAATTAAATACTACTAGTGCATCAGCAGCACTTATTGTCCCACCTACTTAAGTAGGCTTTTAAATATGTCCAGGCCTGCTATTGCAGTGTGCGTGTGCAGTTTTTTTTTTTGAAAACCTTTATTTAACATTTGCAATCAAATACAGACACGGGCCTACACCCCCCAGGGCTGGCCGCTAAGCATTTCAGTACGTCATTACAATCCAACGTCAGACCCATCCTCCCTGGGGAGCATAGGAACTCCATCCACAAAGCACATCGGTTGCAAAAGCAGTTCAACTCGGAAACAGGATAAGAGGTTTTCATTTTACATATAAAAAGTTGAAAGGATCAGGTGTCGTACAGTGTCTCGGATCACAAAAGGGGGCGAGCAAAAGAACAACGTGTCCAAAATAAGTTCGCTATCGTGTAGGTCAGCGGCGTTAAGACATACGACATCAGGATAAGTAGCACACTATTATTCGTCTACGCCATCATCATTGTCCGCCCCACAGCACCAAAACCTCAGAAAAGTCAAGGTACAGATGTAGAAACAAGGATGTAAGGAAAGCCGAATCCACTACACTAACCCGGAAAAGGAAAAAGAAAGAAAAGGCAAGGGAAGAGAAGGAAGAAAGAGGCCATAGAACAAAAATAAAAACGAAACACCCACCCCCACACCCCCCCACCCTGCACCCCTGCTGATGACTACGGCCACCCCCCTCGCAGCGTGCCTGTCGCCCAGTAACCAGAACCCGAAATATAGTAGAAAGGGAAGAAAAAGGAAAAGGCAAAGAACCCCACACAATGAGGGAAATCGGAGGAGGGCATAGTTCTACGGGCTCCCGGTCTCCTTCCCCCGTCTTAGCCAGACTCCGTTAGGTCAATAATAAACAATCCCGTTAAACATAGTGCCACAATGAGAGACTCGGAGAAGAATCTCAACCCTGGCCCCGTCGATCAAATTCACTGAAGTAATCAATTAAGGAAAGCACTTCCCACAAAGTACTGTTAAAGTCTACCGAACAGGAGTACACAGATGAGAAAAGAAAGGCAGGTCCCGATGTAAATGGCTGGTACCAATGTTGACCCTCCCTGCCTCCGAAGCCAAGTTTTACCCCATCCGCCATCTTGAAAGACCGACAGGGGAGGGGAGTCGACACGGTCCGAAACAGCAAAGGATAGAAAGTGGAAGGATCCAAAATGGAGACGACATGTAAATGTTCCGGGGGATACACAATCGGGGGTTCCAACGGTTCCGTGGGGTGACCAGGCACAGTACAGTCAGGTAGATCCACTTCAATAGGGGCAAACACTGCTTCCATCGTCGGGTCAAGATACACCTCCGAGACATCCATTGAAAAGCGGGCTGGCTGCCGGGTCGCGGGCATCGAGTCAGGATCCGGTCTCATGCCTATGAGTCCATCCGTCGCAGACAACAAACTGCAAGTCTGGACTTCAATAGTTCCCTTAAGTGCCATGAGTGCCTCCAGCACCGTACTCAGTGACGGGTCATTTCGAGCCTGTTCCGCTAGATTCGTTTCGTCCTCCAGCATGGTGGACCCCACGGAGAGGCGCCTTCTCCGGGGCAAAATTAGGCGGAGCAGGAGTAAGCCATGAGGGACTGACGGTCAGTGAGCAGTAGTACGCAGCGAGGCACCGACCCGGGGGAACGGTGATGTGAATACCGGACCCCCGGTCAGGGACCCCCGTGACACAGCACCGTGCGTCACTCGTCACCTCACCTTCTGTAGGGCACCAGGCAGCTGATGGTAGCAAAACAATCAAAAAAGTCTGAGTGTTCCAGAGACCGGACCCAACCACCTTCAGCAGTCCGTTGTTATTCAACTCGGACCCGGCAGAGCCAGCACTCGAGACCCCGGCTTCTCTGCTGGGTTAGGCCTCAATGCGACCATCGACGTAGCTCCGCTCCACAACGGCGGAGAAACTCCGGGATTGCACCACTGGAGTGCGGGTCGGATCACACACACAGATCCGGTGCAGGTAATCAGGATAAGCAACAGGATGATAGAGCAAAGGACGGAGGTCAGCGGAGCCGGGAGACTATGCGGCCATCTTGGTTGGTGTCGTAGCTCCTCCCCCGCGTGTGCAGTTTTAAACTGCCATTTCAACCTGGCAAAATAAACAATTTGCAGGCCCAAAACGTCCTTTTAAATTCATATAATTCAACCTTAGGGTAGGCCCTAAATAGTCCATAGGGCAGGGTGCAGTATATTTAAAAAGCTGGACATGAAGATATAACTTTTACATGTCCTGGTAGTGAAAACCTCTTAAATTCATTTTTACTACCGCAAGGCCTACCTCTTCTATAGGATAACTCTGGGTTAACTTATTGCATTTAATAAGGGATAACTTGCGATTTGGGGAAGGTAGGAATGTCAAGTTTGGTGTCCATAGGATTGGAATTTAAAGCCCTCATTATTGGTAAAGTCGTATTTTAAGTCACAATTCTGACATGTCCTAACCATTTGGTGCCTACAGCCTGTTTCCTGGGTCACAAGACTAGGTGTGGCTGGTAAGATGGTCCTTGTGAGCATAGGCTTTGGGAGGTTGGCAGGTTGGGCCATCTCTCACTTGACAAGGGAGAGGAGCTGTCACCTACCTCAATTGCACATTACAAAGGCTCTGCAAGGGCACACTCACAAAATGATTGACACTAGTCTATTGGGATCCCAGACAAGCTGGTGCCAGGGAAAGGAGGAAGGAAATTCCAAACACCTCTGGAGGTGGAAACCTCCAGAACCTTCTCCTACTCAGACCCAGCTCTTCGGTACACCTCTGAACCTGTGAAAGACTCGGAAGACCTGCTACCCTGCTGTTGAGTGAAAGGACTGAGCCTGCATCTTGATCCCAGAACTACTAGTGTGAGTTGAAGGGCTAGTTGGCCGGCTTCCCGATCAGAGCCTTAGGAACAGAACACACTCCAACTCAGGACATGGACTCAGTCCACTGTGAGTCTTGCCCCCCCGAGTGGTGTCACCCAAGTCCTGGACCTTTGGAAGTGGACCTGAAGGTGCTCTGACATCCCACCTTCGGTCCTGTGCAGTAGAACCGATGCAGCTCGATGCATTTCCTCGCAGCCACATAGTAACCGCCGCAGCGCGACGCATCCCCAAAGCTGGACTTTGCATTGCAAATCGCAGTGCCCTTGAATCACAGCTCCAAGGCACATCCTCAGCACAGGTCTTTGCATCACAAGTCCAACACTTTCCTCACTGTTGCATAAACTGGAGAGGGAATTGTATAGCTAATGCTCCCAGACTACAATACTTTTCCTAATATTGGTTGTATATATTTTTTTATTTTATTTTTTTTATTTTATATCATTAGTTGAAATTTTTTCTTTTTTTTACATTTTGTAATTGAATGTTATTTAGTTTTTATTTGTTTTACTTTTTTGGTAATTTATTTAATTTTTTATGTGATAGAATTTGTTTATATTTCTTAAAGTTTATTTATATATATATGTATATATACATATATATATATATATACACACATAAATGCTTTTCTTAGTAAAAATTACTAAATTTTATCATAAAATGTAAAATATACATTTGTATATAATTGTTACGCTATATATAAATATATAAACACAAATATACAATTATTTGCACATAAACGACTCCTATTGACCAGTAGGATGTCAATGTGACTTGTGGTCAGAGCCAGATTGTAGACTAATTGATTTATGGCCCACATGGGCAATATCAACAATTTGTACAGCATGGCGGAGAATTCTCTATTTGAAGTAGCTATTCTGTTGAAAGAAAATATTAATATTTGGATGGGCTGCAGTATTAACCACTTCGATGCTGATGACGAGCTCAGCTCGTCATCACCCACGGGTGGCGTGTGCTGATGACGAGCTGAGCTCGTCATGTATCGCGGTAATTTAAAAAATGCCGCACAGCGCAAAAATCACCGCAGCAGCGATGCGGTTAATTTGAATCTTGCACTTGCAATTGACATCAATCTGCAGATACACGTGTTTTTTTAAAATCGAAAATGGAATTTTATTAAATTGGAACAATATTATGAAGGATAAATGATTTTACCATATTTATTCATTTTATAATTACCCAGATCAGATATTGCACTAACTTGTAATTCTGTATAGCTACTGAGAAGTATGTCTTCTATGTTGATCGCTATTGGCTCTGCTTAATCCTTGCACTAGCACTTTAAATACTGGTCACCGCCTAACGCAACTTGCCATGTGATCAAGCTTCGTTGGAAGCGAAACGCGTTATGGCGGCTGGCTGGCTGAGAAATAAAGCACTCTGAGTGAAGCACAGAATTCGGGTCTGCTTTTCGTCATTTACTACTAAGGCAGGAGCCTTGTCTTTGGTGGCGAGTTACTTGCATATAAACACAAATATGTATATATATATATATATATATATATATATATATATATATATATATGTATATATATATATATATATATATATATGTGTGTGTGTTTATATAAGTATATATTTATATATAGTATCAAGAATTAGTGGAGTTTATGTAATTTACATTATATAAATATTATATTTATGTAATTTACATTATATTGTAATACTATATTATTTAGGATTTACTTCTTTAAAATATATATATATATATATATATATATATATATATATATATATATATATATATATATATATATTTTTTAACAAAACAATATTTTTGTATGTTTTTGGACTATATTAATGTAAAACAATATTTTATTTCCGATACTTTTGTACTGACCATTAATTTGGTAAACAATATTTTTGACAACGATATTTGTTAAAACAATATTGTTTACCTTGATATTGTGCCAGTGATTCTCTTAATTGATATCGCCTGTTGCTCATGTTCACCTGTAGCTGTTTTTTACCAATTTGCAACCTGTGCCAGTTTCTCCTAAAATCCTCTTTTGTACTTCAAGTTGGCCAAAATATATGTACGGTTAACTATTCATTAGTGGGAATACCTGGGTTGTGGTCAGAATAGTTTTGATTCAGGAAGGAATACCTTCCAGCACAAAAACTATCCTTTGAGGCAAATTTCCTCTTAGCGGCAGAATACAGTACACATGCAAAGAGGAAAAAGTGTGGAGAAATAAAGATATTTCTCCTCGGGTAGGCCCACTATTTTTAGCACACACCCATGCTTACAAGGCATTCGGAAATATGATTTTGCATCAAAATGCATGAGTGGATCCACTGGATCGCCCATGCTCCACTCAAGTAACGCCTACCAGATGGAACGTAATGCAAGGCAGTGCTATGCGTTTTTTTGTTTTTTTGCAAACCCATGCAAATCGGGCTTTGTAAATCCCAAAATAGATTTCACGCTGGGGCTGTGCAAAAAAACGTGATGCAACTCATGCAAAGTATTAGTAAATATGGTCCTGCGTTTATACAAAGGCACGGGTGCAGTGTAGGGGTCAGCCCAGATACCTTGCTATATGCTCCTTCAGAAGCCCATGATATGTTTTTAAAGTATTATACATTAGGAAAAATACAAACAAATCATGAGATTCAATCCTGTGACGACACTGAAACTGTTTCCTTTTCACCCACAGGCCATTTCCTTCTACTCAACTCGACAGACAACATTGACAGCACCATTATGAGCCCTTGGATTTGGAGCAGGGATGAGCGCTGCACAGTGGAAGTGGCTGTCTGGCACCAGCAAAAAGGAGAGTACGTGGTGCGACTGCTGCCCGGCAACAGAACCAGCCACAAAATCCTGTCCACAGCAGGCCAGAGGCATAATGGGTAAGTTATCTGTTTTCATATTTTCTGTTCCTTGATTTTTTGGAAGCCACTGCAAAATCAGTAACATTTTGGAAGCTCTTCCAAGGATCCTCCATGGTTACCCTGCTTTTGAGGTTTGGGATGGACATTGGATCACATTTTTGACCCTCAAATCTAAAGTATCCACAGTACTTTTTTTATTGAATGGGTAAAATAGTGGATGCACCCCAAGCATATTGCGCATTGTACAGTAGCGCTTGTGAGGCGCTTCATACCTCCGTCCAGGCAAAAAAGCAATTCTAAGTGACTGAATACGTGGGTGTGGGTGAATGGATGAATGATGTTATAGAACTAAAGATTGGGAAACATAGGGCCAGATCTACAAACCTTTTGTGCTGGGTTTCCATCACAAACGGGATACAAACCTGCACAAAATATTTTTTGTTGGATTTACTTTCCAGCACATGACTTGTTTTGCGGTGGAAAATTGCCTGCAAGTAACGCAACGCAGCACCAAGCCATTGGGAAGGAGCCATTAAAAAGGAGAAATACTTTTCTTTCTTCTAACTTTTCCCACTTTACATGTGTGCTGCACTATACAACACACATCCGAAGTGGGAAACCTTTTCAAAATTAGTCTAGAAGTAAAGCCTGATTACGCGTTCGGTGGTCTTACTGCCGTACTGCCAACCAGGCAGTCCCAAGAAAACCCCCGTCATATTACGATGTCACCGCTGGTCACGCGGCAGTGTTTCTGACTGTGGTGAAGGTTTTTTTATTTGTGTTGATTCATGTGTGTATATTTTGACTGCAAAAGTGTTGAATGTACACATATGCATTGCATGTGAAAAATACCTACTGCAAGTACTTTCCCATTGCTCGATTCTGGACCATATGTCCCTTGTCCAGTCAATGGGTAAAAAAGGACCTACCTGTATTTCGGCACTAACAGTGTTGTTTTCTTCGGGGACAAGATGCTGCTGTGAAGCGGGGACCTGGAGGAAGGGATCCACGTGGGAGACTGAAGGGAAGAAAAGGAAATGGGTGAGAGTGCACCCCAATTCCTTTGATTCCGCCGACTAGAAGCAGGCAGTCTTCCCGCCAGTCAGCTCACCGGAAACCTAACTCGTAATTCGGACAGCGATGAATTTCTCTGTACCGCCGTCTGCAGCAATCTACGAATGGTTGTCGATGTAGGCGGTGCTCTGGTGGTCTATTATTGTGCAAAATGACAATATCATAATAGGCCTGTTTGGAATGCCTGGTCGGCGGGCGTTGAGTCCGACGCTACGCTGGTCCCAAGACCGCCAAAGTCATAATCAGACCCACAGTATTTTGTGCTGGAAGGCGCCCCTTACAGTACAAAACCTATACTGGACTCATGTAGACACCAATGCACTATGGAGCAAAAGTGTGTGCATGGTGCTTGGTGAACTGATTGTACAGCAGTGTGAGGGAGAAAGCAGGATAGTGCCATATCTCCGAAGATATGGTACTTTCCTGCCCTCCCCCAGTGCAGCACATGAACTTTGGCTGCTGCGCTGCGTTGTTTGGTAAACCTGGGCTATCGTTAACCTCATCCGTGCGGTGCAGATTTACCGCCGGTGCTGGGCTCTAATGAAAACGGGCGTGGTCATGACAGAACGGTTCCGTCATGAGCACAGCCCGACCGATGCTCATGACGGAACCGTTCCGTCATGAGAATTGAAAGGTAAGCTTGGAAAGTTGTGTTTTTTTATGTAGAACAGCTAGGAGGCGGAATGTGGAGCAATTCAAATAAAAGAAAAAAAAGAGTAAAAATATTGGAAGCAAGGTAAAAAAGAAAACAATTCAAACCTAATAGCCAACACTGGGTGACTGTGAGGCATAAGATAAGGCAAAGAGACTTCAAGATCCCCCTATAGAAGAAAGCACCTATGTAAAAACATTGATGGCTTGTCCATCAATATTTTTATATTTGTCTAATAACATCTAAATATTCTCAACACCTGTAAAAAAAACAAAGAGCATTTTCGCCAAGGTTAAGAGAATGAAATTAGAAATTTCGACAGGATATGCATCTCACAGCATATCAGTGCGAGGAACAGGCGTGAAGACGAAACCGTCAATGCCAGGGGACCTGATGAATGCATGAGCCACACAGCTCGACTGTAGGTTCTCCAATAGAGACTCGGAGGGCCAGAGCTGGGATTGTCAGTGAGGTCTTTAGTACTCATTAACACGGTAGCAGTGGCGTAACGAAACTTGAGGGGGTCCCCCTGCAAAGTACATGGAGGGAGCCCCTCCCCCCAGACCCTGTCGGGAGCACTCAGGCTAGGTGTCTGCGCACAGTGCCGGAGGGAGCCCTCCCACACTGTGGGGGCTGCAGAGGCTAACGTTATGCCACTGCACAGCAGGTGGTTTGAGCACATGGAGCACCTATTACCCGAGCCATCTGCACGTGCACATTCCGCGTGCATTCCGCGTACAATCACAAGTGGCACGACTTGTGAGATACCTTTTGAAAATTGCAAATCAGCCCTCATTAAAGGATTTACTACCCAGTGTACTGAAGGATTACGCATGCATGGGTGAATCTTCTGCCAGGTGTGTGAACTGGACCAGGATAGACACTGAGAAACCACACAAAACCCATGTAAAAGCCTTTTTGTGTGCATCCCAAATTGGAGGGGGTGTAGGAACAGTTAAAATCCAAAAGTACCACTGTACTAATGCGTGGGAATGTTTGCAATCTCAGTTGTTCACTATGACCAAATGTGTTTGTGAATCTGATTTCACTAAAAGCAACTGGAATCTCATAACTCTTTGCAAGAAGTACTGTTGGAAAGCTTCAGATGGCGATTTAGTGTTTTTGCAACCTCTGTAAATTCGTAGGTTTTGTAAATGACCGTGTAAACGTAAGGTTACTGAATAATTGTCTAATGATGTCCGTGCGGGGCATTAAGTGGGGCAGGTCCTGCCAGGACTCAGTACCAGCAGTAACATAAAAGGACCTTTTCAGGCCTCCTATTCAGTTTGCCTGCTGACAGAAATAGTTGCATCATTCAAAAATGCTGCATAGAAATTACCAACAATCAGTCTTGGCAAGCATGCTTTCTGCTTTAAGGGAAGGCAGGCATTTGTCCAACTCCCTCATTCTTCACTTCTGTGAAGCGTTTTTTAAAGGGCAAGATATGCTTTCCCTGGCAGGTCCCTGTGATCTACAATCAGTTGTTCTAAAATGGTGCAAGAAGAGGAAAATGTTTACACTTGTCTCCCCGGAAGCAATGAAGGAAACCTGTATGATACACCCTGTTAGATCTGTGTGTGCTTATCGTTGTGTAAGTGTGGGTGTGCATGGCTGTCTCTCCATTGGCCCCTTTAAGGGGCACAACATTTTGTGTGAGGCAGGCAGAGGGTGCATGTGAAGAAGTGCTGCAGACTGTCCCAAGCCCCCACAAGCTGCTGAGGGGACTTTCAACAGAAGTGCAGAACAGCTTGTTGCTTTTGAAGATAGTCTGCCCTGTACTCGACCCAATTCATTAATAATAAAAAGTGACATCGGCTACATTGTTTGTTACCTCATTTTGAAGACCCAATTCCAGAGACACCCTGTGAGGGATCATGCCATATCTCCAGAGGGATAGCAAATGCTGGTCTCCAACAAAAGTCAATGATGTATTCCTTTGTAAGGAGCACACCTCGATTGTGTTGTCCGATAGTCTGGTTTTTGGGATATTTTTAAAATACCCTCCTACCTATGCAATTTCCATTTGGTTTGGGGTGGCTTAGGACACTCCCTTAATAACACAAGGCATGTCTCTTGTAAAGGATTCCTAGTTGTGCTCGTTTGGCCACGCCCCTTTCAGGGAACCCGCGCCTTTGAAAGCACTGAGTACATGTGGCACAGTGAACCACTCATTGTCCATGCTGTAATGTTGGCATTCACCAATGACACGCTGACTTCCGATTGTACTTGAAAGGGTATTTATTAATGATAAATCGTGGTTGTTTGAGGAGCGCCGGCCGGCGCTGCCGTCTCTCTCCTGTGCTCGGCGCGCAATCCAACCTGCGCGCGCATCGCCGCCAACATGGCCACTGCACGTCACGTCTACGTGACGTGCATCAACTAGTGCGCACACTACATATCTCCCCCTTTTACCAAACTTTACTGAGTCACTTACAGTTCAGTGTCCAATTCGAAGTCTCGAAATCTGGAGGGCCTTACCACCTGCCTTCCACTCCTTGTAACCCTGACGGGGTTCTCCGGAGTCCCTTGGCTCTGCATCTCGGTGCCTTCCGCTCCTTCACTCATAGCCCCACCTTCATTCATGCTTCTCTCCAGCCTGTCCATCTCGGTTCCTCGACTTCCGCTCGCTTCTTCACCTTCTCGTACCGTCCCGGCGCTTACTCCACCTTGCTGCTCACTTGCACCTTGTCTCCTCTCCACATTCGAATCGTCCATGTCTTCCCATTCCGTTCCAGGTTGTTCCCAGCTCAAGACCTTGTTGCACCTGGCCATGCGGTCCTGGGACCACACATTTCCATCACTCAGCGGGGCTGCTCGATCATACACCTCCTTAACTTGCAAGGGTTTGCTATATTTACTGTCTCCTTTCTTCTGCAGAGTGGCTAGTTTTACTCTTACCCACTCCCCTTTCTCCAGACCTGTTCTTTTCACATTCCTTCGTTTGTTGTAATGGTTGGTGTAGATGGTTTGTGCCCTTTCTAAGTTGGCCCGTACCACTGCGGGGGACCACTCACTGGTGATAACCTTCTCCTTCCAAATCCTGTTATCATGTGTGAAGGGTTCTCGCCCTCTCAATATCTGGAACAGGCTGTACCCCGTGCCAGTGGGGGTGATTCTGTAAGCCCACACCATATTCTCTAGTGCTTTCTCCCAGTCTTTGTTACAGGTGATTGCGGCTTGTATGGCTCCCATCACCACCCTATTAAACCGTTCCACTAAGCCATTTCCGGCTGGATGGTAGATCGCCGTGTGTTTGATGGTGATGCCATTCCTTTGCATAAATTTGCTCCACTTTTCCGACGTGAACTGGGGTCCGTTATCGCTCAGAATGGACTTGGGGATTCCTTCCCTTGTAAAGGTCTCTGACAGGAACTTTAAGATGTTCTCTGTGTCCATAGTCTCATCCACCCTTAGCTCGGCCACTTGGAGTATCGATCCATTAGAACACACACATACTTTTGTGTGCCCTGGTCATCTAAGACAGGTCCTAAAATGTCTATAGATAGCTCTTCCCACGGGTTCGAGGGGGGGTTGAACTTTCCTAACGCTGGTCGCAGGGGTTTTAGGGTCTTGTCCGCTCCTTGGCACTGTGGACACTCTCTGACATGCCTTTCTGCCCTTATGTCCATGCCTGGCCACCAGTAGTTTTGTTTGGCTCTTGCCTTCAGTTTTCCTATGCCTAAGTGGCCCTCATGTAGCAGGTCCAATAGCTTGGTGATGAGGTTCCTTGGGGGGATCACTTTGTCTCCTCTGTAAGTGAACACTCCTTTGTCTCCTAGCGACAGTTCTTCCCTTACTTCGTAGTATGGCTTCATACTCGCACTCACATGTCTTTTGTCTGGCCAGCCTTGTACGATGTGCGTCTTCACTTCCTTCATCTTTGTGTCCTCCTCGTATGCCTCTGCCCATTCCTGATGGCTGATTAGTTTCTCCTGGTCTTCTACGAGAGCTACCAATTCCCCTTTGCCTGCAGGGTCTTCCTCCCCTGGCTCCATGGCGGCTGCTCTACTCAGGTAGTCGGCCACTCGGTTCCTGTTCCCGGGGATGTACTCCACATCATACCTGAACTCGAGTAATTTCAGGGTCATTTTGGATATCCTGGGAGTGGCACTGGCATGTCCGCTTGATGTTAGCACTTTCACCAGCGGCTTGTGATCTGTCTTGAGTAGGAATCGGGTGCCCCATAGGAATTGCCGGAATCTCGTCATGGCCCATACCACCGCCAGCATCTCCTTTTCAATCACGCTGTACTTGCTCTCGGTATCCGTCAGTGCCCTGGATGCGAAGCTGATCGTCTCCATTTCTCCTCTTCCTCGATCCTGCATGAGTACAGCCCCCAGGCCCTTGTCACTGGCGTCGGTAGTGAGCACTGTGGCGCCCTGTGGGTCATATCCTTTAAGCGGCACAGCTCCCGTGACGTCCTTCTTGATTGTTTCAAACTCGGATTGGGTTTCCGGTGTCCACTGGAACGCTGTGCTCTCCCTGGTCAGCAGTCTCATGTGATGGGTCTTTGAAGCAAAGTGTACCACAAACTTGCTGTAGTACTCCGCCATCCCCAAGAACGACCTGACCTCTTCCTTGTTCTTGGGGGGCGGCGCTTCTGCGATTGCTTTGACGTTTTCTGTCTTTGGTGTGATGCCCCGCACTCCTATTTCATGGCCCAGATACGTCACCGATTCCAGGCCCAATCGGCACTTTGTCCACTCTGCCGTGAGGCCTTTACTCTCCAATGTCTGTAGTACTCTTCCGAGCTTCTGATCGTGGTCCAGTCTGTCGCGTCCCATCACCAGAATGTCGTCCTGGAAATATTGGACGCCTTTTATGTCTCTGAACAGCTGGTGCATCATTTTCTGAAATACTGCGGCCGCAGAGGCCAGCCCAAACGGCATGCGGCAGAACTGGTAGCACCCGAACGGGGTGATGAAGGATGTGAGGCTCTTGCTGTCCGGGTGAAGTGCTATTTGGTGGTAGGCTGAGGTCAAGTCGACTGTGGAGCACCACCTAATTCCCCTGGTCCTTGCCAGCATCTCCTCAATCCTTGGAAGGGGAAATTTCTCTACGACAATGTTCTTGTTCAGTTCTCTCAAGTCCACACAGAGCCTGACCTTCCCATTGGGCTTCATGACCACCACCGAGGGCGCCAGCCATTCGGCGCAGGTGATCGGTTCAATTATACCTCTTCTCTCCAACTCTTGGAGTTCCGTCTGGACTGCCTCTCTTACCGCTATGGGCACATTTCTCGCCTTGTGGGCTACAGGGATGGCTCCTTCCTTGAGCACGATCTTGTGTTGGAATTTCTCCATCCTTCCTACTGTGCCTCTGAACACCTTTGGGTAGTTCTCCTTCCATTTATTCAAGTCAGGCCACACCTCTGGTTCTGTGAGTAATATTTGCTCCTTCCCTCCTGGGTCCAATTTGATTCCTAGATCGCCCTGGTCTAGCCACCCCAATACGGAAGGTCCCCTCTCTGCTATGTACAGCTTGCACCATGCTGACCGGCCCCTGAATTCGAACATCAAGCGTCGGAATCCCGCCATTGGGATGCGATCACCATTGTACGTGACCGGTCGAATGTCTAGTTTCTCCAATTCTGGGCCCAACTTTGGTCTGAACATTTCATCCCACACAGCCCGCTGAACTATGGTGTAGGGAGAGCCTGTGTCTGCCACAACGCTGATGGTAATTCCACCCATTGACATTTCCAGTACGGGTTTGGTTGACCTCTTCCCTTCCACGCACAGTACCTGGTCGTATATGCATAGAACGGTGACCACGTCCTCCTCTGCAGCTTCCTCCTGGTCTTCTTCGCCTTGGTCGACACATTTCACTACGCCCTTGGATAGCTTCTTCCGGCACACTTTCTCATAGTGGCCTATGATACCACAGTGCAGGCACTTGGCCCGGAACGCCGGACATCTTCTGTCGTGTGCTTCGTGGGACCAACTTCCACACCTATAGCACGTTTTCTTACTGTCATTGTTTGCCTGCTTCCCTTGTGGACCTGAATTCCCTTGCCATCTGTTGGTTCATCTGGGTACAGGATTCTTGCCTCTCTGGTCTTTGCGGTGTTCCTCCTCCTGTATCCTGTTCACCATGCTTGGGGTTGCTATGTCTTTCTTGGTCGCGTCGGCGCACCTCCGTGCAAGTTCTGCTCTCTTGACGATGACCATGACATCTTTGAGTGTGGTGTCGCCACTTGCCCATAACTTGTCCTGTACGTTCGTGCTAGTAGTGTGCATTACTATCTGGTCCTTGATAAACTCGTCTTCCCAAAGTGCGTACCTGCACGTGGCCGCCAGCTTCCTCAAGGCCGCTACATATTCTTCTATGGACTCTCCCGCTCGTTGTTTCCTCTGCTGGAAATTGAATCTGTCGACCGACACACAGATTGTGGGTCGATAACGTTCATCTAGGGCATATACGTCGTCATCGGTACTGTCTCTCTGCTTGGGCACCAGGCTCTTGTAAATCCTGAGTCCCTCCGGTCCCAAGTTCAATAACAGAATGCGTTTTTTCCTTTGTGGGGTGAATTTTTCCTCATTCTCGTCCTCCAGGACCCCTATGAAGTTACCTATATATTCTTTCCAGTCCTCCCACTTCATCAGTGGATCCCCAGGTTTCGGTAGAAATTGCACTGGTGCAATTGCATAGCCTGCTGGTGTACTCATTTTCACCTCCCTGGTTGCTGTTGCTTTGACTACTTTGCTGGTGGGACTCCCTGGGGTGCTGTCCTTCACTTCTGTGTTGGTGTCCTCCTGGGGACTTACAGTGCTAGTCCCCACCTCCTCCTCTTTGGTAGCCAGCGCTGTTACTCCCTGACGCGGTGTCGCGGGAAATGTGCGCGCTAGGCCTATCTGCTGTGGGGCGTCTGTGCTGCCTCTCTGACCTCTTCGCCGCCTCTGTGGGTGGCTGTGGCTCTGCCACGCTCCTCAAACTCGTCGTACCTTTGGTGTGTCCTGCCGTGCCCCCATGAGCCGTCGGGTAAGCTGGGCAGTACGGGGCAGCTCTGTGCCAAGATCTGGGTGGACTGGAGGCTGCCTTCCCTGTTGCTGCCCACGTGGAGGGTCCGTGTTTTTTTTCCGTGTTGACTGGCTGGTACCTCCCGACCTCGTCGCCACTGTAATGTTGGTATTCACCAATGACACGCTGACTTCCGATTGTACTTGAAAGGGTATTTATTAATGATAACTCGTGGTTGTTTGAGGAGCGCCGTCCGGCGCTGCCGTCTCTCTCCTGTGCTCGGCGCGCAATCCAACCTGTGTGCGCATCGCCGCCAACATGGCCGCCGCACGTCACGTCTACGTGACGTGCATCAACTAGTGCGCACACTACACATGCTTTATTGGTATTCCCATACCTAAAATTGCTCAAATGTAGAGCTCAATTTGAAACACTAAGAGAAAAGAATGAACCTTTTCAGTTTCTATTGTGAAACGCGGAGTTGTTGAGCTCTGAGAGCAGTGGGTCTGAGAATCATTGAGTTGGCGAACTGCTTGTGCCCCCATTACACCGAGTTTATATGTGGTGAACCTGCGCCTTTTTCCGCATTCTGGTACTATTTTTCTGCTTTTGCCATCTTCCATGCCGTAAATATCATGTTATTCGAAAGGGGTTTTGCGCCACACTGCTTTGACGAAAAAGTAGAAATGTACATCATTCTGGCTTTTCTGTCACTTCTTCTTAAGTATTGAAATGATGCTGGCAAGCGGTCAATAATAAGGAGAGAAGGCATTTTGAGACTTTTTTCTGGATATGTTAACGAGCATACGCCATGGGGAAAACCTACTACTTGTTTTTCACTGCCACAGTCAGCTCTCTCTTTGATGATGTCGCTGCTGCCATGAAGCCGGCTGGCAGCCAAGCAGAGATGCTTTTGAGAATAAACATATGAGTCTGGTGTTGGAGTGGTCCACTGCTACAAACAAACATGATCAATGCCAGAATCTTTATGATGAAAATCATGCAAATGGCTGCTTACTCAGGGCTTGATTACAAGTCTGTAGGTAAGCGGACCGCCAGACTAGCGGCGGTGTGGCGGTCTCGCAACTGCCTTATTACAGTTAGGGTGGTCAGACCACGATTGCCACGGGAAACATAGTTTACAACACACACATACAACGCGTGTCATTACAACAAATGTTTTACAGCGTGAAATCCATTACAACACGTCATTACATTGCATAATCCATTGCAACGCATTCCCCAAAGTCACGCCCCAGCGAAGTTAGAATAGTTCTTGCGCAGTAATGGATCATGCGTTGTAATAACACACGTTCTAACGCATGCGTTGTGAAGTGTCATATTCGATTGCTGCAGTGTAGAGGCAGTAATATGCTTGGCGGGACCGCCGCGGTCCCATCAAGCATATTGCAAGTTTCCTCTCCGCCACGGTTTTCATGGCGATTCCTCCTCTATGAAAACCTTGACAGAGAGGAAACAAAGGGAACCCTACAAGGGCCCCAGATGCTTCAGGCCTTGTGGATGCACACAGGGGGGCACAACATGTGTCCCCCTGTGTGCTTGCATACCAGTTACTGACGGCATGGACATTGGTGTTCCCATTTCAGTGCCCATTTTTAGAGGCACCGCTGTGGGAACGCCAAAAGAAAGCCAGCTAGACAGGTGGCATCACCTAATGTGGCGCGCAACCCAACCACGGATTTAGGGGTGGAGCAGCGGGGCAGACGCGGCGCTGCACCGCCAAACTCCTAATCAGGCCCTCAGTGTCGATCACATTAAATACCCGAGGTTCTACTCATTTGGAATTAGAGTGTAACACGAGTGAGTGTGACCGGACATATTCTATCAATGATAGTCTGATGGGTCCTTTGAGGAATCTCTTCCAATGGCCCTTCAAGATACTGAAAACTACATTCAGAAAGGAAAGGTATCCAGTCCAGGGCAGATTCAGAGCTAGTGACGCTGCAGACCAAAAGAGATTGACTAGATTCACCCTGCCTTGGGCACAATAAAATACAGCAGAGTAGAGTCTGATGCCAGTCTTGGGGTTAAGTAGCTAGTTAATACCTACTGCCCTCGTGGTGCTGGCATTTTTAGGCAGCAGCTTCTTCTTAAAAGGTTTTTGTGGTTAACACTTTTAAAGGGGCCATGCAGCAGGTTGGACGTGCCTATTGGGCAATCTGGCAGTGCCCAAGGGGCTGCTCTGACAGGTCACTGCGTGGAACTTTTTTTTTAGCAGTTTGGGGGCCTGGTTTATGGCCGGTTGGGCCGGTTTTAGGTTATGTTTGCTATTGTATGCAACAAGGGGCTTGCAGCCTGCCCATTGCTTAACATTTGTTGGATTTATTGTCACTCTTATTTGCTGCTGCCTGCTGCCTTCTAATTGGCCAGCGCATGCTGGGGACACTTTCTCTTCTTTCGTCTGGTGCATGGACTAAGTACTGATTGCTTCAGCTTGATTGCAGTTCTTCCACTGATCCCACTGTGACTGAGATACCTCTTTTATTTTTCTTCCTCCCTGTCGTTCTTGCTGAACCTCTTGCCATTTGTAGCTATTTTTTACTATGCCACACACACTTCAAAGAACCTCTTTTTTCATTTGAAATGGATGTTATTGTGACAACATATGTTACCTGCTTCAAAATGTATGTTCACTAAGACATGTGCATGAGCTCAATTGCTTTCTTTATGTGATGGAATTTTTAATCAAATATCATGCTTATAATCACATGAGTTGTGCAGAGACCTAACAAGCATTGGCAAAGCCAATAGGTCTCACCTATGAGACTATTGACTCTGCCATTACCTTTTGTTCATGCTGTACAGCATGGGCATTGCTGACTATAGCAATGATTTGTAGCCATGCTGTATAGCAGCGTGGCTGCTGTGCAGTATGCCCTAAAATAATAATAAAAAAAGACTATGATGAAAAGACTATGATGCATCCAGAACTAATGTGCTTTAAAAAACGCATTAGCCCTGGCTGCCTCAAAGCACTTTTAAAAATAAATGTTATAGTCACACTGCAAAGCTTCTGTGCTACTGTACAGCATGGCTACAAAACATTGCCAAAGCCAATAGCTTTCATACACGAGACTCATTGCGACTTATTGAGACTTAAAGCGTGCTATTGTTTATTTCCCTGATGTTACCATCAGCATTTCCTCCAGCTAGCACAAATGCATTCAGTCTTCGTCCCTTGCAAAATACCTATATAGCGTGACTTTGAAAGTTCAAAACTGACCTGATTTGCAAATGTGTGCCACTTTTTAAGCTATCTCGCTTGCTAATGGGGACTACTTTTATTTTGGTGCCTATATCTCAAAACCCCAAACATCTTCAAACAAACAAACATTCCAGAACGCCTGTTGTTGGTGATAGTTAGAGATACAGGATTTGGCAGAGAACTGTATTTTTTCTCCACAAAGGATGCCCCTTCAAAGATGAAGGTTTCACTAGATGCATTTTAATTTCCTTATTTCCTTACAAACTGCTTCCTTAGCATGAGGGTTGTTTGTCTGCTGTGTGATTGTATATCTTTGAAACAGACAATTTAGTGAAAATATAAAAATTAGCCATTCACCTTGTCCCCAACAATTCATGTGCAGTGCAACCAATGTTATGAGATTTGTTGATAAAATGCCCAGGAAGAGCATGTTTTCAATTTCCTACACTCATAGGCACATTCGATAATTAAGGACAAATGACATACTATGAACTCGAAAGCAGGTGTGTGAAAGCAAAAGACACGAATGAATGCTAATGTTTGTACTATTTGGACTAGGGAAACCAGTCTAGGGTTACTAGACTGGTTCAGAGATGACCTGGTTTGGTAATTTGGCTGGACTGTTCCTTTGGAGCAGGACCGATTCTGATTTGCATATGGCTTGGTCTAATCTGAGGTGGCATGGTGGGTAAAAGAAAGATGGGTTAGAATGCTTCTCTTAGCAATTGTCATTCACTAGACAAACTGCAAGCATTCTACACTTCACCTTTTTTACCTTTTGTGTGTTTGATGTAATGCTCCAAAGGGCCATGGGTATGGCAGACGTGGGTCAATTGGCCACTGCACCACTGGAGCCAAGCTACATCCAACTGAAGATGCCCAAACAGGCCGAAACCTGTTGTGGATTTCTTATGTTCTGTTTTAGAGAGGAGCTGGCTTGGCAGTTCATGCTGGACCATTTCTATTGAAGCAGGACCTAGACTGATTTGCATATGGCTGGATCTAAACAGAGGGTGCATGGTGGGCAAAAGAAATTATGGGAATGCAATCCCAAGCGATTGGCAGTGGTTAGACTATTGGTGTGTATTCAACAAGGACACCCTGAGGTTATGGATACAATGGTTCCTAGGTCAGGGAAAGCAGAATTTATGACAAAAAACAACCTAGGCAACTAATATTTAACAATGTAGTATACAGAAGGACAATTGGCTACACATTATTATAAAAGTATATGTTTTTATTATAGATTGTTAAACATATGAAAAAGCATAAATAAAAACAGGGGGACAATAAACACAATTGGAGTCATACAATATCAATAAAAATCCATACGTTATTAACATTTCATGTACACAAGATATAGAAAACTTAAAACAATTATTATAAGTGGCGGAATGAGTCTCTACGCGCGTTTCGGCGAACCAGCACCTTCTTCTGGAGTTAGCCACACAAAGCTAAATAGAAAATGAAAAAACACCGAAAGTTGATAGATAATTGGTTTATTGCCAGGGTATTTTCTAGGTTGATGAAGGATTGTAGAACCTGTTTCGATACAGCTTTTCAATGCAATTCCCGCCAGCCGGAAAATCGTCGTAAAGTAATCGTTTTTTGATTATTTGGTTGTGTCTTCTTCTGTGTAACAAATTTATCTTTGGATATAAGAAAAACGTTCCAAGATTTCTGAGCAGTGAATGTATGGCGGCTGATTTAAAAGATCTCCCTGCCCGAGGATTTCGGCAGACTCTCTCACGGAACCTACAATCAAGTCGCACCGTTTCCGACGTCCCGCCGCCGGACTTTTTCGAGCCCTGCCGAACATCTTCAGGCAGGGAGACCCTTTTTAACCATTAATAGAAAGAGCTCTGCCGACACACTCGGGCAGGGAGATCTTTTAAATAAGACGTTTTATATCCACTGTTTATAAAGAGCTCTGCCGAAATCCTCGGGCAGGGAGATCTTTTAAATCAGCCGCCATACATTCACTGCTCAGAAATCTTGGAACGTTTTTCTTATATCCAAAGATAAATTTGTTACACAGAAGAAGACGCAACCAAATAATCAAAAAACGATTACTTTACGACGATTTTCCGGCTGGCGGGAATTGCATTGAAAAGCTGTATCGAAACAGGTTCTACAATCCTTCATCAACCTAGAAAATACCCTGGCATTAAACCAATTATCTATCAACTTTCGGTGTTTTTTCATTTTCTATTTAGCTTTGTGTGGCTAACTCCAGAAGAAGGCGCTGGTTCGCCGAAACGCGCATAGAGACTCATTCCGCCACTTATAATAATTGTTTTAAGTTTTCTATATCTTGTTTACATGAAATGTTAATAACGTATGGATTTTTATTGATATTGTATGACTCCAATTGTGTTTATTGTCCCCCTGTTTTTATTTATGCTTTTTCATATGTTTAACAATCTATAATAAAAACATATACTTTTATAATAATGTGTAGCCAATTGTCCTTCTGTATACTACATTGTTAAATATTAGTTGCCTAGGTTCTTTTTTGTCATAAAAAAAAGTGGTTAGACTATTTGCAAGCATTCCCCAATAACCTTTTGTCTGCTATTTGAACCAGTGGCCAAAAGGGATATTATTTTCCGAGTTCAAATGCAAACATTGGAAATAGAATAGGAAACATTTGAGGGAAATTGGCATGCTGTGATGAACATGTTTATCAATTATCAGGGAGATCTGGTTTGATTTTGTGTAAGGATACAGTAGTTAGTAGGCGTCTATTATATATATATAGTGTTTGCGTTGTGTTTGCTGCTTGGGAAGCTTTTCTAATTCTTAACCAAATCTGCTTTCCTATTAAGATGCGCCAAGTTGCGTCTAAATCGGTCTCCCAGGCTAATTCTGTAACTGTTTTTGCTCTATTATTAAAGACATTATGTAAGTGTGAGTAGATGATAGAAGCTTTTGGATTTGAGTGGGGGAGATGAGCAAAATTAGTGTTTGGTGATTGGATTGGTGGGATGTCAGAACTGAAGTGGGTATAAGCGCTGAAGACATTGTCTTGTAAGAGTCGGAATTTATTGTGAAATGAGGGTGGAAAACTGAAAGATTTATGAGCGTGTGCAAATTAGATAAGGGAATCTTGAATAAATAGGTCATTAACCCTTATGAATCCCCCTGTCCTCCAGGTTTTCCAATAAATAGGTTTATTGTTAATTTTGTATATTTATTGTGCTAAATATTTTCCTAGGAAGCATATTCGATGATTGAAAAAGAAAGTAATTTGAACATGACAATATTAGATTTACTACTGGCAGTTGCCTTCCAGCAAATAACAAGAAACTGGAAAAATCTCACTCAATTGTAATTCAAAGTGCGGTGGTATCCAGTATGCCACAATCATAGATTAGATACTGCTTATATACACCTCATATCATTAGTTTTAGAAAGGAAAGAAATGCGGACTCCAATTACAGACTTTCGAGATCAACATGCACAACCTTTGTTTGCCCTCCTACCTCATACTTCAACCTCCCTGACTTTCCGTCTATTATAATATTAAGTGAATGAATGAATGAATTAAATAATTTTTTTATAGCGCATGGCTACCCGGAGGCATCCCAGCGCTTGCAGCTACACACGGAAAGGCCAGAAGTGGAAGTTAGTTTGTAGGAAATAGCCAAGTTTTCATTTTCTTACGGAAAGAAAGATAGTTGGGCTCCTGTCGAAGAAGGGGGGGAGAGAGTTCCACAACCTTGAGGTGTTGTAAGAGAAGAGACGACCCCCCGTACGAGCCTTATTGATTCTGCTGACTTGTGCCAGGTTCTGGTCATTCGAACGAAGGTTTCTGGAGGCTTTATGTGTTTTAATCAAGTTGGCCAGGATGGGGGGGCCTTTGCCCTGAAGGTTTTTATGGGCAATGCAGAGGGCTTTGAAGTGTACCCGTTCTTTTATGGGTAACCAGTGGAGTGATCTCAGCGCTGGCTTAGCTGAGGAGCGGTGGTTAGTGCTCGTCAGCAATCTAGTGCTCGTTCTGCACCACCTGTAGTTTATGGATTACAGAAATCGGGGCTCCCAGATAGAGCGCATTACCATAATCCAGCCTCGACAAGTTCATGGCTTGGACCAGGATTTTTTTGGCTCTATCAGGAAGTTGAGGGAGGATTTTTCGTATGGATTCAAGTAAGCCAAAGCAGGTGGCCGCGGTTTTTCTGGCTTGTAATTTAAATGTAAGATCGTCATCAAGCCAGAAGCCAAGGCTCTTGATCACGTTTTTTGGGGTCAGGCTAGCACCCATAGAGGGGGGCCATAGCGTGGGGGAGTTGAAGGAATATGATCACATCACCCCCCATCCTGATGTAAACCTTGCCTACCTGCATAGTCTTCAAAACAAGATGCCTCATTTACAAAGCTAGCACGATAAGCACCTCCACTTATTTAGCAGACCAGCACACCATCTCTGGTGTATCCTGGCACACACAAACAGCCAGGACATCATTAGACTGCAGACTAAGAAATGTAAAAAAAAAGAAAAAAGAAGATAGCAGATCTTTTCTATCTATGCACCCAGGACAACATCCCCATATGCATCAGGACCGCCTCCTCGCTGTTCCAATTTAGGAAAGAGTTGAACACTCACCTCATTTGCATCACAATTCATTAACCATTGACAACCCAGCCTCCTCTCCTCTAACTTGTTGACTTTATGCTTGTTTTGGACTTTGTACAGTGCCCTGATGCCTTTAGGCTAGATTTGCGCTATAAAATTACCATTACATAGATACATAAAATGCTTAGAGGATTTTGCAAGATGGAAGCCTCTGTTTTGTACAAGTAAATGCACAATGATTTGCCTTGACTCCACTTGGCAATGAGATGTTATTTGTGAAGCAAAGTTAAGTCGAAGTGGAATCCTCTTATGCAATGAGTATGTCAACTTTGTCAAATAAAAATTGAGAAATTGAGCCAGAATGATCAAGTAAGTTCAACTTGAGGATCCCTGTATATATTTTAGTAAGTTGGATTCTCGGAGGACCCTGAAGAGCACCTCAAGTCTTTGTTTGACAGAAGATTTAAAAGGGGGAATTGTGAGATCTTGAAATATGTGTCTAAGAAATACATCTAGTCTGGTGCCTTGTCTTGTTGGATTGGATAGTGCCTGTGTAAACATATCTAAAGAAGGGAAAATGGTCTTTGTCTCACTCTCATTAATTAAACAACAGGGGGTGGTGATGGACAGAGTTTCTGAATTAAGCAGAATACTCTTACCCAGTCAAGAGATCAGGGCTTAATCCAACACCGTTTTTTAGCTCACTGCACCATCCCAGGTCAGAACCTGGCTATATGCAAATTAGTCTGTCCCTGGCCCAGTGCATCATGGGAACAGGGCAAACCAAACTACCAAGCCAATTCTTTCACTGGGAAGGAAACAAGCTACCGGGGACCGGTTTCTGGCATTTCAGCCCTCTTCGGCCCGGCTTGCTTGAATCCTGATGGTGCAATGAGCAAGGGACTCACGTCTGAGTATACCCTTCCACGCTTATGGTGGACAAAATAATTAAACAACAGGGGGTGGTGATGGACAGAGTTTCTGAATTAAGCAGAATACGCTCACCCAGTCAAGAGATCAGGGCTTAATCCAACACCGTTTTTTAGCTCACTGCACCATCCCAGCTCAGAACCTGGCTATATGCAAATTAGTCTGTCCCTGGCCCAGTGCATCATGGGAACAGGGCAAACCAAACTACCAAGCCAATTCTTTCACTGGGAAGGAAACAAGCTACCGGGGACCGGTTTCTGGCATTCCAGCCCTCTTCGGCCCGGCTTGCTTGAATCCTGATGGTGCAATGAGCAAGGGACTCACATCTGAGTATACCCTTCCACGCTTGTGGTGGACAAAATAATTAAACAACAGGGGGTGGTGATGGACAGAGTTTCTGAATTAAGCAGAATACTCTCACCCAGTCAAGAGATCAGGGCTTAATCCAACACCGTTTTTTAGCTCACTGCACCATCCCAGCTCAGAACCTGGCTATATGCAAATTAGTCTGTCCCTGGCCCAGTGCATCATGGGAACAGGGCAAACCAAACTACCAAGCCAATTCTTTCACTGGGAAGGAAACAAGCTACCGGGGACCGGTTTCTGGCATTTCAGCCCTCTTCGGCCCGGCTTGCTTGAATCCTGATGGTGCAATGAGCAAGGGACTCACGTCTGAGTATACCCTTCCATGCTTGTGGTGGACAAAATAATTAAACAACAGGGGGTGGTGATGGACAGAGTATCTGAATTAAGCAGAATACTCTCACCCAGTCAAGAGATCAGGGCTGAATCCAACACCGTTTTTTAGCTCACTGCACCATCCCAGCTCAGAACCTGGCTATATGCAAATTAGTCTGTCCCTGGCCCAGTGCATCATGGGAACAGGGCAAACCAAACTACCAAGCCAATTCTTTCACTGGGAAGGAAACAAGCTACCGGGGACCGGTTTCTGGCATTTCAGCCCTCTTCGGCCCGGCTTGCTTGAATCCTGATGGTGCAATGAGCAAGGGACTCACGTCTGAGTATACCCTTCCACGCTTATGGTGGACAAAATAATTAAACAACAGGGGGTGGTGATGGACAGAGTTTCTGAATTAAGCAGAATACTCTCACCCAGTCAAGAGATCAGGGCTTAATCCAACACCGTTTTTTAGCTCACTGCACCATCCCAGCTCAGAACCTGGCTATATGCAAATTAGTCTGTCCCTGGCCCAGTGCATCATGGGAACAGGGCAAACCAAACTACCAAGCCAATTCTTTCACTGGGAAGGAAACAAGCTACCGGGGACCGGTTTATGGCATTTCAGCCCTCTTCGGCCCGGCTTGCTTGAATCCTGATGGTGCAATGAGCAAGGGACTCACGTCTGAGTATACCCTTCCACGCTTATGGTGGACAAAATAATTAAACAACAGGGGTTGGTGATGGACAGAGTTTCTGAATTAAGCAGAATACTCTCACCCAGTCAAGAGATCAGGGCTTAATCCAACACCGTTTTTTAGCTCACTGCACCATCCCAGCTCAGAACCTGGCTATATGCAAATTAGTCTGTCCCTGGCCCAGTGCATCATGGGAACAGGGCAAACCAAACTACCAAGCTAATTCTTTCACTGGGAAGGAAACAAGCTACCGGGGACCGGTTTCTGGCATTTCAGCCCTCTTCGGCCCGGCTTGCTTGAATCCTGATGGTGCAATGAGCAAGGGACTCACGTCTGAGTATACCCTTCCACGCTTATGGTGGACAAAATAATTAAACAACAGGGGGTGGTGATGGACAGAGTTTCTGAATTAAGCAGAATACTCTCACCCAGTCAAGAGATCAGGGCTTAATCCAACACCGTTTTTTAGCTCACTGCACAATCCCAGCTCAGAACCTGGCTATATGCAAACTAGTCTGTCCCTGGCCCAGTGCATCATGGGAACAGGGCAAACCAAACTACCAAGCCAATTCTTTCACTGGGAAGGAAACAAGCTACCGGGGACCGGTTTCTGGCATTTCAGCCCTCTTCGGCCCGGCTTGCTTGAATCCTGATGGTGCAATGAGCAAGGGACTCACGTCTGAGTATACCCTTCCACGCTTATGGTGGACAAAATAATTAAACAACAGGGGGTGGTGATGGACAGAGTTTCTGAATTAAGCAGAATACTCTCACCCAGTCAAGAGATCAGGGCTTAATCCAACACCGTTTTTTAGCTCACTGCACCATCCCAGCTCAGAACCTGGCTATATGCAAATTAGTCTGTCCCTGGCCCAGTGCATCATGGGAACAGGGCAAACCAAACTACCAAGCCAATTCTTTCACTGGGAAGGAAACAAGCTACCGGGGACCGGTTTCTGGCATTTCAGCCCTCTTCGGCCCGGCTTGCTTGAATCCTGATGGTGCAATGAGCAAGGTACTCACGTCTGAGTATACCCTTCCACGCTTATGGTGGACAAAATAATTAAACAACAGGGGGTGGTGATGGACAGAGTTTCTGAACTAAGCAGAATACTCTCACCCAGTCAAGAGATCAGGGCTTAATCCAACACCGTTTTTTAGCTCACTGCACCATCCCAGCTCAGAACCTGGCTATATGCAAATTAGTCTGCCCCTGGCCCAGTGCATCATGGGAACAGGGCAAACCAAACTACCAAGCCAATTCTTTCACTGGGAAGGAAACAAGCTACCGGGGACCGGTTTCTGGCATTTCAGCCCTCTTCGGCCCGGCTTGCTTGAATCCTGATGGTGCAATGAGCAAGGGACTCACGTCTGAGTATACCCTTCCACGCTTATGGTGGACAAAATAATTAAACAACAGGGGGTGGTGATGGACAGAGTTTCTGAATTAAGCAGAATACTCTCACCCCCTGTTGTTTAATCACTCTCATTAATGGCTAGATAAAGATGTTTAACCCTGCCCTATATGCACTGGGACTGTCTCTTTGAAATCATCGTCTCTTTTTCTACCCTCTTAGTCCTGTTTCCCACATTCCCTTGCCTTGCAGTTTCCACAGTCCCTACCTCCACAGTTGACAGCCCTGTAGTCCTCTGATCAGTCTACAATCCCATGGACAGTAATTCACCAGGAGAAGCAGGAGAGGCATCACATATCTGACCCCTAATGATAGCACAAGTTTGAACACGTATGACGTCTTAGACCTTCCAAAGCCTCATCTTTACTGAAAGTAAGCAGGGTGTTTAAGGCTATGTTTACTTTCTGTTTCTGGACCTTTCCCTTACAGCCGCTGAGACCACGGGCAAGAAGGGCTATGCAGAGACATGAAAGGGGAAGTCCAGTGTTACATTTGCTACACTTGGCTACCCTTAACCGATATCCATCCACAGTCCATTTTCTGGTTTTTGCCCAGACTTCCTAGCAAACTGCACTCCCACAGTACCCTCATTTTTCCCAACAGTTCTCCTAACACCTCTTTAGTCTTCCTTTTCCTCATATATAGTTTGAACCCTTTATTGTGACTTTGGCAATTGTACTGATGGTGCTGTCCACATCCACTTCCAGCGCATAATGGGCATTGTGAATTTACTGTGGCTCCAGCCTCTTCCACACAGTTCCTGAGGTTGAAGTCCATTTGTGCTATTTTGAAAGTGGTAAGTGAATTTTGTAGGGTGTGGTATTAGCCTGTTTTTATTTGTGATGGACAGGTAGATCTATGTGTCATCACCTTTCGAGTGGTAGAGAAGTTATTCAATACTGATAGATTCCGACATTGAATAGCAGAAGAGTAATTCTAGTAGAGCCCTCCATGGTACCTGACAGGCATAAAACAGAAAGGGTCCAAATTGCATTTAATATGTCAAATTGGAAAATAAGGAGACAACTCAAGAGAGGGTGAGCAGACAGTGCTAAATAAACAGTTTGAACACCGCACTTAGGTCAAAAAGCATCCAAAGACATAAGTTGTAATCATTCATAGTTTTCAGGGTGTCACTGAAACTGCAGAGTGTTGTTTGTGTTGATGGCTGTTGTTTAGTGGAGCAAGCATTTTTGGAGTATTGAGGTGTGTTTTCTGATGAACTACTCAGTTTATTTCTTAGATATTGGATATGGAAGGGAGGTTGGTGGTAAAACTGTTGTTGCTGATGAATTGCAGGATGTACAGTCTTTATTGAGCAGAGGGTTGATGATGGCTAATTTGAGCAGAACTCAATTCCTGTGTGTTGCATTTCTACAGGTTATAAATTCTGGTGGTTAGCCAGCTAAGGCCTGAGGAAGCTAGTGATGAAGGTGACAGGAGCATGTAGTCAGTGGTATGTATGTCTAAGGCTTAATAGGTGAGAGTGTGGAGCTCTAAATGTCTGACTATGAGTAGCCGTGGCTGTAGCTGATAGCGGTGGTTGAATTGCGTAATGGTGCTCCATGTTCTATAGCGTATCAGGTAGACAGTCTGGTATCGACTTCTGATTGTGGCTGTGTAAATGTGAATATAGTTATGGATGAAATGACCTGTAAAGGATTCTAGGTTGCAGCTAACCCTCTGGTGGTTGCCTATCTATGTATGCTATGAATTTACTGGGAGTGGGGACCTTGCTCAGAAGGGATGCACAAACACACATTAATCATAGACCTTTAGCTGTGGACTAGATTAAGGCTATTAAGTGGGGAAGCAGGTCTTGCAGGCTCTAAACACTGGCACATTACCCTGATTCCAGATTGAGACCTCACCAAAATGGTCTCCAAGTGGACTTTTCAAGAACCCATTCAGGTCATCCCAAGAGTAGAATTCATCAAAAGCTGTCTCACTAGGTTCTTGTGGCCCAAACTATTTGGGAACAGATATCAGTGGGGAAAAGCCTACTCCTTTAGCTAACCGAGGTGTAGAGTGGAGTTCCTTCCAGCAATTGCCCATGCTCGAACATTTATGAGTTACAGTAGTGTTACCTATACACTTGAAACATTTTGCACAGTTGTACAATTACCCTGAATCCTGTATCTCTTCAATCATCTTTTTATTCTATCATTCTCAAGTGTGTGTTATAATGCAGGACCCTCTCTTTAACCAGACATGCACTGAAGTGAACTACGGGGCAAATTTACTAACATTTCATGCAACGCAGCACAGCAAGGCAACTTGTGGCAATGCGTAAAAGGGAGTTACAAACATATGACACATTTCTGCTGCCTTCCTGAACACCCTACCTTCCTGTACACTGTCCCTGGCAACTCAGGCACCCGTATGCCATGATGCAAAGGTTCCTGCATTATAGGCAGAATTCGTTTTGGGCTAGAAGGAACACCTTCCTGGAAAAAAACAATTCATAAATGCATTTTTCTTTTTCAATGCATTATGCAGAATGCATCATGCGTAGCAAATGGAAGTAACAAGAAGAAATAAAGATATTTCTCCTCGTTATGACTGGGACTCAGCAGCGTACCATTTTGACGTATTCACAGAATTAAAACTTTTTGTAAATCTGGGAATGTGCCAGAATCCATGGGTGAATGTGTGGGAACACCCACACTCCATCCATGGAAGGCCTTCCTGCCGCAAGGTAACGCGAAGCAGCAAAGTGAGCTGCCTTGCATTGCCTTAGATTCATTAAGCCACGGAGAGCCTTTGCATGGCTTAGTAAATTCACCGTAAGGGCTTGGGGGGCCTTGTGCCGCCATACGTGATGCAAGGTCTACCTCCAAAGCCCTTAGTAAATCTGGCCCTGAATCTTTTATTTTAAAATGTATTCAAGTGAGGGTTCCATCTTTTAGTTTCTCTGCTTCATATGATTGCATTTTGCTTCATTATTGATTCACCTTACTCGGAAGTCTCGTGCTCAGCCTGGTACATCACAAGCCGGATACTTTAAAGAAGCTGCTGTTCCGCCCTTGCGTCATGTAGTGGGCCCTTATCTGGGCTTGAGTTCTCAGAAGAGAACACTCACAGTCCTTTCCAGACCGCCCACCCATGATTTAAAAAGCACCAGAAATACATTCCATTTTCTTTCCAATTACAGTTCAGAAAATTGTTTCAATCTTTGAAGGGCAGAATCCATACTGGATGAGTAAGAATCATCTTCTAAACACATCTGCATAATTGGCAGACAATCAAGTGTGTCTCATTGCAAAACTATAGGTGTCAGCACTTGTGGTAATGCAGACGTTCCATGAATAAGGCGCTATTGAAAATAAAGGTGATGTTTACATGGAATGAGAACTGGGGGGCATATTATCAAGGAGGTTTATCTCCGCTTTTTTGGTTTTAAAAGCCAAGAAAGCGGAGATAAAATTATCTCCCTATTACCTAGCTGTCGCTAACACCAGTTAGCGACAGCTAGTAGGAGATAGCGACCATCTTGGGCCCCACTTTGCATGTCAGTGATATTTATCACTATTGACATGCAAAGTGGGCGTGCCAAGATGTTAGCGACTGGAAACAGTCGCTAACATCGCTATCTCCTATTACCAACTTTTGGAGATATTCGCGCTAAGTGCGAATATCTCCAAAAGCTAACACCTGCCCTGAGCAGTTCTTAGCCATGTTATCCAATGGGAGGTGGATAACATGGTTAAGAGCATCAGCTCGCTAATGCATGAATATCGCTAACTTTTCAGCGATATTCATGCATTGCGGCCAATTTTTATCGCATTTGCGATAAACCTTGGTAATACCAAGGTTTATCTGCGATAAAAATCGCCGCAGCTCGGCGATAATTTTTTCACGCTAACCAAGCAATAGCGATAATTATCGCTATTGCTTGGTAATATGCCCCTGAATTACATTGTTATTGTTAACTGGGACTTATTGAGCACGTGTTCACCGACAGGTCTCTTAGCGCTATGAGAGAGAGACTAAACCCCGCCAAAGATCAGCATGTACACGCTCCTGGTCTTGGCCTATGGTGTGCCCCAAGCTTCAGTAAAAAGAAGCGTCTTAAGTTTTTTCCCAAATGGGAGAAGAGTAGGTTCCCTACGTAGGATTTACGGTAGATTAATATATAGTTCATGTGGACATTCTGATTGTCAGAGAGGTTTAAAGGTTTAAGATGAGCAAAACTTTTGTGATTCTCAAAACGAGTCAGTCATCAGGAACCACACATATTTGTTAAAAAGAAAATATCAACTGCAATCTGTTATAGAAGCCTTCAGCTAGAGGCCTTGTCTACCTGGAGAGAAGCACTAAGCTATCGCAGGCTGAGGTGTGCAGGGTTTTTTTGGTATGTGGATGTGAGAAGATCATCTGCCACCCTGCACCCCTGCTTACACGCGTTGCTGCAAGTCTGGCATGTGTTTTACCATATACTATTGTCCTGAAAAAAGTCTAGACAAAGTCCAAATTTTCTTAAGAATAATGATATATTTCATAATGGTATGTTGTTGATTTTAAACTAGACGGGTGTGTAAACTAGACGGGTGTGGTGTCCTCCTATCTAGAATGTTTCGCTCAGAATGTCAGGAGGAATGTTTTGAATGGAATTGCAGCCAAGAGTTGGCAGGTGAAGTAGGGTTGGAGTTGTGGCTGAGGTGTCTTTTATGGACTTAATAACCACTCAGTTGGATAGTACACTGGATACGACCTTCTTGCATTGGCAACGATTGGCTAGAAGCCATATTGTTCCTTACCTCAACATAACCCATGAACCTGTGTTGGAGAGTGCAAGAAAATTGGTCATTGGATGAAGGGACTCGAAACCTTCCTCAAGTACCACCCATAATGTTGTGGGGTGAACCACACAAGTCATTAAACAAACCTGTTATTCACACTCTGATAGCTTTGCACAAATCAATCAGGCTTAACTTAGAGGCAATGTGTAACCTATTTATGCAGCACACAGACAGTAATAACGTGAAAACACAACATAAGAAAAATCCCACACCAATTTAGAAAAATAGAGTAAATGTTAATAAATAAAATGATGCCGGAACAACCAAAAATCTAATCAGTAGAATCGTAAATATTGAATTTCAGAGTTTTAAGTAGACATAGTGCCTAAAAGCACAAAGTGCCACGCGTGGTTATCTATCGTACTAGACTCAGGAAAAGCCACAAGTTCAGTGCGGCTGTGATTAAATGCCAGCCGGATACAGGGGCCAGGTTACTGCTGTTAAAAGAGTTGCCTTCTCAAAGTCTGTCCGAAGTGTTCCGTTTGCAGTGGAGGAGGGCGTAACGAGCAGGGAGAGTGTCATGGATCATCGTCACTGAGGCATAAAGAGCAGGCACAGCATCATGGGCAGGTGTTGTTGTAGCTTACATTGGTAGTCAACAAGGGCTGTCATTGCAGTACTGTGAAGTGCAGATCTCGTGTTGCCCCTCATTGCCGGTGATCGCTGTACCGTGAAGAGTTGTTTTCACCAGGGCTTAAAAATGTAATGTAATGTTGGCTTCTTATATAGCACACTAATCACCCCAAAGGGTCTCAAGGCGCTTGCTTTGGGAACCCGTCCTGGTTTTTCCCTGTGAGATAGCCCATACTAGGCACCCCCAAGGTGAAAGCCAGGCATCCCGCTGCGGTGGCCGTAGTGGAGATTGAGCAAGCTATTGCCCAGAGTTGCACAGTGTGAGCCCCTGATTTGAGTAGGCACTGAAGCGAGAACTATCGAGTCTGTGGACATTTTTGAGCTCAAGACCCTGCCGCGTCGGGAATTGAACCCTGGTCCCGGTCTGACCTCTGCTTCAGGGTCTGCCTTCTCTAACCAGTGAGCCACACGTCTCCTTAGCATTGGCTGTCTTCACTGGCAGCAGAGCTTCAGCGCGCATGGGCCCATTCGCGGTCGAGAAGAACTCAAAACTTCAGGATTTCACCCTTCTATGCAGAAGCGTGTACTCTGATGTCAGCCAAGGGCCCAGGACCTAGGAAGGCCCATCTTCGGGATCAGGCACCTACCTAGCAGAGGGTGACAGTCCTCAGGCAGGTCCAGTTGCAGGTGTGGTCAGCTGGGCAGATGCAGGACAGGTCTCTGGAGCTTGTATGTCCCTGTAGCTCATACAGGAGGCTGGCCAGCAAGTCCTTGTAGTCCCCTTTCATGTAATATTCTGCAAGGGGCATTCCATGGGTGCTGCTGTGGGTGTTCCCACGCAACATCAATAGATTCTGATACATTCCCAGATTTACAAGGTCTTGCAATCCTGGAAGTGCATCCGATTTTAATGCCTCCCCAGGGGAGACGTTAAAGTGGTGCAAAAAGAGAAATACCTTCATTTCTCCTTGTTTTGTACTCTTTCTATGTGTGCTGCATACTCCAGCACATGTAGAAGGAGGAAAGCGCTGTCAGTGATTGTTTTGTGCAGGAATGTATCCCTTGCTGCACAAAAACAATCATCCCTGCAAGGCAGGCAGTCTTGCACGAAGGTGAAAGGGCGCCTTTGTTGACGCTAAGCAGCCAATTGTGCGCCAGAGCAGAGGAAGGAACAGGGATTCATCGTATTGCTGTAAATACAACGCATCCCTGCACTTTCCTAATGATGCAGCTCGGCGTAGCAAAAGGGCTTTCAGTGCCACGCTGCGTCAATTTTTATTGAATATGCCCCTGTGTGTCTCCTTTCGCACTCAGGCCCAGTTGGCTAGCGCCATCACTTACGTGTCACTATTTCCTGTACACCTTGGGTTGTGCATGTTCTTACAATATTCTCCATGTCAGATTCTGGTTTCCAGGGTCCTGCCAACTTTAGGTATGCGCCGATGACAGCGCCAATATGCCAGGTGGACAAATTTTGTTCTGGATGGTTGCTGCTCACGCCTTGTAGTGGAAAAGAACTGGGTGGGTGAAAAGGAAGATTATGATGATGAAAATGACTTTGAACAGTATGTGGTCAGAGAGGGTATCATTAAGAAAAAGCACGGCTGAACACAACTGGTGATGATTCAGATTTGCAGAGGGTTTTCAGGTGTGTACGTAATGGGTGGAAAGATAAGGCTAAGCTCCAGGATCAATGTAAGAAGTTTTGGAATGTTAGTGACAAGCTTTCTGTGCATTCAGCACAGTATGAGACATTGTCTCTGTGGCATAGTGAAGCAAAATACTCTACGGTGCACACTTTACGATAAGCATCCGCTTACCCATCTTTCTTGTGAACGGCCCAGTCTGACAAACGCCTTCCATGGCTGGCTCCATCTCTCTGAACTGCCTTGTCCTTTCCACTGACACTGCCCATCATACACACCTGCATGTGTGTACTGACACACATGGGCCTGCCTACCCACTGCGCTGTCGGAAACACAAAACAAACATGGCTTCCTTTCCTCTGGAACCCCTTGCACTGGAAGGATTTAACTGTGAGGAATGCTGCTGCATGTTAACTGTCAGAGTTTGAAGTTTAAGGACTAATGGTCTCAGTTAAACTTAAGACCAAATCTTAAGTTTAACTGAGACAAAAGACTAACTTTACTACTTATAAATGCCCTTGTTGATACCGAAAGCCATAAAGTTAAACCTATGTCTCAAGATACCTTTGTGAATCTGGCTCAATATTATTTTCTGTAAAAAGCTGCTATAGGTGGCACAGGTTAGCGGAAGGTACCAAGACCCTCACCCCCACTACAATCCACCATGCAGAGACAATCCACTGCACACTGGACATACACAGGTTATGCTGGACATGCCCCTTTTACAGAACACACTTCAAATCAACTACCCACACACAAATAGGGTTCTGTAACAAAATTCCTCCACTCGATGAATCACAACCTCAGGCTCATGTTCCACGAAGGCCCTTGCAACCTGCTCCCTCGAGTGGAACACCCCAAACTTCCATCTAAGTCCCGCTGTGCATTGTTTATTTAGGTTCATAGCGCCTGCTGCCAATGACCTCAACATCTTGCTTCCGGACGGATCTGGGATGCACCCAAACTTCTGCTGCGGGAACATTAGACCTGGCCTTGCTACTTACCCGAATCCAGAAGGCGAATCTCGAGAACCCACTGTGCATTTTCCTATGCTTTTTCCTGTTTTCTCCCATTGACTTCTATGGTGCGTAATTGAACACAACAGTGATTATGTTTTGTTGCAAACTCCAAACATTCACATCTTAAAAAGTACTTACCTTAGAACTAAGTTCTTGGTCTGAAAAATTATATCAATATTTAATGTAATTGTTACAAATTTGTCTCAAATTTATTCTTGAGTGGGTGTCTTGTTTATTGCCTCTGTGAGTACAACAATTGCTTAGCACTACGCTCTGAAAAGCCTAACTGCTCTCCCTCACTATCACAAATAGAGTGTTTGTATTATCCACTTTTGCCTCTGTATACAATCTGGGACTTACTTGACTCTGCACAGTGTGCTTCATTTTAGTGCACTAGATTGACAGCCAGCGTTCTACAATTGTACACAAGGTGTCATTCTCATCTCTACTGACGGTGCCATGCAGATCTGTTCAATACAAAAACATTTTTGTATCTCCTAGTGTGATGCAGTAACTGTGACCGGTATGCCTGGATGTGGGTCTCATGCTCACTGTGCCACTGAAACCAATCTGTATCTGACTGTTGAGCCGTAAGAAGGGCAAAACCAGTCTTGGGTTGCTCATATTCCAGTTGAAGGAGGACCTGTCCTGGCAGGTCGAGCTGGACTGTTTCCATTGGAGCTGAGTCAAGACTGAGTTGCATATGGCTGGGTCCAAATTAAGGTGGCATGGTATACAAAAAAACAATGGTCTGGGATGCGGTCACCAGAAGCAACCAGCATCTCAGATTAATTCAAGGATTCTTTCCATCACTTTTTTGTATACTTAACCGCAGGGTTGCTGAGCATCTTACAAGTTAGAAAGTCATATTTTGAAATCTGCATGGAAAGCCTAAATACTTGAGTCTAAAGTAACTTTCATGTAGATACTGCTGAGTCTCAAGAGCCGCACCCTCATTCTCAACACCCTGATAATTTTCGAGAGTGGACAAAATGTCCGGAAACCGGATCTCTGGGCATATTTTAGATCGAGAGAATCACAAGAATATTTGGGAATTACCAAAGGTGTGCCAGTATTACTGTTTGCCTCCAGCTAATTCCCTGCATGTTTCTTGTGTGTCTTAAAGCCTTTTGCTTAAGCAAAGGGTTAAAGAAATGACTGGATGTCCTCAGGATGTGCCCATCCATTGCACAAGCTTCAGAGGGGCATCCTCTGTCACAGGGAGATATGTAACTCACACCTAAGCCTGCCCTTCCATTGCCCAGGTAGTCAGGATGGAACAAATCCCAGTTGCGAAAATCATGTTTCAGACCTGGTTTTCAGGGGGAGTTTCCCATTTCCCTAGACACACCACAGGGGTGCACCCATAACTTTTTCCAGGGAAGAAAGGTTCTGCCATGTTGGAGTTTTGCTGAACAGTGCACTGTGGAACATTTTTGGCCAAATGCCCAGGAAATAATGTCAAAGTAGGTACAGTTGACCCAGGGTACTTTTACAAAGTGGTCAAGGAGTGACCCCCCGCCCACAATTTAGTGCCTGGCATCAACGTGCCACCTTTGGGTACCTTCTTGAAAATATATCAGGACCAGTTAAAGACATATAAAGGACTTCCCCTGCTCTTGAACCTGTGGAGAGATACCACAAGGACTGGACCTGCTCTCTTTTGTACCCAGGACAGAGAAGCAGACTTCATGGTTCAATTGGCAGGCCTTCTGTTAAGATACAGGTCCTAATCCCCTAGTGGTGCCCCCAAGGGCCTGAAACCTTGGCTGGCTGTTGTAAGAGTGTACTCCTCTTACCCTAAAATCTGTGAAGCTTTTCCTCCAAAGAGCTAGATGAGGCTTAGACCAATTCTGAGGTTATAGCTGCTGATGGAGATTGCTGGTCAGATCAATTTGCAGTATTCCTCTGCTGAAAGGATTTAACTTCCAAAAATGGTTTTAAGTCTGAACATGGTCAATCCTGAACAGCATTTGACTGCCAATGAGACCTTTTTGAGCATAGATTGCAGACTTTGCCCGCTCTGAGTTTTCCTACTGTTGACGAATACTGCACAACGTTTCCAACCCAGAGTTGGGGCCCACGCTTCACCAAGCTGCCTTTGTTGAGCCAAGCTTCAGACCAAACCTGCAGCATGACCTGCTAATAACCCATCAAAAAGGACTTTCCTCTAGAATACCTTTAAAGTCTGAAGGTAAACTTTCCCCTAGAACAAACCTAGTCCCTGTACCCAACCAACAGGAGCTTGCAGTTTGCCTTAGCTTATGACTTCTTCCTGGTCTAGCACAACCAGATAACCGGATTAGTGCTTTGTGCTTTCATGCTCTATTTTGGCTTTAAACTTCCAAAAAGCATATCTCTGATTCCCTACATTTGTCATTTTGGTGTGTATTTATAGTCTATGTATATAAAATGGAGTGGGATTTTTATCATGTTATGTTTTCTACTTTTACACTGTAATGTTGCTGAATGCTTCACAGATTTTGAGTAAATTAAGACTTTCTGCTGTGTGCTACAGCTACCAAAGGGTGAGCTCAGGTTTAAATTATTGAGACCTAATGGGACCTGGAGAGGGGAAGGACCGGTGAAATGAAAAGGAAAGCTAATACAAATGAGGAGTATGCTTCTAAAGATCATGATGGTCATAAAATAAGGCACCTCAAACATGTACTTTGACAATCCTTATAATAAAACATCTTGATAGCATCAAAAATGGAAAGGTCAGGCAACAGCTTACCTACCATTATCCACAACCATGTCATTTTCATTAACACACTCTATTTTTTCCAGCTGAGTTTAGGACTTGAATTTTCCTCAGACCTGCATTTATAGACAGAACTGCCCATGACAAGCTTACTAGGAGGTGAAGATTAGTCTTGCATTCCCTGGATATGTTATCTGACTTGTAAATGTATGTATCTGACTTTCAAATTGCAAGTGTGATAATAGAATAGCGGCTCGCAATGACACATAGCCGTCGTCATTTTTTACTCGCCTAACACATTTACGCCTGCATGGTACGCACAGCAGGACTTGATTTACAGGCCAAGTTTAATCACTGCCTTGTAAAAAAATGAAGGCCTCGTAGCAGTCCTTTTATTGTGAATAATCCACTTTGCCTGGCAGAACGCAGCAGTATGTGAAGGTGCAACTATTATGGTGCTTCTATAGTAGTCTTGCTTTGCCAACTATCTCATTCACAGTGCCATATTAAAATCAGATGTGAAAAACACATGTGAAAATGTTTAACGACAGTACTGGGGTTTTTGGCCATTTCCAAATTGTAAGCCATGCAGTAGAGAATAACGTACAAAACCCATCTTTGTGATAATTTTTGTGCTTGGTTTTGCACTTTGTCTCACTGTTTTACTTGTGCACATTTCTCCAGGATCTGAGGGAAATTAAAAATGCAAAAACCACATGCTTGAACAAAATATTTGTGAAAATCATGATTATAAACTCAGATCCCAACACAGTTTGTGTACGATTTTACAATTACCGCATACTTTGAAAGACGTGGAGTGAATTCAATTTACTGCCTCATATCCAGCTGATTTTTCCAGACCTTCCAGCACTTGATTGTGTTCAATAATCCAAATTAGAATTCCCCCTTAAAGCTGAACTCTAGTAAGCTTCAGAACCCAATATTTATGCTCCCCGATTTTTACCTGGGTAAGTTCAGCTCTGGAATCTTGCGTTGGTCTGGTAATAAGAGACTACGGGATATATGTATCAAGCCCTGTTCCCGTTCAGAAACGGGCCGATTCTCAGAATCGGCCCGTTTGCGAACGGGAAAAGGCCTTTTGGGTCTTGTCAGCATTATCGGATCCTGCCTGTGGGTGCTAAGTGTCTCCAACGCTCCTCGTATACCTGTTTGGGCGCTTGCTGGTTTCCTCCCCGCCGCCGCTCGAGTCCCTCTCGCGGCCGCCGGGTGAAGGGGACTACATCTCCCAGCCTGCTCCCTGACCCGGAACACCTTCCCTGGGGTCATCGCGCCCGGAGGCGCTTGAAAATCCCGCCGCCCTCGGTGGAGCGGGTGTCTTGTCAGCATTATCGGATCCTGCCTGTGGGTGCTAAGTGTCTCCAACGCTCCTCGTATACCTGTTTGGGCGTTTGCTGGTTTCCTCCCCGCCGCCGCTCGAGTCCCTCTCGCGGCCGCCGGGTGAAGGGGACTACATCTCCCAGCCTGCTCCCTGACCCGGAACACCTTCCCTGGGGTCATCGCGCCCGGAGGCGCTTGAAAATCCCGCCGCCCTCCGCGTCGCGGGACGCGAGCGGGACGCCCGGACGAAGCCCGGACAAAGGGCGGACAGTCTAAGACAGTCCAAGACTGGCCACGACTGGACTGGACCGGGACACTAACATCTGCCGTACCGTGAGTTACCATTCATAGTGCCTTTTTTGTTCTTGACTGTGTACACGTTGGGGGCTGATTCATTCTCCAACTGTGCCTCTTTGATCTACAATGTCAAAACTGAAAACACCTGCTACGCCTGTCAATACCATGGAGAACTACCTAGTGCATAGAGTGACTAAAATCATCAATGATCGGCGGTCATCCCTAGGGCTTAACGACTCCCCACCTTGTGCCCAAACAGAGGTATCTTGCCTAATTGACCTGGACATAGAAGCCACGAATCTAAGTGACAGCGATAATGTGGAAAATGTTGTTTGTTCTGCACCGAACACTTCTATAAATGCCCCACAACTTGTCACGAACATAGATTCACTAGTGGGTGTCGAACCCAATCTGCTCTGTAATGATTTAGTGTCAGTGGATGGCAGTATTACCCCGCCAACGCCAGTCCCTGCGCCTAGAGCAGCTAAGAAACCCATCAAAGCTACCTCCAAAAGACCAGGACTACGGTCAAACAGTAAAAAACCTTCAACTGTAAACAGTACTGAACATAAAAATGTAATTGATGACATAGTGGAGGAAGGGAGTAACACTATAGATTGGGATGATCTGTTGTCTAATAAATTTATGGGTATGCTAGAATCTAAGTTGGTACGAATAGTAAAACCACTTATATCTAAAATAGATCACCTGTCCGACAAAGTACACAAATTAGAAGCCCTATTGAAAGCAGCAAATGACAATTTGGGGGACATTCCTAATTTAATCATAAATAAAATTGATGAGTTCCAGGAAAATATGATTGAGAATTCAAAAACTACATCGGCATCAGTCCAGTCTGGTGCTCCTAGTGTCACATGTGTCCCTGTCAACCCGGTTGATGTGGTTCCCCCTCCAGCAATAGAGAATGGTTCTACATCTGATTCCCACCTTGACTCAAATCCTGTCGAGTTGATAGTGGAAGCGTCACCCTTAGTGTTAGTACTTGCTAACGTCCCAATATTGAGAAAAGACCAGATTGAGACCCCTGATTCACTTCTAAACAAATCACTGCAGTGGCTAGGCAATAATATCCAAGCAACTCCTTGGGGTAGAGATAAATTGTCCGAGGATTTGTTATCAGCCCGAAGAGTAAAGTGGATAGGGTCTAAACCCAAGAAATTTGCCGGGGACTGTGTAGTTATAAATCTGAAGGGTCCAGATGTATTGCCAGACATCCTACAAAACATTCTACCACCCCAAAGAAGAACGGCAGAAATAGTCCCGCTAACGTTAGACTTCTTCTATAGTAGAAGAGGTCTATTAGCAAAACCAACTATCCTTAGAACGAAGTGGTCAGTGGTTGGCACTAGAAGGGATAGGGGCGGTACTAACGGTGACTGGGGACTAAATTTGGAAAACTGCTTTTCGGCTCTATCGGATCTAAATGAATGCGATTGACTCGAAAGCTACAATATAGACCCTCGTATTGGACCGTTGCAACAAAATCATACAAGAGAAGGAAACATAATTAGCACTAACTCGGGTTACCCGATCACAGAGAAAATAAAACCATTGTATTTGATATGTAACAAACCCGCTCTAAAAGGGCCAAATATAGCAATGGAAGCTTATATACCTGCTACTGGGATTAGTGAGACCGAGATTAGCCCAAGGGTCGGACAAACATCTCTATTAGAAGCGCAAACCAATGCAAGAGCTCAGAAAGAAGATCACCTTTCCGATCAATGCAAATCTAATATATTATCCTTAGTATCATGGAATATTGCAGGCATAGCAAGTAAGATTAACACACTGGAATGGGCTGAATATATTAATCAGCAAGACATTATCATGCTGCAAGAAACATGGTCACTTACTCCAACATTTAAAGTGGGATATCTAAATTACCACATCCCGGCAATTAGAAATCGCCTCGGACGCCCCTCAGGAGGCTTGTTAATTTGGGTACGACAATCTCTAAATGCCGTGATAACACAATTATCAATACCATCGAATGACATTATGGCCCTTACTGTCAGATGGGATAACGGCCAAGAGCTTAGTATATTCAACGTCTATGCTAGGGGAGTGTCTAGGGGAAAAACTTCCAACACTCTAGTAGTTCTAGAGCAGAACATAGACCTACTACCACCACAAAACCAACTAATAATAGGTGGTGACTTTAATGTAACTTATGAGCCCCTGGGTGAAGAGGACCGGATTCTGTCCGAGGAGGAGGATGCCAAGTGGGGTATTCCCCAATTGGATCTGCCTGTTATCAAAAAATGGAGTAATGTAGCAATCCAGTTAAAAAGCCTATGCCTAGCCAGAGGCTTAAGAGCGGCAAATGGGCGCATGCCCTCCGACCTACTAGGTAAAAGTACATTTGACAATGGGCGCTCATCCAGTAGGATTGACTACATATTAATAGATGTAAAACTTTGGTGCAAAATGCAAGATATGGTCGTAGAATCTAGAATAGAAAGCGATCATAATCCCCTGAAACTAACTTTTCTCTTCCATGGTAAGCCCCCATCGCTCTCAAATGACAACGGAATGGTGACGCAGGATGTAGTATGTTCTAACAACCAGCGACACCTCAAATGGGGAATGTTGATAAAAGATAACATAAAATTAGAGGCGCTAAAAGTGTTAGTGGTAAACAAAGTAAATATCATCAAGTCTAAACAAGGGGACTCAAGTTTCAAGGATTACATGATGGAGGCCCACGAAAATCTTTTTTCTGAATTAAAAAGCTTTTTTCTCAAAAAAATAGATTCTAGTAAAGTAGTTAAAATTCAACAGAGACAAGGCTGGTACGATAAAAGTTGCAGACTGGCACGACTTAATTTGAGCTCAGAACTAAAAGCCGGTAATGCTATAGAAATTAGAAGAGCAAGAGATGCATATAGACAAGCCCAAAAAAAGGCAAAGAAACGCTGGGATGAAGAAGGGTGGCAGGAATTGAAGGAAGCTTGTGCTGCCAAGGACTCTAAGCGCTTTTGGGCAATTGTAAAATGGGAGAGGGGAGGAATAGCTGCCCAGCCACAAAATAACGTCCCTATTAACAAGTGGACAGAGTTTTTTAGACCGCAGTATGCCCGCAATTTGACCCATGCCTCTGCCCAACCTCCGCCTTCTGTTTTTTTCAGAAACCAAATATTTGACAAAAATGATGTAATTAAAGCATTGGACGGCATAGCAGGAGGGAAAGCACCGGGCATGGATGGCATCCCGGCCGACGTGTTTTTGTCGGACCGGAATGCGTGGTGCTCATATTTTGAAATGCTGGCCAATGCTGTGGCAATGGGTGGGGAAGTGCCCCACTCATGGAAGGGAGCGGAAATAATCCCCATCTTCAAAAAAGGAGACAGAACGTTAGCCCAAAACTATAGACCAATAAGTCTCATAGACACTGCGCAAAAAGTAATGGGTCGCCTAGTTCAGGACAAGCTACAACAATGGATTGACGATAAAAATATATTATCCCCCTACCAGGCAGGGTTTCGTCCACTGACCAGCAGTGTTGACCAAGTTCTCTATTTTTCAACAATTTACTGGAGGAATGTCACACTGAAAAAGGGATCGTTGTATGCTGTCTTTGTAGACCTAAAAGCGGCCTTTGACTTAGTCCCTAGAGAAAAACTGTGGCAGACCCTGGCAGATGTAGGTTTAAGTCAGGAATACATTACCCTCCTTGTCCGCCTTCATGACAATAATTTTGCTAAAATTAGATGGGGCAAGCAAGGCGAAACTACAGATTCCTTCCCAGTAGAACGAGGAGTCAGACAAGGCTGTGTATTAGCCCCAACACTATTTTCAATTTATATTAATGGAATTGTTGACCACCTAATGAAATCGCCAAGTGATGCTCCAATTATAGCAGGTCGCCACGTCCCAGTTCTAATGTTTGCGGACGACACGCTCCTACTCTCACGCACTCCGAGCGGTCTCCAGAAAGTGGTAGATGCCTTTGGGGAATTTTGTGATAGCAAAGGACTTGAATTGAATACTAGCAAAACTAAATTCATGTGCCTAAACTATCAATCCTCATTTAAAGGAGTAATTAAATACAAAGGTATTCCCCTAGAAAAAGTAGACTCCTTTACTTATTTGGGCATCACCATGCAAGGAAACATGAAGTGGCAATCGCATATTGATAATACTCTATTAAAGTTTAATCAGCTTGCCGGTGCAGTAGCACTGAAACACCGTAAATCATTAACAAAGCCGGTTAATTCTGCACTAGAGATATACAATATGAAAGTGTTAGGTGCCTGCTTGTATGGGTCTGAACTATGGGGGTTTTCTAATTTAAAAGAATTGAGCTGTGCTGAAAATAGGTTTTTGCGAGGGCTAGTCATGGTCCCACAAAGTACACCCATGCTCACTCTGAAATTGGACCTTGGCAAGAAAAATATAGAGGACATAGCCAGGCTACGGCCACTCCTATATTGGAGGCGCTTGATGGTGACCCCAGAGCTGTGTCATTATGTTGAAGCTCTGAAGGATGTCATAGAGTGTGACCGATTCCACTGTATTAAATGGTTAAAAGAACTCAAGGGGCTTCTTGCATTACTAAAATTGGATCATCTATGGGGTAATTGCGATGTGGCTAGCTTTCCATCAAAAACAAAATTAAAAGAACTGTATTGGGAAATGGTGTATTCAGCAATGTTCTGTAAAGGTTCCAATTCAGCATTGACAACCCGTTTTTGGGATATTAAAATGTATCCGTCATGCGAAATATATTGGGACATCATAGAACGTCCATTTGATAGGAAATTGTATTTCCAATTCCGTATTGGGACCTTGCCAGTAAATGCTTTTAAAAAACATTGGTCTCCAATGTGGGATGAACATTGTTACTTCTGCAAGGACCAGATTGAACACATTTCCCACCTGTTGTTTTGCTGTCCACAATATGCTACCCCTAGACGCAAATGGCTGAAGCCAGTTTGTCAAAATATTGGCACACGTAGTCAATCAACAGCCTTGAGAATTCTTGAAACGGACTGCTCCACACTCTTTGTAGTCGCCGTAGCTAAATTTCTTGCCTGGGCATGGTCAATACGCACACGCACTTTAAAGACAAATTCCAATATATCATGATCTAGTGTTGTTTAAAAATTATTCTATTGCATTGTATGAATTGTTCTTTTTTATAAAAAAAAAAAAATTTTACTTGAATTTTTTAACCATACATCACTTATTTGGTAATATTCGGCTGTCAAACTGTTTAATATGTGTTTTAAAATTATTTTTAGACTTAGTATTTATTGTATAGGGATAGGAAAAATGCTTTTATGACAAATGTCGAATAAAGCTTTATAAATTGAAATTGATGTATCATCCCAAAAGGACATCGCAAATTAGAGAACCGCAAAATTTGCATTTAAGGAATTGCAAATTAAGATTCCTTAAATGCAATGTATGAAGCACAGAAAAAGTGCAATTTGGCCTTAAGAAATCGCAAGTTCAAGTTGGTGGTAAATTGCGCTTTCTTTGAAAAATGACCTTTTTTGCATTTTTCAAAGTGCCATGTGACGCACATACATGCCCTTAGGACACGAGTACTCATAGTACAGCCCGTGGGATGCCAGCAGCCAGGCAAGCCTTCCCTGGCGACCCGCGGACCTTGCAGACATCTACCAGTGTGACTCGGAGACTCTGCTGCTCTGTGTCAGAGTGGAGCTGCGGCGCTAAAAGGTGAAAGACAACACAGCCTCATTAACATGCGAATGGTCTTTTAAAGACCTGTGAAGTGCTCAGGTGCGGCTCAGTGTGTGTGTGCCCGGAAGCTGTCTCAGCCCGGGTACACACAGGCAGGGTGATATGAGGTGGAGGGAGGGAAAGTGAGGGAGACAGAGAGAGGGAAATGGAGACAGAAGAAGAGGGAGGGAGGGGAGGGAGAGAGAGTGAGAGGGAGGGAGGGAACGGGAGGCAGAGTGAGGGAGGGAAAGAGAGGGAAAGGGAGACAGAGGGAGAGTGAGGGAGGGAAAGGGAGACAAAGGGAGAGGGAGGGAAAGGGAGGAAGAGGGAGGGAGGGAAAGGGAGGCAGAGTGAGGGAGGGAAAGGGAGAGTGAGGGAGGGAAAGGGAGACAGAGTGAGGGAGAGTGAGGGAGGGAAAGGGAGGCAGAGTGAGGAAGGGAAAGGGAGGGAAAGGGAGAGTGAGGGAGGGAGAGGGAGACAGAGGGAGAGTGAGGGAGGGAGAGGGAGAGTGAGAGAGAGAGAAAGAGAGAGAGAGAGAGAGAGAGAGAAAGAGAGAAAGAAAGCGAGAGAGAGATGTGTGTATGCCGGGTCTGGTGGCTCAGTGGATGAAGGCGTCCGCTGCAGGGACCAGTGATGAACCTCATGGTCAGTTTTTTTTGTTGCTGTAGCCCCACCCCTCCCCCACTGACCCCGCCCCCACTGGTACGGCCCTCAGACACAAAACATACGGTAAATTTGGCCCCCAGAAGAAAGTTTGTGAGCACCCATGCCTTAGGGCATGTATGTGCGCCACATGTGTACACATACATATTTCAGGGGTGCCACAGGGTGTCCTTTTGACACCATGGCACCCTTCAAATTGCATTCTCAATTTGCGATTCTCTCATTGCAAATCACAAATTGAGAATTTCTTCCCATTCATTCCTATGGGCCTCCTAGCACATAGGAATGAATGGGAAGGTATTCCTTAATTGCGAATCACGATTTGCAATCAAGGAATGTTAAGGAATCACAATTATTATTGTGATTCCTACATACAGAGCATTTTGCGATTCCTTAATAGCAATTCGCTAAAAATCGCTGTTAAGGAATCGCAAAAGGGCTTCTTAATACATATGCCCCTACACTTCTTATTAAGACAAGCATTAGATTAAAATAGTTAAGTCAAAATAGAAACTTGGACCAATAATAGCTGAGTCATTGATCAAAAGTACAGTTAAAATATTTTACTACATAATTATTGACAAAATGATAGAGAGAAACACACATTTGCCATTGAAGGTCAGATGCAGAATACAGAATCACAAATCATAAACCAAAAAAATCCCTATTTAATCAATTAAATCTCTGTAAGTTCTAAGTATCAGGCTCATAAATAGTATTGAAAGCATCTTAGGGAGGAAAAGCAAGTCTCAAAATAATCAGACAGAGTTTCGGGAGGCAAACAAAAAGTCATCCTGATCATTCAAAAGCAGGGATTTTTATTCACAAATTATGCATAACAATTAACACAACTGAAGATTGAGCACAGAATGAGGATGGTTAGGTTGCACTAGCAAATGAAAACCAAATACATATTTTCTAATTTTCTTAACACAAACCTATTTCTTAAGGAAATGGGGAATCTGCCACTTGCTTCCTCAGCAACGGCACTCCAAAGATGTACATTGTAAAATAAATAATTTCTCAAACAATATCTCATAGATTCAAATTTTTTGCATGCCTACATCGGAATTTGCAGTGGAAATCATTCAAAATGTTACATCAGGTACGTGACGGAAAGTTACATTCTATATAATACAGTACACCTCCTGTGTGACAGCATTTTGTGCTCTGCGGAAACTGTGGGGCGGAAAGCTTTGCAGTGGAACACTGTTTGGGAGGGGGGAAAAACAGGAGCAAGATGAGCTAAGCTCCAGAAACTGCATCCATTTGAAAATAATTGGGTCTGACATGAAAATGTGGCATAACTATACTGCATTATTATTCACAATCCTAACCAAGGAACTCAAGTTGTTTTAAGTGCAACATTATCAGTTCATCGGTTGCAACTGCATGCATCATTAAAATTATAAATTCATTTTTATACATTGTCATCACAAATTGCACATCAGAAAAACTTCTATCTCTGATTATTTTTTTTTAATCACCAGAAACCCATTAATAAACATTATAAACCGCCATTAGTTTGTTGAATCCTTAATCTTCTTACATAATCGAACAGTCTCCTCCATTTGCTTTAATATTTGAATCACTTGCTCTCTATATTTCCTTTTTCTAAAATTGTTGATGTTCTTAGTTCTCTATTACATAGAGCAATTGCACAAATCATAATAAATAGTACAGGTGTTAAAATAGATTGAACACCACCACCACCAATATTAACTAACGATTTGCCAACTTTACCAAAGCTACTTCCAACTCCCTTGTCTAGGATCCTACGGCCTCCAATAATCCTGGGTCCTCTAATTATTTACTCTAAATAGTCAAATTAGTTATGTTAGCAACAAAAGAATCAATCGCTCCACTATTATCTGAAATGTAGTACAACACCTCTTAACTTTCTCTACTTCTGCAAACTTCACCTTCTTTTGCCAAAAGAATATCTAGGGTAAGATGGTTATACATGACCACTGCTCTAATTGCTATCATTCCTACATGCATTAATGTAAAAGACCCTGCTGAATCTATAGCAAGTCTATCTACTACTGCATATAATTGTCTAATCATCACATCATTCATTGCTACTGCCATTGGAGGAATAATAGCACATAAAATATCCAAAACTGCTATCCAAAGCTTCAGTGTATCCTCCTCCAACCAGGTTCTTCATCCAACTCATCCACGTGATAGATTTTAAGAAAACCTAAAGCTAAACAACATGAACCCATCCAATTTCTCAGCAGACTTAAATAAGCAGTCTTTCAGACAAACATAATAAATCCCCCTCATAATTGATTCTCCTCCAGACAAAAGATGTAAACCTCTTGACCTCTTATGATGTATCACAAACACTTTCAGCTACAAATTCTTTCTCTTCTTCCATAGGGCTATGCCTTGATACACACATTCCACCTTTCCTCTCCTGATCTATTTTCAATCTAGGATGTAAAACTGAAAAAATAAATTCTTCTTCATCTTTTATTGCCTCCAAAGCAAGCTTTTGCTCCTTTAAAGTTCTCACTATCATCACTCCTCTTTCATTATATAGTTTAATCACGCTCTTCATTACTCAATAAACATGAATATTCCCTATTCTAGTAAGCACCATTTTTTTGTGTGTTCACCCTACAAAAGCGGTATTACAACTGTTGCAGAATCAGACTTTCGATCCAACCTCTCAGATGCTCCTAAGCCTTGATGTGGAGAGTCTCTATACGAGCCTCCCACATGATGAGACTTTACAAATTATCGAAGAAGTACTCCATTCTACCAACTGGAAATATCATACTCCTCGCAGTGTAGTGATGGAGTGTATCTCACTAGCGCTCACCAAAAACTTTTTTGAGTATGATGGCACTCTGTTTTGGCAGAGCCACGGGACCAGCATGGGCAGCACTTTTGCCCCCAGTCTGGCGGGACTCTATGTCCATCACCTGGAATCTTCCAAGATCCTACACTCCAACAACCCCTATAGGGGGAGGATCGTTACATGGCGAAGATATATTGACGATATTTTGGTTATCTGGGAAGGAGATGAGAACTCGATTTCTGAGTTCATGCACTGGCTTAACAACCAGAATGCATTCCTTAAATTCACCCACCACATGTCTAACAGTACCATGGTTTTCTTGGACTTGAACATTTATCATGAGGCAGGTGTCTTGAAGACGGAGACCCATTTCAAACCGACGGCTAAGAACTGTCTCCTCAGATTTGACAGTTTTCATCCACGTCATCTGAGGGAGAACTTACCGTATGGACAGTTCCTTCGCCTACGCCGGAACTGTAGCGACATTGCAAAATACAAAACTCAGGCAAAGGATCTCAGCATGAAACTGAGACATAGAAAGTATCCCGACCAGGTGATTCCGAAAGCTATGAAAAGAGCTAGAAACAACAACCGAGAGGCCCTCTTGGAGGATAACCCACAGAGCGACAACCAAGAGGATAGGACAGTCTGTGTTACCACATACAGCCCAGTAACTAACCAGGTCACAAAACTGGTCAACAAACATTGGCGTATATTAACAAGTGGTACTCTATCACGGGAGAAACCACTGTTTGCACACAGAAGAGGAAGGAACTTGAGAGACATGCTTGTCCATACAAGACCCCCTCCTATAAAAGAAAAACAACCAAGACTGCAGGGGGTACAGGGCCACCATCCGTGTGGTAACTGCAATAATTGCCATCTCACCAAAAAAAGCCAAACTCTTACTTTCTTCAATGGAAGTAACTGGGAACAACGTACATTTACTAACTGCAACAGCAAGAATGTTGTATATTTGATCACATGTCCATGCGGAAAAGAATATGTGGGAATGACAACAAGACCAGTGAAAGTAAGACTTAATGAGCACAAAAGCAACATTAGGTGCAAGAAACTAACAACAAAAATGTCAACCCACTTTATTGAACATCAACATTGCGTCAATGAATTACAGTGGACAGTGATCGAACAGTTGCCTTCTGAGGCAGGTCTTCTGGAAAACGGTGGGTGTTCCGTCTAGGGACCGATACTGCCGGCCTCAATGACTCCATTCCTTGGAATCTGCTAAGATGAAGTGCATCAGGCCACCTCCTATGAACACTGTATCTCTGCTATACATGGGACAGTCCCAGCCAATTGGGCAATCACTGATATCCCTTGAAAGTCGAGCTAACCTCTATGATGTGTCTCTATTAACATCGCATTTTTCTTAAAAATGATCACCCTGATTATAGGCTTACTGTTCCTTTTCTAACCTCCAGGGTCCAGACACTCAGGCCACCTATTTAATTGAATTCCTAACCTCTAGGGTCCGGATACTCCCGCCACCTATTCAAACTAACATGCATTCCCAGCATGTTATACTGTCCGTCTATCTTTGACACTTATTTAGACACCAACTTAGGAATGATCCTTTAACAGCGCTTTCGATTAGTGCCTCAGCTGTGCACATGCGCGTTTACATCGCGCTTCCCATCAGTGCGAGTGTTTTCGCGCAGGCGCGCCTTCACTCGCCTGCGCGCATGCGCGTCTTTAGCCGTGGCACATTTCAATGCACGCATGCGCGGCTCGCCTTGATTCAAGCCGAGCGCGCAATACCGGATCTCTATGCTAAATAAACTCCGTATTTGGGCATTTCCCGAGTCTCATTATTCAATTTCCCATGACTAATTACTAATTAGGAGAGAATAAAAAGGATACAGGCGCAACCAACGCTCACTTCATCGGAGCAGCGTTGAGGGGAAGGCAGGCGACTAGCTTTTGCAGTAACCGTGAGTTGGGCCTTGACAACAAGTACAACTTTGGTGCTTTAGTTAGTTTGTGTCTACAACAAACTAAATCCCACTAATTAACTTTTTTAGGTTGCTTTACTGAGCAGTATGGAAGGATCCCCCAATAACACGCATAGGCTCATGAGGTTATGAGTTAGAGAACTATAAGTAAGCCTTTCAACCTGTTTCTTTCTCTTTCTACCTGAGTAGAGAGAATTTCTACATTGTGATTGTATGTCTTTATATTGCTGTGTAAGTCTATTTTTATTTTTTCAGGGATCTTTGACCCTCATTTGGGTTCACCCCTTTGCACTAAGAGAATCAGTTCTTTTCTCTTATTTTGTGAACTATAGACCATTGTGTTTACTGTACTTTCTCTCTACAGGTTTTCATCAAACGCCAATTGGGCGCAACGGAACACACCTATACATAAACATTGTTAGGTACATTACATTACACATTGCATTAATTCTTTTTTAAAACACTTTGACATCTATGTATGAGTAAGGTGAGGATATGTGCTTATCCTTGTCCTGAAGAAGGAGCCTCGCGCTCCGATACATGTTGACACCTTGAGGTGGTTGTAATACCCTAATACGTATTTTTACAACCCCATTCTGCACCCCTTTTTTTAATAATACCAGCCGAAGATTTAATAAAATTATTTTTCACCTACGTGCCAGGTATTTTTTAATTACTCACTTTCACCTCACCTCACTCACTTCTTCTTTAGCAACACACCCCCTCACATAGTTCACTACTTAGTGCTCCTGCGTAGTAGTGAGTCGTAGCACGCCGCATCCCGTAGAGGGGTGCGAAGGCCCCGATGATGAAGCATGACACCAAGGGGCCTGTTGGTGTGTGAGGGGCATTTAAACAACACTGTGTGTTCCCCATCACTTGAGGGACCACTACCACTCTAAGTGGATTCCACCTTGTTTATTCGCATTACTAGGGAGACTGAATCCACTGACTCTCTCTCTCTCCCCCTTTTTGTTTACATCACCCTCAAATACTCACCATACTTAATTCCTCTATTATTCTCATTATTAGAGAAATTCTCTAGAGACACAATAAAATTAGCAGAGAAAAAAACCTCATGGTTAAAAATCACACATGTCAAAGAATATGAAATATCAAATTTTACATATGTCGAACCTTCTCCAACAAATGTGGGAAGGTAATATGTGGCATCAATTAGCCTTCATGTCTATGTACTCCCTAATCATTCATGTAAACACATCATCCTTAAAACAACTATGTGTTCTTCATATACTGGTACCATTTGTTTAAGTTTACCACGATTAGTTTTGACTTCAGCATTAATATTTTTTTTAAATTGTTTTTTGACAAGTGAAACATACAATTGAAAAAAAGAATTGTTAATGCACAATATAGGCTGAATAATGGGCAGCAAGATGTAATGTTGGGCAGAAGATGTTGCAGCAGATTTTCCGATAAGGAATACATGGTTAAATCAACATTATATACATACAGATGCATGGGTCATTTCTAATACAGTTACATTTGTCAAGAGTAGGCTATTGATCACAGTCAAGATCCAGTCCCTGTCTTTCCCTGTGAGAGGCCCATTCTTCCCTCTTTCATTTCTAGATCTAAGCCATAATACTCTATCCATGGCGTCCAAATTTTTAGAAATTTCCGAGGGCATCCTCTAGCCTTCTAGGTCACCTTTTCTGCGACCATGTATAGATCCATACTGGACCTCCACTCCGTGAGCGTAGGAAGATGTTGGGCCCCCAGCACATAGCTATATCTCTCTTGGCTACTACTAACCCTAGGTTAGCCAACATGAGCTTATGTCACGGCAGATCGATATCTGTGGTCAGCATTAATATTTATACAGTTTAAAATCATCTTGTCGTTTGATACCTAAAAGTCTTCTTGTCAAAAATAAAAAATAAACCAAAATATTCCTTAAACAAATGATATTTGTCATCTTATTTCATTAAAACAATATTATAAACAAGAAAAAGGAAATCAGTATTGGCTTTTACTTTTTATAAAAGTTCCTGTTTCAAGATTCAAAACAATTCTCTCATACATCGACTAGACTTCAGGTATCATTTCAGTCATTATAGCTCTAAAAACAATTATTTTAAATTTGTTTCCATGTTTCTCATCAGAACTAACTATTTAAAAGTTTTTTTAACCTTTCAAAGTGGCTCTTCTTCAGTTTCAGTTTCCAGATTTGAATCAATCTCAGAACTATCTTGGCACTTGTTCATTTAGAAATAATCCTCCTGAATCTTGTCTGCTTCCTCTTCTTCCAACACTGTGGCTAAATATACCCACCCTGGTGAGGCATATTTTTGATTTGGAACTCTACTTCTGCTTGACCCATAGCAACGGGTTATTCACTCTTGCTTGTTTATGAATTGAGCTATCTCTCATAGTCCTTTTTTTGCTCAATTTGTTTTCATTTTCTGATCGCTTTCTTGGAGCATCTTCAGCTTTATCTTTTTCAGTAACCCTTTTTTGATTTCTGTCTTCTACAAGTGTCTGATTCAAACTTAAGCTTCTACTTGATTGACTCATTTCTGCCTCAGTGAATCTCTGTCTTCTGACAGGGGTATTTCTCTCTTTAATTTTCACCTGTAACTTGTCACTGTTTTGATCAGAGACGAATTCTTGTTGCTTCTCATGTTTTGCTTTTTTTTACATTGTAACGGCTCTTCACTCTTAACACTAGGCTTCAGAAGTTGCAGGTTCTTCATAGGAACTTTTACTTACCTAAAGTCTTTGCTTTTGTTTTTTGCATGTTGTCTACTTCATTTCCAGAAAATCCTTCAGCCCCTCTTGCTTCATGCTGCAAACTTGGACTTGACTTACAGCATGTTCAGCAGACGGTGTATTTTGTTAATTTGCCTCATCCACTTCTTCAGCTACTCTTACTTTCTTTGTATGAGCAGGGTAGATCCACTAATGTACACCTGCGCACTTTACAGTACAATTTGTTGTTAAATTGTTTTGGAAAGGGCCTTGTCATCTTTCAGCGATACAGCCTTTAGGAATGTACTTTCTGATTATCACCCAATCTCTTGAGCCCAATCAGTGGCGAGGTGTATCTTTGTAGTTTTCGGCTGTCACATTCATCCCTTGAGAGTCAGATTTTACCTCATCAAACAGACCTTTGAAATAATCCAAAATGATGGCATCAATTATTGAAACAAGTGCAGCTGAAAGGGAGATAATCCTGTCTTCCTGTAATGAGTATTTTCATATTCATCAGAGCATGAGAAAAAGCATTGGGCCAATTCAAACCAGTTAAAGTACAGACATTTCACAGGTATTCTTGAAAGAGCAATTAGTACGTTCCACTAAACCTGAGGATTGTGCTTGATAGCAACAATGAAATATCTGCTTGATTTTAAAAACTGTGCAGATTATTTGCAACACTTCATTTTTAAAGTGTGTGCAATGACCAGTCTCAATAGAAGTCGGGAGTACAAATCTAGGTATCAACTTCCTCAACAGCAATTTGGCAACTGCAAGCCTATCTCCTCTCCTGGTGGGCACTGCCTCCACCCATTTTGAGAACTGACGGATTATTGCCAAGATATATTTTAGACCATTACACTGTGGCATCTCAATAAAATCCGCCTGTAATCTTGTAAATGGGTCTTCTGATTTGCCAATATGATTGATGACCGTAACAGTTGCATGTCTTGGTTATTGAAATTATTTCAATCAGACAAGGGAAACCCAAGGATACCTAGGGACTGAGGGTAGTTAAAGCTATAAAGAATAGGGGTCCCTAAGCATACATAAAAGTTAGTGAACCACTCGGTACACAGTAATAAAGACCAGGAGGAATTAAATCAATTCTTTAAACAATAATTTATTTGTATAAAAATGTAAATTGTTTTGTAGGAGGGTGTACTCTTACGGGGCATACCAGAGCAGGTATTGCACAAACACAAAGGCAAAAAAATGATTTTGTGACAACAAGAGTTATATAAAATCAAAAGTCACACTCCTAATTAAGGACAACACTACTTCACCCAAGAAACAATTTTGCATAATCACAAGGGTCAGAGTAATTCAATCAATGACGTTTCGATCCACTAAACATATGGGATCATCATCAGGAAATACAATGTTTGCCTGGATACATAAATCAATATACGAATCAGCAAATGCAAATCACAACCTGTAAGAACAAGCAAAAGGGGGAGATAAGGAGAAAGGTGAGAGGAGGGAACCAGGAAGGAAGAGAAGGAAACATTACATTTGGTCCCTTAAATGAATATAGGATATGTACTTTTGGGTCGTCATTCTGTGTACAAACTAGACTCACTTGTGATTCAACATTTGGAAAATTCCATGTAGTGTCTTTAATAGGAAAACATATCGAGCACAACTGAGGAATAACCTGCTACACTTCCTCCCAATAAGTCAGCCATCAGTTGGATTGTTCCATAATACGTGAGTGGCATGCAAAGTGCTTAAAGGCATGCATATTTAGTAGATCGAAACGTCGTCAACTCTGTTACCCCGAAACCGATCCCAGGATGCTTGTTTTCGGTACAGTGAGGAACTGGCTTGGCAGTTTGGACTGGGCTGGGCAATTCTAATAAGGGGGCGAAACACGTGTCGGCTGTTCATGTTTTTACTAAAATCAATAAAGAGCCTTTTTCTACATAAAAATGGACTTTTGACTCAATCTATATGAGTAAGGATTCAGCCTAATGATACAAAGAACTGTTGTAAACACACTCACTATCCCCCTAAAGACTTTACTGTTTAAAACTCAAGAAGTCCAGAGTTTTTTTGAGTGTGTTTCTTTTACAAAAAACTACGTGAAGACTGATATAGCCTTGGATTCTCCTTTGGACCACCCTTCCTTTCTAGCAGTTCCAATAAGGAACAGGGTCAAGGCTGATTTGCATATAGTCTGAACTGAGGTGGTGAAGTGAGCTAAAGGTCGATGGTGGATTCAACCAAGATCTAATAGTGACTGGGGGTGAGTGCCTGAAACGTTTCAACCTTGTGTTTGCTTAGACAGCCTTCTTCTCCAAAAATAAGTGGACTACTCAGCCCTCAACTCATAGCTCCCATGCTCGATTTAGAGTTGGGGGACTCACCATTTTTCCAACAGTGTAGTGCACACTGGCTCCTCTTGTTGACATCTGTGACCAAGACCATCCGCCTTAGTAAATGAGGCTAACATTCCAACATAAATGTTATCATTTTTGAAAAACAAAAAATGTTACTATGTGGGAACTTTCTACATGATGCCCACACAGTCACACATCTGTGATTTCCCTGGAGCTTCTGTAGCAGTATTGAAAGCAAAGAGATCTCTGCCTGCCTAATGGATATCTATAAATAGGATGGCCTGTACTCCACCCAGGACATAGAGACCATCTCTCCACTGACCAAGAGGAGCAGAGAACACTTTCTAATCTATACTACTATTATAAAGAGAGAACTTGCACCTTTTGGCAAGGTAAACTCGAAAACTACACCACCAATCTGTACACCCAAGACATCTTAGAAAACCTCAGGGCAAGCAGAAGGACATAGGCTACATAAAAAAAAAGAAAAAACGTTGTTTAAAATATTTACAAATAAAAATAAAGTAGTCCCTTGCAAGTAGCGCCGGCCGTGACGTATGCGTTAGGGGAGTAGCGTCGTTCACAGCAACAGGAAGAGCGAGGAAATGAGTAGCGTCTGCGTGAGGGGAGGAGCGGAGTTCACCAGCAACAGCAATACAGAGCGGTGAAAAGCGGAGGAGCAGTGGCAGCGCGGGGAGGTAAGTCAGGACCTTGGGGGGGGGGGGAGGGGGGAGTTTACAAAGCCGGGGCAGGAGGCGGGAGGCGGGCGGGAGACTCGAGGCGCGAGGCGGGTGGCGGGAGGCGGTAGGCGCTATGCGCTATTCTCAATGCTCAATGTCGGGTCGGGTCAGGGGGGGGGGCGGCGGGCGGCAGGCTCAAAGCGGGAGGCGGGAGGCGGTATAGCCAATGTCAAGGCGGGAGGCGGGAGGGATGCGGACTGGGCAATGTCGGGGGGGGTGCGGTGCACAGAGGCTTACAATGCTGCCCCCAGCCCCTTTCTGCCCCAGGCAACGCTGGGGCGGGCTGCTAGTCTTAAATAACGACAGTGGACATCAGCAAGGTATACATCAGCTATTTTAGTTAATGTCAATTGCTTGATGTGGGTATTCATACAATTCATATTGTATGAGTAAATTATATCTTTTTGTTGACACCTTTGAGAATCTGGCCATACCGATGCATGCTTTTAACGAAAATGATTGACAAAGATAGAAACATGTTCATAATGTGTGTAACGCATAGAAACATTTCATATCTGTAACATTTTTCGATTAAAAGGTTGTTTTCTTCAGGTGTGTGCGTGTGTTGTGCCATACAATTTGGCCTCAAGGCTTTCATCTGTGGTTTTGCGAATTTTCGAAATTTTTGCTTTTACTGCACCTTAGTTATGTTATGTTATGCTATGCTACATTACATTACATTACGTTATGTTATGATGATTTGTGGAGTACACAACTCACCCATGAGGGTATCCAGGCGCTTTGGCAGGAGTGTCGGTCCCTTGGGTTAGTCAAAGACCCAGGTCTTCAGCTTCTTCAAGAAGTGAGGAGGAGGCTCTGATGTGTTGAGCGAGGGCATTCCATCGTTTGGGTGCGATGTAGAAGAGTGACCTCAACCTAGGACTAAGCTCTGGAATTCTAACTCATATCTTACATGTCTCAATAAATTATTATAGCCTATCAACTGTACAGTCTACTAAAAGTAGCATGACTCTACATGGGTATTTAAAGTTTTTAAGTGCTTATTTTAGTTGTATTTCTAAACTACTGGTCTAGCAAGCAGACCCACCCATTTCTACCACTGAGATTTATTAACTTGTTTACTAAGCTTGAAAGAATGCGAGCACAGGCAGTTCTACAACCCCTACCATACTAAATCTCTGGATAAATATATGTAGGTAATGCACATGATCTTCCTGGTGCTAATTAGCACAAAATATGAACAAACATGTAATTCAGCAGTGGCCCGTCCTTAAGGACAGCTGGGCCCCACCCCCACCTTTTTCTTGACGTGAAGAGTGTCTGTCAGGCTGAGCAAAGATTAGTCTGACAGACACTCTTCTCCTTTAGGTCAGGAAGCCAGTGTTAAAAGCACAGGCACCTGGCTTCCTGAGCTGTACTTTGCTGGGCTGAAGATGCCACAGCCCAGTGGGCCTGACCTCCTCATCCTGGCATAGTGCCTCGAGGACCTCCCTCTCATGATGAGGGAAGGAGAATCATGGATAGCCTTGGACCTGGGTGCTTCAGGTTTAAGCACTGAAATGCCCAGGGCCAAGTATCTATAAGTGACACCTCATCACAGAGTGGAGTGGGGTCAGCAGTCTTACTGGCCCCATCCAGCTCTGTGATGAATAAAGAACTGCGCCTCCTGTAGGGTCAGCCAATGAGAGGAGGTGACAGTCCCAACCATTCTGGAATCCCCGAGGTTTCCCTCCCCAAGACACTGCAGCAGGTAAGCTTTGTTTTTTTTATTTTTGGTGTGTGCATGCCTGCGTGTGTGTATGTACAAAAGTATGTGTATTTGTGAGTGCATGCTGTGAATGGGTGTGTGTGCGCATGTGAATGTATGGGTGTGAGTAAGTGTGCATGTGTGCTTGTGTGCCCCGCCCTCTACTTCCTTCTGCTAAAATTTCCAGCCCCCCCTGAAGTAATTTTTAATGAAGACTCTAAATAGTTATGTGTGATTTTGCATCTAAGCATTATTTTTACGGGAGGATAACATATACCTTCATTCAGTTAGCTCTAAGTCAGAATATAACTTTTGTCTTTGAATGAATGGAGGCATCCTTTAGTTAATACGTCTTCTTAAGAAGATTTCTGTGGAATTTATCATTTGGATTTCACAACGATTGGCAGACAGCCCATAATTAATGACATGATGAATCTGTTGTGCTAGCAGAGATGAAGGCAGCCTTGACAATTCGTAGAATAAGGAGTTTCCTCTCTTGTGAATTATCACTGCATGTCTCTTTGAATTAATGTGGTAAAAAAGAAAAACTATCAGTGCTCTTGTTCGTAAGCAAAGATCTCTGTCGTCTCTAAATTCAGGGGAGCCTGGGAATTCCAGGTGACTTGGAGATTCCCCATACAGATGTCATGGGAACAGTCTCAGAGATATTGGATCTTGTAAGGGGTCTATTGGCATGACTTCAAGGATTACCTTTTAATCATGTATTTAACCCCTCCCCTGCTGATGACGGAACCGCTCCGTCATCAGCTACGGTTGGGCTGTGCTGATGACGGAGCGGTTCCGTCATGGCCCGGCCGCCGCGCCTGCGCGGCGCTGATTTCGCGCTTGCGCAGCAGTTGTATTGAGTGGGGCGGGTCATGACGGAACCGCTCCGTCACCAGCACAGCTCAACCGCGGCTGGTGACGGTCACCAGCATGCGGCCGCCGCGCGGCCGCCCCGCCCCTTTAGCGCTGCGGCGGAATAGCCGCCGCAGCGAAAGGGTTAACTCTCTTTTAGATCTTTTCATAGGGGTTTGGCTGGTCTGAAACGACCGGTCAAACACCTCATGCGCAATGAAGTAAGTGCCCACCATTCCCCCACCAGCACTGTCATGCCCTTGATCCGCCCCCAAAACTTGGCAGAGTCCTGGGTGCGTGTCCTGGGTATTCAAATAAAGTGAAAATAAAACGGGTTTAAAATCCGTTTTATGATCATTTCGTACACTGGTGGTGGCAAGGGGAGCAGCGCTCCTCGGCCCTGATGGAGCGGCCGCCGCTGGGACTTACAATGCAAAAGCATAGACTCAAAAACATAGACGATTAAAATCTTGATATCACCTAAATATCTTCCCTGAAAAAAATCAACCTGCTCCAAATATCTCTATCAAGCACCCTGCCAAGTAAGGTAGCCACTTTGCACAGCAATGACAATGGGTTAGCCCACTTCAGCTATTGGCTTACTTCACTTTGAGTGACAGCATTTTGCTGTTGCACGTGTGCAGTCCCCTGTAAAAAGGAGTCACTTCAGCCTCAGGTCTGGTAAGGCAATCTCTGCTTTTAAATATACTTTCATTGTTTTCTTTTCATTTATTTTGCCATGAGTGATTGTGTTCTGTTTTGTTTTTCTGCACACATGTGCTTGCCATGCATAGATGTTGCCATTTTTAAAATATGTGAATTACTTTTACGCTTTTAATGTTTATTGCATTTATTTGTTGAAAAAAAAAATGCGGCCTTGCCAATGGCTGACCTATAAACCTTGCTAATGCTTGTTTAACGTGCAGCCTAAACCTTCGCTTCTTACCCCCTGTGTAAATAAAGATGCCCTGACTAACAATCTATAATATTGCCTCAGTGAAATGTGCCCTATTATGAATTACAGGTAGCTTCTGACACGCTGTGTGACAGCAAGAGACGGTATTGAGAGAGGAGAGGAAAAGTTAAGGACCATGGGGCATATTATCAAGGGGGTTTATCTCCACTTTTTTGGCTCTAAAAGCCAAGAAAGGGGAGATAAAATTATCTCCCTATTACCTAGCTATCGCTAACACCAGTTAGCGACAGCTAGTAGGAGATAGCGACCATCTTGGGCCCCACTTTGCATGTCAGTGATATTTATCACTAATGACATGCAAAGTGGGCGTGCCAAGATGTTAGCGACTGAAAACAGTCGCTAACATCGCTATCTCCTATTACCAACTTTTTGAGATATTCGCGCTAAGCGCGAATATCTCCAAAAGCTAACACCTGCCCTGAGCAGTTCTTAGCCATGTTATCCAATGGGAGGTGGATAACATGGCTTAGAGCATTAGCTTGGTAATGCATGAATATCTCTGACTTTTCAGCGATATTCATGCATTGCGGCGATTTTTATCGCATTTGCGATAAACCTTGGTAATACCAAGGTTTACTTGCGGTAAAAATCGCCGCAGCTCAGCTGTACATTTTTGTCTCTAACCAAGCAATAGCGATAATTATCGCTATTGCTTGGTAATATGCCCCCATGTTCTTTAAAGTTTATTCTGAATTATTTGTATTAGACACAAAATGCACATCCAATTATTTAATTGCTTCCTAAAGTATACGTTGCAGACTTACTATGGTTTTTACCGAAGGGAATGGATACAAGAATCTGGTAGCTCGGCCACTAGGACCTTGCCCTTAAAATGCTTTAGTCATTGTGTTTAATATTCATGCTACGATATCCATGCCATCTGCATCTGAATGTAAACTCGCTCACCAGTTACAGCAAGTCTTGATTTCATTAGACAGAACAAGATTAGATTATATGTGGTTTACAGATGGGAACATTCTCGTGTCATGAAATCCAATTTCTGAAGCACACAATGAATTTGATTATGGTCTGTCTCATAATTTCACACACAGTATCCATTTCTCCTCAAGTACAAGTGAAGGAGACTACAAGTAGCTTCCTCCTTGTATCTGTACTTTGTTGTACCTTTAAAGGCAGTTTATAAAAAGGCATCACAAGTAGGTAAACCGATATATATCCAGGATGTGTTCAAATGTTTCAGTCGGAAAAAAGTTCAGTGAAAGGCACCAGCTGTGCCTGTAAAAGCCAATCGGCTTCATGTGGCTTCAAAGTGTAGAGCTTCCAATCTGGGTCAAAAAAGTTACATAAAGTAGTCCTTCTCTGCAGAAAAAGTTAGGAATGAAACAGAGATGCAGAGAAAATTGTAATAGTGAGTAGAGGACAGTGACTATTTTGAACCCCAACTTTCACCCAATGCCAAGGCTCTTAGATTCACCCTTCCAGCCTCCTGCTTTTCCTGACTTCGTTTTGTTGGCCTTAGGTCTTTGCTCACTTTGCAACACCTAACCAGTGCTAAAGTGCTCTCTCCCCTAAAGATGGTACAATTGGCTTACACCCAATTGTCATATCTCATTTACTTGTAAGCCCCTAGTAAGATGGTATCCTATGTACTCAAGGCCTGTAAATTAAATGCTACTAGTGGGCCTACAGCACTTACTGTGCCACCCATTTAAGTTGCCTTTTTAAACATGTCTCAGGCCTGCTATTGCAGCCTGTGTGCAAAGTTTGTAACTGCCATTTCAACGTGGCAAATTAATCCTTTTGTCACACCTAAGCCTTCCTTTGTAATACATGTTTCACTCCTAGGATAGACACAAACAGCCCAGAAGACAGGGTGCAGTGTGTTTAGAAAGTTTGACGTGCACTTTTAAGTTTTACATGTCTCGGTAGTGAAAAACTCTAACTTGCTTGTCACTACTCCCATAGGATAACATTAGCTTTTCATATCACATTTAAGATAAGTGATGACATTAAAATGGGAGCAGGTGGACCGTTTGAGTTTGGTGTCTAAAGAATTGTAATTAAAAGCCCTTGTTAATGGTAAAGTTGGATTTTAACTCATAATTCTAAAAATGCCACTTTTAGAAAGTTAATATAAGTGGAATTGTGAGTGCACTCCTTCCCTTATCTTCTCATTAGCTTATGCTGAGACTGCCAATGTGAGTGCGTGCAAGCAGCGCCGTGAATCGTCCCATCACAGCATGTCAAAGACACTACAAAAAGGTTGCGCGTTTAGCGGCCCCATCTGCTGCACTGCCTTAAAGAGAACATTTTCCAAGTAAACCAAGCCTTCGCTGTAAACCAAGTAATCCATGTTAAACCAGTGAACTTGTCATGTTAATTATTATAATCTCTGTATTTTTGTAGAATCAATCCGGAGACAGATAGATAGCACTGAATACTTTATTCATGCATTTTCAAAACGCTTTCTGTAGCCAATCCAAGCTTTAACATGAGCGTGTGCAGTCAATCATATTTCAGTGCAGGACCTTCAATATAACCCAATGCATTTCGAACCCGTCTGGTTCTTCGTCAGGGCTACAGAATCCGGTTGATTCTAGAAAAATACGGTTGGTGATGAGTTAAATCACTGTTACACTCATCACCAACCCGCTCCGCTGTTAATCAGGCGTTGTAGCATGCTGGGGGGGTACTCGGTCACCCCAGCGGGGACTCAATGATGAAGCATGTCACCAACTAGTGGTGAGTGAGGGTCCTTTTTACAAAGAGGTAGACTTGCCCCATCTGATGTTTGTAAACACATTAGTACATAAGGTTGCTACCTCCTGGTTGCCATATTTGGAGTTTTCCAGTGTTGGATTTACCGTAACCTGGTAGGGGTCCAGTAGAGTCTAACACATATATACTTTGTTGCATGTTTTTTGCTTCCAATTTTTTACAGAGTCACTCCTTAGTTGTTCGTTGATGTAGCTGGCAGTTGGTCTTTGAGTATGGCTCCTAGACAGGGAGCCAAAATGGGCCATCTCTGACAGGATGAGGCTGAGGAGCTGTCATGTAGCACACACTTGCACGTCACAAAGGCTCTGTCTGGGCACTGCCACAAAGGGTCTTTCACTAGTCTGTCGTGACCCCAGAGAAGCTGGGGGCAGGCCATCGACTCTTTGACAGCTGGGTTAGAGACACCATAGGGCTCCAGTGTCCTTAGGAGTGTCGAGAGGCCACTCCCTCCAATCCTGGAGCTGCTCTCATCCAGCATGAGTTTTAATCACCACACGATAACTCGGTCTCGATTTTGTTAAAGCTGCTCTTTATTTTAAGCAGACTATGCACCCTGATAAATTAATTCATAGGTGCTGATGTATTTATCGTCAAGTATTTTTTGTCATATCACTTAGAACAGTTATATCATTCAAAAATGTCCACGTTTGACACATTGCAATCCATTTGCGATTCAAAAACCATTTTACACGAATATTATGAACAAAAAATATACATAACAAATTGATTATACATGATTGGAAACAATTAAAATACACATTAGAATAGTACCCCAGTACTTTTTTCCTAACAGTCCTGAATTGTTTATTCAGTATAGTATGGGACTGATCTCACAAGGGACAGTTTTTTTCACGGAATATAACTTTATTAAACGTGTACACCACTCAAGTGTACACTCGTGGTCTTATAGCCTTTTGTGGATAATATGAGAGTCTATTAAACAGCTGACGCGTTTCCAACCCCGCTAACAATTTCCCGGGTTTTTCATCAGGGCTTGACTGGGTACCTCTGTCTTCCTTGAATACGTTGTTCCTTGTCTCAATGCTCTTGGCGTTTTCCTGAAACACCTTTCATTTTATTCATGAAAGTCTTCGGGGACGCGTAGCTGGTCCTGTATTAGTATCAAGGGTGTCTTTACCACAGTTTGAGAAGCAATGGCGTGATTTTATTTGTGTTTTCTGAGCTTATGATTTCCGTGCTCACGTCGCTTCTCGCACTTCCCTTTTTGATTTCAGACACCGAATTCACGTGTCATTCAGCAGCGCGTTGCGTCTTATTTTCCGATTTTGCTGGAATCAATCTATCACTCTGGTTCACTCGCGCTCTGCTGTGTTGTGTTTGCAGCATTAGAGCAGCACCAAGATTGGTTACTATAGCCACCACTGTGTTCTAATATTAATAATTAAGGCTGGACTGACTTCTGCTCCTTACGTAAGCTTAAATTTACGGATAAAAATCCTGCCCTACCCTAACACTCACGTCTGCTGCTGAAATGCCGTTATGACTCAACCTCAACCTTGCATGCTGCCATGTTTTACTGACCATCTGTTACACTATAACAACTATTTTCAGTGGACACCGAATATGGAGTGCAGTCTTCTTTCATCCATAATATATGTAGTTAGCTCTGTACAGCAGACAGGATGTCAGGAAGGATTAAGGTTTCTTTGCTCACTTGGCAGAAACACATCAGTTGCAATCCACTGCAGACAAGAGCTAAAACAATTTGTTTTCACAGACAGTCAATATGCAGAGCAGACCTTTTTCAGGAGTTCAGAGAGGGGAGTGGTAATTGTAAAATAATGCATCTTAATGGGAACCTGGGAGGATGATGCATGTTCCACAATCCTGTCAAATGTAATTGTGATCAGCAGGTATAATGAGCGGGTTTACTCATTTAGTTTCATTTCTAATGAGCATCCCATTTTGATGAGTAGTTATGAGTAGTTACAAAAGAAAACAGCATTTCTCAATTACAGAATTTATTTTTTAAACGTGTAGACAAATTGGTCCGAGTTAGAGCAGATCTGACATTCTCTAAACCACTCCCTTTTTGGGTCTGCACAAAACACCACCCCAGCAACATTTAATGTTGTAAAATGCACCAGTTCCAGGAATAGCTTTCAGTTCCATTACATTCGAATATTAGCTCTATCAAGCACTTGGAGACAACAATAAACAGAGACATTGTGAATGGCGGCATCACATAAACATAGGCTCATGCCTGTTATTTCAGACATACCTAAAAATATACATTTTGTAGAATTAAACTTTTGCCAGTGGTTTCTATTTGTTATATGTTTACGGTGTATGTTTCTATAAAGAGGATTGCATTCTATGTTATGCCGTGTTTGCTTTTGTGATGTATGTTTGTTTTTGTAATGAGCGGAAATAGACTTACTTATTATGTTTAAAAAAATTAGTTTTCCAGAATGTCAGTGCATATAATGTCCGACTTCATGTGAGACATGACATTTCAAGTGATAAGCTCTAGATGTACTCTACAAATAAGTCATTCAAAGAATACTTGCCACCCTTCACCCTCTTATTGAGTGAATGAAAAATAACTAACTACATTTGTTCTCCTTCCTTCAATGCTCTGGGTTAGAATCAATCAAAGAACTTTGGGGCATATTATCAAGGACAGGTGATGCATTATCGCCGCTTTTTTCGGCAGGAAACTGCCGATAGAGTGGCGATAATGGCCTTGATATTATGCTCTATGAATTCCAATCGAAGCCCATGTTAGATGTGAACACATCTAACATGGGCTTCGATTGGAATTTATAGAGCATAATATCAAGGCCATTATCGCCACTTTATCGGCAGTTTCCTGCCGATAAAAGCGGCGATAATGTATCACCTGTCCTTGATAATATGCCCCTTTATTTCGATCACTATATATCATAAAATTACACCGTCAAACAAAACACTTACAAACACACATACAAATAAGACATAACATTATAAATAATCATTCACAGTCTATTTACAATAGCAGCACAACAGAGCGAGTGGGTTACAGATGCGCCTGTATCCTACTGAATACAACATGGTGCCCTAAAGCCAGTTTCTTTACTTAACCCTTCCACGTGCTGCAGAGTTGATGTATTGCAAAGCCATTCGAGAGTGAATACAACTTTGCAGTTCGCTGAGGTCTCATCCATATTTCAATGGAAAGAAAGCATATTCCTGGGGACAGGTTTTCACTTTTGTATTTTTGATGCAAACTTATAGTTCAATATTGTTAGTGTGTAAATGATAGTGTAGGTCAGAGTCCCTCATAATAATCCTGAAGGACTTAGATGTAATGTCATGAAGTACTGGAGCCCTTGGTCAGCTCCAAATTAAATCCGCCAGAAGATGAAAGGGAAAAGGTGCTTTATGTCTCACTGAGAGTTACTAGGGAGAAGAGGCCACAGACCATGGCAGAGAGGAGGCCACGATCAGGGACGGCTTTAGCACTGGTGGTGCCCGGTGCAAGAATCTTTTATGGTGCCCCCCCATGACCTACTTCTCCACACATTCACTCACTACCTATCTGAAGTAGTGCCTCCCATCTGTCCATAGCCCCCCTTTCATGTGCATTTAATTTTTTTATGGCGCTACTCATACCAGTGTTGGTGTCTGAGCACTTTACATCACCCACACAATATACGGAAATTACTGAGACAAAGAACCATACATGTGTGAATCAGTCTGTAGACAATGTTTCATTAGACAATGAGGATCACAAGGTGTAGGAATCACAAGTCACCCATACAAGTATGCAGAATATTTGAAGAGTGTTCTGGAGAAGCAAAAACACATTATTTACCACAGTGGCTGGGGTTGGCTTTACAAAAAAGATTTTATTTCTACCCAGACAAACTCTTTTTAGCAACATTAGAATAATGAAACACTGGGGAAAAAACATAACTTTTTTACCTATACTATGCAGTTTGTATGCAGGTTTTTAATAACTGTTCATAGGTCACTGTGCTATATCAGGATCATAAATTATGAACTGCAAGTAATGAAAGATGCACATGACAAAATCAGTAACCCACTCTGCTATCCACATGCCAAACAGGCCTGTGAACTGCATGGTAAGAGGTCTTTGCAGTAGGCATATTAACCCTCTGCTCTACATTATTATGAGTCAAAAACTGCCACTAGACAAAACTCCAATCTCTCTCCTGCAGGAACATTCATTACCAGAATTGTCTCGAATTTTTATTGCCGAAAACTACTGCCCGTGCAAGGAAGGTGCATACGTTATTTTTACACACAGTGCCCCCCACACCCTCCAGGTCAGCACAGGTGCAGCTGCACTGGTTGCACTGCCCTAAAGCTGGCCCTGGCCATGATTCCTAAAACGTTGTAAAAGTAAAATGTTATGGGCAACAGTGGTGAAGGCCACACTGGGATATACAAATTATACAAGGATTAGTTGTAGAATCCTACCTATCCTCCCTTAGAGATGTGACACAAGAGACTTGTGTGGTCCTCTATGTCAAAGGCCACACTGCTGTCTAACCTTGACTTTGTTGACAGCTTTAAAGATGTTATGTGACATATTGAGACTATTCACAAAGGTTTGTAACAATATGTAAATGAGCGCATAGCTCAAAAAGATGGAAGGGGACATATCTGAGTTTGGAACTGAAATTGCATATTTAAAACAGAAATACACCTGTGGTATTGTGTAGAAATGATGTTGATGTACTGTGTGATCTAAACACATTGGTTGGCATGACCAAAATGGGAAGCAGGCGATGGCCGTAATGTGCTTTTGCTGAATTTCAAAGAATACTATTATACATTCACAGACACAATCAGCCCAAAAGCCTACTTGAAGTGCCCAGGATTCACCTTTAGGCATTGGAGGTGAACTCAAATGTTTAACTACATCAATGAAGCTACCAACTATCACAGTTATGTACACTTAAGCACATAAAGATTGCAATTTAAAAAAGTAAATATATGTTAATTAGTTACCGCTATAAAGATCTGGGTGAAACAGGTGCGAGGCTTAGTCAGTGATTCAAGGGGAGTGAATCTCAGATTTTCCAACTAAAAAGCAGTGGTCCACAGGGTGAATGTGTGGGGTGACTAAGGATTGAGATGGACCGTTCCTATGAGAAGCAGGGTTCTTGCTGATTCCATTAGGGGGGCCTCTGGGGCTGATTTAGAGTCTAGTGTTGTGACAGAGGACACTGTCTGCCAAACTCGACTGATGTTGAGGCTTGCAAGCTGCAAGTTTTCTGCTGACACTGTAAAATTTCATTTGATGGCCTGATGGGGTAGGTGCCATCGGAAGTAAGCCATCTGACCATCCGCCCTATTTAGAGTGGATAGTCAGATGGCTTTTTGTTTACCTGTCTCTCACTGCCGGGTATATCCTGGCATTGACGGACAGTAAAACTCCACTTTGGAGGTCTGTTTTTGAAAAAGAAGGAGCTTTGAAAACGTTGGACGGCCCTTTACGAAGCCTTCCTACATTGAAAGGCAGCGTCATGACAGTGGTTTCTGCCAATGGATAGGGATGTCTGCGGGGCTGGGGGACATCTCCACATTTGGCAGGGCGAGTACAGGCATTAAAGTCCTCCACTACCCTGCCTGCCTCCGTCTGCTAAATCCTAATATCTGTCTAGAGTGGCACAGTGGGTGAAAAATAATGGTTCAGAATGCTACCCCTATGGACTGCCAGTGGTCCGACTATATAAAGCATTCGGCCCACCACCTTTTGTGTGTTTGTTTACCAGTAGTATACCTGGAAACCTGACATTGGTATAGCTTTCCAAACCTATGACTTTCAATATTTGTGCATTCTGTTAAGAAGTACATTTGCACCCACTCAAAGAATACTTAGATGGGAGCAGATTTGCTACTTTTTGGTAAACTAGTCACCTAGGGGCACATTTACAAGGAAGTGTTTCAAAGCATTGCAGCAAGCAAAGTAGCTGCACTTGCGTTGCAGCATGTGAGGAGAGGAGAACTGTGCCATATCTACAAAGAAATTTAGCAGTTCTGCTCTCTCCATGCACTGGCATACTTTGGACTGCCTTGTGCCAACGTAGGCACCCTTGTGTCATGGTGCAAGGCTGTCTGTTAGGGTCAGGATAGTTTTTGTACCAGAAGGGTGACCTTTCTTCACAAAAACTGTCCTTGAAGGCTTTTTCATTTTTGTATGTGTGCTGCAGATTGTAGCATACATACAAAGAGAAAATGACACGGAGAACTAAATATACTTCTCCTTGTTACGCCAGCCTCAGGTAGGCACTCTATTTTGCCCCAAACTCATGTCTACAACTCTTTGTAAATACGAGGTTGTGTCAAACTACATGGAAGGATGCAAGGGAGCACCCAGGCACCACTCATTGAATGCTGACCTGGTGCAAAGTAGTTCAAGGCAGTGCAATGTGCTGTGTTGAGTTAGTTTTTCTTACAAAGTCGCACAAATCGAAATTTGTATGTCTTAGCGAATGCCCAAAAATGTATTTGTATGGGGCTGCATAAAAAAAGTGACTAAAGACTGTCGCAATATTTTTCTAAATCTGGGTTCAAATATATTCCAGTTTCTGCTCCAAAACAAAGAGCAAATTCAAACCTCTCAGTGAAATCAGGATGACAAGAAAAACCAACAAGGACATAGTAGATCCAACTTATAGCCCTCAGATCTAACTACCAAGTCAAGAATGTATTTATTGGGGGGTGGGTGCTACACCCCAAACATCTCCCCTGAAGCCATCCTCCTGGAGTACTCCTCGGTTGTAGACACCAGCTACAGCTGTTCACCATGCCCCCTTCAAATAAATGATAAATTGGTAGATTTATATAGAGAGGCTTATCACCCGTGAGGGTATCCAGGTGCTGTCTAATGGGAATGGGGAGATTTAGGGAAGAGGTGTGGTGCAGCGGCCAGGGCAGCTGACTCTGGAATACGGAGGCTCACAGTTCGATCTCCGGCGCCGGCAGCAGGTTAGCTCATCACCTTGTGACTCAGGGCAATAGCTTGCTTAATCGTCCCGACACCCCGCAGTGCCAGGACACCTCACCTGAGGTAGCTGCATGCTTTACAAATGCTAGTAATATTATTAAATAATTGGCTCGGATTCACAGGATGTTGAACCAACGCCGAGACCGGAACTCGAATTCCTAGCTCCAGAGACAGCACCGCTGGCACTGTACAAGATGGCTTGTAGTCCCCATAAGCTCTTACACACTTTCACCCTTCGTTACTTTGCAACAAAGCTGTAAGTGTCTTGTGTACTAAGACCAATAAGCAGTACAGGAATACTTCTCTTGGAACCCCTGGCTTTCAAAAACGAGCACACAATGGCACAAGCGTTTCTGAGCAGTGGACTAGAGCTTGAAGTGGTCTTTCCCCAAGTCTACCACGGTGCTTACTAAACTTTTTAGAACCACAAGCCAAGTTTTAGAACAAAAAACTTTAACAAACCACCTAGCTTTATTGGACACAAGGGGGCCCATTTTTTAATGTAACTAAAGCATCATGTGATAGCACACCATTATTTGCAGACATCACATTTCTCACTAAAATGCCACCTAAATTTGCACAGACTTACAGTTTTACTGATAAAGCTATATTACACACGAATGATAATGTGTGAAAATTGGGTTTCAGAGAATGTTTAGCATTTGTGCATCACTGTGAAAAAGGTCTTGATTTGTTTTGATCCTATATAAATCCTTCTTACCATCATACTTCAGAATTACAAAATTAAAATGTGCTTCATTTTTGCTTTCCTAACGGCTTAATATGTACAGTTGATTTACAGGTATGTACATTTTGCTGTATGTTACAAAAAATGACATCCTACAGCCTTTAATTTCACATTCCCTTTACCCCAGCAAGATTGTCACATAATTCTCCTTATTTTTCCTTCTCTGACTGCAAAGTGAGAGGAGTTTCTAAACACCAATACCCTTGTTAAAAAAGCATTTGCAATGCAATTGGTCTCGCCTTTGGGACCGCATATGTATTTAGCTATGCAGGACATTAGCCTGAGTGCTGAAACATTGACTGTTCTTTAACATCGAGGGAAAGTAAGCAGCAAACTGCGTGACATGCCAGATATGGGACCACATGGAGAGAAATATTGCCTTCCAGCTGGAAATGGTATAGTCTAATTAACTATTGTAACTTTAAGGGACAGAACTCTGTGCTCTTCTCTTGGGTCAGATGTCAGCCTTGATGCAAACCTATGCCCTTCATGAAAACATGTTGCAGGTCTTAGATTTTGACTGTTTGCAATGCATACGGCATCAGCCCTGCATAGAATTGAGCTAGATATGTCCAGTAATAAATGTGATGTGACTTGGGGGTTTAATTGACAGGCATTGGATGGTGAGTTATACATTCTAATCTCAATGCCTGGAATCTACTCTAATTGGATCAAATGCAAAGTGAAGTCATTTGAATAAATGCTTATTTGTGTGATCTTGGGAAAACCACTTATGAAAGACATTTTCGTTATCGGCAGGTTTGTTGAGGAATCAAATAGTAACAAGATTTTGCAATGCAATCGGTCTCGCCTTTGGGACCTTATATGTATTTAGCTATGTAGCGCATTAGCATGGGTGCAGAAACATTGTCTGTTCTTTAGCGTGGAGAGAAAGTAAGCACCAAACTGCGTGCATGCCAGGTATGGGAACACATTGGAGAGAAATATTGCCTTTCAGCGGAAAATGCTATAGTCCAAAGCTCTGTTTTTAATTATAAAATCAGGACCTTCGATGGTCAAATCACTTAAAATTCAAGATTTGAAAAAAATATTATTGTCTACGGGTGCTCGTGGAAGACAATTTCTATGGACTGGAATCTAGAGAATTCTAAAGTGATTCTGGTATTTTACTGACCTCTGCTGGTTGTTTTCTATCAAGAAAGTTGAATAGAGGCAGTTGCCAGAAAAATTAAAAAAAAGAAAGCCCCTCAGCAGAAATAAATTCTGGTATTTTACTGACCTCTACTGGTTGTTTTCTATCAATACAGTTAAATAGAGGCAGTTGAACAGAAAAAAAGTCCCTAAGCCGAAGCAGACAAGTCCTAGGGCTGATCTCCAGAGCCCACAAAGTACATACACATATAAGTATATACTAAAGTATATACAAGAGGTCTCGAATGCCCGACCTAAAACCTGAGATGAAAACCTATGTGGCGCTTTTACATACTATGAATTTCAATGAACAATATTTGTGTATTTGTTGGCAGTTTTAGAAAGCTAAAGGAATTTTCGTTACCTCATTAATCCCAGTTCTGCTGCTGCATATGATTAATTCCAATCATTCTAGTCTCAAAACACAGACCTTGTCAGCATGGGAAAAACTGGTTGTAGTTACATAGGACCAATAGAAAATCCATCACATCAAGGATGTGTTTTCTACACATACACCATGTATACCTGGAATTAAAAATGTCTTTTTTGCAATATCACACTGTGAACTAGTTAGTTCTTCACTATCAGAATGATTTAGGAAGGTAGGAACACAAATTATTTCCTAATCTGTTTAATGAAGAAGTTCAAGGCTGGTTGGACAAGTTAAATATCTTTTTGGTTCATTGGTGAAACTCTTATGTATGCATCTGGTGGCATAACCAAAAGATACAAAAGTCACATTTAAATAGAGAAACTTTGCAAATGACAAAAGTCAGACTTGCACAAAACCGTGCCAATTTTAAAAGTAATAGATATTCCCAGGAGCACTGATATGAACTAGGGGCGTACTAGGGGAGGGATCAAAAACATATGGCGATGTTTAGAGTTTGCCAGATGCGGCACATGAGGCAAAAATGTAAAAGAAATCCCACTGTCATATTAAGACTATATTGATGTCAATTGCTGTCTAAATACGGAGGACGCGTGGATGTCATTAAGGGTCGCAGCTACGAATATCATAGAAGAAATATTGTCAATCAGAATATTGTATACATAATTGAATATAGGTAAATATAGAGTTACTGAACATATATGTACCTGGAAGATATATATTGTTATCGTATAGGAATGCATGTGGAGTATAGTTTAGTAAACCTATGCCTATCTATATATTAACCCTGGGCGGAGCTGGCGGAGCGGTACTACGCGAAGGTCCACGGAGTTGGGGACCAACTCCCTGGAAACTCCGCTCGCCACCTGCCTCCACCTCCCAAGGAAGAATTACATTGAATATACAATAAACTTTAAAAAAATAAACACTTACCTTGACTGCGTTGTCCCCGGGCTGCCGTCCTCCTCTTCCTCTAACCCCTGCCTCCCGCCTCCCAGCTGCTCCTCCCTCCCGGATCCCCTTTAAAGTAGCAGCAGCTGCGCGGTGAGGAGAGCGACCCTTGACCTTCCAGGTAGGTCGCCCCCCCCCCCACTGCAGCTCCGCCAGCGCTCGTGCCCTGCCTCACTGGTTTCCCTGATTGATTGCTGGTTCTTGCTGCCCATTCCTGGGTGCTGTTTTTCCCCGCCCCCCCTACCCACTGCTCACTTTCCCGCCGATGCTGCCCCTGCGGCCCGCCTCCCCCGCGCACATTCACTAACCCCTGCCTCCTGCCTCCCACCTCGTAGCTGCTCCTCCCTTCCAGATCCCCCTAAAATGGCGGCAGCTGCCTAAGGCAAGCCTGTCTGCGCCCGTCTGTGCCCATCCGTGCCTGGACCGCACCCAGCGCCAGAACTCCTGGACTCCACGAACGCCACAACACCAGACTCCACTACGATGCCAGCAGCCTCCACACACTCAACGCCGGCCGAAACCGCACCTGCTTCCAGGCCGGCCCGAAACTGACCCACGGACCCTTCTCCTGCAGCACCTGCATCTTCACCTGTGACAGAACCACCAAACATCCAAGGACTGGACCCAACCACCACCGCTGCATACTCCTCAACACCCGCTCCGCACGCAAACACGTCATCGAGCTCTGGGATCTGCTCGACACCTCCGCCCCAGACGTGGCCTTCCTAACCGAGAGCCGGTGGAACGAATCCTCGGTGCCCGACATCGCCATAGCCATCCCGGACGGCTACAAGATCACCCGCAGGGATCACGCCAACGGAATCAGAGGAGGAATAGCCGTCGTCCACAAGTCCACCCTCAAGGTCGCCACCCACGCATATGACACCCTCAACACCGCCGAACACCTGCACTTCCGGGTCCACACCGACCCCAACAACACCCTCAGAGGAACACTCATCTACAGACCCCCCGGACCCCAGGCTCAGTTCAGCGACTCCATCGCCGACCTCGCCAGCACCCACACGCTCGCCTCCACAGACTACATCCTCCTCGGGGACCTGAACTTCCACCTCGAGAACAACAACAACGTCAACTCCACCATCCTGATCGACAACCTCGCCAACCTCTGCCTCAAACAACTTGTGACTGCACCCACTCACCCCACCGGCCACACGCTGGACGCCGTCTTCTCCACAGGCACCCACGTCGCCTTCGACCACACCACCGAACTCCACTGGATCGACCACCGTTGCATTCATTTCACCTTCAAGAAACAAACCACACACCACCGCACACAACAGCTCCCTCGCTGCTGCTGAAGCAAAGTCACCAAAGACCGGCTGATGACCACCCTCGCCCAGAACCCACCCATCGACCCCACCATCCCAGACGCCGCAGCCGGCAACCTCAGACAGTGGATCAATGACTGCGCCAACACCCTTGCTCTGCTCAAGAAAGCCTCCAACAACCACGCCAGCAAGAGAGCCACCTGGTTCATCGACGAGCTCCAGACATTCAAACGCACATGCCGGAAACTTGAGAAAATATGGCTCCACGAACGCACACTGGACAACCATCCAGCCGTCAAGGATGCCACCCACAGATTAGCCAAGAGATCCTCCTTCAAAGACCACTTGGACCACAACACACACGACAGCAAAGAACTCTTCAGCATCATAAAGGAACTCTCCAACCCCAGCGCCAACGTCAACTACATCCCACCCTCACAAGAACTGTGCGACTCACTAGCCATCTTCTTCCACCGCAAGATCGCTGACATCCACAACAGCTTCAACACCACAACCGCCTGACTACGGCAGACTCCACCTCCCCTGGGAACACCACCAGCGCCATCCGCCTGACCTCCTGGTCCAACGTCAGCGATGACGAGACACGCAAGGCCATGAACTCCATCCACTCAGGATCTCTGTCAGACCCGTACCCACACCACGTATTCAACAAAGCAGATGCAGCCATCGCACTCCAACTACGGAAGGTCATCAACATCTCCTTCGAGACAGCAACATTCCCAGAAAGCTGGAAGCACGCCGAAATCAACGCCCTCCTCAAGAAACCCAAGGCAGACCCCAAGGACCTTAATAACTTCCGGCCCATCTCCCTGCTCCCGTTCCCGGCAAAGGTCATTGAGAAAATCGTCAACATGCAACTGACCAGCCACCTGGAAGACAACAACATCTTGGACCCACCCCAGTCCGGATTCCGACGAAACCACAGCACCGAGACAGCCCTCATCGCCGCCACAGATGACATCAGGCGCCAACTAGACAACGGCGAAACATCAGCCCTCATCCTCCTGGACCTGTCGGCTGCCTTTGACACGGTCTGCCATCGCACTCTAAAGACACGCCTCCTAGAAGCCGTAATCCAAGAGAAGGCCCTTGACTGGACCTCATCCTTCCTCTCCGGCAGAACCTAGAGCGTCCGCCTCCCATCCTTCCGATCCGAAGCCACCGACAGTATCTGCGGCGTCCCTCAGGGCTCAAGCCTGATGCTGTTCAACATCTACATGGCCCTCCTCGCACAAGTAGCCGGCCAGCACGACCTCAACATCATTTCCTACGCCGATGACACCCAGCTCACCCTCTCCCTCACCAAGGACCCACACACCACCAAAACCAACCTCCAAGAGGGAATGAAGGACGCCGCTGACTGGATGAGGAGAAACCGTCTGAAGCTGAACTCGGACAAGACGGAGGTACTCATCCTCGGACCCACCCCCTCAGCCTGGGACGACTCCTGGTGGCCGACCCCACTGGGAACACCACCAACACCCACCGACCATGCACGTAACCTAGGATTTATCCTTGACTCCTCCCTCTCCATGGCTAAACAGGTCCACGCTGTCTCCTCCTCCAGCTACAACACCCTCTGCATGCTCCGCAGGATCAACAAGTGGATCCCAACCGAAACAAGAAGAACAGTGACACAGGCCCTCATCAGCAGCAGACTGGACTACGGCAATGCACTCTATGCAGGAATCCCAGCCAAACATCTACGACGTCTACAACACTTCCAAAACGCCTCCGCACCAATTATCGTCAGCGTCCCCCGCCACAGCCACATCACCCCTCACCTGAGAGATCTACACTGGCTCCCCGCCGACAAGAGGATCACCTTCAAGCTCCTCACCCACGCACACAAAGCACTCCACAACGCTGGACCAGCCTACCTCAACAGCAGACTCAGCTTCTACACTCCCACCCGCCAGCTCCGCTCCGCCAGCCTCGCCCTCGCTGCTGTCCCCCGCATCCAACGAACGGCCTCCGGCGGCAGATCCTTCTCCTACCTCACCGCCAAAACCTGGAACACCCTCCCTACCCACATATGGCAGACCCAAGACCTACTCGTCTTCAGAAGACTCCTCAAGACCTGGCTCTTCGAGCAGTAACAGCAACCCCCATCCCCTCAGCCCCTTGAGACCCTCACTGGTAAGTAGTGCGCTCTACAAGTACTCTGATTAATTGATTGACTGATTGACTGATTCCTCGGTTTCTTGATGATCTGCGAATGCACGAGCACCCGCGCATGCGCATTCCTTGCGAGAAATGTGCATGCACAGACGAGGGCTGGTCAACTCTGCTCTGCCTACTGCGTGTTCTCTGTGGAATGCGGAGTAGGCACAACTCCACACACTCTGCGGGCGGAGCGGAGTTCTCTGCCCATGGTTACTATATATACGTATGTCCATGATATTCTTGTGGCTCGTATTTTTGCAATGATATTTATATATATTACAATATTTAAAACTCTGCAGGCCAGTTCTACAACTAATTATTGCATGCGCTGATGGGTTAGCGACTCACTTGTGCATGCAAAAACGAATAGGGCCATGTACAAACCCTATTTAGCGAGCCACAATTTACTTGCGACTAGCTAAATAGGATTTACGACTCACAATTAGGAAGGGGCGGTCCAAGGGGCGGTCCAAGGGCATCCCTTCCTAATTGCGACTCACTACCCTATGTAAAAATGTTTTGCGACCGAAATTGCAGTCGCAAAACACCTGCAAGTTACCACCCTCTTCAAGAGGTTGGGAATGCACTATTGAGGAGGCATGCAATTTGCAAGCCCATTGGGAATTGCAAACAATGTCTCTGACACTGTGGTACATGGCATTTAGCGACTCACAAACTGCGACTCGCAATTGAGCGCAATTTGCGAGTCGCTAAATGCCCTGGTCGTGCATCTGACTCTATATTCCGGTGCCTAACTGCAAAAGGTCAAGTTAAATAAGCACCATTTCAAACTGTCCATTGAACTTACACTGCCATATGCTAGTAATACGTTAAACGAGCCACCCACCTTTTGTCAGCTGTACGAAAATGGATATTGCCTGTATGTAGTACACAATTTTATACAAGTAATGATGTTAAGAAGCTAAGGGATTTCCAAGAGTCTCCCAAGTTATCCACAAGCCGGAAAAGGCGGTGTGTCATCTGTCAGGTGCTAAATAATGATACTGACATTTGCTCTCATCTGTGTAAGGTAATTTTCTCAATGAGTCACACTTCAGTAACCTGAATTCTGAGACTGATGGTAGATTAGTTTTGTGTCTCATTTATCAAGGGATAAGGAAGCCTGCAAAGCACTTGGAAGCCAGGCTTGAAATAATGGGAAGTCTAATGTTTGAGAGATCTGGCTAACTGTATTTTGCAGCAAGATCATACATTTACAATACAGCCCTAATACCCCTCCCTGCCTCTAAGCACTGAAGAAATATGTTAGTAGTAGCAGCTCACTTCTCACTGAAGGATAGAAGGCTGAGATGTCAACAGCCAACATTTAATTCACCGTACCATCTTCCTGTCTTCCACTCTTCGAAGGAAAATTTCAAATGTTTTTGGAATTCTTTTATGAAATCAAATTCTTCCCAGCAAGATTTAACTTCAGTTTAGATCCTCTAAAGTCATATAAAACATTTGCAGCTGCCCGAGGCCATGCAGTGGCCATAAGGAGGGCGGCCCCCTAGACACAGAGGGCTTCCCCCCGCCTCTCTAGTACCCTCTCCTCCCCCGGGCAGGAGGAGTCCCGAGGGGAGTGAGGAGGAGCTGTGTGGTCACGTCCGGTGCGGCAGGTAGGGCGAGGGGTACTTAAGCCCCCCTCGCCATCTTCTCTGCCTCTTTGCCGCACCGGACGCGTCGTGGTGACCTCGCCAGCGGGACACACATTTTCCCTCCCGACCTCTCACCCTGTGTGTCAGCTTGAGGGGGACAGTTTGAACGTTTTAATGTTTTAATTTTCGTCGCAGGCGGAGTTACAGGGCGATCCGGAAGCAGAGAGGTGCAGCACTGTACCTCAGCGGGCACTTAGGGGTGCCAGAGACCTAAGACCTGGGGCCTCATGGGAGGTTCCGGGAACACGTGTTGGCGCCCCATTAGTCCTTCGGGCGGTTGTGGGCCTGTGCCACCGGGGGTTTGCCTAGCTACGCCCCGCAAGGGGCGTGAGTATAATCTTTACCATAAGGGGCAGCACATGGTGGTTCGCCACGGTGCTGCCTGGCTCATCAGGCGGGCAGGTGGCGAGAATGCGGCCTGCCCTTGGATCGCCTGTAAGATAACCCACTATGATTACATAACGTTGTATGTAATAAACCTGCAGCAGTTTCTTCCCAATCTAACACTGGTGTCTATTGTGTTATTTGCGGGATGCATGCTTATGTTGTGGGGTGGGGGGTCCTGTTGCCATGATGTGACTATGGACTTAGTGGGGCATTGCCGAGCTGCTGACCAAGATGTCTGTGTAGCATCGGAGCTCCTCCGACATCCTTTCGTGCAGTTGAGCCTACACTACTCCCAGATGTCTGCTGAACATTACAGCCACTACAGGAACACGGACTGAGTCCCAAAGGGTTCTGAAACAGGCACATGCCCGTGGGTGGCTGGAGCGTTTTGCGGGTCGTACGGGCCTGATGGCTGCAATGTACACGGCCCACACAGGCGTCGGCTGGCTGAGGCCTGGAATTAATGCGGTGATCAGAAACCCCTGAGCGCCGGATTAACCAACAACCCGGGACCCAGTGCCACGACAGACAACGGAGCCCTGCCTATGTCCTCTGCATGCAGACTCTGGGGCCGCAGACATTGAGAAGTGCGGCGGCGTGGGGGGAGCTGATACATCGGGAAAGCACTACCCTGCAGGAGACAGTAGTATGTGGCGAGGATCACTGGCAACCCCACCGGACACCCCGTGTAGACAGGGTCCACGGTTAAGCCTGAAGCCGGACACTGGGCCATGCTGGCTGATCGGGTGCGGTTGCCTTCACCCCTCCTCTTTGCTCCTGCTCGGGCCCATAATTCCCCATAATTTGGATGTGTTGAGGGCATGCCAAGCTGATTATCTTTGGACTCACAGTCACTAGAGGCACTGTGACGCATGATGCAGATTAACGCTGGTGGAATGAATACTGTGAGAGCTTGTTGGGCCTTTGTTCTTGCTACACGTACAACCCCATTGGCTATACTTTGGTCTTGTTCGCTATAATCGAGTAGCGCCGTGAGGGCAGTATCTGCCCCCCTTACGGACCACTCTGTAAGGCTGGGCCTGATACCCTAAACCCCAGCCTCCCCCACGTAGTCTGCAGTGCCCATACAAGCGGGCACTCTAGTGGCTGTAAGCAGTGGGGCGGGGTGCCCACTCCCCCTTCTTGCCTGCCTGGTACACTTGTGCAAATGGCTCACAGAAGCTGCCAACTGTGACCAGTTGAGGTCATGGTACATAGTGACCCCAAGCATCGCAGGTTGAATTCTGAGAAAAATAGACGGGAAGAGGATCCACATTGCTCCAAGATGGCTGAGGGTGGAGATCAGACGGCTGCATTTGCTACTCCAATGCTGGACTCTGAGGCCCTCATGTCTGAACTAAAGGCCGGCTTAAAGGTTCTAGACTTGTTTCGATTTTGCTTGACAAACGATTAGACGCCATGGGTGAGCATTTGGATTGCCATGAGGCAGGTTGGACACTGCAGTGGGCAGGATTTCTGATCTAGAAGATGGCTCCGCTCAAACTACTAAGCGTCTAGAGTGCATAGAAAAGCTTTGGAAAACAATGGCCATTAAGAATGAAGGTCTGGTAGCCAGGGGAGGCGCAATAACATTCACGTAGTAGGCATTCCAGAACCCATGAACACAGGGCAAATGGATAGTTTTGTGGAGCAACTACTGCTTGAACTGTTTGGTCACGAGTCCTTTACAACAATGTTTGTGGTGAAAAGAGCGCACAATGCTCTGGAACCGCGTCCTTACCCGGGCTGCCATCCATGCCCGATTAATGACTGGCTCCTGAATTTCAGAGCCACTGCGCTGTGCCTGGTGAGAGAAAAAGACCCCCGGAGCTGGCAGATTTCTGCAGTATCATTATACCCGGACTTCACCGCAATGGTGCAAGATGCTAGCCAGAAATTTGTTGTTGTTAAGGCTACCCTCTGTAACCTGTGCCTGAGATTTGGGATGTTGTACCCGGCACGCTTGAGAGTTGACTTTGACTTCGAGGGTAGATTACCGATCTTCGGCACACTGCCCGCAGCACAAGAGTTTTGCCGCACCATCTCTAAGTCCCAGAGAAATTGCCCAGCAGTATCCCTGGATCAGTCCCCCCTGGGTTCACACTCTGGAGCCAGTGTTGAATTGTTTTCTGCCAACTGAGGGCATGGGATGCTGCCCTTAGTCACACATAGGATTATATATCCCGTTTGAGGGCAGTTGGGGGGAAGGTCATGTTGGGAAACATGCAAAGTTGGGCTCACTGCAATGCACGTTAAGCTGTTTCATACATTCATGCATAAACGGGGTATCGGCGTGGTGTGGTTGCACAACAGAATCTGTAAGTTGTTTTGATATTCTTTGACGTTCTGTAGAATTGTATATCCTTTGTTTCTTTTTGGTTCATGGGGGATCCTTGTAATAGTAGATATGGGTATGGGTGGGGGGTGGAGAATGTTTAACATGCACACAGTATTTTGTGGGTATGTGTAATCAATCAATAAATCAATCAATCAACTACTACAGTTTATTGTATAGCACATCACAAACACTTCTTCTGAGTAGTGGCTATGGAGGATAAGATTCATCCCTTCACAGATCTTACGCGAATGTCCTGGAACATTCAGGGTCTGAATTACACACGCCAATGTAAGAAGGTAGTACATTACCTACAAAGACATCAGGTGAATGTTGCTTTTATCCAAGAGACACACCTATCACCTAGTACGACTTCTAATTTCGCTGTGGGTACTCACAGAAACTTCCCTGGTTATTGCACATATGCTAGAGGAGTAGGTATATTGATTCACAAAAGGGTGCTGTTTCAGTTGTTAGCTGTGCCTTCGGATGCAGATGGGCGATATGCATTGGTGAAGGGCTGCATGCTGGGATATATCATACTCATGGTCAACGTATATGCGCAGAATGTAGATGACCCGGAATTTTACATGGACTTATTGACCCAAATAGACCTGATGGCAGCAGACCACATTTGCATAGGTGGCGATTTTAACATACTGCTTGATTTCAAATATGATAGCACGGCCTCCACCATGGATGCAAAATCTATGGGCAGACCTAAACTAACAGCACTCATGAATGCATATACGCTAACAGATGCCTGGCAACATAAATATAATGCGCAAGCTACATACACTCATTACTCTGTGCCACCCAACACTTGGACTCATTTAGATTATTGGCTACTTGGACCAATGCTTGCTCCTTGGATTGCATCAATGACACACCTGCTGCCCGCATTGTTCGATCATGCTCCAGTCCTTGTGAAACTGTGCATCCCAAGGGCAGGTGGGGTGGAGAGAAGGTGGAGGTTCCCTGAACTGGCCCTTCGGGATGAACTATTCAAACCCAAATTACGTATGGCAATAGTGGAGTATTTTTAACTCAATACGGGGACGGTACGAACCAAGCCCACGTTATGGGAGGCTTTTAAGGCATTCATAAGGGGGGTATGTTTATCCAAAAGTGCTGGGATAATAAAATATTCTAAGGCGTACATGGGCGCAATTGGAGGCAAATCTAACAGTATTAGACCAAAGTCAAATAGCTTGCCACCAACCTACCAATTTAAAGTGTTGCGCTGCATTATTATCCGAACATAGCGAAGCTGTGGAGCATGAGGCACACTGCCTGGGCAACTATTTAGCAGCCAGATGGTGTGGGGAGGATAAGCGATCTGGCCATGCACTAGCATGACTGTTGTAACCCCCAAGAGGTCAGACTTACATTACTGCTCTCCAGAAGCAAAACGGCGACACTATTGGCATACAAAACACTGCACTTGCCTATTACACTGACCTAGACACATCAAGAGCTACTACGGATAGTGTAGACGTTACCCAAAATTTAGATGAAAGTAGCCATTGTATGGCTAAACTCTGCTCATCAAGAATTCCTTGCAAAACCATTCACTGAGGAAGAGATTATTCAAGCTATCGATGCCATGAAAGGCTTAATAGCACCGGGGTTAGATGGATTCTCGGGTTGGTTCTACAAAACGTACAAACAATTACTGGCTCTGCACCTGCTAGTGGTGTATCAAGAAGCTTTGGAAAATGGGGTTGTCCCACCCACACTTCCCGAGGCGGTCATAATATTTCTTCCCAAGCCCGGTAAAGACCCTCTGGACTGCACTTCTTACCAGCCACTTTCACTTTTAAACTTTGATAATAAAATGTTGGCCAAGTTGTTGGTCACACGGCTCTCATTCCTCCTTGACCAGATATCTCACACACCCAATCTGGATTTGTCCCACATAAGTCCACCGTCATAAACCTAAGTACATTGTTTGCTACACACCAAGTGTTCCCGCAGCTACGGTTCTTCTGGATGCTGAAAAAGCTTTTGTTTCTTTGGAGTGGCCTTTTTTACATTCTGTGCTCAGCGAAATGGGAATACCGCGAGGGTTCATCTCACTAATTAGGTCGTTACATACGCAACCCATGGTGTGTACCGGAATAAATGGTACACTGACAGCTGCATTCGACCTTACACGTGGAACGAGGCAGGGCTGCCCGCTCTCTCCCCTTCTGTTCGTGATTGCACTGGACCCTTTGGTGCAGCATTTACAGAAAAGCACCTTCACAGAGGCCTTCATTTTAAAACTGGGTAGTTGCTCATTACATTGTATGTGGACGACATTATACTGTACGTGCGACACCCCAACAGTAACTTGGGACCATTACTTTGTGAAATAACTCGATATGGGGCACTGTCTGGCTTGCATATAAATTGGGGTAAATCTGAAATGCATTTCCCTGGCAACAGCCTCCATTGATAGGGATATTACATTTCCATTACAATGGTGCAGGGATTCTGTTAAATACTTGGGCATCCATATACATAGGTATATCGAACAACTTGTATGGCTTAATTATGGCCCGGCACTGAACAAGCTGACAAGTGGTGTTGAGAGATCGCTGAAGCTGCCCTTGTCTATGGCGGGCCGTATTGCAATAATAAAAAGGGTAGTTCTACCCTAATTTATTTGTTTATTTAAAAACATCCCCATTCCTCTGACCAAGATTTTTTTCACAGAACTGTGTACTCTATTGTTGAGGCTTATATGGGGAGGCAAATAACCACAGATTAGCTGGAATACCCTTACTTTGCCTTATGAACACAGTGAATTAGAAGGAAGTACCTAACTTTCATATATATTATTATGGTGTCCCAGTGTAGTTTTGCTAGTCGCTGGTACCACATCGGCGCCAGAATTCCTATTACTAAACCGCGGGCTAATTTAACTCACCATACACCACTCACTGCAGTTTTACTTGAGGGCCTACTGTGTGATCCTCACGACATCCAGACAGTTTCCACGACCAGTTGGGCCTGGATAAGACTAATTAGGATAACGGGAAATCATTTACTATACTGCAATACCACCACCTAGAAATACCTGTATACCCATCACACAGAACATGCTAGTCAAACATACACTGTCCAAGTATGCATTTGAAACAAGTGGAGACCTGTTCCCAAATGGACATGTCTTCTCGCGTACAAAAGATAGTTGTTTTAAGGACGCCCCTTTGATGGACTAATTTGTGCTTCAGAGACTACAAGACGTGCTCAGGGCACAAATTCCTTGCTATTCCATTGAACCCCCAGATTTTCCACCTTTGACGCTACTCATTAAACAAACTAATGGGGATCATCTAATGTCCAAAACTGTATAAATCAGATATTGCCCAGACATCTGAGGGTGATGCGGTGGTGTGAGCTGCATCAGAGCGTGACTTGGGATAACCACTCTCAGCAAGATATTGCATTTTAAATTCTTATGGCGTGTGTACATTACCCAGGACAGAGTGCATCGTAAGGATCCGTCTTGATCGCACCATGCCCCAAGTGCGACCCTCTGTCAGCAGACTTTGCGCATATGACATAGACATGTGTGAAGCTGGTGAAATACTGGGGGGCAGACTTTGTTGAACTGTCACAGATGATGCACCTTACACTTACACCTGCTCCATTGATGGCTCTAGCTTTGTACACGATGTCCCAAAGTCTGTAGGACGCTTTGTGGCAATTGTACTGATGCTTGCTAAGAGGGAGTTGGCCATAAACTGGGGTAGTAAGCACCCAACAGTCAAGGCATAGCTGGACAGCGTGACATATTGCAACACGAACAGCGACCTATACGCGCAGTTACAGCCACCGACATCTAGGCCACAAGACATATGACAACCTTTTGTTGCATATCTACAGAGACTCCAGGACATTGCAGAATCATTGAGTGTGTTAATAGCATTAATGATATATATATATATATATATATATATATATATATATATATATTCAGGATTCGTTATCGTTCCACACTTGCAAAGATAACCACGACGTCTTGTGTAGCTTTCAAATTTTGTTTATTGCGGCTTCGTTTGTCCGAAATATTCAGGATTCGTTATCGTTCCACACTTGCCAAGATAACCACAACGTCTTGTGTAGCTTTCAAATTATGTTTATTGCGGCTTCGTTCGCTACACAAGACGTTGTGGTTATCTTTGCAAGTGTGGAACTATAACGAATCCTGAATATTTCGGACCTTCTCTGGTGGGGTCCGGTGATGACGCGACTCTCGAGGCAGGCAGCGGGGCAACACGGGAGACTTGTACTTCATATTATGTTTACATTTAGGGATTTATCCCGATATTTCACAAGGATCAGCAACGTGTAACTAAACAATGTGCAATAATTATAAATGTTGCTCATATTGTTTGTTGTGAATAGACGTGAATATTGTACTATCCAAATGTATAGTCCGCCTACTATGTTAATGCCAAATGGTGGCAATTTTAAATGAACCAATCACGAAATAGCACTGTGCACTTTAAATACGCTTTGAAAATGTGGTTACGCTGTCATGTGATCAAGGCTTTGTGCCGAAACGTTATGGCGACAGCTGAATAAACTCTGAAAACCAGCATCTCACGTTTGGTCCGTGTCTGTTTCCAGCGCGATCGAGAGTAAAGGCGATTGCGATAGGAGAACGGAGGTTGGTGTATATGTGCAGCCGTTACGATATCACACGGCTCAACACGGACCCCTTCCGGAAATCGGCTTGTGAGGGAAAAGCCGATAGGTCAACGCGAAGTGGTATCCTGTCTGGGGTTTTCCTTGGATTTTGTTTGGAACTTCCGAAGAGGGAGATTAGCGTCAGACCCCCGGAGTACGAAGATTGGAACCAGTAAGTCCAGTCCCCGGGAAAATCGGCACCGGGAAGAAGGTGCGCGAATCCAGGAGTAAGGATTGAGGACTACAAAAAGACACCAATCAAGGTACTGGAGGAAGGAAGGATCTTGTAACGGATGCGCGGGGTTACCTGTGTCTAGAATTGAAGTATTCACAGTGTGACGTGACAACCGCATAATTAGTAACAGCATAATACAATGTCTGCCGACAGCGTGAAAGAGCGGGAAGCTAGGGCAAGCACAATGTTTTCGGATAGTCAGCCTGTAACAACGACTACCCGTAATCAGTCGGAAGCTGCCAGTGGATCTAAAAATATCTCCCTACATGACAAAATCAAAATTTTGGAAAAGAAATCCCGCCAGGAACAAAGTAAATGGTGGGAGTCGAAGTCTTTACAAAGATATATAGAGGTTAAAAGAATACCGCGCGGACCACGCATATTAACAGCTCCCAGCTATGAAAATCCGAATCCGGACCTAATGAAGGAGTGGGCCGAAATAAATTTGGAAGCATCGAGGCAACAGGTCCTTGTCCTGATTAAGTATGCAGATATCGACAGAGCACGTTTACTGGAGGAGATATCGAGCATATATGATGAACTGGAGGGAATGGGACCGGAGGAGGAAAAAGAAAAACTATTGAAGGAAATGAAAATCAGGTTAAAGAAAGAGGAAGATAAAATTATTGACCGCAAAACTTACAAATTCCAAAGAGATCGTAAGGACTACGAGTTAGGACAAATTTTTACATTTTCAAAACGGTATGATTCCTTGCGTAGTGCGCTATCAGGTAAAGCACAGGCAGCAAAACGAGACAAAGCACCTCAATCAAAAATGCGGAAGGATCAAACAGACTCCACAATGTCGGATTTCAGTTCAGAAGGAGGAAGTGGGTCAGAGTCTGAACAAAGAGAGGTGAGCGGGGAAATACAAAAGAAAAAACCTTCCCCGGGAGAAGAAATTGTTTTTTTATGCCAGGACAGATTGCAATCACTAAGACCTGGGACGCGAAAAAACTACAACGAAGGAGGAAGAACTACAACGCAAGGAAAAGGAGGAGGGCAAGGCAACGGAGGAAACACAAACCAGACATCGTGGAAAGGTCGGGGGAAATGGGCCAAAAAGCAATAACCCCGCAAAGTAACACTATAATCAATCTTACTAAAATGGAATTAACGCAGAAAGAAGAAAAAATTCTACAACTTGGGCTATCCTTTGCTCCGAGAACAAACCTCAACTATGCCAAAACACGAACGGATATTTATAAAGCGGTAAGGAAACTTAAATTAAAAAAAAAAAAAAAAATATCACAAACAAAAGAAAACTGCTATTGAAACCAATCAGGAGGAGGAGCAAGGTACGCTTTCCCAGGAATTAGCTGAGTTGTGGGACACAGAGGGTGAGGAAGTACGACCACCCATGCCAAATATATTTGAAGGAACAAACAAAACACAGGGGGTTACAGGACTAACAACATTAAAACCACCATCGACCTTTTGCCCTATTCTGCCTCGTGATGGAATAGACATTTTTCACGAAAATGTAACTAATGACCTAAAGGAATTACAAAAGCGCATAAACAAAGGTCACTATAGAAACAACGAACAAACAAAGGAATACGAAAAACTTGTAACCAAATTGAACAAAGACAAAAACATTGTAGTACGACCCAGTGATAAGGGAGGCAATGTGGTCTTGCTTACAAAGGAAATGTATGAAAAAGAGGCATTTATGCAACTAAACAATCGTGAACACTATGAGAGAGTCAACATGACAACAGTAAAGGGATGGCAGACGGAATATCATAACTGGTTAATTCGATGGAAAAGAAAGAAACTCATATCTGAAGCTGAATACCAGTATTTAAAGGTGGACCATCCTATAATGCCCTGCATATATTTCATCCCAAAAGTGCACAAAGACCAAAAGAATCCCCCAGGCAGACCCATCATCAATGCAATAGGGGGGCTGTTGGAGAATACGTCGGTTTATATCGACCAATTTCTACAGACCTTTGTGAAGAACTTGGGTTCATATGTCCGGGACTCGAGTGATTTCCTTTGCAAAATGCGCGACATTGACTGGCAACCGGGAGATTGGTTGTTAGCACTAGATGTAAGTGCCTTATATACAAGTATAATACACTTGGATTGTATAAATGCGGTAAAATACTATTTATCCAGGAGATCTGATGAATTTAAGGAACAGACTGAAATGTTGATAACAATGTTAACTTATTGTTTGGAACACAATGTTTTCATATTTAACAATCTGATATATCGTCAATGTCAGGGAGTGGCGATGGGGGCCAGTTTTTCACCAAGCGTAGCATGTTTACACATGGGGGCTTGGGAAGAACTGGTCCTCAGGGCCAACTTTGAGAGAGAAATGACAGAAAATGTTGTAGCATGGTATCGTTTCATTGACGATTTGTTTGTGGTGTGGAGAGAGACACAAGGGGAGGCGGAAAAATTCATTGAAAGCTTGAACATGAACAACTTAAACATCAAGTTTACATGTACAATGAGCCAGACAAATGTCCCCTTTTTGGATATAGAAATATATACCCAAGAGAATAGGTTAGCGAGCCGATTATTCCGCAAAACAACTGCAGGAAACACAATCCTACATGCCAGCAGCACTCACCCAGCCCACCTGATACGGAGTATTCCGTATGGTGAGATGCTAAGAATCCGCAGGTTATGTAGTGAACCAGATGAACTAAAGAAAGCTCAGGATGCCTGCACTCAGCGATTTCTGGAACGAGGATATAGTGAAGGGACCATCAAGCAAGCGATCCAAAAATCCATGGTCAAGGACCGTATGGAGTTATTGGGTATCAATGAGGTCTCGGCTGAGGCTTCAGATACTCGACCCAATGTACACACCACATGCACCAAACAAGCGGAACCTTTCCGAATAATAATGGGTTACTGTAACCAGCATCAGGAAGTACGCAAAATAATAAACAAAAACTGGCCTATAGTCAGTAGTGATCCTATAATAGGTCAGAGTCTCCCTAAGAAAGCGTCCCTAACTTTCAGTAAAGCACCAAACATGAGGGATAGAGTGGTTGTTACTTGTCCAGAAATTCTTGACAGCAGTTCATGGTACCAAAATAATTATGGTTTTTTCAAATGTAAGACCTGCAAGGCCTGTGTTCATGCTGTCAATAAGAAAATGTACAAGGACGGATTCAGTGATCAAGAACATCGCATCACTAAGGTCTTAACATGCAAAACGGATTACGCCGTTTACGTCCTGGAGTGCCCTTGCAAATTGCAATATGTGGGGAGCACAAAGCTCCCCGTGCACAAAAGAATCTTGCAACATTTAAGGGCCATAACCACACAGGACAACACCTACCCCGTGGCGCGGCATTTTAAAACACACCACCAAAGTAACAACAAAGAACTAAAATACTATGTGGTAGATGCTGTCACTGCAAGCAGGAGGGGAAGCAATAGGGAAAATAAACTGCGCAAAATGGAGACCAACTACATACTGAAATTTAATAGCAAACAGCCCATAGGGCTCAATGTGACTGAAGATCTGTACACATGTTTACATAAATAAAACCAACGAGATAGGAATGGAGTAAATGCTATTTTAAATTGAAAATAGTGGACAGAACAAAGAATAAAAACTGTGTAAATAGGGTGTATATATATGAAATGAGATGTGATTTTAAGGAGTTTTTTATATACATATGTATATATATATATTTATATATATATTTTTGTACAACACTGTATATACAATGAATTATGATGAAGCAATTTGATCTGTAAGAGAGGGCCTACTCGTTGGGGGTACAAATCAGATCACAACTGAGAGTATATGTAGTTTGGATATATCATGTGTCCAGTAATTATGCTGTTTGATAACCTGAGAAAAATGAGAGACAAAGGGAGAGCTATATATCTATGTACACGAAAGTCGTAGCGAGAAGACAAGCTTTGACAAAATTGGTATAGCCATATAATGTTAAATCGAGGGAGAATTTTTAGAACCTGGGTATAGCCAAGAAAACACAAAACAAGAAATAATTTAAAATTAATTATGTGAAAACAACTTAGCCCTTGAATATTGTTTACAAATTCAATTTTTTATTTCACACAGGAGCACTTTACACGGGTTGGTGTATAATTAGTAGGGAATATAGTAGTACTAAATAGGATGTATTCACAACTCATATACTACTGCTGACAATTTTGCAAATGCTTCAATGTTTAAATTCAGGGATTTAACCCAGGATTTTATGTTTACATTTAGGGATTTATCCCGATATTTCACAAGGATCAGCAACGTGTAACTAAATAATGTGCAATAATTATAAATGTTGCTCATATTGTTTGTTGTGAATAGACGTGAATATTGTACTATCCAAATGTATAGTCCGCCTACTATGTTAATGCCAAATGGTGGCAATTTTAAATGAACCAATCACGAAATAGCACTGTGCACTTTAAATACGCTTTGAAAATGTGGTTACGCTGTCATGTGATCAAGGCTTTGTGCCGAAACGTTATGGCGACAGCTGAATAAACTCTGAAAACCAGCATCTCACGTTTGGTCCGTGTCTGTTTCCAGCGCGATCGAGAGTAAAGGCGATTGCGATAGGAGAACGGAGGTTGGTGTATATATATATATATATATATATATATATATAATATATATATATATATATATATATATATATATATATATATATATATATATATATATATATATATATATATATATATATATATATATATATATATGTGTATATATATAGCATGTGTCGGACCCGTTTTCATTAAAGCGGGATTGGTGTTCCATATATATATATATATATATAACTATATGTATATATATATATATATATATATATGGAACACCAATCCCGCTTTAATGAAAACGGGTCCGACACATGCTTGGAACCTCTTCAGGAAAATTCATTTGCCACCATCTGGAAAAAGAAAACACCTGGCAGACGCGTTTCGGCGTTAGCCTTAATCATTGCCAGCTTTGTGTTTAGTCTTTGTTATCTGCACGGGGCTTTAATATGCTGCTGGGTGTATTCCCATTGGATGATGACGTAATCCAATCAGAGGCACGATGTTTCAAACCTCAGTGTGCGGCATACGCAAAGGTTGCTGGTAGATGTAGTCCCCACAGTGCGATGCAATCCAAAGGCTCACTCAAACGGGACATGCAGGCCTTCCCACATCGCGAGCTCAGGTACAGTGACCGCTTCGTGCATTAAGTAATGCCCTGACTGTGTCAGCTTGTGAGTCCGCCCAGTCCCGGTTTTCTGAGCATATGGCGGCAATCGTCTCCTGAAGGTGTCCCAATCAGCAGGGGTCTGCTGCTCTCTCCCCGATACCATGAGCGATGTCCTGGGCGGGGGGGCGCCGCTGTGTGCATTCAGCACGTTACACCAGGGAAGATGTCGGTCATCAGCGGAGCTCCAGAACGAGAGGCGCATCAGTAATGCAGCACCGACTGCTGCAACAATATGGAACACCAATCCCGCTTTAATGAAAATGGGTCTGACACATGCTTGGAATCTCTTCAGGAAAATTTATTTGCCACCATCTGGAAAAAGAAAACACCTGGCAGACGCGTTTCGGCGTTTGTCTTAATCATTGCCAGCTTTGTGTTTAGTCTTTGTTATCTGCACGGGGCTTTAATATGCTGCTGGGTGTATTCTCATTGGATGATGACGTAATCCAATCAGAGGCACGATGTTTCAAACCTCAGTGTGCGGCATACGCAAAGGTTGCTGGTAGATGTAGTCCCCACAGTGCGTTGCAATCCAAAAGCTCACTCAAACGGGACATGCAGGCCTTCCCACATCGCGAGCTCAGGTACAGTGACCACTTCGTGCATTAAGTAATGCCCTGACTGTGTCAGCTTGTGAGTCCGCCCAGTCCTGGTTTTCTGAGCATATGGCGGCAATCGTCTCCTGAAGGAGTCCCAATCAGCAGGGGTCTGCTGCTCTCTCCCCGATACCATGAGCGATGTCCTGGGGGGGGGGTGCCGCTGTGTGCATTCAGCATGTTACATCAGGGAAGATATCGGTCATCAGCGGAGCTCCAGAACGAGAGGCGCATCTGTAATGCAGCACCGACTGCTGCAACAATATGGAACACCAATCCCGCTTTAATGAAAACGGGTCCGACACATGCTTGGATATATATATATATATATATATATATATATATATATATATATATATATATATATATATATATATATCAGTAATGCTCCCGATCACATTCCCTGGGGCCGTTTTATCCCTGCCCATTTTGACCATTGTTGTACAAGCCTAGTAGGACATGTGTAAAACCTTTAGTTGTATAAGTCAAAAATGGGATTGTGTAGCTACCTCCCTAGGGGATTCGATTGCTTCCTGAATATTGTACTATCCAAATGTATAGTCCGCCTACTATGTTAATGCCAAATGGTGGCAATTTTAAATGAACCAATCACGAAATAGCATTGTGCACTTTAAATACGCTTTGAAAATGTGGTTACGCTGTCATGTGATCAAGGCTTTGTGCCGAAACGTTATGGCGACAGCTGAATAAACTCTGAAAACCAGCATCTCACGTTTGGTCCGTGTCTGTTTCCAGCGCGATCGAGAGTAAAGGCGATTGCGATAGGAGAACGGAGGTTGGTGTATATATATATATATATATATATATATATAAATATATATATATATATATATATATAAATATATATATATATATATATATATATATATATATGTGTATATATATAGCATGTGTCGGACCCGTTTTCATTAAAGCGGGATTGGTGTTCCATATATATATATATATATATATAACTATATGTATATATATATATATATATATATATATGGAACACCAATCCCGCTTTAATTAAAACGGGTCCGACACATGCTTGGAACCTCTTCAGGAAAATTTATTTGCCACCATCTGGAAAAAGAAAACACCTGGCAGACGCGTTTCGGCGTTAGCCTTAATCATTGCCAGCTTTGTGTTTAGTCTTTGTTATCTGCACGGGGCTTTAATATGCTGCTGGGTGTATTCCCATTGGATGATGACGTAATCCAATCAGAGGCACGATGTTTCAAACCTCAGTGTGCGGCATACGCAAAGGTTGCTGGTAGATGTAGTCCCCACAGTGCGATGCAATCCAAAGGCTCACTCAAACGGGACATGCAGGCCTTCCCACATCGCGAGCTCAGGTACAGTGACCGCTTCGTGCATTAAGTAATGCCCTGACTGTGTCAGCTTGTGAGTCCGCCCAGTCCCGGTTTTCTGAGCATATGGCGGCAATCGTCTCCTGAAGGTGTCCCAATCAGCAGGGGTCTGCTGCTCTCTCCCCGATACCATGAGCGATGTCCTGGGCGGGGGGGCGCCGCTGTGTGCATTCAGCACGTTACACCAGGGAAGATGTCGGTCATCAGCGGAGCTCCAGAACGAGAGGCGCATCAGTAATGCAGCACCGACTGCTGCAACAATATGGAACACCAATCCCGCTTTAATGAAAATGGGTCTGACACATGCTTGGAATCTCTTCAGGAAAATTTATTTGCCACCATCTGGAAAAAGAAAACACCTGGCAGACGCGTTTCGGCGTTTGTCTTAATCATTGCCAGCTTTGTGTTTAGTCTTTGTTATCTGCACGGGGCTTTAATATGCTGCTGGGTGTATTCTCATTGGATGATGACGTAATCCAATCAGAGGCACGATGTTTCAAACCTCAGTGTGCGGCATACGCAAAGGTTGCTGGTAGATGTAGTCCCCACAGTGCGTTGCAATCCAAAAGCTCACTCAAACGGGACATGCAGGCCTTCCCACATCGCGAGCTCAGGTACAGTGACCACTTCGTGCATTAAGTAATGCCCTGACTGTGTCAGCTTGTGAGTCCGCCCAGTCCTGGTTTTCTGAGCATATGGCGGCAATCGTCTCCTGAAGGAGTCCCAATCAGCAGGGGTCTGCTGCTCTCTCCCCGATACCATGAGCGATGTCCTGGGGGGGGGGTGCCGCTGTGTGCATTCAGCATGTTACATCAGGGAAGATATCGGTCATCAGCGGAGCTCCAGAACGAGAGGCGCATCTGTAATGCAGCACCGACTGCTGCAACAATATGGAACACCAATCCCGCTTTAATGAAAACGGGTCCGACACATGCTTGGATATATATATATATATATATATATATATATATATATATATATCAGTAATGCTCCCGATCACATTCCCTGGGGCCGTTTTATCCCTGCCCATTTTGACCATTGTTGTACAAGCCTAGTAGGACATGTGTAAAACCTTTAGTTGTATAAGTCAAAAATGGGATTGTGTAGCTACCTCCCTAGGGGATTCGATTGCTTCCTACCATTCTTCATCATCTAAAGTTCCCACACCAGACACCCAGTCTTCCTTAATTCGAGTCAAGAGTTCAGGAGAGTTATTCAAAAGTTTGCAATAAATTTGTGAGATAACCTTTTTCTCAATGTTGTCAAGCAGCCTGTCTTCCAGGGGAGGAATCAGGAAGCTCCTCTCCATCTGGTATTCCCTTGTGAAGGGCGTGACTAACCTGGAGATAGCGATATGTCTCAGAGTGTTCTGATTGGTAATCCCTTTGTAAATCTGCAAAGTATATCACTTCCCCATGTGCCTACAAACCTCCCACTCTTGACAGGCTTATTAGATCTCATTTGTCAAAAACCTGTTGCCTGGCCAGTTCGCCCAACAAACCCAGTGCCACCCGTACTCTTTGCTATATTGGAAGCGTAACTGATGTTGGTCCCCCCGTAGATTGCTCTAAGGTAGCCCCTAGTTTGCATATTGCGCCATTCCATTCTATAGGCTGGTTCGTTCTGGGGAAGGTGACCCCAATGATTGACTGCTGGGCCACCCAGTAATATTTCTGAACAACTGAAAGCGCTATTTGGCCATCGTACCAGCCCCTGGTCAGTTTCGGGAGGGATATTCTAGGGTTACCTCCATCCCAGAGGAGTGTACTAGTAACCGTGTCCCCAGTTTGAAAATATGAAGGTGGCACCAGATATGGTATGTTGTGGAGGATATAAAGAAAGAGGAGAAAGGCCATAATTTGGAAGAGCTACGCCTTCCACAACAGGGACAGCAGTAGAGCTCTCCAGTGCCGAACATCACTGTGCAGAAACACAAGCGGGGGATCCATTTTATGCTCGTAAAAGACGTCGGGATCCCTGGTAATAAAGATCCCCAAGTAGTGATGTTTTTTTGTAACCACTATCGCTGTACAGTCTTTGGGAAGGCTGTGTCTAACCCTTTGGAGAATATAAATGAATGATTTGTTCCAGTTTATGATATATCCCGAGTATCGACGATACATGGTGAATATATGTAATATCCTGTCTAGCATAGTGTTTTGGTTAGCTACATATAGCAAAATGATGTCTGCATATAGGGAAATTCTGTCTTCCCAGTCAGCGGACCACCTCAGACCCCTGATTATAGGGTTACCTCTTATCCAGACTGCCAGTGGCTCCAATACCGAGCTAAGATTAAGGGGAAAAGTGGGCAGCCTTGTCTTGTGCCATGCCACAGAAGGATGGTTGTTGGCTTGCCCTCATTCACCATCACTTGGGCTAGTGAGTCAGAGTATAGAAGCCGAACCCAGGCCACAAATTGTGGTCCGAATGCCTATTTTTAAAGAACTCCATACATGAAGGGCTATTCCACGGTATCAAAGGCCATCCATTTGTCCAGTGACACCACTACGAATGTCGGAGGAATGGCCCAAACCCTTTGCAAGTGCCCCAAATTAAGTGCTGTATTGCGTCCCAGCATAAAGCCGGACTGGCCCGGGTGAATCAGCGTCCGAATGGCCTGAGTCAATCGAGTCGCCAACAGTTTTGCTAAAACCTTGACTTTAGTATTTAGTAATGAATTTGTGCTCTATGAGGCACAGTCATAGGGCATTTGATCATCTTTGTGAATTACCACTATATTAGCTAGTCTCTGTTCCATCTGTAGTTTCCTGGCTTACCAACTTTCCTGGAACATTCACAAGAGAAAGGGGGTGGTTCGAGCTGCAGTAAGTTGGTATAGTTCAAAAGGGCAGGCCTTTGGGGCCTCCTGCCTTTCCCAAATTCAGTGCTTGAATAGCCTGCAAAATGTCACTGTCAGTGAGGTCCTGATAGAGGAGGTCACTCTTAATCGGCATAGTATGTGGCATATGAAGGTCAGACAATAACTCCCTTGCCTCCTCGATTATATTAATCTTTCTCTGTGCACGTTTTCTTTTATTGTAGAAATATACCTTGGTCTAGTATTAGTGTAAATATATGTATAAAGATCCGTGGAATTTAAAACTTTGTTGTACTGTACATTAAACATGCCAATCTGATTGGACTTTTCCCAGTTCTAATGGTTTGTTGGTGCCTACTGTATGATATTTTGTCAATGAGGGCTAGTATTACTTATTGAACTAACAATACAGATTCAGTCTTGGTTTTGAAGAAAATTAACTCAACCAAATGCAATAACTTGTTCTATATTTAAAATATATGTCGAGGACCAACTGTTTTCTATACTACTGAATACCCAGGTCCTTTGACTATACTGGGTCAACCCCTGTTTGATAACAATTTCCTCAATTATGGTCACAGAGAAAAGGGTGTATAGTCATGCATAGTAGGCCTCAAAGGCCTCAGCTATTCTCTATCTGTCTCTGACACTGAACCCCTCCTCATTTAGCACCTCAAACACCCATCACAATGCTGCTTCTCTTCTGTCCAGCCACGTCAGGAGCTTGCCCGCTCTTTCACCCACCTCATAGAGGCGGAGTTGAGTTGCGCGATATCTGGCCCTGACTGCTATGGTTGTGATGAATTTGTATTATTGTCTCTTAAAGTCCAAGCTCTGAGCACCAAGACATGACCATGTGATGCCAATTGAGCTTCCAGTTCCTGGATTTCTCGTTCCAGGGTTTCTAACCTGACATTTCTTTCCTTCTTGTGTCCCACGATCAGGGAGATACTGTGCCCCGTACTGCAGTTTTAAATGCCTCCCATAGTACCTGCACCGAGTCCACAATCCCCTCGTTCTGTGCAACACAGTGGTCAGTGGCCTCCTGATGGCCTTTGCAAATATGCGGAACCTTTAAATACCAGGCGTAAAGCACCACCACACGTCCCTGGTTTTTTCGTCTTGGTCCATATGTTGCACACACCGGGGAGTGGTCAGAAATATCCCTAGCGAGGTGATGAACATCACTAAAGTGAGGAAGTCGAAGGGCCAAAGCAAATATATAATCGAAACGGGACAAACTACCCGAGCACCAAAATGAAAGGTGTATTGATAAGTAGTGGGGTTGGGGGATCGCCACGTGTCTGTCAGGCCCATCACGGACAAAAAAGTCAGCCAGGGACCTACTGGAGGGCTCCTGCTGGGGGCCAACGGTCGCTACTCCAGCAGAGGGGCATGTTGCAATCACCTCCCAATAACAATTCCCCATTAGGGAGTCAAAGTAGGAGTGTCCTCAGATATGAAAATGTTGTGGTGTGTACCGTGAGGGTATGTAGAGTGAGATTATGTTAAATAGTTGGCCCTCCTAATGTCCAAGACTGCGATGTATTGCCCATGAGTGTCATGTGTGATGTATTGTATGATAAAGGGAAACGATTTACAAATGGGATGCCCACTCCTCTAGTGCCCCTCTAGAGGGGTGGGCATGGGCCACCATCTTGTTCCACCACCTATCCATTGCGCAGTAAGTTCTTGGAGGAGCACTGTTGTGTAGTTCCTATAGTACCCATGCAGGACCTCTGCGTTTGGATAACATAAACTGTGGTATCGATGGCAGACTGGTTCCGTACACCCCCACTGAAAAATGTTAGCCTGTTTGCATGTAAGCTAGCTCTTATCGGGGAGAGATTAGTTTCTGGCAACCTTAGAACATGACAACACTGATCCCACAAGATCGTGGAAACAATGTACTACTTTTCTCCCAGTCACTCGTTCTCCTTTAGTTTATCTCAGATGGTGGTGGTATCCTGGTGATCCCTCACTCCCCCGCCCCCTCCCACTCGTTAAACATCGGTCCCAGCCACTAACGCGGCTGTCTCTTTTCCTTTTCTCGAGCCTACGTCTGGACCAGCGCCCACCCCTGGTAAAGCCAAGACAGGAATTGAAGACACCGGAAGTTCGTCAGAGGAGGGAGTCCCGGATTCACGTATTGTGTGCCTTGCTGGACATTGCGCTACTTACACCCCTGAGACCTAATAAGTACTGTCACACCGAATAAAACGGTTATTCATAGACTTCAATTCGTGGCGTTTCTCATTACCCCAACCCCAATCCTCACACTGTCTAATGGTTGTTGCAGCTCATATACTTTACACAAGAATAACAACTGTTCAATAAACTCTTATTGAAACGCCCAGACCGTTTACTCTGTGTATCTCTGAGATATAGGCTATAGGAATCCCTGGTTGTGACTGAGATGCCACTGGAAAGGCGGGATTTTTGATCTCCTATCTAATTACTTTAGATCTAAATCCCCACTTAGGTCGACTGAATCTTTGTTGCCTGTCATAGAGTAAAAGTGATCCACAACTAGCTTAATCAATCAATAACTGGCACGACTCTGAAGAACCACTTACCACGAATCAGTTTTAAAGATTTATTATAAAGTCAAAGTTAACTGGATATACAAACATCTCAATAAAAGGTTCATCAGGTATACTGGCACTAAAACAAACATAAATTCTCTAAATGATCTTAGGCGACAGAAAAATATCACTAATACCAGCTCGAAAATCAGAAGGTTTACAAGAATAAACACAAGTTGTAATTTGAGTGTCATTTACAGCAAAAGAAAATTCAGGTTAGACTGTCCCTACCCTAAACTAAGTGACATCCCTACTTAACAAAACCCTTGAGTTAAAAAGCTGTCAGCAGTGGTGACTTCCAAAGAAGTTCACTCACTTTCCCTTAGTCTCTGATGTAATTCGGTGCATTGAAGTCGTGCCCTCTCTGCCTTCCCGTCCGCTCTCTAAGGGTCCTCAGGCCATCTGCTCTAACTCCACCCCAGGGTGCTGTCCCTAATACAAAATCACAATTGCAGTTGAAACGCCCCTCAGAGACGCCCCTCACGTACACATCTCACGTGGTTTCGATTCTGGTTTCTTCCATACTGATACTCCTCTGGGCCTCTTGTTAGCGTTGACCTTGCTTCCCAGGCTTCTTCTCCGCTCGCCGGTACCCCCCATTACATTCTTGGCACCTCCTTCAGGCCTGTGCCTGTCTCCCTGGACAGAGCTCTATTCATCACTCTCTTGATTGGAACCCCCTCACACCTGCAAACAGACACCCATGAATAGGGCCCCAAATTCCAACCTCTAGTTATCTGTTTTGAGCCATAAAACTTAGAACAAGAATGGCAATTTATGCTTAACGAGACTCAATTCTAACTAACACGTGCAGATCAAAGAAGCAACTTTATCTTTCCAGGCCTACTAAATTACTTTGCAAGAGGCCTGCACTCCGTGAACCTTTATTTCTTAAAACTAAACTAATATGATTCTACTTAATACACTTCGATTATATGAAACACTTCTACAAACATGATTTCTAACGCATGATCAATAATTTTCGAAAATAGCAGTAAAGTAATAATCCATTAAATGTGAACTGCAAAAGCGTGTTTCCGTTCTTCATACATTGCCATGAGGCCTGCATTTCTACGTTTAGCAGCATTGCATTTTCTTCTGCAACAGTCACATAATATGGAGTCTTAACAGCACTCTAACATTGTCTAAACATTACTACATTAGCTTCACACTCTATAATATGCACTCTACATTGATTAAACACTCGTAAGTATATGTAATTCTATGTAATTTCGACACTTCTACGTGCTTTACCTATTTCATGCATCTAACTAGTAAATATGGTGCACTTATACATTTTTCTCAGTTTTGCGCTCTTTCAGTTCCCCCCTTTGATGACCTTCAGGGGTCATCACCATCACAATAACATTGTTAATTCGACTCAGACAGAGCTCGTTGCAAGGCTCCCTCGCTTTATCATTTCTAGAGCCCTCAGACTCCTGTACTGATTGTCCTGCATCGCAGCTAATCTCTGCTCCTGTTCTCTCATGGATCTTTGTAACCTATTTGCTCTGTACCATTTGTACAACCTCACTAGTCCCCACAATATGATCACACAGATCACTATTATGATGATAGGTTTTAGAATGTACCATACAAAGCTTTTCCCTAGGTTGGCGAACCAACCTCCAACTTTACCCATTCCGTGACCCACTTTTTCCCACACATTTACTTTTGACAGATCCTCGATTTCTTGGTGTATCTCAGTTATATTTCGTATGTACTTCTCAAGAGGTTTTGAATTGTCTGGAATGTAAGTGCAGCATTCCTGGACCTTCAAAGCCTTACAGACTCCGCCCTCTTTGGCTAACATAACGTCTAGAGCAAGTCGGTTTTGGAGAACCATTGCCCTTATCGATTGCATCTCTCCTTCTACCAGCATCAATGATCTAGCAGTACTGGCAGATAGTCTATCTACAACTGTTGCTAATCTCCTGATCTTGACATCATTCAGTATTAATCCTAGAAGAGGGAACATAGCGCCGAATACGTCTCCAACTACCTCAGCGTCGCCTACATCCCTTCTCCCTCTGGCTTGAGTTCTTCCCTCAATGATCTCTAAATCCTTAGCATGGTAAATTTTTGGGAAGACAATTGCCAAATAGCATGAACCGTACCAATTGTCTGGTAGTTTCACATAGGCATTTCTTCCACAGACAAAATACACATTTGGGATCACTTGCATCCCTTTTAAGAAATCCTTCGAGTAGTATTCTAATTGGAAGGCATGTTCACAACTTACTTCTCCCACGAATACATTTTCATAGTAGGTCTTGCCTCTATATATACATAACTTCCCTTTTTGTGTTCGATCTAAAGCTATTGGACCGTTACTACCCTTTCTTTTGTGTGACTTCTCCTCCTCAGTCCAATCTGTTTTCCATTGGCCAGATGCCTTTAGAATCTTCTGCCTCCTGTATCGATCATCCACCTGCCCTATAAACTTTTTCTCAATTTCTGATACTTTGCAGGTCAAATTATTTCTTCGGGCATGTGAAGTATCTAAAGTTCTCCAAGGAATGAAAAATTTCCCTAATCGATCCTCACTTTTATAGTAGTCCCACTTATTTAGGTGCTTATAGTTCGGGACTTCTGGTAATACTGCATCGAAATTTGAAAAATAATATTCAAAGCTATCTCGTCCACAAAACACACTAAGCAACAAACTACATGTAATCCCATAAGTCAATGGAAGATGATGATATCTAATACCTTCGTCTACAGAGGCTGGTAACTGCATGCAAACATAACAATCCTTAGCCTCCATGACATCAATGTACTCATATAGTAGTTTGGCATAAGCGTTTGACTTGAAGTTGCCCTGTGACTCGTCCACATGTAACCTACGAGCTTCTGCTGCTAGTAAAGCCTTCTCCTGTATTACATTATCCTCCTTGTTACCAGCAGTAGTAGGTTTTGATGTTACCACAACCTTTGCTTCTGTAGCTTTCGTCTCGTTCTCATGTCCCACTATATATGATACAGTGACTACTAAAACTATAAGAAAAATAACTCCTGCTAAAAGTGTACCTATTATACATTTCGCTTTGCGGTTCGAGTTGCCGGCCTCCATGTTCCTCAGACAGTGTAGCTTTTTAGTCTCTTTTTCAAAGCAAAGTTCTTTCCCTTTATTTTCTTCTACAGTCTCTTTTTGTTCATTCAGTCTTTCTCGAGCTACACCTCAGGAAGCTGGCAATCTCTTTTTGAAATCAGTCTTTTGAACCGTAACAACAGACAACCCAAACCCTTCTCCGTCAACTAAATGGAAAGATCCCTAAATTTTCTCTTCTTCCACTTGGCGCTAGGTTATCTTCTCAATCTTGTTTATTTACAAAGTCTTTAAGTGTCTACTATGGTGCGCGTTCCAGCGGCTCTAATAGCGTATTCCAGTATTTCTAGGCGAAGAATGGTCTCCTCGAGTGCTGATACTGATGTACCAAAAGTCGGAAATTCTACTCTGTTTAAAACTAATTCTCTTATTCGGCTCAGGTAAGGAGGATTGGGGATGGTAAGTGTTAGTAGCCCTTCTGCTTCAACTCCAGGCACCAACAACGCTACTTCCACCTTGATGATGGGGTCAGTGCTGATCACTGTCACCTCCCTCACCCTCCCGGATTTCTGTGCACACGACATCTGCTGCTAGGTAGGTCCACTCAGGAGTGGCGTATCTTCTGCAGGGTACAGGCACCCTCCTTGATCTTCTTGGACCTTCCGCTTCTGAGTTCTGTGCACCTTCGTCTGGATCTGAGTCTTCGGATATGGGAGCAAGGGTTCTCTCTGGAGTTGTCTTTAGACTCCGCCTCCTTCTTCTTTCAGGCCAACTGGTCTCTCCACGCCTTGATCTCCTGCTCCTTGTCCTCACACTCGACTCTTGATCACTTGCAGCTTGATCAGTGTCTGTTTCGTACTCACAGCTATTTTCTCCTTCTGTGGCAACGTCAGTTTCACTGTCGTCTTGCCCTTCTTCCACTTGGTCTGACGCGCTCCCAGCTTCTTCCGACACCCCCACAGCTTGACTGGTCCCCCCTATGGATTCCTCGTCCACAGCTGGATTTTCATCCGAGAGAGGAGCTGTTTCTTCCAGAGGTGCTGGAACTCTCCGCGTATGGGAGGCGTGTATCCAATTGGGCAGCCCTCCAACCTTAACAGCAGTATTCGATGTTAAGATGATTTGGTAGGGTCCTCGCCAGCGTACGTCTAAGCAATTCTTTCTGACGTGTTTCTTCACCACGACCCAATCACCAGGGCACAGGCCGTGGCACAGGTCTTGGGATGATGGGATTTCAGCAGCCTGCACCTGAAGAGACACAGAATGAATGGCATCAGAAAGTCCCTTGCAATAATCCAGGATCAGATCATCTGTGATATTCAACAAAGCTGCTGTTGGAACTGATGGCAGTCTCATAGCCCTCCCCATTAACACCTCATGAGGAGAGAGACCGGTCCTCCTGTCTGGTGTGCTACGTATGCTCATAAGTACTAGTGGCAGTGCATCAGGCCAGCTCAGGGATGTCGATGAGCACACTTTAGCAATTCGAGACTTTATCGTCCCATTAATCTGCTCCACAATTCCTGAAGCTTCTGGTCGGTAGCTACAGTGCAGCTTCTGATCGATATTTAATGCTGAGCAGAGCATCTTCACAATTTTGCTGTTGAAATGTGTTCCCCTATCTGATTCCAAAGAGGCCGGCACCCCGAAGCGCGGTATTAACTCCCTAAGCAATAACTTTGCTACTGTGAGTGTGTCACACCTGCGTGTAGGGTAAGCCTCGACCCATCTGGAAAATATGCAGACAACCACCAAAACGTATCGGAGGCGGTTGCATCTTGGCATTTCAATGAAGTCTAGTTGCATCCGATTGAACGGACCCCCAGACCTCCCTATGTGACTCAACGTGACTGGTGTTCTCTTTCCTACATTCAGTTGCTGGCAGGTCACACATCGTTGGCACACTGCTTCTGCGGCTACTCTAAATTTGGGGTTATACCATGTCTGTCTAAATACCCGAAGCATAGCATCTCTACCTAGGTGTACTGGACCATGTATCTGCCTTGCCATAGGACTCACTAACTCATTTGGTAACACTGCCCTTCCATCTGCTGAAACCCAAAAGTCCATTTCACTTTTTACACAGCCTGCAGTTTCCCATGTCTTTTTCTCAAAATCTGTTGCATTCTCTTGTATGCCTTTTAAGTCGTCCCAGGTGTCCACAGTTTCTAACATCATGGTTAACTCTGTCTTTTCCTGTGTCCCTCCTACTTCTACCTCTGTAAAAGAGTATCCTTGCTCTGCACAATAACGTGCAACCTCGTCTGCATATCTATTTCCCTGAGACACAAAATCAGTTCCTTTGGTATGAGCTGAACATTTAACAACGGCAATAGCTGCCGGACCTTGTAATGCTTCTAACAACAATCGTACAAATTCCCCATTTCGAATAGGTGATCCTGAAGAAGTCATGTAACCTCTTTGAGACCACAATTGCCCATAGTCATGAACTACCCCGAAACCATATTGGCTGTCGGTGTAAATGGTGACTCGAATTTTGCTGCCTGCTATACAGGCACGGGTCAATGCAATTATTTCAGCTACCTGAGCGGAGTGTACTCCTTCCAGGCAAGCGGCGTCCACAACTCCGGTGATGGTACAAACAGCATAAGCTGCTCTCAACTGACCGATATTGTCTCTTACACATGAGCCATCAACGAAGAAAATTTCATCAGGGTCAGTCAACGGCTCATCTACAATATCTGGTCTCGGTTTGGTGCATAGTTCAGTCACATCAAGGCAATCGTGATCTTCACATTCTCCATCTTCTATATCATTTGGAAGTGGTATCAAAGTGGCAGGATTCAAAACAGAGCATCTCTTAAGGGTCACGTTCTCCGCGGCAAGAATGACTTGCTCGTAGCGCGTGAGCCTGTTATTTGTCAGATGCTGTGTCTTGGCCCTGGTCATCAACAGCTCCACAGAATGAGGTACATACACCACTAACTGGTGTCCCATGACTATACTTTTGCACCTTTCAATGCTGACACCCGTTGCAGCAACGGATTTGAGACATCCGGGCAACGCTGCGGCTACTGGGTCTAACGTAGCCGAGAAGTACGCAACTGGTCTACGGGCATTCCCATGAATTTGGGCCAAAACCGACAAAGCACAACCTTCTCTTTCGCAGCAGTAAAGTAAGAATGGTTTTTCGTAATCCGGCATTCCCAGAGCAGGAGCACGACACAAGTCCTCTCTCAGCTGCAAGAATGCCATCAAACAGTCCTTGTCCCATGGTACCGGATCACTCACCTCCTTGTGCGTCAGTTTTTGTAAAGGTTTGCCTTCAGTGAAAAGTTACCTGTCCACTGTCGGCAATAACCAACCATTCCTAGGAACATCCTGACCTCTCTCTGTGTCGTGGGCGAATTCATTTTCATGATCGCCTCTATCCTGTCTGGTGACACCTCACGTTTCCCTTTTTCAATCCTGTGACCCAAGTACTGTACTTCCGTCAGACAGTACTGTAACTTACTCGGTGACACCTTGTGTCCGTTCTCAGCTAGATGGTTCAGCAAGGTGATGGTGTCTATCTTACAAGCTTCCTCTGTTTCTGACGCGACAAGTAGGTCGTCTATGTACGGTATGATTCCTTGCGTAGTGCGCTATCAGGTAAAGCACAGGCAGCAAAACGAGACAAAGCACCTCAATCAAAAATGCGGAAGGATCAAACAGACTCCACAATGTCAGATTTCAGTTCAGAAGGAGGAAGTGGGTCAGAGTCTGAACAAAGAGAGGTGAGCGGGGAAATACAAAAGAAAAAACCTTCCCCGGGAGAAGAAATTGTTTTTTTATGCCAGGACAGATTGCAATCACTAAGACCTGGGACGCGAAAAAACTACAACGAAGGAGGAAGAACTACAACGCAAGGAAAAGGAGGAGGGCAAGGCAACGGAGGAAACACAAACCAGACATCGTGGAAAGGTCGGGGGAAATGGGCCAAAAAGCAATAACCCCGCAAAGTAACACTATAATCAATCTTACTAAAATGGAATTAACGCAGAAAGAAGAAAAAATTCTACAACTTGGGCTATCCTTTGCTCCGAGAACAAACCTCAACTATGCCAAAGCACGAACGGATATTTATAAAGCGGTAAGGAAACTTAAATTAAAAAATATATATATATATATCACAAACAAAAGAAAACTGCTATTGAAACCAATCAGGAGGAGGAGCAAGGTACGCTTTCCCAGGAATTAGCTGAGTTGTGGGACACAGAGGGTGAGGAAGTACGACCACCCATGCCAAATATATTTGAAGGAACAAACAAAACACAGGGGGTTACAGGACTAACAACATTAAAACCACCATCGACCTTTTGCCCTATTCTGCCTCGTGATGGAATAGACATTTTTCACGAAAATGTAACTAATGACCTAAAGGAATTACAAAAGCGCATAAACAAAGGTCACTATAGAAACAACGAACAAACAAAGGAATACGAAAAACTTGTAACCAAATTGAACAAAGACAAAAACATTGTAGTACGACCCAGTGATAAGGGAGGCAATGTGGTCTTGCTTACAAAGGAAATGTATGAAAAAGAGGCATTTATGCAACTAAACAATCGTGAACACTATGAGAGAGTCAACATGACAACAGTAAAGGGATGGCAGACGGAATATCATAACTGGTTAATTCGATGGAAAAGAAAGAAACTCATATCTGAAGCTGAATACCAGTATTTAAAGGTGGACCATCCTATAATGCCCTGCATATATTTCATCCCAAAAGTGCACAAAGACCAAAAGAATCCCCCAGGCAGACCCATCATCAATGCAATAGGGGGGCTGTTGGAGAATACGTCGGTTTATATCGACCAATTTCTACAGACCTTTGTGAAGAACTTGGGTTCATATGTCCGGGACTCGAGTGATTTCCTTTGCAAAATGCGCGACATTGACTGGCAACCGGGAGATTGGTTGTTAGCACTAGATGTAAGTGCCTTATATACAAGTATAATACACTTGGATTGTATAAATGCGGTAAAATACTATTTATCCAGGAGATCTGATGAATTTAAGGAACACACTGAAATGTTGATAACAATGTTAACTTATTGTTTGGAACACAATGTTTTCATATTTAACAATCTGATATATCGTCAATGTCAGGGAGTGGCGATGGGGGCCAGTTTTTCACCAAGCGTAGCATGTTTACACATGGGGGCTTGGGAAGAACTGGTCCTCAGGGCCAACTTTGAGAGAGAAATGACAGAAAATGTTGTAGCATGGTATCGTTTCATTGACGATTTGTTTGTGGTGTGGAGAGAGACACAAGGGGAGGCGGAAAAATTCATTGAAAGCTTGAACATGAACAACTTAAACATCAAGTTTACATGTACAATGAGCCAGACAAATGTCCCCTTTTTGGATATAGAAATATATACCCAAGAGAATAGGTTAGCGAGCTGATTATTCCGCAAAACAACTGCAGGAAACACAATCCTACATGCCAGCAGCACTCACCCAGCCCACCTGATACGGAGTATTCCGTATGGTGAGATGCTAAGAATCCGCAGGTTATGTAGTGAACCCGATGAACTAAAGAAAGCTCAGGATGCCTGCACTCAGCGATTTCTGGAACGAGGATATAGTGAAGGGACCATCAAGCAAGCGATCCAAAAATCCATGGTCAAGGACCGTATGGAGTTATTGGGTATCAATGAGGTCTCGGCTGAGGCTTCAGATACTCGACCCAATGTACACACCACATGCACCAAACAAGCGGAACCTTTCCGAATAATAATGGGTTACTGTAACCAGCATCAGGAAGTACGCAAAATAATAAACAAAAACTGGCCTATAGTCAGTAGTGATCCTATAATAGGTCAGAGTCTCCCTAAGAAAGCGTCCCTAACTTTCAGTAAAGCACCAAACATGAGGGATAGAGTGGTTGTTACTTGTCCAGAAATTCTTGACAGCAGTTCATGGTACCAAAATAATTATGGTTTTTTCAAATGTAAGACCTGCAAGGCCTGTGTTCATGCTGTCAATAAGAAAATGTACAAGGACGGATTCAGTGATCAAGAACATCGCATCACTAAGGTCTTAACATGCAAAACAGATTACGCCGTTTACGTCCTGGAGTGCCCTTGCAAATTGCAATATGTGGGGAGCACAAAGCTCCCCGTGCACAAAAGAATCTTGCAACATTTAAGGGCCATAACCACACAGGACAACACCTACCCCGTGGCGCGGCATTTTAAAACACACCACCAAAGTAACAACAAAGAACTAAAATACTATGTGGTAGATGCTGTCACTGCAAGCAGGAGGGGAGGCAATAGGGAAATTAAACTGTGCAAAATGGAGACCAACTACATACTGAAATTTAATAGCAAACAGCCCATAGGGCTCAATGTGACTGAAGATCTGTACACATGTTTACATAAATAAAACCAACGAGATAGGAATGGAGTAAATGCTATTTCAAATTGAAAATAGTGGACAGAACAAAGAATAAAAACTGTGTAAATAGGGTGTATATATATGAAATGAGATGTGATTTTAAGGAGTTTTTTATATACATATGTATATATATATATTTATATATATATTTTTGTACAACACTGTATATACAATGAATTATGATGAAGCAATTTGATCTGTAAGAGAGGGCCTACTCGTTGGGGGTACAAATCAGATCACAACTGAGAGTATATGTAGTTTGGATATATCATGTGTCCAGTAATTATGCTGTTTGATAACCTGAGAAAAATGAGAGACAAAGGGAGAGCTATATATCTATGTACACGAAAGTCGTAGCGAGAAGACAAGCTTTGACAAAATTGGTATAGCCATATAATGTTAAATCGAGGGAGAATTTTTAGAACCTGGGTATAGCCAAGAAAACACAAAACAAGAAATAATTTAAAATTAATTATGTGAAAACAACTTAGCCCTTGAATATTGTTTACAAATTCAATTTTTTATTTCACACAGGAGCACTTTACACGGGTTGGTGTATAATTAGTAGGGAATATAGTAGTACTAAATAGGATGTATTCACAACTCATATACTACTGCTGACAATTTTGCAAATGCTTCAATGTTTAAATTCAGGGATTTAACCCAGGATTTTATGTTTACATTTAGGGATTTATCCCGATATTTCACAAGGATCAGCAACGTGTAACTAAACAATGTGCAATAATTATAAATGTTGCTCATATTGTTTGTTGTGAATAGACGTGAATATTGTACTATCCAAATGTATAGTCCGCCTACTATGTTAATGCCAAATGGTGGCAATTTTAAATGAACCAATCACGAAATAGCACTGTGCACTTTAAATACGCTTTGAAAATGTGGTTACGCTGTCATGTGATCAAGGCTTTGTGCCGAAACGTTATGGCGACAGCTGAATAAACTCTGAAAACCAGCATCTCACGTTTGGTCCGTGTCTGTTTCCAGCGCGATCGAGAGTAAAGGCGATTGCGATAGGAGAACGGAGGTTGGTGTATATATATATATATATATATATATATATATATATATATATATATATATATATATATATGTATATATATAGCATGTGTCGGACCCGTTTTCATTAAAGCGGGATTGGTGTTCCATATATATATATATATATATATATATATATAACTATATGTATATATATATATATATATATATATATATATATATATATGGAACACCAATCCCGCTTTAATGAAAACGGGTCCGACACATGCTTGGAACCTCTTCAGGAAAATTTATTTGCCACCATCTGGAAAAAGAAAACACCTGGCAGACGCGTTTCGGCGTTAGCCTTAATCATTGCCAGCTTTGTGTTTAGTCTTTGTTATCTGCACAGGGCTTTAATATGCTGCTGGGTGTATTCCCATTGGATGATGACGTAATCCAATCAGAGGCACGATGTTTCAAACCTCAGTGTGCGGCATACGCAAAGGTTGCTGGTAGATGTAGTCCCCACAGTGCGATGCAATCCAAAGGCTCACTAAAACGGGACATGCAGGCCTTCCCACATCGCGAGCTCAGGTACAGTGACCGCTTCGTGCATTAAGTAATGCCCTGACTGTGTCAGCTTGTGCGTCCGCCCAGTCCCGGTTTTCTGAGCATATGGCGGCAATCGTCTCCTGAAGGTGTCCCAATCAGCAGGGGTCTGCTGCTCTCTCCCCCCGATACCATGAGCGATGTCCTGGGCGGGGGGGCGCCGCTGTGTGCATTCAGCACGTTACACCAGGGAAGATGTCGGTCATCAGCGGAGCTCCAGAACGAGAGGCGCATCAGTAATGCAGCACCGACTGCTGCAACAATATGGAACACCAATCCCGCTTTAATGAAAATGGGTCCGACACATGCTTGGAATCTCTTCAGGAAAATTTATTTGCCACCATCTGGAAAAAGAAAACACCTGGCAGACGCGTTTCGGCGTTTGCCTTAATCATTGCCAGCTTTGTGTTTAGTCTTTGTTATCTGCACGGGGCTTTAATATGCTGCTGGGTGTATTCTCATTGGATGATGACGTAATCCAATCAGAGGCACGATGTTTCAAACCTCAGTGTGCGGCATACGCAAAGGTTGCTGGTAGATGTAGTCCCCACAGTGCGTTGCAATCCAAAAGCTCACTCAAACGGGACATGCAGGCCTTCCCACATCGCGAGCTCAGGTACAGTGACCACTTCGTGCATTAAGTAATGCCCTGACTGTGTCAGCTTGTGAGTACGCCCAGTCCTGGTTTTCTGAGCATATGGCGGCAATCGTCTCCTGAAGGAGTCCCAATCAGCAGGGGTCTGCTGCTCTCTCCCCGATACCATGAGCGATGTCCTGGGGGGGGGGGGCGCCGCTGTGTGCATTCAGCATGTTACATCAGGGAAGATATCGGTCATCAGCGGAGCTCCAGAACGAGAGGCGCATCTGTAATGCAGCACCGACTGCTGCAACAATATGGAACACCAATCCCGCTTTAATGAAAACGGGTCCGACACATGCTTGGATATATATATATATATATATATATATATATATATATATCAGTAATGCTCCCGATCACATTCCCTGGGGCCGTTTTATCCCTGCCCATTTTGACCATTGTTGTACAAGCCTAGTAGGACATGTGTAAAACCTTTAGTTGTATAAGTCAAAAATGGGATTGTGTAGCTACCTCCCTAGGGGATTCGATTGCTTCCTACCATTCTTCATCATCTAAAGTTCCCACACCAGACACCCAGTCTTCCTAAAGTCGAGTCAAGAGTTCAGGAGAGTTATTCAAAAGTTTGCAATAAATTTGTGAGATAACCTTTTTCTCAATGTTGTCAAGCAGCCTGTCTTCCAGGGGAGGAATCAGGAAGCTCCTCTCCATCTAGTATTCCCTTGTGAAGGGCGTGACTAACCTGGAGATAGCGATATGTCTCAGAGTGTTCTGATTGGTAATCCCTTTGTAAATCTGCAAAGTATATCACTTCCCCATGTGCCTGCAAACCTCCCACTCTTGACAGGCTTATTAGGTCCCATTTCTCAAAAACCTGTTGCCTGGCCAGTTCGCCCAACAAACCCAGTGCCACCCGTACTCTCTGCTATATTGGAAGCGTAACTGATGTCGGTCCCCCCGTAGATTGCTCTAAGGTAGCCCCTAGTTTGCATATTGCGCTATTCCATTCTATAGGCTTGTTCATTTGGGGAAGGTGACCCCAATGATTGACTGCTGTAAGCTGGGCCACCCAGTAATATTTCTGAATGACTGAAAGCGCTTTTTGGCCATCGTACCAGACCCGGTCAGTTTTGGGAGGGATATTCTAGGGGTACCTACATCCCAGAGGAGTGTACTAGTAACCGTGTCCCCAGTTTGAAAATATGAAGGTAGCACCAGATATGGTATGTTGTGGAGGATATAAAGAAAGAGGGGAAAGGCCATAATTTTGAAGAGCGATGCCTTCAACAACAGGGACAGCAGTAGAGCTCTCCAGTGCCCTGATTATTGGGTTACCTCTTCTCCAGACTGCCAGTGGCTCCAATACCGAGGCAAAGATTAAGGGGAAAAGCGGAAGCCTTGTCTTGTGCCATGCCACAGCAGGATGGTTGTTGACTTGCCCTCATTCACCATCACTTGGGCTAGTGAGGCAGAGTATAGAAGCCGAACTCAGGCCACAAATTGTGGTCCGAATGCCTGTTTTTCAAGAACTGCATACATGAAGGGCTATTCCACGGTATCAAAGGCCATCCATGTGTCCAGTGACACCACTACGAATGTTGGAGGAATGGCCCAAACCCTGTGTAAGTGCCCCAAATTAAGTGCTGTATTCCGTCCCAGCATAAAGCCGGACTGGCACGGGTGAATCAGCGTCCGAATGACCTGAGTCAATCGAAACAGTTTTGCTAAAACCTTGACTTTAGTATTTAGTAACGAATTCGGGCTCTATGAGGCACAATCATCGGGCATTTGACCATCTTTGTGAATTACCACTATATTAGCTAGTCTCTGTTCCATCTGTAGTTTCCTGGCTTACCAACTTTCTTGGAACATTCACAAGAGAAAGGGGGTGGTTATAACTGCAGTAAGTTGGTATAGTTCAAAAGGGCAGGCCTTTGGGGCCTCCAGCTTTTCCCAAATTCAGTGCTTGAATAGCCTGCAAAATGTCACTGTCAGTGAGGTCCTGATAGTGGAGGTCACTCTTAATCGGCATAGGATGTGGCATATGAAGGTCAGACAATAACTCCCTTGCCTCCTCGATTATGGTCACAAAGAAAAGGGTGGATAGTCATGCATAGTAGGCATCAAAGGCCTCAGCTATTCTCTATCTGTCTCTGACACTGAACCCCTCCTCATTTGGCACCTCAAACTCCCATCACAATGCTGCTTCTCTTCTGTCCAGCCACGTCAGGAGCTTGCCCGCTCTTTCACCCTGACTGCTATGGTTGTGATGTATTTGTATTATTGTCTCTTAAAGTCCAAGCTCTGAGCACCATGGCAAGATCATGTGATGCCAATTGAGCTTCCAGTTCCTGGATTTCTCGTTCCAGGGTTTCTAACCTGACCTTTTTTTCCTTTTTGTGTCCCACGATCAGGGAGATACTGTGGCCCCGTACTGCAGTTTTAATTGCCTCCCATAGTACCTGCACCGAGTCCACCATCCCCTCGTTCTCTGCAACACAGTGGTCAGAGACCTCCTGACGGCCTTTGCGAATATGCTGTACCTTTAAATACCAGGGGTTAAGCACCACCACACGTCCCTGGTTTTGTCCTCTTGGTCCATATGTTGCACACACCGGGGAGTGGTCAGAAATATCCCTAGCGAGGTGATGAACATCACTAAAGTGAGGAAGTTGATGGGCCAAAGCAAATATATAATCAAAACGGGACAAACTACCCGAGCACCCGAATGAAAGGTGTATTGATGAGTAGTGGGGTTGGGGGATCGCCACGTGCCTGTCAGGCCCGTCACAGACAAAAAAATCAGCCAGGGACCTACTGGAGGGCTCCTGCTGGGGGCCAACGTCGCTACTCCAGCAGAGGGGCATGTTACAATCACTTCCCAATAACAATTCCCCATTAGGGAGTAAAAGTAGGAGTGTCCTCAGATATGAAAATGTTGTGGTGTGTACCGCGAGGGTATGTAGAGTAAGATTATGTTAAATAGTTGGCCCTCCCAATGTCCGTGACTGTGATGTATCGCCCATGAGTGTCATGTGTGATGTATTGTATGATAAAGGGAAACGATTTACAAATGGGATGCCCACTCCTCTAGTGCCCCTCTAGAGGGGTGGGCATGGGCCACCATCTTGTTCCACCACCTATCCATTGATGACGATCGCATGCGCGAAGGAAACTGGTGAATGCGATTGTAAAATTGATCTAACTGCTGTGTGAATGAAAAACGATTTGCACCGCCTACTGCCTGATGTTGATACCTGTACCTAAGAGCAGCGCGTACTAAACGATTTAAGGTTTAGGAAGCGCGCCTTACTTGTAATGCACTGCGCCGATTGATTTTAAAAATTAGCACTGTGTAAATTTGTATTATTGTTATTAAACCCCACTCACCACTGTGACATAAATCACTCCTGCAGCCCCGGTCCACCGCAAGCGCTAGGCTTGATTGAGTGGAGGGCGCAGGGAGGCACCTTCTTCCGGCTTCCTGGCCGAGGCAGGCACCGATTGGCCGAGCGGGTAGAGGCGGAGCTGATGAAGAGCCCGTCCTCTACATAAGCCTGATGCCCCCTATGACGCGCAGCGAATACGCGCTGCGACCGCGCCATAGCCGCGCCGAAGACAAGCCTAAGACCAGCCCGTCTGGGCCCGTCCGGGACAGTACGGGACATGGGGCACAAAATAATGCCCTACCGAGGCTGCATAATAGAGGTATGAGTTCTGAGTATCTAAAAAACTTGCGTCCCAAACTACATAAAGATTGCACAGTATTAATGCCTACGCTTACCGGATGCCCTCCATGCGGTAACTGCAGTGTTACTCTCACCAATCTTCAGCCCTACCCTGATCCCAAACTCTGTAACAACACAAAAACAGCAAGCAAAACCAGATATTCACGATTTCTCCTTCTACAGCATAAACTGCAGATCTCTGCCGCAGCACAAGCTAGATATATTCAATCTTCTACTTGACAACAAATCTAGTGCCCTCTTCCTAACAGAAACATGGCTGCCCGAAAGTTCAGGCCCTGACATAGCAACCGCTCTCCCCCCCGACTACGCTATAGTCAGGAGAGACCGTGAGGGTCAAACTGGTGGAGGAATCGCTATCATATTCAATAGAGAAATCACATGTACACTAGAACCCGTCCACATCCCTGACTGTAAAGCAGCTTTTTTTAAAATGACTCTTAACCCCAACTTCACGGCCTCCGGCATCTTAATATATAGGCCTCCTGGGAATGACAATGCATGGGCTGCAAATCTGGCGAACTCCATCACACCCTTTTATCTCGCCTCAAAAAATTTCTCTCTTCTAGGAGACCTAAATTTGCATTTCGATGACCCCTCTAGTACGGCTTGCAATAATTTATTAGACGATCTAACAGCATTGAATATATCTCTACTCAACTCTGGGCCCACTCATTAAGCAGGGCACCTGTTAGATCCCATTTTTTCGAACATTCCTGAACTGAAGTGGCTAAACACGATCCCAATTTGCTGGTCAGACCACCATCTTATTCATTTCAGCTTAAAACTACCTACACCCAAAGCCAATAACGCCTGGCCTGTACCTGCCATAAGAAACTGGAAACAGCTCGATATTGGAAACCTCAACCGAACTCTTGCCAAAAATCCCCCAGCCCCAGCCTCCGACATAGAAAGTATTGCTTTAGCCACACATTCATGGTTAGAAAGTGCTGTCGACAGCTGCCTTCCCCTATCTCAAGTTAAAAATAACACCCACCGAACCCCAGCCCCTTGGTTTACTGAGCCCTTGAAAATAGAAAAGTCGAAATGCAAAGCCCTCGAAAGAAAGTGGCGCAAAGACTATGCCCACGACAAAATAGTAATATACCACAAAGCCAGAAACGAATATCACTCAGCTTGCATCAAAGCCCGAGCACTCTATGTGGCGAATACCATTAACACGGCGCCTAACAAGGCGAAAACGCTTTTCAATACAGTAAAAGATCTCGCAGGGGCAAAAACGACTGCATCGCCTGAAGCCTTTGAACAAAAAACAATGCCAAGACCTCGCTTCCTTTTTTAATGAGAAAATTGAAAAAATCATCTCAGGTATTAAAAGCAACCTCCCTACTCATAACCCTGAAGATGAAACCCCCCTAGGTCGAGTGACATTAACACTCTTGAACACTGGCCTTCCATCACCTTGGAATCACTCAACTCCATCCTCAGAACTGTCAAATCAGGTTCCCCTCGTGATCCAATACCCGCCTCTGTTCTTAAGCAAATGGATGTCCCCTCTCTGACTATTATCGCTGAAACTTTAAATTCCTCTCTTCAGCTTTCTGCAGTTCCCTCACTCTGGAAACACGCCATGGTCAGCCCACTTCTGAAAAAACCGACAGCCAACCCCGAACTTCTCGCAAATTACCGACCAATATCTCTTCTCCCAATTTTTTCTAAACTGCTCGAAAGACACATTCACTCTGCCCTCAATCTTTTTACCGAAGATAACTCCCTCCTTCACCCATCACAGTCCGGCTTCAGAGCGGGGTTTTCTACCGAAACAGCCCTACTAGGAGTAACTGAAAACATCAGGAAACTCCTAGATGATGGCCAGACAGTCGCACTCATTCTGTTAGATCCCATACCAAACTTCTGGCCACCTTAGAGAGAAACGGCATCCGTGGTGACGCACTCAAATGGATTGAGTCTTTTCTGTCACATAGAACATTCCAAATCACATCCTCAATAGCCTGCTCAGAGTCGGTTAACGCCCCTCACGGAGTACCACAAGGCTCTATCCTGAGCCCTTTGTTCTTCAATCTCTACCTCAGACCCCTGGCTGATTTAGCTGACAAATCAGGACTCACTCTTATGACTTACGCTGATGACTCCCAAATCATCTTCTCCCTATCAGAGTCAAACCCAATGGTCCCATCCTGTCTCAAACAAGGACTCCAAAATATCTTCAGATGGATGTCAACTAACCAGCTAAAGTTGAATGGAGATAAGACCGAGGTCCTTCTCCTGGGAAAAAACAAAGACCTATGGAACTCAACTCACTGGCCTTCCGAGCTTGGTACCATCAAACACCCCGGCTACACACGTAAGAAATCTGGGGGTTACCATTGATAACACCCTTTCAATGAAGCAACAGGCAAACAAAGTGGTCGGCCTCTGCTTCACCATCATGAAATGGTTGAAAAAGATCCTATGGATGCTGCCCCTCGCCACTCAAAAGACCGTAGTCAATGCACTCATTACATCTCGTCTTGACTACGGCAACATCCTTTACCTGGGCTCTAACCAAGCCGTCATCAAACGAGTGCAATTGGTTCAGAATGCGGCTGCAAGACTACTTTGCAACATTCCTAAAAAATCCAGTGTGTCTAAACATCTGAATGACCTACATTGGCTCAGGGTAGAAAACCGCATCAGGTTCAAAGCCCTGAGCTATATGTTTAGGATCAAATCTGGCACTGCACCTAAGTATCTACAATCTCTTGCAACCCCCTACTTTCCAGCAAGAGAACTGCGCTCTCAGACCTCTGCATTCTTTACAACCCCGAGGTTCAAACTCGCGAGAATGGGAGGGAGATCATTCTCTGTACTAGGGCCCACTCTTTGGAACAAACTCCCTCTCCACATTCGCAAAGAAGACAACTATGCCAGTTTCAGAAAGAACCTGAAGACCTGGCTTTTCCAGAAATAAACACCCTGTCCTTTCGTCAATTTCCTCCCATTTGTCCGGTCTGTCATCGGCGCCGGGAAACCCTTGTTGGGTAGCTGTGCGCCATACAAATGTAAAAAATAAAATAAATAAATCCATTGCGCAGTAAGTTGTTGGAGGTGCCTCTCCTGTAGGAGCACTGTTGTGTAGTTCCTATAGTATCATCAAAACACCACAAAGAAAAGGGGGTCTAACGGATATTTAAAGACCTGCCCAGGTTTATATCCCCTAACAATCAATAGTAATGTCATTTAATATCTGTATATTGGGCATGTAAATAGTCTCAATGATCAAGAGACAGACTATCCCAATTTTCTGGATGACCAAATGAGATTATTGATCATTTCAAGACTTTTGATGGCAATCCATTGATTATGTTTGAGTCTCACCAACAATCACTTGTATCTCTGGTTTTTGTTTACTGTTGTATCTCTGTTTAAAGGCTTTATAGGAACTTGTGTCCTGACTGATTTGGTAATAGTCTTGGCCTTTTTTAGCCTATAAACTTGGCTTCCTTTCAGACCCCCGGTTTTTCTACGGTATTACTAGTTCCTATAGTACCCATGCAGGACCTCCGCGTTTGGATAACATAAACTGTGAGATTGATGGCATGCTGGTTCCGTACACCCCCACTGAGAAATGTTAGCATGTTTGCATTTAAGCTTGCTCTTATCGGGGAGAGATTTGTTTTTGGCAACCTTAGAACATGACAACCCTGATCCCACAAGATCGTGGAAACAATGTACTACTTTTCGCCCAGTCACTCGTGCACCTTTAGTTTATCTCAGAATAAACGGTCTGAACATTTCAATAAGAGTTTAATGAACAGTTGGTATTCTTGTGTAAAATATATGAGCTGCAACAACGATTAGACAGTAGCAGAGATATATGATTAGCAGTACCATGAATATAAAAGGACTGTACAGTTCTATCATTGTGCAATATGCATGAATAAATACATGAATATAAAATGCATTATAAAAGTGTGCGTACTCCTACGATGCCTATCTAGATGTACCTAAGTGTACCTATCATATGAGTGGGTGTGAAACCAAGCATCCTTCTAGAATTTAGTCGAACCCCATTACCTGAAGTGTGAGAATGTTGGAGCCCTTCTTGGTCTGGAGTTGGACACCCCACAAGGGAAGTTCAGACCACTGTTAGCTGGAGCGTCTGCATGCAGGAGCCTCAGCGTCTCTGGTCAGTGTGTCGGCCTGGAAGTCTCGATTCTCTCTAACTACTGCTAGCAAGAGGTGCTGTATTTATACAGAAAAGTATATAGAGTCCCTTGTTCTTGTGTTAGCCATTGTTGGGCAGGAGGATGACGTATGTGATGAACCGTGCACGTAGATATTAGGAAGGTGGTATATAACCCCTGCCTGGTTTCCAAGTAGCCTTATGAATATTCATTCATGCTGTGTCAATCTAAAGATGAAGTCATAGAACACTATTGTTCAGGGAAACCCTCCTTCTGCACCCAGGCCTAGAACTAGGTAAAAGGTTCAATCCATAAAAGGCGTTTAATCCTTAAAAGGCTTGTTACTGTTTAATGTAGGGGAGGTGATGTAGGTGAAAGGATATGATGTTACCTGGGCCTATATTAGGCGACATATTTGAAACATAACAGCACTACATCAGGAGAGTGTTGTTTCAGATAATGCAGGGCCACCCTCTCTTAATTTGATCTCCTTGCCTGTCCACATTCCAGAAGAGGATTTTAAAGCTTGGAGTCAGTAGTGTAGCAGTCATATGATGTAAACAAGCATGTCCTGGTGGAACCATGACATCCAACCATCTACACACTCATATTGTGAATCAGGAACTATAAAACCAGGACCCAGATCAGATTGAGGGCCTCCCCTCGCTTGAGCGTGGAATGAATAGGGGTGGCACGTGAGCCTAGGACTACCAGTAGGTGGAACCAGGGCGTAAAAGTCCCTAATGCACACTGTGAATAGATGTCATCACTGTAACAAAAACACATACTTAAAACATTCAAAAAATACAAACCCCTGTTTAAAAAAACACCCTGCCTCCCTGCATGATGGACTTAAAACTGCCTGACCCTCCATCTTTGAAAAGCCCCTTTTGCCCCAACACATGTAACTTACTGAAGGGGAAGGAGGCTCCACCATATTGTCACCCAACCACCTCCTCCGAAACAGCAAGAAAGATCTGTTATCATCTAGTCTCTGCTCAATCGCACAGTAGAGTTTGTTGTCTTCATAAAGAATAACCATTGCTCGGGGCAGGAAGGAGCATCTCACTTGCGCTCCGCTCCCGGTGAACCATACAACTATGAAGAGCATCAATTTCTGCACCCGGTGAGCCCTCTCCACTGAATAGTAATCCGAGAGTCAACGAGGCTGCAAGAGTTTAAGTACCAGGTCCTCTACGAAAAGTCTACCGCTGGGCCCTTCGCCCGTTCCGGGACTCTAATTATCCGGACATTGTTCCGGCGAGACCATTCTTTAATGTTTTACACCCTAGCTACCAGGGCACCTGTGCTGACACATAGTTCCTTGACTTGGGACTTTAGCATCTTAGTCTTGGCCTTCAGTGTGTTTATTCTTCAGCATCTTTGACACGTGAACCCATATTTTGCAGGTCTGCTCGCATCAGCGTGACCTCAGTGGTTACAGAGTCTATTTTGCCCTCTAGAGCTGTTCTAATGCCATGCATCGCCGTCATCACATCAATGAGAGTGGGGGTCTCCTTGGTTGCTGATGTTGTCTAAGAAAGTAGTTGCTAACTCTCCTTACTGAAGCAGGTGCAATAGTTTTGGGCTGTGTGTAATTGTTCATTCTGGTCGGATGGGCCGTGCTGGACCCCCTGCCACCGGTCACCACTCTTTGTGGTGCACGGAATGCCACCCCCCAGGTCTCGTTTGCTGGTGATACTGGGGTAGCACTCGTCATCGCCTGCCAGAGGGTATGTAAACTAGCCTCTGCAGCCTGCTAGTTTTCTCCCCGCCACATCACAAACTTCTGATTAATGGTTCCCCTTCCGCGCCTAATCCAGCTCTCCAGGACTCATGTCTCACATCACCAGTTGCAAAGAGGGTTGGGGGGATTGGCCTCTCTGTGCCACCCGACAAAGAGGCACAGTACCCCACAGGGTCAAGAGGCCAGCAGTGCGCTCCACTGCCAAATTACAACCGCCAGGGCTCCTCACCTGGGCACCAGATCTTGGCTGGGAGAGTCAGTATCTCGCCAATGGGCCCCAGAGCAGCTCTGCCGTTCAGTAGTGCTCTCAGTAGGGCCTCGTGGGAAGATGCTGAATCCTCTGTGGCCAGCTAATGCAATCGCTGTCGCATGGAGACGAAGGAGCTCAGCGATCCCCCTGGTTTAGCGGCACCCCACCAAGCTCACTGGCACCACCGCAGCTCATTGGGTATCACACGCAGGCCTCGCAGTCCGTGCAGGCTCTCTATCAGTACAGGCCACAGGCGCCACCTTTTAATGTCATTTTAATCTTTGGTTGTCCAGTGAAAAAAAAATATATATATATATACCTATGTGTGTGTGCACATGTGTGTGAAAGAGGGGTCACGGGCCATCTCGATGATAGTCCACTAAGTCTGAACTAAGGCATGTGGTGCTGGCTATAGTAATCCCTGGTTGTGACTGAGATGCCACTGTACTCAGAAATGATTAATCAAAAGGAGACTAGCTCATCTATTACAAAATTACCGAAAGTAAAAGACTCTGGTATGTTTTGTCAGGGGGTGGGAACACCTGGTAAGTGTGTTCATGAAGCCCTCACCCACCAACCTAATTGGTGGTATGCTTCATCATCGGGCCCACCCAGTGACACCTAGCGTGTCCCGGGTGTGCTTCGACGCCTGATTACAGCAGAGCAGGTATGTTGCTGAGTGTGCAGTGAGGAGTGTCAGGGTAGTGATGTTAAAACGGCTTGGCGGGGGTCCCAGTACCCAAGGGTAAATTAAACTTTAATACCTGGGCCTCCGTCAGCGGTTAAAAATAAGGCTATTGGATGTTGGAGGCGAGTTAGGACCTCTCACATCCAGTGGTGGGTCGACATGTTTCAGCCAGTGCCTTATGAATATGCTGGCTTTCTTCAGGACCTAAATAAAAAGGTGTGGGTATGACTAAAACTAGTGGGTGTGTAATTCAGACTATGTGTATACACGCCCTAAAGTGTTTATCTATGTGTGAGAGGGGGGATTCCCTTCTCAAAAACACGCTTGTTTTGGAAGTTTTGGCTTCAAGGTAGAGAAGTGGCAAGGGGTTGACCAGCTTTTCTGGGCAGAGCCTGCTCTGGACCTGTAGTGCCTCCTTCGCATACCGGTATGCGAAGGAGGCACTACACATAGTCTGAATTACACACCCACTAGTTTTAGTCACACCCACACCTTTTTATTTAGGTCCTGAAGAAAGCCAGCATATTCATAAGGCACTGGCTGAAACATGTCGACCCACCACTGGATGTGAGAGGTCGTAACTCGCCTCCAACATCCAATAGCCTTATTTTTAACCGCTGACGGAGGCCCAGGTATTAAAGTTTAATTTACCCTTGGGTACTGGGACCCCCGCCAAGCCGTTTTAACATCACTACCCTGACACTCCTCACTGCACACTCAGCAACATACCTGCTCCGCTGTAATCAGGCGTCGAAGCACACCCGGGACACGCTAGGTGTCACTGGGTGGGCCCGATGATGAAGCATGCCACCAACTAGGTTGGTGGGTGAGGGCTTCATGAACACACTTACCAGGTGTTCCCACCCCCTGACAAAACATACCAGAGTCTTTTACTTTCGGTAAATTTACTTTCGGTAATTTTGTAATAGATGAGCTAGTCTCCTTTTGATTAATCATATATAAACCTCGGGAATACGGACTAGCTACCTGGTCCTCTCTCTCTCTCTTGATACGCATTCACTGTACTCAGAAACTCATAATGACAACTGACAGATATTAAAGAGAAACATCCATACAATAGAAGAAGCACGCATCTTCTCTAACCCTTTTAGTAAATAAGACAAATAGTTTTAATAACGTTTTTGAAATATCTTACATTTCTGTTTTGTTTCCAAACTTCAATTCATTAAACTGTTCCGCGTGAATACAAAGATGATGTTTCTAATCATGTTAGCACCAGACAGAATCTAGTGCTGCAGCTTTATTGGAGGTCTACACTAGGCCTTGAGTGATGCAAGGCAAAGCTAACAGCAGCAACAATCCACCATCACATGCAAACGTTTTTTTGGACCGAAGGTTTACCGTAGTAAAGTGCCAATATTGGTTTTGCCATCCATTCGATTTATGCAAGTGGAGTGAGTGTGCCTGTGGCTGTGCAGCGCAAACGTCATCATGCGGTATGTCACCTGATGTACCTACGTGTGACATGTGTGCTTTGCCCTAAAACAAATATTTTGCATATCTGGTCCATGTGATGTTGTTTACCCATAGTAATATGTATTAGAGGGTGTACCTCGAGTACAAAGCGTACACTGACTTGTCACTTGTCGCTGTGCCGTAGTGCGAGGATGAGCGTCACACAGAGCAGACATTTTAGACCCGAGTGCAGGTGATGATGTCATCTGAAGGCGACTCTTGCTAAATACGTTGCTATTCTATATATTACCTTCCTTATAATGCAGCTCTGCAATGTTTTAAGCTTTATCCTGTTGCATAAAGGGCAATAAATCTAGTAAATGCTAGTACGAGAAATACGAGAAGTACGAGAAATAAAAAAGTGAAAGGCCTGAATGTACTTTGTTTTACAACACCAAAAGTCTATAGGGCTCAAATCTGTATGCGTTGTGTGTGTTCCGATGCAGATGACACTTGGCCAAGCATTTCTGGTTGAATGATCCGATCTGGATTGGGCTAAGGCTGATTTGCGTGTGGTAGACTTTCTTTTAGTAGAGGAGTGAGCAAATAAATGATGGACTAGAATTGCATCCCGAGTAAATAATGCTAGCTCTGGTTCACTTAAGCATCCCCTTCCCCCCTTTTTTGTTTGACAAGACAAAATCAAGCATAACTGTAAAAGCGATTTACAAGTATTACTTTGCCAATTTCTACTAGTACAGAGAATTAAACAGTTGTCTACAGCCTTTTAAAAGAAACACTCATACTATTAAAGCTTTCCATTCAAACCATAAGATGGTGGAAAGATCTCTGAGCCCAAACTGGAGCTCAGTCTTCAGGGGCGTTGTTTTAATACAATGTCTAGGCTCCTTTGGAATTTTATCAACACCTGGTGACCTCCAGATTAGATTACAGTAATGTGCTCTATCTGGGGGTTACCAAGGCGATCTTGCGTCGTCTCCAATTGGTTCAGAATGCTGCTGCCCGGCTCCTGTGTGGATGCCGGAAATATGATCCAATCACGAAATACATTAAGCAACTTCATTGGCTCAATATTGTAAATCGTGTAAAATTTAAGGCACTATGCTTTATGCATAAGATTAAAATTGATGTTGCTCCCATTTACCTTCAAGCACTTGTCAAGCCTTATTTACCCACACGCTCACTCCGCTCTTCTTCCCAACATCTGTTCTGCGTACCCAGGTTCAGGCTTTCCAGAGTGGGAGGCCGTTCCTTTGCTGTACTGGGACCCAAACTGTGGAACTCTCTTCCCATGGACTTACGAATGGAGCAGTGCCATCTCCGTTTTCGAAAAGCCCTAAAGACCTGGCTGTTTGCCCAATAATCCTTCTCCTTCAGGATCAATCATGTTGTTTACTGTCAATTAGCGCCGGGAAACCCTTACGGGTAGCTGTCGCGCTCTATAAGATTAATAAATAAATAAAAATAGAAGCCTTTCCACAAAACCCTTTCGGGGTATGTAAAATAATACTAGTGTAGTACTATTTCCCTTACTCTTACATGCCTTTGTGAAATGATCCCGAAACATATAAAATGGAAATAAAATGGGAACATTCAGGGAATATTCATATACAATTAGTAGAAATAGGACTGTTCGCTCTCTGCACTTTTACTAATAGGAAGGCATTTCGGGGCTGATTCACAAAGGCAGGTAAGAGTAGGTAAAAGAGTGCTCCTGCAGTACTACAACTCGTATTCATAAATGCTTTTGTGATGTGGCCCCTTACTCTTTAAAATATACTGTATTTTTTTAAATTTACTTTTAACCCCTTCACTGCAGCGGCTATTCTGCCACAGAGCTAAGGGGGCGGGGCAGGCGCATGTTGGTGACGGAACCGCTCCGTCACCAGCCGCGGTTACGCTGTGCTCATGACGGAGCGGTTCCGTCACGGCCCCGCCCGCTCAATAGAACGTTCAGCGCAGGCGCGGAATCCACGCCGCGCAGGCGTTCCGAGCGGGCCGTGACGGAACCGCTCCGTCATTACCACAGCGCAACCGCAGCTTGTGACAGAGCGCTCCGTCATCAGCACAGAGCGACCGTGGCTGATGACGGAGTGGTTCCGTCACCTGCAGGGGAGGGGTTAAACAGCGTGAAAGCAGGTTTGTGTATTAACCTGTAGCATCTGTCAGTGTAGCGCTTGCTCTCAGCCCATTAGTTAACTGTTAAACTGGCTATTATGGTCTTGTAAATGTTGTGAGTGCTTCCTTAGTGCAGTAAGAGTGTTCCCATTCAAAGTACCTCTCCACAGACCACTTACCTCTTGGAGCGCGAGGCTTGTAGTTTTCTTAGCAACAATACAGTCAGGGCTGATTCACAAAGAAAAGTTGAACATTTAGGCCCGTAGACACACTCCTTTGGAAAGTTTTTGGGGAACTCATAAACATTCCCACTAGTAAGCCCAGAAACAACATTCAGGACATACTTCTAGGAATGTCATGTGACATCTACTATTTCCCTAATGTGGCATTGCACTCAGGCTGCAACCCTGCATTAGGGAAATGCACATTTATTTTCTTCAAAAGAAACTACTTTTTACCCCCATGGTAAACATTTTAGTGGCCAAACCCTTTCACTTACGCATCACACAACACACGTGTGTTTCGATCATCTTTCCACTCCACAGCAGCAGTTATTCTAACCCTTTGCTGGTGTAAATCTGGGACTCGGTCCAGGTGGGAAAGACTTGTGAATGCTAACAAACTCACGAGTTAGGGGTGTTCACAAACCCTAAAGGTAAACCAAGGTCGATCTTCTCTTTCCCTCCCTTTGCGTGGGTGTTAGACCTGGCATCTTTTCGAGTGGCCTCCCCTGATCTTTTTGGCTTGCGACCTCCTGTTTGGACCTTGTTTTGTTGGTGCAGGACTTTGAGCACTTTGGACACTGCCATTTAGTTCAAAAGCGCTGTGCTTTCCGGATACATTCTGGTGATTGGTGTATACATGATTGGCTGATTTGAGTTAGCTGTAAGTCTCTTGTCTAAGGTAAGACATATACCTAGGGCATGTAACTCAAACATTCCTCTAGGGGCCTGCAGCGCTGGTTGTACTACCTATGAAGGTAGCTGTTCAAGCATGTCACAGGCTTGCCATGATGGGACCTGTGTGTGCAGCTTACCGTTACTCAGCTTGGCATTCACAAAACGACTTGCCAAGGTTCTACATGTCTCTTGGAGTACTCCATGGGGACAGAGTGCGGTGTCGGAAGAGGTAGGGCATGTGCGCATGTGCGCTACATTCCCTTGTAGTGAATGACACAGGATGCTGTGTTCGGTACTGTGGGGCCTGCTTCTCGCATTGGATTGATATGAGGGATTTGCAGAAAGGCTATTTAGCTGTACATCCTTCGTGCAGAAGAGGGGCAGTATAATGTTTGATATTGAGGAGTTGGTAATGGCAAATCCTGGCCGGTGGTGCAAGTGGATTTGACATTACTAACGTGGAAATACTACTTTGGGAAAGTGGGCATTTATGTCCTCATGGCTCTGTGTGCTTATTAGCCTGCCTCCGATCCACATCTGTGTGCTGGGAGGACAGCTACATCAGTGCACTCCTGATAAGACAGCCATAAACAAGGGGCTCAAGGGAAACTGTAGACATCTGACACTGAGGGCCTTCCTGGGACGGATAGGTCGGGGTGGAATTGGCATCTGCATTCCGAGAGGCAGGGTCGTGACCCCACTAACGATATTGATCTGGCCTCCCGTGGAAGAATGGCAGATAGGACAGAATTTAGAGAAGGGCCCGTGCAACGGATCTCATCTTCAAAGGCCACTCTAGAATGTAGCACTGTAATGTTTCAAGCTTTGTCCTAACGGCTAAAGCGGTCGACCTCGAAGATGCGGAGCCGGGTTCGAGTCTCGACAGGGACGCTCAACATCCTGTGATTCTTGGCAAATCACTTAATCTCCCCATGCCCAACAAAATGAATGTGTCCATCTGTAATGCCCGTCTGTAATGCAACTGGTGCTTATGCAAAGCGCTCTGATTCCTTCGGGTCGAGTTCAAGCTATATAAAACTCTAAAAAAAAAACTACTACGGCCCTCAGGAATTAAAGATGCCTTTGGGATTGGAACCTTATTACACTGGTTCGATGCTGGGACATCAACAAGAGGAACTGTTGGGGCAGGAGGGACAGCATCTGGATTATCAGCAGAAATGTGGTGGCCTGGGGCTTGTCGTGCACCAGGAAGGGGACTATCACTTGGTAGATTTTACCTGGATTTTGCTAACCTGCAGCTAATTGTCAACCGTTGTGGCCTGGGTCCCTAAGCACTCTCCAAAGGCTGGTTGGCTGGCCTCCTGTCAACAAGATCCCAGGGACAGAAAGGATCTCCCTGTTTCCACAAGATTGTAAGGTCCGTGCAGGGTGCAGCAAAAACGGGTGGAAGTGATCGTCGGATGGGACAAGGACCATCCTGATGTACGCCATAATCACAGTGTGCAGAGGAGTGTCCTTGTAAAGATCAGTGGCCCACCTAGGGTGCCAGAACGTGAGGAGTTTGAGGAGTGCAGGGGAAGTTTGCCAAGTCCGAGGGACCGGTGCTTGCAACTGGAAACCTTTGCTAGTTTGCACTCCGTAGCGTGTGTGTTCGAGCGGTACTGGTGGAAGTTGCTGAGTCGGCGGGACCCGAGGTAGCAGCCTAGACTATCTCTGACCTCCAGAATGGGCGGACAACAGTGCCTGACATTGTGGCCTCAGCTGGAGGTCGTTGGCTCCCTCTCCCCGGACCCACAGCACAAGGTACTTTGTTGTGGAGAATATCATGACTGGGCACCCACGGCTGACTGCCTGGAGCAACTGCAGCTTGCACCTCCACCGGAGGGGAAACATTTCTCCAACTGGAAAGCGTACCAGCTTCCGGTGTAGCAGTCTTATGCCTATGGGGAGATAGTGATCCTGCACTACTGAAGGTGCACCTGGGTGCCTAAGGGCCTAATCTGGAGGGCCAAAACCCAGTAGCTGTTTCCTTCGACTTTAGGTGGGCCTGATAATCTAATCAAAGTGTTTCCAACAGGGGCACTGTTTATTGTTGGCTGGTGCCGTTTGAGTGACTGAGGGGCTGGGTCACGAGACGTAGTCGAAACCTGTGATGTGTATGTCATGTTGATTTCAATCTATGTGTAATACAAAGACCAGTGTTTTATACATACGGTTGCGGAGTCTTTTTGTAGCATACACAGTGTGTTGCGAGGGTTGTGCGAACACTTTACACTTTGACTGTGGGGAGGAGTCTGACTGCCCTGTGCCAATCTACCCAAGGGTGAGCACAGTTTAACGGACAAGGGTATCGCACTCATCCTATCTAGAAAGGTGGATTCTGTCTGGCTTCGAGTCCCAAACAGCCAAAAAACGCTGGGTCTAACAATGGAACATAATTATGCTGTAGTAAAAACATTCACCGCTGCCAGCTTACCTTTTGTGGTATCCCAACAGCCGTAATTGGAGGTATTTAGACTATAAACAGAGTTTACAGCTGTAAATGGTTTTGTGACTCAGGTCTTGTGTTTCAAGGAGCAGAGATGGATTCTTATGCTTATCTATTGCTCCTAGAGTGTATTGCCTTCTGTCTTCTGCAGCAATTCTGAGAATAGGACAGCCTGTTCAGAGAGAGATACTTTGCATTATTGCAGTTTATTCTCCTCTACCATAAACAAAACAAATGTGATACAAGTTACAAGCATTTTGGACTGGATACTTGAGTGACTAGAAAGCTATGCTAACTTTAAATATTTCCGCATATAATTCTATGTTGGCTGCAAATAGGAAACATGATTAGAGGCTTGGTGAAGCACATAGATTCACTCCTATGCAACAAATAGACGAATATGTGCTAGGAAAAGTACAATCCCACTAAAAGCTATGTTGGGAAGTACATCCCTATCCTCATCTGCTGGACTAACTCTAAAATCCAACACCAATTACACCATAAACCAATATGACACTAAAGGAACATGTCAACATAGATAAATGACAAGATACAACACACCTTCCCCCTCTACAAACAAAAGAGCTAAAACTGTGACCCCATCCAACACTCAAGATGTACTCAGGCAAAGCAATCACATGGCTGAACAAGTTGCACTCTTCTTGATGCACACATTAAAGACGTTGGAGCTAAATCAAAAAGGCATGTATGAGCACATTGAGTTATACTAATAAATGCCTTTGTAAATTGGACTTAAATTGTCCAACTCTGTGTCAATAAAAGTGCAAAGAGGGCACAGTTCATTATTGTTGTACTTACTGTACTTGAAAGTTCCCTTAATCCCATTTTTGATGTTTTGGGCCAGTTCATGAAGGCACTTCAGATGACTGGGGTGTGAACCCTGGTCAAGCAGCAACCACAATCCTTGTCAGGATAAAGCACAAGCAAACCCCAAATTAACCTGTTCTCAACCCCCGGGACCTTGGCACCGAGCAGTCAGGATTAACTTAGAGGCAATGTGTAAATTAATTGTCCAACACTTCTAACAGTAAAACAGTGAATATCACCACTCAAAAAGACCCCACACCAGGTTAGAAACATCGAGCTGAGTTTAATAAATAAAACAAAACACAAATGACAGAAAATCCAATTAGAAGAACCCGAGTTATTCAATTTGAAAGATTTCAGTCAAAAAATCAACAAAGGTGTTAAGCGCCAATTGTGGATACCTAGTTGCACCAGACTGGGACAAAGTCACAAGTTCAGGCCGACCACGATGGAGCACAGGCTGGCTACAGCGAACCAATTGGGCCAGCTGAACAGTACCTTAATCATGATTTGCAGAGCGTTGCAGGGCTCTGTGTCAACGATGAGTCACGCAGCCTAAGCAATGCATTGGTTTTGAGAGGCAGTGCGAGGTCCTATAGAATTGATGTTGAGAATCCCGTGGACAAGGGCTTGCGATATGAATTCCGGAGTCGGGGTGCATGATGCAGTCAGGGCGATGCGTCGCTTCAGAAGAGCTGAGAGGCTGTGATGCAGAGTCTGGAGTCATCTCTAAGGCTGCCGTCGAAAAGAGATGCAAGGGCCAGCTCCGAAGATGTGTCGCGCAGTGGGGTTTCTGACGGCAATGCGGTCTTCAGCGGTTCTGCTTGGGTTTGCATCGCACAGCAGAGGAGATATGTTGGTTCCGCTGGATCTATAGACTGGCAGAGCAATTTAAGCCCACTTTCAAGGGTCTAGGACTTGGAGTGGCACCACTTGGCAGGGTAGATTCACATATAGTCTAGGTGCAGATGCAAGGTTGCTGGAAGCCTGTTGTGTTTCTGCAGCTTCAGATAAGGAGGCCAGCCAAAGTAGGCAGTAGGTCAGCACAGCAAAGGTGGAGGCCAGCAGAGTGGCAGTCCTCCAGCAGTATAGTAGTCCTTCTTCCTGGCAGAATATCCACAGGTCCTGAAGTGTACTGAAGTAGTGCTGTCTGAGGTCTAGTATTTATACCCAGTTGTACCCTTTAAGTGGAAGAGAAACTTCTAGAGGCATGCCTTTGAAGTGCATAGATGCCCTGCCTTGCCGGCATCAGACTCACTACAGGGGGCTATGCAGCCCTTTGTGCGGAAGCAGCACACAGCCTGTTCAGGTGTAAGTGAGGCTGAGTACAGCTCCTCCCTCCCATCTAGTCACACCTAAGCTCCTATTGTGTGGGTCTATCTAGGAGGAATACACAAAGACCAGCTGCCAATTACACCCAGTCATGTGACCACTGACAGGCTGCAGGCACTAAATGGCTTAGGCAAGAAACTTCCAACTTCCTAAAAGTGGCATTTTTGTAGAATTGTAATTTAAAATCCGACTTCACCGTAAATTAGGATTTTAAATTAGGATTCCAGAGAAACAAAACATGAACCAGTTATCTCCTACATTTTCACTACAAGGCCATGTAAAACTCAAAAGTACATGACCTACTTTTACAAATACATTGGGGCATATTACCAAGCAATAGCGATAATTATCGCTATTGCTTGGTTAGAGACAAAAATTTACCGCTGAGCTGCGGCGATTTTTCCCGCAAATAAATCTTGGTATTACCAAGGTTTATCGCAAATGCGATAAAAATTACCGCAATGCATGAATATCGCTGAAAAGTCAGCGATATTCATGTATTACCGAGCTAATGCTCTTAGCCATGTTATCCACCTCCCATTGGATAACATGGCTAAGAACTGCTCAGGGGCAGGTGTTAGCTTTTGGAGATATTCACGCTTAGCGCGAATATCTCCAAAAGTTGGTAATAGGAGATAGCGATGTTAGCGACTGTATTCAGTCGCTAACATCTTGGCACGCCCACTTTGCATATCATTAGTGATAAATATCACTGACATGCAAAGTGGGGCCCAAGATGGTCGCTATCTCCTACTAGCTGTCGCTAACTGGTGTTAGCGACAGCTAGGTAATAGGGAGATAGTTTTATCTCCGCTTTCTTGGCTTTTAAAGCCAAAAAAGCAGAGATAAACCCCCTTGGTAATATGCCCCATTGTACCCTGCCATCTGGGCTGTCCAGGGCCTACTCTAGGGGTGACATATGTATTAAAACAGAAGGTTTGGGCCTGGAAAAGGTTTATTTTGCCAGGTTGATAGGACAGTTTAAACCCACACCCACCCACAGGCTCTGCAATGGCAGGCCTGAGACATGTTATAAGGGCTACTTAAGTGAGTGGCACAATCAGTGCATTTAATTTACCAGCGCTGGGTAAATACCGTACCACTTTACTAGGGACATATAAAATAAATTAAATATGCCAATTGGGGATAAGTCATTGCTACCATGTTTAGAGAAGAAAGCACATGCACTTTATCCCCGGATAGTAGTGGTAAAGCGCTCAGAGCCCTAAGCCAGAGAAAACAAGATCAGTAAAAAAGGAGGAGGAAGGCAAAATGTTGGGGGAAGACCACCATAAGGCTGACTGGTCTAACAGTGAAGTAGTACTCAAAAAGTACCACATCATGTATCGTATTCATTAATGCTTTTGTGAAATGGCCTCGTGAAAAACAAGTACATAGTTTAAAACTATGGGGCATATTATCAAGGGATTTATCTCCGCTTTTTTGGCTTTAAAAGCCAAGAAAGCGGAGATAAAATTATCTCCCTATTAGCAACAGGGTGCTAACACGCAAATTCGCATGTTAGCACCCTTTTTCTCTACGCTTCCCCTTGCATCTCTAATGAGATGCAAAAGGGGCGTTCCAGAGAAAAATAATAGGAGAAATGTTGTTAAGCGACATTTCTCCTATTATCAAGGATTTCGCTAACCCTGTTAGTGATAAAAAAAAAGCAGCGCTAACCGCGGTTAGCACTGCTTTTTTTACACCTGGTATTTTCCTGACTTAGCCATGATATCCTATGGACGGTGGATATCATGGCTAAGTTTGTGAGCCCCTATTATCAAGCTAACGCCAAACTTCGAGAGATTATCGTTGGTTTTCCAGAGATAATCTCACATTTGGCATTTAGCGCGAGGATTTTTATCACTACTGAGATAAACCTTGCTAATAGCAAGTTATCTCTGCGATAATTTCCGGCGATGCTTAGCGTTAAAAAATTCGTTGCTAAGCATCGTTAGTGGTAAATATCGCTAAACGTTTGTAATATGCCGCTATATTCCCTGCCATCAATCATGTAAACATTAGACTGGAAACCAACAAAATAAAAGCTTAAAAACTATTGCTCAACCCTCATGTACCATAACATACATAGATCAGTCAGTGTGGTGTCAACTGTAAAAATTGGCATACCAAGCCACCTGTGTCAATGAAACCCCGTTACACAACACACACATGCAGGACTCACCTACATTAAATTACAGACAGTCTAATATGGGATGGGTTGTTCTATCAAATATCCAGTTTGTGATCCTCAGGTATGTCATTCATGCCAGACAAACACAATTTACACTAGGAAATGATGGGGTAACTAGAACTGTTCCGAGACTCAACTGCTGGGTCACCAGTCAAACCCTCGGAGGGGAAGGTGTCTAACACTAAGTACATCCCATGCTCAGAGGACATCACTGGGACATGTCAACATAGAGAAATTACTACATAGTACAAGATTCAACAAATGGCAAGATGTTGGCCACTCACTTTTAATACTCTTTAGTGTACTGAGCTGGAGTGTTGGCTGATTGCTGAAAGATTTTTTGTTAAAATTGAAGAAGACATACCAGGGCTGATCTGCCTAGTGTGGGACTGGTGACTTGCAAAGTCCGAAAAGCAGTCCTTAATAGCCAAAGTGGCCACCGTATTTACTAATGAGAAAATAGATATTGAGTACGGTCTACCTCAGAAGATTTAGAGGAAGATTTAAAGAAGTGCTCTTAGAAGCTATCTATCATGTCCACAAGACACTGTACTGGGAACACTTGTGGCAATAATTGTATTGGCATTAAAGTAAATATTGTGCAGGGATTTTTCAGTTAGAAGCACCCAGAATAGGCCTATTTTCTCCCTAAGAACGGCTTGGCATTGAAAACTTTCTGCCTACTTTAGGCTAATCAGTTTTCAATTCTGCCTTGAAAGACATCTGTCTTTAAAAACCTTCACTATTCAAAGTCTTTTATGAGCACACCAACAAAACCCTTTTGAAAGGTCTCAAGCCTTGTTTCAACCATTCTAAGTCCAACACCTCCTGAAAAGAACTTTAACAAATGCAAAATGCCATAATTTAAAGGACCAGAATGCAGAGATCACCCTGCATTGGCTCCGAAGCACCTGGCCTAGGATCATTTCCACCGCTTTGCTTCTTTTGTCACAACACACACACACGCCAAGCTTAATTTTTATCCCGATTGGCCGTCATTTCAATCCTACTTTTTAGTCCTACTAAATAGCTACACAAAGGTTATGGAGTTCCCCTTAAACATGTCTGGCACCTCTATCATCTTGACTGAATAAAGCTAAAAAAGTGCAAATCCGGGGAAAGGTCCATTGGACGCTTCAAGCATTTTTGAACACTTCTGACCATTTATCCAACCAGTATAGAATCAAATAGGCCCTGTAAGAAATTGGGTTACTTGTTGAGGGGGTTGAAACCCTACTCAAGCTGAAACCAAAATCTTTGTCAGGGTGAAGTCAGAAGCAAACCCCAAATTAGCTTTTGTTCAGCCCTCTGGTAGCTTGGCACAGAGAAATTAGAGGCAATATGTAAAGTATTTATGCAGTACTACAAGCAGTAACATGAGAAAAATACCACACAATTTGGAAAATTTGATTCATTTTTAATGAATAATTTAAGACCAAAACAACAAAAATGCAATCAGTAGAATCAGAGATAAGCCTTTTTAAAGCATAAAGTGAAAATAGCAACAAAAAACGAAATCGCCAACTGTGTTATTGGGTTGAGCTAGACCAGCAAAATCACAAATTCAGGACGACCTCGATGGAACATGGGCCGGCACAAGAGACCCAGTTGGTCCCTTGCACAAAGTACATTGATTTCTGGATGCGGAGTGATGCTAAGTCCTGCGTGGAGGATGTTTCACACAGCAGAAGTGTTGCAAGGCCCTTGTGTGGAGATGTGTTGCGCAGTGTTGGTTCCGGAAAGCTATGAGGCCGCGATGCGAGGACCTGCATTGTCATCATAGATACTGTTAACGAAGGGCTTGTGATGTGCAGTCCAGTATCAAAAATGCATTGTACACCAGCTGGTTCCGAGGATTGCAGGGCTTGCGATGTGGAGTCCTGAGTCATCGCCGAGGAAGGCGTCAACGAAGAGCTTGCAATGCAAAGGCCTTCGTCGAGGATACGTTGAGCAGTGGTGGTTCTGAGAAGGATGTAGGCTGCAATGTGAAGTCCTGCACAAGGAATGTGTTGTGCAGCGGTTCCGATGTGGGAACTTGCGAGGCAATGCATAGTGCAGTGTCGGCTCTGCTTTGACCACCACTGAGTTGGCAGGGCACCTTCAGGCTCACTTACAAGGGTCCAGGACTGGGAGGCTACCATTTGCGAGGGCAGGACTCACAGCTGACAGAGTTCTGGTGCTGGGTACAAGGTTGTTGGAGCCTGCTCTTATTGGGAGGCCATTCAGCTAGCCCTTGGAGTCACTCTGGAGGTCCTGGGTTCAAGATGCAGGTCCAGTCTTTCTCACTCAGGCAGGAGGGCAGCAGGACAGTAGGGCAGCAGAGTGGGAGTCCTTCTTGCAGTAAATCAGCAAAGTAGTCCTTGTTCTGAGTCTTCCATCGGTCCAGAGGTGTACTGAAGAGTTGGACCTGAGAACTCATTATTTTTACCTGGTGCCCACCTTGAAGTAGTAGAAGGTTTCGGAGGTTTCCACCCCTCTGAGGTGTCAGGAATCCTCTTCCTCCCTATCCCAGCCCCAGTTTGTCTGGGACACAAATGACTAGTGACAAACCCTTTGTGAGTGTGTTCAGGCAGGACCTTTGTGATTTGCAAGTGTGGTAGGAGACAGTTCCACCCCTCAAGCCCATCCTGTCAACACTTATCTTCACTTTGTCTCACTGTTTAGGAGTCACTGCCAGCTACACCTAGTCATGCCAATCAGGCACAGGCTGCAGCCACCAAATGGTTAGGGCAAGACAATGCCAGCTTTATAAAAGTGGCATATTCAGAATTGTGACTTAAAATCCAACTTTACCATTCAAGAGGGCTTTAAAATGCAATTCTTTAGACATCAAATTTGACTTGTTTACCTACTCCCAATTGAAAGTTATCACTTATTAAATGCAATAAGTAAACCCAATGTTATCTTATGGGAGAGGTAGGCCTTGCAGTAGTGCAAAACAAATTTAAGTGTTTTACACTATCGGGACATGTAAAACTTTAAAAGTACATGCCCAGCTTTTTAAATATGCCTCCTCCTGCCCTCTGCGCTGTTTAAAGACTATTGTAGGGGTGACATATCTATGTATTAAAAGGAAAGGTTTGGGCCTGGCAAAGGTTTTTTGGGGCAGGTTGAAATGGCAGTTTAACACTGCACACACAGGCAGCAGTGGCATGACTGGGACATGCTTTACAGAGCTACTTAAGTGGGTGGGACAATCAGTGCTGTAGGCCCACTAGTACCATTTAATTTACAGGCCCTGGGTACATTGGGTACCACTTTAATAGGGACTTACAAGTACATTAAATGTGCCAATTGGGTACAAGTCAATTCTACCATGTTTAGGGGAGAGAGCGCCAGCACTTTAGCACTAGTTAGCAGTGGTAAAGAGTACAGAGTCTTAAGGCTAGCAAAAACGGGGACACCAAAAATAGGAGGTTTGAAGACAAAAAGTTTGGGGCAAGACCATCCTAAGGCTGACAGGTCTAATAGGGCCCTTAGATGAATCATTGTTCTCTGACCTTTTGATTGGCGCTAGTTCCAATCCTTACTTTTTGGTGCTATTAAATACATTTATAATATTTTACTGTGCATTAATCATAGGGTCTGTTTCTGTACACCACTTATGTACTGTTTATTGTTCCTCCATACACAAGCACCATTTTCACAATTAAGTCTGAAGCTTGGCAGCAGCTACCAATGAGGGAGCCACAGGTACCTGAAAGAGAACTTTACCTAGATTTGGGTGTTGTGGAAAGTCAGGTACAGTAATGTAAATGCTTATCTTGTTTTCGACTCGTATCCTTCCCAATGCTTCCAGGTTTAGATACATCATGAAAAGTAATTAAAGCTAAGCCCTACATGTTTTACATGATAAATAATCACCGGGTACTAGGAGAGAAGCACTGTAACCATGGCATTTCTCCTTATAGTATGGCCAGTTTTAGACTAGGGAAGACTTTTACAACAAAATTATTATAGCAATGAGGCACTAAAAAATTAACTTGATAGAAATTGTCATTGCAGTGAAACATTACACACATCACAATGGGATTCTCGTGAGGCTTTGATCAGCCTGTTTTAGAACAAGAACAGCTGTGCAAGAGATGTGAAACCAGAAATGTGTAACGGAGCGACACTGGTTTCATTAAAGAACATTCGTTCAAAGGTCCCATAATTTAATTTGACCTAGTTTTGTTTTACAGGGCGATGCAAAATATGCATGTGCATCTGAATATAAAAATAAGATGTGTGCCACTGTCTGCACCACTAGCAGAGGGCCTGATTCACAAAAGGTAAGAAAAACCTGAAAAATACTCGAAATTAGGCCCCCTACTATTATTCCACTATTGAGGGTTTTAGGAATTCATGAAGGATCCCAGAAATACGCCTAGAAATATATGACAATCATAGTTTTACAGTGGCACTGAGATGCATAAAATGTACGCCAGGTATGACATTTTGCATATCAAAAACCTTTTTAGGTCATCTTGGAAAGCATTCTGCGGTATGAGATGCACTGTAAATTCTAGTATTAGAGGCACAGCCTCAAATAGGCAGGCATACTGATCAATTGTAGTTAATTTTTCCTATGCCATAATCTCTCGGAATCTTGGGGCATATTATCAAGACAGGAGATAAAATTATCACCGCTTTATCGGCAGAAAACTGCTGATAAAGCGGTGATAATGGGCCTGATAATATGCTCTATGGAATTCCAATCGAAGCCCATGTTAGATGTGAAGACATCTAACATGGGCTTCGATTGGAATTCCATAGAGCATATTATCAAGCCCATTATCGCCTCTTTATCAGCGATAATTTTATCTCCTGTCTTGATAATATGCCCCTTTGTTTTTGGAGACCTCCTCCACATGCCCTCATTTTACTCACATCACTATGGAGACCTCCTCCACACCCTCTTTTTACTCATCACCACTATGGATACCTGCTCCACCTGTACTCATTTTACTTACCAGCACTATGGATACCTGCTCCACCTGCCCTCATTTGAGTCACCAGCACTATCTCTGCAAAATGAAAAATAAATGAAACGTGGGATTAGTCAAGAAACCATTAAACCAAGGATCTTTAGGATATCCACACAGAATACATTTACAGACATTCCATTTAAATATACATTATTTATATAGCGAGTGGCTAGCCTGAATATGTGGCATACATCCTCTCTCTTGGAGATGGTGTGATGCCCCAGCATTATTATATACTTACTTACTTGAAAGGAATGCAGTTTCTCTGAATAAGCAGAGATACAGATAGTAGACCTTAGTGAGTTCCCATATTTTCCTCAAACTGCTATCTACCACAAACCCGTTAACACATTTGTCATAGGAAAATTTACATCCTGTAAATCGCATTAGAAACCGCAATGATCTGATGGGTTCTCATGAGCAACTTCCGGTAGTGAGTGCTAAAAGTCACCAGATAAGTACACCTTCCATTCCTAGTTTGCCTGTTTAAATGAGTCTTAAGACTTTTGGCAGGTACATCCAAATTTGTATCGGCCTCTGAGGAAATCCAAATACTACACTGGTTGCCAATCAGGAAACGGGTGCTTTTTAAATCTTTGTGCACAGTCTTCAAGGTCCTACATGGCCTGGGTTCAGACTTCTTGAAACAACGGTTTCAATTAAACACTCCTAAAAGAACCTTGCGCTCATCAGAAGCCAAACTAGTGATTGTACCCCCCATTAGGAAAGCTACATGGGGGAAGAAGCTTCATCACGTGCACGGCCAAGGCATGGAATGCCCTCCCTTGGACTCTTAGGAATGCCACTGACCTCCTCGTATTCAGGAGGGAAATAAAAACGTGGCTCTTCAAAAGACAGAATCCTCCACTGATAATCTCCTTGAACTCTTATTGAACTCAGAGAGGTAGCCATCAGCGCCAGGACACCCCCGGGTAACCGTTCTGCTTTAGAAATTCTCATAACATAACATAAGTACAACCTATGCCCTCCACCGGGTAAAGCCAAGTTTCATCAGTGGTCTGAAAATCCATTTCTAGAAGGCCAATGGCTTAGCCGCGTCTGGAAATCTTACTCTTGATCATTACTCTGAGGCAGTTGACCACCTATGGCTAGATACTGTTTGGAAGTTGGCGTTAAAGGCTGTTCTTATCTCTGTACTACCATCTGATGAGCCGTTCTCAGTGTTGCATACATTAGAAGACTGCGGCTTGTTTCCAACTTGAAAGCTGCATCATTCATTCCATAGGTAATCATTGTTAGATCTGGCATATTCAGCTTTGTACATGGGCTTCCTCAGTACATCTATTTAACTGTAGAAAATGTTTAATATGATCGTTGTCAATCTTAATGTATGCACAAGACCACACTAAACTACTCTTTACTACTTACATCCATTTGGTGTTAAGATCGTCACCTACGCCGACGATAAACAAATTGTCGTGGCCCTGAACCACTCCAAAAACTTCTCTCCCGGTCTTGGCCCATGCTTGGCCCATGCTTGGAGAAGGTGGCCAAGTGGATGGAGCTTTCATTTTTAAAATTAAATGGAGACAAGACGGAGTTGATGCTCCTAGGCAATTCCAGGATTGCTGGGGTCAGTTTGTCTCGGCCCTGCTGCCAAAACCCAGATTAAAAGTCTGGGTTTTTGGCTTGCTCGCAAGTTGAATTTCAAGCATCAGGCTTTGACATTGGGGGCCACCTGTTTTGGAATCCTCAGGATGTTGCGGAACGTTCTGTTCTTCCTCTTCTACCTTTTCTTGCAAGGAGACTCATGGTCCAGGTGCTAATTCTTTCTCGCCTGGACTATGGGAATGCCCTCTATCTAGGAGCTCCTCTTGCCACTACCGTGAATTTACAGACTGTGTAAAACTGTGCAGCTCATATGCTTCTCTGGATTCCTAGCCTCCAATTTGCTAAACCTGCACTTAAAACTCTTCACTTGCTTTCTATACAGGAGCGAGTCAAATTCAAGGCTCTCTGTATCATTCAAAAGTTATTAGTATGGAAGGGTTTGTATATTAATCGGTCTATTATCTCACCCTATTGTCCGAACAGGTGTTTGCGCTTAGACAATCTCCGCCTTAGTTCCCAGAATAAAAAAGGCGAGAAGCGGTTTCCCTCTGTCCTCCTATAATGCTGCCAGGATATGGAACTCCTTCCCTCTCCACATGCGTCACAAGTCTAATCATTTGGCCTTTCGTAAACTCTTCAAAACGTGGCTTATCCTTAATCTTGTTTGCTAGTTTTTGTATGGTCTGTGCATAACTGCTATCAGCGCGGGGATGCTCTTGGGTAGCTACGCGCTCAATAAATGTTTCTTGATTCTTTAATTCATTCTTAGGATCACCTTTATTGGGATGGCACCCTATCCTCAACTTTCATGATGAACTCATTGCAGTAGTTTGCTTTTTTAGTTATTTGCAATTTAGGTTAGTTGACGCTGATTGGATACTTAAAATGCAGACAATTGATTGGGCGCATTCTATTGGCTGCAGGAAAACTTGTTACAAATTGACTTGTTTACCTATGCAACGCTGCCATAAAACTAACCTATTAAGGACCAGCAATTGAAACAGTGGCGATAGGGGTACGTGCAGACAGTTCATACATCAATCTTGAATAGCTACTAGTCTGTTAATTCGATTCAGAGCTTTGAACTTTGACACTGTTCACATGCCTTATGCATTAACTTCGATCCTCAGCGCTATTTATCTTCAAAGTGGTGTTCTGTTGCAAAGACAGGCATCTGGTGGCTTTAAAGCGCCGTGAGTAAATAGACACGCAAAGGGGTATGGGTAAAGCGGAAAACATAACGGAGGACAACTGTAGAAACAGTCAAGACTGCCTGTTGAGACAGGGGTGTAACGTAGGCCCCAGCAGCCCCCGCGGTGCGGGGGGGCTCCAAGTTCCAGGGGGCCCCCTCGGCACTGCACTCTGGCCTGAGAGCCCCTGATTGAGCCTGGAGGGGGCCCCTCTTCCTACCGTGCAGGGAGGCCCCCTCAATTTTCGTTACGCCAGTGCATTGAGATATATCGGAGTAAATAATGCTGAAAGGCCATATTACAGGAACGGCACTCGGAATATGCGCGCATCATTTCAACAGAGACTGGATCAAACGCTATTTACAGAAGGCCACACATTTCACTAACTGATTTCATACAGTCTTCGCTCTTCTTACATTGCAAGACATGGACAATGCATGTTGCTCTCTCTTTAGGTGAAGAGAAAAACAGCCTGTTCCACTTTTTAGAATTAAAAGTATCAAAAGTAGTGATAAGTCATTTTTTCTATTTTGTGAGTTGCTCGGGGACTAGGGTGTCTTCCTTAAATCGCATCTACACATCTACAATGATTTCTATGCAGTGCATACTCTTCAGATGGGGATCTGTTGCTTCCTTTTTTGTCTGGTGCAAAAACTATAACTGGTTCGTACCAGAATCTGAGGGCCTCATCTGTACGAAACATGCAGCAAAAAAATGCAAACAGATTTGCTCTGTTGTTGCATCAGACCAACAAGTCCCCTGAAGTAATCCTGAGATTACTTTAGGACCATTCTGTAAGAAGATGGACCATAAAGATATCAGCTGCATCTAACATCAAAGTTCAAACGTCTTTAGAAGAAATATATGAAATTGTCCAACAACGTTTCTTCGTCATTGCTCTAAAATGGCCTGCATCTATATGTAGCCGGTATGTATAGAGATGCTCGCTTCAAGCCTCGCTGATCCCCCTAAAAGATCACATGTCTTAGTTGTTTGCTGGAGAACCCTAAGACTTGGGTTCTTCAAGTACTTCTCCACTTAACCAAATTATGTGATCCCACGACGTCCGGATGTTGGCAGGTCCCACACGCAGGAACTGCTGTACTCCAGTTCTTCGCCCTAGCCAATGCTGCAAGTGTCTGGAACACCAGGTTGGGGTCACTCCACATCCCATTCTAGGTATATCCAGAAGGTATAGAGTCTTGTTACACCCACCTCCCTCTTGCACCCTATATTTCATAATGCTTCCTGGAAAGGTACCTCTTAGTACACTTACTTGACCGTTCCCCCTATTTCAGAGTAGAAGAGATTCCCCCCGGTCCTGATGAAATGCCACTAATCCTTTTGGAGAACTAAGGCATGAAACATGTTGAACAATTGACCACTTTCACACTTCACCTTTCACCTTGAGCTGCAGCAGGTTTATTTCTCCTTGCCAGCGACGACTCCCGTAGTCGGTTTTAATCATAGCATCAGTATCCAGTGAATAAAGGTTTTTTCAACACTCATAGCTATTTTTAGACACACTCTCATTCCCACTCTACTCATCACACATTCGCTCCTACACCCTACCTTCTAGGGCCTGTTGACAAACAACACAGAAGACCTCCGTTGCCCGTTGGGCATTACATCGCCAGCCCAACGAGGAGTTGCTCTATGATGAAGCATGACACCTTTCGGGGTGTGTGAGGGCCCTTGTTCCTTATAACAGCGATCCCCTCCCCTCCTCCCTTCCCTTACCTGGAGCCTCCTGACACATATTTGGCCCCCTTGCCCTTCAACCTCTCACCTCCCAGCCCTTCTCCATAGGAACTGCATTACTCTTGTCTGACCTCTAGAGTATTTATGTAACACACAAACAGTAAAATAGGGTAAACATAACACAAGAAAAACCCCACACCAATTTGTAAATATTAAGTAAATTAAAATACATAAAATGATACCAGAATGACAAAAATCTTATCCGTAGAACCGGAGATATGCAGATAAAGTTTTAGGTAAGTATAGCACCTAAAACCACAAAGCACCACTTGCAGTCATCTGGTCATACTAGATCACGGAAAAGTCACAAGTTCAGGCCAACCGCAATAGAGCGTGGGCCAGATACAGGGGCCAGGTTAGTCCCATTGAAAAAGTTACCTTGTCAAAGTCTGGGGCGAAGAGTCCAGCTCGCAGTGGTGGGGCGAATAAAGTCCAGCTCGCAGTGGTGGTGGCCATGAAGAGCAGGACGAGGGTTGTAGATTGTCGTTGCTGTGGTGAGAAGATCCAGTCAGACATTGAGGATGGTCTTTGCTGGACCTTTGCGTTGGCTGTCGCCGCGGACTGTCGTTGCTTTAGCGTGAAGCTCACATTTCCGGTTGCTGCTGGGGGTTGCTGTAACTTGAAGAGTCAGGTTCACCAGAGCTTTGCCTTGATGGTCATCACGGGCAGCAGAGTCTCCACGCAAATGGGCCTGTTTGTGGTTGCGTACAACCTCAAACTTCAGGATGTCACCTTTCTTGTCAAAAGAGTGCACTCTGATGCCAGCTAAGGGTGCAGGACCTGCACAGGCATTCTTTGGGGATGAGGGAATCCCTCTAGCAAAGGGCAGCAGAGCTCAGGCAGGTCCAGTTGTACCTGGTCAGCTGGGCAGTTGCAGGGAGGCCTCTGGAGCTTGTTGTGCACATGTAGCTTAGAACAGAAGGCCAGCCTGCTAGCCTTTGGAGTCAATCTGGGGGTACAGGGTTCAAGCAGGTCAAGGCTTCTGTCCTCAGGAAGCAGGGAAGCTCTTCCAGCAGCAGGGCAGTCCTTCTTCTCAATCTTCCACAGGTCCAGAAGTGATCTGATGAGTGGTTCAAGGCCAACATTTATATCTGGGGCCAGGCTATGAAGCGGGGGGGACTCCCTAGACAGTCCCCACATCTCGTTCTGGAAAGTTTCTCTCTCTTCTTTCAAGGCTGTGCGTTGTTTAGGGTAATAGTAGGCTGGTGTAGGGGGGCTGTGCTTGCTGGCGACCAACATGGCCGCTTGAACCATGAGCTCCGTATCGCCGTGCTAAATATACTCCAAAATCCTACATCAAATCACTGATATCTACATGCCCGAACCAAGTCCAGAGATCGGAAGGGGAGCGCAACCTGTCGGCAAAATCCCGACTAGCACAGTCATTGGGAGACCAGAAGGAATGCAGTGCGCAGAAGATACAGCTCTTGGGCCCTGGAGCCGCGGTGTCCGGTGAGCGGGGAGTCGGCGTTGCGTCACCCGAAGTGCAGTCGCAGTGACACGAGGGCCCAGAGACATCCTTCGGTCGGGGATTTAAGGCGGGCACTGCGCCCAAAGTAACACTGGACATCAGGAGCGGGCGGTGTGGAGCCTGCCCCCCCACCCCCCCCCCCCGGATACCAGGACTTCCTCTCCCCGGTGGGGGGGTGAGCGCGCTGCGTCGCCCGGGAGCGTAAAGCGAGGCAGTAGCTGCGGGGAATACTGGTCCCCTTATTAGCGTGCCAGAGGCGTCGTCACTGCCTGGGGGCGAAGTGGACACAGTGCAGCAGAGAAGGAACCCCGCTGTGGGCTCAGCGGGGCGGCAGTGCTACGTGGGGACAGAAGGCCGATCGCGAGGCCATTACCGGATAAGGACACCCCTCAGGCAGGGGCGGTGAAGAGCAGTAAGGAGGGTGCAGTCGGCGGAGGGGGGTTGCATATAAGGGGCACATGTATGACACCTGGCCCACTACTGCACTGAGAGCACCACAGGAGTGTGCTGCCATGCAGGAACGTTAGGACTGCTGGTGCAATATTGTTGTAGTGATGTGGCAGCAGGCTGCCTGGTTAATGTGAGACCAAACCTGCAGTGGGGGCTTGTCCACTCCCCCCCCTACCGCTGCACGACCACATGAGAAGTCTGGTGTTCAGAAAGACTCTAGCGAGCTAGCACCACCCTGAGAAGGCTGTGAGTGCATCATAAGTCTAGCAAAGCAGCCCATGCTCGGGAATGGAAGAGGGTGACAACACCAGCTAGGAGGAAACACGGGGGCAGACAGAAGGATCCCCACTTGCTTGCAGACCGAAGAGGGAAACCGCGCAGAGGTAGCAAATGTGCTGGTAAAGCAGAGGGAAAGAGTGTCTGGCAGTGTACGTTGGCGCACAGCTGGTGGCGGACTGCAGATATTGGAGTCCAGCTAGAGGCAGCGGTGTGGAGCCGCGGCGGCACAGAGTCAACAGGGTGCTACCTGGGTCTGGCTGCCAAATACGGGCTGCTTCTTGAAGGGATCCGTGAGGGGAGATTGCGGGGCGGCAGAGCAGCCTGCTAGCTGCTGGAACACCCCGCTGGAGGCAACACGAAGACGGGGGCCAGACGCCCGGAGTACTTTAGTCACGGTGGCAACATGGGCAGAGGTGATAAAACCGAGGCTAAGCTCACCTTCGAATAAAAGCGATCAAAATCACATGGCGCTGCCAACGCTGCGACCACGAGGATGCAGGCGAGCGAGAACAATGAGCCGAGCATGGATATAAGAAGTCTTCTCTTATCCATGGAAAAAAGTTTACAGAGCAGCATAGCGACCCCAGGCACAAAAATGGATGCACTGACCTACAGAATGGACAGAATGGCAGAAAGAATGGACAAGCATGCAGAAAGACTGGATATGTCTGAGAGAAGAATCACGGAAGTGGAAGAGGCGCACACCTCACTGGACACAAATCAAAAGAAACTGGGGAACCTAATGCAGACCCTACAGGATAAAAAGGAGGACTTGGAGGTCTGCTCGCGGCGCTGCAACATCCGCATCACAGACCTGCCGGAGACGACCCCCACGGGGAATATTGAACTGTTCCTCGTAAAGCTGTTGGTCATGTTGCTGGGAGAAGGTGTCTTTTCGGCGCTGTTTGTGGTGGAACGGGCTCATCGGTCTCTGGTGCCCTGCCACGACCGGGAGCCGCCAAGCGCCCTATAATTGCGAAATTGCTTAACTACAGGGACAGAGGTATGGCATTGCGAATTGCGCGGGAGAAGAGGACACTGAGGTTCGAGGGTTCGGACATTTCGATTTACCCGGATTTTACACCCGAGTGCAGGAAGCACGCAAACATTTTGTACCAATCAAGAGGCAGCTGCGAGACTTGGGCATAGATTACGCTATGTTGTACCCTGCAAGACTCCGAGTAAACCGGCAAGGGAAATTCCACATAACACTGACCTGAAGGCACTCTAGCAGGCACTGAAAGGGTGGTCGAAAGAGCAGAGAACAAGCCCGGAAACAATGGTGCGAGAGGGAACTCCTGGTGGTTCGATGGAAGAACAGGACTGATACCGCAGGACTTTGGTGCAATGAACAGTAAGGGGAGGGGAGGAGGGTGGGATGGGAAGAATAAGCGCTCTGAAAATGTGGTGACAAAACTGAAGTCACCCTTAGTATTGACGAAAATGGGGAGCAAAGAATCACATATGGCAGATTGCGTTGAATTGCAAGGGCCAGGAGCAAACGGGATGCTGGGCTCGGGGAGCGGAAGGGACTGAGCACATGACACTAAGACGAATGCTTAATTGAGGCATCCAAGCGCAGTCTCAGAACTTTATGATGTACGTAATTTGGCACGGCGCGGAGGCAAAAGGGGGCACTAGGTAATACGTGAGTGTGTAATAATCGCTGGTTAAGGAGCGACCTCAGCCCATGCGTGCGTTGCACAACAGAGGTTTTTTGAGGGGAATGTTTGAAGGGTGTTTGAGGGGGTGGGTAGGGAAGGATAAGTGGTACTGCATGACCGAGTTGCGTGAGGTCTGCGGTGGGAGGGGGGTTGGGAACAAGGGTAAACAATTGATGAGTGTGAAATGTTGAGGGAAATTGCATTGGTTTCGGTTTATAGAACACGATGTAGATGCACATGAGGCGCAGGAGTTTCAGATGTTTACAAACATGGCGAAACCGAAGGTAACGGATATTAACAGACAAAAGGAAAATATGAGAGCGCTGGCGTGGAATGTTAGAGGGCTTAATGACCATCGGAAGCTGCGTAAGGTACTAAGGGGCAGATTTATGATAACTGGCGCAATGCGGCGCACCATGGGGCAAAAACGGCACAGATGCGTGACGCATCTGTGCCGTAAAGGTGGCGCATTGCTGAAGTTGCGTCGCAAGCGCGACGCAGCTCCAGCAAGGCTCGGGGGTGCCCCATCTTTACAATGCTGCGTCAAGACCTACGCCTGCTTCAAGCAGGCGCAGGGTTTTGACGCAGCATTGGCCTGCAAGTGACTTAGTGAAATCTTATAGATTTCACTCAGCCACTTTTGCGAGGCGCACCTGCCCCGGAACGCCCACCCTGCGCCGGAACGCCCACAAGTGGCGCAGGGCTTTACAACGTGACGCATCTGCCTATATGCGTCACGTTGTAACTGGGTCGTAGGGATGCGCCACGTTTACGCCGCAGTTGCGTGACGCAAACGTGGCGCATTCCCAACATAAATCTGCCCCCCAGTTATTTGCACAGGCAGAGGGTAGATGTGGCTTTACTACAAGAGACGCACATTCCGCAGTCAAGCGCGATGCTACGCAATTAGGGGCCATTGAGCAATATAAATACCGCAGGATTTACTACACACGCAAGAGGGATGCTGACGTGGGTGAACCCGAGGTCAACATACACGTTAGAATTGCTGAGGGCTGACTTGGAAGGGAGTTTCGTAATATCACGATGTAAGGGCCAGGGACTTGATTTGATGATAGTGAATGTATTTGGACCTAACTATGATTGCCTGGAATTTTATGAATCTCTGGCTACAGCCACACGCAGATACAAAATTGCCCAATTCTTATGGGGTAGAGATTTCAATCTAATGAGGGACCCTGAATTGGACAGGTCGGCAAGCCCAAACCGGAGACCAGCAGCAGCTGCACTACTGTTGAATAGAGTGCTCGTTGAGATGGATCTCAACGATGTATGGAGAGCGCGCAACCCGGACCGTGGTGGCTTCACATACTATTCGGCCCACCTCAACATACACACCCATATAGATTACTGGTTGGCCTCTACCTCGCTCCTGGGACAGATCCGGCACTGTAGCGTCCTCCCCCGCACCCTCTCAGACTACTCACCGTTGTCGCAGACCCTGTACTCTCCGAGGAAAACTATACCGCCGTTTACATGGCGCTTCCCGCCATACTCACTGCTGGATCCAGTATATAGGGGGGAATTGTCAGAAGCAATAGAAATGTTTTTTGAGACAAATTAATGCTCCGTTGAGAGCTTCCAAACAATATGGAAGACGTTTAAAGTTTATATACGAGGCATTGCAATCGCCAAACACTCGGGAGTACTTAAATCTATAAGACGGAGACTAGTCGACCTGGAACGGACATTGGGGCAACTGGAGGAGCGACTGAGAGTAGAAAATGACAAAGCAATAGAAGAAGAGATTAAAGTAGTACTTGGGAAATACCATGAGGAAGCAGATAGAGAGGTTCAACACATGGGAAAGTACGCGTTGGCACGCACATATGGAGAAGGCGATAGGCCCGGCTCAGTGCTTGCAAGGGTCCTGCGGGAGAAGAGAGGGAAGATGCAAATCACGGCGCTGAAGTCAGCGTAGGGAAAGATTTTCAATGACGAAGTGGATATTGCTGAAAGGTTTCGGCAATACTACTCAGAATTATACACTACAAGACTCGGGACCTAGATGAGGAGATTTTAGACTACTTGGAGCACATTGACCTCCCATTTCTCACAAACGCACACAGGGAATTCTTACTGCTTCCCATAGAGAAGGATGAGATGGTGGAGGCACTGGCTGGAATGAAGGCTGGGAGTGCCCTGGGAGCGGACGGCCTCACGGTCGCTTTCTATAAAACTTTTTTAGATCTGCTGCTTCCTCTCCTAGCAACACTGTTTGATGATTTGTGTGTAACAGGTAGTATGCTATAATCAATGAGAGAGGTCATATTGGTAGCTATTCCTAAGCCAGGAAAGCCGCAGGATGAGTGCAGCTCGTACATACCGACCACTCTCCCTCATAAACGTTGACACTAAGATATACGCGAAAATACTGGCTAACCGCCTGGCTCTCCTCATCCCGCTACTGGTCGCACCGGAGCAGGCGGGATTCATCCCGAGCAGAAACCTCACATATAATATACGCACTGTCTTTGGGACAATGCAGCATGTAAAACAGGACACTAAAGCGGTTGCGATATTTTTAGACATGGAGAAGGCCTTTGACTCCGTGGAGTGGCCGATTATGAGACAGGTCCTAACGAAAATGGAACTAGGGACGGTATTCCTGCAATTAATCGGCACCCTAAACAGGATTAGGATAGGCAATGTAGTTACACATTCCTTTGGCATATCTAGGGGGACCAGACAGGGTTGCCCATTGTCCCCACTGCTGTATGCCCTATTGGCGGAGCCACTCGCGTGTGCGCTAAGAGAATACCACGGCCACGAGAGCATCGGCTTCCCGACTTACAAGATTGTAGTGTCCACTTATACTGACGACATGCTGCTGTACATTTGTGACCGTGAGAGTAATATGTCGGCAGTACTCAGAGAAGTAATACACTTTGGCACGCTCTCTGGCCTGAGAACCAATTTGGTAAAATCCATAGCTTTCCCACTCACCCAGGCCACGAAGGAATTCGAAATGGAGTACCCACTACAGTGGTCAACAGACTCCGTAAGATACTTGGGAATCCAGTTGCATACGGACTCGGAGATAGTGTTTTGCGAGAACTATGGAGTGGCCATCAGCAGGTTGGAAGATGATGTTGAGATCTGGTGTCGACACCCGCTTTCACTGGCGGGCCGCAATTCCATCATGAAGATGGTGGTACTCCCTATGTTGCTGTTCTTGTTCATGAATATCCCAATGGTGCTCCCCAGGGTCTTTTTCAAAGACTGAAACAATCTATGATAAAACTCGCCTGGGCGGGTAAACAGGTGAGAGTGCAGTGGGAAGTCCTCACATTACCATACAGCATGAAGGGCCTGAGTGCCCCAGATTTTGAACTCTACTACAGGGTCGCACAGGGAGCACATATGCACACCTGGATCCATGGTGACTCGAATCTACCACATGTCCGTATGGAGAAGCTGTTTGCCGACCCACTTCCATTAACTGCAACAATATTCAAACCAGTGGACCGCAGAACAGGGCTATTAGACTCCATAACGACTACAAATCATGCTTGGCACTGCCTGCTGCAACAGCAGGGGGTATGCCGGTGGAATGGGTCCGCTGGCTAGCACCCTGCAGAGATAAGGGAGTGATTCGTGCACTCAACAAGCTGAACATACTGACGCCGATGACTTGTTCCTAGACTGTAAGGTTAAATCTTGGGAGCAGGCAGTGGAGACGGTGGGTGAGGGCACGGCACTACAATGCTATCAATACTATAGAGTGCGTAGAGCCCTGCTGGAACAGTTAGGGGAGGACCTTGAAGAGCCACCGGAGATGCCAGAGCTCACCTATGTGATTGAGGCCGAAACTCCACGTAAGATTGTAACAAACATCTATAAGATAGCTATGTCCCATAGGGAACATCGATACACGACAGCAAGGCTGGTATGGCAAAGGGACCTTCAAATAACGATAGAGGATGAGATGTGGCGCTATTGCTGCACGAGCACCAGACGAATTTCACTGCATGGCAGGCACTGACTCATACACTTTAAATATATTAACAGGGCATATTACACCCCAGAGCGGTTACACAGGTACGGGCTGTGGGAGGAGGCGTCATGTGAGAGATGCCACGTGCCAACGGCTGACTTCTTACATTTGGCAGGGTTATGCAAGGGAGTACATGCATACTGGTAAACGATATTCAGCGAATTGGGCAAAATAGTTGAGGTGGCACTGGACCCTGATCCTGCAGTGGCACTCCTGGGATACTCCACAAAGCTACCTCAGGCTGTGCGAAGACTGGTGGATATGGGCATGCTTATAGCTAAACGAGAAGTGGCACTGTGCTGGATGAGAGGGCCGTTGCCCACAGTTGAGCGGTGGTCACATGACATGCTGTACTGATGTACGCAGTCGGAGAATTACAATGAGTTACTTCCGCCCGCAGTCGACCTAAAAACTTCTGGGGCCTCTTTAGGGCAAAGAAACCCAATTGGACGGGGGACGTAGTACAGGCAGGGTTGGTTCAACAGGGGGAAGTGGAAAAGTGATGCAGCGGAATGATAAGGGACTAATAGGGGCCCAGATATATAAAATAGGACTGTGAGGGGGGATGGGAATGCCTTATTGGTAATGGGTTATAGACATGAGAGTGCTGGCGAGGAAGGGTCCTGGAAGGGGAGCCTATTTGGGCGGGGAGGTCCGGGGTGTGGTGCTCAGGTTGGGTGAGTCCGGGATGAATGTCGGTCGATAACAAATAGCAAGTAGCTAGTATTTTGCGTTAAACACACACAGCGTGCACTAGAAGGGTCCTATCTCTATGTTTAAGTGATGGCGTTAAGAATTGATCATGCCGCCTGCTACGGGTGGGGTTGTTGGCATTGAGGCTGTGTACCTCCTGGACTAGCGCCGCCAGGCCCATTGTTTATTGACAAGCTCACTATGTATGATATGAGGTTATTGTTTTTGAGTTTTGGGTAATATAATGTATAAATAAAAAAAATAAAAAACAGTAGGCTGGTGTCAAGTTCCTTTATTTGTGTGCTAGAGGCCGCCTTTTGAAATGTAAGTGGGGCAGGGAACAGCTCCGCTACAACCATCCTGGCAGGATAGTCCATACTGCCAACACCTAGTGCCTTTTTGTCTCACTGTCTAAGAGGAATACATAAAGGCCAACTGCCAACTATTCACAGTCAAGTGACCCAGGATGCACGCAGCTAGCACCAAAAAGTCAGAACAAAAAAATGTCCACTTTGTAAAAGGGCATTTTCACAATTGTGATTTAAAATCCAACTTTACCATTAACGAGGGTTGTAAATTACTATTCATTTGAATGTAAACATCATTTTCCTATTTGCTCCGGAACTTAAGTTATCACTTATTAAGTGTATTAAGGCAACCCATTGTTATACTATGGGATAGAAAGGCCTTACAATAGTGAAAAACAACTTACCAGGGCATTTAAAACTTAAACCAACATGTCCTACTTTTTATTAAAAACAATGCACCCTTCCCTATGAGCCTGTATGTAGGGCTTACTTTAGAGGTGACTTATATGTATTAAAAAGGAAGGTTTAGGCCTGGCAAAAGGTTTATTTTGCCTGATCGAAATGGCATTTTAAAACTGGACTACAGGCTGCAATGGAAAGCCTGAGAAATGTTTCAAAGTGCTACTTTACCCCTCAGATCGCCAGGACCGGATGGCTTCCCGGCTTTGTTTTACAAGACATTCTGATCCACACTAGCTAAAATATTAACCTGGCTCTTTAATTCGATAGCGGACCGGGTGCTGTAACACCCTCTGGGTTGGACGCCTCCATTGGGGTCTCAAAAAACAATGTGGTTCATACCGCCCGATTTCTGTCCTCAACATGGACATTAAACTTTTCACTAGAATCCTTGCAGCGTGTTTAGGACCACTCGTGCTACGTTTGATTGATCCAGATCAAGTGGGCTTTGTCCTACACCAAATATTTTTGGAATTGTTTTGCATGAAGTGGGAGTTACTGGGTAGGGATCAGCACAAAATAACCCTTAGGAATATGTAATCCGACCCATAGAAGAGATCTCCCTGATGTATGGGCTGCCATAAACTGCGGAACACGTGATCGTTTAACTCAACAACACACACAATTTGATATCTTAAAATGTTTCCAATGTGCAAAAATATCCAAAAACATTTGTGTGCCTAGCTTCCTCTCTGTCTCTTCTTCCACCCACAGAACGTCATAGTGTAAACTACGTGAAAACAGCCGCAGTCCGTGCAGGTAAAAGCAGCGAGGGGTGGAGCCGCGTGGGGCGGGAGGATTTTGAGGGCCGATGCCGAGGGAAAATCAAAAAAATAATTAATTTTCCCTCTGCATTGTCCCTCGAAATCCCCCCAACTCGGCCCCACCGCTGTTACCTGCATGGATAACGCAAGTGATCAGAGCTTTCCACTACTGAAATTGCACTCCTATGACGTGGATGTACCCTCAGGACTGCAAAGAATGAAACAAATCCCATTAAGGGAGGTAGTAAATTGTCCCTGCTCCACTAAAAGGGCTTGGACTTTACAAGTGTGTGTTCTGTTCCAGTTCTACAGCTCTGTCACTCTGTTATGAGCTTCCCTCCTGTGATTGTTTGTGGCACTCAGCTCCCATGCGGGGCAATGCAATGTGTTGTCCTCTTTATATACAGAACCAAAGCCAATCTATTTTATTATGTGTACTAGCTTGAGGAAAAAGCCGAACATCTGACACTGCCTACAGCCTATTTTCAGTCCCAGTGTGCATCCGATGTTCGTGTCAAACTACCCTAGCTCAGCAGGCTTCAGTGAGCAGGGAAATTAAAAAATTACAGAAGCAACTGCATCTGCTTCACTTGAGTTATTTTCCTCTGTTATCAAGTTAATCAATATTTTTTTTCAGATGGTGAGTTTTTATTAGTTTTCCATTACTGTCATGTCTTCGGGCCTACAGGGATTGATAGGAGTGTAAGTGCAAATGGTGAGAATAAAGTGTATGCATCTCGCCTAATTAGCTGTCAGCGCATCCTTTAAGCCCGGGAGAAAGGTGAATTAAAGCATGATTTATGGCAAAGCTATCAGGCACCCTATGTTCCGAAGGCTGATTTATACAGAGATGATGCATTATGAACTAAAGAGCGAGCTTCATCAGAAAAGTGTGCAGTGGATGAAAGCAATGGTCCGCTGTGCACGTGTGTCCTGAGCACTTGGATGACTTGCAACCACAATGTGCATATGTGTTCTGTGCGCTTGCCGGGCTCGCACTCAAATTGCCCATGTGTGTCCTGTGAACATATGGCGCTCTCACCCAAAATGCCCATGTGTTCCTCGTGCAACTCAAGTGCATACACTTAAGATCCTCTTGTGTGTCCTGTGTGTCCTTGCTGAAAAGGCCCATGTATGTGTGTACTTCTCGTGCTTGTATCCTATGGGCCTCATTTACAAGAAAGTGTCACAGTCCTTTGGCTGTGCAACGCTGCAGCACTTTCTAAGCACCTGGATGCGTCATATCTACAAAGATCCCTTTGCTGTCCCCTGCGCTGGCGCACATTTAGCTGCCATTCATGGACCATGGTGCAAGTATGCCTGCGTCACGGGAGTGCTTCTTTATGTGCAGGTAGAAACAACTTCCTGCACATAAACAATCATGAGAGGTGATTTCACCGTTCTCTGTGTGCTCCAGAATGTTGCACGCATAGAAAGAGGAAACAAATTAGGAGAAATTAATTAATTTCTCCTTGTTGCACCTCACTATGCCTCCCCTGGGGAGGCATAGTATTCAGAGACGCATTTCCAGGTTTCCAATTTCTAGTAAATCTGGAAATGTGTCAGGTTCCATGGGTGTTGCGTGGGAACACCCACAGCAACACACCTGGAACGCTGCTTCCACGCAAAGTGCTGTGTGTAAAGGGGTTGTATTTACAAGGACAGGAAAAGCCATGCAGTGTGGCTTTTCCTGTCCTTGTAAATATGGGGCAGCAAAATGCACTGCCAGTGCGTCACAAAAAGTGAAGCACCTGTGGCGCAAGGGGCTTGGAAATACGGCCCTAAATGTCCATGTGGGTTGTGCGCACTTGTACTTGCACTCGCAATGTCTTCATGTGCCTGTGCATCCGTGGGAGTCGCAACCAGAACATCCATGTGGATCCTGTGAGTTTGCATATTCAAACCCAAATCTGACACCCAAAAGCTGTATGTGTGTCTTGATTTGCATCCCGCGAATCTGTGGGGCTCGCAGCCCCACTGTGGTTATTTAATTTTGTCCGAAAGGAGATCTAACCACAGAGTGGGTACATAAAAGAAGCTCCTTCCATGGACAGCAGAGGGCCTCTCTCATCATGACCTGCAGCTGCCCTGTGCGATGCAGGCTCTCTTAGGAAGAGGTCAATGAGTGTGCCAGGGAGCAGTGTGTTAATGCAGTACCCAGGAATTAAGAGGCTTCCCTAAGCACTCCTTTGTTCTCCGTTGACATAATTGTAAGTTTACCTGCAAAGACTTGACTCAGATACCTTTTCAGATATCTTTCAGCTCCGGCAGTGTTCCCAAGGCCTGGAAACAGGCTGTGGTCATTCCGATCCTTAAGAAACCTATCCTCGATCCGACCAAACCAGAACACTACCGGCCCATTTCCCTTCTTCCTTGGCCAGCCAAGCTAGCGGAAGCTCATGCTAACCGCATTTTATCTGCTCACCTGCAAGAAACGAATCTACTGGATATTTCCCAGAATGGATTCCGTGCAGGTCATAGCACCGAAACAGCTCTCTTGGCTGTGGTGGAACACATAAGGAAGATGTTGGATCAGGGTCAGACGGCGGCACTGATCCTTTTGGATCTCAGTGCCGCTTTCGACACGGTGTCCCATCAGATTTTATTACATCGTCTGATGGAGGCTGGAGTCGGAGAGACGGCACTTGAGTGGTTTCGCTCTTTTCTTAAGGATCGAGGTTTTAAAGTGTCCACCCCCCCTTTTGTTTCTGCGTCACGTCCTATTCTTCAGGGTGTTCCCCAAGGTTCGGCTCTTAGTCCCACTTTATTTAATTTGTATGTTCAGCCTTTGGCGGAGGTTGCCCATAGTTTTGGTCTTTCCTTAGTGTCATACGCCGATGACACGCAGCTGGCGGTGGCACTGAATGGAGACTCCAGCATGGACGCCCCCACCTTCCAGTCAGCGTTAAAAGCTGTTGCTGGCTGGATGGCGGACAACCGATTACAACTAAATGCCTCTAAGACCGAGGTCATTATTTTCGGTAAGGAAAGTGGTCTTTGGGGAGATCAATGGTGGCCTACTGATCTTGGCCCTGTGCCTACCCCTGTGAGTGAAGTCAGAAACCTTGGGGTGTGGTTCGACGACAAGCTTTCATTTATTTCCCATACCAAACGCGTGGCTGGCGTATGTTTTGGTACTTTGCATGGTCTGAGACCCATTTTTAAATTTTTCGATGCTGAGACAAGACAGATCATGGTCCAGGCTCTGGTTCTTACCAGACTGGACTATGCCAACTCTCTGTTTTTGGGCTTAAACCAGGCCGAACTGTCCCGTCTCCAGAGGGTTCAGAACGCGGCGGCTAGGATGCTTGTCGGCCTCCCGAAATTTGTCTCAGCTCGCCAAACCATCCGCAATCTTCATTGGCTTCCGATTGAGCAAAGAGTTAAGTTTAAAGCCCTCTGCTTAACTTTTAAAATCCTCAACCTAGCCTCTCCCCCGATCCTTGCACAGACTATTCTGCACTATGCTCCTACCAGAGCTCTTCGCTCTGCTAGTCTTAACCTTGCCATAGTGCCTCGTTTTAAAAGGGCTAGAGTGGGTGGTCGCTCGTTTTCAGTGCTGGCGGCTGCTCTTTGGAATTCTCTTCCAGCTCCACTCCGCTCAATTTCAGATCTGCTTCTTTTTAGGAAGACCTTGAAGACTTTCCTTTTCTCCACAGTTTAGTCTGTTTCTTGTCCAGCTTTCTTAATCGTGTTGTGTTATTCAGATCTCCAAGGGCCGGGACGCCTCTTGGCTGCGGCATCCGCGCGCTATATAAAAAATAGTTAACATAACATAACATAACATACGAAGTCCTAGGGCTTGGATCCTCTATCCACTCTTGGTGTAAAGTTGTGGAAGGCATGAGGTAGGAGTCTTCTGCCTAGCCAAGGAAGAAGGAGTTAGTGCAGCTAAGATGATAGTTGATAGTGGTTTGTCCTACTTGTAACCAATCTATTTGAAAGGAAGGTGGAAGGGCAGCCTATATCAGGGAAACAGCTGGTAGTAGATTGGCCAATGCTAAGACTATTTTAGTGTATTTTTGATTGAGACGTTCATCTAGAACCTCTCACTCAAAGAACACAAGGGATCAAAACAGCCTTGTTCCAGCTCTCTTTCCTGGAAATAGGGAAACATTTGCTCCCTGGAGAAGATTTCAAAACAGCAGTCCAAGCATTAGTCCTCTCTCACCTAGATAGAGACAATGCCCTTCAGCGGTATCACAGAGATCAGTCTCCCTCCCGTAAAAGGCATCTCCCTTGCAGCAGCACTGCTCATCCAGGGATTGAGAAAATCTGACTTCACAACCCTAATACTGAAGGATTTACACCGCCTACCCGTGCAGGGTCAGATGCATCTCTTACAAGGCATTCTCCACCAAGACTCCTGCCTACCTTGCTAACAAACTAACAATATGTTGAGGTCAACACCAGATTAGGATTTCCAACATCACCAGTTTATAAGCTAAACACTGCAGGATGGAGTAAACAACCTCCTCAGCATAAGCCCCCAGGATCTGGACCAACATTACCTACAGCATCAGAAGAATATTGTAAAAAACTGGGTTCATGGTTGATGGGAGTGAAACACTTCTCAGGCAACAACCACAGGTTTGTTCAGGGTGAAGTCACAGGCAGATCCTGAATTAACCTGTGCTCAACCCTCGGGTAGTTCGGCACAGAGCAGTCAGGCCTAACTCAGAAGCAATGTGTAAAGTATTTGCGCAATGCTTCAAACAGTAAAACAGTGAAAACACCTCAGAAAAAGGATCC